>NC_060142.1:548360199-549725199 GCF_021461385.2 Schistocerca piceifrons | reverse complement strand
AATTGGTAAGAAAATGTTCGTAATAAATTTCAAAATCATACTGCATTTGTTGCCACACAAATTCACGTAAGGGTGCAGTCCGATGAAAGAGGCAGCATTTGAAGGTACTCGATTTATTGCTAAAGCTTACGATGCAGCGGCTCGAATTGGCGACAAACTGACCGTGAGGTGAGGTATTATATGTGAATTTCTGTGAAGGCGGTCGGATAACCTAAAAGAATATGCGATCATCTGTCAGCCAAATTGCCGTTCGCAGCATACCAATTAGTTGTGGATGTAAGCTTAATGTTCACACTGTGAAATAACCACAATGCAAAAAAATCAACTACTTCAAAATTATTTAAAATTCTCTCAATACCATTACTAAACCTGTTAAGAAAACTATTTGGCCAAGTAGAAGAATCCAAAAGGTATTTGATTTTTTTAATGAAATTTAATGGTCAATCATAGAATTAATATATTTCCAGAGATCTATTGTCAAGTTAATAGGGTTCACAGCGAACTGAAAGTGCATTGCACACATGGGCTGAAATTATTTTGGCCTCTACAGAAATACAGCATAGTTACTTGACATCGAAGCAATTCACAGGCAGGCCGCTAGATTTGTTACGGTTAGGTTCGAGCAACACGGATATGTTACGGAGATGTTTCGGGAACTCAAATGAGAATCCCTGTGGATGAGGGGGGAGGCGACGTTCGTTTTCGAGAAACGCTATTGAGAAAATTTAGAGAACCGGCTTTTGAAGCTGACTAATGAGCGATCCTACTGCCGCCAACAATACATGACGCGTAAGGACCACGACGATAAGACACGAGAAATTAGGGCTCATACGGAGGCGGACAGACTGTCGCTTTTCCCTGTTTATTTGCGAGTGGAACAGGAGGGGAAATGACAAGTAGTGGTACAGGGTATCCTCCACCATGCACCGTACGGCGGCTTCCGGAGTGTTTATGTAGATTTAGAGGTACTTTAATGCTGGTAATGAAATGTAACACCGAACTCACATTACCGAACAGATGAGACAAGACACCAATAAATGTTATACAAAGGACATTCAATTGAAGTAATTGTCTTAACTTTACACTCAAAAGTTGTGTAAATCGTGAATTACGCAGTTGCTAACAAATTGGCTATGGCCTGCTCTGTGGCCAACACGCTGCTAACTTCAGTAATAATATATTAATACTGATTAAGTTTTAGTAGCTGTAAAACAGAATAATACTCTTATGGCTGTACATACTTTTCTGCATTGATTTAGGCAAAAATTGCTTCAAGAACGTATCACTAAATCTTTTCAACACTGGTCAGATAGCTCAGTTACTGCTGAACTTATTACTTTTATTATTTTATTTTAATAGTGTTATTTTTCTTCTAATTATTAACCCATGAAAAATAATGAATTAACATGATATTTTAAACATTTGAAGTCATTTGCGTTTAGCTGGCAGGAATCTTACATGGATAAAACTGCAGTACAATGTCAAGTTCAGCAACTCAAAAAATAAAAGCTCACTAATATACAGGCCTTGTACTCGTATGCAGGAGACTGAATATAAAGCATATGGAGACTACGGACGCGGAACGCAGTCGTGTAAATTACAGCCCCCTTCTTCTCACAGGCGTAACCACTTGTCGATTCCTGTTGATCACCCTTAATGCCACTCGTCAATGTTCTTCCGTACGGCATCATAACAAATTCGGTCACAACGGCACTCGATATAAATACATGTAATTATTGACGCAGTATATTCCTTGATGGTGAATTTTATGAAAAATTGCATCCCATTTGTGGTAGAAATCAAGCATTCAAGGGATTAGAATCACAAGAAAATTTATTGTAAATAGCTATTATAAACACAAGGCATCTGTCTTACAAACTATTCCTCATTTTGCAGAGGTCAGACTCAAAGAAGTTGTAAAATGCTTTCAGAAGTTCACCGATTCATTCAAGTTCAAACATTTTCACGAATAGTCATACAAATGCAAAACATAAATCTCGATACACATTAACCAGATACTACGCTCGGCATTTCCGAAATCGCACTTCTAAGCAAAATGCTCGATACGTTACGAAAACTAGAAATTCAGTCACAAAAATGTGTTCCATGAGCTGTTCAGACACTTTACTGATGTAGTTCGGGCTTGTTAGTTAATGTGAACAGTGCATGAACCTTAATTATTTATAGACATTCACTAACTCTTATTCTCTGATGTGGGAATACATTATCCCTAATGGGTAAGTATTTCGGTTCCTAGTAGAATGATTATAGTTTCAATGCTGTATCTGCGATTATTCCACCTGCGGCATCCATATCGTTCAGAAATCTTATCTCTTACATTGTTATTCGTAATGCGTTGAGGAAGAAAACCCTCTATTGACGCACAACTACCGTGGATTCAGAAACTTTCGTTCTTGTGAAAAACAGCTGGCTCTTCTTCATAAGTAGTAACGAGTGCTATTGACAGAAAATCTCAAGTTAATTCCACATTTAGAGATCCCCGGAAAGCTTTCGACATCGCTCCACATTAACTGATCTCTGGTCACATTGAGTGCCTATGAAGAATCGCCTCCGTTACGTGTAATTTCCTGCCAGAAAGGTGACAGTTAGTAGTAAATGACGGGGACTTACTGATTACAATAGAAGTAGTGTACGGTGTTTTCCAAGGAACAGTTGTAGACCCTCTGCCTTTCCTAATCTACATAAACGTTTTAAGAGACAATGTGAGCAGACCTCTTAGTTTGTTAGCAGATATACTGTCATTTACCATCTAGTAAACTCATCAAAAGATCAAAATTAATTGGAAAAAGATTTAGACGAGAGATCTGAATGGTGCGAAAAGTGGTAACTGACCCTAAACAATAAGAAGCGTGAGGTCATCCACACGATTATTAAAAAATCGTTAAATTTCATTACACGATAAATCACACAAATTTAAAGCTTGTCGATGCAAGCAAATACTGAAGACTACAATTACGAACATCTTATATTGGAAACATCACATAAAAAATGTTGTGGGAAGGGGAACCAAAGACTGCGTTTTATCATTAGAACACTTAGAAGATTCAATAAATCATCTAAAGAAACTGCTTACACTAGGCTTGTCCGTCCTCTTCCGCAATACTGTTGAGCAGTATGGGATGCACATTAAATAGGATTGACGGAGGACATCGAAAAAGGTCAAAGAAGGACAGCTCGTTTCGCTTAACGCAAAATGGATGTGTCACCGATATGATACGCGAGTAGGGGTTGCAGTCATTAAAACAGAGGCATTTTTCGCTGTGACAAGATATTTTCACGAAATTTCAATCATCAACTTTCTCTTTCGAATATGGAAATATTTTGTTGGCTGGCACCTACAGTGGGAAAACAACTACGGTAATGAAATAAGGGAAATCAGACCTCGCGTGGAATGATTTAGGTGTTGATTTTCCCCTCAACCTATTCGATAGTCGACTGATCGAGAAATAGTCTGAAAAATGTTTCAATGAATTGTTGAAGTGTGATTTTTTTTTTTGGGGGGGGGGGGGGGAGGGGGGGGGGTTGTTAGGGTGCCAAACATCTAAGGTCATAAGCACCCAGACTGAAGTGTGAATTGCGAGTAGTGATTTAGATGAAGATGTAGGTGAGGTATATTTCGTCAGTTATGTGACTTTCTGCCACAAGCATAGTTTTGTTAGTGCTGTAGTGGATAGCAAATATTCTTAGATAAACATCTGATTGTTTTGTGCCATATAATGACAAATATTTTATATGACCCTGGTGTTGTGTATCAAACACAGGATATACAGTGAAAAAAATTAATGCAGTTTCCAAAGTGTTTCAAGAGGGCTCAACAAGTGACAGAATGTTAGTACGTTAAATTGTGAAGATGTGCATAAGTAAAGGCGCAGTTTATCCGTATTCTCTTCACTCTTGTCCATATGAAGCAGCGAGTGAGCTGGCTCAGTGACTTACACTCGGGAGGGCATTGGTTTGAATCTCCATCAGGGCTCCCAGATTGAGATTTCCCGTGGTTTCCTTACACATATTTGGAGAAGACAAAGACGATTTATTTCGCCATCCCTTCTCCTAGCATGAGTTTGCATTTCGTATGTATTAGTCTTCTTGCCGAGGAAACTTTCTACCCTAATCTTCCTACCCTAAAACAAAGAAACTAGCCCTTTACAGCCTGCTCTTTTCTACCTGCATTGAAATAACACCAGGCGTAACTTTGATATCAGATAGGGAAACCAGCAGCTTACGTTTCAGATGCTATGTAACTGCGTCACTGCTAAATGATCGCCTCAGGAACGACTTGTTGGCTGTGTGTCGTCAGAAAAGACAAGAGACTGAAACGTCAGCACAGACAAAACACATTAGCTCCTAACGGCCGGCTTGCCGTAGTACGTTGTGTGCCGGACACTCAAGGCCAAGCCCAACCATACTCGGCTAGGCGATGAATTTACGGACGAAAACCCGGAAAAGCTTACTCTACTCTGTCACTACTTTTGTTCTGAGATAATATGATCTGCCACAGTAGTAGAAGTCGCGTAAGGACTACAATGCATCGGCGATATTTTCGAAATCAGCCCATTCGAATGCTACGAGAAGAAAAATTTTTAATCGCCAGCATTTGGCCACATAGAAGGAAAAGGTTCCTAATCAGCGTATTGTGCTTCAATATCCTGGGCTGAAGCCCAAATTTATCGTTAACGTTTCGTCGATTAAGAGAATGTGACGCTGTTGATGGTGACCCATTCGTCGGATTTTGATGAAATATGCTGATTCCTTCTCTACTTGGATACTTGACCACCTCTGAAGGTGATTCCTTTGTTAGAGGGACTTCTTTAAAGCAGGTATGCCTATCAGCTGAAAATATTGGAATCCTGAATAAAACCAATCTGCTTTCAGAAAAACAAATGTGTTGCATTACTTATTGCACGTCTCTCGTACATGTATGAAAATGAGCCTCAATGACAGAGCCCTTGAAAATTTACGATTGCAGTGAGTATAAAACAGGCCGCTTTGTACTTAATTTGATATGTAACATACCACTGGAGTCTAATAATTGTAATTACCTAATGCATAACTTTTAAGTTATGGATAAAATGTGGAGTTGCAAACTTCAGGATGGTATAGTTGCAATGTAACATTGTTCCCTCTTTAACGCTCTAGGGTTAGTAACCTGTTGGTAGCGAGATCATTAACGGAGCATAAGTTGGAAGCAGACAAATACCTACCAGAAAATGGACTGTGGCCTGCTACAAAACCATCAGGGGATTCCCCTTAGATGAATGGAGATAGACCTAGACGCGGAGAGGGACTTGAGTCTCTGTTCTCTCGAATGCAAATGTATTGCTGCAAACAGTGCACGTTAGCATTTAGTTGTCAGGCCTCGGGTTCGAAGTAATGACAAGAAGTAGTCATACAAGATTCTGGTTATGTGTACTTAGGATGCACGCCAGAGTTGTCCCTAACGCTTGAGACAAACGAGAGCGAATTGTATTTTACTATCAAAATGTTGCTGAGGCCTGTTAATAGTTTAGCACTACTGGAAGAAATGGCAGAAACAGTGTCATTGTAGACATCTTTTACAACCAGAAGATAGTTTCCCCGACCTTAAAACAAGGAGGGAAACAACATGAAATTGACGAATAGGGGACAGCCGCTCTTTATTCTGCAAAGCCATTTACCTACGATTACAGACTATATTGTCGTTACTGTCGTAAAATGACTGCTGCAGTAACGAAGTTATCTGTCTTTTGACCTTGAAAAATAGCGCTTACCACCAAAGCAGCACAATACTGCCACGTTCAATACCACCAAATCTATGCTTTTCGTTTCTTCAAGGTTAGGTTACAGGCGCTCTTGATAAATTAATTTCAAATGAATGCGGTTAAAACTTGTAAACCTTAAAAAGCGCAAAATACAGACTTCTTGAACATCTCACTAACCCTCTCTTATTTTTCGTTTATTTTTGCTCGAACGTTCGTATCAACTATCACATCCTAAAAGCTCTGAATGCGGTCGTCTTTATAAAAGCTGCTTAAGAGTAAAGGCTAAAATAACGACTCAGCAAAATGTGACTTTTCGATCGCCTACAAAAATTAAAATACAAAAAAAAGCATCCAAACATTTTAAATCCTTTCCTAATAATTTCGGGAGCAGGTAGGACATTTCACAGACTCTTAGAAACCATACAATACTCTTATCATCATCTGCCATAATAGAGGGTAGATGAGTAGGAAAATTGCGCTACGCATGAATGTAAAAAATAACGAGTTAAACACTACACTAATATCTGTACCCGAAAAGCACCAGACGTCGGAGGTTTCGGTTGCAGAAGTGGAAGCCATGCGTCATCGAAGAGTGTAAACGATTGAAAAAGACGTCATCCCGTCGGAGTAGCTGGGAGGAGATAAATCACGGCCGAATATGTTGTTCCACTGTCCATCACTTTAGCGCACTTATTCCCAGTGACGCATGCCTCTACCACAATAGCACACTGATAGCATGTAAGTGCGCAGCGAATTGAGCCTCAAGATTGTGAGTAATCGCTTCCTGGGCTGTCACAACTCCTGAATCGCTTCTCTGCAATCCCAAATGTCTTCGTTCTGGATCTGTTTATCTGTTATGTACATGTGTCGTATATATCGAAGGGCAATAAAGAAGTCGGAACAGACGAAGTATTTTGCAGTCTCAATAGATCGTACTTCCCCAGTACTCCAAGATTTTGTGTATGCATCACACCCAGTAGATTAGTTTGGTATTCTGACTCCAGGGGCAGCCATAGAGCGGCCGAGAGAGTCTACCTACTTGCTCACACAGTTGCGTGCTCATTACTAAATTCATGGAACAGCAGCAAGTTAAAAACACGTTTACGAGTGGATTCCCTCCCATAACTCCGTAAATACGAAATAGATGCGGACCTCTCCAGCAACAGGGGTTGAAGTCTGCGTTTCGCTTTTGTGTTTGACACACTAGAAGTACCGCTAGGTCGACCTTTGTGCAGCTCGCAAATTACCTCCAGCTCTTGCGGTTTATGAAGATCTATTCGACAGCAGATCGACCAAAGATTAGCCATGCTGGCAATCCTGGAAAAGCGAAGTCCCTCATCTGATGTCTCACTAGAAACCCATCGGATAGCAATTGGCGGCCCGGCGACGAAATCTTAAGATATAGCATAAGTGTACCTAAAGTTGAGGATCCAAGCCTTGGGCTGCATGTTACTAAGCTACTAAGAATAAATTGTTGGTGATAACCGCGCACCATGTGCCTACGTAGTGTACCTCAGACAATCACGGCACGCCTATCCTAAAATCTACTTTCAGACAGCGCTAGTGGTTACCACGAATTTCTTATGACTCACTAAGCGACTATGTTCCCCTTTAAGGTAGCACAAAGTGCGTTATCGCTGGCTCAGTCGAGCGGCGCACGCTAATTATACGTGCTTAGAAAGAGAAAGTATGACTCATAACAGATAAACACGCAGTTAACAGCATGGCCGTGCAGGTACATTTAACGTGAGTTTGTTGCGAGAAAGAAACGTGAATTTACAGTTGTGAGTAGTGCCTGAATGTTACCAACGCCAGAGGATACACTTGTATATTGCCTGAAATTTAGCAACTTCACTAATATGAAGTCATCGAAAAACTGTACGAGGTTAAAGTAAAGCACGATCTCCATTTATTTTGTTGTTATTGGTCTGATGAACCTAATTAAACGTGTCTCAGACGTGTATCTCCAATAGTTTTCCAGAACGTCCAGAGAAGCAAAGATTATTATACAAGTAAATTTGTTTATTTCCATTAAGAATGTAGAAATGGGTATGTCATTGTTGGCAACCGTTAGTGAGTTGTTTCAGTCGTTTCTTAACCTTGAAACGAGTTAGTTTTCTGTATCGTTCAGTGAAAGAACGAAGTCGATACACGCGAGGCATTACTTGCTCGCATTGAGAATGCAATAGGCGAAATTAAGAACAAACCTGTGAAATTGAAACGAGCAACAAAATCTGTTAATACACGTGCAGCTAAATGCATTGAACTCGGAGGAGATATTTTTGAACATTTATTGTGAATGTATTGTGAAATCGTATGTACACTGTACAATTTCCTTAACACTGAGCTTTGTTTTTTTCCGGTTTAACATGAACACACATGTGCTACGGTATTAATAAAAGCAGATTATCTCACACATTCAGATATTTGAGTTAACGTTACTACCATCATTTTTCCAAAACTAAATTCTCTATATCTTTTGTTGAAAACTTTGCACAATTGTCTGGAATTTAAAAAACAAATTGGGCCAAGTAGTTAATAAATCAAAAACTTTACGAAGTTACTTCTTTGTTTTTCTAGATGTTCTGGAAAATTACTGCAGACACACGTCTGGGACATGTTTTATTAGATTCACCAGATCAATAAGAACAAAATAAATGGAAATTGTGCTTTACTTTAACCTGGTAAACTTTTTCGATGGCTTCATATTAGTTGCTAAATTTCAGGTAGTATCTTTTATTAGCCGTAACTCCGTAACTAAACATTTGCGGACCTATGTTTATATGAACTTTTTTCTTTACTTTTACTTGTAGAACAACATATTAAAAAATTTGCGTATCTTCGTGAATCACCCTATAATTCTACACGTACTTTCGTTGATTTACAACTCTCCATCAATATGTTATTTCGTGCGGGAGCTACGCTGCTCTTGGGCCAGGTTTCGTATACTGCCTATAATTCCGAGTGACCTTGAATCAAACGTTCTTAGAGCAGTTCGTTAATGAACTACTTTCTCTCAAGCTTCAGAAGGAACGCGAAAACCTCCAGTTCACAACGGGAGGATTCCTGAAAACTTTATTAATCGGCGAAATGAAGCAACAAATCAATATTTATACTCTACTTCGCCATAATTTCGTCGACGTTCCACCCACCTCCAGGTATTTTAATGCACCTACATATTTGTTCATTTTTCTATTGCATTTTAAGTTATTTGAAAAAAATAATGAAATCCATCAACCGTGATTTAGTCCATACCTCCGTTCCTGAATTCCCCAATCCCCCCACCCCCCTTGCGATATGCGACACAATGACTTCTTCATTATTTTTTTTTTTTTTTTTGTGGTCATCACTCGACTGACTGGTTTGATGCGGCCCGCCACGAATTCCTTTCCTGTGCTAACCTCTTCATCTCAGAGTAGCACCTGCAACCTACGTCCTCAATTATTTGCTTGACGTATTCCAACCTCTGTCTTCCTCTACAGTTTTTGCCCTCTACAGCTCCCTCTAGTACCATGGAAGTCATTCCCTCATGTCTTAGCAGATGTCCTATCATCCTGTCCCTTCTCCTTATCAGTGTTTTCCACATATTCCTTTCCTCTCCGATTCTGCGTAGAACCTCCTCATTCCTTACCTTATCAGTCCACCTAATTTTCAACATTCGTCTGTAGCACCACATCTCAAATGCTTCGATTCTCTTCTGTTCCGGTTTTCCCACAGTCCATGTTTCACTACCATACAATGCTGTACTCCAGACGTACATCCTCAGAAATTTCTTCCTCAAATTAAGGCCGGTATTTGATATTAGTAGACTTCTCTTGGCCAGAAATGCCTTTTTTGCCATAGCGAGTCTGCTTTTGATGTCCTCCTTGCTCCGTCCGTCATTGGTTATTTTACTGCCTAGGTAGCAGAATTCCTTAACTTCATTGACTTCGTGACTATCAATCCTGATGTTACGTTTCTCGCTGTTCTCATTTCTACTACTTCTCATTACCTTCGTCTTTCTCCGATTTACTCTCAAACCATACTGTGTACTCATTAGACTGTTCATTCCGTTCAGCAGATCATTTAATTCTTCTTCACTTTCACTCAGGATAGCAATGTCATCAGCGAATCTTATCATTGATATCCTTTCACCTTGTATTTTAATTCCACTCCTAAACCTTTCTTTGATTTCCATCATTGCTTCCTCGATGTACAGATTGAAGAGTAGGGGCGAAAGGCTACAGCCTTGTCTTACACCCTTCTTAATACGAGCACTTCGTTCTTGATCGTCCACTCTTATTATTCCCTCTTGGTTGTTGTACATATAGCTTACCCCTACTTTTTTCAGAATCTCGAACAGCTTGCACCATTTTACATTGTCGAACGCTTTTTCCAGGTCGACAAATCCTATGAACGTGTCTTGATTTTTCTTTAGCCTTGCTTCCATTATTAGCCGTAACGCCAGAATCGCCTCTCTCGTCCCTTTACTTTTCCTAAAGCCAAACTGTTCGTCACCTAGCGCATTCTCAATTTTGTTTTCCATTCTTCTGTATATTATTCTTGTAAGCAGCTTCGATGCATGAGCTGTTAAGCTGATTGTGCGATAATTCTCGCACTTGTCAGCTCTTGCCGTCTTCGGAATTGTGTGGATGATGCTTTTCCGAAAGTCAGATGGTATGTCGCCAGACTCATATATTCTACACACCAACGTGAATAGTCGTTTTGTTGCCACTTCCCCCAATGATTTGAGAAATTCTGATGGAATGTTATCTATCCCTTCTGCCTTGCTTGACTGTAAGTCCTCCAAAGCTCTTTCAAATTCCGATTCTAATACTGGATCCCCTATGTCTTCTAAATCGACTCCTGTTTCTTCTTGTATCACATCAGACAAATCTTCACCCTCATAGAGGCTTTCAATGTATTCTTTCCACCTACCTGCATTTAACAGTGGAATTCCCGTTGCACTCTTAATGTTACCACCGTTGCTTTTAATGTCACCAAAGGTTGTTTTGACTTTCCTGTATGCTGAGTCTGTCCTTCCGACAATCATATCTTTTTCGATGTCTTCACATTTTTCCTGCAGCCATTTCGTCTTAGCTTCCCTGCACTTCCTATTTATTTCATTCCTCAGCGACTTGTATTTCTGTATTCCTGATTTTTCCCGGAACATGTTTGTACTTCCTCCTTTCATCAATCAACTAAAGTACACTCCTGGAAATTGAAATAAGAACACCGTGAATTCATTGTCCCAGGAAGGGGAAACTTTATTGACACATTCCTGGGGTCAGATACATCACATGATCACACTGACAGAACCACAGGCACGTAGACACAGGCAACAGAGCATGCACAATGTCGGCACTAGTACAGTGTATATCCACCTTTCGCAGCAATGCAGGCTGCTATTCTCCCATGGAGACGATCGTAGAGATGCTGGATGTAGTCCTGTGGAACGGCTTGCCATGCCATTTCCACCTGGCGCCTCAGTTGGACCAGCGTTCGTGCTGGACGTGCAGACCGCGTGAGACGACGCTTCATCCAGTCCCTAACATGCTCAATGGGGGACAGATCCGGAGATCTTGCTGGCCAGGGTAGTTGACTTACACCTTCTAGAGCACGTTGGGTGGCACGGGATACATGTGGACGTGCATTGTCCTGTTGGAACAGCAAGTTCCCTTGCCGGTCTAGGAATGGTAGATCGATGGGTTCGATGACGGTTTGGATGTACCGTGCACTATTCAGTGTCCCCTCGACGATCACCAGTGGTGTACGGCCAGTGTAGGAGATCGCTCCCCACACCATGATGCCGGGTGTTGGCCCTGTGTGCCTCGGTCGTATGCAGCCCTGATTGTGGCGCTCACCTGCACGGCGCCAAACACACATACGACCATCATTGGCACCAAGGCAGAAGCGACTCTCATCGCTGAAGACGACACGTCTCCATTCGTCCCTCCATTCACGCCTGTCGCGACACCACTGGAGGCGGGCTGCACGATGTTGGGGCGTGAGCGGAAGACGGCCTAACGGTGTGCGGGACCGTAGCCCAGCTTCATGGAGACGGTTGCGAATGGTCCTCGCCGATACCCCAGGAGCAACAGTGTCCCTAATTTGCTGGGAAGTGGCGGTGCGGTCCCCTACGGCACTGCGTAGGATCCTACGGTCTTGGCGTGCATCCGTGCGTCGCTGCGGTCCGGTCCCAGGTCGACGGGCACGTGCACCTTCCGCCGACCACTGGCGACAACATCGATGTACTGTGGAGACCTCACGCCCCACGTGTTGAGCAATTCGGCGGTACGTCCACCCGGCCTCCCGCATGCCCACTATACGCCCTCGCTCAAAGTCCGTCAACTGCACATACGGTTCACGTCCACGCTGTCGCGGCATGCTACCAGTGTTAAAGACTGCGATGGAGCTCCGTATGCCACGGCAAACTGGCTGACACTGACGGCGGCGGTGCACAAATGCTGCGCAGCTAGCGCCATTCGACGGCCAACACCGCGGTTCCTGGTGTGTCCGCTGTGCCGTGCGTGTGATCATTGCTTGTACAGCCCTCTCGCAGTGTCCGGAGCAAGTATGGTGGGTCTGACACACCGGTGTCAATGTGTTCTTTTTTCCATTTCCAGGAGTGTATTTCTTCTGGTACCCATGGTTTCTTCGCAGCTACCTTCTTTGTACCTATGTTTTCCTTCCCAACTTCTGTGATGGCCCTTTTTAGAGATGTCCATTCCTCTTCAACTGTACTGCCTACTGCTCTATTCCTTATTGCTGTATCTATAGCGTTAGAGAACTTCAAACGTACCTCGTCATTCCTTAGTACTTCCGTATCCCACTTCTTTGCGTATTGATTCTTCCTCACTAATGTCTTGTACTTCAGCCTACGCTTCATCACTACTATATTGTGATCTGAGTCCATATCTGCTCCTGGGTACGCCTTACAATCCAGTATCTGATTTCGGAATCTCTGTCTGACCATGATGTAATCTAATTGAAATCTTCCCGTATCTCCCGGCCTATTCCAAGCATACCTCCTCTCTTGTGATTCTTGAACAGGGTATTCGCTATTATAGCTGAAACTTGTTACAGAACTCAGTCTTTCTCCTCTTTCATTCCTTGTCCCAAGCCCATATTCTCCTGTAACCTTTTCTTCTACTCCTTCCCCTACAACTGCATTCCAGTCGCCCATGACTATTAGATTTTCGTCCCCCTTTACATACTGCATTACCCTTTCAATATCCTCATACACTTTATCTGTTCATCTTCAGCTTGCGACGTCGGCATGTATACCTGAACTATCGTTGTCGGTGTTGGTCTGCTGTCGATTCTGATTAGAACAACCCGGTCACTGAACTGTTCACAGTAACACACCCTCTGCCCTACCTTCCTATTCATAACGAATCTTACACCTGTTATACCATTTTCTGCTGCTGTTGATATTACCCGATACTCATCTGACCAGAAATCCTTGTCTTCCTTCCACTTCACTTCACTGACCCCTACTATATCTAGATTGAGCCTTTGCAATTCCCTTTTCAGATTTTCTAGTTTCCCTACCACGTTCAAGCTTCTGACATTCCACGCCCCGACTCTTAGAACGTTATCCTTTCGTTGATTATTCAATCTTTTTCACATGGCAACCTCCTCCTTGGCAGTCCCCTCCCGGAGATCCGAATGGGGGACTATTCCGGAATCTTTTGCCAATTCTTCAATTACAGGCCACATGTCCTGTGGATACACGTTACGTGTCGTTAATGCAGTGGTTTCCATTGCCTTATGCATCCTCACGTCGTTGATCATTGCTGATTCTTCCGCCTAGGACAAGAGAATGCCCTGAACCTCTATCCGCTCCTCCGCCCTCTTTGACAAGGCCGTTGGCAGAATGAGGCTGACTTCTTATGCCGGAAGTCTTCGGCCGCCAATGCTGATTATTTATCAAGATTTAGGCAGTGGCGGGGATCGAACCCGGGACCGAAGACGTTTTGATCATGAATCAAAGACGCTACCCCTAGACCACGGGTCAGTACTAACTTGAAACTGAAGAATGAGGATGACCTTTCCAGTTTGTGCCGCTAGATGACGCTGTTGGCAAGTTACGTTACTGTATTAAAATTTGACATTTCTTGCTGTAGAAACAAAGACAGCTCAAAAACTGAGTAGTTTCCTTGCAGTGAGCGTTTATATACACAGTATCGTGAAAAAAAGAAGAAATGTCACGTGGAGGGTTTCGTCGTATGATTATTTGCGATTATCCTAACTCGACAACAACGTCTCGAGACTTTTGTTAATCAGTCAGCCCGAGTTTACAATTTACTCGCAAAATTTCATCGTGGTCGTATTTCTGCCAGCGACAAAATTCGTTAACTTCTACGAAAATCAGTTGTTTATTCCAAAGCACATCCATTATGTTCAACTGATGAAAAACGTTTGGAACGTGATGTGACTTACGTGAGGCTGTGATATCGTTACGCATACTGAACAATGCGCCACATTCGATTTTGTATCAACATTTAGCTGTGGAAAGATCCGTTCCCAGTGGATTCCTCACACTTTGACGCGAGCTCAAAAAGAGCCTCGTGTAACTGATGTAACGTAAGGCTCAAAATACTTGACCGAGGAAATGCAGATACCGTATATAACTTCCTAAAATGAGACAGAACTTAAACATAGTGCGTGCAGTAATTAATAGAGAAAACTGATGTGCGTGAAAATAAACGTTAGTAAAGCTTAAAGGCTGCAATAAACACGGTTCCGCAAACGAGCCGTTAGCGATATAACTGCAGATATTTGATTACCAGGCGCCTTTGACTTCAGCATCAAATTCTCTCAGAGTTAGCACAAATGAATTTGAAATGTTAACCTTTGAACTAAGTTCTCGTCTAACTGGGTTCAGAAATCAACATCAAGGAACACATATCTGCAAAGACGATAAGACGTCCAAAATGAAGTGTGACATTTTTACGTCGACCAGAAGAAACGTATGTTGACTGTGTTACACGAGACTTTCGTACTCACTGTGCAGGTCTACTAGTAAGTAACCTTCACATGTGAACGTAAACACCATAGGTTGCTCGTAACTCATGGAAGTTGTAAACAAGGAAGCGCCTGTATGGTAGCAGGCAGCAGACTAACTGATGCCATGAGTCAGTGGGCTTACAAGGAAGAAAACTCCGCCAAATGACGATATTGGTAGAAGATGATCGCAGAAACCGCTGAAGGATTTGTTGTTGTAATATAAGTGAGAATAATTTGAATGAATAGATAAAAAACAATAGTTAAAATTACACACTATAAGTTCATTGGAAGTATCAGTGACGTCTAAACTATATAATCTCATTATTGGACGTCCTACAGTAACAGACACAAAAATTTTTAATGGATGGATAACAAAAAATTACGTATAATGAAAATCATTACGAAAGGGCCCCACACATCAGAAATGGCTTATTACACACGGTGCAGTCGCATTAATGTGACCATTGCCTGCGTTCAACGTCAAAGTGCAACAACCACTCAAACGGCAAGCAGCACTGGCAGTGGACGATACGCTCTATGTGATCAAAAGTATCCGGACACCTCCCTAAACATAAGTTTTTCAAATTAGGTTCATTTTGCTGCTACCTGTTGCCAGGTACTCCATATCAGAGACCTCAGTAGTCATTAGACATCGTGAGAGAGCAGAACTGGGCACTCCGCGGAACTCACTGACTTCGAACGTGGTCAGGTGATTGGGGGTGACTTGTGTCATATGTCTGTACGCGAGATTTCCGCGCTACTAAACATCCCTAGGTCCACTGTTTCCGATGTGACATTGAAGTGGAAACGTGAAGGGACACGTACAGCACAAAAGCGTAATGGCCGACCTGGCCTGTTGACTGACAGACCACCGACAGTTGAAGAGTGTCGTAATATGTAATAGGCAGACATCCTATGCAGACCATCACACAGAAATTCCATAGTTGGCGGGAGGTGAGGAAACTTTGATTTCATGTTCGATCGGCTGCTCATAAGCCACACATCACGTCGGTAAATGCCAAACGAAAGCTCGCTTGATGTAAGGAGCTTAAACACTGGACGATTGAACAGTGGAAAAACGTTGTGTGGAGTGACTAATCACAGTACACAATGTGGCGATCCGATGGCAGGCTGTGGGTATGGCGAATGCCCGGTGAACGTCATCTGCCAGCGTGTGTAGTGCCAACAGTAAAATTTGGAGGCGGTGGTGTTATTGCCGGCCGGAGTGGTCGAGCGGTTCTAGGCGCTAGTCTAGAACCGCGCGACCGCAACGGTCGCAGGTTCTAATCCTACCTCGGACATGGATGTGTGTGATGTCCTTAGGTTAGTTAGGTTTAAGTAGTTCTAAGTTATAGGGGACTAATGACCTCCGAAGTTAAGTCCCATAGTGCTCAGAGCCATTTGAACCATTTTTGGTGGTGTTATTGTGTGGTCGTGTTTTTCATGAAGGGGGCTTGGACCCCTTGTTTTGCGTGGCACTGTCCCAGCACAGGCCTCTATTGATTTTTTAAGCACCTTCTTGCTTCCTACTGTTGAAGAGCAATTCGGGAATGGCGATTGCATCTTTCATCACGATCTAGCACTTGTTCATAATGCGCGGCCTGTGGCGGAGTGGTTACACGACACTAACATACCTGTAATGGACTGGCCTGCACAGAGTCCTGACCTGAATGCTATAGAACACCTTTAGGATGTTTTGGAGCGCCGACTTCGTGCCAGGCCTCACCGACCGACATCGATACCTCTCCCTAGTGCAGCACTCTGTGAAGAATGGGATGCCATTCCCCAAAAAACCTTCCAGCACCTGATTGAACGTATGCCTGCGAGAGTAGAAGCTGTTACCAAGGCTAAGGGTGGGCCAACACCGTATTGAATTTCAGCATTAACGATGGCATTAACGATTTATCTGCTCTGCATAGTAACTAACAGTTCTTGATAAAACTTTACGTAGTTTTCGTGTTAGATTTCTTAGTGTTTTCTTGATCGTTTAGAACAGAAAGCGCCCTAAAACCGTCTTTTGTTTGTTTCGCGGCCGTTAGCCACTAGTCACTTGAATCAGCAGTTGTCTTGTGACAGCCAGAGCGAGAGCACCAGCAGCAGCGAGTACTGTTTGTATAAAGCGTTTTTGTACTTATTTGCTGCGCTTAGCTTTTAAATAGTTTTTCTGGGAAAACCTAGCGTAGTTTTCGCGTCTCGTATTTCAGTGAGTGTTTCTTGATTATCAGAGTAGCTCATCAGAAGATTATCTTGGGAATTTGTCACCGTATAGAGTAGGGTAAACATAGTCATGTGTAGGGACTGTGGTGGTTGTGAGCGGACGCAAGGAGAATTGGCCGCTCTTCGGGGGCAGGTGGAGGCTTTGTCTGTTAGGCTCATCGAGCTCGAGGCGCAGGCGTCGGCTCGTAGTGGCGTTGGGGCAACTGTGGTGAGACCTATGCCTACTTCGGTGGCCTTGGAATCACATGGAACCCCTGATGTCGCTGCGTCTTCCGGCAGTGAGCATCTTACCGGTCAGCCATCACTCCAGGGTGAATGGCGGACAGTGGTGGGCTCGCGCGTGCCTGGCCGAAAGGCAAAGGTGGGATCTGGCCGCGTGGCAGCTGCCTTACCCCTTTCCAACAGGTACGGGGTGCTTCCTAGTGGTGATGACATCGTTTCCGAGCCACCACAGGATGCCTCGCCTGTTGGGCCAGTGGCCGATTCTCCGGCAAGGTCCCGACAGTCACAGAGGGCGGGCCTATTAGTTATAGGGAGCTCCAACGTTAGGCGGGTTATGGAGCCCCTCAGGAAAATAGCGGGTAGGTCGGGGAAGAATGCCAGTGTGCACTCGGTGTGCTTGCCGGGGGGTCTCGTCCGTAATGTGGAGGAGGCCCTTCCGGCAGCTATTGAACGCACTGGGTGTGACCGGCTGCAGATAGTAGCACATGTCGGAACGAATGACGCCTGCCGCTTGGGTTCTGAGGCCATTCTTGGTTCCTTCCGGCGGCTGGCTGATTTGGTGAAGACAACCAGCATCGCACGCGGAGTGCAAGCTGAGCTTAATATCTGCAGCATAGTGCCCAGAATCGATCGCGGTCCTCTGGTTTGGAGCCGTGTGGAGGGTCTAAACCAGAGGCTCAGACGACTCTGCGACTATAATGGTTGCAAATTCATCGACCTCCGTTATTGGGTGGAGAACTGTAGGGCCCCCCTAGACAGGTCAGGCGTGCACTACACACCGGAAGCAGCTACTAGGGTAGCAGAGTACGTGTGGCGTGCACACGGGGTTTTTTAGGTTAGAGGGACCCCCCCTTGGGCGAAACGATAAAATACCTGACGGCTTACCAGAGAGGACATTATCATCGTTGATAAAGAACGTCCGTCCTCAGAGACCAAAAACAGGAAAAGTTAACGTAATATTGGTAAACTGCAGGAGTATCCAGGGCAAGGTTCCTGAATTAGTATCTCTTATTGAAGGAAATAGTGCGCATATAGTATTAGGAACGGAAAGTTGGTTAAAACCGGAAGTGAACAGTAACGAAATCCTAGACACAGAATGGAATATATACCGCAAGGATAGGATAAACGCCAATGGTGGAGGAGTATTTATAGCAGTAAAGAATTCAATAATATCCAGTGAAGTTATTAGCGAATGCGAATGTGAAATAATCTGGGTTAAGTTAAGTATCAAAGGTGGGTCAGATATGATAGTCGGATGCTTCTATAGACCACCTGCATCAGCAACCGTAGTAGTTGAGCGCCTCAGAGAGAACCTGCAGAACGTCGTGAAGAAATTTCGTGATCATACTATTGTAATAGGGGGAGACTTCAATCTACCAGGTATAGAATGGGATAGTCACACAATCAGAACTGGAGCCAGGGACAGAGACTCTTGTGACATTATCCTGACTGCCTTGTCCGAGAATTACTTCGAGCAGATAGTTAGAGAACCAACTCGTGAAGCTAACGTTTTAGACCTCATAGCAACAAATAGACCGGAACTTTTCGACTCCGTGAATGTAGAAGAGGGTATCAGTGATCATAAGTCAGTGGTTGCATCAATGACTACAAGTGTAATAAGAAATCCCAAGAAAGGAAGGAAAATATATTTGCTTAACAAGAGTGATAGGGCACAAATCGGAGAATATCTGAGTGACCACCATCAAACGTTCATTTCTGAGGAAGAGGATGTGGAACAAAAATGGAAAAAGTTCAGAAACATCGTCCAGTACGCCTTAGATAAGTTCGTACCGACTAAGGTCCAAAGCGAGGGGAAAGATCCACCGTGGTATAACAATCATGTACGAAAGGTACTACGGAAACAAAGAAAGCTTCATCATAGGTTTAAGAGTAGTCGAATCATAGCTGATAAGGAAAAGCTGAACGAAGCGAAAAAGAGCGTAAAGAGAGCAATGAGAGAAGCATTCAACGAATTCGAACATAAAACATTGGCAAACAATCTAAACAAGAACCCTAAAAAGTTTTGGTCATATGTAAAATCGGTAAGCGGATCTAAATCCCCTATTCAGTCACTCGTTGACCACGATGGCACCGAAACAGAGGACGACCGAAGAAAGGCAGAAATACTGAATTCAGTGTTCCGAAACTGTTTCACTGCGGAAAATCGTAACACGGTCCCTGACTTCAGCCGTCGCACGGACGCCAAAATGGAAAATATTGAAATAAACGATATCGGAATTGAAAAACAACTGCTATCACTTAGTAGCGGAAAAGCATCCGGACCAGACGAGATACCCTTAAGATTCTACAGTGATTATGCTAAAGAACTTGCCCCCTTTCTATCAGCAATTTATCGTAGATCGCTGGAAGAACGTAAAGTACCTAGCGACTGGAAGAAAGCGCAGGTCGTTCCCATTTTCAAGAAGGGTCATAAATCAGATGCGAATAATTATAGGCCTATTCCGCTTACGTCAATCTGTTGTAGAATAATGGAACATGTTTTGTGTTCTCGTATTATGACGTTCTTAGATAATACAAATCTCCTTCATCATAACCAACATGGATTCCGCAAACAGAGATCATGTGAAACTCAGCTCGCCCTATTTGCCCAAGAAATTCACAGTGCCGTAGACACTGGCGAGCAGATTGATGCCGTATTCCTGGACTTCAGGAAGGCATTTGATACGGTTCCGCACTTACGTTTAGTGAAAAAAATACGAGCTTACGGAATATCGGACCACGTTTGTGATTGGATTCAGGATTTCCTAGAAGAAAGAACACAACATGTCATTCTTAACGGTTCAAAATCTGCAGATGTAGAGGTAATTTCGGGAGTACCGCAGGGAAGCGTGATAGGACCTTTATTGTTTACAATATACATAAATGACTTAGTTGACAACATCGGTAGCTCCGTGAGGCTATTTGCAGATGACACGGTTGTCTACAAGAAAGTAGCAACATCAGAAGACTCGTACGTACTCCAGGAGGACCTGCAGAGGATTAATGCATGGTGCGACAGCTGGCAGTTTTCCCTAAACGTAGATAAATGTAATATAATGCGCATACATAGGGGCAGAAATCCATTCCAGTACGATTATGCCATAGGTGGTAAATCATTGGAAGCGGTAACGACCGTAAAATACTTAGGAGTTACTATCCGGAGCGATCTGAAGTGGAATGATCACATAAAACAAATAGTGGGAAAAGCAGGCGCCAGGTTGAGATTCATAGGAAGAATTCTAAGAAAATGTGACTCATCGACGAAAGAAGTAGCTTACAAAACGCTTGTTCGTCCGATTCTTGAGTATTGCTCATCAGTATGGGACCCTTACCAGGTTGGATTAATAGAAGAGATAGACATGATCCAGCGAAAAGCAGCGCGATTCGTCATGGGGACATTTAGTCAGCGCGAGAGCGTTACGGAGATGCTGAACAAGCTCCAGTGGCGGACACTTCAAGAAAGGCGTTACGCAATACGGAGAGGTTTATTATCGAAATTACGAGAGAGCACATTCCGGGAAGAGATGGGCAACATATTACTACCGCCCACAAAT
Source organism: Schistocerca piceifrons (assembly GCF_021461385.2). Taxonomy (NCBI): domain Eukaryota; kingdom Metazoa; phylum Arthropoda; class Insecta; order Orthoptera; family Acrididae; genus Schistocerca; species Schistocerca piceifrons. The sequence continues at coordinate 549,704,456 of NC_060142.1, read as the reverse complement.
ATCTCGCGTAATGATCACAACGAAAAGATCCGAGAAATTAGAGCAAATACGGAGACTTACAAGCAGTCGTTCTTCCCACGCACAATTCGTGAATGGGACAGGGAAGGGGGGATCAGATAGTGGTACAATAAGTACCCTCCGCCACACACCGTAAGGTGGCTCGCGGAGTATAGATGTAGATAGATGTAGTAGATAGGAGGGCCCCACGCACTTTTAACTGATTTTCAGCCAGGTGTCCGGATACTTTTGATCACACAGTGGATAAAGCATGTCCGTGGGACGCGGGAAACAGTACAGTCATTATCGTAATACTGAAACGAAATGATTTACTGACGTCCATAATGACGTGATCGTTGTCTTTCGGGCGAAGGGATGAAGCTACGTTTGTAAACTGTTCACGTGCCGTTACAGTTACAGTACAACTTACATGGTAAAATGGTGGTATCCAAATCCGACGCCGTGGCAGCTGTGGTAGACCAAAGACCACGGATGACAGGGATAAACTACGGCTCTGGAGTTTTTTACGGACGATTAGACGTGCAACTGACCGCCCAGATGAACCAAGTGCCTCCTCAACGACCGTTCGGCGCACGTCGCTACGATGAGCCCCTGCAGCAGGCCCCTGGTGCATGCATCCGTGCTGACTACTGTTCAGTGGCGACGAAGGCTGGAATTTGCCGGCCAGTACAGCAACTGGGCCTCCAACGAATGGCGACAGGTGGCCTTTCCAGGTGAGTCTCGTTTATGTTCTATCGGACGTGTGACCGTTGGTGTGTACGGCGCGAAACGTCTAAAGCAAACACCCAGGCCAGAGGAGGGAGCGTTATCGTGTGGGGAATGTGTTCGTGGCATTCCCTGCTTGATCTTGTCACTGTGGAAGGCATACGGATCAACATAAGTATGCATACCTAGATGCAATTTGTTTTCCCTGTCACGATGGCATCTACCAGCAGGACAACGCAACGTGGTACACAGCTCGCAGCGTACGGGCATAGTTCGAAGAGCATCAGAATGACGTTATCGTATGTTGTGTACATAGTTCCGCGTAGTCAGCACGTACAGAACTTTCCCACTAGACAGCGCCCCGCTAAGCACGACAGCGCAGGTGCAGCGCACCTCCGTCTCCGCACTACGAGATGGCGCTGCCTTACAGACGGACCAAATTCTGCTTCCGCCGATCCGCGTATTAATATCTAACGCAGCCAATGGGATTGCTGCTAATGTAGAACCTTTTCTCCTCGCAGATCACACTCGCGCAGTGATACCTGAACGCGCGAGGTTTTATAACGAGCGTACAGACCTCCAATTAGTCAGTCTGCATTAGTCTGTACGAGTCTGCATTTGTCTGCACCAGTCTGTACCAGTCTATAGTCAAGTTTCAGTCTGCACCTAATAAGATTATCATATTCCTGTACATAGCCATGAAGAGAAATGTATAGACACTTTGTCAAGTATCAGAGATATGTGAGAATAAGATTAACGTACCAAAACCAAAGGAACTTCAGATTGTTCATTGTAAATAGCATCCAGAATGAAGTTACGTAATGTTTATCCTTGTTATTATTTTAATAAATGTGTGTGAAAATTAATCAAGTTCTGTTTAAAGTTGGTCACCGTCAATCTGCTACTCTAAGCATGCAAGTGGCATTTCTATCGTCTGACCTAACGGCAGAAGATAAACACGCCACAATAAGACCACGAGATCTATTGCTGACACTCGCCTACTTCGTTAGAGCGACAAGTCAATCCGATGGTGTGTGTACCGAAGGTCTTACAGTACGCACACCACATTGTACGCCTCAGATTTAAACCCAATTTAGATTCTTTGGGAGCATCTTGATCGGACTGCTCGCGCTATGCATCTGCATCAGAACAACCTAGCACAGCTGGTCACAGTAATGGGTTTGGCATGGCTCCACCTTCCTGTCGGTACCTTCCAGAAACCTATTTACTCTCTTCCTGCACGTCTTGCAGGTCCGCAGTGCAAAAGGCGGTTATTCAAGCTTTTGATAGGTGATCTCATTACTGTGACCGGACATTGTACATCCGCCAAAGCTACCAAAGATGCCCAAAGGACTACCATGGCCACGAAGAAGATGCAGACACTACGTCGCTGTTACGGTAGTCTGCAGAAACAAGTTCACAGATGTTGGCCATCGATGTGATCGTGTATACGATTGGAGCTCACTCGTCAGTGTCAGTTAAGGACTGACGATGGTGTACTGAATCACCGAAACTGGTAGTTGTTGTTGTTGTTGTGGTCTTCAGTCCTGAGACTGGTTTGATGCAGCTCTCCATGCTACTCTATCCTGTGCAAGCTTCTTCATCTCCCACTACCGACTGCAACCTACATCCTTCTGAATCCGCTTAGTGTATTCATCTCTTGGTCTCCCTCTACGATTTTTACCCTCCACGCTGCCCTCCAATGCTAAATTTGTGATCCCTTGATGCCTCAGAACATGACCTACCAACCTGTACCTTCTTCTTGTCAAGTTGTGTCACAAACTCCTTCTCCCCAATTCTATTCAATACCTCCTCATTAGTTACGTGATCTACCCACCTTATCTTCAGCATTCTTCTGTAGCACCACATTTCGAAAGCTTCTATTCTCTTCTTGTCCAAACTGGTTATCGTCCATGTTTCACTTCCATACATGGCTACACGCCATACAAATACTTTCAGAAACGACTTCCTGACACTTAAATCTATACTCGATGTTAACAAATTTCTCTTCTTCAGAAACGATTTCCTTGCCATTGCCAGTCTACGTTTTATATCCTCTCTACTTCGACCATCATCAGTTATTTTACTTTTTAAATAGCAAAACTCCTTTACTACTTGAAGTGTCTCATTTCCTAATCTAATCCCCTCAGCATCACCCGATTTAATTTGACTACATTCCATTATCCTCGTTTTGCTTTTGTTGATGTTCATCTTATATCCTCCTTTCAAGACACTGTCCATTCCGTTCAACTGCTCTTCCAAGTCCTTTGCTGTCTCTGACAGAATTACAATGTCATCGGCGAACCTCAAAGTTTTTATTTCTTCTCTATGGATTTTAATACCTACTCCGAACTTTTCTTTTGTTTCCTTTACTGCTTGCTTAATATACAGATTGAATAACATCGGGGAGAGGCTGCAACCCTGTCTCACTCCTTTCCCAACCACTGCTTCCCTTTCATGCCCCTCGACTCTTATAACTGCCATCTGGTTTCTGTACAAATTGTAAATAGCCTTTCGCTCCCTGTATTTTACCCCTGCCACCTTCAGAATTTGAAAGAGAGTATTCCAGTTAAAGTTGTCAAAAGCTTTCTCTAAGTCTACAAATGCTAGAAACGTAGGTTTGCCTTTCCTTAATCTTTCTTCTAAGATAAGTCGTAAGGTTAGTATTGCCTCACGTATTCCAACATTTCTACGGAATTCAAACTGATCTTCCCCGAGGTTGGCTTCTACCAGTTTTTCCATTCGTCTGTAAAGAATTCGCGTTTGTCAAAAGCTTTCTCTAAGTCTACAAATGCTAGAAACGTAGGTTTGCCTTTCCTTAATCTTTCTTCTAAGATAAGTCGTAAGGTTAGTATTGCCTCACGTATTCCAACATTTCTACGGAATTCAAACTGATCTTCCCCGAGGTTGGCTTCTACCAGTTTTTCCATTCGTCTGTAAAGAATTCGCGTTAGTATTTTGCAGCTGTGACTTATTAAACTGATAGTTCGGTAATTTTCACATCTGTCAACACCTGCTTTCTTTGGGATTGGAATTATTATATTCTTCTTCAAGTCTGTGGGTATTTCGCCTGTATCATACATCTTGCTCACCAGATGGTAGAGTTTTGTCATGACTGGCTCTCCCAAGGCCATTAGTAGTTCTAATGGAATGTTGTCTACTCCCGGGGCCTTGTTTCGATTCAGGTCTTTCAGTGCTCTGTCAAACTCTTCACGCAGTATCTTATCTTCCATTTCGTCTTCATCTACATCCTCTTACATTTCCATAATATTGTCCTCAAGTACATCGCCCTTGTATAAACCCTCTATATACTCCTTCCATCTTTCTGCCTTCCCTTCTTTGCTTAGAACTGGGTTACCATCTGAGCTCTTGGTTTTCATACAAGTGGTTCTCTTCTCTCCAAAGGTCGCTTTAATTTTCCTGTAGGCAGTATTTGTCCTCTAGCCATCCCTGCTTAGCCATTTTGCACTTCCTGTCGATCTCGTTTTTGAGACGTTTGTATTCCTTTTTGCCTGCTTCATTTACTGCATTTTTATATTTTCTCCTTTCATCAATTAAATTCAATATTTCTTCTGATACCCAAGGATTTCTGTTAGCCCTCGTCTTTTTACCTACTTGATCCTCTGCTGCCTTCAGTACTTCATCCCTCAGAGCTACCCATTCTTCTTCTACTGTATTTCTTTCCCCCATTCCTGTCAATTGTTCCCTTATGCTCTCCCTGAAACTCTGTACAACCTCTGGTTCTTTCAGTTTATCCAGGTCCCATCTCCTTAAATTGCCGCCTTTTTGCAGTTTCTTCAGTTTCAATCTGCAGTTCATAACCAATAGATTGTGGTCAGAATCCACATCTGCCCCTGGAAATGTCTTACAGTTTAAAACCTGGTTCCTAAATCTCTGTCTTACCATTATGTAATCTATCTGATACCTTTTAGTATCTCCAGGATTCTTCCAGGTATACAACCTTCTTTCATGACTCTTGAACCAAGTGTTAGCTATGATTATGCTCTGTGCAAAATTCTACAAGGCGGCTTCCTCTTTCATTTCTTCCCCCCAATCCATATTCACCTACTATGTTTCCTTCTCTCCCTTTTCCTACTCTCGAATTCCAGTCACCCATGACTATTAAATTTTCGTCTCCCTTCACTACCTGAATCATTTCTTTTATCTCGTCTTACATTTCATCAATTTCTTCATCATCTGCAGAGCTAGTTGGCATATAAACTTGTACTACTGTAGTAGGCTTTGGCTTTGTGTCTATCTTGGCCACAATAATGTGTTCACTATGCTATTTGTAGTCGCTAACCCGCATTCCTATTTTTTTTTTATTCATTATTAAACCTACTCCTGCATACCCCTATTTGATTTTGTATTTATAACCCTGTAATCACCTGACCAAAAGTCTTGTTCCTCCTGCCACCGAACTTCACTAATTCTCACTATATCTAACTTTAACCTATCCATTTCCCTTTTTAAATTTTCTAACCTACCTGCCCGATTAAGTGATCTGACATTCCACGCTCCGATCCGTAGAATGCCAGTTTTCTTTCTCCTGATAACGACGTTCTCTTGAGTAGTCCCCGCCCGGAGATCCGAATGGGGGACTATTTTACCTCCGGAATATTTTACCCAAGAGGACGCCATCATCATTTAATCATACAGTAAAACTGCATGTCCTCGGGAAAAATTACGGCTGTAGTTTCCCCTTGCTTTCAGCCGTTCGCAGTACCAGCACAGCAAGGCCGTTTTGGTTAATGTTACAAGGCCAGATCAGTCAATCATCCAGACTGTTGCCCCTGCAACTACTGAAAAGGCTGCTGCCCCTCTTCAGGAACCACATGTTTGTCTGGCCTCTCAACAGATACCCCTCCGTTGTGGTTGCATCTACGGTACGGCCATCTGTATCGCTGAGGCACGCAAGCCTCCCCACCAACGGCAAGGTCCATGGTTAATGGGGGGGGGGGGCGAAGTCCCTCAAACTTTGAACTTTGGACAGCTACTGAGCGTGCGCCATGTGCTCTAATGGCCCGAAAAAGTTTCTAGGTTACATACAGTTCTCGTACCTAAAGTATTTCTGCTATATTTCTATAGTCGGCCGCTGTGGCCGAGCAGTTCTAGGTGATTCAGCCCGGAATCACGCTGCTGCTACGGTCGCAGGTTCGAATCCTGCCTCAGGCATGGATGTGTGTGGCGTCCTTAGGTTAGTTAGATTTAAGTAGTTTAAATGTAGGGGACTGATCACCTCAGATGTTAAGTCCCATAGTGCTTCGAGCCATTTCAACGATATTTCTATACTTGTTTTATCACAAATAAAACATGAGCCCGTGTATTAAAACATACCTTTTTCTTACCAATCAGTCTGTTTTCTAAATTGTCTTTTTTTTTTTTTTTTTTTTTTTTTTTTTTTTACAGTGATGAAGTGGGCAGCATAATTCTCTGATGTCAGAATACCTTCTCAGTTTTTGGATAGAAATAAGCTATGTAGAAAAAGAGATACATTGTTTTTTGATTCTCCTGACAAGCGTGAGATTTGACAGTCTGACCTTCCACTCTTCATATGTACATGGTTTTTCTGAAGTACCTCCAGTATTTCAGAATATAATTACACGACAACTACGAAACGTGCAGAAAAATGACCCATGTCAGTGGTTGGAGCACCTGTCCCAGTTCCAATTCGTAATACGCGCCGTGGGGGTAGTTACCCTAGGGGGCAGACGTGTCTGAACACGCAGACAAATCACTCGCTCCGTGTTGTCGCGTCGAACTGGTTCGCTCCTGCATGGACATAACTCCAAAGCGAGCTGCTGTCTCGCCCTCCCAGGTAATTTGCGTCAGCGAATTCAGTGAACTGCACGCACGGATTGGTGTTTATCGTGTCAAGAATGGTCCCATGTCTAACCCCACCTTTAACCTTATTTAAAGAATCTGTAGAGAAGCTCTATTCACTGATGTGTCATTTTGCTGCATGCTTTGTGGTTCTCGCCCAGTCTTCTGACACCCTGCAGGTACTTATGAATTACACATTTCTTTTTTTTTTTTTTTGGTACAGCTTCAGCTGACATCGGTACACGGAGTGTTATGCGATTGGCACAGGAGTGCTTTACCGGCTTTCATTTCGTGGTTTTAGCTGTTTAGCGCTAATTCTACATGGAGCTTTTGGCGGAACGTAAGGGATTCGATCATGAACTGCAGTTCAAGAGTAGTCGATTCGGTCTTGGAGAAGAGATCTATTTTGAAACACGGAGCCTCGGAGCGAAGGTGGATGAGAATGACCAAACTTGAGTCCACCGTTCGACCGAGGCTCAATGGACACCACATCTCGAGATTTCTACATGCGCGTGATGACTATTTTGCAGCACCGGTAGTAGGAATCACTGGAGTGAGTTTCTCTTGCTTCATCGTGGACTCGCAGCAGCAGCCGCTGTCCGATTGAAGCACATTATGGAAGTTTGTTACAGGACACAGTTCACAGTCACTGTAATTCTTATTAATCACAGACAGATCGCATCACCCATTTTTTTGAAGTGGGTATTGAAGTCACCACCCTTAGTTTAACTTTGTCAACTGTCCTAGAAAACGTATGTACAGGAGAAAGAATAAAACCGATGTGTTATGTTGACGTATGTTTTATTTAATTCATATCTTCTACAAACAAATCTGTCGTGATACTAAATTCAACCTGTTATTCAAATAAACAAAAGTCCCTTGATCACTGCTGTTAGTTTTAGTTATCCATGTAGGAATAAAAGGCGTAGTCTTGGAATAAAAATACAATCTGTCGTCTTCTGTTTCACCATACAGGGCCACATTCCTTTGTCATCGCGTTTATAGTCAGCTACATATCATTTTCACCGTAGTGTTACTGAAGGGGTGGTTCTGTGTCTTAAAAGACATCGAGAGGCAGAAGTACATTAGAGTTACCCACATACCTGCACAACAGTGAGACATTTTGTAACTTCTTAAGCAACTATGCTGATTTACATGTTATATTACATGAACGGTTGTCACTCCTGGTGATAATTCTAAGAAAGTTTCCTATACGCATCTTCCCAGGTTTAATATTTGCAAGGCGAAGACATTTAGCTCAATCCGTTTCTTTGATTTCTTTGACGTTGAATTTTATACGAACGTAATCGTAATAGTTTTATATAATATCAAGGACAGATTTCCAGTCTGTCTCCGTTTCGTCGCGTTTTATTTCGAGCGAGCAGGCGCAGCAATTATGATATACTCTCCGCTAGAGAGAAGCAGCATATACATACACTATCCCCGTCTGGTCATAGTGATTCAGCTTTTCTGCATTTCCAATAATCCATTTTATGCCATCACATGGATGCTTACGTTAAATTGCTCACAGCCAGTATACTTCCGTTCTCTAAAGACAGAGGTGGCGACAGGATGTTTAACTCTAATATTCTTCTCTGACACGCTTGCTATAAGGCTTTTGAACAGAAACAATGTTCTTGGTAAACTGTGGCTATGACACATTAACCTTTTTCTCAGCCATGATCGTCTACGACGGTCAGTTGATAATTAGTAAAAATATATAAATACGTATGTCTATAGATTAGAAAGCTACTACAACGTCTGATATTTCTGTATCATCGTAACTCTATACGTCAAATTGTTGAGACCTTACTTCCGTTTCCTGCCCAAGGCCTTTTGGCAATAATTTCGTGATCTTCAGGCGATAGTTTGGCTAATGCACGATTCTCCAACACGAATGGCTGTCATTTTCTTACTGCTAAACTTCAAGAAAGTCTTGCTGTAAGGACGTCAAGAAAGCTACGAAACTGTCGTCGATTGAACAGCCCAAAACAAACGATGGCACACATAGGAACTGAAAGTGATCAGGTCTTGTCATTGTGGCAACGTAACGTCGGGCAAAATATGACGAACATCTGTTCACGTGGACTCAAATTTTGGTCATTTTGCACGGATTATAAAGGAGTCAGTATTGTCTACAGTAAGTTTACTGCAGCCTGATCGAAATGTTAAGTACTGTGAGGTCAGTATTTTGAATAAGAACACGTTTAAAAATTTCAGACTTGTATTGGCACACATATCACCTCTCAAGAAAAAAATTCTAAGAAAATGAACTTAAAAAGGTATTTTAAGTATTCTTGAGAAAAATGCATAGAAGTAAGAGCGATAAACTGTCAAGTGTATTTGGAAGCTTTGTATGAGCGACATCAATGATTTCCATCTGCAGATAACGACAGCTTCGGTTCCACGTAAGTGGTCGGTGATAAGGAAATGCTTGTGCAAACAGGCCGTGTTGGCAACACCTTTCTTATCCGGTAGCGGTCAGCATCACATGACGGTAACCCTGTTTGGCACCTGGTGGGTTGCGTAAGTGTTTGGGTCCGTTATGAATGGTCGCTATCTGGAGAACAATGTCGCTCAACGCTCAATCGCTGTTCGAGACGACACTACATCAACAGTTGATTACCATTGAGCCGCACAACGGACCGCGATGATCTAGTTTAAGGGAAGCACTCTTAGAGACAGTTTCTTCAGCGACGAGGAGGCTAGAAACCATAAAAAAAACACAAATTAATAACTATGTGTCGACCAGTTAACAACATTAAAAACTATAGAACAAAAAATCTGAATTCTGTTTTCTTCGTATCTTTCGTATTTTCGGTCTTTTCGGACATGTTATTACTTTGGCTGGTCCTGTAGTGAAACGATAGCATAAGGAGTCATCGTTTTGAGATGATTATGTTTCGTTTGTGGGGCGCTCAATCGCGTGGTCACCCACACCTGTACAAAGTCCCAATTTTTACACAGTCCAATCTAGTCACTGTTTCGAATTATGACGATGATGATGCCCAGTCCCGGGGCAGAAAAAAAAATCACCAATCCTTCCGGGAATCGAACCCGGGACCCCGCAATCCAGAGGGAGCAACGCTACCCACTACACCACGAGCTGCGGACGTCATTGTTCTGTGATTCGCGGATTGACGAGGATAATTCAAATTATTGAAAAGTGGTAACGTCCATCAGATCACACCCAACTGGTTGAAACTAGCTATGTTGTTCTGCAGGTAGTCTTCGTTTGACAGTTGGAATACGCGTTAGCAATTTAATGTGCACCTGCTGAGATTTCACATCGAAACATCACTTTGAAAGTCTGGTGCATATTTTAATAAGGTAGATTAATACCTGTAAGTAGTTTGATGTAGAAACTGAGCTACAATCTGTGTGTAATACACTATCTGTTTCATGTAAAATGTTACGTACTGTCGATGTGATATGCATCTGCTGACATATATAGAAATAGTGTTTTTAAGTATTTGTCGTTATCATCACGAATATTAACTCCCCCTAACACGTTCATTTAAATGACAATCCGTCGATTGTCACCGATACCTTTTTTCTCTCTTGGTTACATTTTCGTTACTAAACACCTGCTTCGCTGAAAGTTCTCAGTGATCTGTGACATTACTCGTCCTTGCCAGCAGTTTCTGCTCTTTTCACTACCTACAGAACCACTTGTGACCGCCCTAACACAATTATTGAAAGACTACCTCAATTCTTTTTGCGTTCAGAGCAGTTCTAAAATTTCTTTCGCTTTATGTTCTGTTTACCTCGTACATCCATATTAGTTCCGCAGATGAGGAAAGTATTGAAAGGTTGTATGAAGAGATAAAAGAAATTATTTAGATAGTTAATGGAGGCGCAAGTTTGGTGGTAATGAAAGACCGAAAAATGACAGAAGTAAAAATAGCAGGCGAAAATGGACTGGAAGAAATGAATGAAATGGGAAGCCACGCCTTGGAATTTATCATACAGCAGAGTACAATCATTGTCAACACTTTCTTTAAAATCATGGTTGGTTGGTTTGGGGAAGGAGACCAGACAGCGAGGTCATCGGTCTCATCGGAATAGGGAAGGATGGGGAAGGAAGTCGGCCGTGCCCTTTCAGAGGAACCATCCCGGCATTTGCCTGGAGTGATTTAGGGAAATCACGGAAAACCTAAATCAGGATGGCCGGACGCGGGATTGAACCGTCGTCCTTCTTTAAAATCATGAAAGAAGGCCGTAAATACGGAAGTGATCTGTAGGCACTAGGAGGTTTCAGATAGTAATTTAATGGTAAGTCACCGATTTCGAATCCAAACTTTAAAATGCAAAACATTTCCAGGGGGAGATGTGGACTCAGACCCTAAATCACTGGTTGTAAACGGCAGATTACAAGTGAAGAAATTGCAGAAAGGTAGGAATTTAAGAACATAACACATGCATAAAGTGAAAAAAAAAGCAGAGGTAGTTGAAAATGTCAAAGGAAGAATTAGACAGCGATCGACGGAACGAGGGAAAACAATACAACAGAAGACGAATGAGTGGCCTTTATACATGAAATAATGAGAACAGCTGAGGATCAGACGGACAAAAAGAAAAGACAATAAATCACCCTGGATAACACAGGAGGTATTAAACTGAAGCGTCAAAGAAACGCAGAATACGGTGCTGCGGTTGGCCACGCCTATATAAGACAACAAGTGTCGGGCGCAGTTGTTACATCGGTTACTGCTCCTACAATGGCAGGTTATCAAGATTTAAGTGAGTTTGGACGTGGTGTTACAGCCGGCGCACGAGCGATGGGACACAGCATCTCCAAGGTACCGATGAAGTCGGGATTTTCCCTTACGACCATTTCTCGAGTGTACCGTGAATATCAGGAATCCGCTAAAACATCAAATCTCCGACATCGCTGCGGCCGGAAAAAGATCCTGCAATAACGGGACCAACGATGACTGAAGAAAATCGTTCAGCTTGACAGAAGTGCAACCCTTCCGCAAATTGCTGCACATTGCAATGCTGGTCTATCAACAAGTGTCAGGATGCGAACTATTCAACGAAACATCATCGATATGGGCTTTCGGAGCCGAAGGCCCACTCGTGTACCTTCATGACTGCACGACACAAAGCTTTATGACTCGCCTGAGCCCGTCAACACCGACATTGGACTGTTGATGACTGGAAACCTGTTTTCTGGTCGGCCGAGTCTCGTTTCAAATCGCATCGAGCGGATGGACGTGTACGAGTATGGACCCTCAATGTATGGACTCTGTATGTCAGCAGGGGGCTGTTTAAGAAGATGGAGGCTGTGTAATGGCGTGGGGCGTGTGCAGTTGGAGTGGTGTGGGACCCCTCATACATCTAGATAAGACTCTGAAAGGTGACACGTACGTGTCCTGATCTGATCACCTGCTGTCTGATCACCTGCATCCTTTCATGTCCATTGTGCATTCCGACGGGCTTGGGCGATTCCAGCAGGACAATGCGACATCCCACACATCCAGAATATCTACAAAGCGGCTCCAGAAACACTCTTCTGAGTTTAAAAACTTCCGCTGGCCACCAAGTTCATGATCATTATTGAGCATATACAGGGTGCCTTGCGACATGCTGTTCAGAAGAGATCTCCACCCATTCGTACTCCTACGGATTTATGGACAGCCCTGCAGGATTCATGGTGTCAGTTCCCTATATCACTACTTCAGATATTAGTCGAGTCCACGCCACATCGTGTTGTGGCATTTCTGTGTGCTGAAGGGGGCCCTACACGATGTTAGGTAGGTGTACCAGTTTCTTTGGTTTTTCAGTGTATATTTTAACTGACGAAAGACCAAAACATGAAAAACCACGCAATGAAGCAGGCGAAAGAGAATATAAACATCTAAAAAATTGAGACTGACAAATTGCGAAATGGCAAACCAGAAGTATCGAGAGGAGACATGCAAGGCCGTATTTTGAAGCATGCGTGTCTAGATAAGTGTTGCCTATAGGACAGTCTTGCAGAACTTTAGACCAAAGAGAAGCATCTGTATGAATATTAGGAGTTCAGATGGCATGTCAGTTGTGAGCTAAGAAGTGAATGCCGAGAGATAAAAGAAATCTATGAAAGTGCTATACAAAGGAAACGAACCTGAATACGATATTATAGAATGGGAAGGAAAAAGAAGACGACGGTAGTGCGACAGTGCTGAAAAAAGCTAACTCGAAACAAGGCGCTTTGAGACAAAAATACTTCAGAGTTATTAAGATCCTTTCAGGGAACATACCGTGACGTAAAATTTCAGCTGATATGACGTATGAGACAGGTGAAATAACCCCAAACTTTAAAAATAACGTAATAATTCCGGTTGCAAAGAAAACATTCTGTCACGTGTGCATATTACCGAACCATCAACCTAATAAGTCATGGTTGCAAAATACTTACACGAATTATTTGCAAAAGAATGGAAAAAGTGTCAGAAGACAACCAAGGAGGAGATCAGTTTTGCTTTCGGGGGAATTTATTATCATGTGAGGCAATACAGCTCCTACGACTTAGCCTAGAAGACAGATTAAAGAAAAGCAAACCTACATTTACGGACATTGTAGATTTCAAGAAAGCTTTTGAAAATGTTAACTCGATTTCACTATTTGATATTCTGGAGATAGCAGGGGTAAAATACAGATAACTTGCACACAAACCAGGTTGCGGTTACGAGTCGAAGGACAAGTGAGAAGCAGTAATTGAGAAGGGAGTGAGATAGGGTTGTAGCCTATCCCCGACATGAGGTATTATACATCCTGTACATTGACCAACCAGTAACCTAAACCAAAGAGAAATTTGGCTAGGGAATTATTAAAGTTCAAGGAGAAGGAATATAAATTTTGAAGTTTGCCGATGACATCGTACGTCTGTTAGAGACTGTAAAGGACTTGGAAGAGCAGTTGGACGGAAAGGGTATGTCTTTCCTAAAAGGATGATATAATGAATATAAACCAAAGTAAAACAATAGTATTGGAATGTAGTCAAAGTGAATCAGGTGATAGTGAAGGAATTAGATTAGATGATGAAGGGCTAAAAGCTGCAGATAAGTTGCCCTCTGTCGATTTCCAGCTGTAACAGGATCAGAGTCACATTTCTGTTTCGGTTCATTATTTTAGTGCGTTTACTGTTAACCTTCATTTTCTGCTAACTAGTCTCTCCACCTCAGTATTGTTCTTTTTTACGCTCCACGTGAAGAGCGAACACTTGCGCTACGTTCATCATGTACGTTCTACTTCTACTCTATCCTGTATATATATTAATTTCACTTTCTTCCTATTAGATTAGACTTTTCAGAAACATCTTGAGTTTTAAAAGCATTGCCGTATGATCTGATACATGCTTATCACAGAATCCCTGTCAGTCTAATTAAGCCCCTGTGGCTGAGTAGTAGCTAATTTTCGACAGAGATGTAAGGAAGCCCAGACTATGGTCACACTGAAAGGCAAGTCCCAGCATTAGTATATAATCACGTAGGAGAACTGTGCAGCTAAATCATGGCGATGGCCGGGACTTGATTGCAGGTTCCTTTGAGTGAAACTCAAAATTTTTAACGTTGCGAATCATCGCTTTTACCACAGGTTGCCACGACTTTGGAAATATCTGTCACAGTTTCTATAAAAAAAAAAAGACTTTAGCGCAGTGACAACGCCCTATTTATCTCTGAGTCTGAAGTCTATGCTCAGGCACAGCAGCACAATTTACATTCCTGAGAAGCAGCACCTGACGCAAAAACAACCCGAGAGCGACAAACAGTTGAGAGATAACAGCAATCGGATTGCATTACCGAAATTCCTTTCCATGTGACTCAACACTCCAGTTCCGCCTGAGTTAACTAGGAACGCCGTCCCAGTGCGTGAGACAGCTATCGATCTATGTAGATTTGTTTTGAAAACCAAACCTTACTGAATCTACGAGATTTCGTTGGACAGTTAGCTAAATTGAATAATATTCAAAAATGAATACCTGAAAAGTAGAAAATAATACTTTTCTATATATGATGATTTTCAGTGGCTCTTCACAGTTTAGACAGCGGTATCAAGTAGAATGTACATGGTCAGAAAGTTGTGTGCAAGCGAGGGGCCAAGAATAACTCGAATTTCTTAGCTGAGGGTGTAGAGCGCCTTTGCTACTTACTGTTCTGAATATCTCGATCAAACATCATCCATGTCGTAGAGCAGTTAGAACAGAATGAGGTGTCACGACTTCAGCCATTTTATAGTTGCGCATACGAGAGAACAAAATGCTATCATATGTTTGTCAAAAATTTTTATTGCTCCGGAGTGTGTTGTTGCTGCGTGATATTCGCTATTTTTGGCTTCATTAAAACAGCAAATAATACTTTCAGCCAGAAGACAAATACTTGTTTATAAATAATGATTAATGTATAATAAGGCGTCGCATAGCGAATTTCATAAATAATGTAATTCGTCGTCTTTGGGCGGCAATACAGGGCTATTACAAATGGTTGAAGCGATTTCATAAATTCACTATAGCTCCATTCATTGACATATGGTCACGACACACTACAGATACGTAGAAAAACTTAAAGTTTTGTTCGGCTGAAGCCGCACTTCAGGTTTCTACCCGCCAGAGCGCTCGAGAGCGCAGTGAGACAAAATGGCGACAGGAGCCGAGAAAGCGTATGTCGTGCTTGAAATGCACTCACATCAGTCAGTCATAACAGTGCAACGACACTTCAGGACGAAGTTAAACAAAGATCCACCAACTGCTAACTCCATTCGGCGATGGTATGCGCAGTTTAAAGCTTCTGGCTGCCTCTGTAAGGGGAAATCAACGGGTCGGCCTGCAGTGAGCGAAGAAACGGTTGAACGCGTGCGGGCAAGTTTCACGCGTAGCCCGCAGAAGTCTACAAATAAAGCAAGCAGGGAGCTAAACGTACCACAGGATGGTGCTCCACCGCACTTCCATCATGATGTTCGGCATTTCTTAAACAGGAGATTGGAAAACCGATGGATCGGTCGTGGTGGAGATCAGGATCAGGAATTCATGTCATGGCCTCCACGCTCTCCCGATTTAACCCCACGCGATTTCTTCCTGTGGGGTTATGTGAAAGATTCAGTGTTTAAACCTCCTCTACCAAGAAACGTGCCAGAACTGCGAGCTCGCATCAGCGGTGCTTTCGAACTCATTGATGGGGACATGCTGTGCCGAGTGTGGGAGGAACTTGATTATCGGCTTGGTGTCTGCCGAATCACTAAAGGGGCACATATCGAACATTTGTGAATGCCTAAAAAAACTGAGTTTTTGTATGTGTGTGCAAAGCATTGTGAAAATATCTCAAATAATAAAGTTATTGTAGAGCTGTGAAATCGCTTCAATCATTTGTAATAACCCTGTATAAACAGAAGAATACGGATCGATGTGTGTTCCTTCACTATTTTGTTCGCTGGAGAACAAACGAAGCCCTGAGCGCTAAGCACTTTTACTGTTTTTCTTAAGTAAGACGGGCGCAGATTTGTGGCAGTCTGATCTAATTTTTACTAAACGTATAAAAACGTGTTACGTCTAAGTTTGAGTGAAGTGTAAAAAGAAGAACTTATAATTTATCGTGACGACGCACGGGCGACTCAAAAGGACAATGGCTATATAAAAGAGCGCTCAATGGACATGAAACGGACATAAAAATCTATAGTCATTGCAGTACTAAGCATAAGGTACGATATATGTGTTAGTTATGAAACGTCCCATTAGAAAAATTATACATGACTGCTTAAACTGACAATATTTTTGGCGCAACGCAATCTGACTTTCAATAATCCCTACAAAAGAATGGCCCTGACTAACATTAACCTATACGTTTCACAAATCACTTACCTCACAAAAATCTTCGTTACTCGAACTACTGCAATACAGCGAGCGCCACTACTGCCAGCTAAATAAAAGATTCAAACTACGGAAGGCACTAACTACTGATAGGCATAGTTAGCAAATGAAAGATTTTAATAGAGAACAAACAATGTATTTACCTTAATAGTCATAATATATATAGCAGTTCATGACATCCATTCTTACAAATGTACTGTTTCTGATGCTCTCAAAAATCCGCCATCTCACTTCCCCACATGCACCACTGCTGGCGGCTCACCTCCAACTGCGCAACGCTACGCGCTGTTAACAGCCAACAGCCCAACACTACAATAGCGAATATTACAACAATGCCACCCAGCCACAGACTGCACACAGCACAGCCAGTGATTTTCATGCAGAGCGCTACGTGGCGTTACCAATATAAAAACCTAGACAGCCTACTTACAGTTATAATAAATATTTGTTCTGGAAATATTGAATGCTCATTCCTATCATCTCCTTAGTATTATTTTCATTTTAATTATTCATTTTGCTAAGGTTACAGAAACCAAGATCAGCAGTCCAATATGCGTATTACATTGACAAAAAGAAAACTGTTTTACCGTCTTCTTGCACCAACTTTAATATTTAATTTCCCATTTAGTGTGATGTTACAATAGTTTTTGCTCCCTTAAGAACTTTCTGTTCCCTTAGGAAATTCTTTTCTCATAACAATAACTTCAAGACCGAGTATGATCGTATCTACGATCATGAAGTAATTGGAAACACGATAATGCAATTTCTTAATCAATAGCACGCTAGCTGTGACTGCTTCAAGCCACGCGAAACTGCAAGTAAAGACTATTCACATTTCATAATCCAATATTTTATGACAATGGTCAATCCATGATTCTCACGCCAATTGTGATTGATAAAACAGTAAGCGAAATATCAAATTCTAACTTTTCCATTGAATAAAAATATTTTTATGTTGTTACATCACAACTGGTATGATGCATAAAGCAAGCAGCAGTGGTTTCAGCAGAACACTGCTTCATCACCACGACTGGAGTAGAAACATGTGAGAATCAACGTGAAAACAATGTATTTTTTCTATATGAAACAGATAGTCCAACATGAATTGTGTCCCAAAGACACCACAGTCTGCCTGCACTTCTAAAAAAGAATTTCACGGGGCACTGACAACAGATTCACACCCATCCTTTGAACCTGATGAGCACACTTACGACCTTTCCCTTCCATAGAATGACCATAAAAGAAACTTTTACACGATATTGCAGATATGAAACAAAAATCGCTTAACAGTCCAGCTATGCGTTGACCGAAAGGAGGCTCGGTGCATAATTTTCGAGAAATTGTGTAAATTTAAAAATGGACACAAACAGCTTCGACTGCAGAAACATTTATTTTGATGGTAACCGGTTTCTCTTGGTTTTTTTTAACATCCTTAGACTCCCATACCATGATGGTAGGTCGGTGTTTTAACTCCAGTTGACATTCGTGGAGAAACAACACTCGCTTCCTTCACCACAATCGCCTACCATCATAGTAAGAGGATCTGAGGATGGTTAAAAACTGACCGAAATTGGTTGCCATCAAAATAAATGTTTTTGCGGTTGAGACTGTTTGTGTCCATTTTTAAAGTACTTTTTGCCAGGTCGCTGTTCTCCACAATAAATATTCTCAAAAATTTCTTTAAATTTGCTTCAAAATATTTTCAGTGTTCTTTTTTCGAATTTAAGCTTTATAAGACTGAATTCTCCATGGAAAATTTAAAAATGCAAAAAATAGGCAAAAATCAGTTTCTTTTTTCTCATAACTTGAAAAAAAACATTTTTCGAGAAATATTCAGTAAATTACGCAGGATTAGATTTCCTGCACACGGCCGGCGCGGTGCCTTGTTTTCGAGCAAGCGCGCATTGGAATAATGATGCCGAAAGCAGTGTTTGCTATCTGCATTTTTTCCCCACTTACTCTCCCGTTATTATTCACTTTATCCCTCTGCTTCTATGTCAGACTACGTGTTATGACACCCTCGCTACACCCGCAGGTAGGCTCTTGTATGATGTGTACAACGGCCGCGGTGGTCTCGTGGTTGTAGGCGCGCAGTCCGGAACCGCGCGACTGCTACGGTCGCGGGTTCGAATCCTGCCTCGGGCATGGATGTGTGTGATGTCCTTAGGTTAGTTAGGTTTAAGTAGTTCTAAGTTCTAGGGGACTGATGACCACAGCTGTTAAGTCCCATAGTGCTCAGAGCCATTTGAACCATTTTTATGATGTGAACATCTTTCGCCCACTGCCATCCTCTGCCAGCCCTCGTATCTTGATCTTACGAAGTCTCGTTGGCTATTCTCGTTCTCTCGTTGAGTGATTTTCGTGCATTGGTTGTTTCGAAAGACTGTTGAGTTTGAAGAGTTTTATTTGTGATGTTGTTGTCGGCGTCGTCGTTGTTGTGGTCTTCAGTCCTGAGACTGGTTTGATGCAGCTCTCCATGCCACAAACTCCTCTTCTCCCCAATTCTATTCAATACATCATTAGTTATGTGATCTACCCATCTAATCTTCAGCAGTCTTCTGTAGCATCACATTTTGAAAGCTTCTATTCTCTTCTTGTCCAAACTATTTATCGTCCATGTTTCACTTCCATACGTGGCTACACTCCTCACAAATACTGTCTCAGAAACAACTTCCTGACTTTTAAATCTATACTCTATGTCAAATTTCTCTTCTTCAGAAACGCTTTCCTTGCCATTGACCGTTTTCATTTTATATCCTCTGTACTTCGACCATCATCAGTTATTTTGCTCACCAAATAGAAAAATTCCTTTACTACTTTAAGTGTCTCATTTCCTAATCTAATTCCCTCAGCATCACCCGACTTAATTCGACTGCATTTCATTATCCTCGTTTTGTTTTTGTTGATTTTCATCTTATATCCTCCTTTCAAGACACTGTCCATTCCGTTCCACTGCTCTTCCATGTCCTTTGCTGTCTGACAGAATTACAATGTCATCGGCGAACCTCAAAGCTTTTATTTCTTCTCCGAACTTTTCTTTCGTTTCCTTTACTGCTTCCTCAATATACAGATTGAATAGCAACGGGAGAGGCTACAACCCTGTCTCACTCCCTTCCCAACCACTGCTTCCCTTTCATACCCCTCGACTCATAACTGCCATCTGGTTTCTGTACAAATTGTAAATAGCCTTTCGCTCCCTGTATTTTACACCTGCCACCTTTAGAATTTGAAAGAGAGTATTCCAGTCAACATTGTCAAAAGCTTTCTCTAAGTCTACGAATGCTAGAAACGTAGGTTTGCCTTTCCTTAATCTTTCTTCTAAGATAAGTTGTAAGGTCAGTATTGCCTCACGTGTTCCAATATTTCTGCGGAATCCAAACTGATCTTCCCCGAGGTCGGCTTCTACCAGTTTTTCCATTCGTCTGTAAAGAATTCGTGTTAGTATTTTGTAGCTGTGACTCATTAAACTGATAGTTCGGTAATTTTCACATCTGTCAACACCTGCTTTCTTTGGGATTGGAATTATTATATTCTTCTTGAAGTATGAATAAGTGGAATTTGTGATAATGTGTTGGAAAGTGGAAGTGCGGCGACAAACAGACGATAACGTTTAGAAACATTTTGTAAAGCAAGTTTGCAAATGAAGGATAGAAGGACAATATCTCAATGGGAAAACATCAACAGCAATTCAGAAAAACGTCACTTAATTTATCATTGAGAAATTTATTGTTGTTCATGTCAACAGGGTCAGGCCCAACACTTACGATCGTCTACTCCTTCCTTTTCAGTCAAAACTACGTTTTTTTTTTGTGGGTCGAGGACGACAACAACTCAGTGCCAGAATGATGAAAGTCGACTTCCCAATACAAAAGTCAATTTCATGTGCTGTGTTTGGAAAACGTCTGTGCCGAAAAATAATGTTAAATGTAGCAAAGCAATCGGTTTGAATGAAACAATACAACCTGGGCGGCAGGTTATAGACTCTTCCCAGATTCCTGATTCAGGAATCAGGCGTTTCTTCAGACATCTAAGAAGAAAGCTGTAATCGTCGCCAAAGACGTACGGTTTCACGCTATCACTAATACAAAACACCCAACACCCGACCGTTTTCTGGAAGGACACATTAAGCTGCTTCCTGACAGTCATACGATTCGATGGATTCTGTTCTGTTCATTGAAAAATGGAAAAAACTCTTGCCATAATTGGGTACAGTGTTGTGAGGCCAAATTTATTTCTTTCAGCATTGCAGCAACGTTTGTGTATCTTTGAAGTTGCTCCACATACTGGAATTTTGTTGAATTTACTATTATATATTATGTCAAGTCAATATCCCTTTTCTCTGAATTTGCTAATCGTACAAGAATGAATGAGTTTAATAGGTTTTGTTATCACGATCACTTTAAACAAGTAGCAGGGACAAACTCTTCTAAGAGCAGGACTGCATTTACCAAACCGTCTTTATTCACGGACAATTGCATGTAGCTTGCTCAAGGGTAACTAAATTAACTACCGTTTTTGCATCCCTTAAAGAAAGTGAAGAAAAGTACACGAAAATTGCATACTTACGTCAAGTATCGCTTACTCTTAGGTACCGTGATGCCCTGTAAAGAACTTTGATCAAAATTATGTAGATGGAAGTGCATATGCGAAGATGTATCACAAGTTAATAACTATTTTTAAAAAATATCTGATCTTCATTCCCACAGCTATCTTCATCCCAACGACTAGACTTATTCCTAATACTGTCATAATTTAAAACTATAGAAGCGTGAAAGTTTCGCGCCGGTCCCCTCATGAGGGTTATGTCTGGAGCATGCGCGAGTCTTTCTGTTCAAGTTCCGGGGCAACACTTTTTTAAAAGTTCGCTTATGGCAAAGAGAAATTTCGTGATCGGTTATATGATGGGCACAACATTTCACATGACTGACGGCATTGTACGTTTCACACCAAAAAATGTGGTTGTTCCAGTTCAAGATATTCGTCGAGTAAAAAGTGTACCTCCAGCACAATAAATGGGAGCCCATAAGTTCAGCTAAAGCTTTTTGAGTGGAATATCGACGCAGAGTTATTTGCAATTAAAATCTTCGTCATGTTTATCCGCCTACAGAACCTCTTATTCCCTCCGTGCCTGTCTTTTTTTGTAGCTTTATAATAAAATAAAAGATCTGGAGGAAAAAATGAACCGTCGATTCCCACACATTAGTGAAGGCTCCTCCTCTTAACAATGACATTGCGCTCACAGTTTATATATATATATATATATATATATATATATATATAAACACTTGGAACATTTGATCAGCCATTGTACGAGTGTCAAAGCCTTAAATATGCTAGCAAATCTACACTGAAATCTCGAATCTTCGATTGCTAACACAAGTCATGATTGATAACATCTCCTGAAGTCTGTCATGGGAGTAATTGGATCTACACTCCTGGAAATGGGAAAAAGAACACATTGACACCGGTGTGTCAGAGCCACCATACTTGCTCCGGACACTGCGAGAGGGCTGTACAAGCAATGATCACACGCACAGCACAGCGGACACACCAGGAACCGCGGTGTTGGCCGTCGAATGGCGCTAGCTGCGCAGCATTTGTGCACCGCCGCCGTCAGTGTCAGCCAGTTTGCCGTGGCATACGGAGCTCCATCGCAGTCTTTAACACTGGTAGCATGCCGCGACAGCGTGGACGTGAACCGTATGTGCAGCTGACGGACTTTGAGCGAGGGCGTATAGTTGGCATGCGGGAGGCCGGGTGGACGTACCACCGAATTGCTCAACACGTGGGGCGTAAGGTCTCCACAGTACATCGATGTTGTCGCCAGTGGTCGGCGGAAGGTGCACGTGCCCGTCGACCTGGGACCGGACCGCAGCGACGCACGGATCCACGCCAAGACCGTAGGATCCTACGCAGTGCCGTAGGGGACCGCACCGCCACTTCCCAGCAAATTAGGGACACTGTTGCTCCTGGGGTATCGGCGAGGACCATTCGCAACCGTCTCCATGAAGCTGGGCTACGGTCCCGCACACCGTTAGGCCGTCTTCCGCTCACGCCCCAACATCGTGCAGCCCGCCTCCAGTGGTGTCGCGACAGGCGTGAATGGAGGGACGTATGGAGACGTGTCGTCTTCAGCGATGAGAGTCGCTTCTGCCTTGGTGCCAATGATGGTCGTATGCGTGTTTGGCGCCGTGCAGGTGAGCGCCACAATCAGGACTGCATACGACCGAGGCACACAGGGCCAACACCCGGCATCATGGTGTGGGGAGCGATCTCCTACACTGGCCGTACACCACTGGTGATCGTCGAGGGGACACTGAATAGTGCACGGTACATCCAAACCGTCATCGAACCCATCGTTCTACCATTCCTAGACCGGCAAGGGAACTTGCTGTTCCAACAGGACAATGCACGTCCGCATGTATCCCGTGCCACCCAACGTGCTCTAGAAGGTGTAAGTCAACTACCCTGGCCAGCAAGATCTCCGGATCTGTCCCCCATTGAGCATGTTTGGGACTGGATGAAGCGTCGTCTCACGCGGTCTGCACGTCCAGCACGAACGCTGGTCCAACTGAGGCGCCAGGTGGAAATGACATGGCAAGCCGTTCCACAGGACTACATCCAGCATCTCTACGATCGTCTCCATGGGAGAATAGCAGCCTGCATTGCTGCGAAAGGTGGATATACACTGTACTAGTGCCGACATTGTGCATGCTCTGTTGCCTGTGTCTATGTGCCTGTGGTTCTGTCAGTGTGATCATGTGATGTATCTGACCCCAGGAATGTGTCAATAAAGTTTCCCCTTCCTGCGACAATGAATTCACGGTGTTCTTATTTCAATTTCCAGGAGTGTATAATGGAAGAGTGGACATTTTATTCACACAACTTCTGCCACTGTCTTATCTTGAAGCATTTACAAAAACAGATAATATGTCAAAAATACATGGATAAGAAACTGGAGCTAAACAATGTCATCGTAACATAGTCACATTACTACTTGCAGCCATGCAATACATAACTGGGGGACTAGGTTACGGTAGGTACATATATCCATCATAACGGCAAGGAACTATCTTTAAAACTACTCGAACACGTAACTATACATAACCCGACAGGCTCTCATGCTATGGCGTAAAGGAAGTAGCACTATGGTTAAGATTAACGTGAAACTGATCTAAATTATTGATATAAAATATACAACAATTTGGTTCCCGAAGTCTAGGAAAGCTTAAGTATAAAATGTATTCGGATCATACGGAGAACATTTCAGTTAAGTTTGTAGCGAACCAAGTGGAGATAACTTAGAGCCAAGCTTCACAAATAACGTGAGACATGGTTCTGATAATCAGTTAAACATGCCGAAAGGTTGGTGCTCTAGACCTAAGTGAGCTTACGATTACACTGGACCTTGACATAAGGCAGAATTATGATTATTAATTTAAACCACCCACTTGGTGCTCTAAGTCTAGTGCGTTCAACTATTTTGAAACACTACTGTTCAGATTTCTGTTCATTCCATTTAGCAGATCTTTTAATTCAGCTTCACTGAGGGTAGCAATGCCATCAGCAAATCTTATTCGTATCTTTTCATACATGAAGTGCATTCGCAGTTGCGAATACGGACAGACATCAGCTATAGAATGCAATGACGGCAACTAATATTTGTACCGGACAAGGATTCGCATCCGGACATTCCCCTTTACGTGAGCGGTTGCCTTGACCGCTTCAGCCATCCTTGCACGACTCACGGCCACATCCAGAGTTTCATATGACGTTGTCCATGTGTCACCGCCTGCACTCATCTACATTATATAATGTCCGTACACGGGAGGACATTATAACTGAAAATCGCTGCCTGGTATGGGTTGGTAAATACGATATTGTAGTGCCTGTGCTGTTAAGAAGAACGATGCAATGGATTCCATTACACAGCTGACTGTTACCCATACTCTCAACTGCGAATACTTTTCTTGTATTTCATAAGGGCTACTAGAGTCGTCGCAGTGCCTGTGCCTTCGACAAGCATGTAAGTCGAAAGTAATACCGCATGGTACTTCTTACTAACATAGGCAATGCAATATCGTAGATATCTGAGGTGTCAGGTCAGAGGGGTGTTCTGAACACAATTTCGACACAAAGCAGCTCAATAGGCTGTGGAGTGGAAGGGGTAGGCTAGAAATAGAACATTGCATCACCATTGACTAGACACTCATTTATTGAACACATAAGTCAGGTATTACCCAAAAGTAACGATCAGTTCAAATTACAAAATAATATTCTTTTCCTTTAAGTCCCTCAAACATTTAAACAGGCAAATAGCAATCATTTAACTGAAATCCTTTTAACAAAGCAAGACTAGAAAATTTGAATGATGAGTTAAAATCGTATTTAAATAGGCTCTGACCTAGCACATATTTTAAAACGAAATACTTCTTTTAAGGAACCAGCGATCAAAATTACATAATCCTCAACAACCATATTACATCCAAGACATTTAAGATTAAACAGTAATATATAACATCAGAGAGCTGCAGTCCCAAGTTTTAAGCAGCACGTTTCAGATGGACTGCACTGCAAGAGTACAAGTCCCACAGAGGATCTCCCCACACAGGAAGTTATTGCCGCAATCGACAAAATATCATCATTCCATGTACAGACCTAAAACAAACTAAAAGCTCTCTTAAGTTTGGTACAGTTTATTCCCTTTCAACATAACATACATCACAAGTCTATCCTAGGACGGCACCGACACCCCGCAATTACTTAGCACGCGAAAAACTACAGCGATGCACTCATCACGTATCCTTACAAAATCAAAGAACAGAGAGCCTGCTCCCCAATAGCGGAACATTTAACCACGCGCAGCGTGCGGCTTTGCGGGATGCTGATCTCGCCCTTAACCTAACACCAGTTCAAATACTAGTCAGCGTACAATCTTGAACCACCATGCACATTCCTTCAGTTACTGCATAGAAAGCTAATGTGATAGGCAAACAGACCACCATATGATAAAGGCTTAAGCAATTTCCTTACTGGACAACCCTTATGAATAGTATCCGTAACTTTTTTTTCAACGTGAGCACACCCACAATCAAAAGAAAAACAACGCCAATCATAAGGACAGTAGATTGGCTACAAATCATCGCGTGATTTAACACACCAGAGAACAGTCTTTACAACATAACCATCAATACAATAGCAAATTACTCACACGTGTACTCCCCCACGATTTCGATGCGCAAAGCCATAGACAAAACGTGGAGAACGTATCACTTAGACCAACATAATGGTGCTCCCTCAGTTACCCCAAATAACTGACTCCCTTAGTTGCACAGCAAAGAACCAGACCTAATGAAACCACCACAGTTCTCGCCTCTAAATTGTCACAGTACAAGTGAGACTCAATCACAAATGTAATTTTACATCACCAGTTCACGTATAGTCAATACAAGCGCCTGATCTTCACCCGTTTGCAACGGCAGGCAGCAACATCGTACGGAAAAGAGTGTAGAGACAAACCCTTACGAATTCTCTTCTCCGAAAGCAGCCACCGCAAGTATCGGAAACCACTGGAACATCCAATGCAAAATCGTTACTCCTTCACACAAATTACAGGACGCCCGCTTCCCGCTGCTTGCTTCGGCGCCTTCCGTTCAGAGCCAACTTGTATATCTCCATGCGATAGGTCCGGTCCCACACTCGCTGCGTCAACCCGACAACCGTCTTCCACCACGTCCCGGAGCACACACCCCAAAGGACCTCGCCTCGTTGCTCCTCGCGTAGTCCCAGAGGCCGCTGCTTACCGCCCTGACCGTGGCAGGCAAGATAAACCACCAGAGTGGCACTATCGGTATGAGCCGCCACGGCTCAATATCCTTTCACCTCCAATTTTAATGTCACTCTTGAACGTTTCTTTTATTTCAGTCATTGCTTCTTCTTCTATGTATAAATTGAACAGTAGGGGCGAAACACTGCATTCCCTCTTGGTTCTGGTACATACTGTACATTACCCGTCTTTCCCTATAGCTTATTCCTATATTTATCAGAATTTAGAATATCTTGCACCATTTTACGTTGTCGAGCGCTTTTTACAGGTCGACGAATCCTATGAAAGTATCTTGATTTTTCTACAGTCTTTCTTCCATTGTCAAGGGCAACGTTAGCACTGCATCCCTGGTGATTTTATTTTCCCTTAAGCCAAATTCTCTATAAAACTGGGATGTACTCGTACATGTTCAACTTCACCTATTGTTTTGAAGATGTCATCTATGAATAACCCTAGCTGGATTTGACAGAAATGGTTTTTGTTGCATCCGTGCTGATGCTATGACAGAAACCTCTCATCCTGCAAGAATTTCATAGTGTATGAGCTCATAAGATGCTCGAGGATCGTACAACAGATGCATGTGAGCAATATCGAGCTATAGTTCTGTGCATCTGACTGTTTACCCTATTTGTTAACGGGATGACACGTCCGAAAGAACGGACATCATGCATTCATATAACTGATTCGTTTCGATGGGTTATGAGTCCACCACCTTCGACCTCCAGCAGGAATCTAAAATTAGCATGAAGGACACGGGCGGGCACTGGATAGGATAGGATAGGATAGGATAGGATAGGATAGGTGGCGCTATGTGGGGATGTGGATCAGCTGGAGAGCGTGCCGAGATAATCAGCGCACCTGCATTAACATTAAGTGCGCGTGGCGCAGTGCGTAACGCAACCGCCTAGTCAGTAGGAGATCCCGGGTTTGAGTCCTGCTCCGGCAAACATTTTCACTCCTCGTTGCTAACTGCGCATGAAGTCCCAATGCAGCTGATGTCATTAGTTCCTTCCCTTTCCTTTCTCCCTCCTCCACATTTAATCGCTTTGAGAAGTTTTAATTGTTTTTTCGATACTGACTTTGTGCGGCAGCCCAACAGTGGTGTTAGTACCTCACGATGGAATACATTTCTTGACAGGATTTAAATACGAAACTCACTGTAGGTTTCACGTGTACGAATTTTTACGTTTGCACAGGCTGCTAGTAAGATTTCGAATTCAACGAGGTCTACTATCTTGCTGCTGTACACACTGTTTGACAGCTAATGTTAGCGGTGGCCGGAGATGTCATACCCGCTGAAGTCCACTGATTTCTTCCGATTCCTCCGCTCCCAGCAGCCCCTACTAAAAGCGACAAAGACACAGCTGTAAGAACGTCAGCGATGGAGACCTAACAAGCGTTAAAAAAAAGAATACTGCGCTTCCCATCTTTAGCAAGGCCGTCGGAATTTCTTTTAGGGAAAGCAGATTGATCAATTTTAAGTGATGCTGTAGTCTCGTATGCGTTTTCTTATTCCAGTCAATGATACTTCTAAGCTGGAAAAGTAAGATTGCTGTTTTCTGGGCGTTTCATGAAGATACCATAAAACAAGGACATTTTTTCGATGACAACTGAAAAGGAACTGACAAAAGACTATCAAGTAGATGATCGAAATTGGATTCAAAGGCAAAGAACTGATTAAAGATAAGAAAATTTTAACGAAGAACATTTACAGCACAGGACAACGTTAGTAAAAAAAAGCATCACATTAACTATAAAATTTTAGCTGGCCTACTGTCTAGTGTCGAGAATATGGAGCGTTTGGCGTTTCATTACACAAATATTTATCGGCGCAACGGATCTGAAGCACAAAGCACGCAGTGCTACTTCCGTGGTGAAGTCAATAATTGTCTGCGGACTTCCTCTGTGGCACATCGACAGCTCAGCGGCTCAAAACAAACGGCCGCACCATTTGGTCAGCCATTAACGTCATTAGCCGGACGAAGGACGATGCGACTGCAGATGGTCTTGAGTCACCAGCAGGGATCTCCTGCTATCTGCCTCTGGCGTCAATCAGTGAGCTGTCTCAGGAGACGACAAATACTTCTACGAAGGTGCACTGATCACACCGGTGCTTCTGATAACTGTTACGTGCGACCGATATCGTCATCGCGGATACTCGTGTAGCTGTTTACAGAACTGTATTACTCACAGTTTGATACAACAATGTTTCTGCATTCTATTACCTTTGTTTCATTTTTGTTGTTGTTCATGTCATAACCTCTTTCCAAGACGCTATCCCACTCAGCTACTCTTCGGTTTCCTTTTCCTGTTCTCACAGTATTGTAAGCCTTCGGCAAACCCCAAAGTTTTCACTTTTTCTCCCTGAACTTTAATTCACTTTCCAAATTTCTCCTTGTGTGTCTTGCTGCTTACTCAATGTAGAGATCAAACAACATTGAGGATAGGCTACAATCCTGTCTCACTTCGTAATCTGCTACTGCCTCCCTTTCATGTCCATCGACTTATACATCTGTTACCTGGTTTCTGCACAAATTTTAGACAAGGTTTCGCTTCCTGTGTTTGATTCATGATAAACTTCATAATATGGATGAGCCAGCTTTATCAACAGTTAAAAATGCTAAAACGTATGTTAGTCTTTTTTCAATATTACTTAAGCTGTAGAGGTCAGTATTTCCCCGGGCTACCAATGTGACTCGAATCCAAATTGATCCTCTCCGAGACCAGATTCTGAAAGTCATTCCATTCTTCTGCAGATAATTCGTGACAGTATTTTGCAGCTATGATTTACTAAACTGATGCTTCGCTAAAACACAAACCTGTAAATGCCCGCCCCATTTGGTACAGAGATTATTTCATTCTTGGGCATTACGGTTGTCTCTCGTCTCCCTCATACCAGGTAGAACAGTTTTTTCATGTTTCTACTTCGCAAAGATCCTGTTAATACTCAAGTGCTCTAAGCTGCTTTGTTTTGCCTTCAACGGTTAATTGCAACCCAGAAATTTTCTCAAGGGCGTCTCATCCTCATCCACTTTTCTTCATTCTCCATAGTTTCTCTCCTTTAAATAGTCTAATGTTCCAGCTCCGAGACTTCATTCCTCTGCTTACAAGGCAAACTCCACATCGTAACCTCCTCAGATTTAGTGCTAAAATGGCCAGTTGGACAGTCCGCCAGAAACTGAACACAGATCAAGCTTGAAAACAGGAAAAGGGAGTAGTGAACTGTAGAAAAAAATAAGCAAAATAGAATCAGTCAACGGTCCACATTTAATACGTGCAGTATCAAGTGGCATTAATAACTGCCGGCCGTTGTGGCCGAGCGGTTCTAAGCGCTTCAGTCCGGAACCGAGCGACTGCAACGGTCGTAGGTTCGAATCCTGCCTCGGGCATGGATGTGTGTGATGTCCTTAGGTTGGTTTAAGTAGGTCTAAGTTCTAGGGGACTGATAAGCTCAGATGTCAAGTCCCATAGTACTCAGAGCCATTTGACCCATTAATAACTGTCTTGTCGTTATTGTGTGTTCACGGTGTCAGATTACGACGGGGGAGATCCGGGTTCTAATGTCCCTCGTACCCCACATTTTTCTTTCTCAAAAAATTATGAGGTGTCCGTCCGGCTATTGACGTGCCTGTTCGCTGTTTTCAAGTTTGTGTACGTGCCGTCGTGTACAGTCCGTTTGAAACAGCGACGTGTAACGAGGAGACCGCTAGACGTACGTACCTCATTTCTTCTACGCAGGTACCACACAAGTCTCTTGCGCTCCGTTTTGGACGTTTCGACTCATGAATTCCTTCTTTGTAACGTAGATCACGGCCGTTTACTTGTTGTTTCTATTTCTTTGCGAGGTCTATGCGCCATTTCACCTGCTCTCACAATCACATTTACTAACGATGCAAATATATTCTTACTACATGACTCATATTCTGTGATGAATACTAATAGCAGACGTTACGCCGCAGAAACTTCTCACAGAAATGTAAACAACAAATAAACGGGTTGAACTATGTTACAACGAAGGTATTCAACATTCTAAACTTCCAAAACCGGACGCTAGAGGCATAACTAGACCACGGATTTTTAGGTCGTAAAAAAGTGTGTTTTAGGCACCTAAAATAGGCTCCTTCAGGAGTTCATTTAGGCTATATAAAACCTAAAATAGGCTCTAATAAAAATGATGCAGAGAAAATAAAAATAAATTAAAATACACAGTGTTGACAGATGAACATCTTATTGGTCATTAAAACAAGGAGAATGAATATTTACACAGTTACAGAGCACAGCAATCTACAACATTAATGCTAAACATAACTCCAAATATTTTTGAGTTCCTGCATGATAAAGATCTCCATAAAAAGATGTTGCAATGATTTAATTAATACATTCGTAGTTTCACATATTCTGACCATAGTTGGCTTCACAATAAATAACCAAAATCTTTTCTAGGTTTTCAAGTAAAAACTGCGGCGCTTGTCATTCAGAACCAATTTATACGCTGAAAAAGAACGTTCTACATCAACAGATGTGACAGGGGCGTACTTCATTTTCGGCACATGTTGGACAGGAATGCTGCAGTCAGGAGTGCTGGATTTTCCACTAAGAATGTCGGCAGCTGCACCCAACTTCTTCAGGCCAGTGTTCTTCTGCAAAACTGTTTGCATTTTTGCCCGTACTTTTTCCCCTACTTCACCTGGCGCTTCTTTAATTTTCATTTTGACTTCTTCAAGCACAGAAATATTGTCGTGGATAGGTCTCCCTGAGCCTTCTAATTGTGAAATTATTCTTGCCATAAATGTGTAGTGGGCCCTAATGTAAGATAAGACCCGTTTTAAAAAAGAATCTTTGAGTAACTCCATTGCTGCAGTTACGGATGCAGCAACCTCCGGTATATTTTCAACCGCCTTCTGGACAGTTGAGAGATGCATACTATAGTATTCTGCTGCTATCAGCCACGTGCCCCAGCGGGTGACAACAGGCTCTGGCGGCAATGAGACATCTGGAAGCTGTTCTTTGAATGCCTGTATTCTTGATGGTGACTTAACAAAAATTTTCTTCACCATAGATATTACTTTATTTACTTTAGGAAGTTGTAGCCTTACTTGCTCTGCTATGCGGTTGATCTCATGCACTACACAAGTTACGTGCAGCATCAATTGGTAGAATATTTTTAATAGTTGAAACGCTGCTATCATATATGCACCAGCATCAGTGACGGCCGGAAGCACCTTATTCTCATCCACTCCGTTTGGGTATAGCACCTTAAGCCCATTGTTCGCAAACTGTGCTATTGTTTGTTGGTTAGTTTTTGCAAGCTGTTTTGAGTAAACCAAATGAGCCCCTGGATGGAGCATGTGGATCTAGCTTGCCAATAATAAGGTTTGCAATGTAACGGCCAAGACTGTCAGTAGTTTCATCCACAGAAATCCATATACAAGATTCTCCAACATCATCTTGGATTCTGTGCAATGCAGCATTGTAAGCTGAATCCACATAATTCTTACGTAAAGTTGACTCTGCATGAATAGACTGATGGCAGTACTTCTGAAGAAAACCTCTGAAAATATGGTTTTCTAGTTTCCGAAACGGGATGTTTGCTGCCACAAGTGCATGACACACATCACTGCAGAACTCGTTTTTTTCGGAGAATTCATCAGATTTATTTGTTAAAAGAGTTTGCTTCAATTTTGACTTTCGTTCAACATTAGCTTTATGTGCGATTCCATCTGCATACTGAGTTAAGTGAGATTTCTTAACACTCGCCGGCCGAAGTGGCCGTGCGGTTA
The DNA here is from genome assembly GCF_021461385.2 of Schistocerca piceifrons. NCBI lineage: Eukaryota > Metazoa > Arthropoda > Insecta > Orthoptera > Acrididae > Schistocerca > Schistocerca piceifrons. The sequence continues at coordinate 549,672,454 of NC_060142.1, read as the reverse complement.
AAGGCGCTGCAGTCTGGAACCGCAAGACCGCTACGATGGCAGGTTCGAATCCTGCCTCGGGCATGGATGTTTGTGATGTCCTTAGGTTAGTTAGGTTTAACTAGTTCTAAGTTCTAGGGGACTAATAACCTCAGCAGTTGAGTCCCATAGTACTCAGAGCCATTTGAACCATCTTAACACTCGAAACCTAATACGAGAGAAAAGGGAAATGCAATTTACAATCACATATAAAGAGTATTTCGTATTAATAAAGGATAGCGATAAAAAAGAATCCTAAGTGACAGGAAAATAAGAAGTCTAAGAAAAACATCAACTAACCTCCTTGTTGCATGCTTGGCAGAAAATAATTTTCCCATCTGTTGCATAATGCAGAAAATCTTGCAGCCACTGCCTTATATGAGTAGACTTTGAACTAGCTGTTTTCGGCATGGCGTAGTATTCTCACACAGAAACTAGAATTTATTTTGCACTTAGAACGTCAGCAACACTTAACACGTCGGTCGCTACACAATGTACTGATTTGTTTTCGCTGGGAAAAGTGAACGATTACTTTTTTCTTCTTTTTACTGTGGTGCACGGGAGTGGTAGGGGAAGTACCGTACTCGTTGCTGGACATATATCACCTGACAGATGGCCGCCCCTTCTGAACAAGCGAATGGAATCTACAGGTGCTTCAGACGAAAACATCTCACTACTGGCAAATTATTTTTCGAACCGGAAAATTCACGTGTAATACCTTTCACGAAACAGAGTAATTTGATAGGACTGCCTGTAGACAGCAGCGAGAAAATGCGCGAAGGGCAGTAATTTAGCTATAGAGGGCGTCTACGATTAACATTGTGATTTTTTAATCCGTGCTCAGCTTAAGGCCTATGAAACCGTTTCTTCGCGAAAATACACAGCTGGCCAGAACCCTACGAACGACATATTTTCAAATATAACACTTAGTACTCCCACGTTCGATTCTAATGTGTAACTCAAATCTTTGACCGGTTCCCATTCGGTCACCGAAGTTAAGCACTGTCGCGCTCGGAGCGTACTTGGATGGATGACCATTCAACCGTGCCGAGTGCTGTTGGTATTAACGCAAGCAAAGGAATTGTAACAGTCTAACGACCTTCGCCTTCGACGAGACGTAAAGCCCTAAGTTTACTTCCTTTTTCTAATCTTTGAAAACACAAGAACTCTATGTCAGATTAACAAAATAGGCACTTTTTAGGATTTTGTTGGCGAAATAGACAAAATTAGGCGTCAACATCGAAATACGCAATTTTAGGTCCTATAGACCTAACGGTATTCAGTTTAGTTAGTCATGAAACGCATAAGTACCAACTTATATGCAAATTGGAGCTTAGGAAAAAAAATAGTTTTAACATAAAGATTCGTGATCTATTTTTTTACATATGAATAATAAAACACCTATAAAGAGTATTTGGTATTGACAGGGATAGCGATATAAGAAAATAAAAAAAGAGCAAAATGTTAGGCAAAACAAAGCACGAGCGCATATCAACTAGCCACCTTGCTGCAAATGTGTGCTAGCATGGTTAAATTCTTACAGTTTTTGCATCACACCGACTAACCTTTCCATAAACGCCAAAGGCATCTCGTCGACCTACTGAAACGAATCATCAATTACTCCGTGTAAATATGCCATCTGTTGGGCATGTGATTATTTCGTGAGAGTTCCTGTTAAATAGGTGTTCTACCATTAATATAGTGCCACGCCGTCCGTCTGTCCATGAAATGTGCAACCATCGATACATGGAAGAACTATCAAAAGCATCAGAAAACAGTTCACAACTCGCTTGACTGATCGTGGTGTTGCCTGTGAAGGAACGAGAGAGCTGCAGTCCCATTCACCCTCTGACCCCTACGTAAGTTCCGATGTAGCACAACTGCTACAGTTTTTGCACCGTTTATATTCCCTCGTAACTGTTCTGTGTTGTCCAGGTAAATCTGTTGTAGAGCTTTCAAAGAAATGTGCCTCAGTATTAACCAAAGCTATTGTAAGTCACAGAAGATAAAATTTCTATTATCGAAAACACTGTTTCCCTTCAATCTTTGCCGATGACCAGAAACCTAAAAGTTTCATCTGAAGATTGAGCGAAGCTTCAGAAATGTGCTGTGAATTAAACACACAAAATATACCGAGAGGTTTGATGGATATAAAGAAAAATAATGACATACGAGCTGATCTGAATATGCAAAATAGCATTTACATAATAAAACAAAATCACTTAACATGAAAAAGAAAGTACAGATCGTATGCAATATGCAAGAATCACTGAAGCTATAAAACTTTACCAGTATAAGTCAATTATTATCCGCAAAGTAGTTATAAAATTTTACTGTCATCAAATAGGAAACTTCATTTTTCGACAGTCTCCTTCCGTTTCATCGCACTTGGTCCATCGTTGTACAAGCTTCGTGATGCACTCATAAAAGAAGGTTCTCGGTTGAGTTGCGAGCCAGGAATGCACCGCTTCTTTCACTGCTTCGTCCGAGGCAAATCGAAGGCCCCTTAATGCCTGTTCAAGTGGACCAAACAAGTGATAGACGGGGCAAGATCGGGACTATATGGAGGATGATCCAGTACTTCAAATTAGAGTTTCTGGAGCGTTTCAGCAGAGTGGGCAGCAGTATGCATTGTCGTGCAACAACACAACACCTTTTGACAGCAATCCTCGACGTTTGCTTCAAATTGCAGGCTTTAGCTTGGCAGTACGCATCTCACTGTAACGTACACTGTTTATTGTTGTGCCCCTTTCCCCATAATGTTCCAGTGCTGGACCTTGTGCGTCCCAAAAAACCGTAAGCATCAGTTTTTCTGCGGACGGTTGGATCTTGAACTTTTTCTTGCAAGGCGAATGTGGATGTTTCCATTCCATACTCTGACGATTACTCTCCGGCTCGTAATGCTGGATCCATGTTTCATCACCAGTAATGATCCTGTTTAAGAAGTTGCCGCCTTCGTTACCATAGCGATCCAAATGTTTTTTGCAGATGTCCAAGCGCGTTTGTTTATGTAACTTTGTGAGTTGTTTTGGGACCCATCTTTGGCTCTGAGCACTATGGGACTTAACATCTGAGGTCATCAGTCCCCTAGAACTTAAAACTACTTAAACCTAATTAACCTACGGACGTCACACACATCCATGCCCGAGGCAGGATTCGAACCTGCGACCGTAGAAGTCGCGCGGCTCCTGACTGAAGCGCCTAGAACCGCTCGGCCACCGCGGCCGGCGGACCCATCTTTCACAAACTTTATGAAACCAAATTCTGTTGTGAATGATTTCGTAGGCAGAACCGTGAATAATTTGAAGACAATGTGCAACTTCATCAATAGTTAAATATCTGTCTAAGAGAATCATTTCACGTGAACGGTCAATGGTTTCTTCATTTGTGGCGGCAAACGGTCGTCCGGGTCCTTTACCGTGCGTAACACTTGTGCGGCCATTTTGGAATTCGTACACACTCCGTTGTGGCAAAACACTGTTCCCGTACTGTACCGAAGGTCTTCGGTGATTTTCGGCCCCTGATACGCCTTCCGACCACAAAAAACGGATCACCGAACGTTACTCTTCTTTGGTGCGAATAGACAGCGGAGCAGCCATGACTAACAGCACGGCAGCGATAACGAAACTAACCTAGTAGCTTGAAAATTGGAAAGATGTAACAACAAATAAACAAAGCATGCGCCATCAACGTAAAGTGACATTACTACCAAGATAAACAAAAATATAACTAAATTGCGGATAGTAATTGACTTACCCTCGTATATACCAAGAGGAAAGAGAGATGGCGTGATCAATTTTGAAGGCCCAGTACTTGATGTAGATGATGATTTTCATTCAAGAGTAACTACAGTTCTGTTAAAGGCAGTTACCTTTTGATTAACCTTTTGTTTCATTTAAGAATAAATTTAATTCAGTTAAAGCCAGATAACTTTTTGTTACTCTTTGTGCAACTTTACAGGAAATACGAGGGAGAGTTGGAAAATACGAGGTGCATTCGAGTTCCAAGGCCTCCGATTTCTTTTCTCCAGACTGGAAAGAGATAGAAACATGCGCATTGTTTTAAAATGGGGCCGCGTTAATTGTCAATACGTCCCAGAGATGGCAGCACCGTACGGCAGATGGAATTTTACCGCCAGCGGCGAGAATGAGAACTGTTTTAAATACTTAAAATGGCGACGTTTTCCTTACTTGAACAGCGTGCAAACATTCGTTTTCTGAATTTGCGTGGTGTGGAACTAATTGAAATTCATCGACAGTTGAAGGAGACATGTGGTGATGGAGTTATGGATGTGTCAAAAGTATGTTCGTGGGTGTGACAGTTTAATGAAGGCAGAACATTGTGTGACAACAAACCGAAACAACCTCAGGCTCGCACAAGCCGGTCTGTCGACATAATCGAGAAAGTGGAGAGAATTGTTTTGGGGGATCGCCGAATGACTGTTGAACAGATCGCCTCCAGAGTTGGCATTTCTGTGGGTTCTGTGCACACAATCCTGCATGACGACCTGAAAATGCGAAAAGTGTCATCCAGGTGGGTGCCACGAATGCTGACGGATGACCACATGTCTGCCCGTGTGGCATGTTGCCAAGCAATGTTGACGCGCAATGACAGCATGAATGGGACTTTCTTTTCGTCGGTTGTGACAATGGATGAGACGTGGATGCCACTTTTCAATCCAGAAACAAAGCGCCAGTCAGCTCAATGGAAGCACACAGATTCACCGCCACCAAAAACATTTCGGGTAACTGCCAGTGCTGAATAAATTATGGTGTCCATGTTCTGGGACAGCGAGGGCGTAATCCTTACCCATTGCGTTCCAAAGGACACTACGGTAACAGGTGCATCCTACGAAAATGTTTTGAAGAACAAATTCCTTCCTGCACTGCAACAAAAACGTCCGGGAAGGGCTGCGCGCGTGCTGTTTCACCAAGACAACGCACCCGCACATCGAGCTAACGTTACGCAACAGTTTCTTCGTGATAACAACTTTGAAGTGATTCCTCATGCTCCCTACACACCTGACCTGGCTCCTAGTGACTTTTGGCTTTTTCCAACAATGAAAGACACTCTCCGTGGCCGCAGATTCACCAGCCGTGCTGCTATTGCCTCAGCGATTTTCCAGTGGTCAAAAAAGACTCCTGCAGAAGCCTTCGCCGCTGCCATGGAATCATGGCGTCAGCGTTGTGAAAAATGTGTACGTCTGCGGGGCGATTACGTCGAGAAGTAACGCCAGTTTCATCGATTTCGGGTGAGTAGTTAATTAGAAAAAAAATCGGAGGCCTTAGAACTTGAATGCACCTCGTATGTTTCCCCTATCTACCGTGGGCAGAGTTGTGTGGTATGGCTGACGACACGGCAGGTGAACGCGCACGTGCAAGAAAACGATACACCACTGGGTAGAGGTCGACAGTGATCTAGGAGATGGCGCTGTCGCAGTGCCTGCACAAAGCGGAGGCCAGCCGCTCAGTCTCTTCCCGCAGCTATGGAGAGAAGGTGCGTTTTGGAGTCGTGGTCACAGGCGGAAGTGAGAGCTGTTATCCGCTATGAATGGGCACGTGGAGTACCCAGCACAGAAATTCGTAACCGCCTTATCGAGGTGTATGGGTCAGGTGTAATGTCGAGGCAAATGGTGCGAAGATGGTGCCAGCAATTCAGTGATGGACATCAGCAAGTGCAGGACATACCGAGACGCTGTTGGATGACACTGCGAGACCACACACGGCAGCGGGAACGCAAAACCATATTGCAACTCTTGGATGGAAGCGCCTACACCATCCGCCTTACAGTCCGGATCTCGCATCAAGTGACTTCCATCTGTTTCCTGCTTTGAAGAAGACTCTCGGTGGAAGGTGCTTTGGCAGCAATGCTGACGTCAAACAAGCCGTTCAACGCTTCTTCCTTATGCAACGCCCTGATTTTTTCCTGGAAGGCTTTTTGAAGCTTATAAAGCGGCATGACAAATGTCTCAATGTACTTGGAAATTATGTAGAAAAATAAAGATGTCTTATCTTTAACGTCTCATTCTCTTTTTTTCTGTCACACACAACTCTGACCACAGTCAACAGGGGAAACATATTTTCCAACTCCCCTTCGTAAAATTCTCATAAACGCCGATTTGTCTTCTATTGGAAGATCGTTAACTTGTCGTACAGCATCCTTGGTTAGGCGACACAAAAATAGAAATACAGTGTAACCCATTGTACTACCAAGTTGTGATTTGCTGCGTCCTTTGAGTACAGTGGGCAGATCATACGATATGACATTGATGTTTCGCATGCTGCAGTATCAAGCAGCTTGAGCTCACACGCGGCCACCACTTATTACACTGTCCAACCACATTATTTTGACCACCTGTCAAAAGCCTGAATAACCATCCTTTGCAGCGCGTAAGGGCAGGAAGAGAGCCAACGACTTCTGGAAGGTACAGACAGGGATGTGAAGCCGTGTCGACTTCAGTGCCGTGGTCAGCTGCATTAGGTTTCTCGGTTGAGGTTCCACGGCGTGAACAGCCCGATCGAGTTGGTCCCAGAGATACTCGATTGGGTTTTAATCAGGGGAGTTTAGTAGTCAGGGGAGTACTGTGTACTCATTCTGGTCCTCTTCGAACCAGGAGCTGCGTGTCGCGTTGCATTGTCCTGCTAGTAGATGCCATCGTGCCGAAGAAAAAACAAACTGCATATAGTGGTGGGCATGGTCCCCAAGGAAAGGTGCATACTTGTGTTGGAGCATTGTGCCTTCCAGAATGACGAGATGACACAGGGAATACCACGAAAACATTCCCCAGGTCGTAACGCTCCCTCATCCGGCCTGAACCCATCCGACGATTGTAGTAGAACCGTACACGCAAACGGCCACGTGTCCGATGGTGCATAAAACGTGATTCGTCTAACAGAGACCACCTGTCGCCACTCAGTGGACGTAAACTTACGGTCGTGGCGGGGAAATTCCAGCCTTCGTCGCCGATGAACAGAATTCGTCATGGGTGGATGAACCAGGCGCTCGCTGCAGACCCCCCCCCCCCCCCTCACACGCAGCAGTGGTCGTCGAGGGGACACTGTTGGTAGCTTCGTAGTTCGTATTTCGTATTGGTGGTCAGTTTGCTACCCTAGGCGAGAACTGAAAAATAACGTCCCCTATTTTTTATTGCCATCGCTCTCCTCGATACCCCCCGCCACCATCCCCGACGGCCTGCACCGTCACCAATACCCAACGCAACAACAATGCACGTCTCCTATTATAATCATTAAACTAAAGTTACCAGACGTCCTCTTTTTCTGGTAACTGTTCTCAATTTTCGTACATTGTCCTCAATTCATTTAAAAGTAATTGAGGACAAGTGTCTTCAGTTTCTTATTCTATTTCTCCTCAATTTTTAAATTTCTCAAAAGACAAATAGGGAGAATGTGCTGAACTTTTTAAACTAGAACTCAAATATACCAGTGCGACCATATTTGACATCAGTTACTTATTTTATTTAATTGCAACAAATGGACTAATAGAGATGTGGAACCATTTTCTTGTACGAATGATTTTTCCTTGAATTTATAAACTACGCTATACGGGTAGACACGCCGAAGCATCGAAGTGCACCGCTGCAGAGCTTGACAGAGGAGAATCAAGGTCATGTTCGTTTCCGCTTAGTATTCAGTAGCGGCTGCTTTACTTTTGAGACAGGTAGACGCAGTGTACTTAGTTTAGTCACAGTAAGTAAGGACTTGTATGTATTGTATTGTATGTTAACTGGGGACCTAGAAACGACGGAGAGGCTCCGTCCCCGCCGCATTGGTCCGCAACACCACGACGACTATCCCAGTCCACTTCACCCCTCCGCCGCCCCACACCGAACCCAGGGTTATTGTGCGGTTCGGCCCCCGGTGGACCCCCAGGGAACGTCTCACACCAGACGAGTGTAACCTCTATGTTTGCGTGGTAGAGTAATGCTGGTGTACGCGTACGTGGAGAACTTGTTTGCGCATCAATCGCCGACGTAGTGTAACTGAGGCGGAATAAGGGGAACCAGCCCACATTCGCCGAGGCAGATGGAAAACCGCCTAAATACCATCCACAGACAGGCCGGTTCACCGGACCTCGACACAAATCTGCCGGGCGGATTCGTGCCGGGGACCAGGCGCTCCTTCCCGCCCGGAAAGCAGTGCGTTAGACCGCACGGCCAACCGGGTGGGCCAAGTGAGGACTTACTAAGCAATTGTCCCCTATGCTTTTGAAAACAATTCGGTGTTGTTTTTCATTTCTCTCTTAATTTGCATCATTTTTCGCCGTTTGATTTGATATTAGTTTCTTTCGCCTTTTGCCGGCCTAGGGGGCCGTCTAGTCTTGCCTAATGCTAGAAACGACCCCGGCTCTGTTTCCGCGTTACGACGTCGACTGCACTGTTTTCCGTGTCCCCAGACACCCCTTAATTTCCCTCCCACTGCTAGTGCTGCCACATGCCGCCTGTAAGGGGTTCTTGTGCGTTGTCAACGACTATAGGCGGTGTTCACTAAGTGACTGGACTGCGTTTAAATTAAGACGATCCTCTTCAGGGTAAAAGGAGACCTTCAGCGACAGTAGACTGGCGAAAAATAAGCACGTGGCAGAAAGTAGAGAGTCTTGTCGATAACATCGCGCATTGCGGTGACGCTAATCGTGTAACGTACAGCGGAAGGAAAGGCTTTCACGGAGCAGTGATCCGCGGGCCGTTGCTTCCAGCGTGGCAGTGCCGTGCGTCCCGTGACCGGCAGCGCGCTGGTGACTCACCAGCGCGAGGTGGCACAGAACGCCGCATTCCCCGCGTGCCTCACACACACACAGACACACAGGCTGAAGGTCGCCGCCCGCAGTCCGCCAGCTGTTTCGCCCACACCGCCGCCACGTCGCGCTTCCTCCGTAACGCAGTTATGCTGCTGCTTTCATCACGCAGTAACTGTCCACTACTGCGCTGCAGCAGAACACCGACCCGCAACGAGAATCCTGTCGTAACGCCAGAGATATGTGTACTGCGGTGCCAGATGTCTTTGATTGGGAGCGGCGTATCCAGTTACTCTTACTACCTTTTATAGTTTACTCTGAAATTTTCCGTTTCACTAGAAGTGGTGTAAAACGTTCCACATTCTCGATGATCACTGCGAACACACTCCTCCTCAAATTTTACTGTGTTGTCAGTACAGGCACCTTGAGGCCAGGATTGATCAAAATACCGGATACTTTCTTTCATTCGCTTACGCCATAGTCCCGCAGCGATTGCAGGGTCGGCGGGGTTACGATGGATTCGGCAATGTTAGTGTTAAGGATGGCCGGATGCCCTTCGTGCCGCCACTCCGTACCCTACCCCCCCCCCCCCCCCCCAGGACGGAATCAGAGTAACCCCAACTGGCTGCGTAGAGTGTAAATCGTAAAATAGTGTGGGCGTGTTGCAAATGTCTGCCACATGTGTAACCGAGGCGGAACGTGGGGACCAGCCCGGTATTCACCTAGCGGGATGTGGAAACCCGCCTAAAAACCACATCCAGGCTGGCTGGCACACCGGCCCTCGTCGTTAATCCGCCGGGCGGATTCGATCCGGGGCCGGCGCGCCTACCCGAGTCAAGCCGACACGGTAGCTCAGCGTGTTCGGTCAGAGGGTTAGATGCCCTCTGTAATAAAAAAACTGAGTTAATCGATCAACAACAACTTACACGGATGTCTTACGACGTCCGCCCCGAGCAGATGCAACGAATAAGAGCGAACAAAATGAGGTATGAGATTTTAAAAAAGTCCAGGAAGCAGTGCGTTAGCGCTCTCGGATACCCTGGTGGGTGATCAAAATACTCGATACGTCGAGGACTAACTCCTTTTCTACATGGATTGCATGTGACAAGAACGAATCTTTCACTCTGCAGCGGTGTGTACGCTGTTTTGTAATATCCTGGCAAAGAATAACTGTGTACTGCACCGCTATTCGAACCCGGAAGAGTGCCTTTCGCGGGCAGTTACCTTACCGGCAGAGCTATCCAGGTCCGCCATCGCGGCTTCACTTCACGTCTCTCCTAACATCCAAACTTCACGTAAGTCGTCCTGCACGCCTCATCCTACTAGCACTCGCGGAAGGAACAATGTTGCAGGGAAATGGAACAGCCACAGAATAGCCGACTGTTTCCAATGCAACACGAAGTTACGGGTTCAATCCTGCTTACCAACATAGTGTCAATCTGCAAATGACGTGTTAAAACGGTGAGCCAGCTCGAGACGCAGACCTGGCCGCCTTCCTTTCACGGGGCAGCACTGCCCCTTTCCAGTGTCTCACAGTCTTCTTTCCGTGTACCACTTACGACGACTGACGGAAGAAATATTACCAAAATTTTCAAAATTGGAATTTTTGTGGCGTTGTAAGATCTCGTCTAACACTCTTGCTAGACACTCTTATAATACAGTAAGAGAAAATTAGCAAAAATAAAGAGATCAAAAAGGAAGTACCTAATTAAGTCTAAAAGGTAGTTTCCATTGAAATACTTGACCTTCGTAGATGCTCATTGTGGTTTCCTTCATTGTATATCCTACATATGAAACATTTGCAGTATATGTTCTCAGGTACGACGACGTTCCTACATTATCATAAAATTTAAGCAAAAATCTTGGAATTAGGCCATCTTTCAGAAAAAAGTATGTCATATGATCTGTAGTGTCCGCGTGGAATAAATTACTCAATATACGAATCAATTGTCGTTGAATTTCTGTCTTTATACGTTTCCACATAAAACGTTAATTAGGCTTCGATCTTATTCAAACTCCAATTATACAGATACTAAAATGTTAATCGGTATTTTCACCAAAGTTGCACGATTTTCTCTCTCTCTCTCTCTCTCTCTCTCTCTCTCTCTACATGTGCCTACGTGGAGAGAAATAGTTGACAACTGTCCCTTTTTTTTTAGACGTCTGTCTCCCAGAACATATGCAGACTGACAATTACAGGTACATAGGATATCCTTCTTCAACACAGAGCCGGCCGAAGTGGTCGTGCGGTTCTAGGCGCTGCAGTCTGGAACCGCGAGACCGCTACGGTCGCAGGTTCGAATCCTGCCTCGGGCATGGATGTGTGTGATGTCCTTAGGTTAGTTAGGTTTAACTAGTTCTAAGTTCTAGGGGACTAATGACCTCAGAAGTTGAGTCCCATAGTGCTCAGAGCCATTTGAGCCATTCGATATAGAAAATTACAAATGATTGTGAGCGTATTAGTTGTAGACTAACTATGAAATGAATTTACCTTAGGTTTAACGTCTTCTCATAAGTATTTAGAGTTTAAACAATATGGTTTACATCAGTGCCTTCGTTACTGACTTAAAAGTGTAATATTTATGCAAATTTGTGTACAATAACGGCCGTAAAAAGCAATGGCGTATATCGTGCTGTCCTTCTCGATGCCTATGTCAGAAGAGAGTGAAGACAGAGGACGAGCAGTCTGAACATAGAGTAACATGCGAGAGACGAAACCCTAGCAGCGATAAGCTAAAAACTGTCTTGCTCTCTCCTGAAGTTCAAAGTTCCTGAACGTAAATAAAATTAATATTCCATAAAAATAATCAATGGCACTGTTCTGATATTACAGGTATACATTGAAAGGTATTGTTCAACTGTAAGGCATTTGGCACGTAATATTACACAAACTGTATTATTAGAATATGTTCTAGGACGCGCGGGATTAGCCGAGCGGTGTAGGGTGCTGCGGTCATGGACTGGGCGGCTGGTCCCGGCGGAGGTACGAGTCCTCCCTCGGGCAAGGGTGTGTGTGTGTTTGTCCTTAGGATAATTTAGTTTCAGTAGTGTGTAAGCTTAGGGACTGATGACTGAAGTCCCATAATATTTCACACACATTTGAACATTTTGAATATGTTCTAAAATCTGACATACACTTTAGAAATTACCTAAACTAGTTAGTACGATACAGTTATTCTTAGCTGCCTTTCACGTTTGTAAGCAACTTGGTGTGTCCTTTATTTGTCAGGTTACCGAATACATTGAAAGCTCCCAGAATGAAATTTTCACTCAGCAGCGGAGTGTGCGCTGATATGAAACTTCCTGGCAGATTAAAACTGTGTGCCGGACCGAGACTCGAACTCGGGACCTTTGCCTTTCCCGGGCAAGTGCTCTACCAACTGAGCTACCCAAACACGACTCACGACCCTTCCTCACAGCTTTACTTCCGTCAGTACCTCATCTCCTTCCTTCCAAACTTTACAGAATCTCTCCTGCGAACCATGCAGGACTAGCACTCTTGAAAGAAAGAATATTGCGGAAACATGGCCTAGCCACAGCCTAGGGGACGTTTCCAGAATGCGATTTTCACTCTGCACTTGCCCGCGAAAGGCAAAGGTCCCGAGTTCGAGTCTTGGTCCGGCACAAAGTTTTAATCTGCCAGGAAGTTTCACATTGAAAGTTTATTCGAATGTTGACAAAGGATTTGAGGATATCTACAATAGTCGTCAGGAGCGTCAGATGGGCTGTGACCCGTCTCCCAAATGCATGTCAAGTTCCCTGCGGGATTGAGATCCGGACGCCCCTCTGATAATTCCATGAGATGGCTATACTCAGCTGCAACAAATTCCACCTCAGAGTAGTTTGGTGTGGACCGATATTATGACCGTGAAGAAAAGATCTGGATCATGTGCACATCTGAAAAGTCGTACGTGTGATTACAGTGTCACGTCTCTGTTTTTCCGAGTGTTAACTACGCGGCTACGACCACCAACAAAGCACTCCTAACGAATTTGGAGACTACTCACATGAAGAACTCCCCACTGCCAAGCTGGTCTCTTCCCGTCACGTTTCTGTGATGGTACGGAAACAACTTTTGTTCCAGGAAAAGTATGACTGGACTGAATCAGGAAACTCAGTCGAGACTGATCTATTGAAGACATCACTCCAGATGCTACTTTTCGGTGTCTCTGACATAATAATTAACTCTCAGGCGTGAGAGGAACCCAAGCTGCTAGGTGTGTGACATACAGACCAATTGCTCACAGTCTTTGATGCTTAGCTCTTCGGGAATGTGCAACTCATGAGATAGCGACAAGCTGCACATACAGTTGTTTTACAGACATCGGTGGATTTTGTCGACTTTGTGTCTTCCTACGACGGACTTTCCTCTGTCTCGTAACCTCTATAATGACGCTGTCTCACATTTAACGATATTAAAAATGTGAAAGGTTAGCAGTGCTATTAAAATCCAGTATGAAAGGATACAAATGATGAGGTTCACTGATGACATAGCTGTCGTCAGTGAAAGTGACGAATAATTAGTGGACCTGTTCAGTGGAATGAATAGTTACTGGCTATAGAATATGGACTGAGAGTAAACCAAAGGAAGACGGAAGTACGAACAATGAGAAGAAATTCAGTGAGATAAGAAGTTCATATGAGATTAGCGATACACATAAAAACTAAGGAGCACACAGCACACAGAGTGAAAGAATTATGCTATCTTGGAAGCCAAAAACACAATCGACGAAGGAAGGAAAACATTAGAAGCAGACAAAGAGACCATTCCTCGCTGCTGAAAGAAGTCTACTAGTATCAAAGATATGCCCTAAGTTGAGGAAGAGATTTCTGAAATTGCACTTCTGAATCACAGCATTGTATGGAAATGAATCATGGACTTTGATAAAATCGAAAAAGAAGTGAATCTAAGTATGTCACTTGTGGTGTTACAGAAAGATGCTGAGAAGTGCACTGATAAGATAAGGAATGAGGAAGTTTTCTGCAGAACCGGCAAGGAAATGACCGCGAGGAAAAGTTTGCAAGAAGGGACAGTATGATAGGATAATAGGACACTTTTAAGACATTAGGGGCTAACTTCTGTGGTATTAGAGAAAACCATAGAGGGCAGAACACTATATCGGAACACCCAAAGTGGAATATATCCAGCAAATAACTGGCGTCGTGGCTTTTAACAACTACTCAGAGATGGTGGTGGTGGTATTGGAGAGCAAGTCGTGGCGGACCGCATCAAGGATCAAATGAATCAGAAGAGAACAAATTTGGCCATTGTTTGACCATATCATAGGCATCAGAAGATGCTGTAGATCTTGCATTACTTCTGCGGTAAGAACGTTATTGTAGTCCACAAATGACAGTGCAGTTTTAACAGATTCTGCAATGAAGCATTAAGGAATCACGCCGATTTACGCAACCCAAGAAGATATTTTCTCCTCTGCACGACATGAACACGGCGCAGATGATGAAATGTTGACATGGTGCAAATTTTTGTGGAACCAATCGTACGATGGTGGCTCAGAATCTGCTTGAACATCTGTCGTGTCAGTAACACACTGGCAGCAAAGGGCTTATTTGTGCATAAAAATTTCCCCCACTATTGGAGGACTTGGCCAAATTCTTGGGAGTGAAATTACATTGTTGATGACGTGCGATGTTAGGATTGAGAAGTAATAAGCACAAGGTTCACAAAGACCCTGCTATGGGGTACACGAAGTGAATGACGAGCAAAAGGCGCCATGAGTGGAAACCAATGTTTTCATATTATTTATAGAAGAGTGTAAGAATTTAAGATGAGTAAAACATGACATACATATATAAAGGCATCTCATGGGTTCAGTTGATATTTTAAGCTACAGACGTTCGGGATTCAAATGTCGGTCGATCTTAGGATCTCTGTCGGCTATGAACAAGTTTAAAATCTAGCAAAATTTTGTGGCCGTATTGCCACATATCACTATGCGATATCCATTATTTTTAGGACCAACATATTTTTCCACTGTACGTTAGTGGTCTGCCGGGCTGCGTACTGGGAGAGAAAAGGTTCGCAAAGGGTTGGGGTGTCTTGTAGCGCCGAAGAGCCCATCGCTGAATCTGGCTGCGTCAGTCACGCCCCCGTCGCTTCGACCGCGACACCCGCTGTAGATAAAGTGTGTACGATAACGTGGCTTCTGCGTGTGCGCGCGCTACGTACGGGAGGACGTTTTTGTTCCAGTAGAAGCACTGGATCATCGGCTTTGTTTTCACTCAAGGAATTTGATCCAGCCTATGATTTTGCGTCTGCTCGCCTAGAGCAGGTTGCTGAAGAACTGAATAATCCCAAATAAATCGGTTTCGGTCCAGTACCGACTTCGTTAAGGTTAAATGTGCTTCGTGTGCGCAGACGGAAGTTTTCTGTGTTTTCTCCAATTTTTCGAAAATTTTGTGCAATTTCCCTGCCGTCATATTGGCAATAGTATAGATTAAGCCCCTCTACTTGTGATTTTTTGAGGAAGTTGGACGGGAAGAAACAATATTTTGCGAGAGTAGGGGGATGGAGGTTCGAAGAATGCGGTTGGAGATCGATATAGTCGAGAGTCACGGCCATCTGTGGCTGTTTTGCAGCACTTTCCTGACTTGGAGCAGAGGTAACCTTCGCAGTTCGTATTAGCGCTATCCGTAATCTGAGTTAGCGTCTCATTTCTTTTGAATGTGCAACGTAAGATTCTAACTTCTTGCATCATCGGGCTTCACAGATAATGATCCTTGGTGCTATAGCCTCCACGCAGTCTTCCTTACACAGTGAAATCTCACCCATTTTCTTAACGTAATTCGAGGTTCAATTGATTTTATTTCGCTGCTGACTTTGGTCTAATATATCCATCGTATAAGGGGAAACAGGGTTCTGCGAAGGCAAATTACTCGTTATTAAACTCTGTTCCAAATAAAAGTAAAAATTAAAACTGTGGCAAAGGCAAATAACTTTTGAGCCGTCTTGTTCCAATTTAGAGTAAATAAAGATTTTACGAGAAGCAGACTTCCTCGTTAGCAGAATATACGAGTAGATAACCGGGAATGCTGTCAAGCTGCTGTATCGGCGTGGTCCTTTGCGGACAGTGGCCACGTCAGGCGAGAGGATACTATTGTTTCACTGGCTGCAGTAGAAGCAGCTTGACCACACGTGCCCTACCACGTGTTCAGTGACTACTGTGAAACAACCCCACTTCAACTTGAATAAGTGGAAAAAATCCAGGACCATTTTCATGTTTTATTTATTTTTTATTTTTGCTTCAAAACGTATCTCCACTGGTCATAATAGAATGTATGAGCTGGCCAGAGGAAAGCTAAGGCATACAGCGATCAAACTGATAATTTTAAAACATTTTGTACTTACATGATGTTGAAAATCTCAAAAAATACACAGAGCTGCAGAGTGGGTAGGAAGATGCTGAATCATTATACAGTTGACAGTCGAGGAGATGTGCAGTGCTTGTGGTTCGCGTTCATTGTGAGACGTTTTGTATCCCGCCTGGGAGGCGGCGCGTGGGTGAGGAACAGGAAAAGCTACTAATCTCTCGGTACTGCAAATACGGTTTGTACAGCTTTACTGGTTCAAATGGCTCTGAGCACTATGGGACTTAACTTCTGAGGTCATCAGTCCCCTAGAACTTAGAACTACTTAAACCTAACTATCCTAAGGACATCACACACATCCATGCCCGAGGCGCGCGGTTCCAGACTGGAGCGCCTAGAACCGCTCGGCCACTCCGGCCGGCACACCTTTACTAGTGGATAAATATATGCAAACATATTGCATATCTTACAAGATGGTGCGAAGTTGAAGCGAAGTGTCATGGTTGGCTGCACCTGATGAAATGGGCGAATCTGTAGCGATGTTCGTAGAGCTGCACAGCGCCAGCTAGAGGGCGCTGTCGTCGGTATCTGTCGTCGTGCCAACCTAAGCACTGGCACCGTAGCAATCGTTACCGCAAGACGGATGCATGTAACTATGGGCCTACATCACTGATGTCAGTCTGATGTAGAATTATGGAACAAGTTCCGTGCTCGCGCATTACAACATTTTTGGAGAACGAAAATCTCCTCTGTACAAATCAACATTGATACCGGAGACAGAGATCGGGCGAAACCCAATTCGCTCTGTTCGTGCATAAAATCAAGAGCTTCCCAGACAAAGGCACCCAGATTAATGTCGTGTTCTTTGGTATCCGGAAGGTGTTATGTACAGTTCCGCATTGACACTTAGTGAACAATATTGTGACTTCCTAGCTGCCATCTCATGGTACTTTGCGATTCAGACTTAAGCGCCTGGCAGAGAACTCAACGCGTTTGTCTTAAACGTAAGATTCGATAGATGTATAGGTAAAATCACTATTGTATTACGTTTCCGGCAGTAGTCACTGGAAACAGAGACAATTGTGAAGTGCCTAGAAGCAACCTTCAGGAGAGACCTAAGGTCAAATGACCTCTTAAAACTAATTGCAGGCGCTACGGTCGCAGGTTCGAATCCTGCCTCGGGCATGGATGTGTGTGATGTCTTTAGGTTAGTTAGGTTTAAGTAGTTCTAAGTTCTAGGGGACTGATGACCTCGGTAGTTAAGTCCCATAGTGCTTAGAGCCATTTGAACCATTTTGAACTTATTACAGGAAAAGCAAATGCAAGAATGAAATTCACTGGAAGAACTTTAAGGGAAAATGTAATTCATCGATGAAAGACGTGGCTTACGAAACACTTCTTCGACCGATTCTTTAATACTGCTCATCAGTCTCGAACACTTACCAAGTCGAATAAATAGACAAGACAAACTATTCAACAGAGAGCGGCGCCTTCGGTCATGATGTCGTTTATTAAGCGCGAAAGCGTTTCCGAGACGATCGACAAACTCCAGTGGCAGATGTTAAAAGGCAGGCTTTACTGTCGAAATTCCGAGAGCGTGCGTTCCAAGAAGAGACGGACATTTTTCTTCCTCCCAGATGTGACTCGCGAAATGACCACGACCACAAAATCAGAAATTAGAGCTCGTACAGAGCTATATCGATAGGTTTTCTTCTCACGCACCATTCGTGAACGGGCAAGGAAACGGCAGATAGTCGTACCACAAGTACCCTCCGGTACTCACCATCAGATGCCTTGCGAAGTATAGATAGAGATGAAAAAAAAAGTTATCAATGTACGATCAAGTAATGTTGTGCTTGACAGACAATCAGAATGAACTCTCTCTACTGTACACATTATTGTGAATTGCGGGCAACCGCAGCCAAATGCCCACATTTTTATAAGAAGGCAACAAACGTAGCTGTTTCCTTTATTAAAACCACGACCGATTTCACGCCAATTTGGGCGATTGTCAGGTGATATAACCAGGGCGTAGAAACGTCTGTCAGATTGATAAAAATGGAGTGTTCCTGAACCAAAATAAGAAAATATTTGGTGCGGAGAGAATCATATTTGCCCTACAAAGTGTGCGAAAACGTATACAAGCGCCCGTAAAAACATACCATATTATCAGCTGCAGGTGGGCACGGCCGCATGTGATTCTGAACTATCTAGAGCCCTATGCAAACAGCCACGAGGAAAACTGCGTTGGCCGTGGTGTCCGAAAACTCAGTTTGATGGCGCTATAGAAATTAGAGCTAGTTCACCGAACGGCGAAGCGTGAAACAGAGGGACATGTTACATATAAAAACAAATTACAGTTTATATTAGAAAATGATGTAAAACATGAACGCTACGTGGACCGAAAACTAATACGGTAAATTCCGTAAGACTCAGACAACTAACACTTGTAGTGGATATTATTCCACACAATTTGAAAATCAGTGGATAATTTATAAAAAGCAAAAGTTTTTATATGCAGCAAAATACGTTGTTGGAAAATTAGAACAATGGACTGTCTGTTTAAGTAGCCAAAATTTTAGGGAAAGCAGCAATGTCTAATGTCTGCCTGTGTGTTTAAGGTGGGCTCAGGAGATGTTCGTAAGGTTGGGAAAATCGATATCGCTTCTAAAATATTACGGTTGTTACCCTTATTTTCCAAATATATGATTTGCATACTTGCTTGTATGTCCGTGATCTGATGTCTTGTGTCACGTAAAAGTGATGTCAAATATATAGGTCAAACTGGCAGAAATTTTTTAACTCGGTTTAGAAGACACCAATTGCGCATATACGTGGCACATGACATCATATCATGCAGCAGAATATGCAAATCATACATTTGGAGAATAAGGACAAGAACCTTAATATTTTAAAAGCGATAGCGATTTTCCCAACCTTACAAAAATCTGAGCTTACCTTAAACACCAAGACAGAACTGGGACATAGGAATATTTAAGGAAATTTTTAGTACCTAACCAGACAGTCCATTGTTCTTGTTTTTCGACAAAGTAATTTGCTGTAGGTCAAAACTTTTTATAAATTATCCATTGGTTTTCAAACTGCGTGGAATAATATCCATTACAAATATTAGTAATCTACATCATATGGGATTTAACGTATCGTTCATGTTTTATAACCCGTGCTGATTTAAACTGTAATTTATTTTAATATAAAGCACCTTCTCTTTCTCCCGCTTCGTCACTTCCTCTAGCGCCATCTCGCAGGGTTTTCGGATACCACGGCTAATGCAGTTTCCCTCATAGTTGCTTGCATACGGCTCTAGCTACACTCATGCTCATAATTTAACGATAATTGCTGAATGTAGTGCCACACAACGGGGCACTACACAAAACTGGCGCTAATAGCATAGGCACATAGGGAACACACACGACACAGATCTGTAAGTCCATGCTATTGGTGATAAATTGAGAAAACCGTCCCGAAACACATGTGCTACAAAACGCCTCTGTTTCCTGCGCATGAACCCCGACATCAAAATGGGATATGATCACCATGCACACGTACACAGGCCGCACAACGGGTTGGCGTACTCTGGATCAGGTTGTCGAGCAGCTGCTGGGGTATAGCATCCCATTCTTGCACCAGCGCCTGTCCGAGCTCCTGAAGTGTCGTAGGGATTTGAAGACGTGCAGCGATACGTCGACCGAGAGCATCCCAGACGTGCTCGATCGGGTTTAGGTCTGGAGAACAGGCAGGCCACTCCATTCGCCTGAAATCTTCTGTTTCAACGTACTCCTCCACGATGGCAGCTCGGTGGGGCCGTATGTTATCATCCATGAGGAGGAAGGTGGGACCCATTGCGCCCCTGAAAAGGCGGACATGCTGGTGCAAAATGACGTCCCGATACACCTGATCTGTTACAGTTCCTCTGTCAAAGACATGCAGGGGTGTACGTGCACCAATCACAAATCTACCCCACACCATCAAACCACAACCTCCATACAGGTTCCTTTCAAAGACATTAAGGGGTCGGTATCTAGTTCCTGGTTCACGTCAGATGAAAACCCGGCGAGAATCACTGTTCAGACTATACCTGGACTCGTCCGTGAACATAACCTGCGACTACTGTTCCAATGACCATATACTGTTTTCTTGACACCAGGCTTTACAGGCTCTCCTGTGACCAGGGCTCAGTGGAATGCACCTTGCAGGTCTCCGGGGGAATAAACCATGGCTGTTCAGTCGTCTGTAGACTGTGTGTCTGGAGGCAGCTGTTGAGACAACTGTTCCAGTGTCTGCGGTAAGGTCCCGAGCAAGGCTACCTGCAGTACTCCGTGGCCGTCTGCGGGCATTGATGGCGAGATATCTGTCTTTTTGTGGTGTTTTACATTGTGGACGTCCCGTACTGTAACGCCTGGACACGTTTCCTGTCCGCTGGAATCGTTGCCATAATCTTGAGATCACACTTCGTGGCACACGGAGGGCCCGTGCTACGACCTGCTGTGTTTGACCAGCCTCCAGTCGCCCTAGTATTCTACCCCTCATAACGTCATCAATATGTGTTATTTGAGCCATTTTCAACACACAGTCACCATTAGCACGTCTGAAAACGTCTGTACACTCACTCGCTGCACTGTACTCTGACATGCACCAACATACCTCTGCGTATATGGACTGCTGCCAGCGCCACCGTGCGACGGCCGCACGTCAGATGCACCGCATGGTCATACCCCGAGGTGATTTAAACCCGAAAACCTCCCACCAGAGCGTTGTTTCACCATGTATCAGCATTATCCCTAATTTATGAGCATGAGCCTAGTTCAGAGTCCCCTAGCGCCTTGCCAGCATTGCCTGCAGCTGATAATAGGGTATGTTTTTATTGCTGCTTATATTCATTTTCGCACACTTTGTAGGGTTTAATTACTCTCTCCGCACCGTATACTACCTTTATTTTGTTTTAGGGACACCTTTTCTTTCAATTTGGCTAGAGCTTCTAGAGGGATTTAATTTCTCAGTGACGTAAGGGACAGGGAGAGGCTTCAGAACAGCGTAAAAGAATGTTGTAGAGACCATTTACTTGAGTACCAAATTCACAGGGCTATTGTACTCCAAATCAAGATATTTACTAAGCCAGCGTAAAAAGAAAGACAGTAAAATACTTCTTTCTAATGCTTGTCTAGATCACCCGGGGAAGTGCCTAAATTAGCGTGGAACCGGTTGTGGATTAATAAAAGAACTTGCTTCAGCCGGAGCGGTGGATTTTTTTCGTTCTCTCTGCTGTTCCTTTGAAAAGTCCAAGGCTGATTTTCGTCCCCATCCTAGCACAGTCCATCTCGTCGTCAGCAGCACACTAAGCCTTACGTCTTTCTTTTCTCCTTACACTCGTTCCTGCACTCCGGCTATCCCAACGAGTTTGTCAGTAGTTTCGGGTGTTAATATTTTGCTTCTCTGCTGCTTAACACTTGTTCTAACTGCCATTACCATTCGCCACACGTCTGATTAGATCGAGGCAAATAGTCGTTAATTTCTGCTGCATTGCGGAACGTTTAGTTACGCATGCGTGCCACAGAAAACCGAGCCACTGGGTCAAGTGAAAGTGTCGACGTTCTCCCGTCGAAAGCGCTACAAAGCGGGGGAAACCGGAGCGTTTGCGCAGTGTTACTATTATAAACCAGCCCGAGTCTGGGAATTAAACGTCGCAACACTTGCAGGCAAAGTGTCGCGCGGAACGTATTTATTCCTAATACATGCGATTTTGCGCCATGGCAATTTCATGTCCATAATAAAAACAATTCTCAGAAATAAAAGCTACACTAAAGGACACGTAGAGAGGGTCCCTTGCACGAGAAATTATTGCAGCTGAGCGATTAGAATGTCTCCAGAGATGATGGCATGGGGCTGACATAAAATAAAAATTATGGTTTATCTTTCTATTGACAACGAGTTCATACACGTACAAAGCCCCTGGAACAAAATTAGAGAAGTTATCCGTATACATTCCTTTCAGGAGAACCAATCAAGCATTCGCCTTATTTGACTGAAGGCAACCAGGGAAAGGACGACAGCACGAGGACCGGAACCTTGCCCTTTCTGATTAAAAGCCCAATGTCTTAAACACTGCATATCTCCCAGTGAGTGTGAGATGTTCCGGTCGGTAGGCTATACCCCTCCTTCATTAAGTAAACTAAATAAGCGTAAGAAAATAATCTGAAACATTATTCCTCCAAGTTACTAAGGCTACAAATAGCGTCGTAAAGGTCGAAAGGACGCTAACTAATATAACAAACTTTCAATTTCAACAGGGGTAATTTACATGCTGTGCTTTAAAAACATCTTTTCAGCTGACAGTTTCAGATCTGTTTCGGAGAATGTAACAGAAAACTGTAAATTCGACATCATTTCGATATAAGCTGACAGAGGAAAAAAAAAACAGAGCACAATAAAAACTAAATATTAGAGAACTGCTTAAGTCATACCATATAACTGCCATGCAGTGTATTAACAAATTATCGTGTGTTCTAATACAAGTGAACTTTTATCACGCCAGGCTATACAGGGGTGAAAACAAACGTAGGTTTAAGGCCGGCCGAAGTGGCCGCGCGGTTCTGGCGCTGCAGTCTGGAACCGCGAGACCGCTACGGTCGCAGGTTCGAATCCTGCCTCGGGCATGGATGTGTGTGATGTCCTTAGGTTAGTTAGGTTTAACTTGTTCTAAGTTCTAGGGGACTAATGACCTCAGCAGTTGAGTCCCATAGTGCTCAGAGCCAAACGTAGGTTTAGTCAACGGAGTAAATATCACTATATGAAGGAAGATCATCCAACGATTATCTCATTACGACCATAGCTAAAGAAAATATTTTAACACATTACTTGAAATTAACAAAGGAACATAACTGCGAAATCGCTCTAACTTTGAAAGCAGCTGTACAGGGGTGACATGACAGAGCAGCAACACTAATATAGAGCATCTTACTGCATGTGTAACCTAAAGTGCAAGTTTTAATAATCTTTTTAAGTATTGTTAAAAAAGAATAATAAAAAACTATTTAAAAGCTTAATATTATTATGTCATGACATTACGTAACTACGTAGGTACAAAAGAATATTACACCGAAATATTTACATGAGGCTATCGAAATTTAAAAATATTAATTTGAGAATGCAGATTAGGAAAGCTTCATTCTTCGAGCACCGGTCTGTTTCTATGGCAGTCGAAGAGGGCAGTGTGTCATTTACAAGTTCATTTTGTTACAGCAGATCAACATGAAAAAGTATCCGCACATGATGATAAATTACCAAACGAGTCATTCATTGTCCACCTCGTTTCTCACAGGCAGGCCATATTTAAGTGCTTTCTCAACATCGAGAATGCCGAATTTTTTGGATTGTAGGCGAGTGACATTTCTGATAAATAACCAGCATTTCAATAAACATCATATCAGTCTCAGCATCTTCTAGATTTGTTCAAACATTTCGAAGAGCAGCGAACTTTCCACCTTCGGTCTGGCACGGAGTTTATAACAAGTTATCTAGAAGCAGATAACACTCGAATGGAAACTAAACGTCGTCACTGCAGAACTTTTTGAGATGCGAACTGATACAAATTTCAGGATATTAATTAGTAATGAAATCACATTTCCATTTTACACACTGTATTCATCACATGATTATTTTTATTTGCATAAAGGAATCGCATTTTCCTTTACAGAAGTCACTGCGCAACCTTTTTAACATACGTTTACAATGGATCCAATAAAAAAATTATTTCTAATGCTACGGTGACAGTTTCTAACCAACAGTTGTTTATGGGATTCCTTGTGTTTGTATACATTAAACCACAGCATGTTTATTTCGAGGACCTGGAGTGGATCTGATCCCAGACCGTTGGTCTAATACATAGAACACTCCAAATGTACAGAAATCTAAGACACGAATACCCACACAATGAGGTTCACACGATTCTTGTATGGATGACACAAACGACTTTTCTCGCTTGTAGTAACTCGCGATTTGACGACACAGCGTTCATCCAGTCAGAGAGTAAAATTAAAAAAATCGCCAAGTTGTAGACTGTCGATTGCCCATCAGTAGGAGATGGTGCCACAGACAAGAAAAATTATAAATCCTCCTACGGTCAGACCATCATCACCTGCAAACAAAGTGT
Source organism: Schistocerca piceifrons (assembly GCF_021461385.2). Taxonomy (NCBI): domain Eukaryota; kingdom Metazoa; phylum Arthropoda; class Insecta; order Orthoptera; family Acrididae; genus Schistocerca; species Schistocerca piceifrons. Next base: position 549,648,189 of record NC_060142.1, on the reverse strand, counting down.
TGCTGGAGGTTTAATGTCTATCGATTCGAATTTTTTGCTTTGTAAATTAATATCCATTATTTCCCCAAAATTGGTCTGTTTACTTGTAATTTGGAGAATATAAGACCAGTTTGGCTGTAAATCATTTATTTATAGGCACAACTGGTTTCGCAGCATTTTATCTGAATCATCAGGTGGAATAAAGTCATGTTACGATCGATAAAGGAGAATGTGATGTCCCAGTGCAAGTAGGTAGCGGGCGTCCGTAATAAAATAACTTAAAACGCTCCCGTGATAGCATGAGTAACAGTACGTGGCTAGCTCACCACTCATAGTATCACGGGAGCGTTCTGTGTTATTTTATGGTTACGTCCGCTACTTAGGGAAAAGTGGGACATCACCTTCTTTCATCGGTCGAAACATGACTATTTTATTGCACCTAATGATGCAGATAAAATGCTGCGAAACCTGCCGTGCCTATAAATAAATGACTTACAGCTATAGCGTTGTTATCCTTTCATTATCTTTTCAAAATGGTGTACCCGGCAGTGGCTGCCCTGACTACAAAGTCTGCTGTGTTTACTTATGGACCTCGTAGTACGTCCAAATTCAACGGGACAATCGTCAGGCCTGACTGAAGCTTCCGAGAATACACAAGTTTCTTCACTCATACCATTTCGAGGTGAAGCAACTCGTTGATGTTTAGATCCTGCAGAGCCACCAAATTTCGGGGATGTTTATTTCTTTGTTTCGCCTGCTGTTCCAGACAGTGGCTGTAACCGAATGAGCGGGATCTAGCCACTGCACGAAAGACGCCCTCAAAACATCCCATAATCACCTCCGGCCTGAATTACACACACACACACACACACACACACACACACACACACACACAAACTGCTGCTTAAATGACTAAGTGGGCCGTCGGTACACCCGGCGCCTTGCGTAATTTGTGAAGACGCAAGATCGTGATCCGTCTGCGGGCACATAAACGCCTGCAGCCAGCTAATAACCAGTTTCTGTGCTGTTTGGCCCGCTGAAGACAACCAGCTTTATATACCACTGTGAGCAGCAGGCTATTGCAAGTTACCCGACTCCCAACGCCCATTGGATACATTCCCCTTCAAAACGTTTGCTTGGAAACGGGATGAAGTTGATCTAGATTCACCGACAGCAGTAATTTCTGTCGGGTTTGAAACCGATTGTCACTGACAAGAGAATATTCGTTTCTTGTCTCAATCGGTTAGAATTTTCTGACTTTCACGTCGTGTTAGGTGACCACAAGTGCCAACAGTATTCCTTGACAAAACATTAACAAATCGAGCAACTCCATTCATAGTGAAGTCACGTACACGTCCAAACACGGTAGGACATTTCTACCATTCTGTCACAGTCGGCAGGTGATGGTTGAAGTCACTGTAGCAAATATCTACAAATACCAGTATGCTGGCCCCTGGTTTAATCACGAGGGAGGCAGTTTATTCCTACACGTGGGTCAGGGGCCTGAAGATGAAGTAGTAAAACCTGAAACTGCTTGCCAAACAAAATAAGGTTAAAAATTGACTGCTGAAAGGTATTTGACATCCTCTAGCCGTCCTCCAGTCTTCAACCAATCAGAATTACTTGCTACCACCCGTAAATGAAACTACAGAAGGTTTACTGCAGCGCTTTACCTTTGACTGCCTTCAACCCTCTGTTCCATTTCACAATTACTCTACCGGCCCCGCCTCCACTGCCAATACTCCACTGCCTGCACTATTCTTTTCCACTCCTGTACTCACGTACACCACTCATGGCATCTGCGCTCTATTGGCTGTCTCAAACAACCGCAGCGACGTGGACTCCATTGGTCACTCAGTTCTCTTATAGGCCCCTGCCTTTCCTTCTCCTCCTCGATAAATTTCCCCGTTATAACTGTGGCCTGGGAACCACAGCTATTAATGTCAACGGAAGGTAACACTAGGTAGCTGCCGACGCACCTCCACTCTGTATTTGCAAAACAGCCTCGGAGTTCCCAGAGCCGCTAGGCTTGCATAACAACTCCAAGGGTCGCAAGGCGTCGTGACAAACATTTCAGAGAATGTTTTAACTTGGCAATGTCTGGCGTTTGGCAGCTCCCGAGAGGCCTCCGTTCTACGTTTGCAAAATAGCCTCGCAGCCCCCATAGCAGCTACGCTTCCACAGCGACTCTAGGGGTCGCAAGGCGTCTTGACAAACATTTCTATGAACGGGTTGAATTCTCCGTGTTCAGCGTTCCCTGGTGCCTCGTCCTGAAGCGAGCGGCCAGTCCCCTCTCCGTCAGTCCGTCGCCGTTACCCGGCAAGCTATTCTCCTCGCGGCCGATCCAGAACGTTTCCTACCTCCTCCCTTAGGCTAAAGCACGAGCAATAGAGAGTTTAATATCGTTTCCAGACTATAGTCTCACCTAGTGGGCCGTCACAAGCGTCCTGCTTAACACGTAATGTCTCACAGACCGCTAGAGTTTGTTGTTGCTAATGCATTATAGTCAGATAGGATATTACAGCGTTGTATAGTTGTTCTTTCCCGAAGCTACCGTGGTTTCCTTTGTGAGTAGCCACTTCAATATGACGTTTACTATTGTGTGTGTTGTGTATTGAACCGGGGACTTTGAAATGATGGAGAGGCTTCGCCCCGCCATAGCCGCACAACAAGTCACAGCAGTCGACCCACTCCACCGCCGCCCCGCACCGAACCCAAGGTTCAATGTGTGGATCTCCCATCCCTCCCCCCCTCCCCCCCCCCCCGCCCCCCGGGAACGTCTCATACCAAACGAGTGTGACCCCAAATTTTTGCGTGGTAGAGTAATTATCGTGTTCGCGTACGTGGAGACAGTGTTTCCGCAGCAATCGGTTACATAGTGCAACTGAGGCGGAATAAGGGGAACCAGCCCGCATTCGCAGAGGCAGATGGAAAACAGCCTGAAAAGCCATCCACAGAATGGCCGCCACACCGGACCTCGACACTAATGCGCCGGGCGGATTCGTGCCGGGGACCGGTACGCCTTCCCGCTCGGGAAGCAGCGCGTTAGACCTTCTGTCAGACTTCTTTCAGACTAGTCGTCTCTGAGACCTGGGACTTTCCGTTATTGGTTCAGTAGCTATGTCTAGTTCCTGTGCTCATGTTTAGCGGACCATGACTTTGAGTACACTGCTTTCAGATGGTTTGAGGACAGTAAACGAAGCGATGTTGGACCAGACAGTGAGAACGAAATTTAAAGTAGACGTATTACAGCGTAGGAACAGTGCGAAAGTGAAGACGAATTTGTTTTGCCACCTTTCAATTCCTTGAATGAAGCAAGTAATTGTAGTGATGAAGACAGAAGTGTGAAGACTGTACCTAGAGGTTTTGCAAGAATTACACGAAGTCAAAACAAATATCAATGGTCGTCGAAGTCTGTTCCACCGATACCCAATGGAATTTTTTCGCATGTTGGATATAACTGGTGTGAATGCCTTTCTCCTTCATAGTTCCGACAGCAACACTCAGGTGAACCGCTTTAATTGTTGAAAAAACTTGTAAACTCGTTATTGACACCACGGATAAAAAGCGAGACAACAAGTGTCACATCTTGTGATCTTCGTGCATCCTTCTTCGTGTTTTGAGTGTAGCGGAACCAAGAGCACAAGTCGTCGCAGAACGACTGGAAAAATGCAAAACATGCTCCACCTGTGACCCAAAAAAGAAGAGAAAGACGTCTTACACAGTATTTGCTGCTGTTGCAAGAAGCCAATCTGACTTGAAATCAGTACAAAAATTTCCGGGGAGTGCAAAGAAAATCTCTGAGAAGGAAACTCAATACCTAAAAAGTACTAGTGTAATTTTCATTTTTTGCCTATTTTATAGGAGTTTGTGTTTTATTGTTAAATGAATAATAAACAATAAAAATATAGCAAAAATTAAACTTTGGAGCACAAGGTATGAATTTTCATAGCATTAACGTTATCATGTAATATGTTAATTTTGTGCAGTTTTCTGGTTAAATGCGTTTTTTTTTATAAAAATTAACTTTAAAAGTTATTTGTATATTTTTTGTGTGTTATTAATGCAACTTTTTACATAAAATCTGACCTGTTACACTGAAATTGCTGAATGCAATTTTTGTGGCTGTTTAAATATAGTGGTCACTCAGACCGTACCTGGGATAGCGTGTGACAAAAAAAGGACCTGGGAAGCTAAGGGTTTAACAAGAGCCGGAAGAGAAGGTAGATCGTCTGCAGATTATGTGGAGGTTTGCAGCAGCCGTTCTTTCCATAGCCTGTGAATAAACAGCTTGAGATAAATGGGTCTGTGAAACAAGAAATAGGTTGCACATGCATTTTATTGCGATCTTCAGAATACATGATGGATGCAAAAGTGCTTTAAGTGGCACTGAATGAAAGAAAAAGGCACTATGGGAGAAGAGAGAGACGATGACGATCATTGAGAAATCTGTGGGACCCCGCCACGCTTGCCTGCGCCTGTGAGAACACATCCCTATCGCTCAGGTTGTTAACCTTGGGGAGTCGACGACTGGCTGTAGCAGCTCATCGTCCTGGATGGATGAAGATACTGTGGAAACTCCTAGATAGTATTATGTGAACTGCACTTCTGGACAGAGACGGTTATATGCATGAAGCTCCGGACTAGTAGAAATACATATCTGCTACAAAAAGGGAACGAGTTTCAGGCAGCTACAAGATCATAGAGACCACTGATCGAACTCTACAGGTATTCGACTCGCAAGTGCATGTGAAGGGAGGAAGGGAGACACGGGCTTAGCGTCTTGTTGACGAAGAGGTGATTGCAGGCACAACACAAGCTCGTATTACGGAAATGTGGGGAAGGAAATCGGCCATAACGGAACGGTGTGTGGCATTGGTCTTAGGCGATTTGGAGGAAGTAGTTGTTCAAAGCAGATTCTCCGATTCTCACGGTAACGGTGGTACAGACTGTATCCTAATTAGTTACATGACATCTACATTTAACTACTAGTAGGCCACCATCAATGGTACTGATTCGGCTAGAAATGACTTAGAATAACTACTCACGAAAATCTAAATCTGGGTTAGTGGAAGGTGAACTGAACCCCAGTGCTCCCGAAAGGAAATCCGGTGTCTTTACCACTGTGCCACATCGCTCGGTGTAATGCGTATGTGGTCATCATTCAAATACATCGAGAGTTTGCCAAAAGTGAGACATTGTACCGAACTGCATATCATCAACTGATATATTCATGCGTCCATCGTCGCACAGGAAATGGCCTTTATTGACCTCAATGACAACCTCATTCCCTTCTTCCACTTTTGAGACGGAGGAGGAAAAACATGCGAGTCGTCAGGCATTCACGAGTCCACTTCTCCTTCGCATCACGGTTGAAAATTCTTCCTTGGCCCTATTCGGTTGATGAACAACCCATATCGTGTAGCTAAAGTATGTACAAAAAAAAATGGTTCAAATGGCTCTGAGCACTATGGGACTCAACTGCTGTGGTCATCAGTCCCCGAGAACTTAGAACTACTTAAACCTAACTAACCTAAGGACATCACACACATCCATGCCCGAGGCAGGATTCGAACCTGCGACCGTAGCAGTCGCACGGTTCCGGACTGCGCGCCTAGAACCGCGAGACCACCGCGGCCGGCAAAGTATGTACAGTCACATTCTTTATGCAGCAGTTGATAGTCAATGTTGTGACCAGACGAAACTACAATCGTCACTGCTCAGTGAGGTGGAGCATAGGAACTGTAACTTACGAAATATTAGTTCACACTATCACATAAAAGATTAAAAGATTTACTAAACTTGAGTCCTTTGCCAAGGGAGTGTTTGAAAATTCGCAACCGGCCGTGACTATTAAACCATCACTTGATACACTAATTAACAAACTGTTCTCTTTAAGTACGATGTTCCATGTTTAATAAAGTTCATCTGAAACTTTAAATCATTCGTTACTCCTATTCGATGATGCTGACTGCTTCAGTTCAGGTCACAAACTGTCAAACTGTGGCACAGAACTTCATATTCTCAGCACAATATTGACCTCTGGTGTGATGGTGCTGCTGTGTTGAGGGGCGGAGTGGTCTTCATAAGCGACTGACACATTTAATTGAGGGTTGCAGGAAGACATCGCTAACGTCTGTGATATCGACATGTGTTGTCGACTATGGGTGGCACTGCAATCTCTGGACGACACCACAGTCAAGAAGTCAGGAAAGCCTTTGTGGAGACTGGAAAAGAAGACGGCAGATACCGGCACACTGGAGCTTTGAGTCCAGCCGTTAGGCAACTCAGGAGCTCAAAGTGTTTAAGATTCCCAGCGCAATGCACCATCTTATTGGACTGCAGGGTAAATTCGCTTACACAATGAAACATTCGTTGTTAAAATAGTATAAACTTTAGCTCAGCCATTCTCTGACCTATTTCTCCCGAGGTAACACTTTTACCAAATTACGCAGTAAAACCCTCTGTATTTGGAGAATGACCCAGAGCGAAGCTTTGAGCTTCACTGTAACGAGTGCCTGCGTGCTTCAGCCAGTAAGAATATTTTCCACGAAAGAAGGGTCCTGCTGGATCACATCTTTTTAATGCGTCAAGAAGCCGTAATATGGCGTAGTTACGTTCTGTGTGAATAAGTCATTCTGGAAAAATGACTTTGTACTGTGACGATAATAGGAGCTAAGCATAAAGAGGAACAGGTCAAATGCTCTGAAGCGTTCGTTTATTATTGTTTAGCAATTCTTGTCTCATATACTAGTCTCACTGTAGGTTCCTATGAATTTTTTGAGATGAATAATCGTCGTTTTCTTCTTTGCGAACATTTTACGGCATTACTTATATCGTAACTCTTGGTCGCTTTCTGTATGCCTCTTTATTATTATCATTATTATTATTATCATTATTATTATTATCATTATTATCATCCCATCATCATCATCATCATCATCATCAATAATATGTCTTTGGAGTTAAGAGACCATTGAGAAAAGTAATAAAAGGATCATGGCGATTCACTCCAGCATACGAGCGTAAAATCCTTCCCTGCTTATAAAGTGCGTAACAGCTGTTATTGTGTTTTTCACTGAAATTTTTGTTTCTTTAGTAGGGGATTTAGTACAGTAGCAGCTCTCCAGATCCCCCAAATCACGTTCGGGTCATGTCACCGGGTAGGTGCGCAATTATTGAGTGACGAAAGCATGACCCCAAAATAAAGCTCGTTCCACAGGCTGGGACGCGGTAAACAAGAACCCAGGTCCCTCACGTGACACACTTAACTTAATGACCGCAATCCGCTCGTTATGGACCTTTCGAGGGAAAATACGCCTCACACGGATGTCGCTTCTACCACAGGACAACATGTAATGCCTGCAGGGTAAGAGAGATTGCGCAACGTATATAATCTCACGACTATGCATCTCAGCAGAAACATGGTCTGAACAAGGGGTAATTAATGTGCACTGAGAAACTTAAACCGTATTAGTACCACTGTTTGCTGGCTATAGTGTGTACCGGCCATAAACCACGTTAGTTATTTATATGTTTATTTAAACGATTCTTTTATCGAAACGATGTTGAACGAGGCAGTTTACAGAATGTGTGTACATGATTAGAGTTAACATTAATGAACGCATCATTTTGTTCCTACTCATGCAACTACAATTAAAAACAAGATTATTTACTTTTTATTTTTTGTTGGTTATCAGTGTTTACAGTAGTCAATGAAATACTAGGAGAAATGAATTGAAACTAGAGTTAAACTATGCTTCGCTACGTGTCAGACATTTTATGTTGTCGGGCAAATGATCAAAACATTTTACTGCTGCATATTGAACTCTTCTCTGAGCCCGTGACAGCTTTCACAACGGGTAACAAAGGTCATTTTTCCTCTCAAGTGTTGTAAGTATGTACATCACTGCTCTTCTCAGATTGTGTGGATTATTATGACAAATTTCATTAATGACAATGTGTTGTGGCGGCGCGATTAAAATGCCTGGCTCCTTGAAGAGGTGCCTGCCTGACGTCCATGGGTAAACACCACATGTTATTCTCACTTCTCGCTTTTGTGCACTCTGTATTTTCTTTCTAAGTAATGAGTTACCCCAGAAAACTATCCCGTGCGAAATATTGAGTGGAAGTATGCAAAATGGGTCAGGCGGCTGATACGTTTGTTTCCAAGATAAGCAATTATACGAAGATCAAAGCATTTGTACTTAACTTCTTGAGAAACACAGCAATATGCTCCTTCCAGTTCAAGTTTTCATCAATACGTACAGCCAAAAATTTGGAGCAATTTCTCCTACTTATTGACTCCTAGTCATGTGCTACATCAATTGTTGGCGTGACTATTTGTAGTGCCGATCTGAATGTTGTGTGTTTTTATCAAAATTTTGGAAGAGTCCATTTTCAGAGAATAACTTAATAATTCTTTGGAAAATTTCATTTACTAACTCTTCTACAGCTTTCTCTGTGGTGGGGTTTATTACAACACTAGCATTATCTGCAAAAAATACCAATTTTGCTTGTTGAATGTAAAGGACCAAAAATGAATCTTGTGGGACTCCCTTTGTGGTTTTACCTCAGTCCCTAGAATTTTCCATCTTTCAGACGTTGTCTGTATTATTCTCGCACTCAACCTATTGCTTTTTGTCAATATTTGCAGTACGAGATTCGTATTCAGAGTACTCGATCTACTATTTCAAAACTGAACTTAGCCGATGAAAGTCAATTAAAGTAGATTTTCTTGATATTGTACTGTCCTTAATTAGAATACAGAAAATACCGTAACACAGCTTCCACGACCTACTTTGAATTCAGAGTTGGAACATATTTAACAGAATTACTCCAAAAGAACCAACAGAACGAATACGACGCTCAGTCAGAAGCACAAAACCAATGTTTTCCATCTCAGACTCACTTTTCACTAGAAAACAAGGTACATTCAATATACAATATAAATTACTAGCTGTACTAAATAATTACATATTATAGGACGCGCACACACACACACACACACACACACACACACACACACACACACACACACATATTACAAAAATTGTAGCTTCACGAAGGCAGGATCGAATGATAAGAAATCTGAATGTCAGAATCTAAGCTTCTGTGGTGGGTAGCAAGACATTCCCGAATAACAGCAGTCTATAGAACATTTTTTCGCCATAGGCTAGGTTCCGGCTTCAAATCCTGGTGGAGCACACAATTTGAATCTGCCAGATAGTTTCTTAACAGCATACATTCCGCTACCGACTGAAATATTCAGGAAATGGTATATACACTGGGTATCATTTACCTATGGCAGACTTAAAATTAGAAGGTGTGGGCAGAAATATGGAGTTCGAAACGAAGCGAAAAAATGTGATTATCGTGACTAGTTTGACATATCATCAAAATGCAGCGTTTACAAAGCATTGTGACTGCAAATGTTTGAAGAAGCTGTGAGCCCACGACTAGCAGTGGCCGGTTTCCTTCGCCACCACTGCTCATTCAAAATTTGTGCGTGTCTCTAACGCCCGCGAATAAGTCGCTATGCTATTTTCCAGACTTCTTTCCTTCCCGTGATAATCGTCTAGTCATAAAGGTTTGTGATCGGTAGGATGAGTAAAACCTCATCCTTGTGGCAGTGACTGACTATTGACCACCTGCAGTCTTGCTATAACCATTCGTCTGCGTCATACCATAACTACAATACTAGAGGTAAAGACGATCTACATGTTGAACTAAACAATTTATCACTTGTACAGAATGGAGTAAGGACTTTTAATGCATTGCCTAATTATATTAAATGTACAAGAGAAAATGAAACGCTGTTCAAAGGTACGTTAAAAAAATACCTGCTTGACCATCCACTGTACTCCTTAGATGAATTCTTTTCCAGAAGTAATGCACTCCCTTAATAGTAGATGTATTTAGTCTCTTAGTTATTAGATGGACGGTACAATATTATGTTAATGTTATGGTTATAATGTTATAGCGTGAGTTGTAAATGAGAAAAAGTGATACTTATTAATATCTATATCATTGTATTATATTACTATTCTGTAGCATTAATTGTATTTGTACAATTGTATTTACACGTTCCACATCCAGACGAATCACTCGCATGTACGGATCCATGGAATACGCATACCAAATAAAGAAATTAAAAAAATAAAAATAAAATCTGCTCTTCCAAAGGCTATGGAACGTACTACTTGATGCCGCTGGCGCTGTCTTATCCTGCCGAAACCTGACAATCCCGTTTTGAAATAGCCAACAGTTTTATCGATTTTTCATTAAGTGTCTAAGTGGAATTGTTAATTAAATGACGACAATAACAGCTTACATGACTAGTAGAAAGACCAAGTTTCGAATAACTCTTCGAATTAGAAGGCTAATTAGAGAAACGGCATGTTACAACTTAGAAATAAGCATAGACAATAGTCTTGGTGAAAATTAAAGATAATGATGGGACATGATAGCAGAGTAAAGCACTCGAAGTTCCTGGAAGGTGCACAGTTTTGTCACTAAGTAAGTGTGGCGACGTTCATTGGTGGGAGAGTCAATCTTGCTAACCGGGAAGATGTGAAGCTCGGTGTGACCTGCTCTAGGCACGCGAATGTTGACTTGCATGCAGGCAGAGGAGGAAGTTAATTGCCAGAGTTATGGAGCAGGAGGCCCCAACGGCTTCCTCAGTAAGCGATGTTTCGACATTTACCGAGTACTTTACAGTACTAGTAAATCGAGTAAAAGAATGAAACAGAATACTAGCCCATCGACGAGATGAATACTGGAGGAACATCCAGCCACAGCGGGCTCGAGATTTCACAGGCTGTTTCAGAGCCTCACTTACCAAATTTTGGGAATCCTCTTAGCCCATCGTTTCCGAGTTATGTGCACGACATATCAGAAACACTGAGTATGAATTCTACACAAACTAAATTTAGAAACTTCTTGAAGTGTGTTCGAACATTCAGAGCTGAATCTCATTACATGCTTGATACCACATTAGCAATTATTGATCGTGTAGTTTTATAGGTTTTCCAGTAGCCGTGTTTGCAGGCAAAATGATTGGGTACCAGTTCTACCTGTTAGGTAAACACCTCTTTCTTGTGTATAACCATATTTTCGCACACTAAAATTACGTTTAGAGATAAACTGAGTTGTTAACCCGCCAACTAAATTCAAAGTAATGTCATTTAGTTGTAGATGACAAGCTACCAATATTACACACTTCCCATGCGTCCAAACAAAAAGTGAGGCGAACGCTCTAGCTGCAGAATAGGCCTTCCCAAAGACACCCATACCCGGTGGGCAAGAGGGGGCGGGGGGTGCTCTCCCTGGCTCTCAAGGAAAAAAAGAAAATATAGTTTAGTCTGGTGTTCTTCTTTCGAGGAAGAGATCTGAAAGTCAGTATCAACCCAGGTGTTTAAAGGGCGTATTTTCTGTGATTGGTACACATTCCTCAAATACTATTTGTTTAAATTAAACAAAATTTGAAACATGCATTTGTCGTCATATTTTCCTCAAAGTTTATTACGTACTGGACAGTATCATTACTATCACAGTAGAAATTCATAGAAAAGTAAGTGACCTAAAAATTAGCATTAAAGAAATATCCAAAGGTTTGTCACACCATTCATTTGACTGCAATAATTTTAATGAAAGTAGTATAATAAATTTCTGTTCCAAGTTTCATTGATATGGATGTATTAGTTTCAGCGAAAATAGTATCTAAAGCTAAAAATTACGTACTTTCGGGAAAATGCATTTAAAATTTTTGATGTAATCTGTTCGATCTACATTCAAAGTTAAAACTCGCCACGTCCATAGCTATTATCGTTGCCGGTTTCTGCATCCTTCAGCTTTCATCTGGAGGTCCTCTTTTGAATTATGGCCTCTTTTGTCATTTGTAGGGCAATTTTCTCAGCCTCCCGCAACCTCAGCCCTTCAGCTGACATTAGAGCATTCTTCAAGTTCACCACAGGTTCTATGCCAATATCGCTGAAAATTTCAGCCTGCGGACTGCCCCAATCATTGAAATACAACACTGCGTCCATGACACAGGTTTTTATGGTTTTGAGGTCCACAAATACTGTTTTAAGTAAGAGTTCCATCCATGACACAGGTTTTTATGGTTTTGAGGTCCACAAATACTGTTTTAAGTAAGAGTTCCATCACACGATTACTGAAAGTTTCGTTGGGATTTTGTGTTGTCGCATGAATGCATTTAGCAAGAAAGTCGTTCTGGCTAAGTCTCTATAGACAGGTTTTAACACATGTGCTATTGACATTGGTAGGGGGTGATTGTATTTGTGAACGTCACCAGTTACACTAGCTGTCTGATATTTATATAATGACTCGGAACCTTTTGGATAGGTTCTTGTCATTGGCAATCATGTGAAAGAAGGTTGCCCACACAGATTTTCTCGTTTCTTCCAAATTATTAATATTTCTGGGTATTATTCTTCCTGTACTTACGATTTACACAGATAAATTGATTATAAACACGACAAGATTACTTCTTGAAATGAAGCTTCTCCTTTAAATCACTATGATGAGTAAAATGTAAACAGAACAATAAACTGATGTTCAACTGTTACCTACACCTACATTCGCTTAGCACTGGAGTGATCAACTTGAAAAGCAGTGTTCAAGGGATACGTAGAATAAAGACAGACATACTCTGTTGCAGCCGAGATAAACTCAGCTGCACTCGCAAAATGCTCTACTCCTTATCAATAAACACCAAACATACATAAACCGTACATATTCTTTTTTCAGGAAGGATAGAGTATATCTTAACACAATTAAAAAAATCGTTATTAGAACGTATTTTCATATCCTGGTCTCCTTAACAGGATCGGAACTGGAATTTTTTATGGCTACTGACAAGTCACCATTGGTCTTGCAAAATATTAAAAATACTCCATACCCCCAGGTGTATCCCATGACCTACAAACTACCGTATGGGTGCCCTAGCGTCCTGCTCGCTGTATTTATTTTCCATCAATGCAGGTAACTGTGTTCGCTTTTCAGCACTGGAATGTGCTAGGACTCCCATGATGCTAAAAGCATAACTTCTGTCCCAGAAAGTGGTGCTCTGCCCAGCACTTCCATAGCAGCTGTATGCTAAGACTGATGGACGGTGCTCCATTTAACTGCGCTGGCAGACATGAAAGTCCTACGGGCCACTCGCCTTCAAGTCTTCCCGGAATAGCTTTCTGTGTTGCTGCTGTCTAGCAACAATGGCATGACAATTTGGTTTCAGATGTGACTATTCTGATAGCTAAAATAACGGTTACAAATAAATTAGGTCAGTAACAAGTGCATTTGGGAGGTAGCATCATAAGCGTTTTGATTAGAGAATCGCTGATCAGATTCCACACGAGAAACAATACCCACTGGTTCCAGCACCTGTACGTTATCGTAAAGGTACTATCTAGAAAGTATATTATCAACTAATTGCTTATGTTGCTTTAGGAAGTCTCACACATCAGGTTTTCCTGAATAACGATCCGACACTATGCATGAAACTGACGGTGTACCGAGCAGTAGTTGTTTCTACTGCACTGTGGCTGCGAAACCTGGACGCTATATCGCCGTCATCTTAAGAAACTAGGAAGCTTCATCCAACAGAAGCTTAGATATAATTATGAACATTAAATAGAACGACCTCATATCAAACACAACTGTCCTTGAGAAGGTGAAGATTAGTAGCACAGAAGCTACCGTCACTGGTCACCAACTCGGACGTACTGGGAACCTCCAGCGGATGAGAAACGAGAGGCTTCCTCGACAAATGTACAGTGAAATGAGCACAGGTAGAAGATCCAGTGGTGCTTTGTGACGCATCATTTCAAGGAGCACCTAAAGTGTCTAAAAACTGACAAGAGTAATTGGTGCACCATAGCAGAAGACTGTACTCGCTAGCACGCAATTAACTTAGCCGCTGTTTTCCATTTTGAAAGCACCGTTGGAAGCTGGGAAATGAGAAACGTCAGAAATGGACAGTTTGGCATACCGAGTCAGACCCTCTACCATCTATTATGTGTAACCAGCGTGGCCGCATTTTTATTCCAGGATTAGTGTGCGAAGCCATCAGAGGCAACTCCACTCCTGAACTGCGATGCAATAGAGGAAATACAGGACAGAAATGAAAAGTCGGTTACGAATACCAGCCACCCTCGATGACCGAGGTATTCTGCGTGTAGGCTGTACTTATACAACATCTTCCAAATGATTACACAGACCGTTCGACACATGAGGTGGTTAAAGCTGCATCACTAATCCTCTGAACCACGGCATTCAACAGACCGCCTTCACCACCAACTGGTTCAGGATGAAGATTCGCTCGCTGTTTTCCGAAACTTCGCTAATGTTCGGGAAAGGTATGGATGATTCCTGTCATAAAGCAAGTGCGTGTATGTGCAATGAACATCTTTGCCATGGCCCCTCGGTTCGCTATAATACATAAACTGAGCGGTCAAAAGACACAGGAAAAGCTGTCCTATTTGACGATGCGCTACGTATGACACCCAAATATGGAAGCAAGGTGCGGCGTATGAAGGGAATGTAGACGATATCTGAGCAGTCTAGTGTCCATGGCGGCAAGTGAGGAGTTAACCGACTTCGAATGTGTGATGATAATCGCATAGGTCAAAGGATATTGAGGACTACTGAAGCATCCAGGTTTCCGAGTTCAACAGAATCTAGAGAGGATCTTCATTAGCAAAGTGATAGCATCTCCAGGCGCATAAACTGCCGCACAGGACAACCAGAAGTATTTGACTAACGGACGTTACGTCACCTCCATAGAACCATACGTGGTGATCGCCGATCTACTGTGAGCGAAATCGATGCCTATGTGCATGTGGTGTGCCAGGAATCCATTTCTGCCAGGACTGTACGAAGACAAATGCATCACATAGGCCTCACTAGTCGGCGACCCATATCAGATCCAGTGCCTTCCTGTGACCTTCTGGTCACTCACTGTAAGAACATAGATGTATTCAAGCATAGTTCATGCTCCATTCAGTTCGTCATGTGTAAGCAATAACTGGTAACGCACATTGATGACTTCAAACAAAAAGAAAAACTACCTATAAGCTGACTCGGATGCGCTGCGCATCAAGGCAAAAACGTCTCACCCGCGCACATAAATGGTGAGCGATGTGACGAAGTAGATACGTTACGTGACAAAAACGACCTTCTGTGTGTGATGTACTAGTCTTACTCAAAGTTTGGGAGTGAGGCACTGAAACATCTTGTAGACAGTTGATGTCTTGGTTGAGTAGTTCAGCCTACACTAAGGTGCGACAGATCTGATCTTAAGTGACCCATATGGAAGGAAAACACCCTATACGATCAGGAAATCTAACAGAAATAATGTCAGACAATGGACAGCGTCTTATTAAACGAAAATTGCTAGGAGTGGCCCATTTAAGCATGGAAATATGGGTAACATACTGATGTCTTAATGAAGGCAGTCATCCAACTACAAAAGGAAACTAGTGGTCGCTATAACAAGGTTTATTCTCGTAAGGTGTCAAACAAAATGATTTACCCACTGAAGCAAGCGTATAAAAACTCAATCGGTAGACAGCCGATAGCAAATAAGAACTACAGCTTTGGCACAAGTGAGTGGACATGTGAACTATATCAGAGATACGGCTGATTGCATAATCGACTGGTGGTTTGAAGAAAGATCCAAGCAAAAACAAGAAAGAACACCAGTACTTTCACCAAAGCCCATGATGGGTGGAATTTGCTGGCTTTGATAATTAAATCTGCACAATGAAATCCTGATGCAAACTAACTAGCCTCGTGTTCCCCTCGCCTCAGCAGCTGCATCGACGGCGTATGCTTGACCCTCTTTAACGGTGCGAACGTGGAAGACGGCTGCAGTAGAGGTGGAAGTTCCCAGTCCAGGTCAGCCTCTGTACTTTGTTCTCATTCAAACATCTCTCTGAGAATATCTTCTGTGGCTGCCTAAGCTGAAGTGCTTACTCGATGGTATCCCTGAAGCTAGGGTCTTCTGTCTACACCCTTTGCAACGTAAGTGCTTCTGCCAGCGTCGGAATCCCTCCAGCCAACTGCAGCAGACTTTGGGAGTTCCAACGAAAATAATTTCACAAACAAGTTTAAAAGTTTACTACTCTCGCGGATTTTGTTATGGTTAACCAATAATAGTATGACGCCAGAAAAAACACAGAGATCTCTCCCATTATATGACAGATTTTTAGCCACAGCCAACCAAATGCCTTGCCATAGAACGTACACGGCTTTCGATGTTGGAAGAACTTTGATAATATCCACTTCAGAAACAATACAATCGAGTTGCAATCACTGGTACGTCACAATTGTCTTCGCCAAGGCTTACTAAGGTACTGAAATATGTGTGGTATAAATCAGGATATTTAGAGGATCACCCGTAACAATTTGAAATCCTGCTGAATTTGGTTTTATATTGTTCTTCTCTGTCGTGTATATTATGTGAATAAACTCCGTTCTTTTTACGTGCATGTTGTAAAGAACGTTTTAAGAATTTCTTTACAGATCATAGTTATTATAATTATTTTCTGTCATAATAATGAGTTACTGTGGTGTCACCGCCAGACACCACACTTGCTAGGTGGTAGCCTTTAAATCGGCCGCGGTCCGTTAGTATACGTCGGACCCGCGTGTCGCCACTATCAGTGATTGCAGACCGAGCGCCGCCACACGGCAGGTCTAGAGACACTTCCTAGCACTCGCTCCAGTTGTACAGCCGACTTTGCTAGCGATGGTTCACTGACAAATTACGCTCTCATTTGCCGAGACGATAGTTAGCATAGCCTTCAGCTACGTCATTTGCTACGACCTAGCAAGGCGCCATTATCATTTGCTATTTATCTTGTGATGCATGTACCGTCAGACCGATGTTCACCAATTATGGATTAAAGTTAAGTATTCCAGAAGCTACGTACCTTTTTTTGCTAGTATAATTACTTTACCTGTTCCAGACCTCACGCCAGCCTGCGTGAGCTTAAACGCGTGCCTTTCGGCTTCCTCTCATAGTGGCTTGGCTGTCTTGCCAAGTCACAACAGTTACTTACAATTCTCAGTTAACAAAATACACGCATGTAAACTTAAAAAATAAAAAAACATGAATGTAAAACGTAAAATTACAGTCTAAAACAAAAAACTAATATAAGTAAAACAAATAATTAGAACGGTAATTAGTTATGTTGAAACTATTCCGACAGTTCATTGTGTACAGTTAATTTTCCAAAAATGGTGTTTCAGAAACCAGTTTAAATGAAACAACAAGTTCACTCTTACCAGTCAAACTTGTTGTTTCATTTAAAACCTAAAATGTTCGCATGTAAAGAAACCAGTTTCATTACCTAGGGATGAACCCGTCTTGAAAGCTTCTTTTATTTATGCTGTAAAAAAAGTTTTTACTTTTCACAATTATTTAATGATGGCAGGGGTATTTTGCAAAATTCCAAATTATTACAAAAGTTGATTATATGGTTTTCAAGAACATTAATTACATATCAACTTTTATATGAAACACATTTTTTATATATTGTCGCTTAGAAGGTACTCCTTCTGAACCTAAAATGCTAAATTACCTTCTGGGGTGTGTTTTACCCCTCAAAAGTGAAATTGAGCACAAAAAAATACGTATTGCACTATTTCGCCCCTTGTACACAACCACCAAGTTGCAACAAGTTCGTTTATTGATACTTGCGAAAGTTTCCTTGTTAGACTTTTCGTCATTGTTAATGACGTTCCTTTAATTTTTCAGTTTTTCATCCTCTTTTTCGTCGTCGTGTTAAAGCCATGAGTCGGCCTCGGTAGCTTAGTGGTATGAATGTCCAGCTTGCACGTGGAAGAACCGGGTTCGATTCTCGGTACTGTCAGGAATTTTTCCTTGGTAGGAGGACTGAACCGGGCTGCACTCAGCCTCGTGATGCCAACTGAGGTACTTGAACGGGAAGTAGCGGCTTCCAGCCTCCAAGGTCAAGTAAACTGACAGTACCCCTACATATTGCATGCGGTGACGTCATTGGCAGAGGATGACACGGCGGTCGATCGCCACCGTTTGCTCCATCAGAGCAGAATGTGGAGATTTGCTTTGCTAAAGGGTGCGCACAGCAAGTCGCAGGAGAGCTTCTATAAAGTTTGGAAGGTAGGAGACGAGATACTGGCAGAAGTAAGGCTGTGAGTATCGGGCGTGAGTCGTGCTTCGGTAGCTCAGATGGTAGAGCACTTGCCCGCGAAAGGCAAAGGTCCCGAGTTCGAGTCTCGGTCGGGCACACTGTTTTAATCTGCCAGGAAGTTTCAGTAAGTCACTATTCTTACCACTTTTTGTAATGCCGCGACGAAAAGGTAACGTGCGATTTCTGAGTTTGGATTAGAGTTCTTTCATGTGGATGACGTGATAGATACCTCTGACATTTTCGGCTCAGTTCCTGTTATAGTCATTAGTGCCGAACGTAATTTATGCTATAGACACAGAGCGACAGTCAACGCTCCTAGAAGATTCCCAAACCCGGGGGACAGCGCGATGCCCATTGCCAGTTCCGGGAGTGCCGAGTCACGCTTCTGAATCGTCCCTCTGTGCTTTGGCTGCCTCGCTTCGTGAACTGTTGCGTCAGAAAACAGCCGGATGACCTGGGAAGACCGAAGTCCCCCCCCCCCCCCCCCCCCCGCGAGACCCAGCCGCTTCCACTCATCCAACAAGCATCTCACTGCACTTGACGCAGCACATTTTCACGGAGTTCCAAGTCTGCAAACACTTGTGAACTGTCATAGCGAATGAGCTTCAGCCGCGAAGCGTTTCTCGCCTGAGAGGTTAACGCGACGTAGCGAAATGTAAACGCTTCTTAGAATACTATAACAATTTACGATTCTTTGAACACTATACAGTTGTTACTCTATTATGTAAATTGAAAGTAGAGGGAAGAGAGAAAGGAAAAGAAAGCGAAGTTTCAAAAAAAAAAAAAAAAACCACGCAAAAAATGTAAGTGAAGTCATTTTTATTCATACTTCCCATGTACTGAATACAGTCACGTTCACTGCTGCAAAATATGGAAAAATTAAATTACTGACAGATGATGTTCGTGATCCAGAGAATAATACGTCATCTGGTTTTCGGTTCTGTGCGAGAATTTTGCATTGAGAGTATTAGTGTGGCCTAACAGTGTTGGATAAAGCAACATCAACTTTGTCTCCGGATAATACTATCACGAAATGTTTTCATTGTCAGACACACCCTTGAAAAGGACCTATTTCCAAACAAATTTGTGCTGAAATGCATAACCAGAATCTTCCTATCAGGAACTTTAGAAATACGAAACAGAAACGTCGGCAGTTTCAACGACGTTGTGATTAACGTGGTTTGCTCTAAAGGTATTCTGCGAACAGCTGCCGATGCACTCTATTGCTTGGTTAGTTAGCTACTGAGTTAGTTAGTTCCATGCTCCATAGATCATATTCACGATAAACGTTGTGATGTAGAATGTGTCAACAGAAAACACACACACACACACACACACACACACACACACACACACACACACACACACATACACACGTCTAATTTATACTGGTTGATTCTTGGTAAGAAGAAAACAGCAACCAGTCACTAATAATAATGCTGTTTCTTCACAAAAAGAGCGCTGTTGGTGGTTTCGAATCGACAGGCTCATCTTGAGACAGCTGTTCAAGTCTATATGCACATTTATTGACGTTTATATTGGCTTTTGGCTCTTTATTCCCCCGTGTGATTACAAATGCTATGGATGGTGGTACCGTCGAAAACTCCACGTCATTTTAGGGCAGTATTGTTCGCTTGTCTCCACAAAATAGTTGAGAGTATATGATGCACTTATTTGATTTGGGATTTTGCACGGTACCACCATCCCTAGCATCTTTCACCACAAGTGGAAGTAAAGAACCCAAAGCCAATACAAACGTCAGTAAATGAGCATCTGGACGTGAACAGCAGTCTGAAGATGAAACTGTCTGCTCGAAACCGGTAACGGCACTATTTGTGTAAATAAATAGAATTACATACAGTGACTTGCTGCTGTTTCCTTTTTTCAAGAAGCAGCGTGTAGATTGTACACAGCCACTGTTGCGAAATGTCAGTTTTCGACAAAATAGCAATGATTATCACCTTGCTTTCAGTGAACACATTTTGCCAAAGTGATGAGCTACCCAGGAATATTATCCCATAAAACATCAGTTAATGAAAGTGTATAAAATATGTTAACTTATTCAGTTCGATATATCAGAGTTGGAAGTTATTATTATGGCAGAAGAAGTTGAACCTAATCGCTTTAGCAGGTCTGATACGTGTTATTTATAGTTTATATTTTCATCACTACACACACCTAAGAACTCAGAACTTTGTACCGTGTTTATTATTTTTTTGTTCGTACTGTAGATTAATAGTAGGTAGTATGTTGTTGACTATACAGAATTGGATGAGATGGGTTTTTCAAAGTTTAAGGCTAGCCCACTTTCGCAGTCAATAACTTTCACAAAAACATCATTGTCTGTTTCCTGTGTTGATACTTCTATGCCTGACTTCACAGTAATGCGTATATCATCTGCAAACATGACTAATTCTGCCTCCTGATTCAAACAAAATGGCAGATCATCAGCATAAAGCAATAACAGTAACGGGCCAATTACTGAACCTTGTGGGACTCCCCCTATAATTTCTCCTCATACAGTTGATGTGGCGGCCCTCCTATTACTTTAACAGCCTTGGGTAATTTCCTGCATTTTATTTCGGAAATACCAACAAAACCAGGCATGTGCTGAACTACTTACAGTAATTTCTCTAACAGAATATTATGACTGACACAGCCCAATGCCTTTGATTTACCACAGAAGATTCCAACAGATGATAATTTTTCATGTAAAAATTTTATTCGGTAAATGTGTAAACAGTTGACTCAGTAGAGTTGCCCTTCTGAAACCCAAAACATGATTGGCTAAGCATCCCATTATCACACAGGCTGGGGACAACCCTGGAGTACATTAGCTTCTCAAAAATGGTAGGCAATGATGTAAGGAGTGACACAGGGCGACAGTTATTGACATCCATGGAGTCACCCTTCTCATAGAGCAGCCTAACAATAGCGTATGTTAATCTGTCTGGAAAAACACTATGAATTAATATTGCGTTACATAACTACATCACATATTACAGAGCCACGCTTTTTACTGTCTTGTTGTTGATGTTGAGGTCTTCAGTCCTGAGACTGGTTTGATGCAGCGCTCCATGCTACTCTATCCTGTGCAAGTTTTTTCATCTCCCAGTACCTACTGCAACCTACATCCTTCTGAATCTGCTTAGTGTATTCATCTCTTGGTCTCCCTCTACGATTTTTACCCTCCACGCTGCCCTCCAATACTAAAGTGGTGATCCCTTGATGCCTCAGAACATGTCCTACCAACCGATCCTTTCTTCTGCTCAAGTTGTGCCACAAACTTCTCTTCTCCCCAATCCTATTCAATACTTCCTCATTAGTTATGTGATCTACCCATCTAATCTTCAGCATTCTTCTGTAGCACCACATTTCGAAAGCTTCTATTCTCTTCTTGTCCAAACTATTTATCGTCCATGTTTCACTTCCATACATGGCTACACTCCATACGAATACTTTCAGAAATGACTTCCTGACACTTAAATCAATACTGGATGTTAACAAATTTCTCTTCTTCAGAAACGCTTTCCTTGCCATTGCCAGACTACATTTTATATCCTCTCTACTTCGACCATCATCAGTTATTTTGCTCCCCAAATAGCAAAACTCCTTTACTACTTTAAGTGCCTCATTTCCTAATCTAATTCCCTCAGCATCACCCGACTTAATTAGACTACATTCCATTATCCTTGTTTTGCTTTTGTTGATGTTCATCTTATATCCTCCTTTCAAGACACTGTCCATTCCATTCAACTGCTCTTCCAAGTCCTTTGCTGTCTCTGACAGAATTACAATGTCATCGGCGAACCTCAAAGTTTTTAGTTCTTCTCCATGAATTTTAATACCTACTCCGAATTTTTCTTTTGTTTCCTTTACTGCTTGCTCAATATACAGATTGAACAACATCGGGGAGAGGCTACAACCCTGTCTTACTCCCTTCCCAACCACTGCTTCCCTTTCATGTCCCTCGACTCTTATAACTGCCATCTGGTTTCTGTACAAATTGTAAATAGCCTTTCGCTCCCTGTATTTTACCCCTGCCACCTTTAGAATTTGAAAGAGAGTATTCCAGTCAACATTGTCAAAAGCTTTCTCTAAGTCTACAAATACTAGAAACGTAGGTTTGCTTCTCCTTAATCTTTCTTCTAAGATAAGTCGTAAGGTCAGTATTGCCTCACGTGTTCCAGTGTTTCTACGGAATCCAAACTGATCTTCCCCGAGGTTGGCTTCTACTAGTTTTTCCATTCGTCTGTAAAGAATTCGTGTTAGTATTTTGCAGCTGTGACTTATTAAGCTGATAGTTCGGTAATTTTCACATCTGTCAACACCTGCTTTCTTTGGGATTGGAATTATTATATTCTTCTTGAAGTCTGAGGGTATTTCGCCTGTTTCATACATCTTGCTCACCAGATGGTAGAGTTTTGTCAGGACTGGCTCTCCCACGGCCGTCAGTAGTTCCAATGGAATATTGTCTACTCCGGGGGCCTTGTTTCGACTCGGTCTTTCAGTGCTCTGTCAAACTCTTCACGCAGTATCATATCTCCCATTTCATCTTCATCTACATCCTCTTCCATTTCCATAATATTGTCCTTACGTAGATCGCCCCTGGATAGACCCTCTATATACTGTTTACTGTCTTATGGGAGATGATATATACCCCATATGAACCTTTACGCTTTAGGATCACGAGGATCTTTCGTACTTCATAGAGGCATGTGGGATTTAATTCTTATTTTACTAAATATCCTCTGTATTGCTTTTCGATTAACTGTTTTGCTTTCTCTTCTGAACTATTTTCTCCAATTTTCTCTTCTATTCTTTAAAAGTGATTATCAAAAATCTCTGCTACACGTGAACTGTATATCACACCGGTCCTGCTCTCATTAACAGGAATGACGTTATCTTCAGTGGCTCCTTCCCTACCTCTCTTTTTACACTAATCCATACTGATTTGAGTATCTGATCTCTCAATTTCAGACAAGATGTGCTTACTCCTGGATTGTTTTACAATTTTGCTTAACATGCCGAAGTACTGTTTACAATATGAAAGTATTTATTTATCATTGATTGTTTTGGCCATTGTGTACTTGTCATTTTCTCGTTGTGAAGAGGCTCCCACACCCGCAATACTCGAAAGTTTCTTTAATGGCTTCCCATTATTACATTTAAATACATTTAAGAAAACTACTTTCAAAATTGGATATAAACTCACTAAGAAATATGTTGAATTTGGAGATAGCAGTAGGCTCGGTGTAAGATCTACCCCAGTCAAGATTTTCTAACCTTTCTTCAAAATCTTTGGTACTTCCGCTAGTAATCAACTTTATTATTATCTTACAGTGCTCCTTAACTGTACATGAAGCGATTTACATAATGTGACCAACTGTGCATCGTGATCTGACAACTTGTTTACCGCATGATGAGTATGTGTCACATTAACTTTTGTTTGTTGTGTGAATACGTTATCTACCAGCGTTACTGTCTTGAGCAACTCTGACAGGGAAATTTATGACTGACACTAAATTATAAGAAACTAAAAGCACCTCTAGATCACTTTTCCTGCCAGATTCTTTCAAGAAATTTACGTCATCACCAGTTAATAATCCCTTCCATCTGTCTGACAGAAAGCACAATAAGCCATCAAATTTTCACGTAAATTTCCCAGTTACCCAGTGGAGACCTTTATAAAGTAAAAGTCACAAGTATTACATTCCCTAACATTAACTCATAAGCACGTGTACGTAATTTACTTATTTCTACATATTTATACTTCTTTTTTATGAATGTGACAACTCCTCCTTTATTAGTTTTGTTTCTACACGGACATTCAGCTAATTTATAATCTATTACATTAAGATTAACTATATGTAGCTATATGGTGTCCAGACAGGAACATGACATCAGTTTCATTCCAACTACCAAGGTTTTACAAACGAATTAACAACCCATTGCCTTTATTTTTGATTCCTACCTAATAATATGATGATGCAAGTTGATTCCACTCGTCACTCTACTGTTATAAGATGAAATGGGAACTTGTCAGTTTAATTTCCTTTAATACTGCTTGAATTACGAATTTCACCTAAAATCTATGTCTCACCTGACCTCAACAACCATGAGGATTTGCCTTAGTATGCTAGTGGATCCTCTTATGTTTTCTTCTAATACATTTGCTAACTTGTCCTTACCCCTATTATTCACGTGCGGTCATGGTAAGTATATCCCCACCTTCATATAGCAACTATTGGTACAGCACCAGTACGTGATTTTGCACTATCGGAAGGAGACCTCGCAACTTATTTGCTTGACAACAGAATTAAACCAGAGCTGGTCGTCGAGGCACAGAGCTCTCACAAAACTCGCATTTGTGTGCTCAGCAGATAATCTTACTTTGTCCATTTGCTCCTGATACTATAGTTTTTGTTTCTAGCCAGGTCGCTTCCAACTCCCCCCCCCCCCCCACCTGTCAAATGTCTTCTTTGTTTAGATCTATACACATCTGTGGTAGCTTTCTGTCACCTGGCTACGAATGGCACTTTGTTTCATAAAACTTGTGACCTGGCACTCTGAACATAGCTTTTCCTGTAACTGGTGGCCCACAACCATTCCTTAACTGCTATATAGCAGATCTCTTCTGTTGCTGTTCTGTTTTTTATCCGTCTTACCTGCGAGTTACTTAGCATTGTTCTGGTGCACCCTACATTCATTTACATCTGCATGAAACTCTTCCTTCTCTAATTCTGGTAGCAATCGAAATCTGTTACTTAACTTGTTTCCGAATTTGCTAACAAAATTTTCCCCTATCCGTCCTTTGCTTGCCACCCCTTCCTTTTTTACCCCCCTTGAACTGTCATAATTCAGTTTTCGCGTTTTCTAACTCTGCCAGAACGGCACAAGTCTTCGCTTTCGGTCTTTCTGGAATAATCCACTGTTTCGTGGAAGAGCCTCATGAAGCAGCCCATTGTCTTCTCCACGAATTAAGGCGTGAAAAGGAAAATACAATTTTTTGGCTGATTTATCTTATTTAATCTTATTTAACGATACACTGGGACTCTCTTCCACGAATTAAGGCGTGAAAAGGAAAATACAATTTTTAGGCTGATTTATCTTATTTAATCTTATTTAACGATACACTGGGACTCTCTCTCTCTCTCTCTCTCTCTCTCTCTCTCTCTCTCACACACACACACACACACACACACACTCACGCACACACACACACACCTCACATGCACACCATATGATTTAAGTGTTGGGAGATCGAACCATTACAATCATGCAGAGGTGTTCTCAAAGCCGAACTCTTCTAAACTAAAAATAAAGTAGAAGTTTCAGCTTGTAAAACCGACAACGTTAATTTGTTATTGTCAATGTCAATAAAATTCACCAACAGTCGTGTACTTTAAAATATTATTTTATTTTATTGTGAAGGCAACCAGTTTCGGCATTTCCTTATGCCATCTTCAGGCCCCATATGCATCTATCCAAGTAAACGAACTCATCGTATAGCGCCATAAATCACTGGATATCGGGAATTCAATCGTTCTACAGTTGCTTCATTCGAAGACGTGATAGCAACTGAGTCAACCACACAAAAACATTGCCTATGGGACACTGTACCATACTAAACCGAAAGCGATAACATGCCTCTAAAGGTGCAGCGTGATTTTTTAAGATTCAGCAGTCTCCAAATTTTGTGTACTACAAAACATATTTTTTAATTCAGTTCCTCATTCTGATCTGAGCCGGTCAACTAAGATAATCCTGAAGACACTTAAGTATGAAAGTCATAATCAGTAACAAATTGGAGATTCAATTATTTCAATAATATGCCTATTTAACTCTATAGTTCTTCATTTTAGTGTGATTTTATTTTGTCTCTACTAACTTAAAAAGTGCTTAGATCATTTTACTGCATTTATCTCGTGGAGTTAGGCACCCCAATTCATATTTAAATATTTTATGTTAAATCAAAAAATATATAATTATATCTATTTTGGCGTTAATAAATTTGTGAATAAATTACTTAATTTAAAAATTACAGAATATTTTCAGACAAAATTAGTTACATTTCGATGAAATTTAAATGTATGAAATATATTCATCTCTTTAGTGTAAGCCTAAAAGGTCTGTGCTTAAGGTGTTTAGGGGCAGATGTATGTTTTAAGGCAGTTGATACCATGATCACTAAACAGTCGAGTGAGTGCAAAATGTAGCGTAATTAAGTGTTTTGATGGAGACGAGAAATTTAGTAAATGAAACTGGTTAAACTACATGGAACAGTTCTTTTTATGCTGTCGTCAACCAAGAGAGAGCAAGTTCGAAGTACCTGTCCAGATATGCACTTGCGAGGCCTATTTGTCACAAGGAAGTGATATTTTTTGTTTACTTGGATCCACAGCGATAAAGTTTAACAGAAACATCATTTTCTGTTGAAGTAAATGGACCGCGGCAGAGGGGATGCCACATCTGCTGAACTGGGCTGTGAGGTAAGTGACAAATTTTGAAAGTATGTGGTTCCAGATGCATTTTCAAGTTTCAGATATCTGTGATGTATATATGCAGACTGAAGTGAGGAATGAAACTTGTACCAAGATTGGGATTCGGACCCAGGTCTCCTGCTCACTATGCTGATGCACTAACCACTACACCACCCTAGCACAGTGCCTTTGGACATCTGCACCGAGTACTGCAGCATGCTTTCCTCAATAGAAACTCTCATTCACGCCTCAGCCCACCTGTTATCCCCCCTAAACTCGACCAGCATTGCAGAGGCTCTTTAAACGTGTTGGATTAGGACCTCAGCGTCTAACTAAATAGGGGATCTTGCCTGAAACCCAGCCATAGGTGCTTTAATACAGCGAAACAATTTGTTTCCAGAGACCTTTTCAAGGCTTACACATTTATGATGTATATATGCAAACTGAAGTGACGAATGTCTACTGTGTAATAGACCTGGATTCCAATCCCAACCTTGGTATAAATTTTCATTCACTGTGTCAGTGTGCATGTAAACTACGCTAGCACAGTGCCTTTGGACATCTGCACCGAGTACTGCAGCATGCTTTCCTCAATAGAAACTCTCATTCACGCCTCAGCCCACCTGTTATCCCCCCTAAACTCGACCAGCATTGCAGAGGCTCTTTAAACGTGTTGGATTAGGACCTCAGCGTCTAACTAAATAGGGGATCTTGCCTGAAACCCAGCCATAGGTGCTTTAATACAGCGAAACAATTTGTTTCCAGAGACCTTTTCAAGGCTTACACATTTATGATGTATATATGCAAACTGAAGTGACGAATGTCTACTGTGTAATAGACCTGGATTCCAATCCCAACCTTCGTATAAATTTTCATTCACTGTGTCAGTGTGCATGTAAACTACAAAATTTTATTTCTATGTGAAGTTTCTCGGAAATAGCTAATGTGTGGTGAACTAAGTTTAGCAACTTCCAGATAGTTCTGAATATCTTCTTGGATGTACAGTGGACTAGCCAATGTAAGATGTCGTGGTCTCCTGACCTTCGTTGCTTACATATTCCGCCCTGACAATCATATTCCGCACATCAAGACACTTCATTCGAATCCAGACTCGATAAGATAAAGTCAATGTTATATGAATTCATGTAAATGATATGCAATTAACAAGTAAGTGCACCATGGTTGAAATACTCGAGGCTGGCGTTCACTCATACATTCCAGACACGACGGTCACAGGAGCTTTTAGTTCGGGAAAGAAACTGCACAACAGGACGCCAATCCCTTCAGAGGATGACCCAGCCTATGTCGGCTGGTGACCACCCGTGTAGCAGACAGCGTGGGCCCAAGTGAAAACGGGGAATGACTCCTTGTTTGGCTTAAAAGCAAAGTCCGCTACATTGTGTGGGAGCAGACAGCCTATGCATTCTTTATACATAGCATGCAGTGTCAGAGATTTTCACAGGGAGACAGCAACGCCAATGCTACAGGTTTCCGGATTGGTCGCCTTAAACGAAACGTCATTCTCCCGTTTTAGAAGAGCAATGCTGATTGGCAGACGATATTTCTGACGCCTTGAGTTGAAGGAATAATGGAAGAGACCGAAAGATATACCCCTTCACGTCTGGCGTGGAGAGGTGCCGTTCCGTTGTCGCTCTTGGAGCGAGGAACAAGTCTCTCCTCAGTACTTTACTGGGAGAGCACCTCTGTCGAGAGCGAATCGAAGTGCTACTCTATATTGAGTCCTTGCGATTAAACGTTGTTCACTGTGTTGGCCGACACACTTATTGTGCAGTGTGAACGGACAGAGTTATAGTTAAACACCTGCGAGCGAATTTTGAGTGGCATTGCGGTGGACTGGTTATCTGACCGGTGTACCACGCCAATAGTTAGACAAGGGGCGAATAGGAATCCTTGACTTCATCAAGGCGTAGAGAGAGTTTGATTGGCGAAGGTCAATCCAAATAGAACGAGAGTTATCTTATTTGTCAGCAGCGAGCGGCGCAGACAGCAGTCATCGCAGCTTACGGTATTGTGCGCTACAGCTATTGCGAGCCCCATATTCCCTCCACAACAGTACACTTCACTGCATTTCACACGCGGTAGCCTCGACTCTACCTAGCAACATTCTAAAGGATAATTATTCAAGTTCAGTAGTGCGCCTCTCAGCAATTCTGTCCAGTCAACAACCATCTTAAACTTTGTATAGAAATTTCATTAGCGAATCCTATCCTTGAGAGGTAACTTCACATTCCGTAAAGAACCAGCATATAACTTGAAACTTCCTGGCAGATTAAAACTGTGTACCCGACCGAGACTCGAACTCGGGACCTTTGCTTTTCGCGGGCAAGTGCTCTACCATCTGAGCTACTGAAGCACGACTCACGGCCGGTACTCACAGCTTTGCTTCTGCCAGTACCTCGTCTCCTACCTTCCAAACTTTACAGAAGCTCTCCTGTGAACCTTGCAGAACTAGCACTCCTGAAAGAAAGGATATTGCGGAGACATGGCTTAGCCACAGCCTGGGGGATGTTTCCAGAATGAGATTTTCACTCTGCAGTGGAGTGCGAGCTGATATGAAACTTCCTGGCAGATTAAAACTGTGTACCCGCTCCGCTGCAGAGTGAAAATCTCATTCTGGAAACATCCCCCAGCCTGTGGCTAAGCCATGTCTCCGCAATATCCTTTCTTTCAGGAGTGCTAGTTCTGCAAGGTTCGCAGGAGAGCTTCTGTAAAGTTTGGAAGGTAGGAGATGAGGTACTGGCAGAAGTAAAGCTGTGAGTACCGGCCATGAGTCGTGCTTCGGTAGCTCAGATGGTAGAGCACTTGCCCACGAAAGGCAAAGGTCCTGAGTTCGAGTCTCGGTCGGCTACACAGTTTTAATCTGCCAGGAAGTTTCATATCAGCGCACTCTCCGATGCAAAGTGAAAATCTCGTATCAAGACGCATCAGGGATCCAATATCACTCCTACTGCACAAGCCCAACACCATTATAGAACCTCCACCAGCTTGTACAGTCCCATGCTGGGGCCTTGGATTCATGAGGTTGTCTTCATACCCGTACAAGTCCATCGGCTCGATATAGTTTGAAACGAGACTCGTCCGACCAGGCAAAATGTTTCCAGTCATCAACAGTCCAATATCGGTGTTGACGGGCCCAGGCGAGGTGTAAAGCTTTGTGTCGTGCAGTCATCAAGGGAATACGCGATTGGGCCTTCGGCTTCGAAAGTCCATATCGACGATGATTCGTTGAAATGGTTCGCGCGCTGACATTTGTTGATGGCCGAGCATTGGAATCCGCAGCAATTTGCGGAAGGGTTGCACTTCTCTCACGTTGAATGTTTCTCTTCAGTCGTCGTTGGTCCCGTTCTTGCAGGATCTATCTGCTGCCGCAGCGATGTCGGACATTTCATGTTTCACCGGATTCCTGATATTCACGGTACACTCGTGAAACGGTCGTACGGGAAAATCCGCACTTCATCCCTACCTCGGAGATGTTGTCCCCCACTGCTCGTGCGCCGAATATAACACCACGTTCAAACTCACTTAAATCTTGATAACCAGCCATTGCAGCAGCAGTACCCGATCTAACAACCGCACCAGACACTTGTCTTACACAGGCATTGCCAACCGCAGCGCCGTATTCTGGCTGTTTACATATCTCTGTATTTGAATACGCGTGACTGTACCAGTTTCTTTGGCGCTTCAGTGTATTTGTTGCACTATAGTTTAAGTCAACATGATATTTGCGATATTTTCATTTACACGATCGTTTACAACAGTCGGCTCACGTAAGTTTAGTAGGAAATTTGAAAGTTGAAGAGCGTCTAAAAGAAGGTGAACAACACAAGCGCCTCAGACAACTAGCAAGTACGCATAGATAAACACTGTCAAACAAGTGGCCAAGACGCAGATTTCGGTAATGTTTGCGATGAATCAAAAGCACAGTATCAATGCAAACAACAGGCCAGCCCTCTACAGCTCCCTCTAGTACCGTGGAAGTCATTCCCTGCTGTCTTAACACATGTCCTATCATTCTATCACTTCTTCTTGTCAGTGTTTTTCACGTAACCCTTTCCTTTCCGATTCTGCGCAGAAAATCCTCATTCCTTACCTTATCAGTCCACCTAATGTTCAACAGTTTTGCGACAGTCCATGCTTCACTACCGTACAGCGTTGTCCTCCAAACGTACAATCTCAAATTTCTTGCTCAAATGTACGTCTGTGTTTGATACTAGTAGACTTCTGTTTGCCAGTACTTGTCAACTTTCGATATCCTCCTTGCTTAGGCCGTAATTGGTTATTTTACTGCCAAGGTAGCAGAACTCAACTTCATTTACTTCGTGACCTTCAACCCTGATGTTAAGTTTCTCACTGTTCTAATCTTTTCTACTTCTCACTACTTTCGTCTTTCTTCGATTTTCTCTCAACCCATATTCTGTACTCATTAGATTGTTCATTCCATTCAGTAGATCATGTAATTCTTCTTCAATTTCACTCAGGATAACAATGTCATCAGTGAATCATATTATTGATATCCTTTCACCTCGAATTTTAATTCCCCTTCTGAACCTTTCTTTTATTTCCACCATTTCTTCTTCGATATATCAAGTGAACAGTAGGGGTGGAAGATTACATCACTGTCTTACACCCCTTTTAGTCCAAGTACTTCGTTCTTAGTCGTCCACTCTTATTATTCCCTCTTGGCTCTTGTACATATTGTGTATTACCCGTCTCTCCTTATATTTTACCCCTATTTTTCTCAGAATTTTAAACATCTTGCACTATTTTACACTGTCGAATGAACGTGTCTTGATTTTTCTTTGGTGTTGCTTCCATTAGCAACTGCAACGTCAGAATTGCATCTCTGGTGCCTTTACCTTTCCTAAAGCCAACCTGATCGTCATCTAACACATCCTAAATTTTCTTTTAGATTCTCCTGTATATTATTGTCAGCAACTTCGATGTATTTTCCCGAAAGTCAGATGGTATATCACCAGTCTCATACATTTTATACACCAACGCGAATAGTCGTTTTGTTGCCACTTCTCCCAACGATTTTAGAAATTCTGATGGAATGTTAGCTATCGCTTCTGCCTTATTTGATCTTTAGTCTTTCAAAGCTCTTAAATTCTGGTTCTAAAACCAGATCCCCTATCTCTTCTAAATCGTGTAACATCCCCTTAGAAAAATTTATGAATGACTTTGCTGGTAAACCTCTTACGTTATTTGATTTTCAAACAGCTGAGCAAAACTGAAAGTACTCAAGACATTTCTCTCTTTACTTATTGTAATCAACACCAAACTGACATACAATATTTTTAGCGCAACGCAATCTGACTTTCAATAATCCCTACAAAAGAATGGCCGTGACTAACAATAACCTATACCTTTCATGAATCACTTACCTCACAGCCCGCATCTCGTGGTCGTGCGGTAGCGTTCTCGCTTCCCACGCCCGGGTTCCCGGGTTCGATTCCCGGCGGGGTCAGAGATTTTCTCTGCCTCGTGATGGCTGGGTGTTGTGTGCTGTCCTTAGGTTAGTTAGGTTTAAGTAGTTCTAAGTTCTAGGGGACTGATGACCATAGATGTTAAGTCCCATAGTGCTCAGAGCCATTTGAACCATTTGAACTTACCTCACAAAAATCTTCGTTACTCGAACAACTGCAATACAGCGAGCGCCAATACAGCCAGCTAAATAAAAGATCCTAACTACTGAAGGCACTAACTACTGATAGGCATAGTTAGCAAATGAAAGAATTTGATAAGAGAAGAAACAGTGTATTTACCTTAATAATGTTCAAAAATTTTGCCATCTCTTCCGCCACATCCACCACTGCTGGCAACTCACCTCCAACTGCACAACGCTACGCGCTGTTCGCGCCCAACACTACAATAGCGAAAATTCCAACAATGCCAAACAGCCACAGATTGCACACAGCACAGTCAGTGATATTCATACAGAGCGCTACGTGGCGTTACCAACATAAAAACCTAAACAGCCTACTTACAATCGACCCTTGTTCCTTCTATCATACAGGCCAAATTTTCCTCCTCAAAGTGGCCTTCAGTGTACTCTTTCCACCTATCTGCTCTCTCCTCTGCATTTAACAGAAGAATTCCCGTTGCACTCTTAATGTGACCACACATACTTTTAATTTCACCGCAATTTGTTTTGACTATCCTTTATGCTGGGTCAGTTCTTCCGACGATCATTTCTTTTTCGATTTCTTCACATTTTTCATGCAGCCATTTCGTTTTAGCTTCCCTGCACTTCCTGTTTGTTTCGTTCCTCAGCGACTTGTTTCTACATTTCTGAATTTCCCTGAACATATTTGTACTTCCTTCTTTCATCGATTAACTGAAGTAATTCTTCTGTTACCCATTGTTTCTTCGCAGTCACCTTCTTTGTACCTATGTTTTTCATTCCAACTTCTGTGCTTGCCCTTCTTAGAGATGTCCGTTCCTCTTGAACTGTACTGCCTACTGAGCTATTTCTTATTGTTGTACCTGTAACCATAGAGAACTTCAAGCGTATATCGTCATTCCTTAGTACTTCTTTATCCCACTTCTTTGCTTATTGATTCTTCCTGACTAATCTCTTAAACTTCAGCCTACTCTTAATCACTACTACATTGTGATCTGAGTCTATGTCTGCTCCTGGGTACGTCCTACAATTGAGTATCTGATTTTGAAATCTTTGACCATTATACAATCTAAATGAAAACTTACCGTATCGCCTGGCCTTTTCCAAGTATACTTCCTGCTTTTGTGATTCCTGAACAGAATATTCGCTATTACTAGCTAAAATTGATTACAGAATTCAATTAGTCTATCCTCTCTCATTCCTTGTCCCAAGCCCATATTCTTCTGTAACCATTTCTTCTGCTCCTTCCCCTACAACTGCATTCCAGTCCCCCATGACTATTAGAATTTCATGTCCCTTTACGTACTGTATTACTCTTTCAGTATCTTCACATACTTTCTCTATCCCTTCATCTTCAGCTTCAGCTTGCGACATCGGCGTGTATACCTCAACTATCGTTGTCGGTAGTGATTTGCTGTCGATTCTGTTAAGAACAACCCTATCACCGAACTGTTCACAGTAACACACGCTCGCCCTAAATTCCTTTTCATAACGAACCGTACTCCCATTATATCATTTTCTGCTGCTGTTGACATTACCGTATGCTCAACTGACCAAAAATCCCTGTCTTCTTTACATTTCACTTCACTGACCGCTACTATATCTAGATTGAGGCTTTTCACTTTTCAGATTTACTAGCTTCCCTGCCACTTTCAAGCTTCTGACGTTCCACGCCCCGGCTGGTAGAACGTTATCAACAGGCGTACGCAAACAAACACAAATAAGTCGCCATTCACGGGCCGCCCTACAGCGAACAGTACTCCCGTTAACGCGTTCTCCGATCACGTAAACATCATTCCCCGGTGAATAATGATGATTTACGGTGATAAACACGTGAAATACTCTCTCCGAATTTGCTTAAGCTTGATAGTGTGCCGTAGTGTGCAGCCAGTTACCAGAAGTGGGCCGAAACGCCGGAACTGAAGATTCTGGAAGGAATGACGTGTTACAAAAAACCAAAAATAGCCCTTACTGAAAAGTTTTCTTTCGGTATGTCGACCAGAGATAACTCCACAACTCAGTGCTAAAATTCTCGGCGCTTCAGCTAAATTTGATCCCTGAAACGTATTTTGGAAGGTGTGCAAGACACCAACACTCGCTAGCGTAACGTACTACACCGGGTATTTCATTAGATGCTGGAGTAAATGAATGTCGGTGGAGGAGGTGCGTCACATCTGGTGAATAGGCGACTGAACCAACAGTGCGTACAAACACTTCAGACATCCCATTGTCGGTGCACCTTTTGTGAGATATTCTTTTACTCTTGCAATTCACTTATTCCAGAATAATTGCGCAGTATTTGCCAGTTATTGCTTTAACCTTCGCCATGCATCGCCCGTCGCCCTGAACCAAAGAATGAAGTCTATTACCGACAACAGGCGCTGAAAGCCTTGTTATTATAAAATCCATTGTTTTGGATCTTTTACGACAAAGAAAGTTCACTCACAGTTTGCATAAGTTAATCAGGACCCCAGTTTTATTTTCATCGCTTTAAAAAATTCAAAAGTGATGGTAATTTTCTTGAAGATGCTGCCTGTGAAGGACTAACACCGAGAGCGTGCACAGCTTATGGTGGGTTCTCGAAGATAAAAGGTGTATGAAATAGGTGATACCATAGAGATATTTTACATGAACTACGAGGAAACATTTTTTTTTTATTTTCAAGATAGGTGCCGCATTCGTTGATTATTAATCTAAATCTAATGCTAAGAACAATTACTCTACAAAGTTTGGACCGTTTATTGTACCCATATATCACTGCTGTGCATGAGACGAAAAAGCTCATCGCCCTGAACTCAAGAATGCGAAGCCTGTTTCATTTGCAGAAATATTGTAGCCAGCTTTCTGTCGTGAACAAGAGGTTCTTGTCTTTGATTGTCTGGGAAAGGTTAAAACAATAACGGGCGAATACTGGGCAAATTTTTTTGGACCAACTGGATTGCAGTTGTGAAAGAATATCTCAACGAAGGTGCACCGACACAGGAAAATCTGAAGGTTTTGTACGCAATGTTCCTTTAGTCAGACTGTTCATCTCATGTAACATATTCGTCATCTCCGTCGAGGTCCATTAGCTTCGACACCAAATGAAATATGTGGTGTGAAACAAGTTATGCCAGCAACTGTTAGTACTTTGCTCACATTCCAAATTACATATCAGGAATGAAATCTGGCTGACAGGCCGAAAATTTTGTCACTGACTCGTCCAAATTACACTACTGGCCATTAAAATTGCTACACCACGAACATGACGTGCTACAGAAGCAAAATTTAATCGACAAGATGAAGATGCTGTGATATGCAAATGATTAGCTTTTCAGAGCATTCACACAAGGTTGGCACCAGTGGCGACATCTACAACGTGCTGACAAGAGGAAAGTTTCCAACCGATTTCTCATACACAAACAGCAGTTGACAGGCGTTGCCTGGTGAAAAGTTGTTGTGATGCCTCGTGTAAGGAGGAGAAATGCGTACCATCACGTTTCCGACTTCGAGAAAGGTCGGTTTGTAGGCTATCGCGAGTGCAGTTTATCGTATCACGACATTGCTGCTCGCGTTGGTCGACTTCCAGTGACTGTTAGCAGAATATGGAATCGGTGGGTTCAGGAGGGTAATACGGAACGCCGTGCTGGATCCCAACGGCCTCGTATCACTAGCAGTCGAGATGACAGGCATCGTATTCGCATGGCTGTAACGGATCGTGCAGCCACGTCTCGATCCCTGAGTCAACAAATGGGGACGTTTGCAAGACAACAACCATCTGCACGAATAGTTCGACGACGTTTGCAGCAGCATGGACTATCAGCTCTGATACCATAGCTGCGGTTACCCTTGACGCTGCATCACAGACAGGAGCGCCTGCGATGGTGTACTCAACGACGAACCTGGGTGCACGAATGGCAAAACGTCATTTTTTCGGATGAATCCAGGTTCTGTTTACAGCATCATGATGGTCGCATCCGTGTTTGGCGACTTCGCGGTGAACGCCCATTGAAAGCGTGTATTCGACATCGCCATACTGGCGTATGACCCGGCGTGATGGTATGAGGTGCCATTGGGTACACGTCTCGGTCACATCTTGTTCGCATTGACGGCACTTTGAACAGTGGACGTTACATTTCAGATGTGTTACGACCCGTGGCTCTACTCTTCATTCGATCCCTGCGAAACCCTACATTTCAGCAGGATATGGCAAGACCACATGTTGCAAGTCCTGTACGGGCCTTTCTGGATACAGAAAATGTTCGACTGCTGTCCTGGCCAGCACATTCTCTAGATCTCTCACCAATTGAAAACGTCTGGTCAATGGTGGCCGAGCAACTGGCTCGTCACAATACGCCAGTCACTACCCTTGATGAACTGTGGTA
Source organism: Schistocerca piceifrons (assembly GCF_021461385.2). NCBI lineage: Eukaryota > Metazoa > Arthropoda > Insecta > Orthoptera > Acrididae > Schistocerca > Schistocerca piceifrons. Next base: position 549,611,522 of record NC_060142.1, on the reverse strand, counting down.
TCGTGTTGAAGCTGCATGGGCAGCTGTACCTGTACACGCCATCCAAGCTCTGTTTGACTCAATGCCCAGCGTATCAAGGCCGTTATTACGGCCAGAGGTGGTTGTTCTGGGTACTGATTTCTCAGGATCTAGGCACCCAAATTGCGTGAAAATGTAATCACATGTCAGTTCTAGTACAATATATTTGTCCACCGAATACCTGTTTACCATCTGCATTTCTTCTTGGTGTAGCAATTTTAATGGCCAGTAGTGTATCTCCGACCGACATACCGAAAGAAAATGTTTTGATATACAGAACATCACTGTTAATATTCTCGGAACAACAACAACAGTTAGTTCGCTATTTTGTCGAAATACAGATGTTTCTACATCCCCCTTCCGTAAATCTAGCGTCTTGGGGCAGTAAATCTGTTACTGAATAACGATGTGGCTTAAGAGTGGGTGACTCGCCTAGTGTTTCTTGAAATTTACGTTTTACTACAAACTTAACGGCGAGGATGATTATGTTTTTGGCATATTCTCAGACTTTTCGAAGGATTTTGACTCTGCTGACGATAAAATAATACGAAACAAGCTAGAAGCGCTAGGTGTAAGAGGAATAGCGAAGGAGTTGTTCCGGTCCTACATGGAAAGCAGGGCGCAAAAGGTAGAGGTAGTTCACACACCTGCTGCTGATAAATTTTTAGTGAAACAACTGTCAGAGAAGAAACACATAAACGTTGGTGTTCCTCAGGGAAGTGTATTCGGCCCAGTTCTGTTCTTAATATGCTACATCAATGACTTTCCAGATAGTATAAGTTCTCTTTGCTGATGACAGTAACATCGCAGTCACTGATAAAAAAACCAGAACTCCTGTCACAGAACGCAAATGTAACTCTCGAGTATATTTACGATTGGTCGGTATGTAATAATTTAACATTGTACGCGTTTCAGCATAAAGAGGGAGAACAACTGTCACAGTAAGCTTAGAAGGTGAATCTATAGATTGTGTAACAAAACACAAAGTTTTTATGGATGAATATTAATTCGAAACTAACATGGGTCGAACACGCAAAGATACTGCATCAATTTGTAACAGTCAGTCTCTTGTGCTAATACACTACGTACGCTTGCATACACTTAGTTCTTAGGTACAAGATTCTTTTCTGAGGTGGAAGGCACCAGACATGGGCACATATTTTAATGTGAAAAAGGGCCCTAAGAGAAAATAACTAGAAGTAGTAGTCAGACGCATTGTAAAGAGCTGTTTAAAAATTGGACATCCTTACTGGATCAACTAAGTACATACACCAGTCTTGGGGCGTGTGGGGGAAAGCACCACCAATTATTCCACTAACAGTTCTATACATAATTATGGGAAAAAATAAACGATAAATTTGAAACAGCATTTTTATAACGGAAACAACTGTGTACTAAAATGGTCCAAGGAAATTAAAAAGGTTACTAAAATAGAGCCCACCTGTTAAAAAAGTCAGCCAAATAATTGTTCATAACTATTGCGTACCATACGGTTAAAGGTTACTTAGAGAACTCAGAGTAGTAGTTAGGAATGAAAGATGATAATATAATACCCTATCGCATTTCAGTACATGATCACGGTTTTCAGCTTTCACAGTTATGTCTTATAGCAAGAGTTATCTCAAACAAATCGCCTGTAAATAAAGGAACTCTGTGTGATAGGGACGAACAGAATGAGACAGTGCAGTTCTTAAGACATAGAGCTGCTGTGTCCAGCACTCCTGATCTGTGTCTTTTTCCGTGGTTTTCCTAAATCACTTCAGCAAATGCCGGGATGGTTCCTTAAACAAGGTCACAGCAGACCACTTGTCCTATTCTCGCAAAATACGTCACGCGTTGTGTGTGTTGTCTATTTTGAGCTATTGATTTGCGTGGTATTATGATCCTTTGATGCATAATTATAAATAAAAAACATTGCTGCAGACAAAAGGCGCTGTCGGCACCTGTTACGAGCAACGGTAAAACGAGATAAATGGATACCTTTTGCAGACGGCAGTGTTGTAATCCTCTTATCATCTGGTCGGGCGCATAGTTTTCGTTGACCTTCAGATACCATGTCGTTTAACGTTCTGCTATCTGTAAACCTAATGAGAAACTGTTCGTGTCTGTTTCCTGCGCACTTTGACAGAAAACCACTTCTATCTTCATAACTCAGGAATACCAACATTCTCATTTAAAGTTGATATTTCATAGACAATTCATACGCAGTAATTCGAGCGTGCAACAAACTAAGAGAAACATTTCATCCGTAGAACATCAACTTTTGTGGGGAGCGTCGTATTAAAGATCAGTTTCTTCTGCGAAAATTCACTTTGCTCAGACAAATGATTGTGAGAAAGTGTCACGAGTGAATAAGTCAACGCAAGTAATAAGTATAGCTTGTAGTGATAACTTCCGACAAAGCTAGCTCGTAACGTAAATTATATAACGGCTTAGAGTCTATCGTAGGAACATACCGAGAGCAAGTAAGACAGGAATTTAAATCACTGAAACGAGTCCGTGTAATGCAAGAAATACAAAATTAGTTAGCAGTGGATGAATACACAAAATAATTTTCACGTACATCTAGTTCGCAGCCGTGCTTCGAATATTGATTATATGGTTACAATGTTCATAAACAGGTCTTTCGCATATAGTTCCATGTTTTCAACACATAAATTCCCCAAAAAATATAAATTTGTGCATTAGACACATACTGTTTTTTGGGGTTTCACTTTTTGTCTCTATTAGAGTTACGCAGGTTTCAGTTCACTGAAGCAACGGCTATGTAGATAAAATGCACTTGCCTATAAAAATCACTTTTTCAGAAAAGATCAATAATTATGTGATTAGCCATGTTGCGTTCGGCCACTTTACGGAATAAACATACTGCTTGCGACTGCTACTCCTAAAGCATTTGCTGCCGGTCTTTATTTATGCAACTCCTGCATATTCCAAGTCTAATGAACAGAATCGTATCAGCAAACCAATAGTGAGTCGTGTCTCAGAGCTCGCATACAGTTATTAGTGCTGATCACGACAGAAAATATCTACCGAATCTGACTGAATTAATGAGTATAGAGTTTCTGGTTTTGCTGGAAGTGTCGAACATTATAACTTTTGAATGTTCGGCACTTTGCTTGAAAAGCACTGATCGCATAACGACGCCTTGCTCTCATGGTGTTAGAACTAATTTGATAATTTTGACTGCTTTGTTACGAAACATTTTGATGCAAAATTATTTAAACTCTCGGGTACTATCCTTGCTACAATAAAAAGTATACAAATTTATGTTTCTGCCAAGCATCCAGCTGACGCACATGTGACGACTGAACAACTTCTTGGCGGAATGGAAAGCACCACGGAGCTGCTATCACCGAGAATACAACAGACAAGCGTTGTGTAGTTGGAACACGGAAAACCGTAAGTAGACAGCTACATTCCATTCTGTGACATGCTGTATTTACAAAAAGAAAATAAGATCCTATGCTCAAGTTGTCCGTAGGAAACATTGTTAACGAGCAGGACTCAGACAATTACGAGAACAAAAGCAAAACAAATCAAAAACGTGAAGGACAAACGCTGTAGTGAAGAGTTACACGAGAAATTGTGATGTCACACTACATGTTGAAATGAAAACACGATATCAGAAGAAAGTACTGTGGCAACAATACTCTCAACTTTTTCATAAACTTGTACGACCACGTCAGAAGGTCAAATGAAGAGAATCGTTACGGCAGACAGTTCAAAATTGTATTCTTGCAATTTCAAGAAAATGAGGCAGGAAGAGTAAGAGAGATCGTGACCTGAAACGGCTTACAAGAAGTAGATTGAAGAGTTAAGATAGGTTTGCTAGGCTGCAACAAGCGCTCGAGACAGCTGTAATATCGTCAGCAGGTAGTGAGAAAAGTTTAGGAAAGAAGTGGCGTTAGTTTATTTGTTCCACAGTTGCGGTTAGGCTCTTCCCGGTGAATTAGTCATGGACAACTCAGATCACCAGACAACAGGTCCAGCTAAAGTTTGATATAAGTATGTATCCTCTTTAGCCGTTATAAGAAGCCGTCCCCCACTGATTTAAGAATTACGATAACTGGTTTGGTGACTGAAGGCCGTAGCCCATTACCCTACTTTTATTTTCTCGGTATCGAATCAATACGCTCCCGAGAAGTAATTAGCCAACCGGACTAGTATCCCCTCAGTGAAGGGCAAACTCATTTATAGAATAGCGTCCCATTGAGGCCCGGAAGATCGTATTCTTATCATTCACTAAATACAGAGTAGTTAATCCTTTAAGGTGTAGTAGATTATTATCAGATCCTTGGATGAGAACGGGAAAAATGAAACAACAAATGTACAGGAGATATTTTTCGAAAGTAAGGATGAACAACAGAAACGAGTAAGAATAATTTAAAAAATAGTTGACTATATGTGAAAATATAGATGTAAGTACTGACTCTGGGTAACCTATCTGCAGGATATTTTAAGCATTGTAAATCAATTTTTCAGTGTTCCAACTTATCCTGATATGTGCGTATTTCTCGTATGCTGAAAAATTCTCATGTTACCACTTTTCCATTTACCATACACGCCTATTTTGTCAATAACCCTTTTAATTTAAAAGTCGGCGTGCAAATGATAGCTCCTGACGGTGAGTTGTTAAAATGTGGTCAAGAACCTCATCGACTTGCAAACAGTTACAAAGATTCTAGAGACGAAAGTGCAGTTGTCTTTATTCTCGCAGCTGTTCCATTATCCATTAGAAATAATTTTCATTTACGAAGAGTATCTGTATGAGACGTCTGCTGAAGAGAGAGTATTCCTGTATCGCAGCTTGTCAACCAAGGATAGCCAATACAGCAGGACTGTTACGGGCAATCTCTTGTCAGAGTCGTTGAACATACCATATACTCCACGCGGTGCCGTAGCGATATCACCAAACACCAGTAAGGTGTCGTCGACCCAACGCCTAGCAAACTATCACTTTTTTGTACCGATTGCGACAGGAAGTCTGGCATTCAAAACTAACGGAATAATTTTAAACATATTTTTCATGGCTCATCTTTGTGATTTGTATGGGCAAGAGTGTGCTGAGACTGTACTTGACTCTACAAACTTCAAACATTCCAAAATAAAACAGGATGAGTGAAAGAATCTTAACTTCTATTTAACGATGCTATCTACACTCCTGGAAATGGAAAAAAGAACACATTGACACCGGTGTGTCAGACCCACCATACTTGCTCCGGACACTGCGAGAGGGCTGTACAAGCAATGATCACACGCACGGCACAGCGGACACACCAGGAACCGCGGTGTTGGCCGTCGAATGGCGCTAGCTGCGCAGCATTTGTGCACCGCCGCCGTCAGTGTCAGCCAGTTTGCCGTGGCATACGGAGCTCCACCGCAGTCTTTAACACTGGTAGCATGCCGCGACATCGTGGACGTGAACCGTATGTGCAGTTGACGGACTTTGAGCGAGGGCGTATAGTGGGCATGCGGGAGGCCGGGTGGACGTACCGCCGAATTGCTCAACACGTGGGGCGTGAGGTCTCCACAGCACATCGATGTTGTCGCCAGTGGTCGGCGGAAGGTGCACGTACCCGTCGACCTGGGACCGGACCGCAGCGACGCACGGATGCACGCCAAGACCGTAGGATCCTACGCAGTGCCGTAGGGGACCGCACCGCCACTTCCCAGCAAATTAGGGACACTGTTGCTCCTGGGGTATCGGCGAGGACCATTCGCAACCGTCTCCATGAAGCTGGGCTACGGTCCTGCACACCGTTAGGCCGTCTTCCGCTCACGCCCCAACATCGTGCAGCCCGCCTCCAGTGGTGTCGCGACAGGCGTGAATGGAGGGACGAATGGAGACGTGTCGTCTTCAGCGATGAGAGTCGCTTCTGCCTTGGTGCCAATGATGGTCGTATGCGTGTTTGGCGCCGTGCAGGTGAGCGCCACAATCAGGACTGCATACGACCGAGGCACACAGGGCCAACACCCGGCATCATGGTGTGGGGAGCGATCTCCTACACTGGCCGTACACCACTGGTGATCGTCGAGGGGACACTGAATAGTGCACGGTACATCCAAACCGTCATCGAACCCATCGTTCTACCATTCCTAGACCGGCAAGGGAACTTGCTGTTCCAACAGGACAATGCACGTCCGCATGTATCCCGTGCCACCCAACGTGCTCTAGAAGGTGTAAGTCAACTACCCTGGCCAGCAAGATCTCCGGATCTGTCCCCCATTGAGCATGTTTGGGACTGGATGAAGCGTCGTCTCACGCGGTCTGCACGTCCAGCACGAATGCTGGTCCAACTGAGGCACCATGTGGAAATGGCATGGCAAGCCGTTCCACAGGACTACATCCAGCATCTCTACGATCGTCTCCATGGGAGAATAGCAGCCTGCATTGCTGCGAAAGGTGGATATACACTGTACTAGTGCCGACATTGTGCATGCTCTGTTGCCTGTGTCTATGTGCCTGTGGTTCTGTCAGTGTGATCATGTGATGTATCTGACCCCAGGAATGTGTCAATAAAGTTTCCCCTTCCTGGGACAATGAATTCACGGTGTTCTTATTTCAATTTCCAGGAGTGTATTTCATACGCTTCATCTAAAAAGAAATTCAATTACCATGAAACAGTGACGCAAAACCGTAGTGTCAAACTTAGAAATCCTTGCGCGACGCGTTGCGTTATAGTCAAACAAAAAAAGTTTTGCAATAAAGTACCTTGATGCCTCTCAAATACAACATAATTAAGAATGATGAAAGAAAATCACCTAAGAACTCTAAATGTAGTTCATAATTATTTCTCCTCTCATTTACGCAACTACCCTATGGTTTAAAAATCCGGGCTCCTTCTGGTTTTGAAACTTTTTCCTTAGAACAATGATAAATTTTATTTATAACTACTATACACAGTCACCTGACTAGACAATAACAATGCAGTTATATCTGTTTTAGGTCTTACGTACTGTTCGATTACTGTCGAGCTTTTTACGGTCTTGTGACGGTTTAAGTTGTTACAATTTTGTTCTGTACGCCTTAATTGACAGCAAGTTTCGTATTCAAACTAAAGAAGACAGAGGACGAACATGCATATGATGAAGAATATTTGCACCATTTTGAGAAATTGCATCATCAACTGACAAGACTGTGCTTCGTGAAGGTTATCCAACACGTCGTGAACCAGAACGAAATTTTAATATCAGAGAATGAGTAAATCATAAAACATCAGACAGAAAGATATGTTTATGACACAAAGACTCAGAAAACGAACATTTTAATCAATGGAGGCACCATGGTAGCCTTTGTGGCCTATTTAGTTGCATTAAGACGACAAGAAGCTCTGTTAAGAGTCTTCCAAAATAAATAATAATCTTCAACTTCCCATCTATGAAGACATTCCCAGGTTGACAGCAAAAAGACTTGGTACAAGAAACTAATCTCTGTGACTGGTCCAACAGCTTATTCATAGCAACTTCACCATAGACAGCAAATAACATGAAACCCAGTCTACAAATGCTCCATCTAAAGGGCATAGCATCTAACAACAGTCCATTAATTTAAAGTAGTATTTGCATTTACATATGGTGTTTTCCCTTGTATTTTTTATTGTGTCTCATGTATTTCATGTGTAGTGCAATGCAATAAATAAAATTAGTTTCAATTTATAGTTTTTTGAGTCTGCTGCGTTTTATCTGTCTTTTAAGGACATTATGTAATTACGATTCCAAAATCGCTGCTAAGTTAGATGTTTTATTCGTTACAATAGGCTTATTCACAGCTATTGTCAGGTTATCTGTAATTAAATGTTACATCATGTAGGTTCGATATTTCTAATATTATAAGTGAGTATTAATTATAAAACATTATCATAAAATTTTGTTACATGGGTCAGATCGGTTCTGTCGCTGATTCTTTATTTTAAATACACTCCATTAATGTTCTGGAGTAATAACGATTTGTTGTACTAGATATGACTTTTTTCTGACAATTTTCTTTATAGCAATAATTATGTGGCAACTGACTTGACCGGTGTACCAGCGCTATTTTACGGCTACAATCACTTTTATTTGTTATACAGTGATTTCGGTAATCTACGCTAGTGGTATCGATGGTGGTCTTGTATAATCTATGGCTGTGTCGTAATATTTTGTGTCTCTGTTTTCATGAGTGAGAATTTCAGTAAAATTTTCAATGTATTTTTTGAATTTTAGATTGATTTGCTCATTAACTATCTATAGTGGGTAGTTCATTAGTGATCCTTCTTATGTTACGTGTATAATCTGGATGGCTGTTTCTAAATTGTCTGCTGTGTGTTGTTCGGTTTTTAAGTGCTGGAAAAAGTAGATACATTGTTGTCGCCATATCTAATATTTTTGCGGTATCTCATACTAAAGTTTTTAGCCGTCTGACCCGGGTAGAATTTATTACTGTCTTTGTGACGAGTCCTAGAACACCTGGACTTCGTGGACGACCGAAAATACATAAAGCACGAGCTCCTATCTCTCCAGTGGTAGATGGCATAGATAGTCCTACATATATACTTAGTAGAAAATGCAGTAAGTATTTATCAAAATTCTATACGTACAACAGGAAATACACAATAAGAAATTCAAGATCCTTAGCACAAAAAAGACATTAAAATACCAAAACCTGGAAACTTTGTATCGTCTGATATCACAAATCTTTATACTAATATTCCGATCGAAGAAGTAATTAAAGTAGTTTTAGACAACTTACAGTTTTACAGAAAAATGTCCATCACAGGCACCAACGAAATTACAGTACTATTAACGTTAGTATTGCTGCAGTTCTACTTTCGGTTTAACAACAAATTTATACACAAACAGATGGAGTGGCCGTGGGAGTAGTATATCTGGCACAACAGCAGATATTTTCCTAAATACGGTAGAACAAAAAATTTTCGAAAAAAAAGTTGACTAAAAAAATCAAAAAGGATGATGATGATACGTTAACGCTAGTAGATGGATACATCTAACAAATACACACAACACAAAGCACTGCACGCCAAAATAAAATTTGCAATACAACCATAAGCAATAAAGTAAAATATTTACTCGACCTTATCATAAAATACACTCCTGGAAATTGAAATAAGAACACCGTGAATTCATTGTCCCAGGAAGGGGAAACTTTATTGACACATTCCTGGGGTCCGATACATCACATGATCACACTGACAGAACCACAGGCACATAGACACAGGCAACAGAGCATGCACAATGTCGGCACTAGTACAGTGTATATCCACCTTTCGCAGCAATGCAGGCTGCTATTCTCCCATGGAGACGATCGTAGAGATGCTGGATGTAGTCCTGTGGAACGGCTTGCCATGCCATTTCCACCTGGCGCCTCAGTTGGACCAGCGTTCGTGCTGGACGTGCAGACCGCGTGGGACGACGCTTCATCCAGTCCCAAACATGCTCAATGGGGGACAGATCCGGAGATCTTGCTGGCCAGGGTAGTTGACTTACACCTTCTAGAGCACGTTGGGTGGCACGAGATACATGCGGACATGCATTGTCCTGTTGGAACAGCAAGTTCCCTTGCCGGTCTAGGAATGGTAGAACGATTGGTTCGATGACGGTTTGGATGTACCGTGCACTATTCAGTGTCCCCTCGACGATCACCAGTGGTGTACGGCCAGTGTACGAGATCGCTCCCCACACCATGATGCCGGGTGTTGGCCCTGTGTGCCTCGGTCGTATGCAGTCCTGATTGTGGCGCTCACCTGCACGGCGCCAAACACGCATACGACCATCATTGGCACCAAGGCAGAAGCGACTCTCATCGCTGAAGACGACACGTCTCCATTCGTCCCTCCATTCACGCCTGTCGCGACACCACTGGAGGCGGGCTGCACGATGTTGGGGCGTGAGCGGAAGACGGCCTAACGGTGTGCGGGACCGTAGCCCAGCTTCATGGAGACGGTTGCGAATGGTCCTCGCCGATACCCCAGGAGCAACAGTGTCCCTAATTTGCTGGGAAGTGGCGGTGCGGTCCCCTACGGCACTGCGTAGGATCCTACGGTCTTGGCGTGCATCCGTGCGTCGCTGCGGTCCGGTCCCAGGTCGACGGGCACGTGCACCTTCCGCCGACCACTGGCGACAACATCGATGTACTGTGGAGACCTCACGCCCCACGTGTTGAGCAATTCGGCGGTACGTCCACCCGGCCTCCCGCATGCCCACTATACGCCCTCGCTCAAAGTCCGTCAACTGCACATACGGTTCACGTCCACGCTGTCGCGGCATGCTACCAGTGTTAAAGACTGCGATGGAGCTCCGTATGCCACGGCAAACTGGCTGACACTGACGGCGGTGGTGCACAAATGCTGCGCAGCTAGCGCCATTCGACGGCCAACACTGCGGTTCCTGGTGTGTCCGCTGTGCCGTGCGTGTGATCATTGCTTGTACAGCCCTCTCGCAGTGTCCGGAACAAGTATGGTGGGTCTGACACACCGGTGTCAATGTGTTCTTTTTTCCATTTCCAGGAGTGTACATTAATAACACACACGAATTTTAAATCTACCAAAAGTCTAATACAACACACAATATGATAAAAACATACAAACTACTTTCACGCCATGGTATCTGCAACAATACACCTACCATCAGAACATGACTCTATATAAAAAAGAAATTAAAACTCTACAGTTCGTGGCACAGCAAAATGATTGTAATCCATAAATAGTCACTTAACTGTAAAACAAACATACCAAACGAGTAAAAGTGACTATACGAAAAGAAATAATACTCGCAAGAGAAAACCAGTCAAACAGAAATTCACATACATACCACCTGCTCATCTAGGAAATACACTTTATAAGATTACCTCGCTACTAAAAAATATAAATGTAGGATTCGCTTACCAAGCACGACACAAGCTTTGTTCACGAACTGAATCGGATAAAACGAAATTACCAATTCATTCGAACCCAGGCATACACAAAGTTCAGCGCAAAGACTGCGAAAATTTTTACACAGTTCAGACGGGAAGAAATCCAGTATTAGATAATGCGAACATAACAATCCATCTACTTTTCTCCGTCACTTAAAAATTCAGCAACACGCAATTTAGAACAAGCTATCCCAATTCTACATGTAAAGTCCGAAGGGCCACTAGTCACCATATTGGAAGAGTTATAAATCTATTTACATACAAATAACAACCCACTAAAAATACTTAATGAATAAATCGATTTTGTTGTTGTTGTGGTCTTCAGTCCTGAGACTGGTTTGATGCAGCTCTCCATGCTACTCTATCCTGTGCAAGCCTCTTCATCTCCCAGTACCTACTGCAACCTACATCCTTCTGAATCTGCTTAGTGTATTCATCTCTTGGTCTCCCTCTACGATTTTTACCCTCCACGCTGCCCTCCAATACTAAATTGGTGATCCCTTGATGCCTCAGAACATGTCCTACCAACCGATCCCTTCTTCTGGTCAAGTTGTGCCACAAACTTCTCTTCTCCCCAATCCTATTCAATACTTCCTCATTAGTTATGTGATCTACCCATCTAATCTTCAGCATTCTTCTGTAGCACCACATTTCGAAAGCTTCTATCCTCTTCTTGTCCAAACTATTTATCGTCCATGTTTCACTTCCATAAATGGCTACACTCCATACAAATATTTTCAGAAATGACTTCCTGACACTTAAATCTATACTCGATGTTAACAAATTTCTCTTCTTCAGAAACGCTTTCCTTGCCATTGCCAGTCTACATTTTATATCCTCTCTACTTCGACCATCATCAGTTATTTTGCTCCCCAAATAGCAAAACTCCTTTACTACTTTAAGTGCCTCATTTCCTAATCTAATTCCCTCAGCATCACCCGACTTAATTCGACTACATTCCATTATCCTCGTTTTGCTTTTGTTGATGTTCATCTTATATCCTCCTTTCAAGACACTGTCCATTCCATTCAACTGCTCTTCCAAGTCCTTTGCTGTCTCTGATAGAATTACAATGTCATCGGCGAACCTCAAAGTTTTTATTTCTTCTCCATGGATTTTAATACCTACTCCGAATTTTTCCTTTGTTTCCTTTACTGCTTGCTCAATATACAACATCGGGGAGAGGCTAAAACCCTGTCTTACTCCCTTCCCAACCACAGCTTCCCTTTCATGCCCTTCAACTCTTATAACTGCCATCTGGTTTCTGTACAAATTGTAAATAGCCTGCCGCTCCCTGTATTTTACCCCTGCCTCCTTTAGAGTTTGAAAGAGAGTATTCCAGTCAACATTGTCAAAAGCTTTCTCTAAGTCTACAAATGCTAGAAACGTAGGTTTGCCTTTCCTTAATCTTTCTTCTAAGATAAGTCGTAAGGTCAGTATTGCCTCACGTGTTCCAGTGTTTCTACGGAATCCAAACTGATCTTCCCCGAGGTCGGCTTCTACTAGTTTTTCCATTCGTCTGTAAAGAATTCGTGTTAGCACGAATAATCGAATAAATCGATCCAAAACACAAAAATACGTCTAAAACTATACTCAAATTATGAATCAGAAAAGGAACAGACATACAAAATATTACGAATTACGAAACAACCAGAGGCTACACAAGTCCACCAACGCTACCACTAGCAAAAATCACCGAAATTACAGTGTAATAAACAGAACTGATGGTAACCATACACTAATGCTGGTACGTCTGTCAAATAAGCTGTCACATAATTATTGCTCTAAAGAAAAGGAAGACAGTATCAAAATTATACCAAATACCAAGTTATATCTGGCATAATCAACAGTTATTACTCTAAGAAGATTAATGGAGTGTAATTAAAACAGACTGCTATAGAACCTCGGTAACATATGGATGTCAAACATGTCTGACGTACGTAACAAATTTCATAATAATGTTTTCTAATTAGTATTCTCTTATAATGTTACAAATTTGTTGCAAAATTATGTGCCATTTAATTACAGATAATCTGACGATGGCTATCTGCCGAATTAAGGTTACTGTAACGAATGAGACCACTTAACAGATTTTTGTCGTCGTAATTACATAATGTCTTGCATTATAATTAAATACATTGGGTGTACGAAGTGAGCAACGCTGACATTTATGAAATTGAACACATATTTAACCGAAATATGAACGAAAGAAAATCATCTAAGAATGTTAGTATATTTAATTGCCTACATTATGTAGGTTTTAAAAATCTGGGCTCGTCCGGGATTTGAACCCGGGACCTCTCGCACCCTAAGCGAGAATCATACCCCTAGACCAACGAGCCACGATGATCAGCGGCTCTTATGATTGTTTACATAGTGGTGTTATCAAGAAATTTGTGAAGCGGGTTGAACAGGCTGACGCAGCAGATAACACCATACGCGACCTTCCTCCACACCCGCAGCGGTGCCCCTTCGAGGCTGAAGGTCGCTTGCGTCACAGCGAAGGTCACAGCCCACTCTCTCTCGCCTGAGAAATCGCGGGCAGCTTTCTATCGGTTTGTATCGGGCAGCAGTCAGTTTGGTTTTTACGAAGGTGGTCGTAATATGTAGCAATGCCGAAGAAAGTGGATACCAAATACATCTTTCGTATTTGCTTACCTTTTTATACGGCTATTATTATTACTTTACTAAAGCTCTTGTTCTCTCAAGAGGACCTATCAGCTGACGCAAGAAGAACTGGGAAAATAAACCACATAGCTATAAAAATCCAAAAGCATTCCATGCAGCTGATACACCTAAAGTGAAAAACTGGTCTATTACACGTGGATTTGCTGAACAGTAATAGTAATGACCTGCTTCTGAATACTATTTATTTTATGAAATTGTAGTTACCTCTCTGGAAAAGACACATAGACTACATACCTACATTATCAGTTTCTTTACATTTTGTGAACCAGATATTTTAAATGTCAGATGTGCCTTTGTTAACACTTGGAACACTACGCTCTACACGATAACTTAACGAAATATGCGTTAAGGGTATGGCACGAAAACTGCAAATATTTGCTTGGAAGTATTAAGGATTTATTTCCTAAAACTGCGAATTCTGGAAGAAGTGATTCGTGACCTAATTTGCGCTAAGTACGATTTACCCTCAACCACGAAATTTCACCTCATGCTCCTTATTTATAAGAAGCGTAAATGTCACGTTTAATTTCTACTATCTCTTATTTTTTAAATAGGAAACGACAGGAAAAACAAAAGGAAATGACAACAATTGCGTAGAAATACTTTCAGCATTCTTCTTCTCAGTGTAGAGCATCTTGGACGTTTATATTGTTTAAGGGGGGGTAGGACGTCAAACGGGACGACTTAGAGCAGGAGAGGCATCACAGGACATTTTAATTTCCACTGACTCTACTTTTGCAAATAAATTCATAAAACTTTGTCAGAATGATCAGGAAGGATTGAGGGTTCAAATTGTGGTAAGAACTGAGATAATTAACCATAAAATTTGAGTTTTTTCTAAACATGAATTTTAAAATGTATCAGTTCATAGATTTTTTAATAAATTAAATAAATTCTAGAGGTTCATACACCTGTAAATATGGTTTGTATGCTGTGCAAAAGTTATCGAAGAATCTCTCTTACTCATGAAGAAAATTGTATCTATAGCAACAAATGCAGCCAAATAGTAAGTGAAAAAAAAATGATGAAATTTCGCATGTAAAAAAAATTTATTTTGTTATGTTTTTGAACTTCCACTGCTATGAGTGTGAATCCTGAATCCTTCCTCGTCATGCTGACAAGGTTTTATGAATTTATTTGCAAAAGTATAGTCAGTGGAAATTAAAATGTCCTGTGGTGCCTCTCCTGCTCCAAGACGGCCCGTTTGACGTCCTACCCTCGTTAGGTCATGTACTATTGAAGTGATAGATGTATTAAGAAAACTAAATCGGCAACAGAAAGAAGGTGTGGAAATGCAGTTTTCACGTAGCAGTCGCGCTATGACGTTTAAATGTCCGACGCGAATACTAGAGAACCAATACGAATCCTCAGCAGCAATTGCGATACATATAGTTCTGGAAAACGAAAGCGCCCATCTGCGCATATTTACTGTTTCTCCACACGTATAACTCATGAAAACTGAAAGAAAATTAAATCTGTGTGAATTCCTAAGGGACCAAACTGCTGAGATCATCGGTCCCTAGACTTACACGCTACATGAACTGACTTATGTTAAGAACAGCACACACCCACATGCGCGAGGGAGGAGTCGAACCTCCGGCGGAAGGGGTCGCGCAATCCGTGACATGGCGCCTCAAATCGCGCGGCCACTCCGCGCGGCAAAACTGAGCGAAAGTACAGATTTTAATAGAATGCTGTTCTTTATATTTTCCTGCTGTCCATTATGTAGACGGACAGTTCAACGCCTTCAGTAAGCAAAAGAACTCACAAATACTCCCGCATGTCAGTTACTGCATGACAATGTAGGACATCCTATGAGATCTAGTACTCAGTTTCTCGACAAGTCTTGAAAAACGTTACAACACTTCGAAAATACGTTGCCTAGATCTGCTGTTCGTACCTTATCGACCGCAGTGGCTTGCATATCTCAGGGATATAGATAGCTGTACCATAGTTGCACCCACATCGGAGGAGTGTCTACAGAGTCCGGAATGATATTTGGCTCCCGAAAGGGGGGAACAGCCTTTTCGGTAGCCGCAGAGGCAACAGTCATTATGACAGGTTGATATGGCCTTTAACAGTAGCCACCGCGGCTTAAAACGTAAGTACAGCGACAAGAAAGCAAGCGAAAACTACTGCCGTCATAATGTATATTTTCCGAGGAGATGCAACCTGCTGTACGGAGTAATTACGAAAGCATCCTCTTGGGTAAAATATTTCGGAAATAAAATAGTCCCCCTATATGAGTCTCCGCATGGGCACTACTCAGGAGGATATTGTCATTAGGAGAAACAAAACTGGCATTCCGCGGGTCGGAATGTTAACACTATATCATGAAACACTCGTAATAATTTACGATTGCATTAGGGTATAAAACAGGGCATTTTGTAGTCAATTTGATATGTAACATACCACTGGAGATACTAATAATGGTAATTAGCTAATGCATTATCTATAAATTATGACTTTCTTTGAATAAAATGTGGAGTAGTAAACTTTACGATGGTTTAGTAGCAATGTAACATTTTTCTCTCCTTTAATGTTCTATGGTTAAACATATAGGTAGGTTAGAGAATTTAGAAAGAGAGATGGACAATTTAAAGCCAGACATAGTGGAACTGGTGAAGCTTGGTAGCAGAAAAAACAGGACTTCAGGTCAGGTCAGCACAGAGTAGTAGTAGTTGTTGTTGTTGTTGCTGTTGTTGTTTCTGCTGTTTTCAGCCCGAAGACTAGTTTGATGCTGCTCTCCACTCTGATCTATCCTGTGCAAGTGTCCCCATCTCTGCCTAACTACTGCACCCTACCATTTCAACCTGCTTGATGTATTCAGGCCTTTGTCTCCCGTTACAGTTTTTACCCTCCACACTTCCCGCCATCAACACAAAATCATATAGGGGTAATGCAGGAGTGGATCTAATACTGAATAATAAAGTAAGAATCCGAGTAAACTTCTATGAACCGAGGAGTGAACACACTGCTGTAACGAAAATAGATACAAAGTCAACATTCACCACAGAAGTACAAGTTTGTTCACTGACTGCCGCTGTCAACGATGAAAATATTGAAAAAATGTATTTTAAGATAAAAGAAATCATGCAGTTAGTTAAGAGAGACAAAATTTAAATTGTGATGAGGGACTGGAGTTAGTTAGAAGGAAAAGTACGAAAAGGAAAAGTAGTAGAAGAAATTGGAATGGGGGAGATGAATAAAGGAAACAATAGTTTTGCAAAGCACAATTCAATTATGTAAGATAGTTGGTTTAAAAATCCTCAAAAAATGTTGTATACGTGGAAGAGGCGTGGAGACAACGGAACGTTTCACATACGTTATTGAACGGAAAGTCAGACTGCTAAACATTCTCATGGGCACCAGAGCATTGGATAACGACTGATTGATGCAAAGGAAAGGAATACAATAGAAGATAATGGGTACCTTTGAGAGATGAAATAAGGCAGGGAGCAGAGGGTAAAACAGGCGAAAATACAAGAGCAAGTAGAAAAACGCAAGTGATGTCGAATTTAACTGACGAAAAGTGAAATATTAGAATACAGTAAACGAATTAGGCAAAAGGAAATAGACGTCTAGAAACTGAGTTTGACAGAAAGTACAAAACGGAAATTAAAGAATGGCAAGCTGTAGAAGCACACATGACTATGAGAAAGAAAGTTGCCGTCTAATGGAAAATTAAAAATGCCTTTGGAGAAAAGAGAAGCAGTTGTATGGATATTGAGAGCTCAGTTGGGAAGCATGTACTAAGCATAGAAGGGATTGCTGAAAGGTGGTAGGAACATACACATGGTCTACACAAGACAGAAAAAATTGAGGATAACATTATAAATACACAAGAGGAAGTAGGTGATGATCAATTAGGAGACAGCGTGAAGAGTTTGACAGAGCACAGAGCGCTGGCAACGAACACTGCTGAGTAATTGCCATCCACACTTTCCTTTGGCCAATATTCATCAAATTTGGTACCGACCCTCATCCTGCACAAAGCTTTCTAATTGTTAATCCTAATGTAAAAGGTCCCCTCCCATGTCTTCTGATAAATATATGGGATCCTTCAAGTGGACCATCTTGAAGAGAAGCACAGCTACGTTTCAGTTCACTTGTTCAGTCCTTAACTACTGAAATTGGAGCATAATCGATATAATTCGCTCAAAAGAAGCATTAAAACCTAAAATGTTTATGCTTCGTGTCACGCTGGGGCTCGGCAGTGACGGATGCTGCCTGACTACCACATTTATAAACTCATTGTTGATATACCATACGAGCGAGTGCAGCGCTCGTTAGACATGAGATAAACAAATCAATACCAACAGCTGCAAATAAATCTGTTTGCAGACTCAGAACTAAGATGCTGTACGATCAAGTGTAGTGCTCGTTAGACATCAATCAAGCAAATTAATTTTAAACCCTGGCAACAAATCCGAATGTCCTGAAGTGAGGACACCTGTTTTGCAACCGAAACATTGTCGCAGTGAGACAACAAATTAGAAATGCAGATGGTTGATTATATTGGTTACTTAACGGTCACCTAATCAAGGCCTGTTGCTGGACAATTAAGTTTGGAAATGCAAAGTAAGTCTGCGTTTAACAGTATCGATTTATTGACTCAAAGTTCGACAGAATGAAAACGACTGGTAATTTGTTATTAGTGCAATGAACATTAATTCTCGTAAACTTTACAGTAGAGAGTGGCTCACTAGATGCTCAAATGCTTAATGAACGTACCGCCAACGCTTCGGTCATCAGATCGTAGGGGGACTCATCACTGGATACAACTCTACTCCTATCAAAGAGATACCAGGTCGAAGACGTGTCTGGAAACGCCCCGGACAGCGGTAGGATAGAAACCTGACTCGCCGCCATACTGCTCGACACCCAGGAGTGTCCGGGGTGGCATTTCTTTTCATAGCGGGACACCTTTGTTTGCCATCCGCTTCACTGTCTTACAGCACAGCGGTACGTCCTACGCCCCGTTATGCTCCCCTTCAGGGCAAGCTAACCTGGGATTACATTTCAGCAAGGTAATGCGCGCCTGCACAATGTGAAAGTTTCTGCTGCTTATCTCCGTGCTTTCCAAACTCTAGTTTGGCCAGCAAGGTCGCCGGATCTCGCTTCAATTGAGAACGATAGGAGCATTATTGGCAGTGCCCTCCAACCAGCTCGGGATTTAGACGATTTAAAGCGCCAGTTGCACAACACTTGGTGCGATATCACTCAGGAGGACATCCAACAACTCGGCTCAAACAATGGTTCAAATGGCTCTGAACACTATGGGACTTAACATCTGAGGTCATCAGTCACTTAGAACTACTTAAACCTAACTAACCTAAGGACATCACACACATCTATGCCCAAGGCAGGATTCGAGCCTGCGACCGTAGCGGTCACGCGGTTCCAGACCGAAGCGCCTAGAACCGTACGGCCACACTGGCTGGCCATCCAACAACTCTGGCAATCAATATCAAGCCGAACAGCTGCTTGCCCAAGGACCAGAGGAGGACCAACGCATTATTAACTTCCTCAGTTTGTGTAGCTCCCTCTCTTGATATATCACCCAATTTTTTCTGAAATTGTAATCGTTTGTCTGTCTGTACCTGTACAGCCACCAACTTCCGTCCCATTCATATTGATAATTCCTTCATGATGAGTTTTATTTCTCGCCCTGGTATATCCTAATCGCTACTTAATTACCATAGGTTAATGAAGGACAAACCTACGTTTATAGCATTTTAGAGAAATGCTTGTGAGAACGTTGACTGGAATTCTCTTTGAAATTTTGCGGGTATCAGTGCCAAAAGAGGGAGAACAGAAGGCTATTTACAACAGAAACCGGACGGCAGTTGTTAGGGTCGAGACGCATGAAAGGGAAGTAGGAGTTCAGAAGGAAGTGAGGCAGTGTTGCAGTCTATCCCCGATGCTACTCAGTTTGTATATTGAGCAACCAGTAAAGGAAACGAAAAAAAAAATCGGAGTAGGAATTAAAGTCCAGGGAAAATAAATAAAAACGTTGAGGTTTGGCGATGGCATTGTAATTCTGTTAGAGACAGCAAAGGACCTGGAGGAACAGCTGAACAGAATGAACAGGGTCTTGAAAGGAGGATATAAGATGAATACCAAGCAAAAGCAAAAGAAGGAAATGAAATGTAATCGACGTAAATTAGATGATGCTGAGGGAAGTAGATTAGAAAACGTGACACTTAAAGTAGGAGATGAGTTTTGCTATTTTGGCAGCAAAAATAACTGATGATGGCCGAAGTAGAGGAGATAGAAGACTGGTAATGGCAAGAAATGCGTTTCTGAAGAAGAGGAATTTGTTAACATCAAGTTTATATTTAAATCTTGTCTGGAATGTAGCTATGTATAGAAGTGAAGCATGGGCAATAAACAGTTTAGACAAGAAGGGAATAGAAGCTTTTGAAATGTTTTGAAGATTAGATGGGTAGATCACGTAACTAGTGAGAAAGAAGTGAACTGAATTGGGGAGCAAGGAGGTTTGTGACAAAACCTGACTAGAAAAATAGAGATCGGTTGGTAGGATATATTCAGAGACATCAAGGAACCACTAGTTTAGCGCTGGAGGGAAGTACAGAGGGTAAAAATCGTAGAAGGAGAATACAATACGCGGATTCAGAAGGCTGGAGGCTGCAGTAGTTACTCAAAGATGAAGAGGCTTGCACAGGATAGTGTAGCATGGAGAGTTGCAGCAAACCAGTCCTCTGACTGAAGACAACAACAGTTTATTACCCTTTCGATTAACGAAAGGAAAACGCTCTTCGTGACACACTAATGAATGATTAAATGTAGGCGGCTGGAAACCTCCATAGCAGCACACCACATAGTCTTTTGGCTTAAAGACGGTGTCAGCTCGTCGCGGCAATGAAGTCACAAGACGCTGCAGGTACTAGGCAGCTTTACTGATTCGTGAGGATTCGGTAACTCTAGCTGACGGAGACTGGTAGGAATACAGGCAATAGTTTGTAGAAATGTTATATCGTCCGCTTGTGAAGAACTTTGATAAACCTCTAGCATGTATTATTTCATCCCATACGAAGATTCGATATAGACTGACATCCGTCACCGGCTAACTGTTCGGAACTGCCAAAAATGGTCACGTACACAC
Source organism: Schistocerca piceifrons (assembly GCF_021461385.2). NCBI lineage: Eukaryota > Metazoa > Arthropoda > Insecta > Orthoptera > Acrididae > Schistocerca > Schistocerca piceifrons. The sequence goes on along the minus strand of NC_060142.1, from coordinate 549,590,775 downwards.
GCACCTTGCCTTGGCGTGTAACATAGATCGCGACTCTCATCCTTTTCGCCCTTCCCGACAAGAAGCTTCAGTACCGATGACTGTTTGAGTTCCCAATGCCGTATAGCTGGTTCAGTCACTCTAGTCGAATTGCTTTTCCTGCATACCTCAGCAAGGAGCAGTTCTGAACGGTACAGCGACCTACATGTCAATCATAACTTAATGAACGTTTGATCCTCAGTTCTATGTCCTGTCAGTCCGCTGCTACAAGCCAGTTAAACCTGGGGTCAGTCAACCACTCTTTCTGGAATAAGGTCTCTGTTGTGTCGGGATTGCATCGCTGGTCCCCAGTGTGAAGAACATGGCTTGCAATCCCGCCTCAGCATCGGACTTAGTTTAATAGACGTATTACTGCGTATCAATGCCTGTCGATACAGAGATAAAACCGCATGCAAATGGTATATGAGAAATGCAATTACAGACTTTGGAACCAGAAGGGATTCGTCAAACAGAAAAAAGGAAGATATCGGTATGTATGAACAAGACCAAATTCATGCCAAACGGAGGATTCACTGTAGACGACAAACTGGCCTGTTAAAAGGCTAGAGTCTTCATTACTTTAGACGTGAGTTCCCAGTGTAGAATACTAGAGAAATGCAATCAGTCGGCATATGACACTGCTTACAAACCACGCGTGCAACTCATCTTATAATATCGATCTAGTGTATGGGAGCCCTACCAGATAGGATTAATAGGAGATACTGAACGTAGAGACACAAGGGCAACAAGAGTGGTCACAGATTTATTTAACCGGCGACAGAGTGTCACAGAGATGTTGAAAGAACTGAACTGGCACACACTTGAAGATGCACCATGTGACCGGAAGTACCCGGGCACCCCCAAAAGCATACGTTTTTCATAATAGGTGCATTATGCTGTCACCTACTGCCAGGTACTCCATATCAGCGACCTCAGTAGTCATGAGATATCGTGAGAGAGCAGAATTGAGCGCTCCGAGAAACTCACGGACTTCGAACGTGGTCAGGTGACTGGCTGTCACTTGTGTCATACGTCCGTACACGAGATTTCTACACTCCTAATCATACCTAGGTCCACTGTTTCCGATCTGATAGTGAAGTGGAAACGTGAAGGGACAGGTACAGCATAAAAGCGTAATGGTCGAACTTGTCTGTTGACTGACGAAGACCGCCGACGGTTGAAGAGCATCGTAATGTGTAACAGGCAGACATCTATCCAGACCATCACACATTAATTCCAAACTGCATCATCAGGATGCACTGCAAGTACTATGACACTTAGGCGGGAGGTGAGAAGACTTGGATTTCATGGTCGAGCGGCTGTTTATAAGCTACACATCACGCCGGTAAATGCCAGACGACGCTCGCTTGGTGTAAGGAGCGTAAACATTGGACGATTGAAAAGTGGAGAGTGTGTGTGTGTGTGTGTGTGTGTGTGTGTGTGTGTGTGTGTGTGTGTGTGTGTGTGTCTGTGTGTGTGTGTGTGTGTTGGGGTTTATGGTGAAAAGTGGAAAAACGTTGTGTGGAACGACGGATCACGGTACACAAAGTGGTGATCCGAAGGCAGGCTGTGGGTATGGCGAATACCCGGTGAACGTGATCTGCCAGTATGTGTAGTGACAACAGTAAAATTCGGAGGCTGTGGGGTTATGGTGTAGTCGTGTGTTTCATGGAGGGGGCTTGCATCCCTTGTTGTTTTGCGCGGCACTATCACATTGGCGTTTTAAGCACCTTCTTGCTTCCCACTGTGAAGAGCAATTCGGGAATGGCGACTGCATCTTTCAACAGGATCGAACACGTGTTGATAATACACGACCTGTGGCGGAGTGGTTACACGACAGTAACATCCCTGACCTGCACACAGTCCTGACCTGAATCCTATGTAACACCTTTGGGATGTATTGGAACGCGGACATCGTGCCAGGCCTCACCGACCGACGCCGATGCCTCTCCTTAGTGCAACACTCCGTGAAGAATGGGCTGCCATTCCCGAAGAAACCTTCCAGCAACTGATTGAACGTATAACTGCGAGATTGGAAGCTGTCATCAAGGCTAAAGGTGGGCCAACACCATACTCAATTCCAGCATTACCGATGGAGGGCGCCACGAATTTTTAAGTCATTTTCAGCCAGGTGTCCGGATACTTTTGATCACATAATGTAGTTTACACCTGTCCCGAGAAAGTCTACTTACAAAAGGACATTTTAGTCGGCTTAATAACTGAGAGTATTTGTAGGATTAACTCTCCTTTTCTCTATATACAAAACGCAATTATTCGTTATTATTATTATTGAATGTTGTTAGTAAAAAACTAAAGTCATTTCCGCAATAGCGTGGGTATTAGTCAACAATAATCATAGGTAAGCTGCAAACTCTATCTCTGGATGACGGAAGGTTCGATTATGAAATATTACGAAGAGTAAATTGTGACTTTGAAGCTATTTAACGTTTCATTTCCAATAGGATGGAAAAATACAAAATCAGAAACAGTGTGGATAAGTAGTAATTTCGGAAATGCGAAGTTGAAATAATAATTAACATCTAAAGACGTTATTAACTATCTTGTCTCCGGTAACGCGGCAATAAATGAATGGTGATCGACTGTGCAAAAAGTCAACATTAATTATTATTATGAAAACCCGAAATTTAGTCGCCGTTACAGTGAAGATGTTTGTGGCTGCTCTATCTGGTGTGTAGATATAACGAAAAGTCGGGCATATACAGTAGATAACAACAACATCTTACGTCAGAGAAGTCGATGACAGCAGTTCGACAGGGGGGGGGGGGGGGGGGCGGCTACAAGTATCGCAGATGAAACATTCAGCTCCTCGTAACGCTATTAAACGACCCTGTTCAAACTCAGTCAGGTGTTGATAATAGAGTCTTAAAAGCATTCTTGACTAACATCAATTCACCACGTCCCATCCCAAAGGTAACTAACGCTCACGACCGTCAGAGTGCAGAGCATGTATTTGAGGCAAATCTGATTTGTATTCTCATCGTGGCGCCATTAGCGCCACTCTTATGTGACTGGCGCGATATTTGAACAAACAACATCTTTCAGATGTAGAAACACGCCTACCAGCTTTCGTTTATGTCGCACAGCTCCTTCTTGGTGCTGCGACTTTTTCTCCGTCAATATGAATAAAGCCATATAAAAAGTGGCTGGTTCCTGTATGTCTTCAAATAATTCAGTACTCAGTCTCTGAGCTCAGCCATCAACACTAGAGATAAATTAATGTATATACCTGTGTTTAGTGAAAACGTTCGCGCCTGCTGGAGGCCTAATATCCTTGGAGTCACTGCAAAACACCTCTGTTGTCACGATGATAGTTTTTAACGAGCACAGTAGCTAACGGTTAGTTACTGTTCACTAGGGAATAGCGATTCTCCCCCTATCTCCCTCGCGCCAACACTATTTCCCGTTAGATATTATATTGAATTGCTTCAGAAACTGTTGCAAGGGAGGAAATATAAACGATTTTATATTTGGCGGCACTTAACTGTTTTGAATGTATATAATCAAATGGCAGAAAGGTATGTGGATGAAGAGACCAACCAAAGAATGATACGGACACACACAGACAAACTCACAGACATGATCAGAAAACGCCGACGAACATTCTATGGACACATACGTAGAATGAACAAGACTCGCAAAGAAGATTTTTTATCTAATAAACAGAGCAATAAAAGAAAACTGGCTTCAATAAACGGAAGACCTAAAACAAGCAGGAATCAATAGGAAAATGATAAATGAAAGAGAATTAGATAATAAAATTATGAACAAAGAAAAAACGAGGGAAATATGGACAGAATAAAGGAAAGGGAACATACTAAAGAATGAAGAGATTTTGAGAAGAGAAAAACAAGAAGAAAACAAAAAAATTAAGTAATATAACATTATAGTTCAAATACTGTTTTAATGGCAAAAATGTGTAACAACAATAAACAGCAGAAATTAGTGATGCTTAAAAGATAAATAGTTTTGTTCAAACGGAACACGGAAAATGCGAATATTTGCTGTTTCTTATTTCCTGGAAGACTTCCAGAAAACTTCGCCAATCAGTGATTATTTATCGCGGTACCAGTTGTTATCACATCTTGTCGCGGGCCGAAGGTTGCCACAATCCGCTGCACTATCATCCCGTCTAAATCTGCCATCTTATCCAATCATTTGCTTCTAAAGATATAATGTACCGGAAATCACTACACAACGCACGGATAAAGTTACTTTTGAACAAACAGTAGGCCTCTTGTAACTTCCATAGTAATTGAAGACGTGAAGACGTGAAGTGCTAAGCTTTTCACACGGAAACATTAGTACTATTTAGTGAAAATTTATGTATGTCTAAACAACTGCCTCCCGCTTATTCCAGTCGATTTCGAAGCCACAACGCTTCATTTTCAGACATACACTGCGGAAATCTATGTACAGTCCTACGGCAAGTATATTATGAAAACACGAGGCAGCGTCCGTCGGTAAACACAGATGTCTACGTTTTTAGACAATTAGTCCGGTGCTGTAAATACATTCAACAGGGATTCGCAAGTACATGACATTTTAAGTTCTCTGAGCATCTGTGTTACACTTTGCGGGGGTTAGCGTGGGTTGACCTGTTACACTTGTTGAGATGTACTAGCCTGTTACGATCGCAGCAACGCGCCTTAATCTCTACTATGTCTACTGGCGCACCCTCCTGAAACGAGTGCAGACACTAGCGTCATGTATGCTATTTTCTTAACGTAGCCACTGCTCTTCCATACAGGCATAACATCCACCATCGCTACTACAGCTTTCACGTGGCCGTTTCATTTCATATCCCTATTTCATTGCCACTAGGTATTTAAACGAGTCTAACAGCTACTAGAAGTTCAACACTACTTCGGCACTAGTAAGTTTTTTATTTGTTTATTTGTATTATCTTGCATTTGTGCACATTATAGAGAACTTGCGTTCAGTATACGAAATGTAGATACTGTCTAAATTGTTCAACATTAATTACACTCATCTTACTCTCCTACAGAAAATTGTAACGCCAGCAACCAACGTGATTTGTCTGATAAATCGTTTAGCCACATTGAGAATATTTTTGGTAATATTGCACTTCGTGGTGGCACATACAATATTTTTTTTGTATTTCTATTGAACATCTGGGGACAAGTGCAGTGTACTGGGTGTCATCGGTCATTTTGGTGGTCTTTCGCTAAGGCTTTTTTCTGTGAATACTTCTTCAATGGACATTTCAGAGACCTACTGAAATTCATTTAGCGTAGTACGTTGTTGGTAGCTGCCACTTTTTAATTCTCCGCCGAGACAACTCTTCGTATCTCTCGTATTTTTGGATTTAGTCCAGTTACACATGATATGTTTGGTAGTATTAGTTGATCCATTTTACCTCTAATGCGATGTTTTACATTTGGGATAATCTACTCGTACTCGATACGATTAAAAGAGACATGTTCGTGGTTGTAGATCACAGATAACTAGTGTCCGGCTACAAGTTACAAATTTTTGTAATGTAGGCCTACCGCAACGGGATGTGGCTTAGCAATTCGAGTTTAAAGCAACGGATAACATTGTCTTTTAGAAATCTGTGTTTTCTGACGGCTTCTCTTTTGGTCACTCCAGTTTTCCTGTATGTTTATTACTTGTTGACGTCCGACCCCGGTAGCCGAATGGTAACCGGCGGCACGGTAGCTCAACGTGTTCGGTCAGAGGGTTAGCTACCCTCAGTAATAAAAAAAAGTTAAGTGAACCGATCAACGAACAACCTGAACGGGTGTCATAAGATGTCCGCCCCGAACATATACACAAAAAAAGTCAGCGTGACGGATTGTCAATCCTCTGGGCCCGGGTTCGATTTGCAGATCGCCGAGGTGGCGTCAACTTGAAAAAGACCGGCACCCGGCGAATGGTCTGCCCGACGGGGGCCCCTAGCCATAAGATTAAATAAGAACTACTTATTGACGTAATTCTAAGAAAACATTAAGTATTCCGAGTAGTTTGATCCCGTTACTTTCCTAACAGAAGCATCGGGATTTTATCTTTCTAGCGGTCACCTGTTCTATAAAACTACATCATTACAGTAACCTAAGTCAAATTTTGCAGAGGCAGAACTGTGTATTTTATCTAACTGAATACTGTACAAATACCCGTCTCTACACAAACATCATTAAATAGCAGTTCATGGAATACAAAGGAAACTGGCCTCGTTAAAGTTTTCTCAAAGATAAACATGAAGTGGACTAATTTCAAAGCTAACTTTCACAGAACCAAATAATTACAAGGTTATCAAACAGCCCGCAGGCTGTTGCAGTACCTTCTGCCCTGACCGCTGGCGAGAGGGCCGCGTCCCGTCCGCACGGCCGCCTGCAGCGAACTGCCCTCTGAGCCATCCCTGCCGTACTAAGCGGTTGACCACCTGCACACGTACGCAGGAAACTCAACTTCCGCTAAATACGTGCCACACGAATACGTTAAAAGCAGAGGCTATCACATACAAACTGCAGTCTTTTGTGCGTAGATGTATCACACTGCTGCTTCCACGGCGACTACAAGGTTAGCAGCCAATGTTTGGACTCACACACTCAGCTACGGTAGTCATAGGATATAATGGGAGGTAAGTTGAGCAGGAAAAAACCCCCACCCTCACCTACCTTGGCCTCACCATTGACCGTCACCTCACCTGGATACCTCATCTCCGCTCCATCCAATCCAAAGCCCACAACCGCCTCCGACTCCTCAAACTCCTCTCTGGCCGGACATGGGGGTTGCACCCCTCTACCATCCTCCACACCTACAAATCCTTGATCCGTCCCATCCTCTGTTATGCCAGTCCTGCCTGGATATCTGCCCCCCCCAAATTCTATCAGTCCCTCCAGATCCTTGAGCGTCATGCACTCCGCCTCGCCTTCCGTATCCGCCTCCCGTCCCCCACGCGGATCCTCTATGATCTCATTCCTTTCCCCCATCTGCTCCTATTCCTCGAACATATCCGCATCCTCTACACCTCCCGCCGTCTTGAACCCCCTCACCCCCTGGTTGCTCCTCTCCTCTCCCATCCACCGCCCCCTGCCACGTCTTCACCGTTGTGTCCCCCCTACCCTCCATCTCTACACCCTCCATCTCCTTTCCCAAGGTGGCTTCCGTCAACTCCCCCTCCCGGATGATGCCCTCTCTCCCTCCATTTATCCTTCCTATCAACTCTGATCCTCAATCCCCCTCCTTTCCTCTGTCCTTTCCCTGGGCTCCCTCTCCTCCCCCCCTTCCGTCCTGTTTTCTCCCCACTAAACCTCTCCCTACCTCCCTTCTCCCCCCCAGTCCTTTTGTATTCCCCTCCTCTGCCTACCCCACTCCCTGTCGCGTCTGCCCCCCACCCCTCTTATGGGTCCTCATCCTCCTTCAGCTCCTTTCCCGGCTCCCCCCTTCGCTTTTACTCTCCTTTCCCCCTTTTTTGTTTTCCCATCTTCTGTCCAGTTTCCCCCCACCTGCTCTCGACTGTGGTGTCACATTTGCCCACTTTTTAGTGCAGTGTTCCAGAGACTATTCAGTGTTGTTTGTCTTTCTCGTGTTGCGAACAGAAACCATGCTGTCGCTAGGTGTGAATTTTATGTCCTTTGCGAACAGAATCCAGACTGTCGGCGTGTTTTTTTTTTTTAATTGTCTATTGTTTTCCCTGTCTGCTTCGTATGTATTTTTATTAGCGTCATCATCCCTGTGTTGTTCTTTTAAGTTCCACGATTTCTTTTCGCCTTGTTACTCTCTAAGTCTCCGATTTTATCGCCTGTTTTTTATTATTCGTTCTCTTGATCTTTGTCACAAAATCTGTCGGCTGAAGAGCGGCATACTAAGCTGCTGCCAGCCCGCCCCCTTCGGGGGGAATTGAAATTCAATAAATGAAAAAAAAAAAAAAATAGAGCAGGAAAAATTGGGTCACTGAACACTCTTTTGCTTATTTTTGTTCATATCACCTCTATCAAGCATCTAAATAAGAATTACTGGCTAAGGTGGTTAGACAAAGAACATAAATTTACAAAATTGGCATCAAAAACTTTTCCAGCTTTGAAGCTGGAGGACGAAGAGTCGGTTACGAGAGGGGGTACTAATAATAAGTCGAATGCTACACCTCGCCGTCTTTCACTACATCAAGGAGTCGTTAGAAATGTAACAAGCCACCTTGAGTAAGGACGTGTTCAACTGTTTGCAAGCATACAGTCAGTTCAAAAAGTATTCGTCTGGTTGTAATTTTTTTTTAAAAAAAAACTAAGTATATGTCCCGTGCAAGGAAGGGAACATAAAATGTGAATATCCAGTCATATGCAACGAACCTTGGTAAGTCATTTTTATTGATGGACAAGGAAATAAATAAACCCATAGGGATAACAAATTTGACTAAATGAAGAATTTATTCAAGGGCTACTTCAAAAAGTATTTGTCCACTCATGTTGTTCTTGTGATCTTCAGTCATGAGACTGGTTTGATGCAGCTCTCCATGCTACTCTATCATGTGCAAACTTCTCCATCTCCCAGTATCTACTGCAACGTACATCCTTCTCAATCTGTTTAGTGTATTCATCTCTTGGTCTTCCTCTACGATTTTTACCCTCCACACTGCCCTCCAATACTAAATTGGTGATCCCTTGATGCCTCATATGATGCCCCACCACTTTTTCCTCACGTGTTCCAACATTTCTACGGAATCCAAACTGATCAGCTTCTGCCAGTTTTTCCATTCGTCTGTACGAATTCGTGTTAGTATTTTGCAGCCGTGGCTTATTAAACTGATAGTTCGATAATTTTCACATCTGTCAACACCTGCTTTCTTTGGGATTATAATTATTACATTCTTCTTGAAGTCTGAGGGTATTTGCCTGTCTCATACATCTTGCTCACTAGATGGTAGAGTTTTGTTAGGCCTGGCTCTCCCAAGGCTGTCAGTAGTTCTAATGGAATGTTGTCTACTCCTGGGGCCTTGTTTCGACTTAGATCTTTCAGTGCTCTGTCAAACTCTTCACTCAGTATCATATCTCCTATTTCATCTTCATCTACATTCTCTTCCATTTCTATAATATTGTCCTCAAGTACATCGCCCTTGTATAGACCCTCTATATACTCCTTCCACCTTTCTGCTTTCCCTTCTTTGCTTAGGACTGGGTTTCCATCAAAGCTCTTGATATTCATGCAAGTTGTTCTGTTTTCTCCAAAGCTCTCTTTAATTTTCCTGTAGGCAGTATCTATCTTACCCCTAGTCTTACCCCTAGTGATATGCGCCTCTACATCCTTACATTTGTCCTCTAGCCATCCCTGCTTAGCCATTTTGCACTTCCTGTCGATCTCATATTGTTTTTTAATTTACAATCTGAAAATGTGATTTCAGTTACAAAAATTAACATTTAGTGGGGTTTCCCTTTGCAGCTACTAATCCTTGTAGTCGTCTGGGTATCCACTTAACCAAGTTTACAGTCAGAGAGGCTGGAATTTTGTCCCATTCGTCTTGAAGTGCTTCTTTTAGGTATCTCTTGTTAGAAATGTGTCTTCTCCTGATGCTATCTTCCAATACTTTCCAAAAGTGTTCAATAACATTAATGTCTGGGTTCTGAGGAGGGGTATTAAGTTGTTTTGGGGTATTGTACAGGTGCCACAGCCTTGTATTTAGGGCTGTATGCTTTTGGTCGTTATCTTGTTGAAAAATGTAATTTCCTTGCAGACCTAATTTTTCGGCGCTAGGATTCAGATTGTCCTTTAAAATGTTGATATACATATGGTGATCCATTGGACCTTCTATAAAATGTAATTTTCCAACACCTGCAGCACTCATACAGCCCCACACCTTCAGGGAGCCACCACCGTGTTTAGCCGTTGGCACAAGATTGCGTGGCAACATCTCCTCATTCTTCTTACGCCACACCATTCGCCTGCCATCCGACCCGAATACATTATATTTACTCTCATCAGATAATATTACTCTATTCCAGACGTCTTCCTTTTTGAATCTATGTTCCATCGCAAAATGAAGACGTTTCTTTCGGTTCTGTTCACTGATCCAAAATTTCTTGCATGCTACCCGGCCGTGATACCCATACGTCTTGAAGGTATTTCTGATTGTGTTGGCACGTACCTTCTTTCCCTTAGACTAACTCCCCAGCCAACTTAGGAGCACCGATTTTAGGTTTCTTCTTTATTCCCCTCATGATAAATCTCACGCCTGTAACAGTCAAAGTGTGAGGGCGTCCGTACATGGTTGGTTTCTTAATAATTTTTTTGCGCAAAATGGATCTATTATCGCCTGAACCGTCGATCTAGGTCTACCAACTACTTTAGGCATCTCGTAAGAAGATTTGTGCTCATTATGTAAGCGCAGAATAAGTTTTCTTTCGATCAGCGTCGTCTCGCTACCCTTACTGCCCATGGCGCTAATTGCACTGCATCGGCGCCATTCACAACCACAATAGGCGATAGAGCGGGACCGCACACGGTTGACTCCAGTGTGCGCCGTGGGTCAGCGTTACAATTTAATCACTGAGCGCAGAATTTCGACATGTTCAGATGGTGGACGAATAGATTAAGATCTAGCTCTTGAATTACATTTTCTATTTTGTTAACCTTGCTGTCGATTTAGATGTATTTCTTTCCTTGCTTTTCAACAAAAATGTCTTACCGAGGTACTTCTTACATAACTGGCTCTTTAGATATTGTATACATTTCTTTTCATGTTACACAGACTGTTATTTTCTAAAAGATATGCAGCTAGTCGAATACTTTTTGCACTCACTGTGAGGCCCTGAGCAGCTCACCCACAGCTGCTACAATACAGAAAGGCACCTGTGAACGCGAGAACTTCGGGCTTTCCGCAGATGTACTGGAACGCCATTCAAATCAGACATATGGATGCACTGGAATTGTCAGTAAAATACACGAAGGAAACTCAGAGCTATGAAATGTAATGAAGTTACGTCACACGAGCTTCATGTGGATTGTGTACAGGGATCGCTGTGGGGAACCTGCAGTGAGGTGAGTGAGGCGTTGACGATCGACTGTGATGCGTGTCGAAGTGAAATGTACGTGACAGGTTCTTCCTGTCGGAGAGCCGCCCACAATTCCCGTGGACATTCCTGCGAGTCTCCGCTCACAGAGGTGGCGCAGTTGTCAACACACTGGCCAAGTATTCGGAAGGACCACTGCTCAAATCCGCGTCCGACCATCCCAATTTCATTTTTGTGTAGTTTCTCTAAATCGCTCCAGGCAAATTCCCGGACGGTTCCTTTGAAAAGGTACGATCGATTTTCTTCCACAGCCTTGGAACATTCCGGGCTTGTGCTCCGTCTCTGATGACCTCGATGTCGACAGGACGTTAAACCCTAGTCTACCTTCCATCGCCGGCCGGTGTGGCCGTGCGGTTAAAGGCGCTTCAGTCTGGAACCGCGTGACCGCTACGGTCGCAGGTTCGAATCCTGCCTCGGACATGGATGTGTGTGATCTCGTTAGGTTAGTTAGGTTTAATTAGTTCTAAGTTCTAGGCGACTGATGACCTCAGAAGTTGAGTCGCATAGTGCTCAGAGCCATTTGAACCTTCCATCCTTTTCTTCTTCGTTCACAAGCGCCGGTCATCATAGTCATACCTGTCGTGATTCCAAGGGCGCTATTAGATCCCAGCCTCCAGTAACTGGAGTCAACAAAATATCACTGGAGACATTAGACAGCCCCGCACGTACAACTCAGGCTAAAGAGTAAACAGTGCAGGCTACCATGAATGGCACAGGTATTATCAATGTAGAACAATGGTTGATAAGTTAGACTACGTTTCCTTCCAGTTATAGCTCAGAACCAAAGGTGACGTATTAGGATTTTCGTTTACAATCATGCAGCCTCTATTTGCTTAAATTTGTAGGATTTCGTGTCTTGTCGATGCTGTTGGTGCATGAAGTATCACAGGCACTCCATCGATTTTTCTTGTCTTCTTTGTACAATTTTAAATAAGGATTCTAAAAAGAAGCTTCTTTAATGTCTGAAAAGAAAAACGTCAGATCGGTTTTTGTGATTTATCTCACGGCCATAATACAACAATTCTTAACGAAATAAGTGAAAAAATGAGAAATACTTGGCCACTGAGGTTCCCGCATAAACTTAATTATGTATACGAACACTTCATTCATTCCAGGAATTCAGAATCTGGACAGTTTTTGCTTGTTGTCGACATTGATAGCGGCAAGATATCGGTCCCAGGGATCCCGAGGCTCTCGAGAATGTTTAATTTCAAGTTTGACGGATGACAAATGGTTCAAATAGCTCTGAGCACTATGGGACTTAACATCTGAGGTCATCAGTCCCCTAGAACGTAGAACTACTTAAACCTAACTAACCTAAGGACATCACACACATCCATGCCCGAGGCAGTATTCGAACCTGCGACCGTAGCGAACAAATGACAAACGAAGTATTTTTTCGTGTGATATAATTACAAACTAATAATTTTACATTTTTTTCCCATATTGGCACTGTGAAACTTTGCTTCTTGTCAAATTTCATGATTCCTTGTCAACGGGATGCAACTTGTAGGTTTTAATAAGTGAGTTTGCGAGTATCAAAATACGTGCTATGATTGGCCGTATATTTTGACGGCGTCGACTTAGAACCTTAACTTTTTGCACCACCAAAGGACCGTAGACCTCAGTATGGGACAGAAATTGCGTCGTGATAAGACTACCAGTTCCTGAGAAAAATGGGTCTTTACAGGCCGATGGACAGACAGTCTGATAACAAATGTTACCATTTTTCGTGTGCTATAATTACAAATTAACAATTTTCGGATTTTTCTTTGATTTCACTGTGACACCTTGCTTCTTACCAAATTTCATGGTACTAGGTCAATGAGAAGTACCCTACAAATGGTTCAAATGGCTCTGAGCACTATGGGACTTAACATCTGAGGTCATCAGTCCCCTAGAACTTAGAACTACTTAAACCTAACTAACCTAAGGACCTCACACACATCCATGCCCGAGGCAGGATTCGAACCTGTGACCGTGGTTCCAGACTGAAGCACCTAGAACCGCTCCGCCAATATCCTACAGGTTTTGATGAGTCAGTTTTCCAGTATGCAGGTGTGTGACATAAATGGCGGTATCTTTTGTTTTTATTGACTTAAATATTTAAATTTTTTGCATCACAAAGTGACTACAGAGATTAGTATCTGATATAAATTTCAGCTTTATAAATTTATCCTTTCCTGAGAAAAACGATTTTCAACAGTCAGACGGACAGACGGACGGACAACAAAGTATCTTTTTACCGATAGAGGTACGGAATCACAAAAACCAAGGAAGTTCTTCGTTGGGATGCAAGAGATAAGAAAAACTCGAGCCTATAACCTAATGGAAACTGGAGAGATGACATTAGAAAACATGAACAAACACCAAATAATAGTGTGGTCAATGGAAAAGTCACAGTCTCCTGTGAATGTTGAATAACTGATGACGAAGCAAACTGATATACCCTTTATCATGCGTTCCCTCATGTACGCAGTAACCCAGGAAGCTGCCCTCCCCCCCCCCCCATTTTTATATTCTGGTTACACTCTTCCACTACCTTTATCAAGTAAAGTCATATGAGTGCAGAAACATGGAAGCTGTCTCCTGACAATTCTCCTGCACGTACCACCGTCTCTATGAAAAGAGGTCATACAGAAAGGAAATTGTTTTAATGTACTTCACGTAACAACAACAGCTGAGTAGACACCACTCCAGTAACCTCTCTCCTCCCCCCCCCCCCTTCCAAAAAAAAAGAAGGCTCTGTTTGTAGACTAGGTGGAACTGCACTCCTCCGTCCAGGTACCAGACACACTGACCTCCCAGAATCGCACAAGCGCAACAAGATACCCCCTAGTAGCTACAGAAATACTGTTAGCACTGCTGTGAGTGAATGGGCTTATGAAGTGCACCAGTAATGAAACCTCCTGGCATATTAAAACTGTGTCAGTCCAGGACTCGAACCTGGCACCTTTACCTCTACCGTCTGAGCTATCCAAGCACGACTCACCACCCTCCCTCACAGCTTTACTTTCGCCAGTACCTCATCTCCTAGGCTCCAACCTTCACGCAAGTTCTCCTGCAGACCTTGCGGGACATGCACTCCTGGCAGAAAGGAAACTGAGGAGACATGGCTTAGCCAGAGATTGGGGAATTGTTTCCAGAACGACTTTTCACTTTGCAGTGGAGTGTGCGTTGATTTAAAACTTCGTTGCAGATTTGAGCTCTATGCTGGGCAGGGACTCACACCGGGAAATCTTCGCCTTTCGCAGTCAAGTTTGAAAGTAGCAGAGTAGATAATGGCAGTAGTAAAAATGTGAGGTGGGCCGTGAGTCTTCCTTGGATTGCCCGATCGGGTACAAAGTTTTAATATGCTAGGAAGTTTATAATCATCACATCTGCAGAGTGAAAACTCATTCTCGTAACAATAATTCTGATAGGGGCGTTAAATTATTGTTGGAAGCTTGAAATGAGCATCAGTTACTTCTATAGACGCCAAAGCCTGCTATCAAAACCACGAGGAATGTAGAGTAACGCTTCAGCTTGGTGCTCGCATAAACTGATCTTTTTTTCCTGAATGCATTTCACTCTGAAACGGCGTGAACGTTGTTTTGAAACTTCCTAGCAGATTAAACGGTTACTTTTTAGGCTTCACAGTAGTCTTTCTGCGTGTGACGATTCAAGTAAAAGTATAATCATAAGAATTTCACCGAAGATACGGAACACAAAAATAAATTCCTGGCGCAGTACTGAGAACAGGATCAGCCAAAGCGATGAACAAACTGTGTGTCTAAAGAGTTTTCCCGAAATGCGTCGGTTGATAACAGAAATACGACTTCTGCGACATCCCGGCGCAAGTTTCCGGGAAGCTGGCCGACTTCCAGCCTCGTATTAGACATCTCTAAGTTATTTACAGCAACCGGAAGCCCGGAGTCAATTAGCAGCCAATATTAGAATCGAGTTGTTGAGAACAATATAAACGGCGACGCCTCTTGTTCACTGAAAATTAATAACACCCTTTGTTCATAATATAATATTTTGTTTTAACTGTCATACGTAGCCACGTATTTCCTATTCTTTTTTAACTAAAATCTGCTGGAGTAATCTAGAGTGTGTTGCCGATCTCTGTCACATTAGTGCTTTTTGAAACCAGTTCGGTATTTGTTTAACCTACATCTACATACACACTCCGCAAGCCACCATATCGTCCGTGGCGGACGCCTTGTACTGCTACTAGATATTTCCTTTCCTGTTCCACTCGCAAACAGAGCAAGCAAAAAACGACTGTCTGAATTCCTACGTCCCCCCCCCCCCCACCCTCCTCACCCATCAACCATGGACCTTGCATGCATCAGCGATGTAGATAGCCATAACGGAGGGGTATTAGTCAGCAATTCAGATTGCCGTACCGTTGGTGCAACCACAACGGAGGGGTATTAGTTTTTATTTTTTGGTCATCAGTCTACTGACTGGTTTGATGCGGCCCGCCACGAATTTCTTTCCTGTGCTAACCTCTTCATCTCAGAGTAGCACTTGCAACCTACGTCCTCAATTATTTGCTTGACGTATTCTAATCTCTGTCTTCCTCTACAGTTTTTGCCCTCTACAGCTCCCTCTAGTACCATGGAAGTCATTCCCTCATGTCTAAGCAGATGTCCTATCATCCTGTCCCTTCTCCTTATCAGTGTTTTCCACATATTCCTTTCCTCTCCGATTCTGCATAGAACCTCCTCATTCCTTACCTTATCAGTCCACCTAATTTTCAACATTCGTCTGTAGCACCACTCAAATGCTTCGATTCTCTTCTGTTCCGGTTTTCCCACAGTCCATGTTTCACTACCATACAATGCTGTACTCCAGACGTACATCCTCAGAAATTTCTTCCTCAAATTAAGGCCGGTATTTGATATTAGTAGACTTCTCTTGGCCAGAAATGCTTTTTTTGCCATAGCGAGTCTGCTTTTGATGTCCTCCTTGCTCCGTCCGTCATTGGTTATTTTACTGCCTAGGTAGCAGAATTCCTTAACTTCATCGACTTCGTGGCCATCAATCCTGATGTTAATTTTCTCGCTGTTCTCATTTCTACTACTTCTCATTACCTTCGTCTTTCTCCGATTTACTCTCAAACCATACTGTGTACTCATTAGACTGTTCATTCCGTTCAGCAGATCATTTAATTCTTCTTCACTTTCACTCAGGATAGCAATGTCATCAGCGAATCGTATCATTGATATCCTTTCACCTTGTATTTTAATTCCACTCCTGAACCTTTCTTTTATTTCCATCATTGCTTCCTCGATGTACAGATTGAAGAGTAGGGGCGAAAGGCTACAGCCTTGTCTTACACCCTTCTTAATACGAGCACTTCGTTCTTGATCGTCCACTCTTATTATTCCCTCTTGGTTGTTGTACATATTGTATATGACCCGTCTCTCCCTATAGCTTACCCCTACTTTTTTCAGAATCTCGAACAGCTTCCACCATTTTATATTGTCGAACGCTTTTTCCAGGTCGACAAATCTTATGAAAGTGTCTTGATTTTTCTTTAGCCTTGCTTCCATTATTAACGGTAACGTCAGAATCGCCTCTCTCGTCCCTTTACTTTTTCTAAAGCCAAACTGGTCGTCACGTAGCGCATTCTCAATTTTCTTTTCCATTCTTCTGTATATTATTCTTGTAAGCAGCTTCGATGCATGAGCTGTTAAGCTGATTGTGCGATAATTCTCGCACTTGTCAACTCTTGCCGTCTTCGGAATTGTGTGGATGATGCTTTTCCGAAAGTCAGATGGTACATCGCCAGACTCATATATTCTACACACCAACGTGAATAGTCGCTTTGTTGCCACTTCCCCCAATGATTTTAGAAATTCTGATGGAATGTTATCTAGCCCTTCTGCCTTATTTGACCGTAAGTCCCCCAAAGCTCTTTTAAATTCCGATTCTAATACTGGATCCCCTATCTCTTCTAAATCGACTCCTGTTTCTTCTTCTATCACATCAGACAAATCTTCACCCTCATAGAGGCTTTCAATGTATTCTTTCCACCTATCTGCTCTCTCCTCTGCATTTAACAGTGGAATTCCCGCTGCACTCTTAATGTTACCACCGTTGCTTTTAATGTCACCAAAGGTTGTTTTGACTTTCCTGTATGCTGAGTCTGTCCTTCCGAGAATCATATCTTTTTCGATGTCTTCACGTTTTTCCTGCAGCCATTCTTCTGTTACCCATGGTTTCTTCGCAGCTACCTTCTTTGTACCTATGTTTTCCTTCCCAACTTCTGTGATGGCCCTTTTTAGAGATGTCCATTCCTCTTCAACTGTACTCCCTACTACGCTATTCCTTATTGCTATATCTATAGCGTTAGAGAACTTCAACCGTATCTCGTCATTCCTTAGTACTTCCGTATCCCATTTCTTTGCGTATTGATTCTTCCTGACTAATGTCTTGAACTTCAGCCTACTCTTCATCACTACTATATTGTGATCTGAGTCTATATCTGCTGCTGGGTACGCCTTACAATCCAGTATCTGATTTCGGAATCTCTGTCTGACCATGATGTAATCTAATTGAAATCTTCCCGTTTCTCCCGGCCTTTTCCAAGTATACCTCCTCCTCTTGTGATTCTTGAACAGTTGTTGTTGTGGTCTTCAGTCCTGAGACTGGTTTGATGCAGCTCTCCATGCTACTCTATCCTGTGCAAGCTTTTTCATCTCCCAGTACCTACTGCAACCTACATCCTTCTGAATCTGCTTAGTGTATTCATCTCTTGGTCTCCCTCTACGATTTTTACCCTCCACGCTGCCCTCCAATACTAAATTGGTGATCCCTTGATGCCTCAGAACATGTCCTACCAACCGATCCCTTATTCTGGTCAAGTTGTGCCACAAACTTCTCTTCTCCCCAATCCTATTCAATACTTCCTCATTAGTTATGTGATCTACCCATCTAATCTTCAGCATTCTTCTGTAGCACCACATTTCGAAAGCTTCTATTCTCTTCTTGTCCAAACTATTTATCGTCCATGTTTCACTTCCATACATGGCTACACTCCATACGAATACTTTCAGAAATGACTTCCTGACACTTAAATCAATACTGGATGTTAACAAATTTCTCTTCTTCAGAAACGCTTTCCTTGCCATTGCCAGCCTACGTTTTATATCCTCTCTACTTCGACCATCATCAGTTATTTTGCTCCCCAAATAGCAAAACTCCTTTACTACTTTAAGTGCCTCATTTCCTAATCTAATTCCCTCAGCATCACCCGACTTAATTAGACTACATTCCATTATCCTTATTTTGCTTTTGTTGATGTTCATCTTATATCCTCCTTTCAAGACACTGTCCATTCCATTCAACTGCTCTTCCAAGTCCTTTGCTGTCTCTGACAGAATTACAATGTCATCGGCGAACCTCAAAGTTTTTATTTCTTCTCCATGAATTTTAATACCTACTCCGAATTTTTCTTTTGTTTCCTTTACTGCTTGCTCAATATACAGATTGAACAACATCGGGGAGAGGCTACAACCCTGTCTCACTCCTTTCCCAACCACTGCTTCCCTTTCATGCCCCTCGACTCTTATAACTGCCATCTGGTTTCTGTACAAATTGTAAGTAGCCTTTCGCTCCCTGTATTTTACCCCTGCCACCTTTAGAATTTGAAAGAGAGTATTCCAGTCAACATTGTCAAAAGCTTTCTGTAAGTCTACAAATGCTAGAAACGTAGGTTTGCCTTTCCTTAATCTTTCTTCTAAGATAAGTCGTAGGGTCAGTATCGTCTCGTGTGTTCCTACATTTCTCCGAAATCCAAACTGATCTTCCCCGAGGTTGGCTTCTACCAGTTTTTCCATTCGTCTGTAAAGAATTCGTGTTAGTATTTTGCAGCTGTGACTTATTAAGCTGATAGTTCGGTAATTTTCACATCTGTCAACACCTGCTTTCTTTGGGATTGGAATTATTATATTCTTCTTGAAGTCTGAGGGTATTTCGCCTGTTTCATACATCTTGCTCACCAGATGGTAGAGTTTTGTCAGGACTGGCTCTCCCACGGCCGTCAGTAGTTCCAACGGAATATTGTCTACTCCGGGGGCCTTGTTTCGACTCAGGTCTTTCAGTGCTCTGTCAAACTCTTCACGCAGTATCATATCTCCCATTTCATCTTCATCTACATCCTCTTCCATTTCCATAATATTGTCCTCAAGTACATCGCCCTTGTATAGACCCTCTATATACTCCTTCCACCTTTCTGCTTTCCCTTCTTTGCTTAGAACTGGGTTTCCATCTGAGCTCTTGATATTCATACAAGTCGTTCTCTTATCTCCAAAGGTCTCTTTAATTTTCCTATAGGCGGTATCTATCTTACCCCTAGTGAGATAGGCCTCTACATCCTTACATTTGTCCTCTAGCCATCCCTGCTTAGCCATTTTGCACTTCCTGTCGATCTCATTTTTGAGACGTTTGTATTCCTTTTTGCCTGTTTCACTTACTGCATTTTTATATTTTCTCCTTTCATCAAGTAAATTCAATATTTCTTCTGTTACCCAAGGATTTCTACTAGCCCTCGTCTTTTTACCTACTTGATCCTCTGCTGCCTTCACTACTTCATCCCTCAAAGCTACCCATTCTTCTTCTACTGTATTTATTTCCCCCATTCCTGTCAATTGCTCCCTTATGCTCTCCCTGAATCTCTGTACAACCTCTGGTTCTTTTAGTTTATCCAGGTCCCATCTCCTTAAATTCCCACCTTTTTGCAGTTTCTTCAGTTTTAATCTACAGGTCATAACCAATAGATTGTGGTCAGAGTCCACATCTGCCCCTGGAAATGTCTCACAATTTAAAACCTGGTTCCTAAATCTCTGTCTTACCATTATATAATCTATCTGATACCTTTTAGTATCTCCAGGGTTCTTCCATGTATACAACCTTCTTTCATGATTCTTAAACCAAGTGTTAGTTATGAGTATGTTGTGCTCTGTGCAAAATTCGACCAGGCGGCTTCCTCTTTCATTTCTGTCCCCCAATCCATATTCACCTACTATGTTTCCTTCTCTCCCATTTCCCACACTCGAATTCCAGTCACCCATGACTATTAAATTTTCGTCTCCCTTCACAATCTGAATAATTTCTTTTATTTCATCATACATTTCTTCAATTTCTTCGTCATCTGCAGAGCTAGTTGGCATATAAACTTGTACTACTGTAGTAGCCGTGGGCTTCGTATCTATCTTGGCCACAATAATGCGTTCACTATGCTGTTTGTAGTAGCTTACCCGCATTCCTATTTTCCTATTCATTATTAAACCTACTCCTGCATTACCCCTATTTGATTTTGTGTTTATAACCCTGTAGTCACCTGACCAGAAGTCTTGTTCCTCCTGCCACCGAACTTCACTAATTCCCACTATATCTAACTTCAACCTATCCATTTCCCTTTTTAAATTTTCTAACCTACCTGCCCGATTAAGGGATCTGACATTCCACGCTCCGATCCGTAGAACGCCAGTTTTCTTTCTCCTGATAACGACATCCTCTTGAGTAGTCCCCGCCCGGAGATCCGAATGGGGGACTATTTTACCTCCGGAATATTTTACCCAAGAGGACGCCATCATCATGTAATCATACAGTAAAGCTGCATGCCCTCGGGAAAAATTACGGCTGTAGTTTCCCCTTGCTTTCAGCCGTTCGCAGTACCAGCACAGCAAGGCCGTTTTGGTCATTGTTACAAGGCCAGATCAGTCAATCATCCAGACTGTTGCCCTTGCAACTACTGAATAGGCTGCTGCTCCTCTTCAGGAACCACACGTTTGTCTGGCCTCTCAACAGATACCCCTCCGTTGTGGTTGCACCTACGGTACGGCTATCTGTATCGCTGAGGCACGCAAGCCTCCCCACCAACGGCAAGGTCCATGGTTCATGGGGGGATTCTTGAACAGGGTATTCGCTATTACTAGCTGAAACTTGTTACAGAACTCAATTAGTCTTTCTCCTCTTTCATTCCTTGTCCCAAGCCCATATTCTCCTGTAACCTTTTCTTCTACTCCTTCCCCTACAACTGCATTCCAGTCGCCCATGACAATTAGATTTTCGTCCCCCTTTACATACTGCATTACCCTTTCAATATCCTCATACACTTTCTCTATCTGTTCATCTTCAGCTTGCGACGTCGGCATGTATACTTGAACTATCGTTGTCGGTGTTGATCTGCTGTCGATTCTGATTAGAACAACCCGGTCACTGAACTGTTCACAGCAACACACCCTCTGCCCTACCTTGCTATTCATAACGAATCCTACACCTGTTATACCATTTTCTGCTGCTGTTGATATTACCCGATACTCATCTGACCAGAAATCCTTGTCTTCCTTCCACTTCACTTCACTGACCCCCACTATATCTAGATTGAGCCTTTGCATTTCCCTTTTCAGATTTTCTAGTTTCCCTACCACGTTCAAGCTTCTGACATTCCACGCCCCGACTCGTAGAACGTTATCCTTTCGTTGATTATTCAATCTTTTTCTCATGGTAACCTCCCCCGTGGCAGTCCCCTCCCGGAGATCCGAATGGGGGACTATTCCGGAATCTTTTGCCAATGGAAAGATCATCATGACACTTCTTCAATTACAGGCCACATGTCCTGTATTAGTTTAGGGTTCCTGAAGAGGGGCAGCAGACTCTTCAGTTGTTGCAGGGGAAACAGTCTGGATGACTGACTGATGTGGCCTTGTAACACTAACCAAAATGGCCTTGCTGTACTGGTACTGCGAACGGCTGAAAGCAAGAAGAAACTACAGCCCTAATTTTTCCCGAGAACATGTAGCTCTATTGTATGGTTAAATGATGGTGGCGTCCTCTTGGGTAAAATATTCCGTAGATAAAATAGACACCATTCGGATCTCTGGGTGGGAACTGCTCAGGAGGATGTTGTAAGGAGAAACAAAACTGGCATTCTACGGGTCGGAGCGGGGAATGTTAGTTCCCTTAATCTGGTAGGTGGGTTAGAAGATTTAAAAAGGGGAAGCGGGTAGGCTAAAGTTAGATATAGTGGGAATTGGCGAAGTTCGGTGGGAGGAGGAACAGGACTTCTGGTCAGTCGCCTACAGGGTTACAAATACAAAATCAAACAAGGGCAATGCAGGAGTAGGTTTTAAAAATGAATAAGAAGATAGAAATGCGGGTAAGCTACTACGAATAGCGTAGCGAACGCACTATCGTAGCCGAGGCAGACAAGAAGACCACAGTAGTACAAGTTTACATGCCAACCAGCTCCACAGATGATGAGGAGGTTGAAAAAATGTATGAAAAAATAAAAGAAATTATCACGTAGTTAAGGGGTGACTGGAATTCGATACTAGGAATGGGAAGAGAAGAGAAAATAGTAGCTGAATATGGACTGGGGAAAGGAATCAGAAAGGAAGCCGCCTGGTAGAATTTTCCACAAACCATAATTTAATCAATGCTAATACTTGGTTCAAGAATCATAAAAGAAGGCTGTATATGTGAAAGAGACCTGGAGACACCGAAAGGTGTCAGATTAATTATATTATGGTTAGACATAGATTTAGGAAACAGATTTTAAATTTTATGTCTTTTCGAGGGCCATATGTAGACCCTGATCACAATTTATTGGCTATGAACTGTACATTAAAACTGAAGACATTGGAAAAGGCAGGAAATTAAGGATGTTGTACCAGGATAAGTTGAAAGAACCAGAGATTGTTGAAAGCTTTGGAAGGAGCGTTATACAACGGTTGCCTAGAACAGTTGGAAGGAATACAGTAGAAGACGAATGGGTAGCCTTAAGAGATGAAATAGCGAAGGCAGCAGAGTATCAAATAGGCAAAGAGACAAGGCCTAGTAGGAATCCTTGGATAACAGAAGAGATATTGAATTTAACTGATGAAAGGAGAAAATTTAAAAATGCAGGAAATGAAGCAGGTGAAAAGGAATACAAACGTTTAAAAAATGAGATTAACAGACAGGGTAAAATTGCTAATTAGGAATGGCAAGAGGACAAATGTAAGAATTTAGAAGCATATTTCACTAGGGGAAAAATAGATACCGCCTACAGGAAAATTGAAGAGGCCTTCGGGGAAAATAGAAGCAGCTGTACGACAAAGCTCCGAAAGATCTAAATCGAAACTAGGCCCCAGGAATAGGCGATATTCCGTCAGAGCTACTGATAGCCTTGGGAGAGCCAGCCATAACAAAACTCTTCCATTTGGCGTGCCAGATGTATGAAACAGGCGAAATACTCTCAGACTTCAAGAAGAATGTAATAATTCCAATTCCAAAGAGAGCTGTTGCTGACAAGTGTGACATTTTCCGAACAATTTGTTTGATAAATCACGGGTGCAAAATACCAACACGAATTCTCTACAGAAAAATGGAAAAACTGCTAGAAGCAGACATCGGGGAAGATCAGTTTGAATTCCAGAACAATGCAGGAACACACGAGGCAATACTGGCCCTACGACTTGTCTTAGAAGATAGGGTAAGAAAACGCAAACCTACATTTGTGGCATTTGTGGATTTAGAGAAAGCTTTTGACAGTGTTGACTGGAAAACTCTCTTTGAAATTCTGGGGCAAGCAGGAGTAAAATACAGAGAGAGAAAGGATATTAACAACTTGTACAGAAACCAGTCGAGGGGGCATGAAAGGGCATCAGTGGTAGAGAAGGGAGTGAGACAGGTCTGTAGCCTATATCCGATGTTATTCAACAGGTGTATTGAACAAGAAGTAAAGGAAACAAAAGAAAAATCAGGAGTGAGAATTAAAGTCTAGGGAAAAGAAATAAAAACTTTGAGGTTAGCCGATAACATTGTAATTTTGTCAGAAACAGCAAAGGACTTGGAAAAGCAGTTGAACGGAATGGACAGCGACTTGAAAGGAGGAGATAAGATGAACAGCAACAAATGCAAAATGAGTACAATGAAATGTAATCGAATTAAATCAGGTGATGCTAACGAATAAGATTAGGAAACGAGACACTTAAAGTAAGAGATGAGTTTTGCGAAATGTTTGTTGGTGGCAGTAGTATCATTCTAAAGTCTGCTTCAAATGTTGGTTATCTAAACTTTCTCAGTACTATTCCTCGAAAAGAATGTCGTCTTCCATTCAGTGATTCGAGTTTGAGTTCCCGAACCATCTACACAACACTAGTTGTGTTGTTTGAAGCTGCCGGTAACAAATCTAGCCGCCTCCTCTGAACTGCTTCGATATCTTCCTTTAATCTGACCTGATACGGATCCCAAACACTCAAGCAGTAGTCAAAATAGGTCCCATTCGCGTCTTGTATGTCGTCTCCTTTATAGGTTACCCACTCTTTCCCAAAATAATCCCAATAAATCGGAGTCCACAATTCACCTTGCCTACCACAATTCTCACATGCTCGTGCCATTTCATATCGTTTTGCTAAGTGACAACCAGATATATAAACGACGTGACTGTGTCAAGTAGAACACTATAAACACTGCAACCGAACGTTACAGGTTTGTTTTTCCTACTCATCCACATTAACTTAAATTTTTCTACATTTAGAGGTGGCCGCCATTCGTCACACCAACTAGAAATTTTGTGAAAGTCACCTTGTGTCTTCATAAAGTCACTCAACTTCGACACCTTCCGGCTCACCACAACATCGTCAGCAAACAACCACGACGGCTGCCAACCCTCTCTGCTAGGTCATTTATGTATATAGAACATAGCAGCGGTCCTATGACACTTTCCTGAGGGGTATATTCGAAAATTTCTTTTTCGAGATCCAAAGGGAATAAAAATTTATTCTGCTGTATCTTTTCCATGTGAATAAATGCAGAAAAATTCATCGAGCAAAGAGAAAGAACTCGATAGTACCCCGTTACTGTTTTACTGTTTAACCTGTAAATATTTAGGAGTGAGACTAAGAAGTGGTATTAAAGGGATGATAACGTAAAGTCAGCATTACGGAAGACGAGTGGAATGCTTACTTAGGTTTGTTGCATGGGTTCTAGCAAAGCGCAGTGCATCCGTGAAGGAACTCGCGCAAGCGACGTTGGGGCGACGATTTTTAGAGCACTGCTCCAGTGTTTGGAGTGGTACACTTTGGCGTGACAGCAGACCTCGAGCGAGTTCGATTAGGATCGAAGAAAGTAGGTGTAGTCTACACCAAAGGATAACAGAGCTCCTCAGTTAAAACAATTTTATTCTTTTTCCTTTTTCCGTCTGGGTCATCTAATCACCACGTGCCAATTTCAATGCTTCTTCCTTTGTTCTTTCTTCTTCCTCGGATATTCTTTCATCGTCTCACTATGTATCCTCTTTCTGTCCTCAGACTATTTTGACCCTGTCTTCTCCTTCCTGACTTGGAAACCTTCCATTTTTAACACTTTACTCTTAAAAATCTCTCTTTCTGTTGCATCTTATTCACTTTTGTCGTTTCTTTCCAAATCTTCCCTAACTTCTTGAATCCAGGCTACTGTTGACTTCTTGTCCCAAAGATGCTTAAAAATCTATTTGGTTAATCTGTTGCCGTTCGTTCCGTATAAATGTCAAAAAAAAAAAAAAACAAAAAAAAAAGCAGTCGTCTCTTCCGTAGCGTTTCAGTTACGTTTTCAATGTTGCGATGTACTACTTCATTACGTCTTAATTCCCATAGCCCTGTATTTCTTAGCGCAACGGGCATTTTTCAAATTATTTTTCTTTCTAGGACTTCAAGTTTGCGTAATTTGTAATTCAGTACTAAACATTAACTTGCGTAGAGGAGACATTCTGGTTTTACTACTGTGTTGTAGTGCTGTATTTTCAAATTTTTAGACAGAGATATTCTGTTGAAAATATTATTTCTTGTACCATATCCCTCCATTTTACGTATTCTTCGTTCTACAGTGAATTTTTCTAAGCCATTTCCTTGAATTTTTTCTCCAAAATATTTAAATTAATTAAGCCTCTTAATCTGTCCAGTATCTGTTACTACGCTTTTTGGAGCATTTTTTTCTCTTTTTCATAAATTTTGTTTTTTCTACAGAAATTTTTGAACCTGCTTTGTTGGCTGTTTCTTGTAAGAGGTTGATTCGTATTTCTGCATTTGTTAGGTTTTCACAAACCACAGCAAAATCATCCTCAAATGCTAGACAGTGAATTTCAATAACTTTGTTCTTAGTCTCCACTCTTATTGGTGATAGCTTCTGTTCTTTTAGTTTTTGTTTCCATTCTCTTACTGTTTTCTGTAGGACGCAGTTGAAGACGAGTGGAGACAGGCAGTCGCCTTGCCTTCCACCTAATATATTTCACCCCGAAACTTTACTTTTGATTTGGTGTCTGTGAGCGAATCGCGATTAAGGTTTGCTAATTTAGATTTAATGCCAAGTTCACGGATCACATACCTTCTTAAAATCAGCAAACGTCACAACTATGTCTTTAGAGTTTGTAAGTCTGTGACGGATTATGGACTTTAGATTGAAAATCCGTTCTGAGCAAGATCTGCCCTTTCTAAATCCACTCTGATAATCTCCCAAATGGCTATCAAGTGTTGCTTCTCCCTAGTTTAGTAATACAGTTGGAAATATTTTATAACTCACTGGCAACAGAAATATAACTATGTAGTTATTTATATCAAGCTTTCTTGTGTAAAGGATGGGTAAGAGCCACTTATCAATCTTCTGGAATCTTTTCAGTTTCCCACATTTCGTCAAACATGATCTGAAGGTTAGTTATAAGTTTTGGTTGAGAGCATTTTATAAAGTCATCTGTAATACAGTCTTCTTCACTGGCTTTGCTGTTTTCAGGGTATTTGTTGCTTTTTTAAATTTCTTCAGCTGTAGGTTATCGATCTGCTTCTGTGTGTCATGAAGATCTGGGAATTCTAGCTAACAATTCGGTTCTTGTTAGTCCAAGAGTTGTTCAATGTGCTTTCTTAGCATTTCACCTTTCTGGGTACCGTTTAGGTCAGTTTTAGCATTTTCATCTCTAAAGGAAATACTTGGAATCTGGTAGCCCTTTAGATGATTTTTAAACATCTGATAGAATTTCAGGGAGCTATTCTAAACACAGCTGTTTTATATGTCAGGAAGTTATAACTTCTCAAAAGATCATTTAGCACTCTACATTACTCTCGCTGTTCCTTTCCTTTGCATTTTAAATCCCTCAAGGTACTCAGTCTTCCCAGAACATCTCCATTCTTTCCACTGTTTTGTTCTTTCTTCAATTGCTTTTTGAGAGGTTTCATTCCACAGACTGTCGTCTTCATTTTTGTTGGCCCAAGCTTATTCTTCGCTCCCCTGCGTTAATGTTGCTTTGAGAAATAGCCACGTGATCTAACTGGAACTCTCTTAGTATTACTTTTGGAGATGTTCATGTTTTTGCTTTTCTTGACAATGTTTTGATGGAACGTGATATTAACTTACTTTAACTGAAATGTTTTACAAAGATTAATTAGTCTTGTTCCATTTTTGTTCGTCCATTTAGGGCTGGATATTCTTCTACTATTTTTCGAAAAGCTTTTCCCCCTTCCTATTTGTACGTTAAAATCCCCCAGTAGTATCATAACTCCGATTTTGGAATTTTCAGTATTTCGTCTTCTAAAAGTTCCCGAAATGTCCCTACCTTATTCGGATTTTTCTTGTTGTTGTTTTTGTGGTCTTCAGTCCTGAGACTGGTTTGATGCAGCTCTCCATCCTACCCTATCCTGTGCAAGCTTTTTCATCTCCCAGTACCTACTGCAACCTACATCCTTCTGAATCTGCTTAGCGTATTCATCTCTTGGTCTCCCTCTACGATTTTTACCCTCCACGCTGCCCTCCAATACTAAATTGATGCCGGCCGAAGTGGCCGTGCGGTTAAAGGCGCTGCAGTCTGGAACCGCAAGACCGCTACGGTCGCAGGTTCGAATCCTGCCTCGGGCATGGATGTTTGTGATGTCCTTAGGTTAGTTAGGTTTAACTAGTTCTAAGTTCTAGGGAACTAATGACCTCAGCAGTTGAGTCCCATAGTGCTCAGAGCCATTTGAACTAAATTGGTGATCCCTCGATGTCTCAGAACATGTCCTACCAACCGATCCCTTCTTCTAGTCAAGTTGTGCCACAAGCTCCTCTTCTCCCCAATTCTATTCAATACCTCCTCATTAGTTATGTGATCTACCCATCTAATCTTCAGCATTCTTCTGTAGCACCACATTTCGAAAGCTTCTATTCTCTTCTTGACCAAACTATTTATCGTCCACGTTTCACTTCCATACATGGCTACACTCCATACAAACACTTTCAGAAACGACTTCCTGACGTTTAAATCTATACTCGATGTTAACAAATTTTTCTTCTTCAGAAACGCTTTCCTTGCCGTTCCCAGTCTACATTTTATATCCTTTCTACTTCGACCATCATCAGTTATTTTGCTCCCCAAATAGCAAAACTCCTTTACTACTTTAAGTGTCTTATTTCCTAATCTAATTCCCTCAGCATCAACCGACTTAATTCGACTACATTCCATTATCCTCGTTTTGCTTTTGTTGATGTTCATCTTATATCCTCCTTTCAAGACACTGTCCATTCCGTTCAGCTGCTCTTCCAAGTCCTTTGCTGTCTCTGACAGAATTACAATGTCATTGGCAAACCTCAAAGTTTTTATTTCTTCTCCATGGATTTTAATACCTACTCCGAACTTTTCTTTTGTTTCCTTTATTGCTTGCTCAATATACAGATTGAATAACATCGGGGATAGGCTACAACCCTGCCTCACTCCCTTCCCAACCACTGCTTCCCTTTCATGTCCCTCGACTCTTATAACTGCCATCTGCTTTCTGTACAAACTGTAAATAGCCTTTCGCTCCCTGTAGTTTACCCCTGCCACCTTCAAAATTTGAAAGAGAGTATTCCAATCAACATTGTCAAAAGCTTTCTCTAAGTCTACATTGTCATCATTGATTGAAGCATGGCAATTAACAAAGGTATACTGTTTATTTTTGCTTTTCACTGTGAGAAAAGAGTCTTTCGGCCTTAGGCCATTATCAAGTGCTGATATTATGACTTTAAGGCATGTCATCGTAATGTAAGCTGACACATTTGTGAGTCGTTGTCAATCCTGTTAAATACATTCGTGTCGTTGTTACACAGTGCGAGCACATGTACACAAACATCTACATCTACGTCCATACTCCGCAATCCACCTGACGGTGTGTGGTGGAGGGTACTTGGAGTACCTCTATCGGTTCTCCCTTCTATTCCAGTCTCGTATTGTTCGTGGAAAGAAAGATTACCGGTATGCCTCTGTGTGGGCTCTAATCTGTTCCCTGAACAGCTGGTCCTCTTGGTGATTACTAGTTACACATCAGACGGCAGCAGCCGATACACTCTAATGCAACTTTCATGTAATTATTATACCATGATTAACAGTAGAATGATAGGGATCAATCGTTACAGATCAAACGGCAGGAGACAATTTACGTTAATGCAAATTTCATGGGACTACAGTGATGCGATTACAATAAAATGCTTTCAGCGTTAAGTATATGGAGTACTAAACTGAAGACAAACTGAACAGTGGCAAAATTTACTTGCAGACAGGAAATGAGACGCTTGACAAATGATTCGTAACTGAATGAAGAGAATAAGCAAATTAAACATGCAAGTCTTTCGTCTCAAAGATAGCTTACCCAACGCCTGAAAAAAGACAGGCAATAAGCACGTATACAAAAATTCCTTTTAAGTTTTAGGACCTCGGGCCAGTAGACGATACATATACCTGAGCTCCAGGCGCCAACCAGGTACAGACACGGACGCCGTACACAACAGGCAGCGCGGTAAACGGCCAGTCGTCCCGCTCGACCGCCAGTTGTCGGCACGACCAGTAGTGCGAGGTATACAGGTCTCAGACCGACTTCGTTTCACATATTTTCCTTCAAACAGTATTAACTTCAAAACAGGCACCTGTTATTAGGTGTACTTGGAGCATAAGCGGAACGTTAGAGTCTCCTAAATAAGGAAGGCATAGGTCAAGCCCACAACCCAGGCTCAGAGGTATAATAAATCGTAAGAAATTATGAACCAATACATAGCTTGTCCCAATGCGATAGCGAAAACGCTACATCGTAAACTCCTTAAATAAAAAATACCATCCCAATAAACCCAAGGTAGTGGACTTACTAGTTACACATGATTAGATAAAACATCAAATTAGTATCAAAACACGTTACAAGTTGTCACTGCGTCCAAGTAGTAACCAAATTCGTGAAACCCGAGGTATTTTAAACAAGCATTTCAAATCACACTAACATAAGATTACCTCAAGGAAAGGCATAAAGTGATAAAATAACCTAACAAATAGTTACGTCTTTGATAAACTCAAACATTCAAGACTTCGCAGAAAGATCTGGCAGAATGACCATACTTTGTTGCATCGGTTGTTCAATGATACACAATACTTTCTGAAATCGACTAAACACTAAGGTTAAGAAGTAACACACAGTAAGGCCCAAGTTTTAAATGGTAAACCAGAATATTGGCGCAATCAAACGCCAACAGGAATCACTACAGTCAGAATGGCACAACAAGATAGATTGTGCACAGAGTTTCGTGATTGAGAATCAGCCAGTTGTAAGACGTGTATATTTCTATTGTCTATTGTCAAACCACAATTTATTAATAGGATTAAGTAGGAATAACTAATGCCGGTATTACACTATCAGATTTCTTTGTCCAATATCTTTGTCCAATATCTTTGTCCAATATCTTTGTCAAAGATTTTTGATAGTGTAATAGGGACTTTGTCAAATGTCGTCCAATATTTGATCAAATCTAGGGCCTCGCTGTATATTTGATCAAAGAAACGGCTTGTCTTCTGTTCACTGCAATGTGACATGTTACCACATGGAAGCGTTCTGTCGTCTGTAGTGTTTTTATAACCATTGCCAGTAAATACAATTGGTGTGTGCCGACAACTACAAAATTAATAGAGATGTCTGAAGCTGATGAGGCGCTTTACAACGTGAGGCACTCTGAATACAAAAATAGATTAAGAAGATTGAAGACCTAACCTGACCTAACCTAACCTAACATAACCCTCTCCTGTAGCAAGGAATCGGAGTGTTATAGTGAGCCTGTCTTCTGAAGATGTAGCAGTTCTTAAGTCAATATTGTGTGATATGAGGATACACTTCATTGAGCACATACAGAAATGTATGCTCATCCATTCTTAAGTAATTGATATACGACTTGACGTCTTCCACTGTAAGCTCACGTAACAAGTTTTGTTGAATGCTTTTATCGTGTCGTCGTAAAACCCACGGCTTCACCCAGATTAGATTAGTTTCTCGTTCCACAGATCCGTGCTGAGGAGATCCTCGTGGATGTGGAACATGTCGATTTTTTTAAGCTGAAATAACAATACTAATAGTATGAATATATACAATACATCATTTGTTTCTATTAAAAATTTCGCCAATGGAGTAGAAGGAGTTGGCCAGTAGTAAGTCTTTCAGGCTCCTTTTAAAATGATCTTTATTTCTAACTAAATTTTTTATGTTTCCTGGCAAATTATTGAAGATGAGTGTTCCTGAGTAGTGGACCCCTTTTTGAACTAAAGTAAGTGCTTTTAAGTCCTTGTGCAGATCATTTTTATTCCTGGTATTGTATGTATGAACTGAGTTGTTTGTTGGAAAAAGAGATTTATTTACGATAAATTTCATTAAGAAGTAAATATACTGAGAGGCAGTAGTTACTATACCCAGTTCTTTGAAGAGGTTTCTGCAGGAGGTCCGTGAATTTACTGCACAAATAATACGTATTACACGCTTTTGGACCTTGAAAACTTTTGTTTGACTTCAAGATTTACCCCAAAATATTATCCCATATGACATTATGGAATGAAAGTATGCAAGCTTTTTCATTTCTATGTTGCCTATGTCTGCTAACACTCGAATTGCAAATACAGATTTGTTAAGGCCTTTCTGCAGTTCTGTGGTGTGCTCCTCCCAACTGAATTTATTATCAAGTTGTAATCCCAGGAATTTAAGACTGTCAACCTCGTATGTATGGTTCCATTTCCCCCCCCCCCCCCCCCCAACTTCTTTTCCGCATGTGCACACAATGCAATTGGAGTACGTAGAACTGCTGCGGTTAATAACAAGTTGTTGTCAGCCATCTTGAACTTTGACGAAAAATTTGATGACAGTGTAATACTCCTTGTAGCGCTACGTCAAAGATCTTTGTCAAATATATTGGACGGAATATTGGATCACATCTTTGATCAAATCTTTGACAAAGAAATTTGATAGTGTAATACCGGCCTAATATTTGTCATTCTGGAAATAATTGTGCTAGCAGGGAATGTCTGCACCAAAGTATTGTTGGCGGGAGAGACCGCACATTGATATAATTTTAAAAAGGGCGGGAGAGACCGCGTATGGATACATTTTAAGAAAAGAGCGGGAAAGACCGCGCATTGATACATTTTGTAGTGGTAGCAAGGATTGTCTGCACCAGAAAGCGTTGTTTGCCGGAGAAAACGCACTTTAGCGTTCGTAGGAAGTCAGTAGTAAGCGAGATGTGAAGCGAGTCGGTAGCAGGTCTGAAGCGAGAGGTTGAGAGGAGCGGTGCGCCAGCCAGCCACCAGCTATGATTTGCAAGAGATTATAAACGGATATAGAGAGACATCAGCTAACTATTATCATAAGAGGAACTAAAATTATTGAATTACGTTTTTGAGAAACTCAAGACTACTGAAGGTATGTTTGCGCAATGCTAGTTGTAAGATTATTGTAAAAAGTAAGTCCCATTTGAACGTTTGTAAAATCATTTCATTACCAATAGCAAATATTTGAAGATTCGGTTTTAGAATATAATTAATTTTTGCCAGCAATATTGCATTACTGATTATAATCCATCCCAAAAACCATCAGCGTAAAACTTCGCAAAATTTTATTGTTGTCAAGAAAAAGTTTAACTATGAATTACGTAACTTCAGTCAAATTAATTAAAGTCAAATTAATTAAAAAAGAACGTCAGCTTTGGTAATAAATACAGCCACTTATTATGACAGCCCACCAGCAGCTAATAGAGTATAGTAAAACAGAGAAAGTATATCCATGTCGCAGTTCGATGTAACAGTCAGATGGCGATCCAGTAACAGTAAAAAAAAGATAAGGAACAGTTTTGGGTTATTGCAGGTAACGACTAAGGGCCACGACCACGACACATTCTATGTTTCGTCGAAATAATCAGCAATCACTTTTAATAAGCAGCATTTAAATTTGTATGCGAAGATTGCACTTATTATTATTATTGAGAAAGAGAATTAATTTAAAAGGGAAGATTTCATTTGTTATTATTAAGCAAGAGATAGAAATCGTAAGGAAAGGTTTTATAGGTTATTGTAGAAGGGAAGGTTGTGTAACAAAAGAGATATAGAGGAGACGGGAATGTTCACAGTAATCTGTCTCAGGTTCATCACACTTGCAACCCGGAGGGCGGAAAATGTGTCTCCAGCGAATGACGTAAATACAACGGTGTCGCCTTATTATGTCATTTGAAGTCCGTGTCCAACAGGTAGGTCGCGAGTGAGGACCCACAACAACATATTAACGGCTAAGGAACACCAAACTTCTTCGCTACGCAGTACATCCCAAAACGCGACCAATACAGCCGGCGCCGATCCGAATGGACGCTTTCATAGCGACATTATTCGCCGCGAAGCCAGCCTCTCGTGTCCACTATCAACCACACGCCGCTACTAACCGCCTCTCACTCCCCACGTCCGCTAGCACGATTCTCTCTCCTGCGCGCCACCTCGCCGCCGCATCACGAGCGCCGGAAGGGTACGATCTCTGGAGGAGAACCGATAACTCGAAAGCGAGCACGGCTCATAAACAAAATTTATGGAGTAATCAATCGTCACAATGAGACCAAGAAAAACTTAAAGAATCACAGACACATGCATAGTAGTTAGCTGACATAGCATAAAGTACTTCTTTAGAAATTAGGGGAAGGCGGGGCAAGACGGGGAGGTGGGGTAAGACGGGGAAGGGCTATAAGCTACAGTTAGAGTGCTGCCATCTGTGGATAGCTACGTCAACATCATCAATACACAGGTCTCAGGGTGTTGACATTGTTGAACCTTAGTTTAGCGGCGGTTTCTGTGAGCTTTTCAAGGTACGTACAATTTTTATACTGATTTGCAATGTTTTACACCTTTCGAGGTCCTAAAACATGTATTTCGTGAACATTTGTCCAGACTGTATGTATAGCACTGAATAGTACGTCTTATTAACAGCAAACTGCTGTGTCAGTAGTCAATGTTCACTACATAGTGTTCATGTAGGCGTAAAATAACCTGACAGAATGGTAGGGGGCAAGACGGGCCCATTACGTTCTTATCGTCTCATGTGTTTACCTCGCTGCTGGTTTTGAACACGCACATTATACGTTGAATACAATTGTAAATAGAATGGTATTTGTTGTAGTGTCGGTAGCTGGACCGACACTGTGGAGTTGACTGCTGCAAAAGAAAGCTAGTGACTAACGCTGTGGCCGATAGTGCACGCACAGCAATAAGCAGCCGGGCGTGAAGTCTGGAACATGAGAACTTATGAATGAATAAGAAGAAAAGTATGTAGATGCTTTTTACTTAACTTTTATTTATCCTTGGAATACATCTCTCTTGAATACTCGTAAGCTATAGGCACTGATACAAATGGCTCCTTGCTAGTTCGTAGCCATTAACTTCTGATGGCTATTGTGTCTCTCGGCTAATGAGAGAGAAAGGCTTCGTACAACTGGGCGATAGCTAGGTTCGCGTACAACTGGGCGGTAGCTTGGTCCTCGTACAACTGGGGCCGAGTCCACTCTCGTATCACGAGACCTGCCTTGGTGGTGGCGCTAGGTCTGCGATCACAGTGGCGACACGCGGGTCCGACATGTACTACATGGACCGCGGCCGATTTAAACTACCACCTAGCAAGTGTGGTGTCTGGCGGTGACACCACATTCCTCCCCCGCAAATCGGCGAACGGTCGTGTAATAAGGCTTCCGCCCGCCGTGGGGAGGACCACATGTTGACGTATGCGATGAGGTGGGGAGCCTAACAACAGGCGAGGCTGTGCCACCCGCACCCGGCCATCCGGTCCGAGGGGAGCTAGGAAACGCCTGCAAAACTAGTCCAGGGTGCACGTCAACATGCGGTGTATGCGCCCGTAAAGAGACAGGAGGTACTAAAGGGTCGACGTCCATGGCGTCGGGGTAGCCGACGCGCGATGACGTCATGTGGTCCGGAGCGGGCGGGAGTTCCATGGCGGCGGACAGCTGGTCACGGGAAGCGATCGGCGGCGCGTGACCCTGGGAGGCGCTTGGCGGCTGCAGCGAAGCGTCGAACGCGGGCGCCGGCGGCGGGAGAACAAGCAGCGGCGGCGGCGGCGGCGGCTGCTGCGGCGGCGGCGGCGGCGGCGCGTCGCCATCGGGCAAAATGGAAGGCATCGTCGGTAACACCTGGGGATGAGGCGAGCCAGTAGATGGGTCCCCAGGGCGCTGACCGGACGGCACCGTCGCTGAAAGCAGACGGGGAGCGGCAGAACCCGAGCGACGACAGAGGCGCAGCTGATTGAGATGCCGACGCACCTCACCAGAGGCCCCCAAAACCAAATACATCGCGCGGCCGAGGCAGCGAAGAATGCGCCCTGCGAGCCAACGCCGTGAACCTCGATAGTTGCGATAAAATACAACGTCGCCTGGAGCAAAAGCAGGAGTCTGCCGCTGCACAGGAACCTGATGCGGCGGATGCAGCAAAGACATCAAGGTGCGATGAGGACGACCGTGGAGCAACTCAGCCGGCGAGCGCCCATCTCGGGGCTGAGAGCGATACGAAGACAAAAAGAGCAACAATGCGTCCTCCCGAGAATGCGACTCTTTCAGTTTCAACATCTGTGACTTGAAAGTCCGGACCAATCGTTCAGCGGCACCGTTGGACTGAGGCGAAAACGGCGCAGTCTGATTCACTGATAGGACCTGATTTACAATAGACATGTTAAACAACTTAAATAAATCGAGACCAAACAAGTTCACTGCAGAAGAAGAACGAAGAACGTAAAATGACACAAGTTTTGTTTGTCCCTTGTATGTCGCAAGAAGGCTGCACTGTCCTAACACAGGAATTGTCTGTCCGGAATATGTGGTTAGCTTAACATTTGCGGCACGCAACGGAGGGTTGCCCAGTTGTTTGTACGTGTCGTGATTGAGCAATGAAACTGCAGCTCCGGTATCGAGCTGGAATGGTATCACTTTGCCTTCAAAGTCTAAGTCCACAAAAAGTTTATTGTTCTGCTGACAAGAGCGATTGTTTTGTGCAATTGGAACAGACACTGGTACAGAATCACTTGCTAATTGACGTGACTTCCGGCGACGTCGACGCACAGTTTTTGTGGGACGATCACAGTTACTGTGAGAGAAAGTGTCACTGGACGAAGTGGAATTAACGACATGAATGTCCATAGGCGAAGGTCCACGAGCCTGAGTGTCCTTGGTTCGATTCCGGCGCGAAGCAAAGGGCCGGGAATGATTGTGATTGTCTGATCTGAGCTTTTTCTGGCAAACACTTTGAACATGTCCTTTCTTATTGCAGAAAAAGCAAATAGCTTGGCGTGACGGGCAATGTTCACGCGAATGTCTAGTAGCACACCGCGGGCATGATTTCACTGCATTTGTGTGCCGGCGCGGCACACCTGGCGTAGCACGCGGCGGTCGCTGTGTCGCCGTTCGCGAGGCCCGGTTACCGGGTCGCACAGCGCGTCCAGCGGGCCGGTTAATGTTACACACGGCTGGCGAAGTTTCAAAAGATTCCTGAGCACAGTCCAGTGTGTCCTGTCTATCCAATATGTCTATCACTTGTTGAAGGGAGGGATTAACTAGTTTCAAAATTTGCTCCCGTATGCGAACATCAGAAACGTTCTGTGCAATTGCATCACGCACCATTGTATCTGAATAAGAAAGACCACAGTCACATTCAAAGGCACAGTCCCTAGTAAGTCCTTGCAATGTTGCTACCCACTCCCTATTAGTTTGACCGGCCGTACGTTTTGTACGAAAAAACGTATACCGTTTTGCAACCACATTAACTGTTTCTTTGAAATAGGCATCCAATGCAGACAAAATTTCCTCGTAGGACAGAGTTGCTACGTCTCGCCGGGGAAACAATTTCACTATCACACGGTATGTGGACACACCGACACAAGAAAGCAAAAACGGCTGCCGCTCATTACCTTGAATTCTGTAGGCAGCCATGTGAAAGGCGAACTGACGAGACCACTCTTGCCAGGTCTCATCGGCTGCCACGTATGGTCGAAAGGGAGGTGCAACAGCGTTCAGTGGCAGCGGTAGCGAAGAAGCGGCGGCGGCCGCATCGGTGTGCAGCGCACGTTGACCCTGGACGAGCTGTCCAAGGGCATCCAGTAACGCCTGCGTCTGCTGATTCTGCAAGCGATAAAATTCGGACAGTACATCTGGAGAATGTGGCGAAGCCATGACACAATTAAATGTAAGCAATCAGAACACTTGAAATCGGCCAATGGTGCAAAGGAATTAATACAAACTCTTTATCTCGTCGCCATATGTTGTAGTGTCGGTAGCTGGACCGACACTGTGGAGTTGACTGCTGCAAAAGAAAGCTAGTGACTAACGCTGTGGCCGATAGTGCACGCACAGCAATAAGCAGCCGGGCGTGAAGTCTGGAACATGAGAACTTATGAATGAATAAGAAGAAAAGTATGTAGATGCTTTTTACTTAACTTTTATTTATCCTTGGAATACATCTCTCTTGAATACTCGTAAGCTATAGGCACTGATACAAATGGCTCCTTGCTAGTTCGTAGCCATTAACTTCTGATGGCTATTGTGTCTCTCGGCTAATGAGAGAGAAAGGCTTCGTACAACTGGGCGATAGCTAGGTTCGCGTACAACTGGGCGGTAGCTTGGTCCTCGTACAACTGGGGCCGAGTCCACTCTCGTATCACGAGACCTGCCTTGGTGGTGGCGCTAGGTCTGCGATCACAGTGGCGACACGCGGGTCCGACATGTACTACATGGACCGCGGCCGATTTAAACTACCACCTAGCAAGTGTGGTGTCTGGCGGTGACACCACAGTATTCGTTATTCCAACACTTTCCTAATTAATTGCAAAATATGCCTTAGGGTGTATGATGAATAAAAATACACAAAAAGTGCGAAGTCAGTATTCTAGCCATGCTTTAACGACTGATTATTGGAAATATGGTATTTACTGTATGATTAGATTACCAGGAGTGATCTGCCTCAATAGTATGTTCCACGTATTTTATTTCAGATGGTTCGCAAGTATCGGCGACAAACGTCTAGGCAAGATTGGTCATTGGTGTCAATGGAAGGCGCTGTAAATGCTCTTGTGGAAGGTCATATGGGTTCTTTCAGGGCTGCTCGACAGTTCAACGTGCCACAGAAATATTTGTTTCAGCGTCGGGGTGCCCACGACACTTGTGCAGGTACAGAAAGTGATGACGACGAGGCTGTCCACACTTGTGTACTATGTGAAAGTAAGAGGCCTAAATGAAACGTAATACCTGATTCTACAATTCGCAGAACCATGTTTCGAAACCTTATCGTCACATGATTTCGTTATTCCAGTCCTTATTTAAGCTTTACAGATGAATTCATGCTAGTTCCCCATCTTACCCCGCATATGGGGCAAGATGGGGAATTGGTAGTTTATGTTTCAAATCGAGATATTTCTACCTAAATGTAACAAGTTAATTCAATGGTTAAATAAACAAATGATAATCAAACCTACTTGAATTTGTTTGTTTTTGTCCCTTTTGTAAGGGTTTAAAGTTAGCTTCCCCATCTTGCCCCGCCTTCCCCTAAAACAGTCGCACGTCCATGTTTCAGATTTCAGTATGTCCTAAAAACGTCAACATAAATAAAAACTGTGTATGCTCTAGTACACAGAATTGCGACCACTTAATTAACATAAGTATGTCGTAGCAAATGTTCAAACTCACCAGTGCTTTCATTCTGGCTTA
Source organism: Schistocerca piceifrons (assembly GCF_021461385.2). NCBI lineage: Eukaryota > Metazoa > Arthropoda > Insecta > Orthoptera > Acrididae > Schistocerca > Schistocerca piceifrons. The sequence goes on along the minus strand of NC_060142.1, from coordinate 549,551,725 downwards.
GCGCCGTAAATATTCAACTGCAATCCCTAGTTCCTGTACTCAAATTCTTTCGTTTGCTGTTATCTTTCTGCCCTGCGCTTCTAGTCAAAATGGTTTTCCGAATCCTATAGATAACAATTAGGTTATAATAGAGATGAAATGTCAAGAAATTAAACCTAGAACAGCACTGAAGAATAATCAGCTTCAGTATTTTCATCAGAACTTGTTCTGAAAGTATTCATGTTCCTGTATTTACATATACTTTTTAAATTAATAGAGCAATGTGTAGAAAATTAAATGAGATAAAAAAGGGATTGCTGGAATTTCCGCAGAACGAGGCGACAGAAGGAAAACGGAAACGCACTACCGAGAACTGTTACGAGCACAGCGTACGACCTTCCTCGTTCTCTGTTTTCCAGTGCTGCAGACACGAACCAGTCCGGCATGGAAGACGGATGATCTTGTTCGAGGTTATGGATTCCTTTCACAGGGGTCTTGGATCACAATTTTGTATTCGGTATAGCTATTGCACTTTTCCCCCATTCCTGAAAGTTACTATTGTCATGTATACCTCCTTACCTTGTAGGATATAGGTTCCACCTTTATGCAAAAATACTGTTTTTTCCTTTTTACGCAAACGTGTTTCGGCACTTCTGTGCCATCATCAGTGATTTTTGTTTATTGAAAACTGTAAACAGTGAATACTAACAAAGTGACGCCTAAAGGAAGTTTTTGTTCGTTTTGCTTCTTATCGTGGTTTTACATTAGATGGTTTTGCAGGACCATCTGTATGGTGTTCTGCACTGATCACTTATCTTCTGCAAACCTAACGATGTACGTGTGTATTTCACTGGCGAGTTAACACATCCCTTGATTTTTAAAAAAACGTGATTTTGGCCTGACAAAACGTTTGTGTGTATATTTGTTGTGACTCACTTTTTGTTGCGACTGATCCTACTTCCTTTGCATTCTGAGGGCAGTGCACACACATCTTAATGTACTTTGCGTAATTTCATTTTTTATAAACGCCGTTTCACTTCGCAAAACGCGGTGAGCACTATGTTGTGTTTCCTAACCGCGCCGGCGTTCATTTGTTCCCAAGAGAGTTTGGCGCCGAATTTGGATTTTGTTTACTTTTATCTCTCTTTCTGTGTGTCTGTGTGTGTGTGTAAGCTCCTTTAGCTGTTTGTGTTGCCTTTTCCGTAAAGTTTCTTTAATGTGTTAAATAACGTGCCTTTACAGAGTGCGGTGTTTTCATTTAAAACTTCTTAGCCTTCTGCTATTGCCTTATGTATGTGGAATTTCTCGTCTATTGTCCATTTGAGGTATAGGCTGTGGCTGCGAACGCGGAAAGGGAGACAATAGCTGCAGAGCCAAAAAATACAAAAGATGAAGATTTCGTCGTCCAGCGAGGCGTTCCACAACAAGCTATACAACAAATACAGAAACAATGAAACTTCAGAGACAACCCTCAACATACAGTTTCATAAAAATTGTTTTACTCAGTGTAATTCCGGACTATATAAAAAAAATTCTGTAAATAGGTCGCCTGCACCAAGTAGAGTGAAAAGAAGGCTGAAACACGAAATATACGCTAAAAAACAGTTGCTGAACAACGAACTTTACAAAACACACTTAGAACTGGCCAATAAATTTTCAATATCAGCTCAGTTTGAGGAAATGACAGAGAGAGAAAAGGCACACATACAGAAAAAATGTAAGAAAAACAGGATAAACGAAACAAAAAACTAAAGACAATCATAAGCTGCACAATCACACCCACTACAAACACTCATAACAATCAAACACATCAATTCCATGACGGAATAATCGACCTAACTGATAACCCACATAAAAAAATGCCTACTGAGAAAAGGACCAGAACACAACATTAACACACACTTATCACACAAAACAACAGAAGATCTCATAACACAATCTGAACACATTGTAAAAGAACCAGAAAAACTGGGTACACCAAAATTTAAAGCAAACTTAACAAGAGAATTAGTTGCTGCAGAATTAACTCAGATCATCAGAACACACAAAGCCTCCATAATCTCTAATTACAAAACACTAGAGGAGACCATAGCCATCAAGCTAAAACAAAACAATACCATACCAACAACTGCGACTATAGAAACATTAAGGTGATTATGAATGAAAATGAATACATGGATAAAACATTAGTGTTTCTGAAGGACCAACATCACCAATCTGAACAGTGACCGAACAGCAAGATATCAGATATACCTCCAACAAACACAAAAAACATTAAAAATACATTCTCAAAAGGCCCGATAAAAGGAATGACACAAAAAGTCCAAAGGTACCCGCTATAAAATTCCTACCAAAGTTGCACAAAGAACACAACCGTTCAAGGCCAGTCATTCACTTCAGAAATGCTCTCTCGTACCACTTAGCCCAACATAAAACACACTCCTTTAAAGAAAATATACACTTTTGAAAACAATAGGAACCTAGGGAACTGAATGGAACTAGTAGAGTAAATCAAGAACACAGACATATCAGACACAGCAAACATCATATCATTTGATGTCACATCAATTTATATTTGTATTCCAATAAATGAAACGACATTACCATACAAAGACTGAAACAACAAGGAAACACACCAGACTCACGCATTAATAATACAGCAACCATACTCAGTACCATTATAGCACAAAATCACATTACGTCCAACAAAGAATTTTATTTCCAATGTGAAGAGCTGCCAATGGGTCACCAACTAGGAGAACAGGATCTTCACACCCGTAATACATCTACATCTACATGACTACTCTGCAATTCACATTTAAGTGCTTGGCAGAGGGTTCATCGAACCACAATCATACTATCTCTCTACCATTCCACTCCCGAACAGCGCGCGAGAAAAACGAACAACTAAACCTTTCTGTTCGAGCTCTGATTTCTCTTATTTAATTTTGATGATCATTCCTACCTATGTAGGTTGGGCTCAACAAAATATTTTCGCATTCGTAAGAGAAAGTTGGTGACTGAAATTTCGTAAATAGATCTCGCCGCGACGAAAAACGTCTTGCTTTAATGACTTCCATCCCAACTCGCGTATCATATCTACCACACTCTCTCCCCTATTACGTGATAATACAAAACGAGCTGCCCTTTTTTGCACCCTTTCGATGTCCTCCGTCAATCCCGCCTGATAAGGATCCCACACCTCCTCTAACAGAGGACGAACGAGTGTAGTGTAAGCTGTCTCTTTAGTGGACTTGTTGCATCTTCTAAGTGTCCTGCCAATGAAACGCAACCTTTGGCTCGCCTTCCCCACAATATTATGTATGTGGTCTTTCCAACTGAAGTTGTTCGTAATTTTAACACCCAATTTACTTGAATTGACAGCCTTGAGAATTGTACTATTTATCGAGTAATCGAATTCCAACGGATTTCTTTTGGAACTGATGTGGATCACCTCACACTTTTCGTTATTTAGCGTCAACTGCCACCTGCCACACCATACAGCAATCTTTTCTAAATCGCTTTGCAACTGATACTGGTCTTCGGATGACCTTACTAGACGGTAAATTACAGCATCATCTGCGAACAAACTAAGAGAACTGCTCAGATTGTCACCCAGTTCATTTATATAGATCAGGAACAGCAGAGGTCCCAGGACGCTTCCCTGGGGAACACCTGATATCACTTCAGTTTTACTCGATGATTTGCCGTCTAAAAAGACAAAAAAAAATTCAAAGTCATATACCGGTACCGTTACTCATGACATAATATGCGAGAATAGACAACACACTAAATTTTATGGACCTCACCAAACGAAAAACGGACAACACCCAGAACTCCATAATATTGAGGAAACCGACAACCACGAGCATCACCATCCACAATCTGTGTCGGTGGCATACAAGCCAGCAAACTTGAGACTGATGCTCCGCAGATTGAACAGAACACCAATAAGCAAACAGAATTACACGCAGGAGATAAACACAAAAAAACAGCACAGAAAAATGGTTACACGTCCATATGATAGAGAAATTAAACCAACAAACTTGTAAACAGAAAAGGAACGAACACACAACACACTCAGAAAACCATGCATACACACATCAACACAACATACAAACAATGACCACATGCAAGACACTGCAGTGAAACGACACACACACAAAACAAAATGGTACATACTCACCTACAATAACAAAACTGTGAAAGGTGACATATTGAAGGAACAAGGACTTCAAATAGGATACACGCCAGAAAACACAACATAGAAATCTCGGTACACCGGGGCCACCCATAGAACGCCCACAGATAAATTCAACAGATCAGGAATATTTAAACTCACAAGCAACACTTGCCAATGTATATATGGGACAAACATACAGGAATTTTAAAACAAGATATTCAAAACACCCAGAGCCCTAAAAAAGTAACAGCACTCATCGCACATTTGCTGAGCACCTAACAGCCCACAGCCACCACCAAACTGCAATAGCAACAGACTTAAAAATGCTGAAATCTATGGAACAGAACTTCCACATACAGAAGGCTAGCAGAAGACAAACAAGTTTTAGATGAAAACACTATGTAAAGGAATATTATTCAGCACACTAAAGGAAGTTTACAGTAAAGGCAACAGAAAGGAGATTACCCACATACACACACATACACACACACACACACACGCACACACACACACACACACACACACACATACACACACACACACAGAGAGAGAGAGAGAGAGAGAGACAGAGAGACAGAGAGAGAGAGAGAGAGAGAGAGACAGAAACAGAGAGATAAGTAAGCAAAACTCAAATTCGGTGCCAAATTCTCTCGAGAACAAATGAACGCCGACGCGGTTAGGAAGCACAACAACTTAGTCCTCACCGCGTTTAGCGAAGTGGAAAGGTGTTTACAAAAACGAAATTACCTAAACGACATTAGTATGTGTGTGAAGTGCCTTCAGAACGCGACAGAAAAACGATCAGTCACAACAAGACGTAACAACAAATATTTACGCAAAACATTTTTCCAAGGCCAAACCACGTTTTTTAAAGATCAAGGGATGTATAAACTCGCCTATGAAGTTAACATTTACGTCGTTTGATTTACAATTGACGAACTATTAGTGCGGGACACCATGCAGAAGATCCAGCAAAACCATAAAATGTAAAATCACGGAAAGAAGAAAAACAAACAAAAATTTTCTTTAGGCCTCACTTTGATAGATCAGTTACAACCTGAAATATGTTAACTTTTTACAGTTTTCAATAAACAGAACCAACTGATGATGGCACAGAGGTGCCGAAACACGTTTGGGTAAACAGCGTTTTTGCTATACCCTGTAATTTAATTGCAAATACGGAAAGAACGACAAGAGCTGCACGTCCAAAAGATGAATACCTCCTCAGCTGCGCGCGCGCGCGCGTGTGTGTGTGTGTGTGTGTGTGTGTGTGTGTGTGTGTGTATGTGTCTTTCTAAGTAAGAAAGACACACACACGCACACACACACACACACTCTCTCTCTTTCTCTCTCTCTGTCTCTCTCTCGTTCGGTCGCTCGCTCTGTCACACACACGCACAGTGTCTAAGTAAGAGAGAGAGAGAGAGAGAGAGAGAGAGAGAGAGAGAGAGAGAAAGACACAGACAGACAGATAGAGAGGGAGGGAAAGCGAGAAAGAGTCCATGTTTTATAATATATATATATAATAAGTGCTCCCGCCGGGTTGCCGGCGTGCTGTTCCGGGTTATCGCCCCTGCCGCCTGCCGATGCGGAAGGAGCGTCCCTGCGCGTCCCGGACACGCCCCCCACCGCGACCACGCTGTCCAGGGAGCCACCAGAGCGGCGGCGCACGACCGTGCATCCTGTTGGCGCGGTTTTCCCAGTGAAAGTCTGACACACTTCTCTGCCTGCAGTCACCGTCGCCGCACAGTTCAGAACAACTGCTCTGGTGGGCACCCCACAAGTAAAGCCGGCGGCTGCAAGGCTTCCAGCCGCGTTACGAACGTATAGCTAACGGGCCTTCGCAATGAATGTGGATATTAAAATAACAGTAAACTAGAATAGTCTGATCTGTTAAGTAGCTTCTTTAAATTTCTTACCCACTGCCATCAAAAAGAAGCATGTTAGAAATCTCCTTTACATGAACGCGGCTCTACCCTGTTGCTCTAGAAGTGCCAACCTAGAAAAAATAAAATTTCTTGCAGCAGCTGTAATTACATGGGCGGTTCTACAGTACAGGCAAACTAGACAGCCGCCTAACGCATCGGGAGGAGGGGGAGGGGGAGAGGAAGCCAATGTTTGGCTTAATAAACGGATGGCGTTTATTGTCTCTCTACTTTGTTGACAATTTCGCCTCTTGTACAGTCATAAGTTTGGGGCGAAGCTTGTTGAAGTTTAAAAAACCGTTTAAAAGTACTTCCGACCGAGGAGAGACTAGTGGAATAGACAGCTGTTTCAATAGACAGCGACATAGCATATCAGCTAAATTATGCCGATGTTAAACACTTAGATACAATAAGAGCATGGTAAGTGTCACTAGATTGTTATACAGTGAAGCAGGTTAGCTTCTTGTTAAGTGCCAGTCCCTTAGTCAATTAGCAGAGTGTTTTTGATAGAATATTTAAAAATACGATGCCCATATAAACCTATTTCTCATTGTTTCTAAATTCCGAGCTATTATAATTGAATTATCCAAATAATCAACATAATAGTACAGTTTACAGCATTTGTTGTATGTTGCTCGGAATGGCACAGCCGTAGTGGGTAAGGCCGGTAATTACGCCTTCAAATTTATTGGACAACTTTGATTTTTTCAGTAGAAGAGGTGTTCGCCGTTGTTAAATATTTAAAGAAATATATGTTGAAAACTCCGACAGCTACTACGATGTATCACCTTTTTCTGCTATCGGTTTCTAACAAAAACGATCGTCCTCGGTCAGAGAAACCGTTACATTAGCACCCTACGTGAAAATCACCATGACGTCGAATTTGGTCCTTCTGTATCGAATTAATTACTATGAAGTCATATCTGCTTCACATCATTTAATTCTCGATGATGGCATTTGAAATCAAACACAACCGCCTGCTCTCTCTGGCTGCAGGATGCTGTCGTCCACAGCAACACTGACGCTGCCCGTATAGCTTCACGTGTGGCGATTCCACAAAGATTTTGTCATTCCATGACAAAGACGACCTTATTTACCAAAGATTCTGTCTATCGGCGACTCCAACAGAGTCCATAAAGAAGAAACAAAACAAAGATCTTTGACACAAAACCGACCGTCATCCTGATTCTCGTGACCTCTTAAAATGACAGAGGTTGCAAAAATGGGATTCTGTTTCGGTTACGGGACGGTGCTTCACTTACAGATAACGTCGCATAGGTCGTCTACCGAGTTATACTGGCGACCACATCCGATGTTACTTCCGAGAGGCCGTTAACTGACGAAGTTAGATTCCTCTCAGTTGTGCTTCTGCAATTTCTCCAGGCGTATTTCATGACGAAATAAATCTCTGGTGGAGAGCCTGGTGTGAGTATACAAAGGGCACAATATTTCGGCAAACAACGTTGTTGTCATTATCAGGTGTGCTGATGTACATCAACACACCTGATATACATCAGCACACCTGATGATGGCAACAAGGTCGATTGCCGAAATATTATGTCCTTTGTACACTCACACCAGGGTGTTCACCCGAGATTTATTTAGTTCCTCTCAGTTGTTGATAGAAGACATTTTCAGGTATCTTCTAGAGTAGACGGTAGACCTAGAAGTTAGAGTAGCAGAAGACGATGTCGCGTAACTGCACTTGGTTTGGCCCTATATTCACGTTGGCAGATACGGCTTAATGTTTTCATGTACTTTACATCACCACGAGATGTCTACACTGTTAAGAGATTACTGTGCTTCAACGAACGCTACAACCGGTAATTACCGGCTTAGATAACCTCCTTACCCCTCCATCCTACCACCCACACACATTCAGACAATATTTACTTCGGTGCTATAGTCAAGTTTCAGTGGCACATAAGTCAGATTCTAGCCGCACTGTTTGTGTGTTGCGAAGAAGTTGAATGCTGCTCCAACTATTTTTTTAGATCCGATAAGGTTTCCAGAATAGCTTTCAACGGTAGCGCTTCACTTATAAGTCACTTCCCTTTGAATGCTCCTTCGCACTGCGATTTGTTGTTGGTAACAGCATACTTCATAGTATCGAGGAGCAAGGAGGTGTCAAATCCTACCGCATTAATACTAGCTTTCAGGTTTAACTGTGCCTCCTTCGCCAGTCATTTAGCAACTATTTGCATTATTAAAACTGACCCATTCCAATAGCTCTGTAAGACATTCAGCGGAAGAAAAAAAAAGAGCAGGGTTTAACGTCCGACGTCAACGATATTATCAGTGACAGAACGCAAGATCGAAATGGACGTGGATGGGGAAATAAAATAGCCGTGTTCCCTCCAAAGGAGCCATCGCGGCGTCACCGCTTAAACAATTTCGTGAAATCACAAAAAAATTAAATGATTAAATGGGGGTTAGAACCGAGCTCCACCTCATGCACTTCCGACGTCTTAACCACTGTTCACGCAGTTATAAATTTTCCCAACGCCATCAGGAAATGCCCATCTCGACAATCGTTTTGAATACCTACAGCACATGTCAGTGTCACGTAGAAAGCTACGTCTGACGTAAAAAGAAGTCAAACCAGTGTAATGGCTTATTTACAATTGATACCCGATGAAAACTATAACTACAGCATTGTCAGGTTGTTCTTTTATTTGGTTACGTTGTTTTCCGCATGGTTGCAGCTAACTGCAGTAAATATCTCGCTACGGTCGCAGATTCGAATCCTGCCTCGGGGATGGATGTGTGTGATGTCCTTAGGTTAGTTAGGTTGAAGTAGTTCTAAGTTCTAGGGGACTGATGACCTCAGAAGTTAAGTCCCATAGTGCTGAGAGCCATTTTGAAGTAAATATCTTTTCCATTATGGAGAGCAGAGGAGCCTCACAAGTCAGCTGCGTTTGATGTCTCGTCTGGCTCCTTACTTTCCAAGTACACTAAAAAAACATTTATTTATTTATTAATTTCTTTCAGCTGGCAGCATTGTTCCAGTTTGAAGGGAATATCATCCTGCATATACAATCTGTAAATAGTTTTGCAAATTCGAATTCTATTGAAATATTCCGTGAATTCCACTAACTTACTGAAACGATTGTATGTTCTACTATAAATTGTTCGTTTTTGATGTCTAACGCTCATTTCTATCGGGATATTTACCACATGTGACGTCTCTAGTAATTGTGCTTTATTGAGTTCAAATTTGTTTACGTGTTTCCTGATACATTGTAACATTGTAAGTGGCTGAAAAGTCACGTGCCAATCTGCGTACTTAAAGAATGCATAGCCAGCACAAAAACTGACACAATAAATGAGTCTTTCAGCACAGGTAACATTCCGGGGTAACTGAAACCTTAAAGGTGATGCAAAGACCCATTCTCAAAGCTTGTCACTACTTCAGTACGAGAAACTGATTCGTCTACCTAATTATATTAAATGGCTAAAATGTAAAGATTCATGTAACAATAACAGTAGATAGTTTAAAACATAAATTGGCTTCATCCAAAAAGTAGAAGACTTATCACACTATCAGCTGATACTGAAAAATTTATTTTCCTCCTCTCTCCAGTTTTGTTTCCTCAATTTTAACAGCAAAAAAATGGTTCAAATGGCTGTAAGCACTATGGGACTTAACATCTGAGGTCATCAGTCCCCTAGACTTAGATCTACTTAAACCTAACTAACCCAAGGACATCACACACATCCATGCTCGAGGTAGGATTCGAACCTGCGACCGTAGCAGCAGCGCGGTTCCGGACTGAAACGCCTAGAACCGCTCTGCCACAGCGGACGGCTTTAATAGCTGCTAGACCTAATGGATAATTATAAAAAAGTGAAACAGATCTATTAATAATGAGCGCTACAGCACTGTAAACAATAAATCTGAGATACCCTGAAGATCAGTGGCTCCACACATTACAAGTATGGAGGCGAGCTATTCAGCTGCCTAGAAATGGTAGGACTTGAGGTTAATTGTTCATGTAGCTGAACGTTAGCCGGTGCGGCCCGAGATACGTGCCGGCAGCAGTGACCCTTGCTGGTAGCCCAGATACGAAGACGGGGAGCACGTGCAGGAAGTGGGTAAACCCCAAAGCATGTGGACAGCAATGGCTTCTTTAGTCGGCGTGCAGAAGATTCACCAGAATGGCGGACTTTAAGGCTGCCTGATAGGTGCCTTCTTACAGGTGCTACAAAATCTATAATAAATCACAGTTACACAACAGAGCTTGAGCGGAATATGTGATGCAAATAAACTCAGCAAAAACAAAGAGTACGGCTATCGTACAAGACGCAGACTGTCCAACATTAAAATAGGACAATCTACCATTAGCCAAGTAAATACATTTAAATATCTTGTAAGCACAACAACTGAAGACTTGAGATGTCACCAGGAGGTGAAAACTCGAATTGCCATAGCGGAGGAGGCATTCAACAGAAAGAGGAGACTCTTATGTGGAAAATTAGATAAAGGTCTAAGGAAAAGGCTTAGCAAATATTTTGTCTGGAGTGTGGCACTGTACGGGGTGGAAACATGGGGGCTGAGACGAGAGGATGAAAACAGGTTAGAAGCATTTGAGATGTGGATGTGGAGGAGAATGGAGAGAACAAGCTGGATGGAAAGAGTGAGTGGTGAAAGAGTATTGGAAAGGGTTGGTGAGAGAAGACGTCTGCTGAAGGTTGTTAGAGAAAGGAAAAAGAACTAGTTGGGACACTCATTGAGAAGGGAGCGCTTGCTAGCAGACGCTTTGGAAGGATTGGTTTGTGGGAGAAGACAGAGAAAGAAGGAGGTACAAGATGATAGATGACATAAAGGGAAGAGGAAATTATGCAGACCTGAAAAGGTTGGCAGAAGACTGGGCAGCCTGGAGAACTACGATGTGAAATACCTACCTTTTGTCAGAACAGTGATAAGGACACAATAGAGCAAACCTGAATACATTTGCACTCTCAGAAAAATGAGGCACATCTAATGAAACAATAACATTTTCAATATCTTAAAAGCTGCAGAAGTTAATATTTACAGTGGCTAAATATTTTCACAATGAACTTTAGGATTATCATGTTTTAAACGCTTCATGCGATTGCAAAAGTCGATATCTCAGGTGATAACATTGCACTGTAGCTCTCATCCCTGTAAGCTAAGTATCTTTATCCATTTCATTTAAGTATTTATTACGTTGTAGATCATTTTCATTATACAAATGACGATCAGAACACTGATCCTTCACAATAACACAACAGCTGAATGCAGCATGAAAACTTGATATCTTGTCATCCTTGTGTAATTCTCTAATGCATATTTTATTATTTTGCCAGTAACTTGGTTTATTTATATATATATATATATATATATATATATATATATATATATATATATATATATACACTCCTGGAAATGGAAAAAAGAACACATTGAAACCGGTGTGTCAGACCCACCATACTTGCTCCGGACACTGCGAGAGGGCTGTACAAGCAATGATCACAAGCACGGCACAGCGGACACACCAGGAACCGCGGTGTTGGCCGTCGAATGTCGCTAGCTGCGCAGCATTTGTGCACCGCCGCCGTCAGTGTCACCAAGTTTGCCGTGGCATACGGAGCTCCATCGCAGTCTTTAACACTGGTAGCATGCCGCGACAGCGTGGACGTGAACCGTATGTGCAGTTGACGGACTTTGAGCGAGGGCGTGTAGTGGGCATGCGGGAGGCCGGGTGGACGTACCGCCGAATTGCTCAACACGTGGGGCGTGAGGTCTCCACAGTACATCGATGTTGTCGCCAGTGGTCGGCGGAAGGTGCACGTGCCCGTCGACCTGGGACCGGACCGCAGCTACGCACGGATGCATGCCAAGACCGTAGGATCCTACGCAGTGCCGTAGGGGACCGCACCGCCACTTCCCAGCAAATTAGGGACACTGTTGCTCCTGGGGTATCGGCGAGGACCATTCGCAACCGTCTCCATGAAGCTGGGCTACGGTCCCGCACACCGTTAGGCCGTCTTCCGCTCACGCCCCAACATCGTGCAGCCCGCCTCCAGTGGTGTCGCGACAGGCGTGAATGGAGGGACGAATGGAGACGTGTCGTCTTCAGCGATGAGAGTCGCTTCTGCCTTGGTGCCAATGATGGTCGTATGCGTGTTTGGCGCCGTGCAGGTGAGCGCCACAATCAGGACTGCATACGACCGAGGCACACAGGGCCAACACCCGGCATCATGGTGTGGGGAGCGATCTCCTACACTGGCCGTACACCACTGGTGATCGTCGAGGGGACACTGAATAGTGCACGGTACATCCAAACCGTCATCGAACCCATCGTTCTACCATTCCTAGACCGGCAAGGGAACTTGCTGTTCCAACAGGACAATGCACGTCTGCATGTATCCCGTGCCACCCAACGTGCTCTAGAAGGTGTAAGTCAACTACCCTGGCCAGCAAGATCTCCGGATCTGTCCCCCATTGAGCATGTTTGGGACTGGATGAAGCGTCGTCTCACGCGGTCTGCACGTCCAGCACGAACGCTGGTCCAACTGAGGCGCCAGGTGGAAATGGCATGGCAAGCCGCTCCACAGGACTACATCCAGCATCTCTACGATCGTCTCCATGCGAGAATAGCAGCCTGCATTGCTGCGAAAGGTGGATATACACTGTACTAGAGCCGACATTGTCCATGCTCTGTTGCCTATGTCTATGTGCCTGTGGTTCTGTCAGTGTGATCATGTGATGTATCTGACCCCAGGAATGTGTCAATAAAGTTTCCCCTTCCTGGGACAATGAATTCACGGTGTTCTTATTTCAATTTCCAGGAGTGTATATTCACAATCGATATTTTAGTAGTGGTCAGTCACATGTGTTAGCTGAAACTACTACTGAAAACTGCCAAAAGAAGCTTCTATCAAGCAGGCTTAAATAATTGTTTGAACAAAATTTTGTTGTCATTGAACATGAGTTCACTGGTATAAGGATCTGGCTTATTCATTTATGCAGAAACCTTTATTTATATTTATTGTGAATGGTCTGAATGTGACTGAATGTTTATAAAAGTTCTGTAGTTAAATATTGTTGTAATGTAGTAGTTTAGTTTTGAAAGCGGTCAATTTGATACAAAACCATGTCGGTAGAGAATAAGGACGATGTATTTTCGATGGGGATGGCCACCAGCCAATGAGAGACAGTGGTGGAAACTGCTGCAGTCACGTGGAGACCAATGGTGCATTCAAGAGAGTGGGACTTCTTATGTAGAGTTATGAAACAAGGCAGTCCTGCCTGTGGTAACGTGTGTTATTCAGTCATGTGAGTGAAAAATTCTGGGCGGTTAACGGCTGCTAAAATACTTTAACTTTCGATGGGACTTTAGATAAAGGCGAGGCCTGAATGTGATCCAGAGAAGATCAGCTTTTTCCGATTGCATTATAGAACTGAATATAGACAGTGCATTAGTTCCTACTTGTAAATGATCATGTTGAACTCTGAAATAATTTAAGCAGGTGGATATTTTGTGTATCGTGATCACGAAATGGACTTAGATCTCCCAAGTACTGGATGACTATTTAGCTTGGGGATTCTGCTACCATGCTCGTTACCTCCTCAACGCAACTTTACTGCATTTAATAAGGTTATCATTCTGTCTCTAATATAACTGGTTATTGTAGGACCACTTGCAGCTTATTTGAGATTTTTTCCTTGGAGAAACATTGAGGAACATAATTATCTAGTGTCGTCTACATCGTTTACAGACATAAGAAAACACATTTTATCAATTAATCACTTATCTTTTATTTAATATTTCTATTTATTTTGTTAATTCGTAGCTCTAGGCAATGCATAGACTATTTGACTATTGAGATAACAACTACAGGTTATTATTTGCAGCGAGTGAGCTGCTGGGCGCGAAAACAGACGTGTGTGGCTCGACCGTACGACATAAGCGAGCTATTCACTTTAAATACAGCCGTGCATAGCCCAGTTGTCTAAGGTATCAGCAACATCAGGTAAAGTCGCAGTTTGTTTGTTCGCATATGATGCTGGTTAGAGAAGCTACGACTGAACAGATATCTATTAGGTAATGTCGCATCATCTGCACAGATGGTTAGTTAATGGGAAAAGAAGGTAACGCTTGCGTAGGAGCATACAGCAAAATTTTCTCTTTCTCTCAAACGTTAAGACCACTTCACTCAAATTTGAAGGTGAAGCTGAAGCCATTAGATTTACAACGGGTCAACTAAACAATTATTTACCCGCATTCGACAAAGCAGTTATATTTTGTGATACCAGAACAGTGATATCGGCAGTTATCAACATACGAGATCCAAAACTCGTTCAAGTTAAAGAAGTCCAAGAAGTAATTAAATGTCTACAACGGAACAACAAGGCAACTGCTGTTCAGTGGACACCATCTCGCTATGACTTGGATGGTAACGAAAAAGCAGATTCTCTAGCCGAAAAGAGTACAAAAATTTAATGGTCCCAAAAAACTAAAATGTATTTTGTACTGAAATGCCTTATTAACAACACAAGTCAAGAAGAATTTAAACCATGCAATAAATTTCCACGTGCGGGAAAGATCTTGAAAAACATCATGGACGCTCAGTAGTGCCTGACGGACCAAGAACAGAAGCAGTAGCCGTATTCCGCTTGACTACTATTTGGCCGCTCATCTGCAAGAGATCTCCATTCTGCAGTTTCCAGAATGTGTTTTGTGTCACAAGTTTGCCTCGATCATGGACGAAGAACATTTAAAAGAGTGTTCAAAATTACGTTATTGTAATTCAGACTTCAGAACAATGTATTGATAGGAAGAAGGTGAATGACAATCAGTGCCAGAATATTAAGAATAATAATAACTCTCAAAACAATGGAATTCGTGATGAAAGACAGAATAATGAATTAGTTGATTAAATAAAGTCAGTTCGGTGTCCAAAGTAGTAGAAGTACAGAATCAACCTAACAGTGTTTACAAAAGTGATATTCGAAGCACTACACAATAATGATTCTGTTACAAGTACATTTTTAGATTTATCAAAGGCGTTGATACGGTTGATCACAAAATTCTACTAAAA
The DNA here is from genome assembly GCF_021461385.2 of Schistocerca piceifrons. Taxonomy (NCBI): domain Eukaryota; kingdom Metazoa; phylum Arthropoda; class Insecta; order Orthoptera; family Acrididae; genus Schistocerca; species Schistocerca piceifrons. Next base: position 549,536,569 of record NC_060142.1, on the reverse strand, counting down.
AAATTAGAATCATAAGTAATGAGAGAAATTACCAATGACTGGTACTAATCACACCTATAAAATGGAGTAAAAAAGGTTGAGGTAGCCCAGTCTTCAAATAAAGTAAAACTTTTAGTGTAATATTTATCACATTCCAAGTATATTAACACTGGAGTCCCCTCACCCGTTCCGTTACTTCCGCCACTTTCCAGACACTTGTCAGACACGGAGGGGAAAAATTCTTTTTCTGGTGACACCAAGACTTGCACTGAACATAATGAAAACAAACTACATTTCTGCTTAAAGAAGGAAAAATAATTCTGGAAGATTAAATGTGAAAGAAAACTTCATAAATCGTATGGCAAACACAAAATTTTAAGGCATTAATATTGACAGTTCCGTAAAATACACTCCTGGAAATGGAAAAAAGAACGCATTGACACCGGTGTGTCAGACCCACCATACTTGCTCCGGACACTGCGAGAGGGCTGTACAAGCAATGATCACACGCACGGCACAGCGGACACACCAGGAACCGCGGTGTTGGCCGTCGAATGGCGCTAGCTGCGCAGCATTTGTGCACCGCCGCCGTCAGTGTCAGCCAGTTTGCCGTGGCATACGGAGCTCCATCGCAGTCTGTAACACTGGTAGCATGCCGCGACAGCGTGGACGTGAACCGTATGTGCAGTTGACGGACTTTGAGCGAGGGCGTATAGTGGGCATGCGGGAGGCCGGGTGGACGTACCGCCGAATTGCTCAACACCTGGGGCGTGAGGTCTCCACAGTACATCGATGTTGTCGCCAGTGGTCGGCGGAAGGTGCACGTGCCCGTCGACCTGGGACCGGACCGCAGCGACGCACGGATGCACGCCAAGACCGTAGGATCCTACACAGTGCCGTAGGGGACCGCACCGCCACTTCCCAGCAAATTAGGGACACTGTTGCTCCTGGCGTATCGTCGAGGACCATTCGCAACCGTCTCCATGAAGCTGGGCTACGGTCCCGCACACCGTTAGGCCGTCTTCCGCTCACGCCCCAACATCGTGCAGCCCGCCTCCAGTGGTGTCGCGACAGGCGTGAATGGAGGGACGAATGGAGACGTGTCGTCTTCAGCGATGAGAGTCGCTTCTGCCTTGGTGCCAATGATGGTCGTATGCGTGTTTGGCGCCATGCAGGTGAGCGCCACAATCAGGACTGCATACGACCGAGGCACACAGGGGCAACACCCGGCCTCATGGTGTGGGGAGCGATCTCCTACACTGGCCGTACACCACTGGTGATCGTCGAGGGGACATTGAATAGTGCACGGTACATCCAAACTGTCATCGAACCCATCGTTCTACCATTCCTAGACCGGCAAGGGAACTTGCTGTTCCAACAGGACAATGCACGTCCGCATGTATCCCGTGCCACCCAACGTGCTCTAGAAGGTGTAAGTCAACTACCCTGGCCAGCAAGATCTCCGGATCTGTCCCCCATTGAGCATGTTTGGGACTGGATGAAGCGTCGTCTCACGCGGTCTGCACGTCCAGCACGAACGCTGGTCCAACTGAGGCGCCAGGTGGAAATGGCATGGCAAGCCGTTCCACAGGACTACATCCAGCATCTCTACGATCGTCTCCATGCGAGAATAGCAGCCTGCATTGCTGCGAAAGGTGGATATACACTGTACTAGTGCCGACATTGTGCATGCTCTGTTGCCTGTGTCTATGTGCCTGTGGTTCTGTCAGTGTGATCATGTGATGTATCTGACCCCAGGAATGTGTCAATAAAGTTTCCCCTTCCTGGGACAATGAATTCACGGTGTTCTTATTTCAATTTCCAGGAGTGTAGTATGCACACACAAATATGCGACCAACTAAAATGTTAACAGCGTGCTATGCTCTTAAGAGTCCCGTCAACAGTGTGTAACAGGAAATGCCTTATAGTTACATGATATTCTTACACGCACGCCGTCTTTTGTTGTGTCCCATACACGAAATATGAACGCAGCCATCAGATTACAGGAAGTGGCCATTAATACAATAATTAAAAGTATCAGCCGAGTTCCATGTAAACATCTTTGTGAACAACTGGGTATTCTAACTGCACGATATGAGTATAGCTACCAGTCTGCTGTACACGTGAAGAAGAACGTCAGCAAGTACCTCACAGGCAGTGACACTCATGATCGAGGAACAAGAGCCAGGCTAAACCTACATTTACCAAGAATAAACAAATAAAAAATTCAAAGATAACACATGCTACGAGGGTATTATATTGCACAATAAATTAACCACACAGGTTAAAGAGGCAACTCAGATTCAAATATTTACAAAGTCAGTTAATGCACGCCTCTTAAATTATCAGTACTACAGATTCAAGGATCATTTATATAACACAGAGCAGTTAATGGTAAAAAGTTAACATTATTTAATAATAAACAGCTGTCATTCTACAGCAAAACTTGTAGCTGAACGAATCTTACTGTAAAATCCTATGTCCAGTATCTGTGACGGATAATTGTAATTTCTTTCCATTTTCTTGAGCTCACCATCTCTTTCCCACGCGCGCGGTGTGTGTGTGTGTGTGTGTGTGTGTGTGTGTGTGTGTGCATGTTTTTGAAACTGCAGAGGATGTGTTTCAGGCAACACTTCACTAATCCACATATCCTGTGTCTCACAAGGCCTCAGTTTAAGGATGAATTTCTAATTTTCTTACTTGTGGTTCTGATGAATGATGTCCAACAAATATTATTACTTATTTACGTTAATCTGCGCCTACAGCATATACTACTACTGTATGCATGAATTAGTAAATTAAAAAAAAACTATTTCCTTTTTCATATTAGATGAAATGTCTGATATCATTTTATAAATGATCGGTATTGTTGTTGTGGTCTTCAATCCAAAGACTCTACATACTACTCTATCCTGTGCTAGCCTCTTCATGTCCGAGTAACTACTGCGACCAACATCTTTCTGAATCTGCTCACTGTATTCATCTCTTGGTCTCCCTCTACGATATTTACCCTCTCTCTACCCCTCCCCCGCCCCCCTCCATGCTTCCCTCCAGTACTAAATTGGTGATCCGTTATTGCCTGAGAATGTGCCGCAGCAACCGATGCCTTCTTCTAGTCAGGCCATACCACAAATTTCTGTTTTCCCCAATTCTATTCAGTACCTCCTGTTACTTGATCTACCCACTTAATCTTCAGCATTCTTCTGTGGCACCACATCTCAAAAGCTTCTATTCTCTCCTTGTCTAAACTGCGTATCGTCCATGTTTCAGTTGCATACACGACTGCAATCCATATAAATACTTTCAGAAACGTCTTCCTGACACTTAAATCTGTATTCGATGTTAACAAATTTTTCTTCTTCAGAAAGGATTTTCTTGCCATTGCCAGCCTACATTTTATATCCTCCCTACTTCGACCATCATCAGTTAGTTTGCTTCTCAAACAGCAAAACTCATCTACAACTTTAAGTGTCTCATTTTCTAATGTAATTCCCTAAACATCACCTGATTTAATTAGACTACATTCCATTATTCTCGTTTTGCTTTTTTGTTCACGTTCATCTTTCATCCTCCTTTCAAGACGCTCTCCATTCCACTCAACAGCTCTTCCAAGTCCTTTGCTGTCTCTGAAAAAATGACAATGTCTTTCGCAAATCTCAAAGTTTTTATTTCTTTTCCCTAGACTTTAATTCCTACTCCAAATTTTTCTTTTGTTTCCTTAACTGCCTGCCCAATATACAGAATGAATGACATCGGAGTTAGGTTACAACCCTGTCTCACTCCCTTCTCAGCCACTGCTTCCCTTTCATACCCCTCAATTCCTACAACTGCCATCTGGTTTTCTACAAATCATAAATAGCCTTTCGCTCTCTGTATTTTTCCCATGCCACCTTCAATATTTGAAATAGAGTTTTCCAGTCAACACTGTCAAAAGCTTTCTCTAAGTCTACAAATGCTAGAAACGTGGGTTTATCTTTCCTTAAATTATCTTCTATGACTTGTCGTAGGGTCGGTATCGTCTCGTGTGTTCCTACATTTCTCCGAAATCCAAACTGATCTTCCCCGAGGTCGGCTTCTACCAGTTTTTCCATTCGTCTGTAAAGAATTCGTGTTAGCATTTTGACTTACTAAACTGATAGTTCTGTAAATTTCACACCTGTCAACACCTGTTTTCTTTAGAACTGGAATTATTATATTCTTCTTGAGGTCTGCGGGTATTTCACCAGTCTCTTACATCTTGCTCACCAGGTGGAAGGATTTGGTCATGGCTGGCTCTCCCAAGGCCGTCAGTAGCTCTAATGGAATGTTGGCTACGCCCGGGGCCTTATTTCGACGTGGGTCTTTCAGTGCGTTGTCAAATTCTTCACGCAGTTACGTTCTCTTCCATTTCCATAATATTGCCCTCAAGTACATCTCCCTTGTATAGACCCTTTATATACTCCTTCCACCTTTCTGCTTTCCCTTCTTTGCTTAGGACTGGGTTTCCATCTGAGCTCTTGATATTCGTGCAAGTGATTCTCTTTTCTCCAAAAGGTCTCTTTAGTTTTCCTGAAAGCAGTATCTATCTTGACCCTAGTGATATGTGCTTCTACATCCTTACATTTGTCTTCTAGGTATAAATGATCTACAGATGGATAGACATCTAACTGTCGAACTAACAGAGTGGCTAAAGGACAAATAAATAAATAGTAATATTTTATGGACATCATTCATCACATAATCACAAGTAAGAAGTTCGCAGAAATAAACCGAGGCCATGTCAGACAATGAGTAATGATTTCTAGCCTGATACACATCCTCTGCAATTTCAGATTGGCCACGGCAGGAACTTCTTTTATCTCGGTATGTGGATGATCGAGTCTTTTTGGGGGCTTACTAATGGAAACTTTGTAGTTTAAAACTCTTCTTTGAGAAACTCCAAACGACAGCAAAGTTATCTGGTGGTATGAAACATGCAAGTGGCGAAATGTATAACTTCGAGTAAATTGAAAGTGTCCTTGGGGGAAATAGAAAGGACTTCTCACGCTGTCGCTATTAATATTATCATCACCATCATCATAATCATCATCACAGTCTCCTTTTTTCATAGTATGATTTCTGCTCACAATTTACAAACGGGCTCTGTTAGACAGATAAATTCAGCTTTGTGCCGTTATTAAACATTTATTTTGCCTTGCCAATAATGTGAAAGATAATTTTTTCTAAACGTATCTGTCAGGCAAATGCTTTTAACACATTTAGAAATTTAAATTGTATCAGTGAACATTTCGTACACACTCAGTCTTCATTTGAAAATTTAAAAAGGGAATGAGGCCTCAAGTATCAACCCAGACACATGACAATAACGCTTTAAAATCTGAGGTGAAATTCAACCAATTTTTTAAGTTCTCAAGTTTTCCTGGCCGCTTTAAATTGAAGGGTTGGGCTGAAAAATGTGTTAACCCACGAGAGCATTGTTTTGAGTTACTGCGCGATGTATGTTTGGTTAAATCTGTAAATCGCAACTCACAGTGGACTTATTCGTAACTTCTTCCATGAATTAAAAATTTTTCAGAGAATTTAGCTACATAGAAATATTGTTAATAAGTCCTACAATATTGTTGAGTCCTAATGTTGCCACTACTGCATTGTCTTAGGACTGTCCTCAACAAAAAAGCCTGGAAATGTTTTGAAAGCAAGTCTGCGACTTTGCCATCTTTCACCAGAGACATGTATACTAGAGAAGCTAAATATAAGAAAGAAGAGAAACTGGTACAGCAACATTCACGAAGTGATACTGCTATATTTTCTGTAGTGACTAAATGAATACACCAAATGTTTCCGACTTTTCGTGTTGATTTTATTTTGCATTAGAAAACAGTATACCACAGAATCAAAACTTTTCATGTAAGTAAACTGCAATTAAATATGTGTAAAATACTCAGGAAGAAACTACGTAAGTTACTGTTGAGTATAGTCACAACACTAATCAAGCAAATTTGATTTTAATTTTCTTCATTAGTCATTTGGAGGCCTTCAAAATAGTAATTATTTATGGAAGGTATTTAACATGTAATGCTTTCACTTTTTTATATTTACGATATATGCATATGATGTGCTCCGCAATCTTTTCTTGCTATGTCTAACATTGTAACGAAATATTTATGAAGTCTACATTCTCTTGATGTTTGACCTTCGTTGACATTGTCACCGGCTTCTTACTTCTATCAGTGAATCTAGATTGTGCACTTCCCTCAAAATAAATACAAACATTAATAGACAAATAAAATAGTGGTAACCCACGATGTTTAACGTTAGGACCCAAACACTGCTACCCCTCAAACATGTGCTTATCGGTTTTTCTATTGGTAAAATATAAAACCAACCAGTGACTATAACAACCCTACATGCATTCAATAATATATATTACAATACATTTACATAATGCTAAAATTAATGAATACTTCAGAATTTCAATAGAAGCTGTATCTAAAGGTACTGAAGATAGACTTGTGGCATTATAATGTTCGCCACATGTTCGGTATCTTCAGCATATGATAAATATCCTGGTGCGTGATCAGGATTTGCATCACTATGAACAAAACATGGACGACTGTTGTTATTAACATCCTCATCAAACATTCAGTCCTTTACTCGATCACAAGATTTCAACGTCACTGCCATGCTGACCCTGTGGGCATGGCACATTTTATCCAAACACAAAAACATAAATATGCCGGGGCGAATGCTTTCTAGCAGTTCAAATATAAACCGTTGTTAACAGTGTTAATGCAGCACGACTGATTGCGCGATCAGACTAATTATCACTAAGCTCAAAGTTAGCACTTTCTTCCGCCGACCTCTTCAATTATTTGCTGTAAATTTAATGACCCCAACAGCCGCGCAAAAAGTAAGAAAACGCGCACTTGGCGAATAGATGCTCTCAGGTAAGAAACAGTTTTGGCTAGAAGCTGCCTGGCTTAATACTATGACGCAGGTCCACACTGATAAATCCTCCCTGTTTAAAGTGTGTCGGAGAGCACGGAGAACGGTGACAAGAATTGTAAATTATCTTGCTCAACGGGTCGAAGGACGGAAACTTCCTCAGCGCCTACGATCAGGTTTCGGTCTCAGCAAGAACAACCATGTAGCAAATTAGGCGGACTACTCTGCAAAACTCGCCTATGCTACCTAATGCATTGTCATACATCTTCAGGTATCTTGCCCCCTACGTTACTGCTTTGACATTTGGTCTTTAAAATAAGTGGCAGTAACCAGTAACAAAAAAATATAAAGGAGTGAGAAAAGAAAGAGATAGGAAGAAAGTATGCGACGAAGATAATGTAGTAGCAATAAGAATATTTAATGTTTTGGCTAAGCTTCGTGGTTGTTGCGTTACCTTTCCTGAAGATCAAACACTTAATGAATTTCACTGAAATTTCGGATCATCGCTTGATAACTTTGACGTAGGCCAGTACCACTTCATTCTCATTTAAAACACGTAGGTACTCGAGGAACTCTGCGAGACGTCGTTAATTATTTCACCATCCCTTTCCTTTGCTAGAAGAAAAAGAAAACAAAAAGGATGGTCCGTATTGTTTCTGTGTTTTACTACACTCTGAAAGATGTAGTTTCAGATGTGATGTCGAGTTTCTTCGACGGAAACTGATCGCAACATGATTGTCTTATGCTCGTCTGAAATTCATATCAGGCCTGACTGACTAGATATACTGAAAAAGTTCAACCGATAGCACTTCGATCTTTAACATGATTATTTGGTCGACGCGGGTGCGTTTCAAAAATGAACTTAAAACAAAAGAAATAAGCAATATTTGCGATTAACGCCCCGCTGTCGATGAGGGTCGTAAGAGATTGTAAACAAGTTCGGGATGGGGAAGAAAACAGCGTCGTTCTAACCAAAGGAAACAATCCGGCATTTACCTGACGCGACGTATCATGGGAAACCTAATTCTGGATGGCTATACGGAGATTTGATTTCTTTTTAATTTTTTGTCATCGTTTCGAATGCGAGTCCATTTGTTTCATCAAGGCGCCACGTGGGGATGATGTATCATTAACATTCCGCATAGAATGGCTTGAGAAATATAGATGGAGGTGTAAATGGTGGCAACACCGAGGTGCAGTATAGATTAATAATACATCCTCACGAATAAAAAGGACCGAAAAACCTTTCACGGCTCTGGAATCACTCAATATTTTCCAGCTGGTATTCCATTGACAATACTGAACGAATGTGAAAGAGAAAAAAATCTAAGCAGGCTGGCTTACCACGTATCAATAGGAGAGAATTGGAGGTATTATCGAACGGAATGGCTGTGTAGATAAGAACCTCACCACATGTACATCATCCATCAAATGTATAATAGTGGCACATATAACTGACTATAGTTTCACACTGACATGTTCACGTTACGGTAGAAAACATCCTGGGCTGCGGTAAGATTTTCTGAACTCGGAGTTACCCACTCAGGTTGACGCTCCATTTGATAGTGCAGAATTATACAAAATTAGGTTTATCTAATTTCTAGGTTACATTAATTATTACCGGTTTCGAGTTGTAAACGAGTCCTCATCAGATTATCTGAATACTCTACAGAGTAACTCGTCAACTGAATGTTCAAATCATGATGATGACTTGGTAACAATGATTTGTGCGACCCGAGGGTGAAATTTACAATAAAATAATTTTAGAAGGCCGCCACTGTGTTTCCGTAAAGCAGTATGCTAGGTCTGTCTGCAGAAAATCATGTGTTAATGAAGGTGTTTTGTGACGTAACTACTCTTTCCCGCCTCGTATTCTTTCTAAACAGCACCACCTTCCCTTGAAACACCTCTCAAAGATCTCACTAAACGAGCAAACAGCTTTCTTGCTCTCCCATACCTGACAGACCGTTTATTAAGGTCGCGAGCCTCAGTTTACCTACATACCCCGTGACTTAATAGCTGTCAGCCTGCAAGATTTTCTTAGGACCTCTGAGCTCTTTGTAATCTTTATATGTAATTTATCTATACGTGAAAAACTGAAATTCTTTTTTCAGGAACATTCTTCTTGTGTACCATGTTCTTTAGATACTGCATTCAACTCCTGAGCAAAGCTGACAGTTGGTTGGTCATGCGTTACGCATGTGAACAATATCGTGAAACAAAACTTGAACCTTAATGAAATGCTGAAATTGAAATAATGGAAAAGAGGCTAAGTAAATGCCAAAAGAAACTAATTACATCCACAGTGAAAATTATTTAACTAAGGCTCGATATTGAAGTGGATTATGGAAGTTACGTAACATGGAATGCAGTGGCTGAATTGAAATATCCACTAAATTAAATACTACGCAACAAGGAAGAAAATAACTTATATATTACCGTTAGTATTCAATGTAAATTGCTGTGCTTAGTTAGCCTACTTAGCACAACAGCTGAAAATTCTGACTACGTGCTGTTTACTCACCAGAATGCAAAGTGAGATCTCCCTTAAAAGAAACGCTTGCTCAGGATGCTGTTTCGTGCCTGGTGTACCGAAGTCCTCAAAAGCAAATTGAAATCGCCAGATGCAGCAGCTGAAGGAAAATAATCTACTTTCAATACTTCTTTGTTTGTCAGGAACATTTTGTGAGTATGTGTGCCGTAAGGTGCAACGCACACACAACAAAATATTTTAAACATTACTAAGAATAATGCAGGAGAGTTTTACTTTAAAGGAAATTATCTTGAAAAAATTAAACTCTAGTTATTGTCAAAAAAGACTGTACAACATAAGAAGACTAACAATTACGGAATTCTCTAATTATAAAAACTGCAATTTGTGATACAATGAAAACAAAGAGATCAAATTAACGTACATCAAGACTATTGTTATCTATCTAAGGGACGAAGATTTCTTTCAGTTGATAGTTCTGACAAACAAAAATTTCACTCTTACCCGTGGATGTGTTACCTCGAAGTATTCCTCCAAAAATCTTCTCCATCAAGAAAAATCAATAAAATACCTTTATAAGCAAGTTTTCATCTTCATAATAAAACGTCCCTGATAATTTCTCCCAGATTCACAAACATTAAATCTCCTTCTCCAAAACTCATCTCCTCGCTACTATGCCTCTTGTAAGAATGTTCCAGCGTTGCACAGCGGACAGGCGACCAAGCGCACCACAGATTACATTAAACGCAGTCAAGGATATTATCCACTACTCTCGTATCGCGCTCATGCATCTATGTCCCAGTATAGTAAAGGTGAATTACGCCGAAGCGCCAAATAAACTGGTATAGGCAAGTGTATTCAAACAGAGAGATACGTAAACAGGCAGAATGCGACGCTGCGGTCGGCAACGGCTATATGACAAGTGCCTGACGCAGTTGTTAGATCAGTTTCTGCTGCTACAAGGGAAGGTTATCAAGATTTAAGTGAGTGTTATAGTCGACGCACGAGCGATGGGACACGGCATCCCCGAGGTAGCGTGAAGTGGGGATTTTTTCCGTGCGACCATTTCACGAGTGTACCATGAATATCAGGAATCCGGTAAAACATCAAATCTCCGACACAGGTGCGGTCGGAAAAGATCCTGCAAGAACGGGACCAACGACGACTGAAGAGAATCGTTCAACGTGACAGAAGTACAACCCTACAGCAAATTGCTGCAGACTTCAATGCTGGGCGATCAACAGATGTCAGCGTGCGAACCATTTCAACGAAACATCGTCGATACGGACTTTCGGAGCCGAAGGCCCACTCGTATACCCTTGATAGCTGCACGACACAAAGCTTTACGCCTCGTCTGGGCCTGTCAGCACCGACATTGGACTGTTGATGACCGAGAACATGTTGCCCAGTAGGACGAGTCTCGTTTGAAACTGTATCGAGAGGATGGACGTGTACCGATATGGAGACAACCTCATGAATCCATGGACCCTGCATGTCACCAGGGGACTGTTCAAGATAGTTGGAGTGATATGGGTCCCCTGATGCGTCTAGATACGACTCCGACGGGTGACACGTACGTAAGCATCCTGTCTAATCACATGCATACATTCATGTCTATTGTGCATTCGACGGACTTTGACAATTCCGGCAGGACAATGCGACACACCATACGTCCAGAATTGCTAAAAAGTGACTCCAGGAACACTCTTCTGAGTTTAAACACTTTCACTGACCACAAGACTCCCAAGACATGAACATTATTGAGCATATCTGGGATTCCTTGCAACGACTTGTTCAGAAGAGATCTCCACCCTCTCGTGCTCTTACGGATTTGTGGACAGCCCTGCAGGATTCATGGCGTCAGTTCCTTCAGCACTACTTCAGACGTTAGCCGAGTCCATGCCACGTCGTGCTACGGCAATTCTGCATGCTCGCGAAGTCTCTACACGATATTAGGCAGATGTACCAGTTTCTTTGGCTCTTCAGAGTATTCGCAGTGGCTGAAAACATATGAAAATCTCACAGTTCCAATCTCGAAATTTGTGGTTTGTTCTTTGGATCGAAGACTACGGACTGGATTAGCTCGACCCATCCAAAGAAAACAATAGATGCACGAAATAACATTATCTACTTTAACAAAACTGGATTCTGTGTCCGCTTGGTTAAATATAATGAAGATTTCACCATGTTTACGAGTGCCACACCAACACGCCGACGTGTTTGGGTCACAGAGTAGTGTGTGTCTCTCCAGTCTACTATTAAAAACTCTGCTTCTCGATTGTCTGTTACTACTTTAACTGTCTATTACTTGATCACTTACGACGCGAGAGAGCCTTGGCATTTTCCGCCAACTACACAATGAAACGGTTTAGTATTTAAGCTCTGTGCTGGTCAGATGGCTGCTCGCCTGCTCTCGATCACCACTTCTCCCGCTCCCTCCGTTCTGTCGCAAACAGCACACACTCGGCAGCTGCCAAGTTCTGTTCCTTGTCCAAGTCCCTCTATCCTCTCGCAACACTTTCTCCAGCTCCTTGAGTAATCTTCTGCTACCAACTCCCTACAATACACCCGTTTGGTTGCTTCAGAATTGTTATCAATTCCTTCAAGCATTTCTGTGTACGGTCAGCATTTTCAGAACCCATCAACGCCAATGGCTTTGTTATTTGCTTCGATCAAATCTTGCGTTGTGCAAGGTTGTTTCAGCAGAGAGCATATGACCAAGTGGCTCAGATCTTGTATTGTTCCGCACTCTCAAAACACGTCTGTCAGCTGGAAGAATGCCCCTTTTCGTTTGATAGTCTAGCCCAACCTAAGACGAGTGCCTGATCTCCAAAACACAGTGGAGCAGATCGTTTTTTGGAGGCTTGCTGTTCCTTTTAGGGTATCCGATGGAATCCTACTCTTTCACCTGGTGACACGCTTAGATCCTAGTGTTTCCTCCAATGGTTAAATTTCACCCATGAAGCTCTTTCTTAATTTCAGTAAACAACCTATGTTTGATGACTTATATCAGTGATCTGCTTCGTCGTCTCTACATCGGCAGCAACGGCCATTCTGTCAGCGGAGTGAGTTATTTCATCAATCGGATAGAATTTAGCGACTGCAGTTACCTTCATACATGCCGACAACATTCGGACAGTCTCGCTCAGTGCAGTGTCAACCTGATCGGTGTGAGCGGATGTACGTCACACAGATGAGGCATACTCTGCAGTAGAAAGACACAAACAAGAGCAGAAGTTCTCAGCATGTGAGAAATGGCTCCCCAGGTTTCCTTAAAATACACTCCTGGAAATTGAAATAAGAACACCGTGAATTCATTGTCCCAGGAAGGGGAAACTTTATTGACACATTCCTGGGGTCAGATACATCACATGATCAAACTGACAGAACCACAGGCACATAGACACAGGCAATAGAGCATGCACAATGTCGGCACTAGTACAGTGTATATCCACCTTTCGCAGCAATGCAGGCTGCTATTCTCCCATGGAGACGATCGTAGAGATGCTGGATGTAGTCCTGTGGAACGGCTTGCCATGCCATTTCCACCTGGCGCCTCATTTGGACCAGCGTTCGTGCCGGACGTGCAGACCGCGTGAGACGACGCTTCATCCAGTCCCAAACATGCTCAATGGGGGACAGATCCGGAGATCTTGCTGGCCAGGGTAGTTGACTTACACCTTCTAGAGCACGTTGGGTGGCACGGGATACATGCGGACGTGCATTGTCCTGTTGGAACAGCAAGTTCCCTTGCCGGTCTAGGAATGGTAGAACGATGGGTTCGATGACGGTTTGGATGTACTGTGCACTATTCAGTGTCCCCTCGACGATCACCAGTGGTGTACGGCCAGTGTAGGAGATCGCTCCCCACACCATGATGCCGGGTGTTGGCCCTGTGTGCCTCGGTCGTTTGCAGTCCTGATTGTGGCGCTCACCTGCACGGCGCCAAATACGCATACGACCATCATTGGCACCAAGGCAGAAGCGACTTTCATCGCTGAAGACAACACGTCTCCATTCGTCCCTCCATTCACGCCTGTCGCGACACCACTGGAGGCTGGCTGCACGATGTCGGGGCGTGAGCGGAAGACGGCCTAACGGTGTGCGGGACCGTAGCCCAGCTTCATGGAGACGGTTGCGAATGGTCCTCGCCGATACGCCAGGAGCAACAGTGTCCCTAATTTGCTGGGAAGTGGCGGTGCGGTCCCCTACGGCACTGCGTAGGATCCTACGGTCTTGGCGTGCATCCGTGCGTCGCTGCGGTCCGGTCCCAGGTCGACGGGCACGTGCACCTTCCGCCGACCACTGGCGACAACATCGATGTACTGTGGAGACCTCACGCCCCACGTGTAGAGCAATTCGGCGGTACGTCCACCCGGCCTCCCGCATGCCCACTATACGCCCTCGCTCAAAGTCCGTCAACTGCACATACGGTTCACGTCCACGATGTCGCGGCATGCTACCAGTGTTAAAGACTGCGGTGGAGCTCCGTATGCCACGGCAAACTGGCTGACACTGACGGCGGCGGTGCACAAATGCTGCGCAGCTAGCGCCATTCGACGGCCAACACCGCGGTTCCTGGTGTGTCCGCTGTGCCGTGCGTGTGATCATTGCTTGTACAGCCCTCTCGCAGTGTCCGGAGCAAGTATGGTGGGTCTGACACACCGGTGTCAATGTGTTCTTTTTTCCATTTCCAGGAGTGTATTATTCCCTGCACTGATCTGCAGCCGGATGTTTGGCAATTTTCCTCGAAGGTCGGCGTACAGTCAACAGCAATACCCAGACAGACAGGCGTTGGACAATGATGAAGTCGTTTGCCTTGCTATGTGACGACCAGTTGGCACTTAGCTTCTCCATTCCGTAAGTGTAGTGCGATGTAAGGTGGCTATAGCTTCGCACCTTATAAGCACTCATGCACATACTTTGCCGTGGTCTACAAACAGTTAGGTATCATGTGATAGGTTGTACATCATATATATGAATATAAAAAGGAGACTGACGTCTTGTAAATAATAGTTAACGCTTATTGCATGAAAGGTGACGGAGTGTCTTTATTATAAAAACGGCATATACTAGTAGAGGTTGGAACGCCAGTGAAAATGAAACGGCTGGCGGAACTGAAGCCCTGGGTGGAAGGCCCGCATAGGTGTGCTGTTCCTGCTTAAACACAGGAAATAGCAAGACGGACGTCGTAGCACCTAAGCACTGGAGCACAATAGAGTCGCGACCGGCCGATCTTGTAGCCGAATCGAAAGGATTCTACTTCGGAAACGCTGAAAATCTTGGATGCAGGTAAGGGGAACGAAGAAGCAGCACCTCGGAAGCCACGCAGGCTGGGGTCTTTCCAAGGATTTTTACTCAGAAGTGCACCATTGTACGAGCATAGGTTTTTCCTCGCAAACTTCACACGCCACAAAAGACTAGAATATGGTTGGTCGGCGTTCGGAAGAATCTGTAGAGAGGGAGAATATTCGGTGGTTTCGTGAATATGATTTCAAAATGGTTCAAATGGCTCTGAGCACTATGGGACTTAACATCTGAGGTCATCAGTCCCCTAGAACTTAGAACTACTTAAACCTAACTAACCTAAGGACATCACACACATCCGTGCCCGAGGCAGGATTCGAACCTGCGACCGTAGCAGTCGCGCGGTTCCGGACTGAGCGCCTAGAACCGCTAGAGCACCGCGGCCGGCGAATATGATTTGTTTTCGGAATTACGGTGGGGGGAGCCCAGCCTAGTGAGGAAGCCAGCGCTGGAGAGACGAGGTCTTCCGTTGTGAGCGCCTGTGTGTGACGTTCTCTTGATATCAGCTTTGTTGATACAGACGGACTTCGTGTCTTTGCTCTCAGGGAAGTTCATAGTTAGAACAGTTATGCACTGTACTGTTGCGAACCTATTCGATCCTGGACTTCACCTCTGGGTTGGAAGTCGTCGTTGAGTACGCAGCGTTCGGTAACTGAGAGCACTTCCTCTGCCTATACTTACGTTGAGACGTTATCTGAACTCCGTCCTTGTGGTTGGGAGTTCGCGTTTCTCGTCTGTAGAACACAGAGAGGAGAATACAGTATTAGAGTATAGTAGTCATAGAGCCGCATTCTGCCGTCCTAGTGTTGGAAAGAGTTTTGTTTTGTGGCTGGCGTTCTCCCATCGGCGCAGACGTGTACGAGAACCAGCACGCCGACGCACCAGACGCAGTACATACGGTGATATCGCAAATTGCTTCGGTTTATTAGGGCTACAAAAGCTAAACAGCTGTGATTACGTTTGTTTATTTCCACTGAGGTTCCACACCACCGTAGATCATCTTTGAAAGTAGTGTCTTCTAGTGTTTGGTACGTAGATGATGCCAGTCAAAAAATGGCTCTGAGCACTATGGGACTTAACTTCTGAGGTCATCAGTCCCCTAGAACTTAGAACTACTTAAACCTAACTAACCTAAGGACATCACACACATCCATGCCCGAGGCAGGATTCGAACTTGCGACCGTAGCGTCACCCGGTTCCAGACTGTAGCGCCTCGAACCGCTCGGCCACCCCGGCCGGCTGATGTCAGTCATTTCTCGTTATTGATATTAGGTCGCGCAGTCATAATAAGGGGCAGAGTTGGGCAATTGATTAGTAATTTTACTTAGAAAATGTAAACTTTGTAATTTGAAAGTTTTTTTTAATCTACAATAAATATATAAGCAAGAACAACCTGTATCATTTAGTAGGATTAGTTGCCTTCATCATTCATTTATTTTTAGATTGTAATTTATAGAATTAAGAGATCCTAAGATCTGCTTCAGGGGGTAGTTAGACAGTGCCAAATCTTCATTTTAGCGTTTTTTATTCTCCGTTGCGCACATTCATTTCACACCCGCCTGGAGTAGCATCTTGGAGCGACACCTGAGTCTTGTTGGTATTTGGCGTTAAATGCTTGACCTCATAGGAAAGGCCAAAAGTGGCTAGTGATCAAATGAACCTTACTTCCACCTCTTCAGACGTCTTCCCTTGGGCAGCCATTGTTGTATCATCAGCATAGATGGAGTGTTCTGTAATGGGCTGATCATTAGTAAACATATTCTCTTTCTACGTACAGCTTAGAAGACATCGACATTAGGCCATGTCCTCTCCATGACTCTCCAGGCCGCTAAACTAAGCCGGCTGGAATATCCTCTTGCCCACCTTATTTGTGAGCTATTCAGGACGCTTTCATAAAGTAATTACCTGCAGGAAATAACAGTGCCACCTCGTTTCCACTTCCCTTTGATTGTTTCTTTCCGAATTCCTTGCGTACCAATAGTTGCATCTCCTATATACAGTTAAACTGAGATATTACAACTTCTAAAGACGGTATCTGTAGAATTGACGAATATATGGCCCTCGGGTCTACCACCGGATCATGTTTTGTGTACCACAAAATTTCGTCCAGGCAACTGCTCAACGTTGCTAGGAGGCGACTGTTGGTTAATGCTGGCAAGCTGCTAACTCCTGAGAATTCGCCACAACTGAGGTTGGCGACACTTACTGCCATACCTGTCGTCAAACTAGTATAGCGTTCGAAAATTTTTCTCCGTTCTATTCCAGTTTCTTCCTCCTCCGTCCTTACTTTCATCATCGTTCTCGTTTTCTTCTTCTCCTTGTTCTACTTCGTCTTAACTATTTCTGAAAGTTCTCTTGGTCACTTTCTAGGTAGTATCCCCCATTTCTGTAGAAAAATATCCTTCTTTGCAGTCGTGTCGTCCCTAGCTAGGGACACGTGACTGGACCACCTGTAACTCTTTAACGAAACTATAGAATGGGACAGAACAATGATTACAAGTTACCACTGTGCCAGGAATTCATAGGTTCTGAAACAGATTTTGGCTCAGTTTCAATAGAATCTAACAGTCTTAAGAAACAACGCACTGACTTAACCTATGTTACACTACAGTACGTGTGTATTGTGATATATCTAGAAATGTATTCAGAAACAGCGAATACGGTACCACCACAGCAATGCAATTTACGGGCAACAGATGAAAATTTGTGCCACACCGGGACTCGAACCAGGGTTTCCTGCTTTACGTGAGTTTCACCTCAACTTCTTCGGCTATCTGAACACGGTTCAGAGGCAGACCCGACCTTCCATGCGTTCCATTGTCTGCTACTCTTAGTGCTCGTACAAACTATGTGATACCCGCACAAAGGGAGACTTATTTAGTTTCCTCGCCAGACTGCCTTGACTAAATAAGTTTCTCCCTGTGCGGAAATCACATAACTGTGTGAGCACTATGTGTAGAAGACATTGGGACGTAGGGAAGTTTGGGTCTGTCTGTAAAGCGTATTCATATAGTCAAAGATGTTAAGATGACAGCTGAGGTAAAGCGGAAAATCCGGGTCTGTGTTCCGATCCAACACAAATTTTCATTAGTTTCCACCAAATCATAGAGCTTTGGTAGTACCGTACACGCAGTTTATGAAGACATAGAAAAATCGTCAGCAATGTCTGCACTCAAGTTCGAATGAATACTGCATCGAACTTTACAGACACTGTCAAATAGACTCTGTGAAACGTCCCCCTGGGTTATGAATTACTGTGCTGGTGAACCTCTTACGTTATTTGATTTAAAAACTGCTGGACAAAACTCAACGTACTCAAACAGTTTTCTCTTTACTTATTCTGATCATCACTAAACTGACACACAATATTTTTAGCGCAACTCAGTCTGACTCTCAATAATCCCTACAAAAGAATGGCCCTGACTAAAAATAACCCATGCCTTTCATGAACCATTTACCTCACAAAAATCTTCGTTGCTCGAACTACTAAAATACAGCGAGCGCCAATACTGTCAGCTGAATTAAAAATTCTAACTACTGAAGGCACTAACTACTGATAGGCATAGTTAGCAAACGAAAGATTTTGATGGAGAACAAACAACGTATTTACCTTAGTAATGTTCAAAAGTCATCACATATATATATATATATATATATATATATATATATATATATATATATGACATCCATCTTTACAAATTTCCTTTTTCTGGCGGTCACACGTCCAGATTGTCCGCTTATAGTGACCTCTCGAAACCCTGGCATTTCTCTCACCACATCCACCAGTGCTGGCGGCTCACCTCCAACTGCCCAACGCTATGCGCTGTTGACATCCAGCTGCCCAACACTACACACGCGAATATTCCAACTATGAGTCCAACCAGCCACAGACTGCACACAGCACCATCAGTGATTTCCATGCAGAGCACTGCGTGGCGTTACCAACATAAAAACCTAAACAGCCTACTTACAGTTGCACTAATGTATTATTATGTGGGCTGACCCTGTAATCGGAAATAAACAAATTTTAGCCCCTCCAAAATCATGAATACGGATTCATTAACTTCAAAATTAAACAAGAAGCACAATTAATTCAGTTTATTACCATAAGGTGCACACTAAAACTTCTGACAAACATTTACGGTATCAAACTATTAACTTTGCCCATCTAGATAAAGGCTTGAGGGTCTGATTCTAATAAGTATACCCAAATATAAAACAATAATATTCGCGAAGTTGTACTGTGACTGCTAAAATGTTAATATTGAAAGGTTGGAAGAAAGCAAGGAAGATAGGGTTTTACGTCCCGTCGACATCGAGATCATTAAAGACGGAGCACAAGCTCAGATGGCGCCCTTTCAAAGGATGCGTACTGACATTCGCCTGGAGCGGTTTAGCGAAATCTCGGAGAATTTGAATCTGGAAGGCTGGACGCGGGTTCGGACCGTCGTCCTTCAGATTGTGAGTTCATTGTGCCAATTAATAGGTAGGTAGCGCTGTAAAAGGGTACGTGTTTGCATTTGCGGCTGGAGTTGAAAGCATATCTGTCATAAAAATCTGCAGGCAAGTCTTCAGAGTGAAGCTTGAAAATAACTACGATTCGTCTCGCTGTGACAGCTATATAACACCACATTAATCTAAATGTGAAGGTTGAAGTGGTACAAAATCAGTCACGGATTTTGCACCAACAACTTGTGTCTGTGTAACTCAGCCTAAAATATTTCCAATCCCCTCTGTTCATCTGTTCGAAGAGGCACGCGGCTGCTTGGCTGGTGAGGCACGGGGAAGTGTCCCCAAAACGAGAGTGATTTTGTTCCGTCTGCTTCTGAAAAGTAAGACTTAGGTTTCCACATCTTCGATATTTACGTGATTTTGATTGGTTGCACTATAGATATTCTGTTCCATGACCAGTAAAAAGATACCTTACAAGAAGCTGGTCCACCCCTTACTGATTTCAGGTGGTTAGCCAGGGTAGACTCTACATCTACATCTACATCTACATTTATACTCCGCAAGCCACCCAACGGTGTGTGGCGGAGGGCACTTTACGTTCCAGTCGCGTATGGTTCGCGGGAAGAACGACTGCCGGAAAGCCTCCGTGCGCGCTCGAATCTCTCTAATTTTACATTCGTGATCTCCTAGGGAGGTATAAGTAGGGGGAAGCAATATATTCGATACCCCATCCGGAAGCGCACCCTCTCGATACCTGGACAGCAAGCTACACCGCGATGCAGAGCGCCTCTCTTGCAGAGTCTGCCACTTGAGTTTGCTAAACATCTCCGTAACGCTATCACGGTTACCAAATAACCCTGTGACGAAACGCGCCGCTCTTCTTTGAATCTTCTCTATCTCCTCCGTCAACCAGACCTGGTACAGATCCCACACTGATGAGCAATACCCAAGTATAGGTCGAACGAGTGTTTTGTAAGCCACCTGCTTTGTTGATGGACTTCATTTTTCTAAGGACTCCCCAATGAATCTCAACGTGGCACCCGCCTTACCAACAATTAATTTTATATGATCATTCCACTTCAAATCGTTCCGCACGCATACTCCCAGATATTTTACAGAAGTAACTGCTACCAGTGTTTGTTCCTCTCTCATATAATCATACAATAAAGGATCCTTCTTTCTATGTATTCGCAATACATTACATTTGTCTATGTTAAGGGTCAGTTGCTACTCCCTGCACCGAGTGCCTATCCTCTGAGATCTTCCTGCATTTCGCTGCAATTTTCTAATGCTGCAACTTCTCTGCGTACTACAGCATCATCCGCGAAAAGCCGCATGGAACTTCCGACACTATCTACTAGGTCATTTATATATATTGTGAAAAGCAATGGTCCCATAGCACTCCCCTGTGGCACGCCAGAGGTTACCTTAACGTCTGTAGACGTCTTTCCATTGAGAACAACATGCTGTGTTCTGTTTGCTAAAAACTCTTCAATCCAGCCACAAAGCTGGTCTGATACTTTGTTTATCAGGCGACAGTGCGGAACCGTATCGAACCCCTTCCGGAAGTCAAGGAAAATAGCATCTGGGAGCCTGTATCTAATATTTTCTGGGTCTCATGAACAAATAAAGCTAGTTGGGTCTCACACGATCGCTGTTTCCGGAATCAATGTTGATTCCTACAGAGTAGATTCTGGGTTTCCAGAAACGACATGATATGCGAGCAAAAAACATGTTCTAAAATTCTACAACACATCGACGTCAGAGATATAGGTCTATAGTTTTGCGCTTCTGCTCGACGACCCTTCTTGAAGACTGGGACTACCTGTGCTCTTTTCCAATCATTTGGAACCTTCCGTTCCTCTAGAGACTTGCGGTACATGGCTGTGAGAAGGGGGGCAAGCTCTTTCGCGTACTCTGTGTAGAATCGAATGGGTATCCCGTCAGGTCCTGTGGACTTTCCTCTGTTGAGTAATTCCAGTTGCTTTTCTATTCCTTGGACACTTAACTGTCAAGAAAAAGATTCTATACGTTGTGCCGTTTATAATTAGCACTGAAGTTAGCCAATGAGGCAACTGCAGGCAAATTCAAGCGGCCCGCCAGAGCCGGTGTCGCCAATCGCGTTCTTCCTTTGGTTTCCTAACACGGAACAAGAGAGCGATGCAAAAATTGGACGTGGGACGGTAGAAGGGATCGAACCTGAGCCAAAGGCTGAGCAATCTAGTGCGCTATCATCTACGCGACGAGAACAGCCGACGCTCCATAACTGTATCCCGCGGGCCACTTAAATCTGCGCGCTCAACCGCCTGATTGGTTAATTTAGTCATAATTAACTCGGAAATGGCGCAACGTATCGTCTTCTTAACAATTATTTCTCAGTACAACCTACCCTGCAACACCCTTACAAGCTTTTCAGGCTGTTTCTGACCATCCAGTATATTTGTACATTTATGGCGTGTGTTGATGTAAAATAATCCAACTTTTCAATCGAAATGTAGGACGATTTCATGTCTCGACACGCTTGGTCTTACGGAATAATTTTAGTGGAGGTGACTAGGTAGGTACATAGAGCAGCAAACCCTTTTTTCCCTGATACATTTCTGCGCGACCAAGGTACTCGGAACCATTTCCACGCGATCTTCCGCTCTCTGCTTGTGGGTGGTTTGACGTGGCTCTTTTTCAGCAGCAGCCGGATCACCAGTATTGATAACGCGAACACGTCAGTACTCTGTATAGCGGTACACGAGGAAAACCCCTGACAGAAACGACGCCTTCGGCTGTGTACGGTACCGGAAATCGCCACCATCGTGACTAACCGAGGTGTCGAAAGGTAAGAGCAGTGGCTAAAGAGTATCTTTACAGAGCCAATAGACGGCAGAGTAACAGCAAATCTTTTACATAGCCGCAACGAAACACACTTACCTTGTTTTTAACTTAAAAATATGACAGAATGGATGCCAAGGGCGGCAATGAATCTTGATGGGCTGCGGACTACCCTCAACGGAAAATTGCTCTTTCTTTTACGAGGAAGAGAGATCGTGCAGTGTGCGTAAGGGACTGCACTCCTATTCGGGAATTCAAATCTTAGTGTTGTGACCCTGCTTTTGGTTCTTCGTGATATCGTCAATGACTTGCAAGTGCATGCTGGAATTGTGCTTTGATCGAGATGCATTTCTTTCTCGTCATTAAAAAATCTCGTTTGCTCCGGTAAAACTTACACTTTAGGTACAGAAGAAATCAGTAATAGGGAAGGCGAATGGAAGGCATAATTTCTTTCGAGGTTCCAGGAAATAGGGGTGTGCGGAAAGAAATCTGCGTTCCACACGCTGGTGCGATGAATTCTAGACTCCGACATTTGAACTACTCACCAAACAACCACGGCATCAGACATCAAATGAATTCACAGAAGCGTTGCTACGATCGTAACAGCTCTGTATAACCTATTCGAAAGCGTAACAGATATGCTAACGGTATTTCAGAATAAAAACTACATTTGTACGAGATCCTGTTGGATATGCTCTCTCAGGTTTGATCAGCGTGAATGATTATGGTGTGTTCTCGGATATACTCCCGATTCAACATCTCGGCTGAACACTAGGTAGCACACCATTAATCGGATCGGAGACATTTAGACAGCCGGTATTCTAGGAAGAGTGACCAATAGTACTGCTCGCTGCATTATACATCTCGCGTAGGGTTGATGAAAATAAGATAAGCGAGATTGTTGTTGTTGTTGTTATTGTTGTTGTGGTCTTCAGACATGAGACTGGTTTCATGCAGCTCTCCATGCTACTCTATCCTGTGCAAGCTTCTTCATCTCCCAGTATCTACTGCAGCCTACATCCTTCTGAATCTGCTTAGTGTATTCATCTCTTGGTCTCCCTCTACGATTTTTACCCTCCACGCTGCCCTCCAGTACTAAATTGGTGATCCCTTTATGCCTCAGAACATGTCCTACCAACCGATCCCTTCTTCTAGTCAAGTTGTGCCACAAACTCCTCTTCTCCCCAATTCTATTCAATACCTCCTCATTAGTTTGTGATCTACCCATCTAATCTTAAGCATTCTTCTGTAGCACCACATTTCGAAAGCTTCTATTCTCTTCTTGTCTAAACTATATATCGTCCACGTTTCACTTCTATACATGGCTACACTCCATACAAATACTTTCAGAATCGACTTCCTAACACTTAAACCAATACTCGATGTTAACAAATTTCTTTTCTTCAGAAACGCTTTCCTTGCCATTGCCAGTCTACATTTTATATTCTCTCTACTTCGACCATCATCAGTTATTTTGCTCCCCAAATAGCAAAACTCCTTTACTACTTTAAGCGTCTCATTTCCTAATCTAATTCCCTCAGCATCAACCGACTTAATTCGACTGCATTCCATTATCCTTGTTTTGCTTTTGTTGATGTTCATCTTATACCCTCCTTTCAAGACACTGTCCATTCCGTTCAACTGCTCTTCCAAGTCCTTTGCTGTTTCTGACAGAATTACAATGTCATTGGCGAACCTCAAAGTTTTTATTTCTTCTCCATAGATTTTAATACCTACTCCGAACTTTTCTTTTGTTTCCTTTACTGCTTGCTCAATATACAGATTGAATAGCATCAGGGAGAAGCTACAACCCTGTCTCACACCCTTCCCAACCAAGCGAGATTAGGGAGCGTAATGAGGCATGCGGGTTGTCATTTTTCCCCAGCTCCGTACCAGATAGAATAGGACTGAAAACCGTTAATACTAAGTAGTCTATCCCACTCATTGTAAAGTGGATGCACAGAGCATCTAGAAAAAAGGCTCCAATATTTACAGAGGATGGTGCATGCAACAAGGGAAGAAAAAACTTGCTATAAACATTGGTCGTAACTCATATCTTTGGAGTTACGGTCTACCACCACTACTGCCAATGATCACAATGTCTGTGAACTAGTCTTCACAACATGTGGTCCATGTGAACAGGGTACTAAACGTCTTTGCAGGTGGTGTACAGCGTCGTGGATATGTGGCAATCTAAAGGTTGCATGCCTGTAGGCTGCTTCCAGCTGCTTGTGCGCAGCAGAATATCATATCTGTCACCTGCTGTATTGAATACTAGGCCTCCAACGAGTACAAATTACAGCAATGTTCTACCATAAGAACGCTACGGATACACTGGATGAAAATAACATGGTTGACCAATACACTACACACTGTAGTACGCAGTGTTCTTATGCTGGTGATTGCTTCATACCAATGCAGACACACTGTGCAGCATAAACGTCTAGTAGGTAGCCTGTTTCTTCGTTTGTTTAGTGCCAAACTGCTTGATTTGCAAGATATGCTCCTCGTATGCCTGTAGACAATGTAACTAGGCCGTTTAGATTTTCATGTTGGTAATGCCACGTAGCGCTCTGTATGAAAATCACTGACTGTACTGTGTGCAGTCTGTGGCTGTTTTGCATTGTTGGAATATTTGCTATTGTAGTGATGGGCAGTTGGATGTGAACAGCGCGTAGCGTTGCGCAGTTGGAGGTGAGCCGCCAGCAGTGGTGGATGTGGGGAGAGAGATGGCAGAATTTTGAAAGCGGACGATCTGGATGTGTGTCCATCAGAAAGAGTGAATTTGTAATACTGGATATCATGAACTGATATATATAATGTCTTTTCAGCATTATTAAGGTAAATACATTGTTTTTTCTCTATCAAAATCTTTCATTTGCTAACTATGCCTATCAGTAGTTAGTGCCTTCAGTAGCTAGAATCTTTTATTTATATGGCAGTATTGGCGCTCGCTGTATTGCAGTATTTCGAGTAACGAAGATTTTTGTGAGGTAAGTGATTCATGAAAGGTATAGGTTATTGTTAGTCAGGGCCATTCTTTTACATAGTGATTATTGAAAGTCAGATTGTGTTGCGCTAAAAATGTTGAGTTTCAGTTTAGTGTTGATCAGAATAAGTAAAGAGGGAAATAGTACGTTCAGTTCTGCTCAGCTGTTTGAAAATCAAATAACATAGAGGTTTACCAGTACAGTAATTCATTAATTTTTCTAAGGGGATTTTTCAACAATAACTCCCAAGATACGAGGTTTACGACCAATGTTGATAGGAACTTCTGCCTTTCCTTGATGCATACTACAACCTCTGTAAATATTGGAACCACCAGACAGGTTGTAACGGATGCAAGAGCAGATATTTCTATTGGTGACTGAGAACGATGTACTGAACAACATTCCATTAGCATTTACTTCATTTGCAGATTAATAATTATAGCTATTAGGAGTAGTCCGTTTTTAGGTTGGCTATTACCTCCAAGTACATGTGGCAAGAGCTAGCCATTAACGCTTATTTTTCCCAGAGCAGCAGTTGAAGTGCTGAAGAGTGGACACATGGACGTAAAACGGGTAGTCTACATTGACATATTTAGTTCACTTAGTGGTGCAACTACTACCGTGCAGAAAAGATCATGTAGTAAAGTTTGTGACATGTTTGTGGGAAGAATATATGAAGAATCATTCCCAACTCGCGCGCTGTTGTAGATATTCGTTCTTTTCAGCCAAAAATCCCAGCAGATTGGAAGCGGAGCAGAGGAAATACCAATTGGTAATGTATAAGAGGGGATTTCCAGTTCCAGCATTCTCCTGATGACCAAAGGAAACCTCCTGAAAGCTAGGGGATTCTAAATATTGGAAATACTTTATTTCCGGGGCAGTGTTGTCCATAGTTCCAGCCAAAATTTAGAATTTTGTGTTCGTGCTTGTGTATACGTTTGTTTACGTACAAATGAAAACGTACATTGGAAAAAAGTGAGTAATTATTTTAAAAATAATCGCCATAACTGTGAACACATTTGTCCGACTGTGAGACAAGATGGTCAGTGCCTTCATGGACAATTGTTTGCGATTCCTTGCAGAACCATGATTGTACCCAGACATACATCTCTACATCCAAAGCAAATGGAGGACCATGAATTTCTTGCTTCAGAGTACCTGGTTTCCCATTTCTAGCAACAGTAACTGTACTTATATGTTCCTACTTAGAGTACATTGCTGAACCTTGATACAAATTATTTGCTTCGATTTGTGAAACTACTTATTAGTAGCACTTTGCAGTATGTGAACCTATCTGAAAATCACAGGAGATAATTTTCCCCGAACTTCAGTATTAGAAACAATAAAAATTGAATGTTAAAAAAATGGCTCTGAACACTATGGGACTTAACTTCTGAGGTCATCAGTCCCCTAGAACTTAGAACTACTTAAACCTAACTAACCTAAGTACATCGCAAACACCCATGCCCGAGGCAGGATTCGAACCTGCGACCGTAGCGGTCGCGCGGTTCCAAACTGTAGCGCTTAGAACCGCTGGGCCACTCCGGCCGGCAAATAGAATGTGAGATGACGTGTAAGTTCCAAGTAGTTGAACTACAGCCAATCTGGGGAAATTTTCCGAGAGAACGACTAAGACCCGTATCATTTCTTGACTTACAAAGGGTCCTTCAGAGTTATTAAAAAAAATTTAATTCCTCGAAGACTGTATACATTTGGTAATCCCACAGCTCAGGATTATTATCTCAGTAAGCGACAAACAACGGTTGCCAGGAAATGCCAACAGACGTGGGTATTTCTCAAGCAACTGGGCAATTCCTTGAGATATTTAGAGCAGTGCTGTTATCTCAAGAAGTAACGAACAACCGTTGTTGGCAACAGCCCACGACCGAGTCTTATCTCTCTCTCATGAAACATAAAAATGCATTTTCTGATAGTCACAGTCCCATCCTCAGATGAGTGAATTTGGGTAATCCCATGTACCGTGGAGTATCGCCTCGGCGCAAGCTACGTACACTAGACTGTGAGAAAATTCACAGCGAAGAAGAACTATATGAACAAAATAGGTCTTTTTTCAGTGATTGTAACCACTTCTTAACAAAGAAATAAACAGCTGACAAGATGCCTAAGAAATCTACGGATGCCTTGAAGTGGTACCTCGCGCTAAGATAAACATCTGAAAAACAACGGTTTCTTGCAACATATCACCAACTGCCATCACTGACGTGTTTCTCCGAAAGAGATTATAATCACTTTCTTCTGATCGTAACACATGCCTACTGAGAGATAACCAGGCGCGCTCTGAAAAGGTCACCCCACCCTAGGACGTGCCGAAGCGAATTCCTAGCTGCGGCGTGGAGAAACGCATTGACGCGCGAGCAGAGACTCTTTGGCAGGAATGCGACCAGAAATAGCTTGTCTCCGTCACAGCTTATCACCGGTTATCGACATTTCCGGCTCCATCGCCCGAGCAAACTCGCCATGTCCACAGGCGAGAAGGCCTTTTATCTGCGTCCGCAGCTTCCTGGAAGCAGTCCGTGAATCATGTGCGCAGGATGTGCAGTACACAGTTCTGACAAATAATATAAACACCTAATAAACGTGGCCACATTAGATCTCCAGTATTTCCAAAATCCTCAAATGTATCGAAGCTTACAAATCCAGAACAACTTTCAGGAACATTATCTACGATTGCTCCCAATCAAAGTTTTATCCTCCAATCCAGGGCGCAGTGGCTTGGGAATATACAATTTCGGATGCTGTGGAGAAAAAGGAAGATGTTATTTCATCCTTACGTCCATTACACCAGTATTGGCCATTTCCAGCAAAATGGGTCAGGGAAACATCATTGTGGTACACTGTGCCACAGAATGAACAATGCCACCTGAAATCATCAGTCACATTTACTTCCAGTGTACTGAAGTGTTACCTTCCTCTGCTGTCTCTGAAATAGTGAATGTTTTCAGAGAGACCGTACAACTGAAGTGAATTAAATTAAATGGCAAACAACAACCGCCACGACAGAGCAACACTTCATTTGATGTGATAAGTGATCCTGTTATAGCACGGGATTCGTGCTTCGAAAAGAAAGCACATATGTTCAGTGCAGAGTGCTATTTGAGAATGCTAGAACTTTTCTCACCATCGATTAAAAATAGTACTGCGGGACCTGTGTCTATTTGGTAGCAAAGGTTGACGATATTTCTTAGGAGACCAGTGACCGAATCATTCTAGCGTAGTTTGTACAAATATTACTGCAAGATACCTTAAATGACCGGTAATGTATCTCAGGACCGCTTTGGATTTTTTATCAAAGGCAAATTAATGACCGAGCATGGCTGGTCCCGGCGAAGGTTCGAGTCCTCCCTGGGGCATGGGTGTGTGTGTTTGTCCTTAGGATAATTTAGGTTAAGTAGTGTGTAAGCTTAGGGACTGATGACCTTAGCAGTTAAGCCCCATAAGATTTCACACACATTTGAACATTTGAACATGATCGAACACGGTGTGTTTTCAGTCATTACGTCTCCCAATAGTTCGTTGCCGACTTCGCTGTTTCAGCCGCTGAACATTCTGAAAAATAGTTAATGAAACATATGCTTGTCAAAATTCATGGTAAGCAAAGTATTCTATAAATTGTCACAGTAGACTAGCTCTCTCTCTCTCTCTCTCTCTCTCTCTCTCTCTCTCTCTCACACACACACACACACACACACACACACACACAAATTATAATATTATTTAAAGCAAGAAGAAAAATATACGTACACA
This sequence comes from Schistocerca piceifrons, assembly GCF_021461385.2. Classification (NCBI taxonomy): domain Eukaryota; kingdom Metazoa; phylum Arthropoda; class Insecta; order Orthoptera; family Acrididae; genus Schistocerca; species Schistocerca piceifrons. Next base: position 549,507,838 of record NC_060142.1, on the reverse strand, counting down.
GACAGACACGTACGGAATAACTCAACTCTGCAGTGCAAATGACGGAACACAAGATTGCAGTGCAATTACATTTCATTGTTTTAGCAAACGAGAATCGCATGTCTCTGAGCGTTTAGAAGGTTTTGATTTGAAATTCATATCGTTGGTATCTTTCATAGGATATACACTTTTTATAATATGGATTTAAACGAACTTTGTGTTTACTTAAGGCCAGATTCTCATTAAAACGACCAAAAATAGGCGAAGTTTGAGACAGTGAAAAGACATACAAAGGCTCTGTTAGGGGATTATGACTGATCATACTTTGAACACCCATAGTAATGGTTTGAACAAGGGCTGGCACAAAAATCAGTATTGGGTCCATTACTTTTCTAATTATTTGTTAATGATGTGTCGACTGTTACCTCCCATTGCAAATATCATTTATACGCTGATGACTTCAGTTACACCTAAGCCCTAGCGCAACAGATAGCCGCCCAGCTATCCAGACTTACTTACTTTATCAGAATGGGCGCAGAACACAGGTTTTAAACTTAATCCATCTAAAACGAAGCAATCATAGTCGCTCACAAAAGACGTATTACTCGTCAGTTCAGAGAAATTCTTCCATCCTTAATCTTAAACAGCAAGGAAATTACCTTTTCTTTTCTGCAAAGAATACGGGTATAAGTCTGGACCATCACCTAGACTGGACGCGGTACATAACTGCAGTCTGTAAGAAGGTGTCAGCATGACTTCATTCATTACAGAAAAAGAGTCCTCTCGAGTTTTTTCTTTTAAAAAAAAAATTTTAAATCATTAATACTCTCAGTCCTTGATTATGGTGATCCTAGTCTCCAAAGACTGTCGTCTAAGAGCTCACACCGGCTAGAAACGGCGATGAATGCTTGCGTCCGATACATTTGTTATGTACGCTATTTGGACCATATCACTCCTGCCTACGAACAATTGTCATGGCTACGTGCCGATAAACATAGAGAGTACCATACCCTGTGTTTTCTGTGTCGTCTTCTCAATTATTGCACTTCTTTCTATTTTTCTTGAACCCATTACACTACTCTCTGAACAATACGGCAGAAATACTCATTCCCAACAGAGTAAAATCCTGTCCGTACCACTACACAATTCTACAATGCTCTCTGAATCATTTTCTGTATCTAGAAACGGACTTTGGAACAGTCTTCTTCAAAATATTAAAGAATCTGAAATCTTTCAGGCTTCAAAGACAGCTAATGGCTCACCTTCTATCACAGTGGCTATCACTTCTTGCAGCTCACTCTCGTCAACGCTCCCTCCCCCACCACTATGCCTCCCCTTGTCTACAAAGTTTTCTATTGAAATTCTCTTCTTTCCTAGAAACTGCTGTCACTTTCGTTTCAATCCTCTCCTCTTTCATTATGCGTTCCACTTCTCTAATGGTAAACAAGGATTCAAAAGTGCTAAACCAATCAATATGATTCTTAATGTCCTTACTTTATTGTTATTATTATTATTATTATTATTATTGAAAAATTTTACTTTTGTTAATAATACAAATTATTATTATCGAGTTTTTTACAAAATAACTAATTAATACCATTTTTAATTCCTCCATTATTTTATTATCATTAATGGTGTTAGTATTATTGTTATTATTGCTGCAAATTATTAATTTTATTATAACTTGCAAATTATTAATATTATTGCGAATGTTATGTAGTATTTTTTCTATGTGCTATCTCTGGTCAGATGTGAGAGGGGGTCTCAAGATCTTAATCTGATCAGGCTAAACAAGTAATAAATAGATAAACGAACAAGTAAATAACGCCTTGGAAGACTGCTCTTTGATACTGATGAAGCAGTGCAGGAGGAGGTGAGGTTGTGGCTCTCTTTGAGAGAAACGGGTTCGTTGCCAGGGCGACTATATTGAGAAATAAGTATGCGGACATAAAGAATAAAGGAGTAGAATGTTAGTAAAGTTCGTCTTATTTAAGAATTTTTAAGATTTTCCACATAAAAAATTCGGAGGCATTACTTTTCAGCAGGTCCTCACACTTATTCCCGCATACATTTGCCCCTGCAGGATGCACAGTGCCGAGACCCCGCTCAACGAGCTGTTAGTGATTATAGAATGAAACTAACTTTGTAGCAGATGTTGAGCTTTTGTGGTCCTGTGAGACAAGTAATAATGACTGACTAGTCTACGACACTAGATTCGTCTCATGTAGTTGACGTCTCCATAAAATTTTCCGCCAGTCATCGAGATACAAGTTTTTCGTCTCTTCCCTAAACAGCTTGAGGGAAGTGCCATAAGTTCTTGCAAAAAAGATCTGATCCGAATTCCTTCCCTACCTGATCCCAAACTGAGCTTGTCTTTCGCATCTAATGACCCCACTGTCGGGAACAAGTTAAACTCCACTCTCCCTTCATTCAGAGTAATGTTCTGGTCGCAGCAGGCGTATACATAAGCACTTACACCGTGTTATCAGTGCTAAACCTCTGTTCCAACACTGAGCTCCAATTGCTTAGCTACTTAATCACCAAATGACGTCATGCGGCAGGGAAAACGACAGGAAGAGCTCAGAAACAAATACATCATAAGCTGATAAACAATCTTCAATAGTCGTTCCAGTGAAATACTACTGTACGTCAACTCTCTTTCTTAATGAATTCAATGTGCTGCATGTCACGTACAGTCTTTTTTTACTTCTACGTTTCCTGAAAAATATACAGAATTAGCAGGAGTACCTGGTACCGACCTGATTAAAGGACCCCAGAAGTTGTGCGCGTTGCAAGAAAGTAGCGTATCGTCACTTACCCATCGCAGAAGGTACAGTTGTTCACTAAATTCTGCCTCAATAAAATACGCAAAAAATTTAAGTAAATCAAAAGAAATACTCATCGAAGTACTCACGTAATCTAATTTCACGGCGCCATTTGTAGAATACGTGTTCCAATATTGACATACCTTGTCCTGAAGTAAAAATGGCTCTGAGCACTATGGGACTTAACATCTATGGTCATCAGTCCCCTAGAACTTAGAACTACTTAAACCTAACTAACCTAAGGACAGCACACAACACCCAGCCATCACGAGGCAGAGAAAATCCCTGACCCCACCGGGAATCGAACCCGGGAACCCGGGCGTGGGAAGCGAGAACGCTACCGCACGACCACGAGATGCGGGCCCTGAAGTAAAAACTTTGTTTTACACAGTTTACAATGCAGTTCGGAAAATATTTGCCATTATGGTACAAATGATTTTGAACAGTTATATTATTACATTTTCTACATCAAGAGATTTTTTTCTAAACTAATGTCGCTCCATCCCAAACCAATATTCAGGTTGTAGGCCCCAGTGCCGAAACGTTGGAAAGACTTTTTTTATCCTGCTATTTTTTTCCCCCCTCTTCGAAGTGGCGTTTATCATGTTCAGAAAGGTGTAGCATGGTCAGTGTTATTTTTTTTTGTTTATTTCCAAACTGTCCCATTTCTCTGCAGCCAACAAAATCACTGCTCTGTGCCACGTGCTCTGTCTAGTGTAGAGTTCTGACACTTCATTGTCACTACGTAGGAATTGGTTAGACTTCTAGCCGGTTTGACGTTTAGTTTTGTGCGGTTTTTTGATTGCGGGTAATATGGTCACGTTTGAAGAAGAAATACAAGACACATGAAGCAGACATACTAGAAAGAGGCCACTTAATCCGTCAGAATGGAAGAGATGTAAATTGTGGATACTGGTGGTGACGGTAGTCAGCGAGCACTGGTTAGTGAACACGACGGACGCGTTGCCAAACAGGGACATTGCTGCGAGAAGATCAGCAACGCTTTCATGGACTGCTTTACGATCAACAACCTAATTGTGAACATTAACAGTTTCATTATCAGTGGTGAAGGCGATTTAACTTTCGACTATGGACAACGTTTGTTCTGGAAACCATTACGAACGGCCCCTAAAAACAGGAGGTTTTTTATAATTATTTATTTTACTTTTCTTGTATGAGTGTTGCTTTTTGACCAGCGCTCCAGGATCCATATGACTTTTCATTATAACTTTACCCACCCTCCAGTGTCGTTCAGGTTTCTCTGCGTCAACTAAATTCAAGAGCGACAGAGTACTGCCCCTAGAAATGGTTCAAAAGGCTCTAAACACTATGAGACTTTACATCTGAAGTCATCAGTCCCCTAGACTTAGAACTACTTAAACCTAACTAACCTAAGGACATCACACACATCCATACCCGAGGCAGGATTCGAACCTGCGACCGTAGCAGCAGCGCGGTTCCGGACTGAAACGCCTAGAACCGCTCTGTCACAGCGGCCGGCTACTACCCCTAGAAGAGAGGCCTTTTTATGATTGGGGCGCTTATGACCTCAATGGTTTGTGGCGGGGCAGAAAAATATATAAGACACGCTATAATTAGTAGTGAAAACTTTCGGTGAAATGCTTTGTGCCTTCAAGCTGTGGGGGTAATAACAAATACGTTGAGCTATCTTTGGCAGTTAACATATGGACTTTGGAAGGATGGATGATGTGAATCAGCTTTTCAGTAAATTAGAAATACCTGATGGATGTTACGGTAAATCGTTTCTGTTTTCAGTCCAAGTAAATGCTGCTCCATCTAAATTTACTCTTTGTACGAAATTTTTCACTTTCGTGCGTCATTTTCAGCCTATTTTTCTTAAGCCCAATAAATTACGAAGTGCTTGATGTGATGAAAACTGTTTTCTTTTTTACTGTAAACGACAGCCGGCCGCGGTGGCCGAGCGCTTCTAGGCGCCTCAATCCGGAACCGCGCGACTGCTACGGTCGCAGGTTCGAATCGTGCCTCGGGCATGGATGTGTGTGACGTCCTTAGGTTAGTTAGGTTTAAGTAGTTCTAAGTTCTATGGGACTGATGACCTCAGATGTTAAGTCCCATAGTGCTCACAGCCATTTGAACCAGTTTTTTTGTAAACGACAATAGTTTGCTTGTTTTTAATTACAATGCACAGAGAAATAAATATAGGGCCACGTTCCAGAAAGCAGGCTACACTAATGTAAATTAAAAATATTATTTCGATTTTGTTTTTCCTACCAATGTTCATACCTTTGAGGTGTGACACTTCGAAAATATACTCTATTTCTGACGTGGATTACAAACAGTGACAGTGTTCTCGGAAAGGGCGGAAATGGCTACGTGTCTCTTGGAGCTGAAACGGAAGCACCTGACTCAGTCAACACCACCGTTCAAAGTACGACACACAAATCCTGTCCGGATTAAGCAGATGGTATTACGCCCATCCTGTGGACACTCATCAGTCATTCAGGCGGCACTCTTAATGGGCGGGAAGTGACGCTAATTACATCTCAAACAGCGACCGGTCTGCTCGATCTGGAACGGCACAGCAGGGAAGCACGTCATCGATCCACGCAATCGGAAGACGCGAACTACAGCAGCTATTATACCCGTTTTAGCCCACTATAGCACCACCAGAGTAACCAGTAGCTTGGATTATAAAACATTTTCACATCCTCCATGTCATCTATTACTAGATCCTCCAAAAGAGATCGGAGATTCGGCGCAGACGCTAATGCTGTGTTGCAGCCTACTTCTGGGAGACTGACGCTTCACCGCAGCTGTGTGGATGCTTGCCAGCGTCACAATACAGTGTTGTTTTATTCCAAGGCTGACTGACTGTGGTGAAAGGATGAGACTGATATTAGGATGAACAGTGTCTGATTTTACTAACTGAAAATTACCAATTCTTTTCAGTTTTCTCGTGCCGTGGTAAATTAATCTGCTAGTTTTAATATTGAAACTTCCTCGCATGTTCGAATCTCGGTCCGGGACACTCTTTTAATCTGCCAGGATGTTTCATATCAGCGCACACTCCGCTGCAGAGTGAAAATTTCTTTCCAGTTTTAATATTCTTATGCTAGACAGAAAACAGATGCAAACACAAGGATAATGCTAGTTGAACAACGTCGTCGATACGTTGCGGCCAGTCAGGGTGTGGTTCCTGGAAGACTTTCCAAGCTCGTTTAGGCGAAAGCCCGTCTAAGTTTCCCCTTGCTGTGTGACGTACATGGTGCATGAAAGATACAGCACGAATTGTTCGTCATTTTGATTTTGTAGCTCTTGACGTAGCTGTGTTTGCATACAAAGTTACTGGCTATCAGATGCACATGTAATGTATACAACTATTTTTTTAAATAAACATGTTCAGCACCTTTGCGTCATCGTCAGTGTGTACCATTTATTTAGCCCTGTACAAAGTAAACATGTTTTAAGTGATAATTATTCTAACGAAATTGCCTTTATTTTTGTACATTGTTGAGTAATGTAGTGAGCATAATCCAACAATGTAGCAAAATTAAGGCAACGATAACAACAGACAAAAACAGTTTTTACGTCTAATTTCGTTAGAATAATTATTACTTAAAACAAGTTTACGTCATACAGAAATGAATAAAGAGTACCCGCTGACGACGGCGCAGAGGTTTTGAATCGTGTGTTCTTGAAGTTTACCCGTCGGATCGAATATACCATCTTTGTGCGTGCATTCGGTGTAATATTAATTCCTGTTCTGATGTTTCGGCTGTCAGTCTTACTGCCACAAAAGATGTGTCACCTGCACGATTTTTAACTCACTTAACACGATAAATATTGTGCAGTAACCGCGCATGCGGTGAAGATAACTGGTGGACATAACACTGTTGGTAACAAGAGCGTCAATCACGGATTAAACAGTATGCGTCTAAGAGTAAATAAAGCAAGCGCAGAATCAGCAAATCCACACTGGTTACAAAGTATGTGGTTCATTATTAGTGAAAGCATATGTTGGAATCCCAGGCTGTGAAGACTCGGAGCACTACTTTCTTTGTGAGCGCAAACATCAAATGATGGGTTTCCGAGATTTGTTGAGTGGAAAACCTTTGACTCGGATGAGCAGTTTGTCTGCTAATTGTATTTTCACAGCTTCCTTGACTACTGAATCCCAGCAGGATGAGGCTCTTTGGGTTTATATAACAAACAGTTTTTTTGCACTACAAGTGGACCTGAAATCCAGTAAAAGAAATGCGTAATAGGGATTATACAAGAATCCTTCCCCACTATGAAAATGATCTACTGTTGCAGTAGACAAAGAAGCAAGCAAAATAGCCGAATAGGGGTCTCCAAATTCCTTAATCCTGTGGTCGAGCACGAGAAACGACCTTCTACCTGAAGATCAATTTCTTGCTGCCGTTCTGATTCTAGTTACCACGATACTAACTCATCCATACTTGAGAGGTGCACTGTTACTCTTAGCGAGGAGAAGGTCCCACTGTGAGCCAAGGAAGAAAACATATAGTTTTATGTGGATGACCCTACCCTCCATGGTTTCCCAGCGAACAATGCCGTATCACTTTAATCTGTTTTATTTAAGAGCCTCACACAGAAAACTCAGTTCAGCATAATTAAAGCATCCAGGGAACATAACAGGCAGTTCCGAGCTTGCACCATCCTTCGTCTAAAGTTCTCCCAAACGGTGTCATAAAGTGCTGGTGTGCTTTCGGGTGCCCTGCGGAGTTGTTACTTCCATTTCATGCACAATATTTCGACGACCAACCCAGGCATCTTCTTCACGTGCTGCGAATTTTGCTGTTACGGGTACTCACTGCCTGGACTCCAACCATACGAACAAGCACCTGGAGATGACGGCTGGGTCGGTAGTTGAAACACACTGAGGCGACAAAAGTGATGGGATAGCGATATGCGCATGTCCAGATGGCGGTAGTATCGCCTACACAAGGTATAAAAGAGCAGTGCATTGGTGGAGCTGTTATTTGTACTCAGGAGATTCATGTGAAAAGGTTTCCGAGGTTATTATGGCTTCGCAACAAGAATTAATAGACTTTGGAAGCGGAATGGTAGTTGGAGCTAGACGCATGGGACATTCCATTTGGATAATCATAATAGAATTCAACTTACCTTAAAAGAAAGATTAAGGAAAGGCAAACCTACGTTTCTAGCATTTGTAGACTTAGAGAAAGCTTTTGACAATGTTAACTGGAATACTCTCAAATTTTGAAGGTGGCAAGGGTAAAATACAGGGAGCGAAAGGCTATTTACAATTTGTACACAAACCAGATGCAAGTTATAAGGGTCGAGGGGCACGAAAGGGAAGCAGTGGTTGGGAAGGGAGTGAGACAGGGTTGTAGCCTCTCCCCGATGCTATTCAATCTGAATATTGAGCAAGCAGTAAAGGAAACAAAAAAGAAAAATTCGGAGTAGGTATTAAAATCCAGCGAGAAGAAATAAAAAGTTTGAGGTTCGCCGATGACATTGTAATTCTGTCACAGACAGCAAAGGACTTGGAAGAGCAGTTGAACGGAATGGACAGTGTCTTGAAAGGAGGGTATAAGATGAACATCAGCAAAAGCAAAACGAGGATAATGGAATGTAGTCGAATAAAATCGGGTGATGCAGACGGAATTAGATTAGGAAATGAGACACTTCAAGTAGTTAAGGAGTTTTGCTATTTGGGGAGCAAAATAACTGATGATGGTCGAAGTAGAGAGGACATAAAATGTAGACTGGCAACGGCAAGGAAAGCGTTTCTGAAGAAGAGAAATCTGTTAACATCGAGTATTGACAAAAGTGTCAGGAAGTCGTTACTGAAAGTATTTGTATGCAGAATGAGATTTTCACTTTTCAGCGGAGTGTGCGCTGATATGAAACTTCCATGCAGATTAAAACTGTGTGCCGGACCGAGACTCGAACTCAGGACCTTGCCTTTCGCGGGCAAGTGCTCTACCAACTGGGCTACCCTGCTTGGATAGCTCAGTTGGTAGAGCACTTGCCCGCGAAAGGCAAGGTCCCGAGTTCGGGTCTCGGTCCAGCACACAGTTTTAATCTGCCAGGAAGTTTCAGTATTTGTATGGAATGTAGCCATGTATGGAAGTGAAACATGGACGATAAATAGTTTAGACAAGAAGAGAATAGAAGCTTTCGAAATGTGGAGCTACAGAAGAATGCTGAAGATTAGATGGGTAGGTCACATAACTAATAAGGAGGTGGTGGTGGTGGTCAGTGTTTAACGTCCCGTCGACAACGAGGTCATTAGGGACGGAGCGCAAGCTCGGGTTAGGGAAGGAATGGGAAGGAAATCGGCCGTGCCCTTTCAAAGGAACCATCTCGGCATTCGCCTGAAACGATTTAGGGAAATCACGGAAAACCTAAATCAGGATGGCCGGAGACGGGATTGAACCGTCGTCCTCCCGAATGCGAGTCCAGTGTGCTAACCACTGCGCCACCTCGCTCGGTAAAGGAGGTATTGAATAGAATTGGGGAGAAGAGGAGTTTGTGGCACAACTTGACTAGAAAATGGGATCGGTTGCTAGGACATGTTCTGAGGCATCAAGGGATCACCAATTTAGTACTGGAGGGCAGGGTAGAGGGTAAAAATCGTAGAGGGAGACCAAGAGATGAATACACTAAGCAGAGTCAGAAGGATGTAGGCTGCAGTAGGTACTGGGAGATGAAGAAGCTTGCACAGGATAGAGTTGCATGGAGAGCTGCATCAAACCAGTCTCAGGACCGAAGACCACAACAACAACAACAGGGTATTGCGCCCAGTATGGAAAAAATACGTCAGCAGAACGGCTTGAGGATCACTATTAATCAGTTGTGCCGAGGAAACCTGAGATATCAAGGGTAATATGAATTCTCCGACGAACCCAGGCATCATTCATATATCGGCATAGGCGTAATGTTTGCGAGCAGAAATATGGTGTCATTGGGCGATTTTACGGACAAATTCAAGCAAGAATCTACCGCATGCAAATCTGTTTTGAATGTTCATGTAATGCTACTGACTCTGGAGCACTCGTCTGGGTACCAGACTTGACGTCTTGCAGAAAGACATACCGCATAGCCTGACGAGTTTTAAATAGTGTAAGTAGGCTGTTCAGGTTTTTTTATTGGAAACGTTACGTAGCGCTCTGTATGAAAATCACTGGCTGTGCTGTGTGCAGTCTGTGGATAGCTTGCATTGTTGTCTGCCATTGTAGTGTTGGGCAGCGGCAGCTGGATGTGAACAGCGCGTAGCGTTGCGCAGTTGAGGTGAGCCGCCAGCAGTGGTGGATGTGGGGAGAGAGATGGCGGAGTTTTGTAATTTGTCATGAACTGCTATATATATTATGACTATTAAGGTAAATACATTGTTTGTTCTCTATTAATATCTTTCATTTGCTAACTATGCCTATCAGTAGTTAGTGCCTTCCGTAGTTTGAATCTTTTATTTAGCTGGCAGTAGTGGCGCTCGCTGTGTTGCAGTAGTTCGAGTAACCAAGATTTTTGTGAGGTAAGCGATTTGTGAAACGCATAGGTTAATGTTAGTCAGGGCCATTCTTTTGTAAGGATTTCTGAAAGTCAGATTGCGTTGCGCTAAAAATATTGTGTGTCAGGGTAAGGACAGTCGTGTATAATTGTTCAAAGGGGACGTTTCATAATAGGAGCGGAGACACGACGATGTTTCCCGTTAAGCAAGATGGCCATCAGCTGCCCGTGAATTCTTTTCTGACACCAATATCAGCCACTATCGATGAAACCATAGGAGGTTTAAGTTGAGATATATGTGCAAATTTCATCACATCTTTCTTGTAAATAATTTCTGTGCACCAAAGAGTAGGTCAGAAAGCTTCATTGGACTATTCTTCCTCGTACATCCTAGAGCCCAGATCATCCACTTTCTGACTTCCATCTGTTTGCTCCAATGAAGGAAGCACTCCGCGTAGATGATTGGAAGATTACTGATGCAGCAAGACGTTGGCCTTGCGATGCCATGGAGAAGGAGAGGTTCGTTTGCATTGTTGTAACGATGAACACATTGAAGCCGTTTCTTCAGTTTCCTGAGGGTGTGAGCTTTGCTGGGTCCTCTGCTTCAGCTGAACCGATCATTGATTGTAAATGGTTATGTTCGGCTACTTCGAGAACTATGCAATTCAGGGTTGATCGTTACACAACAAGAAAGGACATAAAACGAAATAACCCTTTCAGAGCCCCAGGTGACCGTCGCCACGGCTCAGGATTCGACTCTGAACTTTTTCTTCGGATGAGAGGTGGTGTGTGCCACTCAGTGGATCGCTGTTTTGTTTCCGGTTCGAAATGATGAACCCGTGTTTCATCGCCTGTGACGATGCTCGACAAAGAACTGTTACGATCAGCCTCGTAAAGCACAAGTAATTCCGCACAGACGGTCCTTCGGTGCACTTTGTGGTCTTTCGTTGAGCGGCGAGGAACCCATCAGGCACACACCTTTGAGTACCCAAACTGGTGGACGAGAGCATTACACTGTCAACAGAGACGTCCTGCTGAGCAGCGAGGTGTTTGCTCGTGATCCGTCGATCAACTCGAATAATAGAGTGTCCGCACGTTCCGACATTGCACATGTCACAGCTGTGTGCGGCCGGCTCTCCAAACTCTACCGAAATTTCCATCTTCCTGTTGTAATATCAACGACGCTATGTTCTAGCCACGAGATGTTAAAATGAACTAAGTGCACAAACCTCAACAAGTATTATCGAAACTACGTATAAAAAGACTGTATCGTGTAAAAATGACGATAATTATTTCATAATTTCTGTAATAATTTAATTTCTGTGTGTATTAAAACTATTATCAGAGAATTACATTCATAGACAACGACAATTACAATCTTTTTTGTTATCTGTGATAATTGTGGTTCAGTTGTTCTTCCTGTGCTAACGGATGAACTGTTCGGACGTGAGACGTGTGAGGTCTGTAAAGACAAAACCTGTAACCATATATATTGTTAATTATTATTTGAAAAATAGTGTCGCTATTGTCTAGACGTGAATTTCTATTTATTTCAATTGTAATCCAATCTAATTAATGTTTTTAAGTGTTAATTTTCAGCTCCTCAATTAGGAGCTCAGCCATTAGCGCTAGTAACTTACAGCGGAGTTTACTAGTAGCTGGTATAAAAAATATGTCGGTTTTTATCATTGAAAATGATTTTAAATGCTAAAGAATAGAGATAAAAAGCTTAAAGAGTTTTATCTAAATATATTACCTTGATAACATAAATCGAGAATAACAACAGACAAATTGACTCTCGCCTGTCTACCGCCACTTAGCAACAATATCTCCGCGGCAGTTTTGAATCGAGAATTTTAACAAACATAAATGTTGTTAGAAATAAATGAATGGAAATAAATGTGCACTGGTGGTCTCGAATCTACTTTAAAAGACAGAATTCAAGTTGTATTGAATCTTTAAAAATAGTGTTCACAGCACGTTACGTAGTATCAATTTCTTATTTGCTGATCTATGAAGCCTAATTATTTCTGACGATTTACATGAAAAATTTTAATAGGAGGCATATGTCAGTGTTGTGCGCGGGTAGTATTTTGTGACTAAATGTTCCTTTTGCTAGAGAAAGTGCTTCCATGTTAAGCAACAGTTGTGTAAAATCTGATAAATGATATGCAATTTAGTGCCGCTCACACGACTTTACAGACAACATTCATTTCTACACAACGCCAAGAGGAAATTTCTTTAGCAGAGTGACAAATATTAGCCGGGATAATCATTTTTGAGATCAAACGAATTGTTACGCTGACAACAGGTAACTGGTTTTATATTTTTTTGATCTACCTGAAATATCATTTATAAGTAATTAAAGTCACAAAATATTATAAACCGGTTCCGCCACACTGTCCATCTTCCAACTTCGCAAAAACAGCAGTTGGAGGGACTATCTGTATGCGGTTGCCAACATGATGGGAGAGAAATGTCAAAAAGTTTCAAGAAAGCGGAGAGAAGGCAGCAACCTTCCCCCTCTCGGCGTACACGAAGCTACTTTAACCTTCACGAAGTTGGTACTGAACCATGCTATCTACCATTGGTCGGTTCAGTTGCGCCCTGTGCTAGGCAAACCGAGAGAAAGTCATTGGGTGGATCAGAGTTTTGGAGCGAGAAACAGAGGCCTTAGCCAACGCTCCCAGTAGCGGCAGTGGAGTGGTCCTCAACACCCAGCCAGATTCAGTCTGATTTACCAGACTCGGTGGCAGGATAGATGCCAACCGCTGCCCCCATGGTGCCGCTCAGAAACACATAAAAGGTGGTAGTATTGGGAGAAGCGTACGGAATAGGTTCCTAGGTATGTGGGCGGCTAAAAGACTTCTTAAGTAATAGAACCTAGTACGTGTCCCTTGAGGGCGAGTGTTCACCAGAGACGAGTGTATCGTCAGCATTGCCTCGAGGAAGTGTGGTAGGACAGCTGTTATTTTCTGTATACGTGAATGATCTGGCAGACAGGGTCAACAGCTGCCTGCGGCTGTTTCTGCTGATGATGCCGTGGTGCTTGGGAAGGTGTAGTCGTTGAGTGACTGTAGGAGGATACAAGATGACTTAGATCAAATTTGTAGGTGGTGTGATGATTGGCAACTAGCTCTAAATGTAGAAAAATTGAAGTTATTGTGGATAAGTGGGAAACACAAATCCATAATGTTGGAATAAAGAATTATTAGTGTGCTGCCTGGCTCAGTCACGTCGATTAAATACCTAGGAGTAACGTTTCAAAGCAATATGAAGTGGAATGCGCATATAACAACTGTAATGGGGACGGCGAATAGTCAACTTTGGTATATTTGGAGAATTTTGGGAAGGCGTGGTCACCTGTGAAGGAGACTGCATATAGGACACTATTTCGACCCATTGTTGAGTACTGTTCGAATGTTTGGGATACGAAGCAGATCGGATTAAAAAAAGACATCGCAGCAATTCAGAAGTGGGATGCTAGATTTTTTACTGGTAGGTTCGGACAACACGCAGGTATTACGGAGATATTTCGGGAGCGCAAATGGGAATTGCCGCGCGGAGTGGCCGTGCGGTTTGAGGCGCCACGTCGCGAATTGCGCGGTCCCACCCGCCGGAGGTTCGAGTCCTCCCTCAGGCATGGGCGTGTGTGTTGTTCTTAGTGTAAGTTAGTTTAAGCAGTGTATAAGTCTAGGGACCGGTGACCTCAGCAGTTTGGTCCCTTAGGAAATCACAAAAATTTGAACATCAAATGGGAATCAGTGGAGGGAAGGCCACGCGTTCTTTTCGAGGACCAGTATTGAGAAAATTTAGATAACTAGCAATTGAGGCTGACTGCAGAACGATTCGGCTGCCACCAAAGTACATTTCGCCCAAATACCACGAAGATAAGAGAAATTAGGGTACGTACGGCAGCATATAGACAGTCGTTTCCCTCTCCCTATTCGTAAGTGGAACAGAAAAGGAAATGACTAGTAGCGGTACAAGGTACCCTCCGCCAAACATCATAAGGTGGCCTGAGGCGTATGTATGTAGATATCGATTCGGTGTTCGGACTAACGTCAAATCTAGGTCACCTACAAAGGAAGGGGAGGGGGGTGGGGGTGGAGAGAGGGGCGTAGTTGGCACAGTGAGATTTACCGATGGGTTTCTCTGTCGCTAGAATAGGATCCAGCAGGATGCAAAGTTTCTCTTCCAACACCAACAACGAAAAATGGGGAAATATGCTGTCCCTGTAAAAGTACTGTCACAAACAGTAACAGTAACAATCTGGGTCAACTTTGACGTCATAAATTACAAGATAGGAAGCCATTCTTTGTTCTCACCGTTGTATTTTACGTAGAACCACGATTGTGAATACGTAACTGTAGAGTCTGGCTATGCAAGCATGGAAATTTTTGTTTCAGTCATCTACGTCTACTTCAGGGCTACCATTCTTCCTGATTTATATCTTTTTTCATTAGTGGAGGATCTTCCCCTTCCTGTCTTACCTTTCTGAACTACCTGTGTTTTGCGTTCCTACCTGTGCTCCAAAGAACCATGTAAGCTTCGTACAATGTAAACCAGTCCAAATTAGCAAATTTTACTTTTTTCATTTACTCGATGACTAGTTTCGGACAGAGAGCCACCACTTTTTACCATGTTACGACGATTTTAAAATGCGTCTCGGCCCGAAACCAGACATCGAGTGAATAAAAAAAGTAAAAGTTGCAACTTTTGACTGGTTTTTCATTGTACTGATTAACAGAAGTTGCTGAACCACAGATTTGTTCTTGACAACAGAAAAATGGTTCAAATGGCTCTGAGCACTATGGAACTTAACATCTGAGGTCATCCGTTCCCTAGACTTAGAACTAGAATCTTAGGACATCACAAACATCCATGCCCGAAGCAGGATTCGAACCTGCGACCGTAGCAACAGCGCGGTTCCGGACTGAAGCGCCTAGAACCGCATGGTCACAGCGACCGGCTCTTGACAACAGGTACGGTTAGCCTGTAAATATTCTCCTTTTGCCGCCTGGAACGTTCTCCACAAGTTGTCTGGCCACAAGTCTAGCTTCGAGGGCAGGCCCTCAGGCAGCAAGCTGGAAAATATCCTGCGTTTAACAAGGATTTTAATTTCTAGAACTCCTTGCCATTTTCGAGACCATTTAACTTTTCATGCTTCTTTATCCTGCGAGAGTATGAGGAAAAATTTGGAATTTTATGTGTGTAAAAGTGTAAACAATTTACTTAAAATATTTTTGGTGGGAGGAGGTCATAAACCCCCTGAGCTTCCGACCACACACCCCTCCCCTGTGTCTCCCCGTATACTCGCACCTTCGCAACCTAGTACGTCCGAAGATAGTTGTACCCACTTGGAACTCTGACACATCGGCTTTGGACATTACACTACACAGTACGCAGTACAAAACACAATGGATGCACTCTCTGAACACTAGTTCCCCCCCCCCCCCCCCCCCCAGACATCTGCAACACCTTCTTCTACGTCACCTACAGACGCCTGAAAAGGTTATGCTTAAAACTTGGGAGTCCGCTGGAATCAAGTTCCACTGGACCATCGCCCCTGGCAGTAGCGGAAGCGGACTGCGTGAATGAACAGCAGCCTCCGAGCGAGTGGGTAAGGCGGCTGCACCGTATTATTACGCAACAGCCTGACCCGCCTCAGTCGATAAACAAACCGGTTGCGGTGGCAGCGGCCTTTCCTCCAGTGAATGAACGGAAGGCGGGACCGGCCTGTGAGCCAACTGGAACACACCGCGCCGGGCCTCCCCACTTTCACTGGAGGCGCCACAGACACATCCGGTTCGCAGCCGCGTTTCATGCCTCTAGAGTTCATTTACGTTTTGCTACAACCTGTTGATAAAAGTACATTGAAAACTGTGAAGCAGATGTAAAAGAATATCTGATGCTAGAGTTGCAAAATGACTGTGTGGACGTTGTGGCCTATATTTTAGATCTATGTGACGATGCTATGCTGAGTGTATTTATATGTTTTGACGATGTCATTATGGCTCTATCACATTAGGACATGGCATAGAACAGATCTGAAGATGGTCATTACTGACTGAAACCGGTCATCGTCAAAGGAATTTATATTGTGATCAAAGACTGGAATAAAAAAACATTTTTTTCAGTCTTGACGTCCCAGAATGCTCTAACTGGAGCGATTGTCTCTTAGTTTCGATGTCATTTTTGTAAACACATTCTTGTTACGACACGTTTCAGTAGCTCTACATCGTTGTTGACTTCATCTATCGACTCCTGAGCAATTTGCGTTAGCGCTGTTTACGTTCGAAATTCAATAGTTTTTGTGTCATACATTTCGTACCCAAAATATGAAACAAATGTCATGGCATGAGCGAACTGATATGCTAATATAATCAGCGACATCTCTGATTGTGATTCGACGATCGGTCACAATCATTTATTTCACTTTTCCCATGGTTTCGTCAGTTGGAGATGTGGCGGGGCGTCTTGGGCGTTCGTTATCGCCAACGTCTTCACGGCCTTATAAGAAACACTTATATCACTCGTAACCTCTTATTTTAATAGCCGCAGACTCGCCGACTGCAATATTCAGAGTTTCTAAGAATTTGTTGCAGTTTATTCCGTACTTACAAGAAATTTCCTATAAATTTTCTCACCTATTTTATAAAAAAAATTATAATCGCGCTACTACCAAAACACATGTAACACATGTAACCTACAGGTGATGGACAAAAATACGGAAACATCAAAGTGGCATCACATTACCATGGTTAATACGATGTAGGAAAACCGTTGGCATTCGAAACAGCTTCCAGTAGTCTCGGAACGGATACATACATGCACTATACGGTTTTCAAGGATATCTTACATAGTTCTTCGCAGAGTACTCCTGTTGTTCATAAAAAAAAAAAAAAAAAAAAAAAACAGAACATCATGATAGACAAGAGGCAGAGCGTTCATACTCACAGGGCATGTACATTAGTATGTACTGCAGAAATGACTAGCGTTTAACCATGTAGACCGGCAGGTTCAAGGTCACATCGATATCGCGGCGCAAAACCACCTGTCGGCAACATGTGCCTGCCGCTCTCGTTGTCGCTGTAAACCGAAGGTAATGGATCGGTGTGACTTGAGAAGGATGCCTCGCAGACTTGTGCACGAAGTGTATCGTCAAATCAGTTTGAAAGACGGCGCGTTATTGACATGAGAGAGAGTGATGCATCCATCCGGGAAACTGCTGCTCGTGTGGAACGAAGTGTTTCGGCAGTAGAACTGGTATGTGCGGAATGGATCACGGAATGCCGTAGAAGACGATGAGATGGCTCAAGTCGCAACACCCAGACCACCCCTCATCCGAATGGCATTGCAGGACAGATCTGCGTACTCCTCTGCTCTGGCGCAACAGTGGAACAGTGTAACACATCGTACACTATCAGGGGCGACAGTCCGTCGCCGTTTATTACGGCATGCCTTACGTGAGAGTCGTCCACTTCTGCGCCTACCTTTGACGAATGTGCAGAAACATGCTAGACGGGAATGGTGTGTGGAACGACGTCACTGGGAACAAGAATGGCATCGAATACTGTTTTTGGATGAATCCAGGTTCTGATTGTTTGAAAATGATGGCCGCATTTTGGTTCGCCGCAGACAGAGGGAGCAGCATAATATTGACTGCATTCACACAAGACATGCAGCGCCATCTCAAGGCCTTATGGTGTGGGGTACTGTTGGGTACAAGCACAAATCACAGTGGTGCGTGTCCAGGGCCCTGTGACCGGTGTGAATGACATCCTGTGACACTATCTGCACAACACGCCAGACGCCAGTTTTTAGCACGGCAACGCACGACCACATGTTGCTGCAAGAACACATACCTTCTTGGTGTCACAGGATGTCAGCATTTTGTCCTGGCCCGCCACATCACCAGACTTGTCGCCAATCGAAAATGTGCGGGATATGGCGAGACGACGGATGCACCGCTGTGACCCAGTGCCAACCACCACAGATGAACCTTGGAACCAGGTGAATGGAGCGTGGATGGTTATACTACAGAACGCCATTCCCGCTTTATGCCCATCGATGTCATCACGCATGGAGCAAGTTATCAGGGCCCATGGCGGACCCTGTGCCTACTGGGCAACAGGACACATGCTGAACCGACGTGACAGAAACGCTGCTCGTTTCTGCAGAATATGCTAATCTACATGTCCTGTGAATATGAACGTCCTATCTCAAGTCGTTCAAGGTGCAGTGAACATGGGTGCAGTTCATGAAACGATGATGGAAATGGATAACGAAGGCATAACAATATGATAATTAATTGAAACCCTCAGCTGCCGACGGGTGTTGTTGATATACCTCGATGGGGACAGCTGAAAATGTGTACTCCGACCGGGACTCGAACCCGGGATCTCCTGCTTAAATGGTAGACACTCTACCCATCTGAGCCACCGAGGACACAGATGAATAGTGCGACTGCAGGTACTTATGCTTTGCACGCTATTACGTATGTAATGGGGTAAGTCCCTGCAGTCGCACTATTCATCTGTGTCCTCGGTGGCTCAGATGGATAGAGCGTCTGCCATTTAAGCAGGAGATCCCGGGTTCGAGTCCCAGTCGCGGCACACATTTTCAGCTGTCCCCATCGAGGTATATCAACAACACCCGTCGGCAGCTGAGGGTTTCAGTTAATTATCGTTTATTCTAGAGAAGCTGCACGGTCATCATGGGTATCTGTTCTTTCGAGAACAATTACTAATTTCATATATATAGCATAATACGCTACTGGCCATTAAAATTGCTACACCCCGAAGATGAAGTGTTACAGACGCAAAATTTTACCGACAGGAAGAAGATACTGTGATACGCAAATGATTAGCTTTTCAGAGCATTCACACAAGGTTGGCGCCGGTGGCGACACCTACAACGTGCTGACATGAGGAAAGTTTCCAACCGATTTTTATACACAAACTGCAGTTGACCGGCGTTGCCCGGTGAAACGTTGTTGTGATGCCTCATGTAAGGAGGAGAAATGCGTACCACCACGTTTCCGACTTTGATAAAGGTCGGATTGCAGCCTATCGCGATTGTGGTTTATCGTATCGCGACATTGTTGCTCGTGTTGGTCGAGATCCAATGACAGTTAGCCGAATATGGAATCGGTGGGTACAGGAGGGTAATACGGAACGCCGTGCTGGATCCCAACGGCCTCGTATCACTAGCAGTCGAGATGACAGGCATCTTATCCGCATGGCTGTAACGGATCGTGCAGCCACGTCTCGATCCCTGAGTCAACAGATGGGGACGTTTGCAAGACAACAGCCATCTGCACGAACAGTTCGACGAAGTTTGCAGCAGCATGGACTATCAGCTCGGAGACCACGGCTGCGGTTACCCTTGACGCTGCATCACAGACAGGAGCGCCTGCGATGGTGTACTCAACGACGAACCTGGGTGCACGAATGGCAAAACGTCATTTTTTTCGGATGAATCCAGGTTCTTTTTACGGCATTATGATGGGCGCATCCGTGTTTGCCGTCATCGCGGTGAACGCACATTGGAAGCGTGTATTCCTCATCGCCATACTGGCGATCACCCGGCGTGATGTTTGGGGTGCCATTGGTTACACGTCTCGGTCACCTCTTGTTGGCATTGACGGCACTTTGAACAGTGGAAGTTACATTTCAGATGTGTTACGACCCGTGCCCTACCCTTCATTCGATCCCTGCGAAACCCTACGTTTCAGCAGGATAATGCACGAGCGCATGTTGCAGGTCCTGTACGGGCCTTTCTGGATACAGAAAATGTTCGATTGTTGCCCTGGCCAGCACATTCTCCAGATCTCTCACCAATTGAAAACGTCTGATGAATGGTGGCCGAGCAACTGGCTCGTCACAATACGCCTGTCACTACTCTTGATGAACTGTGGTATCGTGTTGAACCTGCATGGACAGCTGTACCCGCACACGCAATCCAATCTCTGTTTGACTCAATGCCCAGGCGTATCACGGCCGTTGTTAGTGCCAGAGATGATTGTTCTGGGTACTGATTTCTCAGGATCTATGCACCCAAATTGCGTGAAAATGTAATCACATGTCAGCTCTAGTATAATATATTTGTCCAATGAATACCCGTTTATCATCTGCATTTCTTCTTGGCGTAGCAGTTTTAATGGCCAGTAGTGTATTATTGTTTTCTGATGCCTGTGGTGACCAGGAGAGGTGCGACAGTTGATCCTGGTGCTCTCAAAACCGGTCCTGGACGATGTGAACGTGAGCTCAGTCGTCTTGGAACACAGCCTCATCATTGGGGAACAAAGGTTGTACCATGGGATGGACTTGGTCAGCCAAAATGGTCATATAACCCTTGTCAGTAGGCGGCCGGCGTGGCCGAGCGGCTCTAGGCGCTTTAGTCTGGAACCGCGGGACCGCGACGGTCGCAGGTTCGAATCCTGCCTCGGGCATGGATGTGTGTGATGTCCTTAAGTTAGTTAGGTTTAAGTAGTTCTAAGTTCTAGGGGACTGATGACCTCAGATGTTAAGTCCCATAGTTCTCAGAGTCATTTTGAACCTTGTCAGTAATGCGACCTTGCAGAGTAACAATGGGGCTCATGGGCTCATGGTATACCATGATACGGCCGCCCAAGATATCACCGAATGCCCACCATGTTTTATTCTTGGCTGCGAGAAGTCTGCATCGTAAGGCTTGAGCCGGTGTACACTTGACGTTAAGTGGGCCACAAGTTGGAAAAAGAGTGAAACAAGACTCATCCGAAAAAATGGCTCTGAGCACTATGGGACTTATCATCTGTGGTCATCAGTCCCCTAGAACTTAGAACTACTTAAACCCAACTAACCTAAGGACATCACACACATCCATGCCCGAGGCAGGATTCGAACCTGCGACCGTAACGGTCACGCGGTTCCAGACTGAAGCGCCTAGAACCGCAAGGCCACTCCGGCCGGCGACTCATCCGACGAAATTACTTTCCTCCATTGCTCCATCCAGGTTTTATAGCATCGGTACAACGTTTCCCTGTTAAGGGGTTTGCGTTATTGACGAGTGGTTTTGGAATTCCGGCTCGACCTGTAATTCCCTGCTTATGGAGCTTCCTTAGGGTGTTTTTAGTGCTGGCAATGTCCGCGAATATCACTTTCAGTTCTGCAGTGACTTTTGTTGCTGTCAATCTCTTACTTTTCATCACGATCACTCAGCACTCACTTTCGTCCGCGTTGCGACTTGGCGGATGACGTTTCTCCGCTTTCCCTGTATGCGGTATAAATCTTCGATGTGGAGCCTCTCGAAACATCAACCAGTTCAGCTACCTTTGTTACGGAAGCACACACCGTACGAGCACCGACAATTTAGAATGTACTTAGTTGCGACATAACGCACTCACAACTACGCAGAACGCTGTTCGGACTGCGAGGATATTGCGCAGGTGCCTTTCGTGGTCAAACACAACTCAATGTGCAGACTGCCTTCTCACCTAGTACACGCATCCACGTTCAAGCATACATTTCTCGCGGCGTCCTCACTTCTCGTCCAACTACTGTATGTACAGCTGATAACACAATAAATGTCTAATACAGTGACATGCCCGCCCGGCTAGCCGCGCGGTCTAAACGCGCTGCTTCCCGAGCGGGTAGGCGTGCCGGTCCCCGCCTCTGCGAATGCGGGCTTGTTCCCCTTATTCCACCTCAGTTACACTGTGTCGGCGATTGCTGCACAAACACCGCGTGTACCATAATTATTCTACCACGCAAACATTTGGGGTTACACTCGTCTGGTATGAGACGTTCCACTGGCGGCCGAACCGCACTATATCCCTGGGTTCGGTATGAGGCGGCGGTGGGGTGGTTGGACTACTGTAGCCTGTTGTGGGGTTGTGAGCCACTGAGCACTATAGTGGGACGAATCCTCACCGTCGTTTCTAGGTCCCCAGTTTAATACATACATACATACGGTAACATTGTACAGATACTTTGCAGACATGTTTACCAGGACAACAGCAAAAATCACAAGGATCAAATTAATATGACATACAAAAGTAAAACTCTGGTTTTACTTTTTGAACACACTTTGTATATCCATTTCCATGTGTCACATTTAACTTCCAGAAGTTAAGGTAGTATGGGAAATAAGTTTCAAACAGGAGCCCTCAGGTAGAAACAGTAAACGAAGTTTGCGGACCAGTGTTCAGAATTCTATTGATTAGTCAATTACTAGCAATTCTAAGTGAACACTTAGAATTCGTATTGTGTAAATTATGACTTAAATTCTGCCACAGAGAATATGATACACAAACGGTGAAAATACCATAAAACACAGAACAAAGTAAAAGGTGATTTTGGTAGGAGCAGGAATTTTGAACCGCGCGCACGGAACACGACGCTTTACGCTGATATGTACGCAAAACTTAACATACCTTGCGTATTTGTGTTTTTCCAGAAAATGAAACCTCAAGTGGATCAACTACTCAGTCCACACGCTTTGTGCGGTAAGAGTGTCCTTATTTTAGCCAAAGAGCAAATATTCTGTACAATATTGATGCATTGTGTAAGGAAAGGAAAGGAAACTCCTGCGTTTGTCGATAACTGAACATATAACGTATGATGAAGAAGAGGATTATTTGCCTCAGAATTATGTGCGGCGTAGAAAAACTGCCAGCAGCACGTTTTTGACGCCGAGTCAATTAACAAATGGTTCAAATGGCTCTGAGCACTATGGGACTTAACATCTGAGGTCATCAGTCCCCTAGACCCCTAAACCTAACTAACCTAAGGACATAACACACATCCATGCCCGAGGCCGGATTCGAACCTGCGACCGTAGCAGCCGCGCGGTTCCGGACTGAAGCGCCTAGAACCGCTCGTCCACACCGGCCGGGGTCAATTAACAGTATACCTTTCTCTGTATTGAATCGCACTTGTAGTTTTATAGCATACTTTGTCGCCATTTTGCGCGCGAATTTCACTTGACTTGCAGAAATTGCCTCACTGGGACAGCGTACAACGCCTTGGACTCGACCAGAACCAGTTGGCTTGTCCCGCCTGACGTAAATCGCCGGCGCACTACGCACTGAGCTTAGTCGGGGAACACTTTCACTGTTCTGTCACTGTAGGGGGGACGACGCAGTACGCCGGGCGCATTACGTACTACGCGACGCAGAATTCCTGCTCCTAGGAAAACACGGATCTACAGGATTCACACACAGATAATGCACACGATTTCTCTCCCTCAGGTTAACTTGACGACCGTGGGGGCAGGAAGGGCATACGGCCAGGAAGTTAAATAATAGAATAAAATCTGCCAAATCCTGAAAGAGTGGATCCCTTAATAGATCCCTTAATAGACGCGATAAACGCTATGGAAGGAAAGAAGAACCATTAAAACGTTTTCTGTGTTTTAGTGTTATTATTACGAAAAATGTACTCATCGTGACACGTTAAAAGTGGAAGCGACAACAGGTTATAGTCAAATGAGGGGAAGGGAGGGGAGGGAGGGGGAGAGAGAGAATCAAACCACTCAGTCTTCAGGTCACAAGCGGCCCATCGGGACCATCCGACCGCCGCGTCATCCTCAGCTGAGGATGCGGATAGGAGGGGCGTGGGGTCAGCACACCATTCTTCCGTTATGATGGTTTTCTGTGACCGGAGCCGCTACTATTCGGTCGAGTAGCTCCTCAATTGGCATCAAGGGGCTGAGTGCACCCCGAAAAATGGCAACAGCGCATGGCGGCCCGGATGGTCACCCATATAAGTACCGGCCATGCCCGACAGCGCTGAACTTTGGTGATCTGATGGGAACCAGTGTATCCACTGTGGCAAGGCCGTTGCTGGCGGGAGAGAGACAGAGGGAAATTGTGATTGTGTCTCCAGCCCCCCCCCCCCCCCACACACACACACTAAAGAAGAGAACAGCACCCTGGATCCACCAACTCTGTATTTCAGTTTTTACGAGTACATCTACACCTACATCATATTCCGCAAGCCACGTCTTGGTGTGTGGCGGATGGTTCAGAAAGAAATGCAACACAGTTTTTCTAGTCCAGTTTCGTTGAAAAAATGGGGAATTTGTTGTGGACATCGAGCTTCAGCCCCTATAGTTTCATGAAGTTCCGAAAGGTGACAACGAGAACGCCATCTGTAACGGAGCTGTGTTCCAAGCAGAGAGCTTCCATTCAGTTTCTTTTGTCGGAAAACCAGAGGATCGCAGATATTGATAGGCGTTAGCTGAAAGTCTAGGGAGACCTACAGTAAAAAAAAAAAATGCATTGTGAGTCGTCGGGAGAGGTGTCTGCATCATCGCTACAAGGTCCCGCAAACCTGTCCGATCTTCTGCGTGCTGGCTGTTCTGCGTGCTGGCTGGCCGCACACAACTGCGACTCGTGCAGTGTTGCTTAGAACGTGCGGACACTCTCATCCGAGGTGATCGACGGGTCATAATAAAACACCTCGTCGCTCAAGTGGGCGTCTCTGTTGGTAGTGCTGACATATCCTTCCACCAACTGGGATACTCAAAGGTGTGTGGCCGCTGGGTTCCTCGCCACTTAACAGAAGGCTATAAAGAGCAACGAAGGACCATGTGAGCGAAATTGCTTGCGTGTTACGAGGTTGGTCGTCACAGTTCTTCGTCGCACATCGTCACAGGCAATGAAACATGGTTTCATCACTTCGAACCGCAAACAAAACAGCAATCAGTGGAATGTGACGCCAGCTCTCCTCTGAAGAAAAGGTTCGAAGCCGCATTCTCAGCCGGCAAAGTCGTGGCGACGGTCTTCTGGGACAATGAAGGGGTTACTCTGTCTGTTGTCCTCCCTCATGGTGCAGCGATCAACTCCTAAGTGTATTGTTACCCTCAGAAAGTTGGAAAAACAACTTCAGAGTCTTGGTCGCCACAAAAAATGCAAAAGATCTTCTCCATACAACGCAAGATCTCTCACAAGTCTGCATATCCGAGAGGAGCTCACAGAACTTCACGAACCAAGAGTCTGAATCTCGCACTTTCCGACTTCCACCTGTGTGGCCCAATGGAAAACAGTACTTGGATGATGCGGAGGTTACTGATGCAGCAAGACGTTGGCTCCGACGTCGACCAGTAGATTGGTACCATGCAGCGTACAGGCCCTCCCAGTAAGGTGGCGTAAAGCTGTCCATTGAATGGAGATTATATAGGAAAATGGGGTTTTGTAGCCTAAAGAATGGGGAACAGTATGGTGCATTGGAATCCCGAATAAAACCAATCTGCTAAAAACTAAACTAAACTCCTCCCGAACATGTCATGAAGGCCCAACGGTACTAACCGGCCGCCGTGTCATCCTCAGCCCATAGGCGTCACTGGATGCGGATAAGGAGGGGCATGTCGTCAGCATACCGCTCTCCCGCCCATATGTCAGTTTCCGACAGTTTGCCTCACAAGGGCTGAGTGCACCCCGCTTGCCAACAGCGCTGGGCAGACCGGATGGTCACCCATCCAAGCGCTAGCCCAGTCCGACAGCGCTTAACTTCGGTGATCTGACGGGAACCGGTGGTACCACTGCGGCAAGGCCGTTGGCAAAACCAATCTGCTACCAGAACAAAAATATTTTGCAATACATATTGGACACCGCTCGTATTTCAAATGCGTATTTCGGAACGAAAACTGCTTCGCAAAAGTTCTCAGTATTCACAAGACGTCATTTGTCACGACCTTGTGAAGCAGTAAAGAAATATTAGTGTTTAACATCCCGCCGACACCGAGGTCTTTAGAGACGAAGCACAAGCTCGGATTGTTGAAAGAATGGGGAAGGAAGTCGGCCGTGCCCTTTAGCCATCTCGGCATCTCTCTGGATCGATTTAGCGAAATCACGGAAAACCTACATCTGGATGGCTGGACGCTGATTCCAACCGTCAACCCCCCCCCCCCCCCCTAATGCGAGCCCAGTGGCTAACAACTAAGCCACCTCGCTCGGTGGGTGGTGAAGCAGTCGCACCTGATGGATACTACTTACCGTAAAAACATGTGAACGGTAGCAAAGACAGACTGCAGCGCTACAAAATACCTGTACACAGCGAGAACCTGCATCACAGGTGACCCGTAGCGAAATTCCTCTACACCGTTCTATCTTCATTGGACATACATCGTGAACAAACGTGACTATGAAAATGTCGGAAAGAGACATGTTGTGGCACCAAAGATATTCGTTCAAAGTATGCCACCGCTCACTCACACAAACTTGCTGCTTATGAAAGCAGCATTATGAACAGACTGGTCAAATTATAGTCACCTCCAGCAGATTTAGAAAAAGAAAGAAACGTTACCAGATAAATTGTCCAAAATAATGAATACGCTCCACATACATTAGATTGCGCTGAAGAAAAATAGTAAAAAAGAATGACGCAATTCATACAGCCTCACAAACCTCTGGCAGTAACAAGAAGATATATCATAGTCTGGAATTTATTGGTAACCAGTCGTACGAAGTAGCTAACATTTTCAACTGCTTCAATATGAATTATTTTGTAGAAAGATAAATTTTCAGCCCAGATACTAAATACCAGGTGACCAAAAAGTCAGTATAAATTTGAAAACTTAATAAACCACGGAATAATGTAGATAGAGAGGTAAAAATTGACACAAATGCTTGGAATGACATGGGGTTTTAAGAGAAACAAAAAAAACCAAAGTATTGCTAGACGCGTGAAAGATCTCTTGCGCGCGTCGTTTGGTGATGATCGTGTGCTCAGCCGCCACTTTCGTCATGCTTGGCCTCCCAGGTCCCCAGACCTCAGTCCGTGCGATTATTGGCTTTGAGGTTGCCTGAAGTCGCAAGTGTATCGTGATAGACCGACATCTCTTGGGATGCTGAAAGACAACATCCGACGCCAATGCCTCAGCATAACTCCGGACATGCTTTACAGTGCTGTTCACAACATTATTCCTCGACTACAGCTATTGTTGAGGAATGATGGTGGACATATTGAGCATTTCCTGTAAAGAACATCATCTTTGCTTTGCCTTACTTTGTTATGCTAATTATTGCTATTCTGATCAGATGAAGCGCCTTCTGTTGGACATTTTTTGATCGTTTGTATTTTTTTGGTTCTAAAAAAACCCTATGTCATTCCAAGCATGTGTGTCAATTTGTACCTCTTTATCTACATTATTCCGTGATTTATTCAGTTTTCAAATTTATACTGACGTTTTGATCACCCGGTACATAAATTAGGACAGTCAAACTAATTTAGAGTGTGCAAAATGGACTGTCATAATTGCAACAATTTCTGTACGGGGCGAAGCGGCTGGAGCTTTAGAGTGAGCTTCAATGAACATGTTGCGGATTTTCGCCTTCAACAAACAAATGGATCCTCAGATACTGTCCATTCGCTTCAAACTGGACACACTGTTGGCAATTTTCAAAACGACGTTAAGATCCTATACCAGTGGGTACAATACAGAAGCCATAAAGTGTTCTGTCTAAAACGTCTAGAAATTTTCGGACAAAAAATTCACATAACCACAACAGATGCTTAATTAAAAGACACGGAACGAATACATTGGAATTCTTAATTTAAGTAAAAGAATACAACGCGCTGTAAGGTCGTATTTTAATTCATCTTGTTCTTTTCTTCTAAAATCCATTCATCACTTTTTCTATGGTTGAAATACTTTCGTGAGAATCACCCAATACATCGTTCAGTTGTTACTTTCACAATTACGTGTAGCTGTAAAAATATTATGGTCTTTGATAGCAATCTTGTTTCTACTGTTTATACCTCTATACAGTAGAACCACTTTAAACGAATGTTGTAGTACCCATACATCGCTTTTTTGACAATGTTTGCCTATTGAAAACAAGACAACTTATCTAAATGTCCCCATGGATTGCCACTAACGCAGATTCCCTCAATTTTTAGATATGATATTCCACTTAATTTCGCTTTTCCACTATTGCTCATATTTCCGTTTATGAATCAACATAACCTTCTTCAGATACCACTGCTTCACCAGACCATGATGAAGAGCCTCGAGTTAAACTTGGACATCCTAATGATGGGACTGTCGCTCCGGAAAAGAAATACGAAATAAAAACCTAAATTCAGACAGTCGACGGAGTTTTATTCTAAAATATACCGTATCCATTTCACTGTCTTTCTCCGTGCCAAGTCAACGATTCGATAAAAAAAAAATCTGCATCATACGACATATATGTGCATATCAGAGTTTATCTTCACAGATACGTGTCTGGTTCGAGAAAGGTGTCACTAACAAAACTCAGTAAGTCACATAGCACGCCGAATATTCAACTGAAACGATGGTAACATCAGACAGTGGAGCGTAACTTGGTTGTGTGACCGGAGTATTGTCTCAAGAGCCCCCAAGATAAGAAGGTATCAATGATGCCAAAAAGAAAAGGAATTATTATAATGGAAAGAAAAACAGGAAAAAATAAAAAAACGGCGAGCCAGGTGAAGTCTTTCCTTGTATTAAAATAATCAAAATTGGTCTTGGAAATCCTTCAGAGTGTCCGCTGCACTACAGAATTGTTTGTGATCGTGTTTCCAAGTTACTGCTATGTTGGTGACAATTTGTGAACAGCGACCAGGAGAGGCACGGAAATGGAGGCACGCCAGCGTATCACTACGAGACCAACACACCATAAGAAAAAAGATGACCACAGCATTCACCAAAATATTACGGACACACAACACCGTGATTCCAATACAACATTAGTTTATTTCTCTGCAAGGAACGTACATCATGGAACATAAAACATTAATTCATGGATAATCAATATTTCCAGAGTGTCTATAATTACAAATATCAAGCCGCAACACCCTCCCCACCCTGGTCAACTTCTAGAGTGAAACACGTATGTAACATAGCAGCGATGGCGAGGCATTGTAGCATCTGTGACCAGAGAGTATGCGCTTGACCGCGCGAGTGTTGCGAGCAGTTCGCTAGTTGTCGCTATGCAGAGCAGTACTCTGTCTGTAGTCGTTGCGAGTCGGTCAGTCGTTGCGAGTCTGTAGCTCTGTCTAGTTGAGAGCAGTACCCTGTCAGTAGTCGTCGCGTGCAGTACGCTAATAGTCGTCATGCAGAGCGGTCGGTCAGTGATAGCAGTCCAGTGCGGGTGATGTAGGCGGTCGGCAACACTGGTCAAGATGCTGAATAAGGTATACTGTTAATTAATATAATCATTAGATAATGTAAAAATTTATTTATTGTAATTATTCTCTAACAAGTGCTCCAATAATAATTTTTATTTCAAAAGCATTTTTTTTTTCAAAAATTTAATTTTTATTGAACTAAAGATTTCGTTGCACTTCCCATTTCACTCCACTTCTTTTAAAGAAAATTTTCAGTAAAATCACAGAAAAAAGGAATATTATCATTTGCAATGCAGTTCCTCCAAGCCGTGCAGAAAGATAAGAGCAGAAATGTGACATCCATTTATTCTGAGGTAAGACTTTAACTCTGATTGTTTTACACAGGGCCAAAGACCGATGTTTCGGTTTAATTGAATTTCCTTATCACTGAATGGACTTTAATTTTTTTTTGAAGGATTTACATTCGAGTCAGATTGCGTATTTCACATTTTTGTTGCCATTGTCAGTACATTTCATTGTGGGCAGGTTACGCTTACAGCAATGTCCATTAGCATCCCTAAATAATATTGTCAATTCATTAAAATTATTGTGGGGAGGTTACACTTGGCGACCCTGCCAGGATCGTATTTCGTTGAGAATCTTTTGAACAACAGTCAGATATCTGCTCTTATTTGCTTAGATATAATTAGGATTTGGCGCAACGCTTTTATTAACTTGTGACTTTCTTTCTACAGGTCAACGGCAATTCGTTGCTCTGTTGTATTTGTTTGTTGCCTTTTTGCATTTGTGCTTATTGTTTTGTGAATATTTGTGACTATGGTAAAAATGCCGCGAAAGACTGTGAATAGTGTATCGCGAGGTATTTTGCATGAAATTACCGACTTAAACAGCGTGACCGATAGTAATTGTGACACGCAGTGTAATGATGTCAATCCTGCGTTCACCAACAATCAGTGCATTACAACCACTAATGATGACTTTTACCTTAATGATGAACAAACGAACCTAATTGTCTCGTCTGTTAATTTAACGACAATTGATGACGCAGAACGCTCTATTGTAATGCGCGCTACCCAGCTTAACATACCCGATTTGGAAAATTCAGATAACGTACAGACAAATTTGTCTAATGAAAATGAACAGGATACTCAAAGTACGACGGATTTATTTAATTCCGAAATAGTGACTGACAGTGTACGTCTGACCGATAAACCTTTCTGTAAATTACAGAATGACCAAATGGTCACGCAAAACGAGAAAATTCCAGATCCACCACTAAACAGCACAGAGAATATAAACGCTAGTTTTGACTTGGTACGAATTATGAGAAGTTTGCTACAACAGCAAAGTGAGAAAATAGATAACAGTAGTAAAGATCTCAAACAACAACTTAGTGAACAGGCAAAACAACAGAGTGAAGATCTTAGACAACTTAGTGAACAGGTCAGACAACAGAGTGAAGATTTTAAACAACTTAGGGAACAGAACAAACAAGATAATGAAAATCTCAAACAACACTTAAATGAAAAATTAGACAACAATTCCAGACAGTTAAATGAAAAATTAGACGACAATTCCAGACAGTTAAATGATAAATTAGACGACAATTCCAGACAGCTTAGTGAACAAATTAGAGCCGTTGCCGCGCAGTGTCATGACACTAAGGAACAGTTGCGCACGGAAATTGAGGCTTGTTCACAAAAAAATAGCGAAGAAATTAAGTCTGTTGCGCAAGAATTAAGGGAAATGCAAACAGCCGCAACAGAAACACTCAGAGACGAAATTAGCGGAGACGCTAAACAATGCTCTGAAAAAGCTACACAATTACGGGACGAATTTAAAGCAATGACGGTAGAACTTTCGCGCACAATGGATGCAAAGATAGACGCGAAATTCGAACAGCAGAACACTCAGATTAACGAGCGCTTTAATCAGCACATACAGAACAGTGATA
The DNA here is from genome assembly GCF_021461385.2 of Schistocerca piceifrons. Lineage (NCBI taxonomy): Eukaryota > Metazoa > Arthropoda > Insecta > Orthoptera > Acrididae > Schistocerca > Schistocerca piceifrons. The sequence continues at coordinate 549,476,516 of NC_060142.1, read as the reverse complement.
CGCGTTTCCGCAAATTTATTCAGGATCAAAATAAAGTCAAACGTCAGGTTATGGAAACAATCACTGCACAAAGACAAGAGGATAAACGTAAAATGTTCGCGAAAGCGAAGACGTATGTAGACAATAATATTACTACAGTGTCCGACAAAATTAATACCATAGAACAATTGAACGCGGAATTACGGGATGAAATTTCTGATCTTAAATCAAAAACAGATACACACACAGTAAATATTCAAACAGTGACAGACAGATTCGAACAATTAGATCTAACACAGGATTGCGATGTCATCAAAGCTGATGTTAAAAAACTGAGCGAAACTACGCGTAAGTTGCAAAAACAGATTAATGCGTCCGATTCTAAAACCGATGATCAGGTTAAATTACTGACTGAAAAATGTGATGAATTGGCCAGTCGTATTGATGTTATCGAAAATACTAATGACAATAAATCAGACGATACTGCACCGGTTTCATTTATCCAAACACCTGAATTTCAAAATTTACAGCAGACAATTAATGAGATCGATTCATCTAACAACACGTTACGTAGGAAGTTGTCAAATTTGCAACAAGAAGTAACAGAGATGAAAAGTATTTCAGTTAATAACATACCACAACAGACGCCACTTTATGAACATGTGTCAGACTCACGCAGCGTGTATAATGTGAGCAATTTACAGAGACTACGAGACGTAAAATCTGAAAAGCCACGCGACTTAAAATCTGAAAAGCTACGTAACTTGAAGTACGAAACGACACAGACAAACAGATTCACACACAAACCCGAACGTGTTTTCAAATTCAATGACGAGAACGTAGATTACGAGCAATTTTTATCAGCCAGAAAATGTAATGAATTTAATAATGACAGAACACAGGTACACGCTTTGCATTGTATACGTCAATTTATTTTTGTACCTTCACCGCTATTATCTGTAATGCAGAAGCTAGCTTTGAACCTGATGCGACAATTTGCTATTGCATTTACAACAGCATTGCCTATAATGCAGAAACTAGAATTAACATGGATACAACTATTTGCTTTTGAATTTTTACCGCTATTGCCTGTAACGCAAAAACTAAAATTTATTCTCAGTGCGTAAATGACCTCAGGGGATTCATTACGCTTTAATGAATATGTGCCGTAGCGAGCATAGGGCCCCGAGCTGTAGTAGTGCTGTTTCATCTTTAGTTTTCTGCACTGCTGCCTTTTCTTCTACTATCCTTTATATCTATCAAAACTGCTCTTTAACTAGTGCTCTTTGTAGAATTAAGAAACGTATGTAATGAAAACCGGATACGACAAATCTTTTACCGAATGTGACAATTTTCAGTAGGCACTCCCGTAATGACAACTACCGCCGTAATTTTAATTACAGATAAAATCGTAATCATCAGTATGTGTAAAATTATCAGTAACAGGAACCACATTTTGGTAACAATAGACCTTTTCACCACAACAGCATGAAAGTCAGCCGCTTAGCATACGTAACCAACAATGCAGTCTACAAGGTCAACCAAACTTTAATGTTTCGCCGCGTGCACGTATAGTCCCAGCCCCAACAAATAGTAACGTATGGCAGCAAAGAAATAACTACGTACAGACAACACACCATTTCAACTCGTATCGCAATGCACCGTATAGAAACTACTATCATGACAGACGTAAAAATAATGAGCACAATTTTCAGCGTACATTTAATAACAGTCGATCTTTTCAGCAGCAACAACATCAGCAACAACGAATAATCATGAATGAAACGGACGATAGGTGTCATCGATAGCGTAACACGTCAATAAGAAATAAAAGAACAGTTCATATAGTGGAAATGCCACAGCATCCTCCCGTAAAATAAATAACGACACATACGATAGATTTTAACCAGATACAGCACAGATTGCATATTACAGTAACGCAAACATTACTTTTGACACGCAGAATTTTGTTCACGAAAATGTTATTAATTTTGACGCCATCCGACACACGTTTGCATTAAAGACAGAATCACGACGTATGTAGACGACATTCTTATCGCAGAAGCTAACTGGTCTGAACACAATCTGATTCTTGAACAACTGTTACAAACTTTTCATGCACAAGGACTTACAGTTAATCTCAGTAAATCGCACTTTGGCAAAACTTCTATAAAATTTCTTGGACACGTAATTTCAGCAGAAGGCATTGCACCTGATCCGGAAAAACTTCAAGCTCTACGTGACATTACCGTTCCTACAACGAAGAAGCAATTACGCAGTTTTTTGGGCTTAATTAACTTTTTTCGTAAATTTATTCATCACTCTGCTTTAGACACACCCAGATTGTGCCAATTAACAGGTAAAAACACGATTTGGTCTTGGGATAAGCAAGCACACTCTGAATTCATGAACCTGAAACATGCTTTGTTGAATGCACCACTATTATCGCACCCAGATCTTACTAGAAATTTTTCGATTGCTACCGACAGTTCCAATACCGCTTTGGGCGTACACATTTTCCAGGAAATTGAAGAAGATGGTTCAATAGTAATTAAAAACATCGCATTTGCAAGCCGCATTTTGTCACCCGCTGAACGAAATTATTCCGTTACAGAACTTGAAACATTATGTGTTGTATGGGCTTTTACGCGATTTCGGCACTTTCTTTATGGCAGACATACCACCGTTTACACAGACCACAGAGCGATACAATTTTTACTTTCAGCTAAATTTACTCACGATAGATTAAGTAGATGGAAACTATATTTACAAGAATTTAATTTTACAATAGTTCACATTCCCGGCACACAAAATGTTATAGCAGACGCACTATCGCGTTCTCTCGGCAACAATCAGCAAGACGTAGCAACCAACTTCTGCAAAACAAATTTCAGTGTCATGTACATTCAGCAAGTTGCATTTGAAAATTTTATTTCATCGTCATTACAGGACATAGCACAAGAACAAAATAAAGACAACGTGTGGAAAGAAATTAAACACCTTTGGCAAGATAGGAATAATGTTACGATTAGAAACCACTACACTGTACGCAATGACATTCTGTTTCGCCGCTCTCATCCTGACAGCAACAATTGGTTATTATGCATTCCTGACGAACTGGTTAACAAACTGATTTGGTACACTCATTTAAGTTACGCACATTACGGAGCACGAAAATGTTTTCTTATACTGAGACAGAACTGTTACTTTACCAACATGGAGAAACGTATACGACGAGTTTTAGCGTCTTGTAAAATTTGCCAGAAAGCTAAATCAGACACCACTTCACATATTCCTCCATTATATCCCATTATACCTGTTAAATTAAGACACATGGCCGCAGTAGATATTTTTGGTCCGATTCCCAGAACTAACAGAGGTTTTTGCTACATCTTTGTCGCTGTTGAGCTCACTTCAAAATTTGTTGCGTTCACTCCATTACGCAAAGCTACTGCTAAAACTGTTTCGAAAGCATTTGTAAAACATTTTTTATTTCATGTAGGGCATGTAATGAAAGTAATTTCTGACAATGGATCTCAATTTCGTAGTACCGTATGGACACGCATGTTACGAGCCAGAAACATTTCTCCGATCTATATATCCAAGTACCACGCTTCTTCGAACCCCTGTGAACGATTAATGAAAGAAATTGGTAAACTGTGCCGAATATACTGCCACAAAAGACATATTGATTGGGACACACACATATTCTCATTCCAAGATGTAATTAATTCCATTCCAAATGAATCCACTATGCTATCTCCGTCTGTTATACTGAAAAATGCTGAACCACCTAACAAAATTAAAGAATTGATAACATTTCCTATATCTCGTCGATTACGACACCACGAAATAATTGACATTGCGCTGAACAACATCAAACGTGCCGCAGAGCGCCGGAGAAGACAGCAAAAACAGGTTTGTACACACCGCGTCTTTCACGTTGGACAGAAGATACTAGTACGTACACACTATTTATCCAGCAAATTAAAAGGTAAGTGCAGTAAATTTGAACTTCTATACGCAGGTCCATATCGGATTCGCAGCATCCCTCACCCCAATGTTGTACACGTCGAAACTCTGAGAACCAGAAAATCGAAAGGCAATCACCATATCTCAAACATTAAACCGTTTATTGAGTGAAACCACTGTATGATTCAACACACTATGATGCCATTTACTAATGCAATTATTTCACCTGACCAATTACTGATGATTATCGCATTTTTTCTTGGCAAGTGCCCGGCAAGGTAAGGTTAGCAGGTCGCTTTTCTTGTCGTTACACATCAGACCGTGCATACTTTTCCAGACGAACTTACGTATTTTATAGTAATTATGCAATGTTAGCTAATGACATGTTAATTTCATTACATTTTTTTTATTAAAGTCTTTAATTCTCGCCTTGATTAATTACACTACATACAAGCTGAACACAACGAACGTCACATTTGTCTTTTTATGTACGATTGTATTCCAGTTTTGTTTATATGCACTGTGAAATAGTTAAGATATAACACACACCAGTTAACTTTGACATTTTTTGCTTTATGACATCTCAAGATCGTGACTGTTTTACATTTTTTGCTGCTGCATTGTATTATTCTGTGTACATTTTTGCATCTGAACACTGTCAATGTCTTTGACATATTACGTTTTCTGTCATGATATGCTGTATGCTTAAGTATGTTACCATAAACCAGTCATTATTTAGTGGGTATATGATTTAAATGCAAGACATTAATCTTTTTTCATGAATTTCAGAAAGGAATGATGATTCTAAGAAATAAATTTACCATAAATGGGAATTTCACCTAGGGAATAAACAAAAGAAGATGCAATAACTTTATGAGGAAGAGTAAATGGATCAGGATTGGCAGGCATTAACAAGAATATACAATACTCATCACAGAATAGCAGTCTTAACTAATTTTTTCTTTCAGAATACAAGGTAATTGATGCAGGCTGTCAGACTGAACTACACATCTTAGTTTTAGTGATGAAATATGCTAGAGATAAGGAATAGTTGTATAATGGGTAATAAAGTGATTTTTTGCAGATGATAATGAATGCTGACGAATAATGATGAAGAATATGCTGTTATGAATAATGAAGTTTTTCTTTACAGGTGATGATAATAGTGAAGTTATGATGGTATTGATAATGAAGTTTTTTCTTTACAGATGAGGATAATGTTGAAGTTATGTACTTATGCTACGTAGTTATTTAAGTATTTGTTGCAGTTTGTTTTGACAGCAGGTGTTACATTGCATAGTAGGATGACAGAAAGTTTTGGAAAGGACAGCTATGGAACACATTTTTATACACATTTCACTACCTGTTAATTCGAAGTTCACTACTTTTCAGCATAGTGTGAGTTTCTTCTTTCAGGTTAATAATCCATTTTGTATTTTTTCCAGGAGAAGCTTTTCATGATACTTACTAAACCTGTTACTTATTATACCTGTTCTAGTACTTGCATTTTTATTTTTTACCCATTTGTGTTTATCATTTATGAATGTGATCACATATACTGCCTTGTTGCATAACCTTGCTACAGCTGACTCATGACGAATGACGTTACCTATCCTCATTTGCAGCAATAGGTCAAAAGCAAATTGTGCTATGCCTCAGCAATTAATTATCGATCTCAACGCAATGCATTGCTAACAAAAAAAATGTATTACCAGTCCCAAATAGTGATACCAGTTTGAGAAAATTCTGAATAATACTGATTAGCTCTGAATAGTATGTCACTTGAGTAATGACTTCTTAATGAGACAAAAAAAAGTATATATTTAAAATAATGCTTTGTCACTAGTTAATAACTGCCACTGTTTATTGTAATGAGACTACTTATAATGCCTATGATTACTAATGCTATGACTAATTAACTGATTTTAATAATGACTTTGTAATGATCTGAATACTACTGAAGGAGAAACACTGTTTATTGTAATGAGACTACTTATAATGCCTGTGATTATTAATGCTATGACTGTAATTAACTGATTTTTAATAATGACTTCGTAATAATCTGAATAATACTGAATGATGATTCTATTCAATACTTGCTGGCCACTGAGTGCCAATAATTAATGTCACTTGAAGAATTGTTATTAATTATGCCATTAATTAGCCCTTTTTTTTCCCATGTTGAGTTTTCATGTTTTGGTTAATGGCCAATGAGTGCCAATAATTTGTATCACTCAATGTATTATGTTAATGCTAGGCCAATAATTGACTCTCCTTTTCAACTAAGACTTATGATGAACATTATTCTGTCATACTAAATATACTTTGTAACTGGCCAAGGACCGCCACTGTTTATTGTAATACGATTACCCATGATGCCAGCTGGTGATCCTTAATAGATTGGAATGACACATAATTAATTAACTATGGTACTGTTTAATAATGCTTTGTAATTAGGAGAAGACTAATAATTCTTACTATTGGAATGACAAATGATTAATTAACGACAAATGATTAATTAACTGTAATTAGACAAATGATTAATTAACGACAAATGATTAATTAACTGTAATTAGGAAAAGGCTAATGATTATTATTGGAATGACAAATGATTAATTAACTGTAATTAGGAGAAGGTTAATGATTCTTAATTACACTCTGTAACTGAAAAGAATGCGATTATTTAATAATGCTTTGTAACCAGGAAAAGAAGGCTACTGATTCCATGTAAAACAATTAATGAACATTTTTCTGTAATACTACATACTTGGTACAGAAATGTTCAATAACTGGGCTATGAATGCCACAAACTAATTAAGTCTCTAATTGTCAATATTATGTGACTTGATGTCCTTCACCTCATAAGCTGACTACCCTGAATTATTGCAATGTCCATTTGTCCTGTTTATCCTAGTGATCATGGAGCACTATATTTGGTTTTGCACTAATTCTACGTTGGTGCGCCTTGTAAGAGCGTGGTGTTGACACGACATGCTGTCCACCACCGTGAGCGATGAAGACGTTATTATGGTCGCACTGTTTGGTGTACCTAATGTACTGCCAAAATGAAAACATGGAATATTACTACGACAATTCAGTGTCTTGGGTACGCTGATAAATTCTGATGGGACAAGAACTTCAAGTTGTGTCACTTGGTGTTGCACTTCTGTGGAAAGATATGGACTTTCAGAGCAGTTGTGTGCAATCTAAAGTGCTACAACCATGATGCAATCCTTCCCTTTCCTATCCTGATTCTTGTCACATAAAAAAAAAAAATTTTTTTTTTTTTTGGTAACATCATTTATGTTCATAGGTTATACATTTTTCAATTTGCTAAACTCCAGTGCGAGTACACTTATGTCACTGGTCGACATGATTTTTTGCCATTATGTTTATTTATTGCGAAAATGCTAAAGACATTTTTCGATTTGTTCTGAAGTACAGTATACGTATGTACACTCTTGTATATACATTTTTATTTTTATGATATGTTCTGAACTACAGTGCATGTGCACTTCTGTTAGGTGTTAATATGTTTTCTACTGAACTTCAGTGCCTGTACACTTATCTCATTTTTCAATATGTTTTCTACTATTCTGTATATTCAATACTTTAATGTGTATGCACTTACGCCATTTGTTACTAATTGTACATACATTTCATCAATTACTGATATGTTCTCAACTGCAGTGCATGTGCACTCATGTCACTTGTCAACATAATATTTTTTGCCAGTCTGTTTATTTGTTCTGAATATGCTAAAGAATTTTTTCAGTGCCTGTGCACTTTGTTATCTGTCAAATAATTTGTATATACATTTTTCTGATTTGGTACTATGTTTTGTACTCACATTTTGTCTTTGTCTGGTATATTTTGTACTTAGTGCGTGTGCACAACATTTAAATATTCTGTAAGTTGTAGAATTTTGTTAATTAAAGAAAAATTTTGCCGCGCTTGGCAAGTCCAAATGACTCACCATCGCTGCCAAATTTTTGCCCCCCCAGTGGAGGGTTATGAAACACGTATGTAACATAGCAGCGATGGCGAGGCATTGTAGCATCTGTGACCAGAGAGTATGCGCTTGACCGCGCGAGTGTTGCGAGCAGTTCGCTAGTTGTCGCTATGCAGAGCAGTACTCTGTCTGTAGTCGTTGCGAGTCGGTCAGTCGTTGCGAGTCTGTAGCTCTGTCTAGTTGAGAGCAGTACCCTGTCAGTAGTCGTCGCGTGCAGTACGCTAATAGTCGTCATGCAGAGCGGTCGGTCAGTGATAGCAGTCCAGTGCGGGTGATGTAGGCGGTCGGCAACACTGGTCAAGATGCTGAATAAGGTATACTGTTAATTAATATAATCATTAGATAATGTAAAAATTTATTTATTGTAATTATTCTCTAACAAGTGCCCCAATAATAATTTTTATTTCAAAAGCATTTTTTTTTCAAAAATTTAATTTTTATTGAACTAAAGATTTCGTTGCACTTCCCATTTCACTCCACTTCTTTTAAAGAAAATTTTCAGTAAAATCACAGAAAAAAGGAATATTATCATTTGCAATGCAGTTCCTCCAAGCCGTGCAGAAAGATAAGAGCAGAAATGTGACATCCATTTATTCTGAGGTAAGACTTTAACTCTGATTGTTTTACACAGGGCCAAAGACCGATGTTTCGGTTTAATTGAATTTCCTTATCACTGAATGGACTTTAATTTTTTTTTGAAGGATTTACATTCGAGTCAGATTGCGTATTTCACATTTTTGTTGCCATTGTCAGTACATTTCATTGTGGGCAGGTTACGCTTACAGCAATGTCCATTAGCATCCCTAAATAATATTGTCAATTCATTAAAATTATTGTGGGGAGGTTACAAGAGGAATGACCAGTTGAACAGGTCGTGAGATTATGGATCCTTCTGAAGTTCGTAAGGTTACAGTTCGTATTTTCCCATCTCTTCCTTCATGAAGATCTTCTATCAGCGCCTTCCTCCACGTGTGTCGTGGACGAACATCCTCTTGTAGAAGAACGACCTCACCCAGCTGGAGTCTTCCTGAACCTGGCCTTGGTTGATGAGTTTCATGGAAGTTTTTGAGCAGGATCAGATATTCTTTCTTCCACTTGTTCCAGAAGTGTTCTACCATCTTCTGCAGCCGTTGAAATTCCTTGGACAAGTCCTTTCTAACTGGTGATTCTGGACCAGTAGGTGGTGTTGTGAGTCGATCACCTACAAGGAAATGTGCGGGCGTCAGTGGCTCAGATTCCTCTCCCCCTTGCGTAATTGGTCTAGAGTTTAGTGCTGCTTCTATGCTGACCAGGATTGTTCTTCGTCCAACTGTGACTGTCCTAAAACTTTTCTCAGGCAGCGTTTGACAGATCCCACCATCCGTTCTCAGAATCCTCCCCACCAAGGCGCGTGTGGGGCGATGAATTTCCAAGTGATGGCTTGCTGGGCGAGGTACTTGTGCGTCTTGCTTGCCATGAGAGCCTGCCAGAGCTCCTTCAGCTCTAAGTGTGTGGCATGGAAGGTAGTAGCATTATCAGTGTAAATTGTGCTGGGCACTCCTCGTCTTCCGACAAACCTTTGTAGAGCTTGAAGAAATCTGTCAGTTGAGATATCTGAGCATGGTTCTAGGTGTATGGCTCGTGTTGTTGCGCATGTAAATAGAGCAACATACGGTTTCTTCGTAATATGTCCTTGTCTGACATATAATGGACCAGCAAAGTCAATACCCGTTACTGTAAATGGTTTCAGAGGTGAGACTCGTTCAGCTGGTAATGGAGCCTCAGTTTATTGAACAACGTGAGCTTTCACCATCTTACAAGGTAGGCAACGGTGTAGAACATGTTTAATCGCCTGTCGAGCTCTAAGGATCCAGAATTCTGTTCTCAGTTCAGATAACACTATGTTTACTCCAAGGTGATGCAAACGAATGTGAGTCCGCTGGATCAGTAAACGTGTGAAATGATGTAACATCTGTATGGCCTTACTTTAAAGTTGTTTTTGCAATGCCATTTAGTCTGAAGATGAGGTTTACCTCGAAACATGTCGCTAAATAAATAAGTAATGCAATAGCTGACGAAGTTTGTGACTGGTAGCGGTAATTTAAAAAAACCTTTACATATGACATAGACATGTTGCTCATGTGAGGAGCCTGTAAAGAAATCATCGTCGATGAAACTACAGTACTTCATGTGTCAATTCGGGAGGTACACAATGCCGTTAAAGGTCAGGTACAAATGATACGGTCTATAGCATGTTAAGTGTGTGCTAAACGTGAATAAATTGAGAGTACCGTTTAAGATGTATGTTTCAAATTCACTCTGTCCACTGATGTCTCGATGGGACAAAAGTTTCCATTGTATTAGACTAATTCCTGAGTGAGCATAAGTCACATGGGCCGTGGCAGTTGGCCCTGAATTTAAAGAGAACCGAATATTCCACATCAGTGTCACGTCTCTGGCAGACTTACTCGTACATAGTTTGCGACCTATTGATGAAGCCGATACTCTCGCTTCCTGTTACATCCGATGTTACTTCATTTTCGCTGAACATGTAATAAAAACAAAGCATCACGTATGAGGTTTTTAATTTGTTACATCTTTACTACTAATTCCATCCGCAACACACTTTGCAGACTGTATCTAAATATATGACTGAACGCACCTGAAAAATTATATCATTGTATAACACAGAAGTCAGAAACGTTGAGACGATTCAAAAACTTCCTTTTGCTTAAAATGGAGGGCAAATTGTTCACACTCTTTCATCCAGTATTTTATAATAGAGAACGCTTAGCGATTTCCAACAGATTTTAAGCATAATTTCAAATCTCTTCTAAGCTTTCTGCCGCTTACATCCTTACCGATAGCGTCAAATATTTAACACATTAACTTATTTGTGAAGTAATCAGTCGTTCGAAGGTGTTTTATACGTGGGAGTTCGATTCTTGAAAGACTCCGGGGTTTACTGGTATTCAGATAATAGACTAGCGAGCCAACAGCACCAGGTAGGGTCATAGTGGCAACCACATGAACAGGGAACAACTGACGCCGAGATAAATTTTTAGTTCGATTGTGTAAGCTAAAATTTACAACTGGTCCCTATCTTCATTCTTTTTGGATATTTGGAGACGCACTTCCAGGGCCTGTAGAGGGGAGTGAGTACACAATATCTTAAATAGGAACCCTTGTCCGGAAACGTACTGTTTATTTTCTACGATGGTTTCAGTTCAGGTGTTTAACTCATCCACTTCTGCTTGAGGAAATGAATTAGGCGTGATGCAGTAAACTTACTAGATAACATTTCGAAGGGCAATATAACCAAACATCCATTTACCACACAAGCACATTTGTTTGTATCAACACACTAACTGGTCCTGCATACTTGATCTTTTTACAAAACGTACTGGACCCGTTCTTGGAAGCTGTGCCACTAAATGTCCGTCTTGCAGCAAGATAGAAGTGACGTCTGATGCCCGTCTGACGTAGCACACGTCGTCCTGTCTACTCTGTTGCATACCAGGACAAGGAACTCTGAGATTTTTCTTTTTCCGTCAGCAGATATGGACGCATTACACAACTGAATTAAAACCGTCATAAAACGGAAACGTTACATTTCCGGACATAGGTTCCTACTCAGATTATTATGTACTCACTCTCCTCTATAAGTCCTGGAAGTCTGTAACGAGAATTTGCAAACACCCTAAAAGAATGAAGAGGGGAACTAGTTGTACATTTCAGCTTACAGATTCGAACTACAAGTTTATCTCGTCGTCAGTTTTAAGCTCCCCGTTCGTGTGGTTGCCACTAGGGCTCTGCATGGCGCTGTTAGCTCGCTAGTCTATTATGTGAATACCGGTAAACTACAAATCCTTTTACAAATAAGTTAATGTGTTAAATATTTGACGCTGTCGGTAAGCATGTAAGCGAGAGAAAGTTTAGAAAAGATTTGAAATTGTGCTTAAAATCTATTGGAAGCTGCTAAGCGTTCTCTATTAACAAAATACTGGATGAAATAGTTTGAGTATCCAAAATATTGCGTACTAACTACCCTCCACAAGTCCTGGAAGTTTGTAGCGGAACTTTCCGAACATCCTGTATGTAAGGTACAATCTCGTGAAATCGAATGAATCTCCTTTAGTTACCCCGTACCGTTCATTCGATCACTAACTGGCTTACGGTTTCTTATGTCACCGTCAGATGACAAACCAGCTTTCTGCTTCTTAGACGACCGTCGCTTCGTGATCCAATAAATAACGTTTGAAGAACATCAATAAAGTGGTTCTTTTTTTAATGTTATTCCCAAATTTCTGCATTTTAGAACTTCTGTGCTCGGTAACCTTTCTTTTTCCTCTTTTTCAAGTACTTTTCTAAAACCGACGTGATGCACTGCATTAGACCCGTACTCGAGAAAAGTGATATTGAAATTTCTGTCCAGAGATAAAGATTCACGTTTTCTGCAATGTCCGTGGATCTTAAATGTCGGGTTGCTTCCTTAAAATGCCCAAGACGACATCCTCTCCCGATATTTGTCCAGTAGAGTTTAGTGTTTCGCCGACGAGATGTTCAGTTCTAACGTACCAGGCATTTTTTGCGCTAAAGACTGCGGAAACATCGTACGTTACGCGGTCGACTTCATTGTGTTAGCCCTTTTTGACTTGTGCGTTGGTGGATACCTCCGCGAGTAAAAACTGGATCAGACCGAGTAATTTCACGGATGACGGGATTCTGAAAGCCAAGGAAACGGAGAAAAAATAGTAACGGAACAAGGGAAGTACTTAAATTGCAGCCCTTTGCATGCTGCACCTCGAAATTTTTTGTTTTTATTTATGCACCCAGACGCGTTTCGCCTTTTTTACGAGGCATCTTCAGTGGGTGTCCTGATATACTACATGATTTGTCCTTTTTACACGTAGGTTATGGTTTCACATGTAGGTTATAGATTTAAAAACAGTTCCTTAACGTTTTTTTTTACGAAATGGAAAGGTACTTACAGGTAACTTCTAATTCACTGCATCTAAACAAACTGCTTTTTCTCATCTGGCAACCACGTGGACATCTTACAGCTCACTTTCAGTTCATCACTATTTTCATTACACATCACTGTAACTGCCATCTTTTTAATACAGAGATTCATTTTTTTTTCTAAGTGTTATCAACTGTTTTCTGAATGTGTGTGTGTGTGTGTGTGTGTGTGTGTGTGTGTGTGTGTGTGTGTGTGTGTGTGTGTGTATTAGAGAAGGAGAGAGATTTCTTTTTTTATTCTTAAAAATAAAAATAATAATAACAATTATTATTATTATATTTTCCTGTATATACTTATGAGAGGAATCAGATGTGTAATCATTTGTTGGGATTTCTGTCTATTGTATGATCAATCAGTGTAAACAGTGAGTTGTTCGTCATATTTACTTGCTCTTTTAGTAGTTGCTTCTTTTCAGACTTTGTTTCGTATATATGATAATTTTCCTGTAATGTTAGGAGATGTCTTTCATTATTTATTCCAATTATTTTCGTATCATTTTCTCTTGTAGTAGGTTTGTGGTTATAATCTCTCAAATGTTCTTCTAAAGCTGTGTGGCTCGTTCCATATTTCCATGCTCTGATATGTCTTTGTACCGAGTGTCAAATGTTCTGCTGGTTTGTCCTATATACCTCCCATCACATGCGTTGCACTGTAGTTGGTATATTCCTGCTTTTTGGTAGATATCTGTGTTTTTAGTTATTTTTGTAATGTGCCTTTGGATTGAATTGTCTGTTTTGAGTTCTATGTTTATCCCTTGTTTTTTGAAAGTGTTTGTTATTTTATGTGTGAGTTCGTACTTGTATGTGATTGTGTATCATCTTGAATCTCGTTTCTTGTTTTCCTGTATTCTTTGTGTCGTTATTGTTCTGTCACTGTTTGTGCCTGTTTGTGTAGTGTTTTGTTGTACTGTTGTTTGTGAGTACTGTGTTCACTGACTGTATTTCTTTTTTAATTTTTTTGTTTAATTTGGTGACTATTTCGCTATTGTACCCATTGTTTGTTGCTATTTGTGTGATGATGTCTAGTTCTTTCTGGTAATTTTCTGTGCTGAGTGGTACTGTGTTGAGTCTACGAAGCACGTATCCGAGTGCTGATTGTAGTGTCACCGCCAGACACCACACTTGCTAGGTGGTAGCCTTTAAATCGGCCGCGGTCCATTAGTATACGACGGACCCGCGTGTCGCCACTGTCAGTAATTGCAGACCGAGCGCCGCCACACGGCAGGTCTAGAGAGACTTACTAGCACTCGCCCCAATTGTACAGCCGACTTTGCTAGGAAAGGTTCACTGAGAATTACGCTCTCATTTGCCGAGACGATAGCATAGCCTTCAGCTAAGTCAATTGCTACGACCTAGCAAGGCGCCAATTATCCTTTGCTATGCATCTAATGAAGCATGTACAGTAACAAGACCAATGTTCACCAGCTGTGGATTAAAGTTAAGTATTCCAGCAGCTACGTACTTTTCTTTATAGCATTCATTACGTATCCTGTTTCAGACCTCACGCCAGCCTGCGTGAGTTTAAGCGCGTGCCTTTCGGCTTCCTCTCATTGTGACTTGGCTGTCTTGCTAGGTCACAACACTGATTGTTTCTGTGAATGTGGGTAATTAGAAGTCTGATGTGGGATTGTGTCAGTTGTTGTACGTTTACGGTAGATTTCAAAGCTATGCTGATTGTTTTCTTTTTTAATGGTTATATTTAAAAAGTTTATTTGGTTGTTCTGTTCTTTTTCCACTGTGAATTTTATCTTTCTGTGTATTGTGTTTATATCTGTATGGAACTGGTCAGTTTCTGCCTGAGGTTCATCTATTAAACAGAGGATGTGATCCATGTATCTGATCCAATAAAGTATGTTGTAATTCTTTTTAAAAGAAAGCAGCAGGACCCGATAATATATATAATGAACATATAGAAGATGCAAAAGAGGCCCTCCAACTCATATGGACCAAACTATTTAACAAATGCCTGCTGGAACTTGGAAGAATTCCGACACAATGGAGACACTCGACAACAAAGGTAGAGGAGACCCAATGGACCCAAACAAGTACAGAGGCATAGCCCTGGAAAATACTCAATTCAAGATGTTTTCAAAGATAATAACACAAAAAATCCAAGCCTCTGTGGACAGTCATCTCCCAGAACGACAAATGGGTTTCAGATCTGGAAGATCAACACTTACGGCAGTCAGGCTTCTTCTAAACATCGACAAAGCGCTACAAAAGAAACAAATGTTCTACATAGTGTTCATAGCCTTTACCAAAGCCTTTGACCTATTGGAAAGAGATCTCTAGAAACACTAGAAAAGGTAAAATCGACCTATCTAAAAAGAGCACTAGGTCTCTCAAAGACAACAAGATCTAGACTAGTGTACCTGCTAGCGAGAGAGACATTCCTAATTGAAGACATCAGACTTCGATATATGATGCCACACACCAGGGCTTCCAAAAAGCAACTGAAGATCATGGAGGACAAGCGAGAAAAAATATGGCCGGAGTTCTATGGCACCGAAGCAATGACGAACCGCGCATGGACAGCACCAAACTTCGAGCAGCGACATGTCGTAACTAGACTTTCTAGTCACGGCTTTCATCATCTAATGTGCAAAAACAAAACTTATCATGACCCAACCACAACATGTGTATGTGAACTGTGTAACGAAGTCTGTGAACGATATCACATAGAAGTGTGCAGTAAAAGAGAGAAATCGATAAATGAATATGCAAAAATGTAAAATGTTAAGCAAAGTAACTGTATATGGCTATTTGGCTGCAATTTTATTAAGTAAAAAAAAATTCTTTTTAAAAATTAAGTTTTCTATATGGTTTATGAAAATGTTTGCTGTACTGTTCCAGATGATTTTTTCCGCGACGCTAATTGATGCAAGCATGTTAACGCACGCCTAGTGAAGGTCGAGTGCGACGCTGTTATTTCACTGGAGCTCGATGAATAGGGAAACGTGAGACGCTTACGTAAACGAAGTCCCCGCGAGGTCACTGAGAGGCGCATAGCAACGACAGACAGGCAGCGGCCGGTGGTAGGGGGAAGGGCCCGCAGCGTGTACCGGGAAGCTGCGAACCGCTTCGGCAGAAGCCCGAGGCTGGCGGTGAATGGAACGGCGAGGAGGAAAGCGAGGTGTCGGGCAGTCCCCCGGCTGCGTCTGCAGGCGAGGTCGGGGTCGCTGCGAGGCTGGCAGCGAGGGGAGTGGTTTCTTTCCTGCAGGAGGTCGCCGGCTGTTCGGGGAAGACCGAAGACCGGCTTTCCGGCGAGCGGAGGCAAGCTGCGGCAGGCACGGCGACCTGCCGAGTGCGTCACTCCACCGGGAACGAGCCGTCTGGAAACCTGCAGCTGGAATGTCTGTACTTCTCGACCTGAGACAAAAATCCCACTCTTGTGTTAGTCTATCTCGTCGCCACCTGCACTGCAGTCCTATTCACGCCAGCCAACCCTCTATTCGAGCACTCGGTACAGTTGTCCCAATCCGTCATCTCAATGATTCGACCTTTCTAAAAGTCCGAAAGATAGCTATAAACAGCTCGCGCACCTCCTCCGGGCATGCTGTGTAGCGATCTCCAGCTGAAAAGTTTGTTTAACGTAACAAACAGCAACTCAAAATATTACGAAAATGCTCGCATTAGTATGAAATTTTACAAGCTGAGACATCGTCGCCAAAAAACACAGTGACCCGTATATGTAATAAGTTTCCTTCAATTTACGTCTATGGTCACAATCTTTTTTGTTTAACAGATTACCGGTTTCGGTCTTTAATGACCATCATCAGATCTGCAGCAAAAATGGGAAAAATATAAATACACTCGTAAACTGTATACAGCTTAAGAACAATACATAGAGCATACTGCAAAGTAGTACTGACAAAATTTCCATTTGTGCGCTTTAAATATGAAGAGGCATACGTGTTTCATAAAAACAAAGTCCTAATGTACTGCAGCCATAGTGGCATCGTCAAATGTTAAAATGCGGAATTAGCACCAGCATCGTCAAATACATATAAATCACATCACTAGCACGAGTCATGTTGTCAGTAAAACTACAGTTTAAAACAAGCTGCCGTACAGTAGCCACAAGATGTTTGTGTTGTAAGTTGACCAGATGTCGCTAATGTCGGCAAACACTAGTTTTCAATAATTAATTGAAACAGCGAAAATAAAAGGGGGATGCAATAGTTAAAGTCTGTAATAAGCTTATAAAGTATAAAAGGTGTTACAGTAATAAAAAGCAATAAAAAGAAGAACACGACAAAAGTAATATTGTTAAAAAGACGAAGAGTTAAGAAACAGTGGTTGACATATGCTCTAGTGCCACTATTCTAGACAATGATATAAATATTAAGCACCGTTGATATTGCACCGGGTAATATTAAACAACATAAAACAAATCGCTAAAGAAGCCAATATTACTTTTGTCGTGTTCTTTTTTTAATTTCTTTTTATTACTGTAACACCTTTTATACTTTATACGCTTATTACAGACTTTAACTATTGCATCCCCCTTTTAATTTCGCTGTTTCAATTAATTATTGAAAACTAGTGTTTGCCGACATTAGTGACATCTGGTCAACTTACAACACAAACATCTTGTGGCTACTGTACGGCAGCTTGTTTTAAACAGTAGTTTTACTGACAACATGACTCGTGCATGTCATGTTATTTATATGTATTTGACGATGCTGGTGCTGATTCCGCATTTAACATTTGACGATGCCACTATGACTGCAGTACATCAGGACTTCGTTTTTATGAAACACGTATGCCTCTTCATATTTAAAGCGCACAAATGGAAATTTTTGTCAGTACTACTTTCCAGCATGCTCTATGTACTGTTCTTAAGCTGTATACAGTTTGCGAGTGTATTTAAATTTTTCCCATTTTTGCTGCAGATCTGATGATGGTCATTAAAGATCGAAACCGATAATCTGTTAAACAAAAAAGATTGTGACCATAGACGTAAATTAACGGAAACCTATGAAATTTTAATTAAGATAGCTCTCAGGAATGGAAATACTGGAGCACCAGTAGGGCAAAACACGTCCTGGGACACTCTTGATTTCAAATTGATATGCTAAGTAATTAGGTTGATCAATTAAACCATCCCTCCCCCTCCCTTTAACCTACTGTTCTGCTAAGTGGTTTATAATCCCCTGAGGGTTGATTTCTGACCCTCTGGGGATAATCAATCCTTCTCAGAAACCCCTCTCCCTATTCTCCTCCACTTCCCCCTCTTCCTTCCCTACCCCTCTGGGAAGGGGGACACCTGTTCAATTCTGAGCCACTTTTGCCCCTCCTAGGAAATCCCCCAGTCCTCGCCTCCCCTCCTCTCATCAACTTCAACCCCCCCCCCTCCCCCACCAGGAAATTTACAGCTAGAAGAGTCACTCTGTGCTGGAGAGGAAGAATCAAATGACTCTGAGCACTATGGGACTTAACATCTGAGGTCATCAGTCCCCTAGAACTTAGAACTACTTAATCCTAACTAACCTAAGGACATCACACACATCCATGCCCGAGGCAGGATTCGAACCTGCGACTGTAGCAGTCGCGCGGTTCCAGACTGAAGCGCCTAGAACCGCTCGGCCACACCGGCCGGCGAGGAAGGATCTCACAACACAAAATTCAAATCATTGGCAGTAATATAGTGATGCATATTCTTTATTTAATCAGTTTGTGGGAGATAATGCTCTTCCCTGGTGGGAAACAATCCAGGTACCTCCACTCTCATCGTGTCACCTCATGTTTTGTTGGTGGATACTGGTGCAGTTAAGTCAAAATCCTTACTGCATTCATACCACAACCCATTGGATTCCCAGAAATACTGAGGCACTTTTGGTTGATTGCTTGCATCTCTTCAGATTTGATTGATTCTGTGAAATATTGCAATTTTCAGGAAAAATAATTGTAATATATCCAAAGTCCTGTATGCACTGATGCGTGATTACACAACCCATATCCACCGAAAAAAAGTTTCCTATCATGTCTCCACATCAACCACAGGGCAGATGTGACAGGAGCCGCACCCGCACTGGCCGCATTGCTTATTCCCGCGCACACAGGTCAGGAGCGAGGCCCACACACAGGGCTGGTTCATGTGGTGTGCAGACTGGAAGTCGCGCTAATCACCAAACAAAACATCAGGTGACGGCAACCATTTCCACGTTGTGCTGACAGAGTTGGTATGAAGCACTAGTTTCCTGCTGCCAAGAAAAATCAGACATTACGTCCTGCTCTGATTACTGTGGTACAGATTGGTGGTGGGAATAATATAACACAAAAAAACATTGGTAATAAACACCTAAACATTCCAGTAGGATCGCAAAAAAAACACCTAACATGTACACCGCAAAAAACACTATAAAACATGCAGCTGCTAACATTTCCAAGCAGTTGCTTGGCGCTGGAAAAATACCTTTCTTACTGCTCTTCACTGGGGTCGTTGTGACAGCATGTCTGCTTCCTATGATATCCGAGATACCTGCGCCCAGACTTGCAGACAGCTAGTGAATGATCCGAGCACTCCAAGCGACATCAGTGGGAACTACTGACTGGTGATTACATCACAAAGAGTGACATGAGCCATTCCCACCGGTATAGACACAAAAGCAAATCAAGTAGTCTAATTACATTTCAAAAACAGTCTCCATATGTCAGGGGCCTTGTATGCAGGGATGTTTGAGAGCAGAAGCACCCTCCTCCACGCATTGCCCGTAACCCACGCGATCACAAAGTCAGTCAGATGCGTAATGAGCAGTAGTTCGCTGTTCATTGGCCCAGAGGGTGCCTCGAGATTCAACATCTGGACAGTCCAAGGACCGCAAAGCAGAAGTCAGCGTTCTTTGATATTTGATACCTGGGAAACCACCTCAGCACTCTCTCAAGTGGCTACTAAGCTGCAGCTTACTGTTGGCCACTGACTGCAGACACTGCGAGACAAGAAGGTGTGGCTGGGACGTATAGTTCTAACTTCAATTCCACCCGCAACATAGACTCCCCCGGTTTAAAAAATCTACTTTACGCAATCCGGGTCAGGGAAATTGTTGCCCATACATGTCGAATGTCTCACCAGAAATGTAGATTATTGTCTTTTTTATGAGTTATTTTCAAAGACAGAAGCGATCTGAACATACACGCATTTCCACATCGCTGAAGTATTGTTACTTGTTGTGAAAATCCTGTACAAGACTATGTCATAGGCTATGTTTCTTCTAAGTATTCTCTCATCAGGTAAAGTAATATCTTACCAGCTTAATATCTGCTATACCCAGCATCACATGAGTAGAATATTAAACTCAATTTTGGGTCCTGACAGAGTGCTAGGAGCATGCTCTACCTTTGTCTCAAGATGCCTCCTCACTTTTGAACTCTTTTAACCACATGCTTCGCCACCTACAGCGTCTCCTTAGGTAGCAACACACAGGAGCTGCAAATATCAGATTTATACTATGTATCACTTTATAAATTCGGTAATATCACCCATTTTACTACGAAGGTAATCTCTCCACGTGTAGGTGAGAGTTGAAATTTCGTTAAAAGATCTCTCCGCAACGAAAAAATGCCTGATTACTGCTCCAACTCGCGAATAATATCTGTGGTACTCTCGCCCCTGTTTCCACCCGCCTGGCGACACGTACCTGATGTCAAATTTATTGACTAATTAATTAAATTGATCATGACAGTCACTTTCCATGGTGTGTAATTTTTCCTGCAGTCGGATTTCCGCCATATACGTTGCGATGGCTTGCAAAGTAAGCATATAGGTGTAAATTCAGTCTACCTATTAAGACGTCATTCCATCCATTTATAGGCACACCAAACTCACTAAAGAATTTTGTCTCTTATTTATCGAGAAAACAAAAGATTGTACTTAGAAGAAGTCGTATAAAGTTCACCTCTCAACTCCCCTCTCGTTGGAGAATCGCTTACCTGCCATGTTCTCACGAATCTTTCAGCTTTCGATGTATAGCATTTGAATCCACCTGATTTCTATGAGCAAGAGATGTCTCCCACAAAGTCACAGACCCCTGTTAATTCTCTCAAAATCCCATCACGTTCAGACAGCACTCTTCCAGTAACTAGAAGACTCTCTAGTCATCCACCTGTCACTGGCTGGGTAGAGAGCTACCTCAACGAGAAGAATAGCACATGGATGTACAGGAGGAAATTCACAACCGTGCAGAATACATGCAGAATGCACGAAAAAATTCAGAAACATAACACTCACAATTTATCGATATTGTATGACTATAACTATCCCCCTCTATATGACCTCATCTGCTTTATCATATTCTTGTCATTAATACACTAGAAATACGACAGTGTAATGGCGTCAGAGCCTTTGTTGACAGCAGAGTCTCTGTCTCTCTCTCTCTCCCATCGTTATTTTCACAACATCCGAAGGTGTAAAGTTACAAACTATAAAAATTTTGCTAATGTCAGAGAACTCGATAAGATTTTACCATGTCTCTCTTCTGAAACAAATACTGTATGCGTGTTGGCATTGAGCATATTTGGTGATCCTCTTGAATATACACATCTTGGTCCATTGGAGGAGATGGCCAGTGACCGAAGTTGCTTCCACAGGCCTGTGTAAAGTTTTCTCACTTGTACACAACAGACTGTCAAACATTGAGAGGTTTCCTGTGCTCTTTCATAAGCAGTTTGATAAAATGTCTTTTTTTTCTGTAGCACATCCAAGCAGTGTATGACTACATCTTTGTACACCACCATACAATTTGTTTTCCTGTCGTGAATTTGAGGTCTATGTCATATGCTAAACCGATATATTAACACGTTTCCATCCATTGGCTTTCACAGAAAGCTGGACATCGTATGGAGGAAACTATGCTGTTCCCCACAACACACAGGATGGTTGAAATAAAAGGCAGAGGCGTTCTTTCTTATTGTGAAAAAAGGGAAGACATCGCAACATATGAAAACTGGAAGAGTTTGCAGCACTGTGGAGCATCTCCAGACAACTGTTCAAAAGTGATGACGTCAATATTTAAACTCATGTTCCATAGTGACAGAGTAGCAGATGTCTTGGTGTCCCATTTTTGAAGAGACCAAGAGTTTTGATTCCTCATATTGGTGAAGTATACTGCACCCAGATGTATAATCACTGGCACAATGACCCACAAACCTACGGACACAGCATCTTTCACTTTTATAGCTTATAGTTCATAGCCACAGGCGGAACAAGGGGGTACTCAGCAGCACTTAAACCCATAGAGAGCAGATGGTATGCACCATCAGTTGTCAGTCACATTGATGGAGGAATGGAATGATTTTCGTACACCCAGGCGAGCATGTAAGTATCTTGATTCATCAACATTTTTGTTGTGTTAGATTTACATATTTTCCATCTATTTTCGTAATATTACCTGTTTTTTGTAATTTAAATCCATTTTGCCCAATTACTAGAGTACCAAACCGTCACTCTCCATGACTTCTCACCTCAACAAAAAGTCTCATCAAGTCGATTTCCTGATGCTATCAGCCAATGACATTCCAGCATGGTTCTCAATTTCTGTATCATTGCTAAACCACACACACCCTCCATTACTTTGAGAGTGCCATATACACATAAAGTGTTTCGGCTATGGAATGTAATTTTTGCAACTCCTCTCTGAGATGGTCATTTCCTACACTAAGAAACGGTATTTGTGCTATGTGATGTAAGCAGTGTAACAGCATTCACGATATGTCCACATGTATATAAATGGAAAAGGACACAGTGTTGCAGTAGACAATGACCTCAAAGTACTGCATACTTTAGAAAATAGCTGGATAATGGACATCTTGGAAGAAATGGAAATATTTACCCATGCCCATAAGTCGAAAAACGAGATCCTAAATAAAAGATTCACGCTTCTTAACTAATTTCCATTCAGTACTGTTAAAATAGTAATTACATGATATTCAGGTTACATGTTAGTATGGATCCCAAAAATATCTTTGTAATTTTGAAAATAAAAAAGTTTTTATACTCTTCTTTGTACCACAAAATTGCCACAGTCGCTCATTTTGTAATATATCAGGCCAACTAGCAGTAGCGATACGGCAGAAAGATATGTAGAAGACATTGCTACTGACAACACCAGGATCGACATACCGCAATCAAATCTAAACCAACCTTATTTCACCGCCATCTTGTTTTCCGCACTGCTGATTTGTTTGTGTTACCGTGGTTTAAAGTTACAATTGTGAAGAAGTCCAACAGAGCCATAGAAATCATCGATACCTCAGCACATCACAAGAAGACTCCCACCCACAAGAACAAAGCGTTTTATAAAAATTTTCATACGAACTGCAGAGAAATATACAAAGTAACATCGCCTCTTACTAGGTTATCCTTTTCTCTCCACATTATGATCACAGCAGTCACGTAAAGAAACTTTAATGTGTGTCTACGCATGTGTTAAATATGTTCGTAATGCTACTATAGCCTGATGATGAGGCATCACTTCGAAACGTGTCGCTAAATAAATAACCTAGCAGTCAACAAATTTGGTGACTGATAGGGATATTTGAAAGCCTTTTCATATTTTTGAAACAGTCGCGGTCGATTAATAATCAACATAGCTTCAAATTATTATTCAATCATGTTTAAGGATACATATGAATGTGATCAAAAAGTAACGTGAATTATTTTAATGTCGCGGGCTTTATACATTCGATTTTCAATTTTGTTTTTATGTTTTTGGTATACACGTTCTTGATGTACGTTTGCGTTTTTAGCTATTTTGAATTGTTAGTTTACTGTTGATAGCCGAAAAAATTATACGTTTTTTCAAGTGTTGGTCGAATTTTTACTTTCGAATAAGCTGTATTAAAGAATTTGCATTAAATTTGGCTTGAAAAATGGAATAAAGTGGAGCACTGAATTCGAAATGTTGACTGAGCCTTTTTGCGAATCTATTTTGAATATCACAAGAGTTTACAAGTGGTATAGACATTTGAAAGAGCGTCTTGGCGCTGAAGACGACGACCGCCCTGGAAGGCCACAGCACATCAGTTATTGACAGCAATACGTAACCAGTAAGGAAAATGGTTCTGGAAAATCACGGAATCACCATCAGAGAGTTTGCTGATGACGTCGGCATACTCTTTGGCTCATGCCAAGACCTGTTGTGGCTGTTTTGAGCATGAAACGTGTAGCAGCAAAATTTGTTCCGAAATTGCTGAATTTCTACAGAAAACCGAGTTGCCTTGACATCGCTCAGGAATTGCTGAATGAAGTCGACAACGATCCAGAACTTATGAAGAAGACTGTAACAGCTGACAAAATATGGGTATAGGGTATACCAATTACCCCAATGCTAACTGCCTGAAGAACTAAGACCGTAAAAGTTTCGACAATTTCGATCACATGTGAAGGTTCTTCTCGCTGTTTTCTTCGATTACAGTGGAACAGGGCATCATAGGTTCCTGTCTTATGGTCGTACAGTCAATAAGGAGTACTGCCTATAAGTTATGCGCCGTTTGCATGAAGCAGTCCGAAGAAAACGACCAGAATTGTGGCAAAACCACTGGTGGAAATTGGATCACGATAACGCTCCCGGTCACACCTCTATGTTTGTTGGTGATTTTTTGGCAAAAAGCAAAACCGTTATGTTTCCTAAGCTTCTGTGTTCGCCGGACATGGTCCCTGCGACTTATTTCTATTCCAGAGGCTAAAAGAACCATGATAGGACGTTGCCACCATTGATGAGATAAAAACAGAATCGCTGAAGGAGCTGAGCACCATAACGAAAAGTGACTTCCAGAAGTTCTTCCAAGATTGGAAAAAGCGCTGGCACAAGTGTATTATGTCTAAGGGGGATTACCCTGAAGGGGACAAACTTGATGTTGATGAACAAATAAAGATTCTTTGAGAAAAACAAAAATTCCCGTTCCTTTTTTATCACACTTTGTAACTGAATGTAGAATAAACCAAACTCGGCCTGAACAGGCCAAGGAAGGCCTAATGGTATCGACCAACCTCTGTGTCATCCTCAGACTATAGACGTCACTGGATTTGAATATGGAGAGCATGTAGTCAGCACACAGCACTCCCGCCCGTTGTTAGTATAGGAGACAGGAGTCGCAACTCCTCAGTCACGAATTCCTCAGTTGGCCTCAGAAGGGCTGAGTGCACCCCGCTCGCCAAGAGCACTCGCCAGAACGTACGGTCAGCCATCGAAGTGCTAGCCAAGCCCGACAGCGCTTAACTAACGGGAACCGATGTTACCAATGCGATAAGGCCGTTAACCCTTCGGCACACGGACCGTGCTGTCGAACGTTAACGTTGAGCGTGGCAAGTTCAACGTGCTGCTGAACGCTCAGAAACGAGGCGACTTGTGCATACGGTATGTGGGCCCCAACGTGGTATACGCGATCGCAACGCACTCCAGCGGCAGTTGAGGGATGTTTCTAGTTCGCAAATCACACTCATTACTCAACGGGAGCGCGTAAAATTCCCACGTTAGCTCTATTAAAACGCACATTTCCTCCATCGTCCACGAAAAGGAAAGTATCACGTCCAATCAATAAGGACACAGGCTTATAAAAGTTCCATTACAAACAGTGCGGTGCAAATTTGGAATACTTCTCCGCATAAGGTAAACATTATTTCATCATTCCCACATTTTAGTAAAACCCCAAGATCAGTCTTACTTGATCCCTGTCCCTAGCCAGTAGCAGAATCTTTGCAACATGTTAATTACGAAGCGTAAAAGAAAAAGGAGCAAAATATCTTTATACAAGTAGCGCAAGCTGTCCTGTAGATTAAGTCAATCAAACAAAGTCGCCCCTCAACAAGAGGTGAACTTATATTTACAAAACGTCAAATATTATAGTATATACTTACATTAAACTAATAATAAAGTATCAGAACCTAATAAAAACGGGAATGTTAGGGAAAAAAATTCGTAAGTGTCAAGATGCGAACCACTGCCCAAATAAATAACTGCATACAAAACAGTTACGCTAGACATTACTCTAAATTTTTGTTTGTTTTATTTTTGTTTGTTTTTATCTTTTTTAAATTCTTTTTTTTTCAAATGCTTGTGGAAGCATCTTTGTCACACGTGAAAGTTAGTATGAAAAGAGTGCTGGCAGGTGTACCGACGTAATTTTTTTTCAAATGCTTGTGGAAGCATCTTTGTCGCACGTGAAAGTTAGTATGAAAAGAGGGCTGGCAGGTGTACCGACGTAAAAAGGAAAAAATGAGATGTAGCCAACAGCACCCGGCGTTCCCAGGCGGTCACCCATCCAAGTACTAACGTGGCCCAAAATCAACAACTCACCCTGTTTGGTCCAATCATACTGTGTTACCCCGTGCTGAAAACCTTAATCGTAGATATGTTATTAATTGAAATTTAATTATAACAAATTCTACCAAGAACAATGCGTTTTGGGTGGATCTTCAGTGTGTCGCTGCCTTCAAATAGCCTACTCTTATAATATGCAAGTTACAATAGTTCTTTTGCCACGAATATGATATTTCTCATTATTTTATTGGAATGAATCACACAGTTAACAAGGGGTTTTCCAGTGATTCTGAATTTGATGGTGCTCAGAAACGGCATATATACGTATAGGCTTGAAATGAATACCAATATGGCGCCTCACAACTCTGTACTGATGGGAGATGGCGTGCGTGTGGCGTAGGTGGCGTTGTGCCATCTCATTGGTCAACGCTCAGACGCACGCTCAGAATATCTGACATGCCAGATACTGCTCTGCACGTTCGGAAAGACTCCCGGACGTGCTATTCCACGCTATGACGTCAGAAACTCGGCACGCTCAACGTTCGGATGCACGGTCCGTGTGCCGACGTTCGTATGTAGTCCGAAGCTCAATAGACCTGCCATAGCGTTCTTCTGTTGTCGAATGGCGTTGCAGTTGGTGTGCAGTGTGACGAATGGACAGCGCATGGTCCAGTCGCCGCACCGCAGCAGTACCAGGCGTGACCTAGTGCTTCAGTTGGGACATTACGCGCGGCGAGGGGCTCCCCTCTGCGTGTTGACCAAGGTCGCGCTGCGTGGCCCTCTCCCCAGTCAGCAGTCGCAGCCAGCTGCTAGCTGTGCGTCGCTATTACGTGGCGTGGCGTGGCACGAGCCCGCAGCCTGACGAGGCCGCCACAGCTGCTGCGCGAGAGCCCTGAGTCGTTCCGTGCGGGCCTCACAATGGGTACCGCCCTTTTAACAAGAACTACTTTCTTGTCGCAATCGACAACTCGTGGCAAGAGAGTCTACTTCAGCGCCCCTGCCATCAAAATCTGTACTCAAACTGCTTTCTCACAAGTGTTTCCGTGTGGCTGCACGCCGGCACCAAAATTGGGAGTGCTGCCCTTGTGTATCTTTGACTATGTTATTAGAGTTGCGATCATTTACTTTGGACGTGAATGGAATGTTACAAAACGGAACAAGGCGTCACCGCCAATGGTGGTGTGTTCACACTAGACGAAACGTCAACATACGAGGATCGTTCAATAATTAATGCAACACATTTAAAAAAGTAAATAAAGCAGGTTTGTGAAGCCAATACACCACATTATTCACCACTCCTTCCGCTACAGAATCCTACTTTTCAACATAATCGCCGTTCAGTACGACGGTCTTACGCCACCTTACTCAGAGGGCCTGTATGCCTGCATGATACCACTCTAGTAGTCGATGTCGCAGTCAGCGTCTCGCTACATCAACAACCTCCCCGCCATTCACATACCGCTCCCCGAGTAGCGCATCCTTCATTGGGCCTAACAGATGGAATCTGGAAGGTGCTAGATCTGGGCTGTAGAGTGGATGAGTAAGAACAGTCCAGTGAAGTTTTGTGAGCTCCTCTCGGGTGCGTAGACTTCTGTGAGACGTTGCCCTGTAATGGAGAAGGAGAAGTCCGTTTGCATTTTTGTGGCGACGAACACGCTAAGTCGTTTCTTCGTTTTCTTGAGGATGGCCGGGTGGCACGCGAGAGATCGGACAGGTTTGCTCGATGTTGTTGCGATGATGACAGATGACTCGCCCACCGGATCACCGTGCTTTTTTTCACTGCCAGGTCTCCCCCTATTACCTGAGATACTCTGGTTTTCTTCCAAAAGAAAGCCAATGACAGCTCTCTGCTCGCAACGGACCTCTGTTACAGACGCCATTCTGAAGGCGACGTATAGCACCGTCTCGAATCGGAACTTCACGAAACTACAGGGGCTGACGTGGGAATATTCCACGTTGTCCCACAATAAATTCCGCATTTTTTCAACCGAAATTGGCCGAGAAAAAAATATGTTGCAGTACTTATTGAACACCACTCGTAATAACATGTCGCTCAGCCCACAGAGCCACGAATGCAAGGTTATGACGACCGTGGTGCTTATAATAGGTATGAATATAGCAACAGTGGTAAGGAACAAGCAATTGTAGCAGATTTTATTAATGGCCAAGGCAATATTCGTAATGTATATTCTTAGCACAGGTAGCATGCTAAATTGTTCACACTACTGAGAACTCAAAGAATGAGAACTGCGGTGTTGAATCATTTCAGCATAATAGTTTGCTCGAGATAAAATATACAAACATAACAAACAATATGTAGAAGGCAGTATGTACTACCTCTCTACTTTATCATCCATGTCTTGTTGTCTTTCCCACAGTTGTCATCTGCATATATTAGGCTTTACCTGTTGCGTGTACCTACAGAAATTTTTTCGTGTCCTTCCATCTACTTTGGGTCTCCCTCTTTCTTCGTCCTATTTATTTCTATTTGTATAGTATTTTTGGTAGGATATCATCCTCCATCCTAGACGTGCACGGCTTCTATAAGCTCCTGTATCCTTCTATTTTATTCATTTGGAGATATTAATCTCAATCCTGTTCTTATTGCTTCATTTTGCTTTCGATTTTGTCTTGGGTACTTGCTACATATCTGCGAAATCTCATTTCAGCACTGTCGTTTCTCATCCACGTTTCCTTCTAAGTTTCAGATCACATCTAAAATTATTTTTCTCTTTAAACAGAGTTGAAGTATTCACCGTTGAAACTCTCTCTGGAGAGTTTAGTACTTTGTTGGCTTAACATAACTGAATTTACAATTTTTTGTATTAATTATTATTTAAAATAATTAATACAAAAAATTATTTAAAACTTTTCTGAAAGTATTTGTATGGAGTGTAGCCATGTATGGAAGTGAAACGTGGACGATAAATAGTTTAGACAAAAAGAGAATAGAAGGTTTCGAAATATGGTGCTACAGAAGGATGCTGAAGATTAGATCGGTAGATCACATAACTAATGAGGAGGTATTGAATAGAATTGGGGAGAAGAGAAATTTGTGGCACAACTTGACTAGATTCAAGGAATCGGTTGGTAGGACATATTCTGAGGCATAAAGGGATCAACAATTTAGTATTGGAGGGCAGCACGGAGGGTAAAAATCGTAGAGGGAGACCAAGAGATGAATACACTGAACAGATTCAGAAGGATGTAGGTTGCAGTAGGTACTGGGAGATGAAGAAGCTTGCACAGGATAGAGTAGCATGGAGAGCTGCATCAAACCAGTCTCTGGACTGAAGACCACGACAACAACATTATTTAAAAACCACAGGCAGGTCGAGTGCGTGAAGGTACACTGAAACTGAAAATGACTTCTGTGATTATTTTGTAACGAATGGTAAACAATTATGACATTTTTCAGATTAAAAGATCATCGTCGAAACGTGTCTGGGCAAAAAAAGTTCAAAGGAAAACAACGTGTTTTGAAGGGGGCAAAATTTCTCTAAATAGTACATTTAGACCGTTTACGCAAAATAAACGGTAACAGAAACTTCTATACTCAGCAAGATGAAGATTTAAAATAGTTCATTAGATTTGTGAATATGTAAAAAGTTTTGTTGGTGCTTAAAGTTTTCTGTGAACGCTTACATTTTCAGTATTGCCAAATGGTCAGCATCTTACACAAACAGCGGTCACCGTATACTCTCAAAGCATAATACCAGTGCAACCATACGCAGGTGGAGTTGTGTGCAGTGTAATGGAGGAGTTTCTTCGTGTTACACTGAATACACTCACTCCCCGAGAATCAGTATACTAATGCTGCACACAACGAAAATATGATGATAGATTTCTGTGATAGAAAAGGTGATTATTTGATAGCTATGTAATATTAATATGCCTTTGCAGAGAGTTGCAAGCATCAACGGAACTTTCACTTAACAAACCAAATGAGCTGTTTTAAGCAGGGAAAACTAACCAATTTGTGCAGTTGATACGAATTTTCTCGCCTGGACGCTTTTCGAACTCGAAGAGCATGTGCTGGTCCGATAATGTGCCTCAAATGACTCCGTTCATGATCTTTCTCAATTTAGCCATCTACAGTTTTGGCTGTCTTACGTCTTTTGTCTCTTCATCGTTTCCGGAATCCTACAAGGGTACGTATTCCCTCTAGACTTCCAGCATCACATATGTAGCTCAAAGGAAGTGAAGCATGCGAACCACTTATTCTGCTCAACGCCGCATTTGCCATTAAATTGTTGCGTTTTCCTTGTTTCTCAGTCATCTGTATCTCGCAGTGTTTTTGTCTCAAAGACATCCTGGAATACCTACAGCTAATTTCAATTGTAGCGCAAATTCGGGCCACCAATGATCCTTTTTAGAAGCGATAAGCGACACACAAGTGGGACCAGTATGCTGTTGATACAGATCAGAGACTGATACGAAGATATTGAATTATATTGTCATTGTAGGCCTGACTGCTCAGCGCCATTGAGTAGACCGTAACTGCAATCGATCTCAATTTACTCAATGAATTTTTTCAGGAGGAAAAAAATTAATAAAAGTTCTCGCTACGAGCCTGCGATGAGCTCGCCTTGAACTTCGGCAGTGTCGAGTAAAGGACGCGCCGAATAAAAACGCAGTTCAGGCCCCACTCGAATTCGGCAGCTCGTAAGCTCTAGCTCGCGACCTTCGATTGGCTCACAGTCGACCTTGGAATCGAGAGCAACTTGCATAACAGCTCTATTCCTGTCCGACGTGGCCGCGTCCTTGCCTGGAATTGACCGCGCTGTGCTAATAATAAAGGCGAACACCAGGCGTCTAGTGCCGCATTCCAGAAGTCCGCCGCCGTCTGGTAATCCATCGCCGACAACACGCCTTTCAGCTGGCGTGCAAATTAATCGATATCGTAGTAATCGATATGTGCGAGGCTTGTCACAGACGAGCTGTTTCTGATATCTTTTACTTAATATGCTGACATATTGGAAATGGTTTTTCCCAGTTGAGACACCTAACATTACAAAACGCGCTGACACCTGCCTCGTATTCAATCATTTTAGACATTTCTGATCGTCCGTAGCGGCAATGGACAGGAAGTGCTCCAATATTTTACTTTGACCTCGTACTGCGTGTAAATGTTTTCGTAATAAATGCTACACCTAGAAATAAATGATGGATTCTAAAGACCTCGCAAAATAAATCAGACTGATGATTCAGTTTCTCATTAAGGAGAGAAGAAAATGCAAAGAAAAAAGCGAAACAGTGAAAAATCCGCCATCACAACCAGCTGTGTGACATACATGGTGTTACAAAAAGGTACGGCCAAACTTTCAGGAAACATTCCTCACACGCAAAAAAAGAAAATATGTTATGTGGACATGTGTCCGGAAACGCTTACTGCCGGCCGGTGTGGCCTTGCGGTTCTAGGCGCTTCAGTCTGGAACCGCGAGACCGCTACGGTCGCAGGTTCGAATCCTGCCTCGGGCATGGATGTGTGTGATGTCCTTAGGTTAGTTAGGTTTAAGTAGTTCTAAGTTCTAGGGGACTGATGACCACTTGAAACGCTTACTTTCCATGTTAGAGCTCATTTTATTACTTCTCTTCAAATCACATTAATCATGGAATGGAAACACACAGCAACAGAACGTACCAGCGTGACTTCAAACACTTTGTTACAAGAAATGTTCAAAATGTCCTCAGTTAGCGAGGATACATTCATCCACCATCCGTCGCATGGAATCCCTGATACGCTGATGCAGCCCTGGAGAACGGCGTATTGTATCACAGCCGTCCACAATACGAACACGAAGAGTCTCAACATTTGGTACCGGGGTTGCGTAGACAAGAGCTTTCAAATGCCCCCATAAATGAAAGTCAAGAGGGTTGAGGTCAGGAGAGCGTGGAGGCCATGGAATTGGTCCGCCTCTACCAATCCATCGGTCACCGAATCTCTTGTTGAGAAGCGTACGAACACTTCGACTGAAATTTGCAGGAGCTCCATCGTGCATTAACCACATGATGTGTCGTTCTTGTAAAGGCACATGTTCTAGCAGCGCAGGTAAAGTATCCCGTATGAAATCATGATAACGTGCTCCATTGAGCGTAGGTGGAAGAACATGGGGCCCAATCAAGACATCACCAACAATGCCTGCCCAAATGTTCACAGAAAATCTGTGTTGATGACGTGATTGCACAATTGCGTGCGGATTCTCGTCAGCCCACACATGTTGATTGTGAAAATTTACGATTTGATCACGTTGGAAAGAAGCCTCATCCGTAAAGAGAACATTTTCACTGAAATGAGGATTGACACATTGTTGGATGAACCATTCGCAGAAGAGTACCCGTGGAGGCCAATCAGCTGCTGATAGTGCCTGCACATGCTGTACATGGTACGGAAACAACTTGTTCTCCCGTAGCACTCTCCATACAGTGACGTTGGCAACGTTACCTTGTACAGCAGCAACTTCTCTGACGCTGACATTAGGGTTATCGTCAACTGCACGAAGAATTGACTCGTCCATTGCAGGTATCCTCGTCGTTCTAGGTCTTCCCCAGTCGCGAGTCATAGGCTGGAATGTTCCGTGCTCCCTAAGACGCCGATCAATTGCTTCGAACGTCTTCCTGTCGGGACACCTTCGTTCTGGAAATCTGTCTCGATACAAACGTACCGCGCCACGGCTATTGCCCCGTGCTAATCCATACATCAAATGGGCATCTGCCAACTCCGCATTTGTAAACATTGCACTGACTGCAAAACCACGTTCGTTATGAACACTAACCTGTTGATGCTACGTACTGATGTGCTTGATGCTAGTACTGTAGAGTAATGAGTCGCATGTCAACACAAGCACCGAAGTCAACATTACCTTCCTTCAATTGGGCCAACTGACGGTGAATCGAGGAAGTACAGTACATACTGACGAAACTAAAATGAGCTCTAACATGGAAATTAAGCGTTTCCGGACACATGTCCACATACAATCTTTTCTTTATTTGTGTATTAGGAATGTTTCCGGAAAGTTTGGCCGTACCTTTTTGTAACACCCTGTATATGAAAGAAGTTTTAGTAAGCATCACTTAAATTCTACTCAGTGTATGAACATGTTATGGTGCAAAATAGAATTTTTTCTTCTATTACTATAAGTGGCTTTGTAGTGAGACTTTTTTTGCAATGCCAGTCGGAAGTTTTTGTAATAAACGTCTCGAAACAAATTCTTCGTATTACATCCCTGCATCTGAAATTGTAGAAAATTGTGAGATATAAATCAAAAACCATGACAGAAGTGGGGTCATTCATAAAATAGATACACAAGCAGGAGAAGTGAAGGTTCTCCACTTGGAGCAAAGATGGATTTGATATAAGTGATTCTGTTTATTTTTTTATTTTACGTTGGTACATGATGAGTTACAGTCAGTTCCACAAGAAAATATACGCCGTTATCTGTATGAAATAAAAGACACTATTATAAATACACGTTTACGTGAAAATACATCTTATTACTAATTGCACAATTATCTAATAGTTAATCCAGTCGCCACCATTATCCATTATAGCTTCGCACCTTAGCCGTCTCTCCGGTAAATCATCCACATTTCCAACCTCTAAATATCGTTTGACCTACTTCGCAATGAATGTCTTTAAAATACAACATTCATCTCTCACACTGTTTATCTATGCACTGTGCAAAAGTGCATTGATTACAGATTGGAGACCACTTTCTTGTGGAACTGATTGTAGCTACCGACGTGATATGCCGAACATTTTTGTTGAATAGCGTTTAAAGTAGAGGTGTTTCTCGTGTGTCGTGTGTGTATATATTTCAAATTGATGGACCAGAATACCTTGAGGTGATAATATTATTTGCACTGGATTATTAATTGTCAATGGATATTCATCCAAAGTTACTGATGTTTAATCAGTTTTCAACAGTTAAGAAGTGGGCGGCTCAACTGAAACATTTTATTCTATACATAAAAGTTAGTTTTATGGGTGGTCTTTGCCTAACTTTCGGTTTGAGAGGTCGTTGTCGATGCATAAAACTACTTTCTAAAGTTTCCTCGCCGACTGTGGGAGACATCTTCGAAGGTAAAACGGTAGTTGTTGTTAGGGAATAGTTTTATATGTTGACTGTGGTCTCTCAGTCAGTTTTAAATGAAGTGTCAGTCTTTTGTCGAAGATCATCCAAGTGAAGGATGTCCCAAGACTACAGCCACAACCACGAATGTAAACAACAAAAAATTGCTCAATGTGGTATTGAATGTTTCGTGATTAAAGGTATGCGAAATGCCTGCAAAACTTGTTGTGTGTAATCTCTGTTTTTTTTTTTTTTTTCAGCATCTGTTCCACTTTAGAACAGGGTACCCTTATTTGCACATTTCATCTTTCGCTATCTTTGGCGTTGTGAGACGTAATTCCCACCGTAGGCGTATCATTCCCTGGTGTGTCAATCCAACGCGTTGATAGCACATAAATGACGATTTTTGAAATAATACACTTCGCGCAAGTGTTTCATACGTACTGTAATATTTCTGGCTTTAGTAGCCATCATATAGAGCTCCAAGATTTTCTCCTCAGAGCAGTTGAGATCACAGCATTAAGTAGATGATATAATAGGAAGGGCGTAGTACCACTAGCAGATCGTATGACTGGTATCCCTTTCGTGGGAAAGACAGCCTGTAGTCCGTCACTGTGATTGACTGCTGTGTTCGTAGCCAGCTTGTGAAAACCCTATCAATAATATTAGAAAAACTGCGCATTACATTTCCTTAACATTCAAATATAGGCATCTCTAAATAGCAGGCTACCGCCCACTTACTTCAAAAGTCATAACAATAAGCAAAACTAAGAACAAAAATTAAACGCAAAGGCAGACGAAGCACTTCGGTTACCCTCGGGATCCCACCAAAACTGCATGCCCAGACTAGGAGGTTTGCACTTCCTGATTACTTCGAAATGAACGGTCATGAGGCACAGATGCGTTGTCTGATGCGGTTAGAACAGTCAAATCAGTTATCAGTGTTTACAGAGAAACTTATGAAATTATTAATGGCGTGTGAATTGTTAAACAGAGGTGGATAGAATTGGAATTCGCATTTCTTCCGTTAAATATAATCTAATACTCCGTTATAAATACATTGCTTCTCTCTATAGTAAGAGTTTTCGTCCCTTTTATACTCGAGCGTAAGTTTTGTTGTTACGAACATTGCTAGTGTAACTATATTAATGTGAATGTTGTGTACATCTTTTTAGAACGTTGTAACCTCAACTGCCATGTATTAGTGTCATGTAAACATTGTAACATTCTGGGGCTGATTATATTTCTCATAGTCAGACCTTTATTTTGCATTCCTGATATTTCAGCCAAATGCATAAGTTGCTTTGTGTATGGCTCTGAGCACTATGGGACTTAACATCGGAGGTCATCAGTCCCCTAGACTTAGAGCTACTTAAACCTAACTAACCTAAGGACATCACACATATCCATGCCCGAGGCAGGATTCGAACCTGCGGCCGTAGCAGCAGCGCGGTTTCGGACTGAAGCGCCTAGAACTGCTCGACCACAACGACCGGCTGCCTTGTGTACTTTTCTTAATGTGGCCTCATACATAAATTTTATATGTACTATGTTTATGTCCTTGTGAGATAAGCATATTACAGGCTTGTGCCTCGCACATGTCAATAACGTATCTACTTTATCGAATTTTATAAAAAATAGGCCCAACCACCTTGCCTTTACATCAGTTTCTCATTTATCATAAATTATTGGCCAACTTACACATCGCCTTATTCAACTCCGACGATGATGCCGATATTTGGTTTGTAGGGCGCTCAACTACGTAGTTATCAGCGCCCGTTCAAATCCCCAATCTTGTCCAGTCTCGCCACTTTCCCGAATTATGAGGAAACGATGAGGACAACACAAACATCCAGTCCCCGGTCGGAGAAAATCCCCGATCCGGCCGGGAACCTCATTCATCTCCTTCATACTGGACGACTTGCATGTTGCGTAATAAATACGCTTTATTCTCCATAAACTTCAGTAGCAGGACCATCCGTTGCCTATCAACACACAATAATTTATTTCGGCGGAAACCACTTAACCTTATCAACTGATTTCATGAAAACATAGTACATGTCTATCAAGTTTGACGCAACAGTTACGTTTCTTTCCTTGAGAAAACATATAAGCTGTTACTTTGTTTCGCCACCTAATCTTTCATCCTGTCGTAATTCGTCATGTGCACTCATCTGGTTAAGCGCAGTCCTCTTCTTCTGTTGCTGGTGCTTGCTTGTATTGTTACACAACTTATTTTATTCCTGTATTTCATTATAATACCCTCATTTTATTTCCTATCTCTGCTATTTTTGTTGCTTAAAATGTGTTCAAAAAAGATCGTAGTCTGTACTAGTATTAATATTAAAAAATATACCACTGTACAATTTGTGGTAATGACTGAAGGGGAAGAACTAACAGCATGAAAGCGGACTGAAATACTTCCGTTACTTAACTCGGGCACCTGGTAATCGTCAGTTACTTGCCAGTGCAAAGAACGCTATTGCCAGCTGAGGTTATAGTTGTATTCATGATTCCTGTCTCTTTCAGTAGCATGTTCACAACTGCGATTTTTGTGACATTTTCTGTTTCCTACATAATAAACTGCCGCGCGGGGTAGCCGTGCGGTCAGGGGCGCCTTACAACGGTTCGCGCGGCTCCCCCCTACCCCCCTTCGGAGGTTCGAGTCCACCCTCGGGCATGGGCGTGTGTGTAAGTTAGATTAAGTAGTGTGTAAGCTTAGGGACCGATGACCTCAGTAGTTTGGTCCCATAGGAACTTACCACATTTACAATTTTTTTTTCATAATAACCTCCTGTATCATACACCCCTGACATGCGCCTCTCCGTCGTCGGAACGGACTGCGGCTGTGTGGCGTTGATCTGTTTTCCTCCCAACCACCAGGCACGTCGTTGTCGGCCACAACACCACTGCTTCGGCTTGCTTCGTTGTCACTACGGCGGCCTGTCCGCCACTTGTTCTTTTTCCACCACTCCCGCTCTTACCTGTTGCTGACAGTGAATGTAACTACTCAGAGAAGTGCATTAGATTATTGATGTCATCTTTGTTTACAGTGAGAAGCTTCTTCTGTGCTGACTCAAGAAATTTAAGTATATTTATCAGAATAAAGTCTAAATCTTAATGGATCCGTTAAGTACAGTTCCTTTTCCAGTAGCGTTGGAGAAATTCGTTATCGTTACCACACCCACTACTACCAAAGCTTGAGCCGTCAAATATTTCGCTCGTTTCGCTGTTTTGTGTACTATTAGATCAGCATTGTTCAAGAAAACTTGTACAAACTCATTGCGTGTTTTACATGTCTTAAGGACTCCTGTGCCCCATGACATGACGTCTTCTTCAAATCTATCATGCACCCATTCCATTTTATGTTGCTCTGGCCAGCGTTCAGGGACAATGCCCTCAAACTGTCGAATGAAAGCAAAGGGATGTAGGTTACCTTAATAGAGAAATGATGGAATTGACTTTAACGAAGTGCTGAATCACTAACATAAACAGAACCTTTCTTTCTTTCTTGTTCATATTACGTTTCTAATTTTTTTTTAAATTTCCCCTATTTTAGTTACCTTGTTAATTACTTTGTGTATTTCAGGAAGCTTCTCTACCCTTCGCTCAGTTTCTCTCAATTTACACTAACAACAGGACACTACGTTTGAAACCCTATTGTTAAGTACAACAGGATTACCGTTAACTACTTCCAAATCGCTCAGCTGCTGTTTATGTCTATTGTTTCATGCTTTAGTAGCTTAATTTGTTCATTTCTTCTTTGACTAATGTTAGTATTTATTAGTTGTGTAACAATTTCCTGAGCCTTCATGCGACCAGTTACTTTTCCAATTCAAGTTTCGACATTTTCTTTCATTTCAAGCTTGCAGTCATCTAACTTTTTACCCCGTTCTTTTGCTTCTTGATTTATCCCCTTGATACACTCTCAGCTTCAAGTTTTGTTACCTTTAGTTCTGAAGCTTTGAAATTACTGTCAATGCGAGTTACTCCTACATTTAACTTCCTTATATCTTTTTTCTTTCTTTTTGTTCTCCATGCCCTGCATCTATTCCTCTTTTTATTTCCTCTGTAGTTTCCCTTAACCCAGTCTCTATCTTCTTGTATTATCTTTCTGCAGTCTTTGCTTGCCCTATCAAAAGTAATTTTAACACGGACTTCATATATTGCTCCTCTCTGATTTCCTTTTCCTTATTATTTACTGCTGGTAAAGTTTCAGGTGATGCAATGCTATGGCTTAACCTAATCCTTGTCGGCTCATTTGTGATGTGGACGACAGATTCATTGTCTCTGGGGTCGTCATTACAGTGGACCACTTCATTGCGGTCAGGCACGACACACTCCACAGTTTCATTACCGTCATTTTCCATTCAATCTACATTTTCATGCTTGGTACCAATAGTTAAATCTACATTTTCAGTGAAGTCGGGTGTAAGTAGTTCTGAGCTCCCAGAGATGTGATTTACGATTGAATTTACTATTTCAGATCCATTCTTAAGGATTGAATGTACGTTTCCACTGGAGTTACTAATGACTACATTTACTCCTTCATTAATGGCATATCTGGTTTCACTGCCGGTTATTTGTATTTGATCTACAGCACCAAAACTACTACTGTGAGACTACAAGCCCTCTCTACTTCTAAGAGCATATCTCACTTCCCTTTCCCCAAAAATTTCACACACATGAATACAATTAGTATTTGTTACACAATTTTCTTAGTATATTAACTCCTGCAGCAAACAATTTAATTGATCTCAGT
This sequence comes from Schistocerca piceifrons, assembly GCF_021461385.2. Taxonomy (NCBI): domain Eukaryota; kingdom Metazoa; phylum Arthropoda; class Insecta; order Orthoptera; family Acrididae; genus Schistocerca; species Schistocerca piceifrons. The sequence continues at coordinate 549,437,459 of NC_060142.1, read as the reverse complement.
TTACGCAGTGCCTTCACAGTCACAACTACAGGCCTTGGACTGTGATACGCAAGCGTAACACACTCGCTAATTTTCCTTCCTCGGCGTGCTGCCGCTGACTCGCAGCTGCAGACTGCACCGATGGCTGCAACTCAGCTAAAAGACTGTGCTGAAGTCGAGATTCCATTCGCGTCCCGTTCTGCAAATGTCGCTCGCTGCCCAGGCGCCGGGTCTCGTTTGCCGCTCTGTGCTGCTCCCCGTGTCGCACTGTCTTGTAATAAGATGATTCTTGAAGCTAAACAGTTACGTAATCCCAAGGACCGCGCAAACGAGTTGTATTTTACCACGCTTTGTTAAGCATTAGCACTTCCTATCTCTGCCTTTTCCACGGCATCAGTTATCACAGTTCAACCAAAGCTCAGTTACAATTTAAATACAAAAAATCCTGCCGGAGCTACATCCGCAGTCGAGCATTATAGCAGAGGTTGAAAATACCGCATTAGTTTTAAGGTTCTTTTTATTTAAAACACGACCGGTTTCGCGCCCTTACATGTCCATCATCAGGTGACATACCGAAAACAGACAAGATAGGAACGATGAGCATGTAGGAACTCGAAAGCGGTCGTCTTTGAAATAAGAAGAACCTTACAACTGAAGCGGTAATTTCAACCTCTGCTAATTTAAACACAGTTCAAATCCTACTTATAACAATTCGCAGACAGTTCTATGGTCACTTTTTAACGTCCTGTACTTTTCCACGATATTTACTGTTCACAGTTCTCGATAGTAACGTCAGGTCCCATGTTACTTGAACAGTTCAAACTTGGAAGATTTTCCCAGACCAGGGACGCCACGTCCGGCCTAAAAAGAACTTTGAGAAGATTTTGTATATCTTTCGAAATACCCGTTTCCTTTGCGTAAGTTAGGGAAAACGCTGTTGCACAGAGTAAAAAACTTGTGACTATGGTAAAAATGGTTCAAATGGCTCTGAGCACTATGGAACTTAACTTCTAAGGTCATCAGTCCCCTAGAACTTAGAACTAATTAAACCTAACTAACCTAAGGACATCACACACACCCATGCCCGAGGCAGGATTCGAACCTGCCACCGTAGCGGTCGCGCGGTTCCAGACTGTAGCGCCTAGAACCGCTCAGCCACCTCGGCCGGCGACTATGGTAAGCAGAGTAGAATGTGTGTGACTCTTACAGGTTTTGGACCAAAAACACAACAAACTACCATGTCCAAAGAGTGTAGGAAACCCTTTGGCTTTCAAAACAGCTTCCAGTCGTTCTTGAATGGATAAATACAGGTCCTGTGTGGTATCAAGAGCATGTTATACCATTATTCTTGCAAAACAGTGGGTAGCTCATGTGACAACGATGGAGGTGGATAGCGATCATGTACCTTTATATCGAAAACAGACCACAGAGGCTCAATAATATAGGGATCTGAAGATTTGGTAATGAGGGGAGATGCGACAGTTGATGCTGGTGCTCACAAAACCATTCCTGGACGATGAGAGCTGTGTAGATAGGGGCCCTGTTGTCTTCGAACACAGCTTCACCATCGGAGAACAAATATTGTATCTAGGGATGGACTTGGTCGCCCAAAATGGTCATAAAGCCTTGGCAGTAATGCAGAGTAGCCATGGAGCACACACAGTACCACGATATGGCTGGCCAAATCGTCACTGAACGCCCACCATGTTTCACTCTGTCAGAAGTTGGAGACACAGTGAAACAAGACACCTCTAACCAAATGACTTTCTTCCATTGCGCCATTGGCTAGGTTTTATGGCTTTGCCGCACGTTTTCTCGTTACAGGCGTTTGCATCGCTGGTGAGTGGTTTTGGAATTCCACCTCCCCCTGTAGTTCCCCGCTTATGAAGCTGCCTTCGTGTTCTTCCGATGCTGACAGTGTTCGCGAATGCGATATTCACTTTTGCAGCTGTCGTCCTCTTATTGTTGGTAACAATCCTCTTCAATGATCGTCCTTCATGATCACTCTCAACATACACTTTCGTCCGCATTGTCCCTTAGCGGACGATGTTTTCCCACTTTCCACTGTAAGTTGTATATGTTGTATATGGCGCCCCATGGAAGGCCAAACGCTTCTGCCGCCTCGGTTACGGACGAAGCCACCGTGCGAGCACCAACAATTAGCCCACGCTCGAATTCGCTTAGGCCGGTATTACACTATCAAATTTCTTTGTCAAAAATTTGATCCAAGATGTGATCAAATATTCCGTCAAATATATTTGACAAAGATCTTTGACGTAGCGCTAGAAAGGGTATTACAATGTCATCATATTTTTCGTCAAAGTTCAAGATGGCTGACAACAACAACTTGTTACTGGATTGGATTGTTTGGGGGAAGAGACCAAACAGTGAGGTCATCGGTCTCATCGGATTAGGGAAGGAAATCGGCCGTGCCCTTTCAAAGGAACCATCCCGGCATTTGCCTGGAGCGATTTAGGGAAATCACGGAAAACCCGAGTCAGGATGGCCGGACGTGGGATTGAACCGTCGTCAACCCGAATGCGAGTCCAGTGTGCAACCACTGCGCCACCTCGCTCTGTCAACAACTTTACCGCAGCAGTTGCATGTACCTCAATTGCACTGTGTGCACATGCAGAAGAGAAGCGGGGAAAAAAAGGAAACGTACCTGGCTGAAGCCGTGGGTTTTACGACGACACGATAAAAGTATTCAACAAAACTTGTTACGTGAGCTTATAGTGGGGGACGTCAAGTCGTACATCAATTACTTAAGAATGGATGAGCATACATTTCTGTATGTGCTCAGTGAAGTGTATCCTCATATCACAAAGCACAATACTCACTTAAGAACTGCTACATCTGCAGAAGACAGGCTCACTGTAACACTCCGATTCCTTGCTACAGGAGAGGGTTGTGTTAGGTTAGGTTAGGTCTCCAATATTCTTAATCTATTTTTGTATTCAGGGTGCCTCACGTTGTAAAGCGCCTCATCAGCTTCATACATCTCTATTAATTTTGTAGTTGTCGGTACACAACAATTGTATTTACCGGCAATGTTTATAACAACACTACAGACGACAGAAAGCTGCAGCGATGCTAGCGCTCCATGTGGTAACATGTCACATTGCACTGAACAGAAGACAAGCGACTTCTTTGATCAAATCTACACCGAGGCCCTAGATTTGATCAAATATTGGACGACAGTTGACAAAGTTCCCTATGACACCATCAAACATCTTTCACAAAGATTTTTGACAAAGATATTTGACAAAGAAATCTGACAGTGTAATACCGGCCTTAGCTCCGACATAACGGACAACTACACAGAACATTGTTGTGGCCACACGAGTGACACGTGCAACGTATTGAGGACAGTGCACAGGAAGCGCTCGCGGTCGAATATAACACCGCAACCTGCAGGCTTGGCTATCATCTGCATTCGCGGTGTTTTTCACAGTTTTGTTCAACCCATGTTCGAGAGCACCTGTCAGGCGCGGGCCCGGCCCGTCCTGTGGGGAGTGGAGCGCGAGAGGATGCGAGCAGGGCTACACGTCGAGGGTAGCAGTACAGGATACATCATATAACACTGAATGAAGATAGAAACTGGGGTGGGGATAAGTTCCACCTAAGTATCGAAATAAAAACTTCACCTTTACATCACTTGTAAGACGCCGATTCATGTGGTTGCCGGAAGGAGTCTCCTTAATGCAAGTAGCTCGTTCATTTTTCAGCGAGCGTCGATTCGAGACGGCGGGAACGCAGCAGCAGAAAGTGCTGCGCTTTCTCTCTCTTTCAGCAAGTGCAGCCCACTGCTGCGTGATTTTCATTGAGAGTACGACTCGCACTTCCTCCACAGCTCAAAGCCTTCAACGACAGCGCAAGAAGTCTGAAGACACAGGCTATTTAGGTAAAGGACAGTCCACTGGTCTCCGCCGTGTACTCATTCAAGACATAGCGTACATTCAACTGGCTTTTGCACCAACTCCACAGAAATCTGCACGTCGTGCTCCGTGTGTCTGGCATGCTTTGTAGGGACGTTTGTGCTTAACAAACAAAACAAGATTTCAACTGCTACAAGCCCTTCATGGTTGTGAAGAACAATGTGTAGAGTTTGTGAATTAATGAAAATTTTGTTGCAAAATGTAATTGTAATAAGTATCTCGAGGTTATGTGTGCAAACATGTAAAAGTGTTCGCTTGTAAAATCAAATAGACTCTGTAGTCCTCAGTGTAAGTCAAAATTCACTCCAAGTTCCCATCTTCATTCGTGTGCAAGTCCGGGGACAATAATCTGACTGGGGAGAAATCACGTATGGGGCTCAATCTTTGGTCCACTAATGTTCATCATATGTACAAACGATCTTCCGTCTTATACAACAAGCAGAATCAGTCGTTTTTGCAGATGACACTAGCACTGTAATCAGTCGGAGCGTACATACAGAAACAGAAGAAATGGTAAGCAATGTTCTTAAAAGCATCTTTGATTTTTTTTTTTTTGCGATTGGTCTCACCCTCAATTTTAAAAAGACAAAACATACCCAGTTCTGCCCATTTAGGAGTGCTACACCAGTGACAGTCTAACACACGGCGAGGAAATAATAAACATGACAGAAACCTCAAAACTCTTAGGTATTCATATAGATAAGAATTTAAACCGGAAAAGGCACATTTTGGAACTCATAAAACAACTAACTTCAGCCAGATTTGCACTTCGAATCATTGCAAAACTTGAGGAGTGACAAATGTCGCATGGAATAATGTTCTGGAGTAACTCATCATTAAGAAAGAAAGTGTTCATTGCTCAAAAACGTGCTGTAAGATTAATGTGTGTAGACATCTGTTTAAAGAGTTTGGCATTCTGACTACTGCTTCACAGTATATTTATTCCCTCATGAAGTTTGTTGTAAATAATCCACTGCAGTTCGAAAGGAACAATGATGCATGTGATTACAATATCAGAAGGAAAAATGACATTCATTACTCCACATTAATGTTGCCTTTAGCACAAATCAGGGCGCACAACACTGTAACAAAAATTTCTGAAAGCATGTCTGGGGATATGAAATGTATGACAGATAACATAGAAAAAAAGAACTAAAAAAGTTTGGCCCTGACAATTCCTTCTATTCTTTAAAAGAATCTGTATTACTGTAATGTGTAAAAGGCGGTGGGCAGCAAATACTCACGTCTGTTGATATTAAGAAAAGTTTAAAAGTTCTTCATGTAGCAATATTTAAAAATTAAGTTGTGATGCGTCTGTAAAATGATTCGTTCCACGTCATTACGAACTATCGTGCAAATGGACCATGGAGTATTAACTAACTAATTATGGTCTTCTGGAGTCGAACGTCATTTTGAAAACCCTGTATTCCATGCAGCCAAGCCACACGCCTTTCCGTACTAATCTGACTGTATTAACGGCCGTCGACCTTTGATGTAATGTGTTGCTGTCGTTTGGAACCGTGCAGTTCCACTGCTTCGCTTCCAGCGTGCGCAGTATTTGCACCACTACACGAGATTACTTGTTGCGTGAGCCAGCAAGCACCGCTGATGTGGCGGCCACGTCTGGCTGCAACTGGATAGCACAGCACGTGCTCTCTCTCTCTCTCATATCCCAGGCGTTTTTTCCCTTCCAATAACGCATCCCGGAGTTAACAACCATTGTTTTGTGTGGCTGGTTGTTCTTTTCACAACACCACACCTCTAGCGCGTGTTTTTAAAAAATGATCAATTTATTTTTCATACCATCCATGAACCATGGACCTTGCCGTTGGCGGGGAGGCTTGCGTGCCTCAGCGATACAGATAGCCGTACCGTAGGTGCAACCACAACGGAGGGGTATCTGTTGAGAGGCCAGACAAACGTGTGGTTCCTGAAGAGGGGCAGCAGCCTTTTCAGTAGTTGCAAGGGCAACAGTCTGGATGATTGACTGATCTGGCCTTGTAACAATAACCAAAACGGCCTTGCTGTGCTGGTACTGCGAACGGCTGAAAGCAAGGGGAAACTACAGCCGTAATTTTTCCCGAGGGCATGCAGCTTTACTGTATGATTACATGATGATGGCGTCCTCTTGGGTAAAATATTCCGGAGGTAAAATAGTCCCCCATTCGGATCTCCGGGCGGGGACTACTCAGGAGGATGTCGTTATCAGGAGAAAGAAAACTGGCATTCTACGGATCGGAGCGTGGAATGTCAGATCCCTTAATCGGGCAGGTAGGTTAGAAAATTTAAAAAGGGAAATGGATAGGTTGAAGTTAGATATAGTGGGAATTAGTGAAGTTCGGTGGCAGGAGGAACAAGACTTCTGGTCAGGTGACTACAGGGTTATAAACACAAAATCAAATAGGGGTAATGCAGGAGTAGGTTTAATAATGAATAGGAAAATAGGAATGCGGGTAAGCTACTACAAACAGCATAGTGAACGCATTATTGTGGCCAAGATAGATACGAAGCCCACACCTACTACAGTAGTACAAGTTTATATGCCAACTAGCTCTGCAGATGACGAAGAAATTGAAGAAATGTATGATCAAATAAAAGAAATTATTCAGATTGTGAAGGGAGACGAAAATTTAATAGTCATGGGTGACTGGAATTCGAGTGTAGGAAAAGGGAGAGAAGGAAACATAGTAGGTGAATATGGATTGGGGGACAGAAATGAAAGAGGAAGCCGCCTGGTAGAATTTTGCACAGAGCACAACATAATCATAACTAACACTTGGTTTAAGAATCATGAAAGAAGGTTGTATACATGGAAGAACCCTGGAGATACTAAAAGGTATCAGATAGATTATATAATGGTAAGACAGAGATTTAGGAACCAGGTTTTAAATTGTAAGACATTTCCAGGGGCAGATGTGGACTCTGACCACAATCTATTGGTTATGACCTGTAGATTAAAACTGAAAAAACTGCAAAAAGGTGGGAATTTAAGGAGATGGGACCTGGATAAACTAAAAGAACCAGAGGTTGTACAGAGATTCAGGGAGAGCATAAGGGAGCAATTGACAGGAATGGGGGAAATAAATACAGTAGAAGAAGAATGGGTAGCTTTGAGGGATGAAGTAGTGAAGGCAGCAGAGGATCAAGTAGGTATAAAGACGAGGGCTAGTAGAAATCCTTGGGTAACAGAAGAAATATTGAATTTAATTGATGAAAGGAGAAAATATAAAAATGCAGTAAGTGAAACAGGCAAAAAGGAATACAAACGTCTCAAAAATGAGATCGACAGGAAGTGCAAAATGGCTAAGCAGGAATGGCTAGAGGACAAATGTAAGGATGTAGAGGCCTATCTCACTAGGGGTAAGATAGATACCGCCTACAGGAAAATTAAAGAGACCTTTGGAGATAAGAGAACGACTTGTATGAATATCAAGAGTTCAGATGGAAACCCAGTTCTAAGCAAAGAAGGGAAAGCAGAAAGGTGGAAGGAGTATATAGAGGGTCTATACAAGGGTGATGTACTTGAGGACAATATTATGGAAATGGAAAAGTATGTAGATGAAGATGAAATTGGAGATACGATACTGCGTGAAGAGTTTGACAGAGCACTGAAAGACCTGAGTCGAAACAAGGCCCCCGGAGTAGACAATATTCCATTGGAACTACTGACGGCCGTGGGAGAGCCAGTCCTGACAAAACTCTACCATCTGGTGAGCAAGATGTATGAAACAGGCGAAATACCCTCAGACTTCAAGAAGAATATAATAATTCCAATCCCAAAGAAAGCAGGTGTTGACAGATGTGAAAATTACCGAACTATCAGCTTAATAAGTCACAGCTGCAAAATACTAACACGAATTCTTTACAGACGAATGGAAAAACTAGTAGAAGCCAACCTCGGGGAAGATCAGTTTGGATTCCGTAGAAACACTGGAACACGTGAGGCAATACTGACCTTACGACTTATCTTAGAAGAAAGATTAAGGAAAGGCAAACCTACGTTTCTAGCATTTGTAGACTTAGAGAAAGCTTTTGACAATGTTGACTGGAATACTCTCTTTCAAATTCTAAAGGTGGCAGGGGTAAAATACAGGGAGCGAAAGGCTATTTACAATTTGTACAGAAACCAGATGGCAGTTATAAGAGTCGAAGGACATGAAAGGGAAGCAGTGGTTGGGAAGGGAGTAAGACAGGGTTGTAGCCTGTCCCCGATGTTGTTCAATCTGTATATTGAGCAAGCAGTAAAGGAAACAAAAGAAAAATTCGGAGTAGGTATTAAAATTCATGGAGAAGAAATAAGAACTTTGAGGTTCGCCGATGACATTGTAATTCTGTCAGAGACAGCAAAGGACTTGGAAGAGCAGTTGAATGGAATGGACAGTGTCTTGAAAGGAGGATATAAGATGAACATCAACAAAAGCAAAACAAGGATAATGGAATGTAGTCTAATTAAGTCGGGTGATGCTGAGGGAATTAGATTAGGAAATGAGGCACTTTAAGTAGTAAAGGAGTTTTGCTATTTGGGGAGCTAAATAACTGATGATGGTCGAAGTAGAGAGGATATAAAATGTAGGCTGGCAATGGCAAGGAAAGCGTTTCTGAAGAAGAGAAATTTGTTAACATCCAGTATTGATTTAAGTGTCAGGAAGTCATTTCTGAAAGTATTCGTATGGAGTGTAGCCATGTATGGAAGTGAAACATGGACGATAAATAGTTTGGACAAGAAGAGAATAGAAGCTTTCGAAATGTGGTGCTACAGAAGAATGCTGAAGATTAGATGGGTAGATCACATAACTAATGAGGAAGTATTGAATAGGATTGGGGAGAAGAAAAGTTTGTGGCACAACTTGACCAGAAGAAGGGATCGGTTGGTAGGACATGTTCTGAGGCATCAAGGGATCACCAATTTAGTATTGGAGGGCAGCGTGGAGGGTAAAAATCGTAGGGGGAGACCAAGAGATGAATACACTAAGCAGATTCAGAAGGATGTAGGTTGCAGTAGGTATTGGGAGATGAAAAAGCTTGCACAGGATAGAGTAGCATGGAGAGCTGCATCAAACCAGTCTCAGGACTGAAGACCACGACGACACCATCCAGGAAATTAATTTTTAATTATTTTAAAAAACATGTTAAATGTCTCACCAGTTTGATTATATTGGTTCTATTTTAGTATTTCAAACCCATTTGGTTAAATGACTGTCATCACCTTCTATCCTTGTGGGGCGGGGGATAAGAGACAACAACAAAAAAATGATAATTTTGCTCTACTGTTCTCTAGTTACGTTAGGTACTTCGTTGTAAGTGGTGATGCGGAATCACTCACATACTTTCCCACTCTGCCCTGTGTCCCAAACCAGCTTTCAGTAGTGTGGCATCAGTGTGTGGTTCACTAGGCTATCTCTCTCTCTCCCAGGCCAAAAGTTTGCACCACTTGTTTGTCAAACTTCATTCTGATCTGATTTCAACTCTTTCACACAGTACATTGTGAGATTTTACCTGTAATTATACCGTAACATAGCTGTTCTATGAGATAATACCTAATACTCTTCAAATCGAAGAAAGATGTGATAAATTACCTGTTGTAGCAAAGAAATTACTGTAGCTGTATGAGAGATTTAGAAACTCTCAAACAATGATCTAGATGCTTATATACGAGAATAGCTCAGGGAGAGAGGCAACAGTTCTATTACGAAAAAGAGAAGCTAGCATGTGCCTTTACGGTTAGTAAACTGCACTTCCTACGAGCAATAGTAAATTATTTTTTCGTACGAAATCAATGAAGTTTTATAATTCAGCACACAAGCTGACAAAATATGTAAACAAAAGGAAACACGTCGGGGTTTAAACATTTATTATATAGAATCTCGCAAAAAGACGCAGTTTTTCAACTTTAAAGGCACAATTTATAAAGGTACTGCAGTGTGTGGCCTTTCAAGCACCTTATATTTTGAAAAAACTTACTAAGGAATCGCATAGTCATTAGAAAGATAATCACACATAATGAAACATTCATAGCATTACTCTCTTATTTTTTGTATTTTCTCGTTTTGCATGCTTTGATATTAAGGTTCCATTACTGTACTCAAAAACTATCTTTCAAGTGAGAATTTAAGTAGTTTCAATGAAAGCAAATAGTTGACTCATTTACTATCTGTGAGGCAAGTAAAGACAGCAAAGGATCCTCTTTGTGTATTTCTGATCATCTTTATATTGTATAAAGACTTTTGCACAGAATCATAATCACTCAATTTATAGCTTTTCTGCATAATATGAATCTTTAGGGGTTTTAGGAGAATGGCAAGGAATAGAGGTTGAAGTGAATATCTTTGTTTCAAAAAATCTTATTTATTTATTCTGCAAAGCAGAATACAACAAATGCTTATATTCAACCACAACATTTTTTTTCTTTCCTTTTACATACTTCATGCATTCCTTTTATACGATCAACAACAATAAACCAAAACAATATCACATCTCTAAGTACTCAACAATGATCTCATAGAAAAACGTATATCACCCTTTTTCAGTTCATCGTTTACAAAGCCTTCTGTCCCCATGTGCTCGGCTGGTGACCAGTTCAATGTCACAGAATAAAAAAAACACTTTTACAGCGAGTGAGGGATTCACAAGCGCCTGCGGCACCTCGGCCAACAACCACTCAATGCGATTGTTGCGGTTGAGATCCGGTGACCCAGGATGACCGCAGCCAAAATGTCCTACATGCGTGGACCACTTAAGGATGGGATTCTAGCAGAGGATCGTCTGTGATCCTTCCACCTGATGAAGCTTGGCCCTCTCGTTTCAAACGCAGCAGCCGCCAAGCCAGATCACGTGTGATCACTGGCGGGTAGCGCAGAAATCGTCAGCGGTGGCAGATCCAGCGTGTGAATTTCGGAACAGCAGTCTCCTCCATGTGCCTGTCACGAATCCAGACATGGCAATGCGGTTGGGTTCAGGCTGTCTGGAACATCACATTCCACGAACTTTGGACAGCAGTGGTAGTTTCTCCAAGCGTTGTGAAGTTGGAATATGGACACGGTTGACTTCTCAGCTGGAACCTCGGCTTTCAGCAGTTCCAGAATTTATGTAACTTGTCCAGCGGCTTCCAGACAGCATGGTACAATCACATTACAGTGTTCTTTGGTGATGATTTTGATGACGTTGCAGGTGCTGGACCAGGCAATGATGTTGCTCAAGGAACTCACGGCGAAAGATGAATGCGGCGTAGATGGAGACTGTGTTTCTCGATGCAGGTTGGATGCTTGCGGCATTACTGCGTGCCCGCCAATCCGGATCACGTGGGCGTGCGAGGAAAGGATGCCCCAAGGATGACACGGGAGAGTGACCATGTCCCCGTCCGATGAGACCCCAGGGATTGGACACCAGTGCGACGATGCCCAAAGGCTCCCGCAGAGAGAGAGATAATTTTTTTGCCTTCCAGGGCTTTCAAGTTTTTCTGCAACAAAAGAAAAAAGGACACATAAGTTACATGCCTTAAACGAACCATCTGAAACAGTAAAAAGTGTGTGTGTGTGTGTGTGTGTGTGTGTGTGCGCGCGCGCGCGCTTGCTTCTCTCTGAATGTGTGCTGTCACGCCAAGGACTCGCGACTGCCATAAAAGAAAATCAGATCATGTGCTGAGCGTGTTGCAACGGCGCGGGACACTCGCAAGAGAAGCTTACACAACAGCCGGTGCCGAGCACACAGCTGACTGCCAGAGGACTAAAGAGTGATAACTTATATAACTGCGTGAATCTACACATGTTTCCGCTTGACATCCTCTACCACGATTGCACAATACTGAGAAGTATTTACAATGTTTATTCTGCCAAAAAAATTATTAAAAATCACAGGTCTTCCTATTAGAAGTGCAAAGTGTGGAATGTGTGTTTGCAAAATGTTTATGAGAAGTGTGGACCATGCTGGCACACCAGAGCGATATAAGCCACAAAGAAAGGGCCCCGTTACTTATTCTGAGCTAAAGGCATCTTATGTCTTCACTGTGCAAGATTATTTTGTAATCTTTTCTTTCGACTATCAAGCTGTCAAACTCAGATACTTATGATCTGATATGAGCTTATATGAACATTCTTTTATCGTAGCAGTGACGACTTTCTTAGTAACATGGATTAGTGAGATAACAGAATGATAATTTGCGTTATTCTGTCGTCAAAGCAGCGTGTGTTTTTTCGTTTATTTGGCACAGTTTTATGTGAGTTTTCAAACACACTAATGTGGTAAGTTTATTGCTCTTAAAAGGCACTTCAAAGGAAGAACTGGAAATGGCGTTACAACACAAACGAAATATCTAGTTTCATGTTTAACTTATCAATGATGTACACTTTTTTCGCTTGTGGCGTCAGACCATACATTTCTTGTACTGATAAACGGTGAATTTACGCACTACAGGTGACAACGACAATTTTACGCATTCCTCCCACTGAGCTGTCTCGCGTAAACATCGCAATGAAAATTATGTCAGTAGTAAGCTGAAACCTTGGCAATGCAGCTGTGTTTCGAAATCTATTCCGAGGGTTAATTTTAAGAATACAAACACTCTGTAAGACAGGCTACATGGAATTTACACATTACCACGAGCTAGATTTGTACTCCGTTCACGACCTCATGGTATGTGGCGGAGGGTACTTTGTGTACGACAGCCTTCCCCCAGTTTCCTGTTCCACTCGGAGACGAAAACTGTAACTTTACCTTGGCGGTCTTTCGCTAGGATACTGGTTGTCTGTATTCAGGTATATGGCAGGAATGACCATTCGAAGCAAAAAAGTCTAGTAAATACCTTAAGTGCTACGAGCACTTGTTCAGTAGAAGAGATGTGTTTTACAAGAGCAGTGATAGAAAGTGCTCATACCTCTTTAAGGTGTGTATCTTAGAGCCCTTGCTTATCAGTTTTGTTTTTTTTTCGAAAGATCGTTCTTTTCATACCCCTGAATATTGGCCATTCCTCCCGAGGCACTGTGGTTCGATAGGAGGAAAAAATTTTCGAGTGAGTCTTCTAGGAAAGGTACGCGCACGAAATATTAACAGAATTAGGGCCCTTTCTCTGTGGCTCTGGTATGCCCTGCTAGAAGGAGCGGAGACTCACCTCTGATTGCTAGAGAAGACTGCGGCCGGCCCCTCACAGCGCGGGCAGCTTGATGACCGCGGGCTGCGGCTGCGCGTCGCACCAGCGAACCAGCTCCTCCTCGGCGTCGCTCAGGCGTTGCTGTGGCGGCGACTCCTGCGGCTGCAACACGAGCACGCACCGCGTGTCCAGGTTGGGTCGCGGCTTCTTGCCCGCCGGCGCCACCATGGAGCTGACGCGCTCGGCGCTGTCCACCTCGATGATGTTGATGTCGTTCTCGTAGCAGAAGGCCTGCAGCAGCACCGTGTGGATGTGGTGCATGGCCGAGTCGCCCTGCGCCGTCTGCGGCAGCACGCAGAACAGCACGCTACCTGGGTCGGACTCCAGCAGCTTGATGGCAGGTAGCAGGCCGCAGGCGAGCCGCTTCTCGGCCTGCGCGCGCCGCAGCATGCAGCGAACCGTCTGGCACAGCTTCTTTCTGCAAGGGCAACACAGAACGCACGCCGGTGAGCCGCTGCACGTCTCCATCGCTCGGGCGCGCTCGCACACAAACTACACTGCTCAGGACACTAGCTGCTCACAAACGATCCCGTTAACTAACGGCGATTACAAGTACATCCCGTGTTACAAAACAAAAGAGTAACTAGCTTCGGCAAGTAACAGCAGAATCACTGACAATAGGAAGATCTGTTACACAGCAACATCAAAACTATTTTCACACAGTCAGCTTAAAACCATGCACCACTGTAAATGACCAGCATCTCCACAAATTTCACCCACCGTAGTAAAACACTACCTTACGTTTATGATACAATATCGATTGTACACAGCAGTAAACTGATTCTGGAGCCCTTTCATTTACTATCTCCAGATGCCACTACAAATTTTGATCACCGCACGAGAAAAGAACTGCTGGTCAAATTTAAGTCGTCCCCAAACTCACTTTGAAAACTACACCAGAAAACCGTACAAGCAACAGTACCGAAGTCCCTTCAGCGTTCCACTGCACAGTATTGCGCAATGTTTCGCATTAGTAACTACTCCGCAGTCCCGACTTCAAGTACACGCGTTCTCTAGCTCTTCCCTACTGGCAACCGCCAGAAAACTTTTAAATCGAATGCAGACGCAGCTTTTTCAGCTTACCTGTTAGCCATTGGCGAATCCTTGTTGGCGACGTCCTCGAGGGTCATCTTGTCTCCGGCGATGGCGCTGTAAGACTGAAGACGAAACACTTTTCTCACTGGCACAAACTTCTCAGCGACGGCCGGTTCCACGGACGTCGGCGGCACTCGCTATTTCCACACTAAACGGCGGCAACAACACTCGAAGAAAGCTCGGAAAACACTGGCGACCGAACCGACAGTGCAAAGAGAAAGTGTAGGCGACACACTCTTCTTCCACTGGCAAGCAAGCACTAGTTGTCTCAGCGGCTCTCAGTTGCTAAGTGACGTACACGCCGGCCGGCGGGTAGCATTTATAAGCTGGACGCCGGCTGCGCAGACGGCATGCGCGGTGTGCCGGAGGGGCGCGCAGGCTTCCAGGAAAAGCTGCCTGCAGAGAATCCCGTGACTCGGCTTTGCCGGGTAGCGGGAAGAGTTGGTGAAGGGAGAGAGGGGAAGGAGGGGTCGCGTGGACGCCGCGTTGGCCGGCGGGGTAATAGGGACGGGGAGGGGGGGGACCATTCCGAGGAGGATAACCGTCGCTTGGAAACGCGCAACTTCTGCGTAATACTGCCGGTCGCCGGCGTGTGCCAACCGGCACAATCGGACGACAGCCAGACCAGATCGTACCGGCTGCTGTGCATGGTGGATAACCAGCTGTCCTGATAGGTTCCCAGCCGCTGCGGGAAATTAGCGAAGCCTCTGACCGACCGCGATAGCGTCTGCACGGGATAGGCGGCCACTAAACGAGGAAATAACTTTTCTCGCTTTCCTCGCCTATTCGGTTCCAAAAAATAACCAGGAAAGTATTATGTACCCGATGCTACCTAGAATATCTCACATAATTAGTAGTTTGTTTATACGCTATTTTCTGCGTCAGCACATTGTGGGAAACACTCTAGAGTTGACAATCCTTGTAGCATGCGAATGTTTGTTTCACATGCAACTTGAAACGCCACCTCTACGAACAGTAATCGATCATGGATATTCCAAAACGCTTCTTATTAGCAATAAAGTGATTTCTTGCCAGATGTTTGACTTTTACCATCGCGGCCCAGTCAGCCCGAATGCGGAACTGGTTCAAATGGCTCTGAACACTATGGGACTTAACATATATGGTCATCAGTCCCCTAGAACTTAGAACTACTTAAACCTAACTAACCTAAGGACATCACACACATCCATGCCCGAGGCAGGATTCGAACCTGCGGTTCCGGACTGAGCGCCTAGAACCGCTAGACCACCGCGGCCGGCGAATGCGGAACTACTGACTGTTTTAATTTCGACTTTGACATCGGATAGCAAACTAAAAAAGACATTTTTAATGTGATATCATTACAAATCAACAATTTCCAGATTTTTTCGTTGCTGTGAGACCTTGCTTCCTGACAAATTTCACTAGTGTAGATCAACAGGATATAGCTTTCGATGAGCGAGTTTGCGAGTGTAAAAATACGTTACATAAACGGCCGTACCTTTGATTGCATCGACTTAGAAGCTAACATTTATTATTATTGCAAGGGGCCACAGTCATTAGTAGGTGACATAAATTTCAACTTGATACGGCTAGGTCAAGTGAATAAAACAGTAAAATATTTACGGAATGAGCCTCGAGATTTCAAATGACAGTGAACTACACGTAGTACTCATTAAGAAGAACTTTCATTACCAGTGATTAGCGTGTGACTCTTAACATGAACAACGAAAAATCATGCTGTTAGCCGAAATAAGTTCAGAAGACTATCATTCATTCATTTCCTGAAGAGCTGCTCACTGTTTTGGCATCTTTTTTTTTTTAAGTCTCCAAACAACATTTTCCTTCGGAATTTCCTTGTTCTTTTCTTATGCTACCTCCTTTATAGAATATTAAGAAATTTACCAAAATATGCCTTCAAGGATTTTCTTCAGTTTCTTTCATTCAACGAGTTCAACAAATATTCATCACAGTAACATGTACAGCACGCCACCATTTTTCGTTACTGACTAGAGAATAGTTTTTCTTAATCGTAATTCGCAGTTTATCTCTAAAACATTTCATTTTGTAGCAAGTTACAAAGTCGCCAGTCTCACAGCAAATGAACGCCTTATTTATAGCTGAGATCAAAAACGAAAGAGAGGGTGGTTGCGTAGACTATTTCAGTTTTGAAACTGGCTTCAGTTCCTTGTTTTCTACAATTCGGTAGTGGTAGATCTCCACAGCTGATGCAGTAGGGGAGTAGTACAATGATTATGCTTTCATTTCCTCTACTGCACTAGTACTTACTGACCTGGTCAGAGATTACCTTCAATCCGAATGATGAACAATTAATCCACATCAGCAAGAAATTTTACTTGTAGTGGTAATCAGCAAACATTTCGGGAGCAGTCCTATCTTAGACTTCCACGGTAACTGTGATACCTTCCTCAGTTCCTTGATACAGTACAAATTATCATAACCTCCTATCCCCCGTCGTCCACTCGAAAAGATAGTTCCCTCATTTTACTAGCAAATACTTAATTCAGTTTTGATCTGTGTAGCTCGCAATTACGTTTTGATACGTTGTACTGGATAACTTCCACGTTAAGTGATCTGAGATGTTGTCATCTTGTTTGTTTGCTGTGAGATAGAACATGCATGACGACATGACGGGTTCGTTCGTTTCACATGTTGTTCAGCACTGAACACATTCACAAAGTCGCACACGTAATTGGTTTTTAAGGACTTATAGATAGCTCCTCCCTGTGTTCACATTATCTCATCTCACCATTATTAATCCATGAGTTGCGACTTAAAGGTACGTCTGGGCATGGTAGTTGAAAAATTCCATCTAAACACGTGGTTACTTGTAAGGCATAATTTCTTACAAAATAATTCTGAAGGACGGTCATCAGCTCTTCATATGGCAGTAACGTAGCTCTTCATACCACAATAACAGACAGCACTAAAGGGTCACAGCCTATTCGATGATGTGTTTTCCTCGGCTACTGCTAGCGGAAATTACAGCAACGTGTATGTACAAATCATGACACGGAGTCATTTAGTTCACCGTTACAATACTCGATTCAGTTTCGAGTGACAGGGGAAAGACGAGCCTTGTTATTCACGTTTTCCATATTTGCTTTGGATTTCTTTAACGGAATGCTATAGTGGTTCCCTCACGGAGGCCAGAGAGGACTGTTTTGCGTACCCTTGTTTATTATGGCTCAGTGCTACAGTGTAACCTCCCGCCGACATCAAAACAAGGAAGGAGGAAGAGTACAAAATGTCCTGTCGAGGACGTGGGTATTACAGACGAAGCACTAGCTAGCGTAGGAAAAAATGGTAGTGTGTGCAAATCTCTGTGCGAAGTACGAAAATAAATTTGTTCTGCTGTGCTCTTGTCACATTAGGTACTGTGTTGTAAGAGGTGATGGGAAATGAATCACACACTTTCCCTGAGGTGTGTGTGTGTGTGTGTGTGTGTGTGTGTCACTTCAGTCTGGTCATTGTAGTGTAATTGCTGAATGTGTAATAATGTATGTAATTTGTTAAAAATGGTCATTGACGTAATTGTTCGTTAAAGTATGGATCGATACCTTAAGAAGTTGAGATGATATCTTTGCCTTGTCATCATGATTATCAGTGAATTATCATCTTTGGGAATCAGTAATATACTTGAAAATTGGCTTATAACCCGAAACCTAGCCTTGCGCGTCAGACCGACTGTCAGTAATGCGGCGTTAGTGTGTGGCTCACTAACATCTCTCTCGTGCTGACAGTTGTAGCACTTGCTTGTCAAAACTCCATTCTGCTCTCATTTCTTTCACACAGTACGTTATTAGTCTTCAGATGTAATTATACCGTAACAAAACTGTTCTCGCAGTTTAATTGAATGAACCGTGGGTTCTTGGAGAAACATTGTAAATTAAATAAACGAACACTGTTTTTGGCCTTGTTTCACAATGTTATTATTAATATTGTTGCACAAGCTAGTTTTCGGGTTATAAGCCAATTTTCTAGCATATTACTGATTCCCCAAGATGATGACTCACAGATAATCATGATGACAAGGCAAAGATATCATCTCAACTTCTTAAGTTATCAATCCATACTTTATTGTACAATACGTCAATGATCATTTTTTAACAAATTACATACATTATTACACATTCAGCAATTACACTACAATGACCAGACTGCCGGCCGGAGTGGCCGTGCGGTTCTAGGCGCTACAGTCTGGAGCCGAGCGACCGCTGCGGTCGCGGGTTCGAATCCTGCCTCGGGCATGGCTGTGTGTGATGTCCTTAGGTTAGTTAGGTTTAATTAGTTCTAAGTTCTAGGCGACTGATGACCTCAGAAGTTAAGTCGCATAGTGCTCAGAGCCATTTGAACCATTTGAATGACCAGGCTAAAGTTATGCCCCAGCCAAGAGCTTTTTAACTACGAGGGACTGGGGCCCAAAGTTTTGCTTCTATCCTGGGGCTGTGATTTCATCTAAAAGAGGTGAATAATTGAATTGGGCTTGCTCGTTTAATAGTAGGTGTAGGCATCTACACATCTGCCTTTTAATTTGTAAAATTTCTAATTGGTTGAGTTTGGCCCCCTTTTCTTCTGTGTGCAGGACTTGTACATCTATTGTGTACTCGTGGTTATTGTTCAGGCAATGTTCTTCAAAGGCTGAGGCCGGTGTGGCCGAGCGGTTCTAGGTGCTACAGTCTGGAACCGCGCGACCGCTACGGTCGCAGCGTCGAATCCTGCCTCGGGCATGGATGTGTGTGATGTCCTTAGGTTAGTTAGGTTTAAGTAGTTCTCAGTTCGAGGGGACTGATAACCTCAGAAGTTAAGTTCCATAGTGCTCAGAGCAATTTGAACATTTTTTTTTTGCAAAGGCTGAATCAGGCTTTTTCAATCTTTAGCTTCTGTGGTGTTCTTTAAGATTACCTGATGTAGCAAAGAAATTACTGTGGCTGTATCACAGATTCAGAAACTCTGCGAAAGAGTATTCCGGAAGGAATTGGTCCTCGCCCTTTTAAAGAAACCACCTCACCATTTGCCTTAAGTGATATAGGGAAACGTAACTCCGCACGGCCGGACAGTGTTTTGAAACAACACCCTCCCAATATGAGTCCACTGTGCTGAGTACTGCGCCACCTGGTTCGATATCACCGGAACATTAGCACATCTGAAAAAGTTTGGGAGAAACAAGGGTTTTGGAGGTACATGCGATGGCCTTGTGTTGAAGGAATTGATCTGGTATTCATCCACCTGACGTTATTTAGGAGAACCACGAAAAGCCGGTTCATAATGGGGTCAACAGTCCTACCGTTTGTGGCACATGATTTGATCTATACGACGTTCCTCCGTGCACAGTAAACTTAAAAAATTGTTTGTTGTTGTCATGGTCATCAGTCAGAAGCCTGGTTTGATGCAGCTCTCCACACTGTTCTATCCTGTGTAAACCACTTCCTCTCCGAAAAACTGCTACAACGTACGTCCTTCTGAATCTGCTTACCATATTCATCTACTGGTCTTCCCATCTAGGACTTTTACCCACCACACTTTCCTCCAATACTAAACTGATATCTCAGAATGTGTCCTACCAGCCGATCCCTTCTTCTAATCAGCTTTGCTTTCACATTGTAACGTCCCCCTAGAAAAATTTATGAATGGTTGTGCTGTTAAACCTCTTACGTTATTTGATTTACAAACAGCTGAGCAGAACTGAACGTACTCAGACATTTCTGTCTTTACTTATTCTGATCAACACTAAACTGACACACAATATTTTTAGCGCAACGCAATCTGACTTTCAATAATCCTTATAAAAGAATGGCCCTGACTAACAATAACCTATACCTTTCATGAATCACTTACCTCACAAAAATCTTCGTTACTCAAACTGCTGCAATACAGTGTGCGCCAATACTGCCAGCTAAATAAAAGATTCTAACTACGGAAGGCACTAACTACTGATAGGCATAGTCAGCAAATGAAAGATTTTGATAGAGAACAACAATGTATTTACCAAAGTCATCATATATATATATCAGTTCATGATATCCAATATTACAAATTTACTCTTTCTGATGGACACACGTCCAGAACGTCCACACTCAAAATTCTGCTATCTCTCTCCCCACATCCACCACTGCTGGCGGCTCACCTCCAACTGCGCAACGCTACGCGCTGTTCACATCCAACTGTCCAACGCTACAACAGCGAATGTTCCAACAATGCCAACCAGCCACAGACTGCACACAGCACAGCCAGTGATTTTCATACAGAGCTCTACGTGACGTTACCAACATAAAAACCTAAACAACATACTTACAACACCATGGAAGTAACTCCACACGATTTCTAACTGATGAACTGCCTACTTTCTAGAGTCCAGAGAGTTGGGTAGGCACTTTTTCCCTGTCATTAACTGTGAAGTCAAATGCGCATATCCATACTCATTGCTGGAAGAATAGACGGAAACTTCCCTTCGGGACTACAAATGCGCGAGACGTAAATGGACGCGACTGGAAGGGGCTGTGGCGGAAGGGTCGAGAAGTGAAGGGATAGCTGTGGAAGCCCTGTCCGCTGGGAGAGGCACAGGGAAAAATGCGCAGGCCTGCAGCGGAAAAGTTTGTACGCTGCCGGGCCGGCCTGGGACAGACGGCAGCTCTCTTGTGTCTCGTCCAGCCGGCCAGACATCGATCCATCGCTCCCACTAGGCCACACACACACACACACACACACACACACACACACACACACACACACACAACTTTCGTGTTGCTGCGCGCAGAACCAGCACACTAGCTGCGAGACGCGTTCCTGGCTGACAAGCACGTCGTTGTTGACTCGTTCAATGCTCAGAACTGTTGCCGGAAGGGAAAACGTTCTGCACTCAGATGCACGTCATGGGCCACTGTGCTCTTGTGACGACCACAACAACTGTTACACAGATACGAAGTCTTCGTTTCTACATCCTTTGTTCTCTATTGTCGTCGAATTGCTATTGTTATTGTTATTCTAGTCCTCAGCTGATTTAGTAATATTTTTGGGAACCCCTCTGTGTTCGGGCAAAGTGTTGTGTAGTTGTACACGTGAATATTGCTAGTCGGCTTGAGGTGATACTCAGGGAATTAAATAAGGAAATCAGGCACTAAAAGTAGGAAATGACTTTTGATTTTTGGAAGACAAAATATCTAACGGCCGAAGAAGTAGGGAAGATATAAAGTGTAGATTGGCAACAGCAAGAAAAGGTTTTCTTAAAGACATCCATACATACTATAAAATGGATGTACTCGTACGTACGTTCCACATCCCCTAAACCAGTGGACTGATTTTAACCAAACTAGGGACACATATCATTTAATGTCTGGAAATCGTCGCTTTGCGGTTAAGGAGCATCTACCTATCAGAGGAGTGGAGGGTCGGCATGAAAAAACAGTGTAGCCCATGGTGAGAGAATACCCACACTTCAGTTATCCAGTATTTGAATATTACAGACTTGTAATCAACTTTGTACGTAATTTCATACCTTTACAAAACTTTTTCCTGCTGGCGATCCCCAAAAAAATGATGAAAGGAAAAAAGCTTATCGCTTACTGAATTTTTACAGCCGTATGAAGCATGACGTTTTAATTCATAACTTCTTTACTGTTAACTGTATTCGCGACACATTTAGCACACAGTATTCGTATACACCACTGTACGTACCATCAAAATTATGTCATAATTCAGGAATCACGAACACGGAGATGAGTGAAAAATTGCCGCATCAAGTTTCACATTTTAATTTATTACTTCTTTACTACTAACTCCGTTCACAATATACAGCGTGTTACAAAAAGGTACGGCCAAACTTTCAGGAAACATTCCTCACACACAAATAAAGAAAAGATGTTATGTGGACATGTGTCCGGAAACGCTTAATTTCCATGTTAGAGCTCATTTTAGTTTCGTCAGTGTGTACCGTACTTCCTCGATTCACCGCCAGTTGGCCCAATTGAAGGAAGGTAATGTTGACTTCGGTGCTTGTGTTGACATGCGACTCATTGCTCTGCAGTACTAGCATCAAGCACAGCAGTACGTAGCATCAACAGCTTAGTGTTCATCACGAACGTGGTTTTGCAGTCAGTGCAATGTTTACAAATGCGGTGTCGGCAAATGCCCATTTGATGTATGGATTAGGACGGGACAATAGCCGTGGCGCGGTACGTTTGTATCGAGACAGATTTCCAGAACGAAGGTGTCCCGACAGGAAGACGTTCGAAGCAATTGATCGGCGTCTTAGGGAACACGGAATATTCCAGCCTATGACTCGCGACTGGGGAAGACCTAGAACGACGAGGATACCTGCAATGGACGAGGCAATTCTTCGTGCAGTTGACGATAACCCTAATGTCAGCGTCAGAGAAGTTGCTGCTGTACAAGGTAACGTTGACCACGTCACTGTATGGAGAGTGCTACGGGAGAACCAGTTGTTTCCGTACCATGTACAGCGTATGCAGGCAGCTGATTGGCCTCCACGGGTACACTTCTGCGAATGGTTCATCCAGCAATGTGTCAATCCTCATTTTCAGTGCAAATGTTCTCTTTATGGATGAGGCTTCATTCCAACGTGATCAGATTGTAAATTTTCACAATCTACATATGTGGGCTGACAAGAATCCGCACGCAGTTGTGCAATCACGTCATCAACACAGATTTTCTGTGAACGTTTGGGCAGGCATTGTTGGTGATGCCTTGATTGGGCCCCATGTTCTTCCACCTACGCTCAGTGGAGCACGTTATCATGATTTCATACGGGATACTCTACCTGTGCTACTAGAACATGTGCCTTTACAAGTACGACACAACATGTGGTTCATGCACGATGGAGCTCCTGCACATTTCAGTCGAAGTGTTCGTACGCTTCTCAACAACAGATTCGGTGACCGATGGATTAGCACAGGCGGACCGATTCCATGGCCTCCACGCTCCCCTGACCTCAACCCTCTTGACTTTCATTTATGGGGGCATTTGAAAGCTCTTGTCTACGCAACCCCGGTACCAAATGTAGAGACTCTTCGTGGTCGTATTGTGGACGGCTGTGATACAATACGCCATTCTCCAGGGGTGCATCAGCGCATCAGGGATTCCATGCGACGGAGGGTGGATGCATGTATCATCGCTAACGGAGGACATTTTGAACATTTCCTGTAACAAGGTGTTTGAAGTCACGCTGGTACGTTCTGTTGCTGTTTGTTTCCATTCCATGATTAATGTGATTTGAAGAGAAGTAATAAAATGAGCTCTAACATGGAAAGTAAGCGTTTCCGGACACATGTCCACATAACATATTTTCTTTCTTTGTGTGTGAGAAATGTTTCCTGAAAGTTTGGCCATATATCACAGTTCATGATATCCAGTATTACCTTCCTTCAACTGGGCCAGCGGGCGGTAAATCGAGGAAGTACAGTATATACTGACGAAACTAAAATGAGCTCTAACATGGAAATTAAGCGTTTCCGGACACATATCCACATAACATATTTTCTTTCTTTGTGTGTGAGGAATGTTTCCTGAAAGTTTGGCCGTACCGTTTTTTAACACCCTGTACTTCGCAGACAGTAGGCACATTTACTACTGGATCCACCTGCAAAATTATATCATTTTACAGTACAGAGTTCAGAAGGAATGACGTCATAAATACTGAGCTGCGTGAAAATGAAACTGGGGGAGAAATTCGCTAGAGATACAGGTGAAATATGTTTACAAATACGTGAGAAATTTGTTAAATACACACGCCAAAAAAAGTTTTTCATCACCTCATTACCGTGAGTTCCGGGAACCATACAGAAAATCGGAATAGAGATCAACATGAACACCATTTCCGCCCTTTTTATTGCTAGAACTTAGAACTACTTAAACCTAACTAAGCTAAGAACATCACACACATCCATGCCCAAGACAGGATTCGAACCTGCGATCGTAGCGGTCGCGCGATTCCCGATTGAAGCGCCTAGAACCGCTCGGCCACACCGGCCGGCGCGACAGCAGTGCATGAAATCTAGCAGTGAACAAAAATTTTCTTTCTCCTTCGAAGTGTGAACAATAAATTCACAGACTTATATTACAAAGTCCGAAGGAAGTTCTGTACAAAAGGAAAGCATGAGGCGGTTTTTCAGAATCGATCGCGTTCACAGATCGGTGTGTGAAGTCCAAGTTTTCCTCCATCGCTGGAGGTCAGCGTGATAGCCTGCTGTCTGTCAAGACGCCCGTCGCCACGTAAGTCGTCTGCGAGCTCGAGAGTCGTCCCATTTTCCGTCCGTCTTTCGACAAACAGTTCAGGAAATTCACTCGTTTATACTAGTCTTACGACGCTGCCCGTTCATTGTTCGCTAACAAAGTAAAATAACTTAACGGAAACAAAGGTACAAGCGTCCGCCTGCCTAAGCGATTCTGAAAGACATGCGCTATTTCTCGAGATACCTCACGTGTATCGACACGTATGTCTACTCCTGTACTGTCTAAGACATCGTACGGTTTATTGCAGGAGAATGAAGAGATATTCTTGAAATTTTCTGGGGCTATGGATACTACGATAGTGAATAGCACAGTAGCCAGCTCAGTCAAAGAGGAATGGGCATCTCTAAAAAGGACAATTTTTGTGATAAGTTCCTATGGTGGGACCAAATTGCCGAGGTCATCGGTCCCTAGGGTTACATACTACTTAATCTAACTTACACTAAGGACAACACACACACCCAGGCCCGAGGGAGCACTCGAACCTCCGATGGGAGGGGGGGGGGGGGGGGGGGGGGCGCCGCGCGAACCGTGGGAAGGCGCGGTTAGAAAGGCAATCACAGAAGTTGAAGAGAAAAACGAAAGTACAAGGAAGTTAACATGAAACCATGGGTAACTGAAGAAATACTTCAGCTGATCGACGAAAGCAGGAACGCAGAAGCACAAGTCACTTAGGAATGAAATAAATAGGAAGTACAAGAAAGCTAAGACGAAATAGCTACTAGAAAAATGTGAAGAAATCGGAAAAGAAATGATTGTCGGAAGGACTGACTAGACATACGGAAAAGACAAAATAACCTTCGGTGAAATTAAAAGCAAGGACGTTAACATTAAGAGTGCGATGAGAATTCCATTTTAAACGCAGAGGTTAAAGCGGATAGATGGAAAGAGAACACTGAGGGCCTCTATGAGGGGGTGGACTTACCTGATGACGTGATAATAGAAGAAAAGGGAGTCGATAGGGAAGACAAAGGGAATCCAGTGTAACAATCAGAATTTAAAGGAGCTTTGGAAGACTGAAAACTAAAGAAGGCTGAAAGGATAGACACTATCCCATCCGTGTTTCAAAAATCATTGGTGGAAGTGGCAACGGAACGATTATTCACGTTGGCGTGTAGACTGTGTGAGACTGGCGAGATACCATCAGGCTTTCGGAAAAACATCATCCACACTATTGCAGGGTTGCAAGAGCCGACAGGTACGAGAATTATCGCACAATCAGCTTAACAGCTCATACATCCTGTTTGTGGAAACGAATAACGTAAAGAAGAATGGAAAAGAAAGTTGAGGATGTGTTAGTTGACGATTAGTTTGGCTTTAGGAACGGTAAAGGCATCAGAGAGGCAGTTCCGACGTTGCGGTTTATAGAAGAAGTAAGACGGAGAAAAATCAAGCCACGTTCATTCGATTTGTCCGCCTGGAAAAGCGTTCGACAGTGTAAAATGGTGCAAGATGTTCGAAACACTGAGAAAAATCGTGTAAGCTATAGGGAGAGACAGATAATATACAATACGCACAAGAACCAAGACGAAACTAAGTACACATGTTAAAAAGGGTGTAAGACAGGGATATAGACTTTCGTCACTGCTGTTCAATGTACACGTCGAACAAGCAATGACAGAAATAAAAAAAATTGGAAATTTGTGGTAAGTCCTATGGGACCAAACTGCTGAGGTCATCGGTTCCTAAGCTTACACACTACTTAATCTAACTTAAACCAACTTACACTAAGAACAACACACACACCCGTGCCCGAGGGCGGACTCGAACCTCCGACGGGGGCAGCCACTCGACCCGTGACAAGGCGCTCAAGACCGCGCGGCTGCCCCACGAGGCACGGAAATAAAAAAAAGGTTCAAGAGTGGGATTAAAATTCAAGGGTAAAGGATGTAAATGTTAAGATCTCTGATGACATTGGTATCCTGAGTGAAAGTCAAGAAGAATTACAGGATCTTTTGAATAGGATGAACAGTCTAACGAGTACAGAATATGGACTGAGAGTAAATCGAAGAATGATGAAACTACTGAGAAGAAGCAGAAATGAGTACAGCGATAAACTTAACATCACAATTGGTGATCACGACGTAGATGAAGTTACGGAATGCAGCTAAGTAGACAGTAAAATAATCCATTACGGACGGAGCAAGGAGGACCTCAAAAGCAGACTAGCATTGGGTATTCCAGGCCAAGAGAAGTCTACTAGTATCAACCATAGTCTTAACGTGGGGAAGTAATTTGTGAGAATATATGTCTGGATCACAGCATTGTACGGCAGTGAAACATGGGCTGTGGGAAAACCAGTAAAGAAGAGAATCGAAGCTTTTGAGAAGTGGTGCTACACAATAATGTTGAAAATTAGGTGGACTGATAAGGTAAGGAATGAGACGGTTCTCTGTAGAATCGGCGAAGAAACGAATGTATGGAAGACACTGACAATAAGAAGGACAGGGAGACAGGACATCTCTTAAGACATCGGGGAATGACTTCCATGGTACTAGAGGGAGCTGTAGAGGGTAAGAACAGAAGAAGAAGACAGAGATTGGAATACATCCACCAGATAATTGAGGACGTAGGTTGCAAGTGTTACTCTGAGATGAAAAGGTTGGCACAGGAGAGGAATTTGTGGCGGGCCACATCAAACTAGTCAAAAAACTGATAGCTCAAAAAAATGTACCATTTACTTCTCCTTCTTCCTTTTCCATACGATTGGACGTGAGTGTGTGCTTATAACCATAACCCATGACCATCAGCTACTTCCAGCAGGATGGAGCAACTGCCCATACAACCAGCCAAAGCTTGGAGGACATTTACACAGTCTTCACGCCTGACACAGCAACAGCAGAGGTCAGGCTGGTCGCGGCCCTAGCTGGCCACCCAGGTCACCTGACCTGCCAGTGTGCGATTACTTTGTGTGGCAAGCCCTCAAGTCCAAGGTGCATCGCAACAACCCACACTGTCTTCAAGAACTGCAGCAGAACATTTCTGATGAGGCTGCAGCAATTCCAACAGTCCAGCTTCGATCCGCCTTCAGTAACTTACTGGTCACGGCCGAAAAGTGCCAAAAGATGAGTGGAGGTCACTTCCAACATAAACACAGACTCTAAAATGCATACCTTAAGAGGGGTGAGATCTTGTTCAGTAGAAGAGATGTGTTTCTCAGTAGCGAAGATTGACAACTGCTTGTACTGCGTAATGCAGGCTCCACAAGCTTCTTAGTTTCTAATCGGTAAAAGCGCTTTCTACGTCCCAGCCGTCCAGTTAAGGTGCAAACATTTCTTTGTGTCTTCCCAGACAGCCCATATTACATCTTCCCGATCTGATCACCTGATCTAACCGCGCCCCCACGCATTCCAACAGCACGAAGATAATTCTGAATCCTTTCAAATGGTTCAAATGTCTCTGAGCACTATGGGACTTAACATCTGAGGTCATCAGTCCCCTAGAACTTAGAACTACTTAAACCTAACTAACTTAAGAACATCAAACACATCCATGCCCGAGGCAGGATGCGAACCTGCGACCGTAGTGGTCGCGCGGTTCCAGACTGAAGCGCCTAGAACCGCTCGGTCACACATGCCGGCGCGACAGCAGTGCATGAAATCTAGCAGTGAACAAAAATTTTCTTTCTCTTTCAAAGTGTGAACAACAAATTCACAGACTGACATTACAAAGTCCAAAGGAAGCTCTGTACAAAAGGAAAGCATGAGGCGGTTTTTCAGAATCGATCGCGTTCACAGATCTGTGTGTGAATCCCAAGTTTTCCTCCATCGCTGGAGGTCAGCGTGATAGCCTGCTGTCTGTCAACACGCCCGTGCCACGTTAAGTCGTCTGCGAGCTCGAGAGTCGTCCCATTTTCCGTCCAACTTTCGACAAACAGGTCAGTAAATTCGTTTGTTTCTACTAGTCTTACAAAGCTGCCGGTTCATTGTTTGCTAACAAAGTAAAATAACTGAACGGAAACAAAGGTACAGGCGTCCGTCTGACTAAGCGATTCTGGAAGATATGAGCTGCTTCTCGGGATACCTCACGTGTATCGACACGTATGTCTACTCCTGTACTCTGTAAGACATCGGCCGGCCGAAGTGCCCGGGCGGTTCCAGGCGCTACAGTCTAAACCGCGCGACCGCTACGGTCGCAGGTTCGAATCCTGCCTCGGGCATGGATGTGTGTGATGTCCTTCGGTTAGTTAGGCTTAAGTAGTTCTAAGTTCTAGGGGACTGATGACCCCAGAAGTTAAGTCCATAGTGCTCAGAGCTATTTGAACCATTTGACAACACACACACCCAGGTCCGAGGGAGCACTCGAACCTCCGACGGGGGGCGCCGCGCGATCCGTGGCAAGGCGTACGGTGCCCGGCGCAATTAGAAAGGGCAATCACATAAGTTGAGGGGAAAAACTTAAGTTCAAGGAAGTTAACATGAAAACATGGGTAACTGAAGAAATACTTCAACTGATCGACGAAAGTAGGAATACAGAAGCACAAGTCACTTAGGAGTGAAATAAATAGGAAGTACAAGAAAGCTAAGACGAAATAACTACAAGAAAAATGTGAAGAAATCGGAAAAGAAATGATTGCCGAAAGGTCTGACTAGACATACGGAAAAGTCAAAACAACCTTCGGTGAAATTAAAAGCAAGGGCGTTAACATTAAGAGTGCGATGAGAATTCCATTTTAAACGCAGAGGTTAAAGGGGATAGATGGAAAGAGTACACTGAGGGTCTCTATGAGGGGGTGGACTTATCTGATGTGATAATAGAAGAAACGGGAGTCGATAGGGAAGACATAGGAAATCCAGTATAACAATCAGAATTTAAAAGGGCTTTTGAAGACTTAAAATTAAAGAAGGCTGAAGGGGTAGATAATATCTCATCGGTGTTTCTAAAATTATTGGGGGATGTGACAACGAAACGGTTATTCACGTTGGTGTGTAAACTGTACGAGACTGGCGATATACCATCAGGCTTTCCGAAAAACATCATCCACACTATTGCAGGGTTACAAGAGCCGACATGTGCGAGAATTATCGCACAATCAGCTTAACAGCTCATGCATCCTAGTTGTTGACAAGAATAATGGAAAAGAAAGTTGAGGATGTGTTAGATGACGATCAGTTTGGCTTTACGAACGGTAAAGGCGTCAGAGAGGAAGTTCTGACGTTGCGGCTGATAACGGAAGTAAGGCGGAGACAAATCAAGCCACGTTCATACGATTTGTCTGCCTGGAAAACGTGTTCGATAGCGTAAAATGGTGCAAAATGTTCGAAATACTGAGAAAAATAGATGTAAGCTATAGGAAGAGACGGGTAAGATACAATATGCACAAGAACCAAGAGGAAACGAAGGCCACGGATTAAAAAGGGTGTAAGACAGGGATGTACACTTTCGTCACTGCTGTTAAATCTAAACGTCGAAGAAGCAATGACAGAAATAAAAAGAAAATTGGAAATTTGTGGTAAGTCCTATGGGACCAAACTGCTGAGGTCATCGGTCCTAAGCTTACACACTACTTAATCTAACTTAAACCAGCTTACACTAAGAACAACACACACACCCGTGCCGTCTAACTTAAACCAGCTTACACTAAGAACAACACACACACCCGTGCCGAGGGAGGGCTCGAACCTCCGACGGGGGCAGCCACTCGATCCATGACAAGGCGCCCAAGACCGCGCGGCTACCCCGCGAGGCACGGAAATAAAATAAAGGTTCAAGAGTGGGATTAAAATTCAAGGGAAAAGGATATAAATGTTAAGATCACTGATGAAATTGCTATCCTGAGTGAAAGTTAAGAAGAATTACAGGATCTTTTGAATAGGATGAACAGTCTAATGAGTACAGAATATGGACTGAGAGTAAATCGAAGAAAGGTGAAACTACTGAGAAGAAATGAGAACAGCGAGAAACTTAACATCACAGTTGGTGATCACGACGTAGATGAAGTTACGGAATTCAGCTAACTAGACAGCAAAATAACCCATGACGGACGGAGCAAGGAGAACATCAAACGCAGACTAGCATTGGCAAAAAGGGTATTCCAGGCCAAGAGAAGTCTACTAGTATCAGCCATAGTCTTAACGTGAGGAAATAATTTGTGAGAATATATGCCTGGAGCACAGAATTGTACGGCTGTGAAGCATGGACTGTGGGAAAACCGGTAAAGAAGAGAATCGAAGATTATGAGATGTGGTGCTACACAAGAATGTTGAAAATTAGGTGGAGTGATAAGATAAGGAATGAGAAGGTTTTCTATAGAATCGGCGAAGAAACGAATGTATGGAAGACACTGACAATAACAAGGACAGGGAGATAGGACATCTCTTAAGACATCGGGGAATGACTTCCATGGTACTAGAGGGAGCTGTAGAGGGTAAAAACAGAAGAAGAAGACAGAGATTGGGATACATCCACAAGATAATTGCGGACGTAGGTTGCAAGTGCTACTCTGAGATGAAAAGGTTGGCACAGGAGAGGAATTTGTGGCGGGCCACATAAAACTAGTCAAAAGACTGATGGCTGAAAAAAAATGGCGGGACAGAGACAGTGTACCACTTACTTCTCCTCCTTCCTTTTCCATGCCGCCCACAGGCAGAACGACACGTCTTTTTGCGTACGAATTTATCTAATTTCTGAGTTGTAGACATTATGCAGGACGTATGTTGGAAGCATCAGTTGTATGTTTTTTGAATCAATGCAGAACGTGGGAAATTTTGTGAGTAAGGCTCTCAGCGATATACATCGTCTTTCTTGCAACATAACCTGCAGCTCTTCTTTCGATACGAGGTCTGTTCAAAAAATTCCGGAACTTTGCCCACAAAATTTTTCTACGCTTACCTTTTACTTATCGTTAATGGTCTCCTTCGAAATACTCTCCTCCACAATTGATACACCGCTCCAAACAACGTTTGCACTCCTGGCAACAGTCTCGGTGCGCCTCTTGCCGGGTCTCGCGTAGCGCCGTCTGCGAATTTTCCTTTATCTTGTCTATCTTTGCAAGTCTTCGCCCTTTCAACGGCATTTTCAACTTTGGAAATTAAAAAAAAGTCCTCAGGGGCCAGATATGGAGAGCAAGGAGGATGAGGCAGTACACTGATTCCGTTTTTTGTGCAAGTAACGCCGGCCGGGATGGCCGAGCGGTTCTAGGCGCTTCAGTGCGGAACCGCACGACCGCTACGGTTGCAGGTTCGAATCCTGCCTCGGGCATGGATGTGTGTGATGTCCTTAGGTTAGTTAGGTTTAAGTAGTTCTAAGTTCTAGGGGACTGATGACCTCAGATGTTAAGGCCCATAGTGATCAGAGCAAGTAGCGCACCACCAACTTGAAGCACACTGATTTCGTTTTTTGTGCAAGTAACGCACCAACAGAGATGAATGTGCATGTGCGTTACGTGACGCAATAGCCGTGGATTGTCCCGCCCCATTTCATGCCTTTCCTTCTCACATTTTCTAGCAGGCGTCACAACACGTTCCGATAGTACCATCGATTAACAGTTGGGTCCCTGTGGCATGAAGTCATGATGAACTAATCCTTCAGAGTCAAAGAAAACTATCAGCATGGCTTTGACAGTTGACCTCACCTGACGAGCTCTTTTTGGTCTTGGAGAAGACTGAACCTTGGTCTCAACATCATAACCGAAAACCCACGTCTCATCAGCAGTTATGATTCTGTTAAGAAACATCTCGTTTTCATTTGCGCGATCCAAAAGTTCTTCACAGATTGCGAGGCGGTCCTTCTGGTCTTGACCGTGGAACGAACCTGACAGCAACAAGATGCATTGCAAGATTCTGTGACAGGATTTAATGAAATGATTCAGCTGAAATTTTACATTCATGAAATGTTACCTTCATCTGCAATCTCTCGGAGAGTCAGTTTTCGATTGGCACGCACAATTTCGTTAACGTCCCTGACTTGAGTGTTTCATTGTCAGTAGAAGTCGAAGGGCGTCCGGAGCGAGAGTCATCTTTAGCTTCCATCCGGCCATTTTTAAAGCGTGTGAACCAATCGTAACACGGAGTACGGCCTAAACACTCATCACCGTAGACTTCCTGCAACATTTTGGGTGTCTTTGTAAAGATCTTCTGGAGTTTCAGGCAAAATTTAATGCAGAACTGCGCTACACAACGTTCTACAGAATACAGCACTGAACAGTAACTAACAGACATACAACAATCAAACTTCCGGCAGTTACACATTAAACACAGGCCTGTGCAGGGTTGCCAACCGCATTTCTCTCCAACACACCACTGGCACGAAATACGAATGTTACGGAATTTTTGAACGCACTTCGTAATTCCATCTCTCCCTTCAATATAACTCAGTAAGGGCTCCAAACTGACGAAAAATGCTGAAGAGTCCATGGAACGAAGTTTTCGCAAGCGACTTTATTCGCCGGCGCACTTCCTTAGGTTTCTTCCGATGGATCTATGTCTGAAGTCTTCCTACACCAGATCTAGATTCCGGGAAACGAGATTCCGGGGAAAAAATGTGTTGTTTATTGTCTGGATGTACCACCTCTTGTTGAAAACGATCTTCCGGTCTAATATTCCACTTGCACACGCTATGTCAAAAAGTAGAGGTAATGTATTTAAAAAGAAACTTTTTATTGGCAAAACAACATTAGGGTTAACAGTTTGCAGGAATGACTCCAACCAATTGCCTTTAGTGGTGTCAGAAATGGAAATGGAAATGTCGTGTGGCTAGGGCCTCACGTCGGGTAGACCGTTCGCCTGGTGCAGGTCTTTCGATTTGACGCCACTTCGGCGACCTGCGCGTCGATGTGGATGAAATGATGATTAGGACAACACAACACCCAGTCCCAGAGCGGAGAAAATTTCCGTCCCAGCCGGGAATCGAACCCGGGCCCTTAGGATTGACAGTCTGTCACGCTGACCACTCAGCTACCGAGGCGGACAGTGGTGTCAGAATACGTATTTTTCCATCATCGTTTTCAAGTCCTCTAGCGACTTATCATCAGATTGTAGTTCTGGCGCACAAACCAGTTTGAGAAACATAATTTATAGTTTTATTTATTCCAGGTATGGATGGGAATATCTTGTACCAGGCTATTAATTTCATTTATGAAGACCGTCTTCATCCTTGAGTACAAACATTTTGTTTACTAAGACGTTGCGTAGAATCAACATGTCTGTTAGAACAGGGTACGTTGTATTTAGATTTTTGTATAAAAGCTAAGAAACCAGTTTGGCTTCTTGCTTTGACTTTACCATATTTATAAACGTTAGCTCAACGTGACTGGAATTTATTTATTTATTTATTTATTTTTTTTTTTTTGCGCTCAGGTCTGATGATTGTCATCGTAGATGGAAATTAATAACGTGACCAAAATACAGGGTGATTTTAAAGTCACTCTACATTTTGTACTTAAACAAATTTTATTGACCAATATGTAATGGCACTGCAACTTATGCTACAATGGGACATAATTTCAGTACATTTCAATGTGACCACCTTGCATGTCTAGGACACCCGTCAGCGCTCCACTGTAGACCGAAAACCCTGCCCAGGCATATCTGGTGTAATCTCAGCAGCTGCGGCTGAAATCCGCTGTGTTTAGTGTTCAGTGCTGCGGATCTTCACCTGGTATACCTTAGACTTGATAAACCCCCATGCAAAAAGGTCTAAGGGTGTCAAATCAGGAGAGCGGGGTGTCCACATCCGTGGAGAGGCACGACCAACCCATCTGCCGGGAAATGCTTGATTCAGATAATCCCGAACAACGAGGGCAAAATGGGGTGGTGCACCATCCTGTTGAAAAACAACAGTATCCCTAATCCCATCAGATATCAACTGGGGCTCCAAAAACTGTTCCAACATATCTAGGCATGTGGTTCCAGTAAGGGTTTGTTCCGCAAAGAGGAAGGGCCCGTACACTGTTGACCTCGTTATCCCTAACCACACGTTCACTTTTGCTGTGCACACTTGGTTGTTCGTCTGCCCAGATCCTGCAGTTGTGTTTTCACATGTCCACAGGTATGAAATGTAGCTTCATCACTGAACAAGACATTTTGCATCTAATTATCATTTTCCACAGCTTGTAGCAGGTCATGACATATAGCTTGTCTGGCTGCGTAGTCCTCCACTTCAAGTTTATGTACGACCTGGATTTGGTACGCACGTTTGTGCAGCTAGTAACGAAGAACTCTCCATACAGTGGTTTGAGGAATACCAAGCTCCGTACTAAGTCTCCTGGTAGATGCGGAAGGGCTACGTGTGATCGTATCCTGCACACTTCGCACGGTGTCTGGGGTTATGGCCGGCCTCCCTGGACGTTCTTCATCTGCCACACTACCAGTATGCTGCAATGTATTGACGAGGGTCTTGATAGCAGCCTTGTGGGACCTGTTTTCCGGAATCGACGGGCAAAGTTTGTCCGCACCTATTCATACGTCGTTCCACGAAGACGAGCAGAAACAACAGCGATTCGTTCTTCTTTGGTTAGCATTCAGTCGTAGAACCTGCAAGAAACAAATATTACTATATCACTGAAATGTATAGTGACTTACTATATCACTGAAATGTATAGTGACTTTAGAATCACTCTGTATTGTGTCCGTAACTGGAATAAATATAGCCGGCCTGGGTGGCCGAGCGGTTCTAGGCGCTACAGTCCGGAACCGCGCGACCGCTACCGTCGCAGGTTCGAATCCTGCCTCGGGCATGGATGTGTGTGATGTCCTTAGGTTAGTTCGGTTTAAGTAGTCTAAGTTCTAGGGGACTGATGACCTCAGAAGTTAAGTCCCATTGTGGTCAGAGCCTTTTTTTTTTTTTTTTTGAATAACTATAAAAATACCGTACTGGATTGGATTTACGAAGCATCTCCGTAATACTCGTGTGTTGGTCGAACCAAACAGTAATGAATGTCGTGGCGCCTGTCTTGAACTGCTTCGATGTCTTCCTATAAGCCGATCTGGTGCGGATCCCAAAGACTCGAGCACTATTCCAGAGTGGGTCTCCTCTGCACATGAGCTACACTTTCCTAAAACTCTGCCAGTATTCCGAAATAAGCCATTCGCCTTCTCTGCTGTTCCCTTGAATCGATGTGACTGTGCCAGAAGCACATCACTAATACTGCCTGCGAACGTTACTCGTTTGTTTTTCCCTACTCATTCGGATCACCTTACATTTTTCTACATTTAGAGCCAGTTGCCTGTCATCACACCAAATATAAATTCTAAGTGACCCTGTTTCCTTCTACAGTCACTCAACGATATTACTTTCTCGTATACTACACGTCATCAACAAACAGTCGCAGGTTGCTACTCCCCTATCCGTAAGATCATTTATGTATATAGCAAACAAGAGCGGTCCTTTCCCTGGTGCGCTCCTGACAATATCCTTGTCTCTCTGTGACGATCACTTGCCGTCGAGGACTTGAGATGCGCTCAAGTTTTCGAAGGAAGCACTTGAGAATTCACGACATCCAAAAACAGACGACCCCAATATGCAAATATCGATAATTTTTTAGAGTTGTGTATGAGGCCTGAAGATGGCATATTGAATTGCCGAAACTGATAGCGAAAATAAAATAACATTTCAGTTTGAGAATTTCTTTGTTAAACAATAAAAATTTGTGTCGGAGCGGGACTCGAACCCGTATTTCCCGCTTATCGCAAGCGGTCGTCTTACCCTTAGTCAGCCCCAGTAGGAACCACGGCCAGCCCCAAACTTCCATATGTCGTCAGCGATGCGTGTACAACCTGAACTCGTACGTTCATTGTGCATATTCCCGTACAGGGGAGAATTTTATTTGAAAGTCGCTGCCCGCTGTCGGCGGATAAGTGATTGTGTTGTTCAGAAGCACGAAGCAATGTTCCTTTGGACATGGCACAAATTTTCACTGTCCATCATTCCATTATACAGCTGATGGTTGTTCATATTCGCAACGGCGTATACATTACATGTATTTTATAACGTATGTAGTCACCACAGAGCCTGTTACTTCGGACACGCATGCATATCCGAAGCAACATTCCGACGTACTTTTGAACAACACAGGCCTTGGAATATCGTAAAATTTCTTTTGGGGTTTGTAGAAGATCTTTTGACAGTACTGTACTACGGTAGTCACTGAAGATTTCACTCATTGCTGACGTCGATTCAAGGGCACTTATTAGTAACGTAATGGTCAGATGCAGGAAGTTTGTTTTGGCGTCGCGCAGGCGAGGTTTTAGGGCAGGAACGAGAGGCTGTCAGGGCAGTTTGTCCCAGGTTGCAGCCCAGAGTCCCGCCCGGCGCTGCATCCCCACCCTCACCCCTCACCCCTCGGGACCCAAACACGCCAGAGGGGTGTCGTGTCGCAGCTTGCTGGCGGGCGACCGTTACACACCGCCTCCCGCGCAGCCGTTGCTACGATCACCTGCCGGCCACGTGGCCTCCACGTGGCCTCGCTGGATTTTAAACTTCCCCAGCTGTTTAAAAGTTCCAGCGCGCAAGCATTCGACAGCGACGCGGTCTCCGTAGCAAGTTCTGACACAGCAAAAGCAACGTGGAACGGCGGCTGATGCAATATGACGACGTGGAGGCGGTTACAACGGTTCGTATGCCAGGTAGTTTGTCCTTTCATCAGGAAGCGATTCTTCCTCGAAAAACAAGAGACCAAAAGCCTCATAGACAGGTGCGCAGCATGACTGGGTTATAAGGATGGGAAAGAGCGACCGATTAAAATACTTAATGGTATTTTAGTTCTGAGTAATCGGTATTTTTCGATATTTATTTGGTCTCGGTTAAAGCAAGTTTTTTTTGGTTCTTTATTCTAATAACCAAGTACGAAAATCCGAAATATCAATTAGCCGTAACAGCAGCGCTAAAATTTTTCGATTTTAGATAAACATTTTTTTAAAAAAGGGAGTAATTTTTATTTGGAAAAATTGCGTTGGTTTGAAATATTCCATTATTATAAAAAACAGAAAAAGCGATCAGTGCTGTTTTAATAACAATGCTGATAGAAACGGGCAACAAACACATGGCGTAGGAATTCGTACAGCAGCGCTGAGACAATAATGTCCCTTAGCCGTGTGTTGTGGCTTAAGGAATGCGTATTTGTGCAGGCATCTGGTCTGTACGGCAGTTTCTCGCTTTCGTTGCCGGACATCCGCTGTATTGGAGAATGACATCAATCCTAGTCAAATGGTTCAAATGGCTCTGAGCACTATGGGACTCAACATCTGAAGTCAGTCCCCTAGAACTTAGAACTAACTAACCGAAAGACATCACACATATCCATGCCCGAGGCAGGATTCGAACCTGCGCCCGTAGCAGTCACGCGGTTCCGGACTGAAGCGCCTAGAACCGTGCGCCACCGCGGCCAGATAGACACTAGCAACTTCACGTCTCGTCCTCGGGTCATTTTCACTGGTTGTGAGTTCAAGCAAATGGGCACTCGTTTCAACATCTCACGTCCGTTAATTTAATCAAATTCAAGTTCTATTAATTTGATGAGTTCCATTCCTTTCTGTGTTCACGTGATCTCCAGTTGACGTTAAATTCTTCCCTCTCCCCGTCCTGTTTGGGAGTAACACGCTTATCTTTTATAAGCACGGTCGGCGGATACCTTGTTAAGGCTGATCTGCTGCCTGTGTCTATGTAACGTGTCTACGTAATCTGCACGCAAGTAGCGTGACGCGTGTAGGTGCATGCATCTTTTTCAACATGCGGAATCCATTCAAATGGCTCTGAGCACTATGGGACTTAACATCTATGGTCATCAGTCCCCTAGAACTTAGAACTACTTAAACCTAACTAACCTAAGGGCATCACACAACACCCAGTCATCACGAGGCAGAGAAAATCCCTGACCCTGCCGGGAATCGAACCCGGGAACCCGGGCGCGGGAAGCGAGAACGCTACCGCACGACCACGAGCTGCGGACATGTGGAATCCATTCACACCTTTGTTCACACTGGGCGCCTTTATTTCTGTGAGGGGCAAACTACAGCAGCACGGAGACTAGCTGCAAGGTGTACAGGCGTAAACGCACCTTAAATACACCGATCAG
Source organism: Schistocerca piceifrons (assembly GCF_021461385.2). Lineage (NCBI taxonomy): Eukaryota > Metazoa > Arthropoda > Insecta > Orthoptera > Acrididae > Schistocerca > Schistocerca piceifrons. The sequence continues at coordinate 549,399,049 of NC_060142.1, read as the reverse complement.
CCAGAACATTAAGACCACCTACCTAATAGCCGGTATGTCCAGCTTTGGCACGGATAACAATGGCGACGCGTTGCGGCATGGAAGCAATGAAGACTTGGTAGGCCTCTGGAGGGAGTTGGTGCCACTTCTGCACACACACACACACAAGTCACCTTATTCCTGTAAATTCCAGAGCAATGAGCTCTGACACCACGTCCAATCACATCCCAGATGTGTTCGACCGGGTTCAGATTTGGCGAGTTGTGGGGCTGGCACATCAAATGGAATTCGCAACTGTGTTCCTCGAACCACTCCATCACGCTACTACCTTGTGACATGCCGCAATATCTTGTTCAAAAACGCCACTGCCGTCGGGAAAGATGAGTGCCATGAAGGACTACACGTGGTCTGCAAACAGTGTATGATACTCCTTGGCCGTCATGGTGCCTTGTACCATCTCCTCTAGACCCAAGGATGTAACATAATGGAGCCGCCGTCAGCTTGTCTCCGTCCCGCAGTACAGGTATGAAGGAGTTGTTCCCCTGGAAGACGACGGATTCTCGCCCTGCCCTCGGCGTGGTGAAGAAGATATCGGGATTCATCATACCGTGCAATGCTCTGCCACGCCACTGTCACAATGGCCAGCATCCATTACAGTAGTAGTTGTAGGTGTTAACATCGGCACTTGTATGGGTAGTCGGCTGCGGAGGCCCGTCGTTTAGGAGTATTCGTAGCACTGTGTGTTCAGACAGACCTGTTCTCTGCCCACCATTAAAGTCTGATGTTAGTTCTGCCACACTTCGCTGCCTGTTCTGCTTTACCAATATGCCCAGCCTACGACGTCCAACATCGGTAATGAGGGATGGCTGCTCAAACCCACAACGTCTGGTCGTGGTTCCACCTTGGTTTCGCAACGTGTTAAAGAGACTCACTATAGCACTCCTCGAACACCCTAAAAGTCGTCCAGTTTCCGACGTGCTCATGCCGAGCTTCCAGACGATCACAATATGCCCTCGGTCAAACTCAGATACACTCCTGGAAATTGAAATGAGAACACCGTGAATTCATTGTCCCAGGAAGGGGAAACTTTATTGACACATTCCTGGGGTCAGATACATCACATGATCACACTGACAGAACCACAGGCACGTAGACACAGGCAACAGAGCATGCACAATGTCGGCACTAGTACAGTGTATATCCACCTTTCGCAGCAATGCAGGCTGCTATTCTCCCATGGAGACGATCGTAGAGATGCTGGATGTAGTCCTGTGGAACGGCTTGCCATGCCATTTCCACCTGGCGCCTCAGTTGGACCAGCGTTCGTGCTGGTCGTGCAGACCGCGTGAGACGACGCTTCATCCAGTCCCAAACATGCTCAATGGGGGACAGATCCGGAGATCTTGCTGGCCAAGGTAGTTGACTTACACCTTCTAGAGCACGTTGGGTGGCACGGGATACATGCGGACGTGCATTGTCCTGTTGGAACAGCAAGTTCCCTTGCCGATCTAGGAATGGTAGAACGATGGGTTCGATGACGGTTTGGATGTACCGTGCACTATTCAGTGTCCCCTCGACGATCACCAGTGGTGTACGGCCAGTGTAGGAGATCGCTCCCCACACCATGATGCCGGGTGTTGGCCCTGTGTGCCTCGGTCGTATGCAGTCCTGATTGTGGCGCTCACCTGCACGGCGCTAAACACGCATACGACCATCATTGGCACCAAGGCAGAAGCGACTCTTTTCGCTGAAGACGACACGTCTCCATTCGTCCCTCCATTCACGCCTGTCGCGACACCACTGGAGGCGGGCTGCACGATGTTGGGGCGTGAGCGGAAGACGGCCTAACGGTGTGCGGGACCGTAGCCCAGCTTCATGGAGACGGTTGCGAATGGTCCTCGCCGATACCCCAGAAGCAACAGTGTCCCTAATTTGCTGGGAAGTGGCGGTGCGGTCCCCTACGGCACTGCGTAGGATCCTACGGTCTTGGCGTGCATCCGTGCGTCGCTGCGGTCCGGACCCAGGTCGACGGGCACGTGCACCTTCCGCCGACCACTGGCGACAACATCGATGTACTGTGGAGACCTCACGCCCCACGTGTTGAGCAATTCGGCGGTACGTCCACCCGGCCTCCCGCATGCCCACTATACGCCCTCGCTCAAAGTCCGTCAACTGCACATACGGTTCACGTCCACGCTGTCGCGGCATGCTACCAGTGTTAAAGACTGCGATGGAGCTCCGTATGCCACGGCAAACTGGCAGACACTGACGGCGGCGGTGCACAAATGCTGCGCAGCTAGCGCCATTCGACGGCCAACACCGCGGTTCCTGGTGTGTCCGCTGTGCCGTGCGTGTGATCATTGCTTGTACAGCCCTCTCGCAGTGTCCGGAGCAAGTATGGTGGATCTGACACACCGGTGTCAATGTGTTCTTTTTTCCATTTCCAGGAGTGTAGATAGCGCGCCCTCCCCATTCTACCCCATTCTACACACGGGCAGCAAGTTCACTAATCTTAACATGGACCGTGCGTGTGTCTAACAGTCACTCCTCGCCAGGTGACTCTGCTATTGCCTGCAACGGTGGTCATAATTTTCTGGCTGGTCAGTTTATGTCTTACCTGCTCATAGCCCTTGAAAACGGACAAATTAATACGAAACATAGAATTCGTCATCCTCAATTTTAACACCTTAGCACTGACTATTCATATGCCTAAATAATGGCAAGATCCCCGATTGCAACATGATTTTTGAGCAGAGTTTCAAAACATTAGAATCAATAAGAGAGTAGTGATGATTTTTTGTAGTATTCAGTCAGTTCAAAAATGGTTCGAATGGCTCTGAGCGCTATGGGACTTAACTTCTGATGTCATCAGTCCTCTAGAACTTAGAACTACTTAAACCTAACTAACCGAAGGACATCACACACATCCATGCCTGAGGCACGATTCGAACCTGCGACCATAGCGGTCGCGCGGCTCCAGACTGTAGCGTCTACAACCGCTCGGCCACTCCGGCCAAGAGCTCACGCCTGTTAAGGTATGCATTTTAGAGTCTGTGTTTATTAGAGAATTTTTTTTTTCTTTTTCTGGTCCCTACTACCTTCTCCCAAAATATGGAAAGCAAAAAGCTTATAGTAGAAGGGATTTGTTTTGCAGTGTCGAAAATAAAAAAGTGCTCATAGTTCTTAAGGCAGTCATTTTAGTGTTTATGTTTACTAGAATTTTTGCTTAGAATTATCGTTCCTCTCGTATCTATGAATACTGGGACACCCTTTAGCTAAAAAGAAGAATTTATTAAAGACATTTTTATTTTTACATATACCTACTTCCAAGTTCCTCAGATAACTTTCAAAGTTAAGTGCGAAAATTCAGAGACTCACAAATGGCAAAGATTTCTAGAAAATAACAAGCTGTGTTTAATGCGGGATAATCTCGCTCACTTGAGGATGATTTTGTGTCCTGATCGGCTGCAGAGAACGCCGTTGGCAAGCCCACGGATAGAACCGGCAGAACGACAGGGTATTGCGTAAATGAAGACAGGAAGGGAAAAATGCGCCACTGAAGCAAAAGAATACGAAATGTATATCAGGGAGACTGATTTGCCGAACAGATTCCTAATGGTCAATGCACATTTGATTTTACGATTTTATATCATATGAATTATATTGTTGACAATTTTTTAAGAGTTTGTAACTACTATTACAATTCGCATGTCAGATAGATGGCATACGGGTTTCTCAAATGTTGATATGAATGTTTTAATGACGTGTTTTTATTAATTGGAATTTATGCTAAAGCGATGTAGTAAATACAAACGTAAATAAATTATTATTATTATTATTACATTAAAATATTTTACGTATTTTATTGTTGTTATTATTATTAAAATACTAGGAATCTGTGGTACGTTAAAAGCTTGAGTCGCACCGAAATATACTGGGGGAGGGAAGAGAGAGAGATAATAATAAATTATGGCTCCTCCTCCCCAAAACCCGATTGTGTACTGTACAGTGTTTTACAATTCTAACGTTTTATTTGTTTATTCTATTATTCAACGTATCAATATTACGATCATTATGGACTTCCTTTCATGTAATGACACATCATGTACCCACTTGCCCCGTCTAACTATTAGATGTTGTCATTGACTAAAATGAATAATAATTACGGAAAATTTCTTGCAAGGGAGTAGTAGCATTCACTGTTAAAGAATTACCTATAAACACATTTTTTGTACATTTTTCAATGAGATTCGAGATGACCTACAAACAAATAATCATCCCATTGACGCCTCAGTGCATGTTTTTATAAAGTCAGGAAAAGGGCGAGGGGAACAGGGAAAATTACTCAAGAGCTTCTTCGATCACGAAAGGTTAAAAATCCGTCAGAAAATTTCCAGCCAAGTTATTGCAGTGACAGCACCACGTAAGAACATTACATATCCTCTGATATCTAAACGTACAGATCGGATTCTGTACACATCGCGTAATTATCTAAATTAGATCACAAGCTCGGATTGAAAGAGAATGGTAAAGGAAACCGGCTGCGTCCTTTTCGAAGGAACCAACCAGGCAATTGCCTGAAGACGCAAAAGTTAGCCACAGAGAACATAAATTCCTGCCCAGTCATTGAGATTTGAATCCTGCGCCTTCCGAGTGACCACTAACTAAGGGACAGTGCCAACCCGCTTTCTCAGCACGTTCTTAGAATCCGTGAAACCCCAATAACAAGAACTCCTCTGCCCAGAGCCACGCGGCGAAGCAAACACTTATCCGCCCGTTATCGCCGTATACCGCTAAGAGGCAGCTGCAGTTTGCACAGTATGCGTACTAACTGTTCTGCGCGATGGCGCGAAAGCGCGCGGCTTCGCACGGTTGCGTCAGCCCGTTGATTGTCCCAGTTGCTGCTCCTGAAGATGTGCTATGATTAGCAAAGGAGTGACGCTCTCGGATATCTTACTGCGCGGAATTTTATCGTGGAGGTGCTGAAAATGATTCATTACTGTTAGTTAGTACGTGTGCCAGGTTTCAAGGTTGCGTCCTCGATACGTGAGAACTACCGTAGCAACAGTAACAGAGTTATTCAATAGCTTAGTGCGGTGTATAGTGTATTTCTGCTAATATATGGGCATGTAATACGGTAAGACGGTACATAGCCTCACAAAAAAATTAATATCGTTAATACGATCTTCACGTGAAATGTACTAGTTTACAGGAGGACACCGGAGGTTCTAGACGGGTCGTATATATATACAGGGTGTTACAAAAAGGTACGGCCAAACTTTCAGGAAACATTCCTCTCACACAAAGAAAGAAAATATATTATGTGGACATGTGTCCGGAAACGAATACTTTCCATGTTAGAGCTCATTTTATTACTTCTCTTCAAATCACATTAATCATGGAATGGAAACACACAGCAACAGAATGTACCAGCATGACATCAAACACTTTGTTACAGGAAATGTACAAAATTTCCTCCGTTAGCGAGGATACATGCATCCACCCTCCGTCGCATGGAATCCCTGATGCGCTGATCCAGCCGTGGAGAATGGCGTATTGTATCACAGTCGTCCACAATACCAGCACGAAGAGTCTCTACATTTGGTACCGGGGTTGCGTAGACAAGAGCTTTCAAATGCCCCCATAAATGAAAGTCAAGAGGGTTGAGGTCAGGAGAGCGTGGAGGCCATGGAATTGGTCCGCCTCTACCAATCCATCGGTCACCGTATCTGTTGTTGAGAAGCGTACGAACACTTCGACTGAAATGTGCAGGAGCTCCATCGTGCATGAACCACATGTTGTGTCGTACTTGTAAAGGCACATGTTCTAGCAGCATAGGTAGAGTAACCCGAATGAAATCATGATAACGTGCTCCATTGAGCGTAGGTGGACGAAACTAAAATGAGCTCTAACATGGAAATTAAGCGTTTCCGGACACATGTCCACATAACATCTTCCCTTTATTTGTGTGTGAGGAATGTTTCCTGACAATTTGGCCGTACCTTTTTGTAACACCCTGTATATATATATATATATATATATATATATATATATATATATATATATAAGTTCACATGGTCTTCTTCCACCAGAAAAGGCCATAAATCTAGCAGGAAATTGATATTTGAAGAGCCAACTGACGCCGAATTTTTTCGAATATAATATTTACAGTGAAATCATCTCGAACGAATATCACCTCTGTGATATTCCCTGTTATCGCATATGGCTCAGGTTCTGTTCACATTACGTATTTTCGTATGGATGTACGTCTCAGACCATCCAGCCTTACGTTGGATGGTTCAAATGGCTCTGAGCACTATGGGACTTAACTTCTGAGGTCATCAGTCCCCTAGAACTACTTAAACCTAACTAACCTAAGGACATCACACACATCCATGCCCGAGGCAGGATTCGAACCTGCGACCGTAGCGGTCGGCGGTTTCAGACTGAAGCACCTAGAACCGCTAGGCCACACCGGCCGGCCTTACGTTGGAGACCGTATGTTTTCCATCCACTCAGTTTAACTACTAAACTTGCATTGGATGTCAACAAGGTTGGAAAGGCTAAACAACGAAGAGCCTTTAACTGTATAACTTTAATTGTTAATTTATTGCATCGTAAATGTCGATACAACGTGACTACAAATCTCCATCAAAAACAAGAAAACGCTGCACAAAGTCCTGCTGTTGCTGCCTACTCTGTATACACTATAGTTGAACCTCTGTGTGGGTAGTATGTCCGCTGCTCACAGTCGAATTGATAATGCAGCATTTTTTGCTATCTTCGTGAGTCCTGAAGTGTCACGCAGCAATTGATTCGACCATGTTCTTCACGTCTAGTTACCCTGTTTTAATCTTCCCATTTATGCACATGTGTACTTGTCGCAATGTCTTAATAACCCAGTCTGCATATTCTCATCCTTCTCTGCTTGTTCATTTTTCCCATCAACGCCTAACGCTATTAATGGGAAGATTAAAAGGTTTATGGTATGAAACGCCACTTGCCAGTATAATCCAACTATAATGAATTTGCTACGACATAATAACTTAATTAAATTGTTCTTTGATTCAGTTGTAAATCAGTCCGAACCAAATGTTTGTCATAAATATGATTTTCATGTTTGTCACAAACGCTCAGATACAGAATTTCATTCGGCTAGTGTGGTTATGAATACGACTTAAGAAGCCAACGTGCTATACACCTGCTGCAGTCTGCTACTCGCATCCCGCAGAAAACAATTTATTTATAAATAAGGAATGTTATTCACTCATTTTCTGGATTAAAACATTAAGGATTAAATGTGTGCATAGCGTAAGGATTAACTTCATTAGTCTGTGTCGGCTTCAGATAACTCTTAGCGACAGGAAAAGTTCACATAAAACAATTATGTTAACTGCATCTTCCGTCGGTTCCTGGTACAACAACATTATAATAACGCCTTTGGTGACAGTACTCAGTAAATATCTGATGATGCCCTTGTAAGCCGAAAACCGGTTAATACAGTAAAAGTAATACTGTAGAACAAAATCAAACTAGTGCTTTTCATTTATTAAAACAATTATGTGCGTTAGTATTTTTGCTTCATCCCGAGACGTGTTTCGAGAGTTTACACTCTCATTTTCAGGTGAAACAATGATACTATATTACGTTTTCGCTAGCTGGATACAGCCAGTTGTTTGTTGTGATTTCATTTTAGCGTGATATTACTCTAAGGTTATGAACAGAGTCACTTACAATCTGTTCTGGTGCACAGAACTTGGCGGATCATCATAAATATACATTTATAACTTAATTTGTCCCACAGAACACAAACCAATAACGTAAACAAGCCAAAGATGATAATGGTGTAAGGTCATACTGCCTTACTTCAGAGATCATTCATTGCTAACTTACATTGTGGACCAGGGATACACATAACAAATATAAAACTGTTTCATTCCCTACACTTGTTAAAAGTATTGCTATTGTAAATACATGACACTAAAGACACAAATAAAAATAAAATAAAAAACATAAAAAATATAAAACTTGCAGACTAAGTATCAGCATTATCTAATTCTCACCGTTTCTGTACAGTGCTTTGGGAATCATCTTTTATTAAGGTCACTCAGGAAGTAGAAAGTGGAAAGAGTTACAGCGTATCATCTAGTATATCTGCGAGTTTCTTATAGAATCTCATTTAGTGTGGTCTGCCCATGTTTTCTATTGTGCATTTCCAGTATGTCATAAAGATTGATTTTGTATCCTTTATTTATTCTGTGAATTACTATTCGATTGCACTGTATGTTATCAAAAGACGGTCCTGTGTCCTGAATGTGCATAGCTATGGCAGATTTTTGGGTGTGCCGTATCTAAATGCATTAATGTGTTCTTTGCATCTAGTTCAAATGTGTGTGAATTCCTAAGGGACCAAACTGCTGTGGTCATCGGTTCCTAGACTTACATACTGCTTAAACTAACTTATGCTAATAACAACACATACACCCATGCCGGCGAGAGCGGCCGCGCAGTCCGTGACATAGCGCCTCAAACCGTGCGGCCACTCCGCGAGGCGAATGTGTATTGTGTGGAAGTCTATTACCTCTATTCTCGTAGTTCCTCACAACAGTCCAACATGGACGACGTGCGGCTATCTCTTAGTGGCTGTCTCCTGAGGTGCAAAATATGTCAGTATAATTATCCATATTTAACCATACTTACGATTAGCTGTTACAGCAGCCACTTATCGGATGAGTCAGAAACATTTTTGTTGAAATAATCGAACCCAGTTTGTAAGTGTAATACGACACATGGAGCAGATTTAGAAGAGCTTTTCATTTATGTTGTTGCCGACGCAGAATGCTTCAGAACGTCACACATACTAACTTTCGCCGTACAAAATTAAAAATATTGATGTGATTATGTTTTCAACATTTTTCGCAGGATGTAAACTCCAACACTGTTTACCCTACTGAGGCGTTGTTCTTGCAAGGAGTACTCCTCAAAACTAGTTTCAGTCCTTATAAGTTAATAATATGTAATTTCTGTTATTACGTAACAGTATCTGGGCCCATACGTGTTATTGTCTTGATAAATGACAGTATCTGCTACCACCAAAAAGTTTTCTCAGTTCACGAGATTGTCTACCGTAGTAGTGCCATTCGAAGGTCGCTGCAAGAGCTTTCGAGAAGGTGCTAACAGAATTTCAACCTGATCCAAAAATTAATAGGTGACTCCAAAAAAACAATTGTACATTTCATCAGAAGTAAATTTCGTTGTAGCAAAACGTGGGGAGTCGAAATGAAATGATTACTTAGGTACCTAAATGAGTAACGTCATTCAGCTGAGAGCTTACTGACTTTAGTCTAATTCGTATGAAACTTTTGTATAAGCCACAATGAAATGTTCGGCAATTTTGAGAGTTTGCCTCAATAGCCGAATAGTGCCGCTGCTTAAAGAATGGGAAGGCCTAAGGGGAGTTGGAATGCCCTATCTCGCCAATGTTAAATTTGCTAACTTTGTGTACCTTTTTCTTTGGAACTATTATCTTCAGAACTTTGAAATTCTGGCAGAGGTTTTCAGCATATATTGTGAGCCCACTGAACTAGAACCAATGTTTTCTTTTTGTTGGTATAGTATTTATGAATTTTTTACCATTAAGCCATTTTTTATTGGAAAAAGTATAACATAAACTTCCCTAGTTCAGAGAATAAGCCAGTTCTTGTCATGATTCTAGTTCAGTGGCCTCTTTGAACTGTTTTGCAGCATTTCTGAAAATTTGAATGTTGTTGGTTGAGTGGTTTATGAGATAAAGGTACATGTAACACTAAAAATGTCAAATGCCAGAAAATGCGATTAAAGTAATTTATTATGAAAATTCACAAATACCTTTTATTCTATTATCAAAAGTGTCCAGCAGAGTAATCAGGGTCATCTTCTAGTTCTTCTTCTTCACCTAGAAGCTTTCTTCTCCTTGCTGCCCTTGCTTTTTTTGTATTAAATTCAGCTGCATACTGAGCCTTCCTTACTCGCACGCTGTCCAGAAGCTGAAGACCTCTGATGGTGTTGATACCAGGAGCAATGCCGAGCCTTGCCATGACCTTTAGCCTACCCATATGACCATCATTGAATGAAATAACAGCATCACTGACTCCCCATTTCAATGTTTTTATCCCAACAAATACATTCTTAGGTACACGAGTCCAAATGAGGTTGTTGAACGACTCGTTTTGATTCTGGGTACAACCATGAAGACATTTTCGCAGAAGATCAGGATGCCCCAAGTCTCTATATATTGGTTTAATTACTTCCATAACAGCCAATGGAATATAATTTTTATGGTGATAAGGATCCCCAGTAGCTTGAGATTTTCTATAATTGCACCATGACTGAGGACCATCTGGACAAGCAAAATGTTGAGGATTATCATCAGTTGATGATCGATGTAAATATGTGGCCCATACAGCTTGTCTCATTTCCTGCAAATTATTTGCATTATTTCTTATTGCCATACCATAGTATTGTTGTAATTCATTTATAATTTTATCTGACAGGCGACCTCTAATGGTTTTACCATCTGACAAAATTTTGTCCTTCAGATTCTGTTTCAGTTTCCTTAGACGAGTGCCCATTCGTTTCTGAACATGACCGACACATTCTAGTTTAGTTATTGTCTTATTGACATATGGCATGGATTCTGTAACACTTTTGTATGCCTTGGAGTCCCCATCTCCAAGGAATTTTGTGTAAAATACTCCCCGTTCTTTTTCTGATCTGCTAAACATTTTCACAGCAGCGGCAGCCTCCATGCCTCCACTCGTACCTTCATAATTCTTGCTACATATGTGAGCTGCTTCTATCTTACCAGATGCACAATGGTAACAATGTTTAGTGAGCACTTCATAGTCCAAAACTTTACCGCTGTCCACACTAGTAACAGTAGCAACAGCATTTTTGGATGTGTGACCCCTTTTCTGCCAGGTTCCATCAAAAGCAACAGGGATATCTGGGTTTCCTTCATTTATATATTTTGCTTCACTGGCAGCAGCTTTCATTGATAAATCTGCTACAGACTGAACAGCATCTCCTATCACTTCAGTGTAATTGTCAATTTTAGCAGGTGGAGGTGGAAGATTCATTATGGCACAAAATGTTTGAGCAGCAGTATGTCCTTTACCAATTGCTCTCATTGCATACATTAGCCTGATATTACTCTCAAACAAATTGCTACTGCATGTTTTAGAGCTCCAAAAACAGGTCTCATTTTCACAACTGGCACAAACTATAGCAATTTTGCAGGAAAGTCCTATAGATTTTGTTATGTTCATATCAAAAGAACCTCCACAAAGATTACAACACAAACATTTCTTCATAAACTCAGTAAAAACAGGAAAGTCGACTAAAACATATTGTTCATTAGAAGCTTCATCTGTAATTTCACTTGCACAGTTTGATAACTTCTTTTTTGATGCACTGGTGGGCGTGTCTCCTTCACACATCTCAGCTGTACAAACGTCAGAACTTTCACCAGCATCAACAGGTGCTGAAGCAGAATCACTTGAACAAACGTTATTTGTAAATCTATTACCGCGAAACTTTCGCTTTTTAAATAATGATGCACTCCTAGGCATCGTAGAAACTACGCACTCACCACTGAAAGTCAAAACAAGACAGATAACAAACTCCAAATGAGCGACAAACTAAACTCGAGGCTCAAAACAAACACTCACAGATCAAAAACTGAACAATAAACACAGCTAGTCGTAAAAACAATGGTACCTATGGAAGGATCAAAGATTCTACAACTGAAGAGTGAAATCCACAGCCTTCTATATGTAATGTTTTCGGAAATGCGAAGATTTAAATGTGTACAAATCACAAGATGGGTAACTTTGCTGGGCGCACATGTAATTTTGAAAAATTAAATAAAAATACTTCCAATTGGAATTTCTTAACAAATTTTGCACCATTTTAAGCAGAAAATTTCAAATTAAGTTATAAGGTTAAAAACTGAAAATGTGAATTTTTTCCATTTTCCGGCATTCCAACTCCCCCTTTAATACATGAAGCCATGAAAATGAAAAGTATCGTTCCTGTGCATCCTACAGTTGCCTGTAGAGTGTATAGGCTGATGTTAATCGATTTCAGTAACCACTGGCATTGATAACCTACGTCAGACGAAGCGAAAAAATGACTGCCACATTTTTAATAACCACGCATATCAGAGATGACACAGTGTATCCAGGTGATCCAAAAACTGGAACCTTCCATTTATGTTATGCGATTTTTCTTATCATGTTCTTAATAGGGTCGTAAATATCTCGTCAAGTTGCGACGTTCGACTGATGTCATAACTGCGTATCATTATAACCACTACTGTGACAAACACAGAAGCTCACTGCAGAGGAATTAAAATAGGTCAGATAAAAGTAAAATTGGTCAGATACAGTCACATTTCCTGTGGTCGAAGTTATGTGTTACACATTACAAGAGATACTTTGCCTTTCTGACGCCCCAGCTTCAGTTATTTAATATAAACATTAATTTTTTCCGTCTTAAGCGTACTACAGTAGGTGATACACCAGACGCGTTTCGCTTTTATTTAAAAAGCATAATCTGTTATCACTCTGTAGTATACATAATGCGTTTCTACATTTTGACATTTCTTGATGAAAAACAGTTTTTCTTCGAGAGTGTGATGCACAGTTTACTTACCGCGTTTTGTGAAGACCAAATCCACATAGAAAAACCGTATTCACGTTCATCAATATGTGCGTGCAGTCCAGATATTGCATATCTCTCCCTAACATGGGAAGAGACTAAAAATATTTCTTAACCTGTCGAGAGAGATGATACATTATCTGAGTGGCCTTAGGCCGGCCGGAGTGGCCGAGCGGTTCTAGGCGCTACAGTCTGGAACCGCGCGACCGCTATGGTCGCAGGTTCGAATCCTGCCTCGGGCATGGCTGTGTGTGGCGTCCTTAGGTTAGCTAGGTTTAAGTAGTTCTAAGTTCTAGGGGACTGATGACCACAGCAGTTGAGTCCCATAGTGCTCAGAGCCATTTGAACCATTTTGACTGGCCTTATCTCGTATTCTACGTATCTGTACAAAACCAAAAGACAGATGAATGATAGCTGAGGGACTGTGCTTTGTACGAAGATGCGGCGGGTAATGGCCGTCAGGCATTGAGGATATGGGATCCCAAAGCAGCAACAAGCAGCGAGTCGATCTGGCGCATTTTGGACGATACTGCAGCCGCATTATACAGAAAGGCCGAGGAAAACTTCACAACGCATTCAACTACACGTCAGCATGCTGCCATCCCGGCTAGACGACAGACTCTGCAGATGGAGACAAGACAACCGAGGCCGGTGACCACCGAATGAAATAGTTTCTCAGGAATCTAAATAGCGTTAGTGCAAGTGATCATGGAAGTGTGGACTTCAAGACGCAACAGTGATTGGTGGAATTGCTTGCTACGGTGGAAACGCTATTGACGTTCTGCCCAACGCCTAAGGAATCCAGTAGACAATGGCTGCTGCCTGGGGTAGTATAAGGGCGGATCCAGTAGCGAAAACAACCATCTACAGGTTAAACGCACCAAAACGACGTTGTTTGGACTCGACTGATGTCTGAAGTAGTGCTGGAGGGAACTGACACCGCGAATCCTGCAGGGATGTCCATAAATCCGTAAAAGTACGAGGACGTGAAGATCTCTTATGAACAGCACATTTCAAAGCTCATTATGTTCACGTCTAGGAAGTCTGGTGGCCAGCGGAAGTGTTTAAACTCAGAACAGTGCTCCTGAAGCCACTCTATAGCAATTCTGGACTTGTGGGGTGTAGCATTGTTCTGCTGGAATTGCCCAAGTCCTTCGGAATGAACAATGGACGTTAATTTAATAATTCTGGTGTATATAAAATTATTTGCGGCAATTGTCCTGCCTATTACACAGGCCAAACTGGCGGAGCTATTGCGACAAGATTCAAGTAAAACCTTCCCGGCAAAAAATGCACCAATGTTCACAATTCAACTTTCGCTGGCCATTTGTTAATCACAGGGCATAATCCTAAAGATGTAAAAGACGTCGAGATATTGCACTCGGAGAAAAAAGGCTTTAAGCTTAACATCTCAGAAGAGCTAGAGATTTTTAAACACTTATCTCCGAAGAACGGTCTCATTATGAACAAACAGTTGTAATTACGCAATAAAAACTTTTTCGAGGTATAGAGCCGCTAATTAAAAATGGTCTGAATGGCGATACTCTCCTCAATGTAGACTCTTAAACATCGTTTTCCTTTTACAGTTTCGCATTTTTTATGTACATTTGAACTACATTTCGTTTATAAAATAAGACCGTTACGGTATGTTGTAATTTTCATGCACTGGTTCCTGTTATTGCCTGTAATGTTAAATTGTCTATACAATGCCTCAGTTGCTCTCGTCAGTAATTCGATCACTTCTTTCTAGATGTCGCGAATCTGTTTTCGTGTCCAACTCCTGGCTGCCTTGGCCTGTTAGCCGTCTAGTCTGACGGTAGCGGCCGTTTGATGCAGTTGTTAGGCTCTAAGCGACCTCGTGACTGCCATGTCTTTCGATGGAACATTTTATTTCAGATGACAAACATGTTACATTTTTACAGTTTAAGTTTTATTCTTGCGATTATTTCAATTTGACCAGAGGGTGCAAAAATGTTGAAATGTGTGTGAAATCTTACGCGACTTAACTGCTAAAGTCATCAGTCCCTAAGCTTACACATTGCTTAACCTAAATTATCCTAAGGACAAACACATACACACCCATGCCCGAGGGAGGACTCGAACCTCCGCCGGGACCAGCCGCACAGTCCATCACTGCAGCGGCTTAGACCGAGCTTTTATGCTCAGATGTTTTTCACCTATGGTGCGATTACATGTAAGTACACTGCTTGTACAGTATATGGAAGTAATCCTATTAAATATATTGTGTTATTGAGCCATGTGATTATATTTTGTAGGTAATCCTATGTAATTTTTATTCTGATTAAGACCGCCTTAGAGCTGTCGAAACCATGATCAATTTGACAACAATTTTATACAGCCGAGGTGGCTACACGTACATTCTGTAATCATGCAATACTTGTTAATGTTATGGGATACAACGAAATCACTCTAAGTGAACTGTAATTATTTATGGGAGCAGAGACATTCTTCCTTTTCCTCCTCTTCGTGCCAGAAGTTTCGCTGTGTGTTACTGTTTACTTGGGCTTTGAACGTCCTCGTCTGGACAGGATTTAAATAGCTAACCGCCGCGTTAAAGCCCCCGGCAGCCACCGCCGTGTGGGGGAAGGCGCGCAGCTCCCCCAGCCGCCGGCCTTGACCCGGCAGCTGTTCCCTGTTGAGCCACGCCACGCCCACAGCTGGGCCCTGTCAGGCGTGAAGCGTCCGCCGGCCGGGAAAGGGGGGGGGGGAGAGGGGGGAGGCGGTAACCCAGCCATGCGCAACGGCTCTCCGGGCAGCGGCGTCTGGCCGGAGAATAGGACGACGCGCAGGAAGCACAAACACCGAGGCGGCTGCTCTGCCGGAAGCGAAAGGGACGCAAGATCCCAACGAGTCATTCAACATCTTAAGCAACAGCTTAACTTCGGCGTTTTCGTTATCTCACTAGGCAGCAGAGACGGCATACGCATTTACTTCTTCCTTTATTCGTGACATGTGTATCAAACAAAACAGATATTTCATATGCTTGGAGCAATTAATCAATCGATAATTTATAAACAAAGAAATTAAAACAGAAGGCAGTTCTATGTGGTTAGCCACTTATATTGCGAGGTATTTACCAAGTGCAAAACGACTAAGCAGGGATGGCTAGAGGACCAATGTAAGGATGTAGCGGCTTATCTCACTAGGGTTAAGATAGGTACTACCTATAGGAAAATTAAAGACACATTTGGAGAAAAGAGAACCACTTGAATGAATATCAAGAGCACAGATGGAAACCCAGTTCTAAGCAAAGAAAGGAAGGCAGAAAGGTGGAAGGAGTGTATAGATGGTCTATACAAGGGCGATGTACTTGAGGACAATATTATGGAAATGGAAGAGGATGTAGATGAAGATGAAATGGGAGATATAATACTGCGTGAAGAGTTTGACAGAGCACTGAAAGACCTGGGTCGAAACTACGCCCCGAGAGTAGACAACATTCCATTAGAACCACTGACGGCCTTGGGAGAGCCAGTCCTGACAAAACTCTACCATCTGCTGAGCAAGATGTATGAGACAGGCGAAATACCCTCAGACTTCAAGAAGAATATAATAATTCCAATCCCAAAGAAAGCAAGTGTTGACAGATGTGAAAATTACCGAACTATCAGTTTAATAAGTCACAGCTGCAAAATACTGACGCGAATTCTTTACAGACGAATGGAAAAACTGGTAGAAGCCGACCTCGGAGAAGATCAGTTTGGATTCCGTAGAAATGTTGGAACACGTCATTCAATACTGTCCTTAGGACTTATCTTAGAAGAAAGATTAAGGAAAGGCAAACCTACGTTTCTAGCATTTGTAGACTTAGAGAAAGCTTTTGAGAATGTTGACTGGAATACTCTCTTTGAAATTCTAAAGGTGGCAGGGATAAAGTACAGGGAGCGAAAGCCTATTTACAATTTGCACAAAAACCAGATGGCAGTTATAAGAGTCGAGGGGCATGAAAGGGAAGCTGTGGTTGGGAAGGGAGTGAGACAGGGTTGTAGCCTCTTCCCGATGTTATTCAATCTAGATATTGAGCAAGCAGTAAAGGAAACAAAAGAAAAGTTCGGTGTAGCTATTAAAATCCATGGAGAAGAAATAAAAACTTTGACGTTCGCCGATGACATTGTAATTCTGTCAGAGACAGCAAAGGACTTGGAAGAGCAGTTGAACGGAATGGACAGTGTCTTGAAAGCAGAATATAAGATGAACATCAAGAAAAGCAAAACGAGGATAATGGAATGTAGTCGAATTAAGTCGGGTGATGCTGAGGGAATTAGATTAGGAAATGAGACACTTAAAGTAGTAAAGGAGTATTGCTATTTGGGGAGCAAAATAACTGACGATGGTCGAAGTAGAGAGGATATAAAATGTAGACTCGCAATGGCAAGGAAAGCGTTTCTGAAGAAGAGAAATTTGTTAACATCGAGTATAGATTTAAGTGTCACGAAGTCGTTTCTGAAAATATTTCTATGGAGAATAACCATGTATGGAAGTGAAACATGGACGACAAATATTTTGGACAAGAGGAGAATAGAAGCTTTCGAAATGTGGTGCTACAGAAGAATGCTGAAGATTAGATGGGTAGATCACATAAGTAATGAGCAGGTACTGAACAGAATTGGGGAGAAGAGGAGTTTGTGGCACAACTTGAGAAGAAGAAGGGACCAGTTGGTAGGACATGTTCTGAGGCATCAAGGGATCACAAATTTAGTATTGGAGGACAGTGTGGAGGGTAAAAATCGTAGAGGGAGATGTATACACTAAGCAGATTCAGAAGGATGTAGGTTGCAGTAGGTACTGGGAGATGAAGAAGCTTGCACAGGATAGGATAGCATGGAGAGCTGCATCAAACCAGTCTCAGGACTGAAGACCACAACAACAACAACTTTTTCCATTTACCATAGCAGATATTAAACCATCTACAACCTAAAGATGGTGATTTATTTGTTCTACAGGTAGTTACAGATCTACCCTCGAACGATGGCGGTTCGCGCAAATCGAGGCACGGACGGTTACTACATTGTTGACCATTCCAAGCGTCAGTTACGGTATGCGCATGCAAATGCTTTCCGCTTGAAGAAAGCGTATATCCGGCAAATTATGTCTCTCGCTTGCTTATGCAGAATTAACCACTTACCATCACAATCAGCGATGACAACTCGCACCAAATCGAGCCGAAATTCGCTAAACAACTCGCTACGATCACGCTTAATGCTCGCATTATCTACGGCATCACAGCGGAGCGTTCACAACGCTCTTTTACTGTCGTAGAACACGTGACGTAGGTGCGCAAGCAATCCTAAGCTCGACCGCCACTCTCTTGACTCTAGCTATAGCTATACATTGACAATGACCCGAGACATTCTGTTCTTAATATTGCAGATGTCCTACTTTATAGTTTCAAGTATTATTTCAGTTAAAAAATACTTTTTGTCATTCAAGGTCAGGTAGTCAAACCTACTGTACTTATTTCATACAATTTTTGTGAATATCGCTAGTCATATTTGCTTCACGAAGCAGATACATTTCCACTGTAACGAAAGTATACAACGATGACTACGTTTCCTTTCTCATATACGTGTTTTTGACTCTTCGTTTTAGCTACTCACTGGGAATTGTTTCTCTACTTACTTCAGTTAGTGCTCCTCCCCCCTTCTCGCGCGCTGTTTGCACGTCAGTATTTCCTGCTACCACACTACTGACATCCCTACACCAGTCAGCGATGTGTTCTAAAACTTACGGTACACGCATTTGGTATAAATGCCGCTAGTTAGAATTCTGTGACGAAACGTATTTGCGACCTAGAACTAGTTGCTTCACTATAACATAATTGTGTCCACACTTCTTTTCCTCTATAGTCATTTTTCAACACTAAATGTGAACCAATGAATGAGAATTGTTTACTCTGGTTATAGTTTCCAGCCCCACAATGCGCTTCGCAGTTTGCTCACAGGTTCGCTGCTAGTACGCTGCCGACCACACTACAGCTGCTTGGAGATTAGGCCCCAAATTTCCTATCCATAGCGCCCATTGTCGTTGGCATTAATTTATTTTTATTTATCACTACGTTTTTATGTATTACTTCTGACACCGCTTATGCGTACGTACAATTTTCGTTTATGCCTTATGACAATTAGAGTTGTGTAAGGTTTTGTTTTCTTACTTTATCGTACTTTTACCCCCACCCCGACGAACGTCAAGATATGTATCTCATTAACTGATTAGCTCCAGTTTTTGTATGGTGTTTGCACTTCTTGTTTGGTTTCTTTATAACATTTTGGTACAAGCACTACGAATCACATGTAAGAGTTATATATTAATGGATTCATTATTGTCTTACTCATTGTTCGTGTGTTTATTTTCAGGAACACAGCAATACACTGCGTGCATCTTATTGCTCACACTAGCAAATAATGTGACAGTTATAAGTATGTACTATTTTTTATCCTTAACATTTTTCATAAATTTTTAAGCTTTTCGTCCTTTAATATTCGTATCTAACTTCTACTTATTTGTGGTCTATTTTCCTGTAAAGCCTTCGGAAGAAGGGCACTAAGTGACTGAAATCGGCTACAGAAATAAAATTTCTTTTATGCAACTGGTTGATGATTATTTTCATGTATAAAATAGTAGGATATAAAGTACAGGGCGTTTCAAAAAGAAAGAGCAGATTTCAAACATTTATTTCTCAAAAACTACAAATGATAGAAACACAATTCCAACGGTCCTTCACTCAATATGAGTACCAAATGTTACACAACAAATATCAAAACTGTACCTCAATATGAGCACCATTTGTTACACGACAAATATCAAACCGGTATCTCATTTCTTGCCACACACGACGCAACTGGTCTTTAGTTACCGAATTCACGGCCGCAACAATTCGATGTCGTACCTCTTGAAGAGTAGCGGGCATAGGTGGGACATAAACACAGTCCTTTATGTACCCCCACAAATAAAAATCGCAGGGAGTAAGGTCTGGTGACCTGGGAGGCCACAGACGATGACATTGATCTTGTGCTCCTGCTCTTCCAATCCACCGTCCTGGAATGGTGTTATTTAGGTACCGTCGTACAGGTTCAGAGAAGTGTGGTGGGGCGCCATCTTGCATGAAGATGAAGTGATTTGAATCTTCCTGAAGTTGAGGAAATAGCCAGTTTTCTAACATGTCCAGGTAAATGGTTCCTGTGATAGTTTTCTCCATGAAAAAGAAAGGTCCATAAACTTTGTTTACCGAAATTGCACAAAAGACGTTAACCTTTGGTGAGTCTCTTTCATGTTGAATAACGTCCCTCGGAGTTTCACTCGCCCAAATTCGTACGTTATGCCGATTAACTTTACCAGAAATGTGAAACGTTGATTCATCTGAAAAAATTAATCGTTCGGCAAAATTGTCCTCTTCCATGTCCTGTAGAATTGCAGTTGAAAATTCGAACCTTTTGTTGTGGTCGTCAGGACGCAATGCTTGCAATAACTGCAGTTTGTACGGCTTCATGTGCAGACGGTTACTCAGAACGCGCCATACCGTTGTTTTAGACATGTTTAGTTCGTGACTTGCCCGTGCCGTGGATTTTCTAGGGCTCCTTTCGTAAGCTGCACGGACACGCTCGACATTTTCATCCGATGTGCGTGGACGACCCGTGCTTTTTCGCTTGCAGATGCAACCATCTTCTACGAATCTGTGATGCCACTCATAAATTTGCTTATGACGAGGCGGCTGTTTGTTGAATTGACGGCGGAATGCACGTTGCACACCAACAATGGACTCTAACTTTGCAAATTGCAGCACACAAAATGATCGTTCCTGTGGTGTCGTCGCCATTTTCCTACAAACAAACGCCAGCGCCACTGCGGATTTGCATGGAACTTCTGCGCGGACCATTGAAAAACTTTGAACCTTTCTCTGACAAGAAACGTTTGAATTGTGTTTCTATCATTTGTAGTTTTTGAGAAATAAATGTTTGAAATCTGCTCTTTCTTTTTGAAACGCCCTGTATTATACACGACGCAAATGGACACAATCAAATGTTTACAATGTATACAACATTAATACAAGTTACGACCAGTATCTGACTGCCACTGCCAATTCCAACACTGTGTACGAATCCGGACAAGCCGGCATTTCATGCGATGATTACAATTTTGTTTCTACCCACGTTCCCACAGCGTGTCTCCATTTTTCAATAACTGTGCACAATCTGCTTAAGGACATCCACGTAAACTACCCGCTTCATGACAGGGTGGCAAGGCGGCAATTCTTCTTCCGTTCCAGCACGTTCCAGACGATCAGGATACCCCTGTCCCCTGTCCCACATGGCTTATCTTGGGTCTGAGTGAAATGGAGCAGTAGACAATAAGAAAATCTTCTTGGGTTCCAGACGAGCTGATGTTGGCTGATATTCATGAAAGGGATGGGCTAAAACGTTACAAACCTTTTTCGCCTGAATGTCAGAAGCCATTTCAGTTCTGATGTAAGGGGGGAGGGGGAGGGGTCAGTGTCTGGAAGTGAATCCAACTTTTGTGTGCATGTTGGTATCAAACTGCGTGTGATTAGCCTGAAGTTTTCTTTCAGGGTTCAAATGGCTCTGAGCACTATGCGACTTAACTTCTGAGGTCATCAGTCGCCTAGAACTTAGAACTAATTAAACCTAACTAACCTAAGGACATCACACACATCCATGCCCGAGGCAGGATTCGAACCTGCGACCATAGCGGGCGCTCGGCTCCAGACTGTAGCGCCTAGAACCGCACGGCCGCTCCGGCCGGCTCTTTCAGGGTAATGTCGACTTTTTTTGCATGTCAAGATTCAGCAACAGAATAGAGAGAGTCCGCTGCAATCCGCAACGACGTATGGGTGTCACCACCCTCCAGTCTAGCAGCGCCGTCACACTGTCAACAGAGAGCCTAGCGTGGAAGTGCTTTGCCTCAGTTTGTAGCCTAAGCGGATGCAGTCAACGTCACAGTGCAGGGCCGTCGAGCTCTTAAAGTTTCAGATGAGCTTGTACTGATGAAAATGTCGAACATTCCACCTCAAGAGAACAGTCTGCTACTCAGTGCATCAAGTGATGCTTTCGTAGTCAACGATAGCTGTAAATTATCCAGTAATCCTGTGGAAAAGAGCTGAGCCAAAGTTAAGTAAATCTTTTCTAGTTTGATGAGTATTCTCCCATAGCAATCAAAGACCCACAGTTAGGGCCAGACAAAAGTAGTTTCGTCTGGTCGCAACACTAAAGCTGGTTATACACTGAAGCGCCAAAGAAACTGGTATAAGCATGCATATTCAAATACAAAGATATGTAAACAGGTAGAATATGGCGATGCAGCCGGCAACGCCTATGTAAGACAGCAAGTATCCGGCGCAGTTGTTACATCGGTGACTGCTGCTACACTGACAGGTTATCAAGATTTAAGTGAGTTTGAAAATGATGTTACAGTCGGCGCACGAACAATGGAACACAGCATCTCCGAGGTAGCAATGAAGTGGGGATTTTCCCGTACGACCATTTCACGAGTGTACCATGAATATCAGGAATCTGGTGAAGCATCAAATCTCCGAAATCGCTGCGGCCGGAAAAAGACCCTGCAGTAACGGGACCAACGAGCACTGAAGAGAATCGTTTAACGTGATAGAAGTGCAAACCTTCCGCAAATTGGTGCAGATCTCAGTACTGGGCCATCAACAAGTGTCAGCGTGCGAACCATTCAACCAAACACTATCGGAAAGTGCTTTCGGAGCCGAAGGCCCCACTTGTGTAGCCTTGATGACTGCATGACACAAAGCTGTACGCCTTGCCTGGGCCCGTCAACACCGACATTGGACTGTTGATGGCTGCAAACATGTTGCCTGGTCCAACGAGTCTCGTTTGAAATTGCATCGAGCAGGTGGACATGTACGGGTATGGAGACAAATATCATGAATCCATGGACTCTGCATGTTACAGGGGACTGTTCAAGCTGATGGAGGCTCCGTAATGGCGTGGGGCGTGTGCAGTTGGAGTGGTATGGAACCCCTGATCCGTCTAGATACGACTCTGACAGGTGACACTAACATAACCATCCTGTCTGATCACCTGCATCCATTCATGTCCATTGTGCTTTTTGGCGGACTTGGGCAATTCCAGCAGGACACTGAGACACCCCACACGTCCAGAAGTGCTAGAGAGTGGCTCCAGGAACTCTCCTTTGAGTTTAAACACTTCCGCTGGTCACCAGACTCCCGAGACATGAACATTAATGAGCATATCTGGGATCCACCCCCTCGTACTCCTATGGACTTACGGATAGTCCTGCAGGATTCCTGGTGACAGTTCCGTCCAGTACTGCTTCAGACGTTAGTTGAGTCCATGCCACGTCGTGTTGCGGCAATTCTGCATGCTCGCAGGGGCCCTACACGATATTAGGCAGGCGTACCAGTTTCTTTACCTCTTCAGTGTAAAATAACTCAGACCATTCATTTTAAGAGTTTCTGCGAAGATTTTTGCTATTAAGAAGAAAGAGTTGCCCAACAGTACGTTTTCCGGTCTTGAACTCCACCACATTCCTATGTGACTTTTAAATTTAACTAGCAGGTTCTTGGATACATGATTAAGCGCGTATCTGACTCCTTTCCATACTAATATTAACTAATAACTTTACCTCATGTAATTTTTACACAGTTTTCTTATGTAAAGAACCGATAGGAGTGAAAATCCTGTTTGCACCTCCACAAAATGAATAATCACCAAACGAGATTGTGCAACTGTTAAGTCGTCATACTCGCATTCTGAAGAGTGACGCTCAAATCTCCCTCTGTTGGTTCCGCTTTAATTTCCTCAAAATTATTTGAAAAGTGGTTACCGGTAAGAGCACGGACTGTTCCTCTCCCCTCCTTTTTCTGTCTTGTCTGCCGCTTCTTATCCAGACAAAGTGACTTCAGATGGGTATTTCCTTCCTTCAAGACAAATGGGATATCAACGGGAGGCCAGTTACCCGGAAGAGAATCGGAAAACCCAACATCGGAGCATTGTTCGCCATCGCTTCGCCTCGCGCCTTGGCGTCTCTCGGACAGACGTCTCGAGATAAACTGGAGGCGGCCATCGCATCCTGCTAACTGAAATGTCAGCGATATTAATGACTTACTCGCTGCTATTTCACCGCGCCACAAGCAGTTTCATCGGACTGGGAAATTATTTTCAGTCGTGGCTCGCAACTCTGGCTGTCTTATGCATTAAGAAACAACACATTATCGACCACCAGTCACCAGCTGTTGTTAATCGAATGTCATCACTCATTTACATACATATTCGTGATACGAAAAATATTGGGTTCCCTCTCCTTTTTTCGGCGTAACGTGTGACTGTTGAAAGGTGGCTACACTGTGCCACTGCGCCAGAGAGTGCGCCAAAGAGTACTATTAAGCCGCCTCCACAGTGCGTGTTACGAGATCGTAGAAGTCAGTGCTTGTTAAGAGATCGGAGAGGACAGTGTGTGTTAAGAACTCATAGAGACAGTGTGTGCGTGGGCAGAGCTCGTGGTTGTCGTGAAGTTGGAGCGAGATGTTGTAGTAAAGAGCGTTGTTTCATGTCTTATGCAGTTATTTGATGGGTGAGATAGCAGATGTTATTGTAATGAGTGCATTTCGTCAATATATATGAAGGTAAAATTTATAATGTTCCTTTATTAGTTGTGTATCTGAAATAATGTGTCACTACAGGTTCAGTCAACAAAGCATCTGGCTTGTGTTCTTGGATTAGAGTGTAATTGTGATTTTTTTTGCGTAATTGTAGTTTTTCTAAATTTCTTTTGTCACGTCAGCATAGTTGGTATTTAAAAATTCTTATCTTGTTGGAAAAGAACCGTGCCAGATGCGGACGTTGAGTCACACTCCCACATACAGAACAGCTACACTAGTGCTTATTGGTTTTGTAGATTTTTATAGTTGCTGGGGTCTTAATTAATTAACTGTGTTTACGAAAATTTTCTTACATTGTTCCTTGCAGTCAGATAGCGTAATAATTCTAGTCAGGGCCAACCGATTACGAGACTTGCGTAATCGGACATACAGCTATTAAAATTAAAAAGTATTTTCAAAAATTATGTAATTAAGCCCCCATGCACGTGGCGACCGCTGCTTCGGATCGTCCCTTGGATTCTTCTGATTGTGAAAATTGTAGACTGTAGTATTGTTGTAGTAATTTTGAGTTTAGTGATTGTAGTCTGTATTGAGTGTGTAGATTTGGTAATTAGCATTCTTCTAATGGTATTTTTCAAAATTTAATTTTTTTATTGCCTTGTATACGCGTTTGAAAATTTTGTGCAATTATTTCAATTGTTCGATTGATCGTGTTTGAGGGAGTCATTGCATTTGAATGGTATTGTTGAGATAAAGAGTCACGGTGTGTAATTTTCGTACGGTGACGAATCTTTCGTATATTTTGTAAATGATTACGCGATCAATGAAAAAGGCAAAAATGATGAATAGTGAGGACGAAATTGTTGACATGGCGAACTCGCCAACAGAGGAAAACTGTATAATGGATAATGAAGTGGAAAACAATGTAATAAGTCGGGAAGACAGTCCGGAACCATTTCAAAATTTTTCTCAATCGGAAAATTCACAGAATCGGAGATTAACGACAGAAGATTCTGAAATAGTATCGAACACAGATAGCCTTACAGCTGTGACGAAGGAAGTTAGTTTTGCGGGAGATGTTAGGGGCGAAAATAATTTTGAAACAGTTACCATGGGGCAGTTGATGAGTGCAATATTAAATCTGGGATCACAGATGGGAACAATTAAAACTGAGATGGGAACAATTAAAACACAGATGGGAACAATGGAAACACGGATGGGAACAATGGAAACTCGGTTTAGATCTGAATTACAAACACAGATGGGAACTTTGGAAACACGGTTAGATTCAAGAATAGGGACATGTTTCAAAAATATGAAAGATGAACTAAAGAAAGAAATCAGAGAGGAAGTACAACCGATTCTGAATTCTCACAATAATAGATTAATTGCAGTAGAAATCAGACAAAGGGAACAGGATAGAGAACAGGAAGAAAGAGATCGCGTGATAGTACAGAATTTTTCAGAGTTAAATTTACAACGTGCAAAGGATAAGGAAGAAATATTTGAGAGAATCGAAGGATCCGTACCAAATGACAGATTAAATAACCTAACACAACAATATGAACAGCTAGCTACCAAATGTGACAATACTGAAACCCGAGTCGCGACACTTACGGAAGACGTAAATAAACAGAAAGAACAATTTGGTGACTTATCGGAAAGAGTGGAGGAAATTTCAGATAAACTGACAAATCTTAGTTTACATGGGGACAGAGATTCAGATGATACAGTTCCATTACCATTTGCAGAAACTGAAGAGTATCAGAACATAAATAAGCATGTTGAAAATCAGGGAAAATTTAATGAACGTGTGAAAAGGGAATTTGAGGCATTACGGAAGCAAGTCAAACAAATTGAAGGCGAAATAGTAGGAAAGGACAGTAGAAGGAACTTAGAATCACAGATAGCAGAGGGGTATGAAGAAAACAATTTATTTCATTTACGGGATGCAGTAAGAGAGCGCGAGGCGCGTGAATTTAACAATAATCGACATTCGGACTGGGACAGACGCGGTAGGTCTTTGTCGCCACGAGGCGAAAACTTTGACTATAAACACTTTTTGACTGTCCGGAAATTTAAGATCTTCCGCAACTCTAGGAATGACATACATCCATGTGCATGGTTAGATCA
This sequence comes from Schistocerca piceifrons, assembly GCF_021461385.2. NCBI lineage: Eukaryota > Metazoa > Arthropoda > Insecta > Orthoptera > Acrididae > Schistocerca > Schistocerca piceifrons. The sequence goes on along the minus strand of NC_060142.1, from coordinate 549,372,615 downwards.
ATTTATGTACGCACTTCCGCCAAAGTTGCCATTAAGTCACAAACTAGAAATTATGTGCGGCTATCAAGGTCCTCAGGGGATTCACTACTCTAAGTGAATATGTGCCGTAGCGAGCATAGGGCCCCGAGCTGTAGTGGTGCTGTTTCTCTTTTAGTTTTCTGTACCGCTACCTACTCTTTTACTATTCTTTGCATCTGTCAAAACAACTCTTCGACTATCAATCTATCTAGACAGTAGATAAACAATAACCGGATTTGACTATTTACGTAAATGAGATTTCGAAAATTACTGTTTGGACTTATTAATGTCCTCAGGGGATTCACTACTCTAAGTGAATATGTGCCGTAGCGAGCATAGGGCCCCGAGCTGTAGTGGTGCTATTTCTCTTTTAGTTTTCTGTACCGCTGCCTACTCTTTTACTATTCTTTGCATCTGTCAAAACGAACTCTTCGACTATCAATCTATCTAGTGAGTAATTAAACAATAACCGGATATGACTGTTTTACCCAAAAGTGACTTTGGAAATTACCGATTGAACTTACTGTACCTATTGCAGCATTCATTCTTAGTTTAAACGAAATTTTACCTGTTTATATTCGTGACAAATTTATTTCATATGTTGACTTGACATTCTTATTGCTAAACGTTCTTGGAGTGAGCATAACAAAATTTTGGATTCATTATTACGTATCTTTGCAAGAGTTGGCATTACAGTGAACTTGGAAAAATCTGAATTTGGTCGTTCTCAGGTGAAATTTCTCGGTCACATTATTTCTACAGAAGGTATTCTTCCTGATCCAGAGAAATTAGACGCTATTCGTAATTATGCTGTTCCTACTACAAAACGTGATGTTCGTAGTTTCCTTGGTGTCTGTAATTTTCTTAGACGCTTTGTTAAATTGGACGATTTGGCCACACCTCGTTTTTGCGAACTATCTGGAAACTTCTTTTTAAACGAAAATCGGTCGACAACTCCGTTTGGTTAGTTTGTATTCCTGATGAGTGGGTCAATAAATTGATTTGGTATACGCATTTCAGTTATGCACACTTTGGTCCCAGAAAATGCTTTCATAAATTACGGGAAAATTGTTACTTCAGTAATATGGAAAAACGTATTCGATCTGTTCTTGCCAAATGCAAATTATGTCAAATGGCTAAGCCTCCAACGATTTCTCACAGAGCACCGTTGTTTCCCATCATTCCAGCGAAATTAAAGGAGATGGCTGCAGTCGATTTGTTCGGTCCAGTGGTTCGTTCTACTAATGGTTTTGCGTACATTTTCGTAGCAGTAGAGTTGACGTCAAAATATGTGTGTTTTACACCTTTACGCAAAGCAACAGCTCGCTCAGTATCTAATGCTTTCATCAAACATTTTCTTAAAGAAGTCGGTCACGTTGACAAGGTTATATCAGATAATGGATCACAGTTTCGCTCTAAAATTTGGCTTCGTACTCTACACCGTCGTAAAATTAAACCAATCTTCATTTCACTTTTTCACCCTCAATCTAACGCTTCAGAGAGATGGATGAAGGAAATCAATAAATTGTGTCGTCTTTATTGTCATCAGAATCACAGAACTTGGGATCAGTATCTTCATATCTTTCAAAACATTCTGAATGAACTTCCTAATGACTCAACTTCTTTACCGCCTCTATTGATATTAAAAAACAAAGCACCGACAAATCGCATATCTGAAATCATTCCTTTTCCGCCTTCACGGAAACTGCGGCATTCTGAAGTTGTCAACCTGGCTCTGCAAAATATTGCGTCTGCGGCTGCTAGAAGAGAGAAATCAGCTAAGCGTCCTGGTCGTTTAAAAATCTTGTCAGTAGGTCAGAAGGTATTAATTAAGTCCCACCGTTTGTCTCATAAAGGAAAAGGCTTATGTCGCAAATTTTTTCTGCTTTATAACGGTCCATATAGAATTCGCAAAATTATTCATGACAACACTGTTGAAGTAGAAACTCTTAAATCTCGACGCTCTAAAGGAATACATCATATATCAAACGTTAAAATTTTTGTGGAATGACATACTTGTGAGAAACTAACAGCTACATGTAAACATGCGGAGAGTACAAGGATACCGCGCTGTGTTTTGGCGGCGGCATATACTCAAAGCAACAGTCAAGTCTGCGCGCCGCACAAGGCAGTCGTTGACCGCGAACAATATCTTCCTACGTCACGTGCCCACAGCTGATCGAGCGCTCAGTGCGAATGCACTGACAGCCGTAAACAAACACACAGTCTAATTTCTCCGATTAAATTCAGTATAAAGCTATAGTGACTTGATGAATTCTGTTATTAACATTCAGTATTTTCCAGGATACGGTTGTGTAAAATATTTGAGAACTTCAGGTAAATTCTGTGTGTCTCCGACGTTAAGACGACCTGCTATCGAGAAATTTTCAGGAAGAATGTAATTTCGAAGAAGAAACTAATAAACTAAAAAAGGGTAACTATTCATTGAGTTCATTTACAGGTAACCTATTTCCACTTAGGTACGTACTTTAGACGTAATTTGCTGCTCGCGATTACGTGATTCATACTTTGTGCTAATTTCATGTTCTATGAATTTACTTGTGAAGCGACATGCTTGCATACATTTACTGATTTTGACAATTATTGATTAATGAACTGGGTTGTAACTTGTGTATATTATGCATCGCTTGGCTGCTATGCTTTTTCACTGATGTCATATTTTTCTATTATGTGCCTGCTGTGCTTATTTATTTAAATTATAATTGTTATCTGATTAATTGTGCTGACTGTGATTATGTATGTAAGTTATACTTTTTGGATTTATCTGCTTGCGCATCCATGTTTACTTGCTAAGATGACATATGAACATTTATTTGCTCAGGCTGATATGATGCTAATGACTTGTTTATTACGTAAGATATATGTTTGCTGCTTTTTGTATGGATTACATATTTACATAATTGTAACCTGATTAATTGTGCTGACTGTGATTATGTATGTAAGTTATACTTTGTGATTTATCTGCTTGCGCCTTCATGTTTACTTATTAAGATGACATATGAACATTTATTTGCTTAGGCTGATATGATGCTAATGACCTGTTTATTACGTAAGATATATGTTTACTGCTATGCGTATGGATTACATATTTACACATTTCTGTTTTGTTGCCATAACTGCTCTTTAATTTGGTGTATAGCAATGCTGATGTACAGTGTACGAACATAGAGTTTAGGTTACACTGTGGTATTAATTATAGATTGTTCGCTTGGCAAAGCCTCGTTGTAGGAATTGTGCTGCGTCCACTTGTTGACATTCTGTTCTCTACTGGTATATTTACTCGCTATTGCTTGTTTTGCTTACGCTCAGTGCCTTACATTTTAAGATAAGAAAATGAACTGCTATAATTCGACGAACGACATTAGTACAAGAAAGTCATTGAAGTCACATGAGCTGAGGTTTTATGGAAGCTGTATAAATTTATGCTAATAGGAAGGAAGCTAACGACATGACATACCATTACGAGGTTTAGACCATTAACAATTATTAGACTGCATTTTTCGTAAGCAATTGAAATAGGAAGTGACACTTGACACAAGAAATACTCCACATGTTTGCTTCTGTTTGCCATAATTCTTGAAGTGGTGTACACACTGTGAAATATTATGATCATTCACACTCCGTAATCGTACTTAATTACTGAGAGTTATTCGAACTAAGTCTGTTAGAGGTCATGTATGCATTTCTTTGTTTATAATTTATAATGAGTAGAAAATTTGGGTCAGATGGATTACACAGAGGTTGTGTGTGGACACTGTGTCTTCGGATTGTATGGGATGCTGAATTGAAGTTGCATTAGGATTTTATCTGTTCTTGTTCGAGGAGACTGACGAGAGGAAAGAGTTGTTATGGAAGTGAAATGATATTGGTGCTGAGGTTTATATTTATCGATGTATTATTATAGGTATTGAGAGTATATGAAGTTGTTTGTGGACAAGAGGTAAGGTGATATTGGTGCTGAGGTTTACATTTATCGACGTATTATTGAGGTATTATTGAGATTATGTGATGCTGATAATTATTGGAGTTTTGGTGGATAAGAGGTAAAGTAAGTGAGGAGCATATTTTTTTTTGTTGGTCTTATGGAACAAGAGGATGAAGAGAGCAGACTAAAACACTAAAATAGAAGGAAGATAGTCTATACACACACTTTGTTATATCACTAAGCAGTATATACTTTTTTTTTGAAGAGAGGAAGTAATTGCATATCGTGGCTCACTGACAGTTGTTCAACAACAGTACATTTTGATCTGGCTTGGCAAACATTCGTCTTGACATGATGACTATGACGTTGACCTAACTATTATTGACTGTTATACATTGCTGCCACTACTACTTGATACACATGATGAACATCAGATTTTGACAGAATTACATTTACACAGTTAACACTATTCAATTACACAGTAGTACTTAAGGTGGATGAGAGATGAGTGAGTGTGTTCTGTGTGTTTTCCTTTACTAATCCTAACCACCTATCTCCTAAATATTATTTTATTTGTTTGTAGTGGCTTGCACTGACACCCATAAATATTATAGGTTTACTGGTATTTGTGTATTGTAATAGTTAATAGGACAATTATCTGATATCATTTGTGTGTTTGTTATGATTTGTATGTTACTGTAAAAGCATTTGTATGTGTATTCAAACTATTGTTCATGCCTGAACTGTCTGATTAGTGAAGATAAATATTCTGAACTGTTACTGGTACCTTTTCTACATGAGTGGTGCCACTAGGACATGTTTAATTGGTGCTCATAAACTCTGACGAACAGTGTGAACAGTGCTAGTGAGTTTGATGGAACTGCTTCTGCTGAGAGATGTCACTTTTTGCTGTCTGCACCTACTCAATATTGCTGGGTGCCACTGATGGACTGCTTCTACTGAAATGATGTCACTTGTTGGTGTCTGCACCTACTCAACATTGCTGGGTGCCTCTGATGGACTGCTTCTACTGAAAAAATGTCCCCTGTTGCTGTGTGCACCTGAACTTTACTGGGTGCCACAGATAGGACTGCTTCTACTGAAATGAAGTCACTTGTTGGTGTCTGCACCTGAACTCAACATTGCTGGGTGCAACTGATGGACTGCCTCTACTGAAATGATGTTACTACTTGTTGTTTGCACCTGCTTAACATTGCTGGGTGCAACTGATAAACTGTTTCTACTGAAATGAAGTCACTTGTTGCTGTCTGCACCTACTCAACATTGCTGGGTGCCACTGTTAGAACTGTTTCTACTGAAATGATGTTACTTTTTGCTGTCTGTACCTACTCAACATTACTGGGTGCAACTGATGGACTGCTTCTACTGAAATGATGTCACTTGTTGGTGTCTGCACCTGCTCTCAACATTGCTGGGTGCAACTGATGGACTGTTTCTACTGAAATGATATCACTTGTTGGTGTTTGCACCTGCTCAACATTGCTGGGTGCAACTGATGGACTGTTTCTGCTGAACGATGTGACTTGTTGCTGTCTGCACCTGCTCAACATTGCTGGGTGCAACTGATGGATTACTCCTACTGAAATGGTGTCACTTGTTGGTGTCTGCACCTGAACTCAACATTGCTGGGTGCCACTGATGGACTGCTTCTACTGAAAAGATGTCCCCTATTGCTGTGAGCACCTACTCAACATTGCTGGGTGCCACTGGTGGTCTGCTTCTACTGAAATGATGTCACTTGTTGGTGTCTGCACCTGATCAACATTGCTTATGCCACTAATGGACTGCTTCTACTGAAATAATGTCACTTGTTGGTGTGCACCTGCTCAACATTGCTGGGTGCAACTGATGAACTGTTTCTACTGAAATGAAGTCACTGGTTGCTGTCTGCACCTACTCAACATTGCTGGGTGCCACTGACGAACTGCTTCTACTGAATTAATGTGACTTGTTGCTGGGTGTACCTGCTAAACTTTACTGGGTGCAACTGATGGACTGCTTCTACTGAAAAGATATCACCTGTTAGTGTCTTTTTTTGTATAAACTAATCATTGAAAGCATTTTATGTGAACATTTGTATAAACTGATTTTTTGTATATTGTGTAAACTATTATGTAAAGTCACATGTATGAAGAGAAGTTGTATTGCCTACTGTATTTTATATATTAGGTTAGTAAAAGGTCAGTGCAAAGCCAAAATTTTTAACTAATTATGTGATATTTAGGTATTAATATTATCTTTTATTTTTGTCTGTATTTTTCTGGACGAATTTGGTGGTATTTTCACCGCCAATGCTGGCAAAAATACCATCAAATTCTGGCCTGTGGAGGAGGGGCATATGAAAGGTGGCTACACTGTGCCACTGCGCCAGAGAGTGCGCCAAAGAGTACTATTAAGCCGCCTCCACAGTGCGTGTTACGAGATCGTAGAAGTCAGTGCTTGTTAAGAGATCGGAGAGGACAGTGTGTGTTAAGAACTCATAGAGACAGTGTGTGCGTGGGCAGAGCTCGTGGTTGTCGTGAAGTTGGAGCGAGATGTTGTAGTAAAGAGCGTTGTTTCATGTCTTATGCAGTTATTTGATGGGAGAGATAGCAGATGTTATTGTAATGAGTGCATTTCGTCAATATATATGAAGGTAAAATTTATAATGTTCCTTTATTAGTTGTGTATCTGAAATAATGTGTCACTACAGGTTCAGTCAACAAAGCATCTGGCTTGTGTTCTTGGATTAGAGTGTAATTGTGATTTTTTTTGCGTAATTGTAGTTTTTCTAAATTTCTTTTGTCACGTCAGCATAGTTGGTATTTAAAAATTCTTATCTTGTTGGAAAAGAACCGTGCCAGATGCGGACGTTGAGTCACACTCCCACATACAGAACAGCTACACTAGTGCTTATTGGTTTTGTAGATTTTTATAGTTGCTGGGGTCTTAATTAATTAACTGTGTTTACGAAAATTTTCTTACATTGTTCCTTGCAGTCAGATAGCGTAATAATTCTAGTCAGGGCCAACCGATTACGAGACTTGCGTAATCGGACATACAGCTATTAAAATTAAAAAGTATTTTCAAAAATTATGTAATTAAGCCCCCATGCACTGTATCGAGCGAATGAAAGATGAGTGCTCTGGCAGTCGAGTATTAGTGTTAATAGGATGAAGCTTTGAATGAATATAAGGAGAGAGGGTTAAAACCAGTGTAAGGACACGGCCTGCTCCTCGTGAATAGCGCTAAAGGACCACTGAACTTTCCGTCGCTAGCCGACAGGCCGTCAATGGCACCAACAACCCTCACTCCACGACCCATTACAGAGAGGTTTTGAAATTATTCCAGGACATTGTGCAGGACTCTAGTGTTCATAAAATGTTCACTGTTCGCCACTGACTCCTCCCATTCCTGGTCGAAAACAGGAAATAAAAATTTCTTATCCTACCAGGATTCGATTCCGATGTCTCTGGGACGAATCCAACACGCCAATGCACAATAGCAACCTCAATCTTGGAGGTTGTGAGTCTACGATATCGCCGATGAAAATCGCGCGGTTATCTGCAGGAGAAAGAAAGGACATACCAGAAATCTGTACGCTACAAAGCCCGATTGCATCGTTCACACGTTACCGTATAAAAACGATCTTCCCATGCAGAACTCTGGTTACGCAGGCCGTAAACAGGACTTTCTTCACCCGTGAATCGCTCATCGTTTCTACTTTCTGTCTCGATCTAAGGCTGATCCAAAAAAAGGCAGAACGTACTGAGAGGCACCCACATGCCTTGCTCATACTGTGGCATCAAGCAGTCAGGCCTGCAAGATGAGTGGTCTGCCAAGCGAGTGGATTCATTCTTATTTATCGAATAACATGAGCTCTAGTACTCACAATTAAGTTACAAATTATTCTCCTGTTTGAATATTACGCAACGGAAACGGATAACGCACATCTGACTATTAGTAATTTACACAACTCTGACTGTTCACTAGCACTGGCAGTACCACATTTTCTTTCTTACCCAACGGCTTTGATCAACACGTGGCCATCGCACTGAATATGAATGGCGTACACATTATAAATTCTGGATATCATGACAACATACTATTCGAAGGAAAAGACCACCAATCTTTTTCTTTTCACTATTTTTTTTATTCCGATAAATTCTATAACCTAAACACACCATTACATTTTCGACAACAATTCCACATGAGGAACTCCGCCCAGTGGGCATGGCTTTACATTGGTGATTCTCTATCTTATGGTCTCGTGATTATCTAACACTACAGTGCACTTTCTGGGTAGGATGGTTGATCTTTGCTATATCTCACACTTCGACTCTCACACCCATCATCACGAAAATTTCCTCCAGACCGAGCGGTACAAAAAGGAACATGCATAACACACTGCCTCTGAGCCTGTCTTGCTACTCTCCCATGCAAACCACACATACTTAAACTACATGAAATACACCACACTGGCAACATGGAATACAACACAAGGAATAGTCACAACGTTATAATCACATCACTTTCAGCTTTCCCACTTCAATTAGTATTCATCCCAGTTTCACACGACACTGCCCCACTTCATAACTTTTCTTTCCTACTATGAACTCTCGAGGATATATGCACGTCTTCCTGTGCAATGCAAGCCAAGTGGCGTTGCTGGATAGACGGCTGACTCTCCTTGCTTCACTCTCAGAGTATTATAGTTTGAATCAAGCGTCACACGGAAACATAACACGCAAAGTAGTATTAAGAACATATTCGTCACACACGCGAGTCCTCAACTGATACCATGGACGATTACTTCTCTTTATCCTTTGTCTCATACACAGATTGAGACTCACACAGTACTCACCACGTCGAAGTGCTCGTCTCTAATTTCAAGTCCTGCACACGCCATTTCTTAAATATTTCCAACTTATAGTACACACGCCAGTAATTCAGCTTAACTTAAGCACTCGGAAGTATTTCAACTTATTGCTACACGTGGTTTCATTGTGACCGTTGGTCACTTCCGAAGATTACTACGATCCCCTTAATATTACCTGCCTGTCGTTTAATTCTCCCCCCAAAAGTTCCTGAAATAGAGAAATAATTATTCCAAACGTCTCTTAAGTATTCCACATGCATACCATGTCTCCACTCTTTTGTCTTTACGGAGCACACCTAAGACAGGTCTTACCAACACAAGTTCCAGCGCCAGAATGCTGAAACATGACCTTTCTTCAGGTCATCTCACACCTCTCTCAAGGTAGGGGAAGACCATGCTGCCGTATTGGTCAGCCACATTTCAGGCGCTGAAAGCTCAGGTAAATTTCATCTCTTTGGTTCCACCAAAGGTGACCAAAGGACCTTTTCAAAGATGATCATATATTGCACATTCACTATCTGCGGCTAGCAGACGACCATACATTCATTCATTTCTCAGATCTCACCAAACTGGATGTAGGGATTTATTTTGCGGGAGTGTACATGTGATCAATTAAATAAATAAATTGTCATTCTTTCCTATACTGGTATCTGGCTTTGGTGTATTAAGTGAAATTGAGTTATTATTACAAAAAATATGTTGTTCTGACAAGAATAACGAAAAATGTTGTACCTATTTTCAATGTCGGGCGGTACTGTACCCTTTCAGTACTTATGCGCACATACATGTGCCAGGTTGATTACTGATCTATTCTGCTTGCTGTCGGTCTGGCAGGCTTACACAGTTAGAGAGAGAGAGATTTTTTTTTTTACTTTATTGTTATTTTAACAATACAGGTAGGCTGGCAGCGGCACACTACGCCGCTCTTCAGCCATAGCGTTTACAATAGTATAAGAACGGAGAATGATAGTGAACAAAGTGACGGGCAAAAGAGAGAGGTCACAGAGACACAAAAAACACGGAGTCGTTCACACGTGACGAGAACAACACTGAAAACACGTTGGCACGGCGCACAGAACACTGATGAATCTGACGGCACAAGTGAACGTAGTAGTGGGACGGCGGACACCAAAAAACACTAAACGATGTCACACACACGAGACACAGAAGGCGATGATCTCCGGTGCGCGAATGTTCACTATGCGTGTGCAAGTCCGGGGACCTGCCAAGAGAGGAGGAGGAGGAAGGGGAGTGGGAGAGCGAGAGGGGAGAGCAGAGATGCCACGGGCAGGGGAGAGAGGGGGGGAGGGAGGAAGGGGGAGAGGAAGCCCGGGGGAAGAGGGGGGAGGGAGGGGACGGGGAAAAGGAAAAAGAAGGGAAGAGAAGAGAAGGGAGGGACGGTGCCGAAAGGAAAGGACACCGGAAGTGGGGGGCGGGACAGGGTCAAAGTTGATAGGAGGGGTAGATGGAGGGGACGAGGACATCATCAGGGAGAGGGAGCTGGCGGAAGCCACCTTGGGAGAGGGTAAGGAGAGTGGAGAGATGGAGACCAGGCGGGACATGGGAATACAGGCGCGGCAGTGGGCGGGGATGGGAGAGGATCGGGGATACGAGCGGGTGAGGAGGATCAAGTTTACGGGAGGTGTACAGGATCCGTATCCTTTCAAGGAAAAGGAGGAGGTGGGGGAAGGGGATGAGATCATGCAGGATCCGCGTGGGGGAGGGGAGACGGATGCGATAGGCGAGGCGGAGAGCATGGCGTTCAAGGATTTGGAGGGATTTATAAAAGGTAGGGGGAGCGGAGATCCATGCTGGATGGGCGTAACAAAGGATAGGGCGGATGAGGGATTTATAGGTGTGGAGGATGGTGGAGGGGTCCAGACCCCACGTATGGCCGGAAAGGAGCTTGAGGAGACGGAGTCGGGAATGTGCCTTGGCTTGGATTGTCTGGAGATGGGGAGTCCAGGAGAGGCGACGGTCGAGGGTGACGTCAAGGTACTTAAGGGTGGGAGTGAGGGCGATGGGACGGCCATAGACGGTGAGATAGAAATCAAGGAGGCGGAAGGAAGGGGTGGTTAGAGAGAGAGAGAGAGACAATAAAACTGAATAAATTGAAACCTATGACGATGCAGATGATCAGTTGCTCTTCCTGTGCTGTCTCCAAATGGAGTAAGTACGATTAGGCTACGTACAGGGTACCAGCTAAGGAGTTCCTGATTTCAAAATTAAATATGTCGAAAGCTAAGACCGATGAGTGCAGCCAATGATATGTTTATTGTGACAGCTGTACGAATTTTATGTAGAAGTTTCGAAACAGTTGGGAATGCTCCAAACAGATGGCGCTGTAATCACAGTATGTAGCGCCCATAAATACTGCGCCGCAGCTAAGAGCGATCAGTTCCACCGCTGAAACGGGAAAGGAGGTTAGCGTACCAAGGAGGAGGTTGAAATCATGTATTCCACTGAACAACGTGTTTTTCTGGTACTGGAATACCACAGGTTAGAACTCAGCCCAGTGGTAACGACGCGCAATTTTCAAACACGATTTAGTGTTCCAAAAGGACCCAACGCGAAAACCATTCCCAAGCTCTTCACCAAATTCTAACGGACAGGCAGTGTGGGTGATAATCGAACGGGGAATGTTGGGCGCAGGCAAAGTGTAGTTATTCCGAAACTGTCGCCACGGTTTCTGGAATTATTCAGCAAAATGCAAGGAAATCCGTCCGAAGTACTGCAACAGAGACTAGTTTGAAGCGATCCAGCATGCAGAAAATTTTGAGACAGAGCCTACACATGTTTCCATTCAAAGCCACAAAGTCATACCTGTACGAGCTGTGCGACAGAGGTCTGACTTTGCGAACCAGATTCTCGCAATGATTAATAATGAAAGATTTGATGCTGGCTGAACCTTGTTCGCAGATGAAGTACACTTGCACCCGAATGAAGTAGTGAATAAGCTTAACTGCCGATTTTGGGGTTTCGAAAATCTCCATTTGTGTGAAGCGAAATTAATGCATTCTCCAAGAGTTACTGTTTGGTCTGCGGTATGCAACAGAGGCATTATTGGCCCTTTTTTCATGCGAGAAACGATCACTAGTGAATGTCACATTGCAATTTTGGAACAATCTGTTGCCACACAGCTAGCGTTGGAGGATCGACCATGCACCGAGTGGTTCGTGCGAGATGGTGCCACACCGCATCGCACCGAACAGGTGTTACGCTTTCTCGCGAGTGTTTAGGGAACAGAGTCACTGCGTTTCAATATTGCAAATTTTGTGGTGCAGGAATGAATTGGCCTCCACATTCACGCGATCTCACTCTTTGCGACTACTTTTTGTGGGGCACTTGACAGTGACTACCGAAATTATCCCACCTCACTGGATGAGCCTGAAACAGCGATATGCGTGGTGTGTAAGTCCTTTTCCGTTGAGACACTAATGGATATCAAATGAAACTCCCTGGTTCCATAGCCCTTCTCAAGTCTCAAACATGTATAATGTATACAGGGTGGTCCATTGATAGTGACCGGGCCAAATGTTGAAAGGTGGCTACACTGTGCCACTGCGCCAGAGATTGCGCCAAAGAGTACTATTAAGCCGCCTCCTCAGTGCTTGTTGAAAGTTCGTAGCAGTCAGTGCGTGTTAGAGCTCGTCGCAGTCAGTGTGTGTTAAGAACTCATAGAGACAGTGTGTGCGTGGGCAGAGCTCGTGGTTGTCGTGAAGTTGGAGTGAGATGTGGTAGTAAAGAGTGTTGTTCCATGTTTTATGCAGTTATTTTGATGGGAGAGATAGCAGATGTTATTGTAATGAGTGCATTTCGTCAATATATATGAAGGTAAAAATTACAATGTTCTTTTATTCATTGTGTATCTGAAATAATGCGTCACTACAGGTTCAGTCAACAAAGCATCTGGCTTGTGTTCTTGTATTAGAGTGAATTTTGGTTTTCTTGCGTAATTATAGTTTTTCTAAATTTCTTTTGTCACGTCAGTATAGTTGGTATTTAAAAATTCTTGTCTTGTTGGAAAAGAACCGTGCCAGATGCGTACGTTGAGTCACACTCCACATACAGAACAGTTACATTTGTGCTTGGATTTTGTAGGTTTTATAGTTGCTGGGGACTTAATTAATTAACTGTGTTTACGAAAATCTTCTTACATTGTTTGTTGCAGTCAGATAGCGTAATAATACTAGTCAGGGCCAGCCGATTACGAGAGACAGCGTAATCGGACATACAGCTACAGCTACTAAAAACTAAAAAAATCATTTTCAATATATATTTAATTAAGCCCCCATGCACGTGGCGACCGCTGCTTCGAATCGTCCCTTGGATTCTTCTGATTGTGAAAATAGTAGACGGTAGTATTGTTGTAGTAATTTGTAGTATAGTAATTGTAGGTTATATTGCATGTGTAGATTTGGTAATTGGCATTCTTCTAATGATATTTTTTTTCTCAGAATTTGATTTGTTGTCTTGTTTACGCGTTTGACAATCTAGTGCAATTATTTCAATTGTCCGATCAATCGTGTTTGAGGGAGTCATTGCATGTGAATAGTACTGTTGGAGATAAGGAGTCATTGTGTGTGATTTTCGAACAGTGACGAATTTTTTGTGTATTTTGTAAATGATTACGCGATCTATGAAAAAGGCAAAAATGATGAATAGTCAGAATAACGAAATTGTTGACATGGCGAACTCGCCAACAGAGGAAGACAGTGTCATGAATAATGTAGTGGAAAACAATTTAATAAGCAAGGAAAATAGTCCGGTAACAGTTCAAAATGTTTCTCAATCAGAAAATTCACAGATTACGAGATTAACGACAGAAGAGATAGAGCAGTTGATGGGTGCTATATTAAATTTGGGATCACGAATGGAAACACAGTTTGAATCACTACTAGGAACAATTAAAACAGTGGGATCTGAAATTAAAACTGAGATGAAATCAATGACAACACGGTTATGCTCAAAAATAAGAACAATTGAAACAGAAATAGGAACAACTAAAACCGAGATGAAAGCAGTGGGATCACAGTTACGATCTGAATTAGAAACTGATAGGGGAACAATGGAAACTCAGTTAGGCTCACGAACGGGAACATATTTCAAAAACATGAAAGACGAATTAAAGAGGGAAGTTAGAGAGGAGGCGCAACCGATTTTGAATTCTCACAATAATAGCTTAATTTCAACAGAAATCAGACAAGAGGAACAGGGCAGGGAACAGGAAGAAGGAGATCGCGTGATAGTACAGAAATTTTCAGAGTTAAATTTACAACGTGCACAAGACAAGGAAGAAATAATTGAAAGAATCGAGGAATCCGTACCAAATGACAGAATAAATAACTTAACGCAACAGTGTGAACACTTAACTACTAAAAGTGACAACACCGACACCCGAGTCGCGACATTTACAGAAGACGTAAATAAACAGAAAGGACAATTAAGTGACTCATCGGAAAGAGTTGAGGACATCTCAGATAAATTGACAAGTCTTAGTTTAGCAGAGGGGTTTGAAGAAAGTAATTTATTTCATTTACGAGAAGCAACAAGAGAGCGCCAGGCGCGTGAACTTGACAATAATCGACATTCGGACTGGGACAGACGCGGTAGGTCTTTGTCGCCACGAGGCGAAAACTTTGACTATAAACACTTTTTGACTGTTCGGAAATTTAAGATCTTCCGCAACTCTAAGAGTGACATACATCCATGTGCATGGCTAGATCAATTTACGTACGCACTTCCGCCAAATTTGCCACTAAGACACAAACTGGAAATTATGTGCAGTTATTAATGTCCTCAGGGGATTCACTACTCTAAGTGAATATGTGCCGTAGCGAGCATAGGCCCCCGAGCTGTAGTGGTGCTATTTCTCTTTTAGTTTTCTGGACCGCTGCCTACTCTTTTACTATTCTTTGCATCTGTCAAAACAACTCTTCGACTATCAATCTATCTAGAGAGTAAGTAAACAATAACCGGATTTGACTAATTTACCCAAAAGTGATTTCGGAAATTGCCATGTGGAGTTACTGTACCTTCAGCAGCATTCATTCATAGTTAAATGAAATTTTACCTGTTTATCTTCGTGACAATATTACTTCATATGTTGACGACATTCTTATTGCTAAACGTTCTTGGAGTGAGCACAACAAAATTTTGGATTCATTATTACGTATTTTTGCACGAGTTGGCATGACAGTGAACTTGGAAAAATCTGAATTTGGTCGTTCTCAGGTGAAATTTCTCGGTCACATTATTTCTACAGAAGGTATTCTTCCTGATCCAGAGAAATTAGACGCTATTCGTAATTATGCTGTACCTACTACAAAACGTGATGTTCGTAGTTTCCTTGGTGTCTGTAATTTTCTTAGACGCTTTGTTAAATTGGACGATTTGGCCACACCTCGTTTATGTGAACTATCTGGAAAGAAATCTAATTGGTGTTGGGATGAGGAAGCTCAGTCAGAATTTGAACAGCTTCGTGATGCTTTAGTTGCTGCTCCACTTCTTTCACATCCGGATTTATTTAAAGAATTTTGTTTGGCGACGGACTCATCATACAAAGGCCTAGGTGCACATTTATTTCAAGAAATAGAAGAAGACGGCGTTGTAGTCCAGAAAACTATTGCATTTGGAAGTCACGTTCTCTCTAAATCCGAAAAGAATTATTCGATTACGGAACTTGAAGCTTTGGCTGTTGTTTGGGCTTTCACAAAATTTCGCACATTTTTGTTTGGCAGACATACGAAGGTTTATACCGATCATCGAGCTCTGGAATTTCTTATGTCAACAAAATTAACTCATGGCAGATTGTCACGATGGGCGTTGTACCTACAGGAATTTGACTTTAGTATTGTTTACATACAGGGTTCTTCTAATATTGTTGCCGATGCTTTATCACGTGCACCTATGGGTTTGAAACAAAGTGCTGAAGAGGACTACAAGGAAAACAATTATTGTTTGATGTATATTCAAGGTGTTGCGTTTGAGAACTTTATTTCGTCTTCGCTCCAGGATATCGCTAAGGAGCAAAATAAGGATCCAATCTGGAAGGACATTAAGGAGAAGTGGAGGAGAAAGGAAAGCGTGGCGATTAGACAGCATTATTTAGTTCGCAATGACATTCTTTTTAAACGAAAATCGGTCGACAACTCCGTTTGGTTAGTTTGTATTCCTGATGAGTGGGTCAATAAATTGATTTGGTATACGCATTTCAGTTATGCACACTTTGGTTCCCGAAAATGCTTTCACAAATTACGAGAAAATTGTTACTTCAGTAATATGGAAAAACGTATTCGATCTGTTCTTGCCAAATGCAAATTATGTCAAATGGCTAAGCCTCCAACGATTTCTCACAGAGCACCGTTGTTTCCCATCATTCCAGCGAAATTAAAGGAGATGGCTGCAGTTGATTTGTTTGGTCCAGTGGTTCGTTCTACTAATGGTTTTGCGTACATTTTCGTAGCAGTGGAACTGACATCAAAATATGTGTGTTTTACACCTTTACGCAAAGCAACAGCTCGTTCAGTATCTAACGCTTTCATCAAACATTTTCTTAAAGAAGTTCGTCATGTTGATAAGGTTATATCAGATAATGGATCACAGTTCCGTTCTAAAATTTGGCTTCGTACTCTACAGCGTCGTAAAATTAAACCAATTTTCATTTCACTTTTTCACCCTCAATCTAACGCTTCAGAGAGATGGATGAAGGAAATCAATAAATTGTGTCGTCTTTATTGTCATCAGAATCACAGAACTTGGGATGAGTATATTCATATTTTTCAAAACATCCTGAATGAACTCCCTAATGATTTAACTTCTTTACCGCCTATAATGATACTGAAAAACAAAGTACCAACAAATCGCATTTCTGAAATCGTTCCTTTTCCGCCTTCACGGAAACTGCGGCATTCTGAAGTTGTTAACCTGGCTCTACAAAATATTGCATCTGCAGCTGCTAGAAGAGAGAAATCAGCTAGACGTCCTGGTCGTTTAAAAATCTTGTCGGTTCGTCAAAAGGTATTAATTAAATCTCATCGTTTGTCTCATAAAGGAAAAGGCTTGTGTCGCAAATTTTTTCTGCTTTATAACGGCCCATATAGAATTCGTAAAATTATACATGATAACACTGTCGAAGTAGAAACTCTTAAATCTCGACGCTCTAAAGGAATACATCATATATCAAACGTTAAAATTTTTGTGGAATGACATACTTGTGAGAAACTAACAGCTAGATGTAAACACGCAGAGAGTACAAGGATACCGCGCTGTGTTTTGGCGGCGGCACATACTCAAAGCAACAGTCAAGTCTGCGCGCCGCACAAGGCAGTCGTTGACCGCGAACAATAGCTTCCTACGTCACGCGCCTACAGCTGATCGAGCGCTCAGTGCGAATGCACTGACAGACGTAAACAAATACACAGTCTAATTTCTCCGATTAAATTCAGTATAAAGCTATAAGGACTTGTTGAATTGTGTTATTAACATTCAGTATTTTGCAGGATACGGTGTATAAAGTATTTAAGACCTTCAGGTAAATTCTGTGCGTGTCCGACGTTAAGACGACTTGCTATCGAGAAATTTTCAGGAAGAATGTAATTTCGAAGAAGAAACTAATAAACTAAAAAGGTAACTATTAATGGAGTTCATTTTTCAGGTAACATATTTCCACTTAGGTACGTACTTTAGACGTAATTTGCTGCTCACGATTACGTGATTCATACTTTGTGCTAAATTTCATGTGCTATGAATTTACTTGTGAAGCGACGTGCTTGTGTACATTTACTGATTTTGACAATTATTGATTAATGAACAGGGTTGTTATTTGTATATATTATGCATCGCTTGGCTGCACTGCTTTTTCACTGATGTCATATTTTTTTTTAATTATGTGCCTGCTGTGCTTATTTATTTAAATTATAATTGTTATCTGATTAATTGTGCTGACTGTGATTATGTATGTATGTTGTACTTTGTGATTTATCTGCTTGCGCCTTCATGTTTACTTATTAAGATGACATATGAACATTTATTTGCTTAGGCTGATATGATGCTAATGACCTGTTTATTACGTAAGGTATATGTTTACTGCTATGCGTATGGATTACATATTTACACATTTCTGTTTTGTTGCCATAACTGCTCTTTAATTTGGTGTATAGAAATGCTGATATACTGTGTATAAACATAGAGTTTAGGTCACACTATTGGATTAATTATAGATTGTTCACTTGGCAGAGCCTCGTTGTAGGGATTGTGCTGCATCCACTTGTTGACATTCTGTTCTCTACTGGTATATTTACTCGCTATTGCTTGTTTTGCTTACGCTCAGTGCCTTATATTTTTAAGATAAGAAAATTAACTGCTATAATTCGACGAACGACATTGGTACAAAGAACTTCGTTGAAGTCACATGAGCTGAGGTTTTATGGAAGCTGTATAAATTTATGCTAATAGGAAGGAAGCTAACGACATGACATACCAATACTAGGTTTAGACCATTGAGAGTTATTACACTGCATTTTTTGTGAGCAATTGAAATAGGAAGTGACACTTGACACAAGAAATACTCCACATGTTTGCTTCTGCTATGATTCTTGAAGTGGTGTACACACTGTGAAATATTATGATCATTCACACTCCGTAATCGTACTTAATTACTGAGAGTTATTCGAACTAAGTCTGTTAGAGGTCAGGTATGCATTTCTTTTATTTAATGATGGACAAGGAACCAAAATGTATCTTATAATTTATAATGAGTAGAAGATTGGGCTCAGATGGATTACACAGAGGTTGTGTGTTGACAATGTGTCTTCGGATTGTATGGGATGCTGAAGTGAAGTTGCATTAGGATTTTATCTGTACTTGTTCGAGGAGACTGACTAGAGGAAAGAGTTGTTATGGAAGTGAAATGATATTGGTGCTGAGGTTTATATTTATCGACGTATTATAGGTATTGAGAGTATATGAAGTTGATGATTATTGGAGTTTTTGTGGACAAGAGGTAAGGTAAATGATATTGATGATAAGACGTATTGAAGAGGTATTATTGAGGTATTATTGAGATTATGTGATGCTGATGATTATTGGAGTTTTGGTGGATAAGAGGTAAAGTAAGTGAGGAGCATATTTTTTTTTTTTTTTTTTTTTGTTGTTGGTCTTATGGAACAAGGAGGATGAAGATAGCAGACTAGAACACTAAAATAGAAGGAAGATAGTCTATACACACACTTTGTTAAATCACTAAGCAGTATATACTTTTTTTTGGAGAGAGGAAGTAATTGCATATCTTGGCTCACTGACAGTTGTTCAACAACAGTACATTTGATCTGGCTTGGCAAACATTGGTCTTGACATGATGACTATGACGTTGACTAACTATTATTGACTATTATACATTGCTGCCAGTACTACTTGATACACATGATGAACATCAGATTTAGACAGATGGCTCACTGACAGTTGTTCAACAACAGTACATTTGATCTGGCTTGGCAAACATTGGTCTTGACATGATGACTATGACGTTGACTAACTATTATTGACTATTATACATTGCTGCCAGTACTACTTGATACACATGATTAACATCAGATTTAGACAGAATTTCATTTACACAATTAACACTATTCAGTTACACAGTAGTACTTAATGTGGATGAGAGATGAGTGAGTGTGTTCTGTGTGTTTTCCTTTACTAATCCTACCCACCTATCTCCTAAATATTATTTTATTTGTTTGTAGTGGCTTGCACTGACACCCATGAATATTATACGTTTACTGGTATTTGTGTATTGTAATAGTTAATAGGATAATTATCTGATATCATTTGTGTGTTTGTTATGATTTGTATGTTACTGTAAAAGCATTTGTATGTGCATTCAAACTATTGTTCATGCCTGAACTGTCTGATTAGTGAAGATAAATATTCTGAACTGTTACCTGCACTTTTCAACATGATGTGTGACATTAGGACATGTTTAATTTCTGCTCATAAACTCTGATGAACAGTGTGATCAGTGTTAGTGAATTTTGTAGAACTGTTTCTACTGAAATGATGTCATTTGTTGGTGTCTGCACCTACTCAACATTGCTGGGTGCCTCTGATGGACTGCTTCTACTGAACTAATGTGACTTGTTGCTGTGTGTACCTCTTGAGCTTTACTGAGTGCCACTGTTAGAACTGTTTCTACTGAGATGAAGTCACTTGTTGCTGTCCGCACCTACTCAACATTGCTGGGTGCAACTGATGAACTGTTTTTACTGAAATGAAGTCACTGGTTGCTGTCTGCACCAACTCAACATTGCTGGGTGCCACTGATGGACTGCTTCTACTGAAAAGATGTCCCCTATTGCTGTGAGCACCTACTCAACATTGCTGGGTGCCACTGGTGGACTGCTTCTACTGAAATGATGGTCACTTGTTGGTGTCTGCACCTGCTCAACATTGCTGGGTGCCTCTGATGGACTGCTTCTACTGAAATAATGTCACTTGTTGCTGTCTGCACCTGCTCAACATTACTGGGTGCAACTGATGGACTGCTTCTACTGAAATGATGTCACTTGTTGGTGTCTGCACCTGCTTAACATTGCTGGGTGCCACTGATGAACTGTTTCTACTGAATTAATGTGACTTGTTGCTGGGTGTACCTGCTAAACTTTACTGGGTGCCACTGATGGACTGCTTTTACTGAAAAAATGTTACCTGTTGGTGTTCTTTTTTTTGTATAAACTAATCATTGAAAGCATTTTATGTGAACATTTGTATAAACTGATTTTTTTGTATATTGTGTAAACTATTATGTAAAGCCACATGCATGAAAAGAAGTTGTATTGCTTACTGTATTTCATATGTTAGGTTAGTAAAAGGTCAGTGCAAAGCCAAAATTTTAACTAATTATGTGATATTTAGGTATTAATATTATCTTTTATTTTTGTCTGTATTTTTGTGGACGAATTTGGTGGTATTTTCACCACCAATGCTGGCAAAAATACCATCAAATTCTGGCCTGTGGAGGAGGGGCATATGAAAGGTGGCTACACTGTGCCACTGCGCCAGAGATTGCGCCAAAGAGTACTATTAAGCCGCCTCCTCAGTGCTTGTTGAAAGTTCGTAGCAGTCAGTGCGTGTTAGAGCTCGTCGCAGTCAGTGTGTGTTAAGAACTCATAGAGACAGTGTGTGCGTGGGCAGAGCTCGTGGTTGTCGTGAAGTTGGAGTGAGATGTGGTAGTAAAGAGTGTTGTTCCATGTTTTATGCAGTTATTTTGATGGGAGAGATAGCAGATGTTATTGTAATGAGTGCATTTCGTCAATATATATGAAGGTAAAAATTACAATGTTCTTTTATTCATTGTGTATCTGAAATAATGCGTCACTACAGGTTCAGTCAACAAAGCATCTGGCTTGTGTTCTTGTATTAGAGTGAATTTTGGTTTTCTTGCGTAATTATAGTTTTTCTAAATTTCTTTTGTCACGTCAGTATAGTTGGTATTTAAAAATTCTTGTCTTGTTGGAAAAGAACCGTGCCAGATGCGTACGTTGAGTCACACTCCACATACAGAACAGTTACATTTGTGCTTGGATTTTGTAGGTTTTATAGTTGCTGGGGACTTAATTAATTAACTGTGTTTACGAAAATCTTCTTACATTGTTTGTTGCAGTCAGATAGCGTAATAATACTAGTCAGGGCCAGCCGATTACGAGACACAGCGTAATCGGACATACAGCTACAGCTACTAAAAACTAAAAATATTTTCAATCATTATATTTAATTAAGCCCCCATGCAATGTCTCACGAAATAAGTGTCAAACGAAAAAACTACAAAGAACGAAACTCGACTAGCTTGAAGGGGGAAACCGGATGGCGTTATGGTTGGCCGGTTAGATGGCGCTGCCGTAGGTCAAACGGATATCAACTCCATTTTTTTAAATAGGAACCCCCATTTTTTATTACATATTGGTGTATTACGTAAAGAAATACGAATGTTTTAGTTGGACCACTTTTTTCGCTTTGTGATAGATGGTGCTGTAATAGTCACAAAAGTATAAGTACGTGGTATCACGTAACATTCTGCCAGTGCGGACGGTATTTGCTTCGTGATACATTACCCGTGTTAAAATGGACCATTTACCAATTGCGGAAAAGGTCGATATCGTGTTGATGTATGGCTATTGTGATCAAAATGCCCAACGGGCGTGTGCTATGTATGCTGCTCGGTATCCTGGACGACATCATCCAAGTGTTCGGACCGTTCGCCGGATAGTTACGTTATTTAAGAAAACAGGAAGTGTTCAGCCACATGTGAAACGTCAGCCACGACCTGCAACAAATGATGATGCCCAAGTAGGTGTTTTAGCTGCTGTCGCGGCTAATCCACACATCAGTAGCAGACAAATTGCGCGAGAATCGGGAATCTCAAAAACGTCGGTGTTGAGAATGCTGCATCAACATCGATTGCACCCGTACCATATTTCTATGCACCAGGAATTGCATGGCGACGACTTTGAACGTCGTGTACAGTTCTGCCACTGAGCACAAGAGAAATTACGGGACGATGACAGATGTTTTGCACGCGTTCTATTTAGCGACGAAGCGTCATTCACCAACAGCGGTAACGTAAACCGGCATAATATGCACTATTGAGCAACGGAAAATCCACGATGGCTGCGGCATTATGGGAGGAAGGATAATTGGCCCCCATTTTATCGATGGCCATCTAAATGGTGCAATGTATGCTGATTTTCTACGTAATGCTCTACCGATGTTGCTACAAGATGTTTCACTGCATGACAGAATGGCGATGTACCTCCAACATGATGGATGTCCGGCACATAGCTCGCGTGCGGTTGAAGCGGTATTGAATAGCATATTTCATGACAGGGAGATTAGTCGTCGAAGCACCATATCATGACTCGCACGTTCACCGGACCTGACGTCCCCGGATTTCTTTCTGTGAGGAAAGTTGAAGGATATTTGCTATCGTGATCGACCGACAACGCCTGACAACATGTGTCAGCGCATTGTCAATGCATGTGCGAACATTACGGAAGGCTAACTACTCGCTGTTGAGAGGAATGTCGTTACACGTATTGCCAAATGCATTGAGGTTGACGGACATCATTTTGAGCATTTATTGCATTAATGTGGTATTTACAGGTAATCACGCTGTAACGGCATGCGTTCTCAGAAATGATAGGTTCACAAAGTTACATGTATCACATTGAAACAACCGAAATAAAATGTTCAAACGTACCTACGTTCTGTATTTTAATTTTAAAAAACCTACCTGTTACCAACTGTTTGTGACTATTACAGCGCCATCTATCACAAAGCGAAAAAAGTGGGCCAACTAAAACATTCATATTTCTTTACTTACTACACGAATATGTAATAAAATATGGGGGGTTCCTACTTAAAAGAACGGAGTTGATATCCGTTTGACCTATGCCAGCGCCATGTAGCGGGCCAACCATAGCGCCATCTGGTTTCCCTCTTCAAGCTAGACGAGTTTCGTTCTTTGTAGTTTTTTGTTTGATGCTTATTTCGCGAGATATTTGGCCCGGTCACGATCAATGGACCACCTTGTATACACGGTCTGAAGCAACGAATGAAATTTTTTTAATCTAAAGCCAGGATTCGAACGTGGGTCTTCTGCTCAGTAGGCAGATGCGCAAACCACTACGCCACCCTGGCGCAGTGGCTTTGCATAA
The DNA here is from genome assembly GCF_021461385.2 of Schistocerca piceifrons. Classification (NCBI taxonomy): domain Eukaryota; kingdom Metazoa; phylum Arthropoda; class Insecta; order Orthoptera; family Acrididae; genus Schistocerca; species Schistocerca piceifrons. The sequence goes on along the minus strand of NC_060142.1, from coordinate 549,349,064 downwards.
CTCGACGGGCTACTCGAGAACGCCTCCATTCGCAGTCCAAATTCCCGTTCACGCTTCAGTCCACTTGTTATTCCCCCTAAACTCGAACAGCATTGCACAGTCTCTCCAGCTCTGTTGGAACAGAACGTCAGCATCAAACGAAATGGATGATTCTGACTGAAATTGCACAAGGAGTCAGATCGGGCGAATGTGGAGGTCGATCCCTCCCTGTGTTAGAAAATTTGCAATAATTATGTCTCGAATATCAAGTGTGCTGAAGGGTGATTGGGAATTTGCACTGAGAAGCGAGGTATGCTAGGACTGACCGTGTAGCTGTGCAAAGCCGCTTTGCCAGGGTAGTGTAGTGGTTAGCGCATCTGCCTAATGAGGAGGTTCGAGACCTCGCCTTCGTACAAACTTCCATTCATCGCTCCAGTCGCTATACATACATCAGTAAAGGACGTGATGGCAAATTTCATCGTTCATTTGCGCCACCGCTGTACTACGAGTGATGAACATTTCGATAGGGTTGCGTTCACTGCTGGTAGAGGACGAGTTTCATTATGCACGCTGATATTGACCGAGCTGCACAGTGTGCAGCGCCATCTGTTAGCAGCTTACTGAGCTATTTCGAAACTTCAGTATAAGAATTCTTGCGGATTTCACATTAAACATTTCTGTTGTTGCACTCGTCTATCGATCTTAGTTTTGAACTCAGCGATTCTTCCGCCAGACACTCCGTATCATTTGCCACAGACCGTCTGCCAACCTGTGGATTACGTGTGCAGTATATCGTGTGCGATATCTCAAATTTTTAGCGCCGAATCTCACAAAATGAGAGCACATGAGGTTGAAATTTCCTGGCAGATTAAAGCTGCGTGCCGGACCAAGACTCGAACTCGGGACCTAGAAGACAAGGTATTGGCGCAAGTGAAGCTGCGAGGAGGGGTCGTGAGTTGTGCTCGGGTATCCCAGTTGGCGCTGGGACTGTAGCTCATCTTAAAAAAAATGCCTGAATGAAAGGATCAACAACGAACGTCAACAGATGTCATGTGACGTCCGCTACGATCAAATACAACGATCAACAGCAAACAAAAATAAAATGGTAGAGCACTTGCCCAAGAAGACAAAGGTCCCGAGTTCGAGTCGCGGTCCAGCACACAGGTTTTAACTGCCAGCAAGTTTTACATCAGCGCACACTACGCTACAGACTGAAAATTTCATTCTTGCACGTGAGATTGTTGACGGCAGGGGGGGGGAGGGATGTTCCGATCGCCTAGTTCTTGTGGTGCAATTCGACAGAGGTAGGGTATGTTGTGGTATTCCCTAACAACATTCCACTATCGTCTACGACGAAACAAAGATAACAAGCATCGATCATGGAGACGAGACAAATATGCCCCTGGCGGCAGAAGAAAGAGGAAGCAATAAGGTGTTCCAAAACGATTCATCCCATTTCTTAGGGCTTCGTCGTCTACGTGAATGGAGATAGAAACCGTTGTGTATGAGGCGGAACTATGGGCCTCATGGAAAAAGGGGTGACCCGGCTGAGTCACTGAATTTGACTATTAGTCTGATCACGAGGCGTGGCCATTAATTGCATGCGTTGATCACGTAGGCTGACGCGAGGATCAATGAACTATACTTGACGGGATGTATCTGGAACATCTTAGCTGATTAGAAAGTTAGTAGACAGGAATGCCATTAAATACTTAGATGTATTTCTGCATCAGCGGTGAAAGTCGATCTTGACTTCGTACAATAATATTTACAAGTGTAATTATAGACTGAACTGCGAATACTGCTTCACAATTCTGATTGCTTTACACATATAGATCAATTGTCAATCCATAAACTGTATAGGGAGCCTGGCTAGGTCGTAGCTACTGACTTAGCTGAAGGCTATGCTAACTAGCGTCCCTGTAAATGAGGTCTCTGAAGCTATAACGAGTGAACCATTCCTATTAAAGTCGGCTGTAGAACTGGGTAGTGCGCTAGCTTGCCTCGTCAGACCAGCCGAGTGGCGGCGCTCGGTCTGCTAGCGCCGACAGTGGCGACTCGCGGGTCCGATGTGTACTGACGGACCGCGGTCGATTTGAAGCCTACAACGTAGCAAGTGTGGTGCCTTGCGGTGACACCACAGAAACTGGGGTGTATGTTGACTTAGGCGTCGAAACTATAAGGCTGGCTTGGCTCCATTTCAGTCGAGTCACGCGGTTGCCTGCTCAGGTCCCCTGACGTAACTTTACAGCAAGCTCTCCCGCTCGTTCCTCACGTTTAGTGCGTCGAGTCAAGTCAGCGACATCACAACAACAGAAGGTGTTTTTGCGTTCTCCGTTTCTACAAGTAGCTCTGTTACAGACGTGCGGCGTGATTTGCATGAAGAGTACGGCTTCGCATTACCTATAAGGAAAGGACTGTAAGGGTCTCGCACTGTAGTGTTGGTCTCCAATGCCCCCTGATCCCATAGCAGCCGCGCGGGATTAGCCGAGCGGTCCGCGGCGCTGCAGTCATGGACTGGGCAGCTGCTCCCGGCGGAGGTTCGAGTCCTCCATCGGGGATGGGTGAGTGTGTTTGTTCTTAGGGTAATTTAGGTTAAGTAGTGTGTAAGCTTAGGGACTGGTGACCTTAGCAGTTAAGTCCCATAAGATTTCACACACATTTGAACATTTTTTTTATCCCATAGCATGTGATACGTTATTTTTTCTTGGGGAGGGGGGGGGGGGCATGGGAAATATGTCTTTATGCCTCCCATTACGCCGAATAGCAACAGCGGTGAGTTCAGTAACTTCACACATGGTCGAAAAAATATGAAACGAGTTTGACTACCGTGTGAACGTCTGTCGTGCATCTAGTAGTGGGCAACTCAGCGTTTGTGAAAGGTAAATAAACAGTTTGAACCCAAACGAGAATTATAAAAAGTACCAAAAGGTTATGTGTTCATGCATGTAAAAGTTTCCCCCACGTCCTATACTCAATTTAAAATCGACCCCAAATTTTTGTCTTCATTATGTAGAAGGTATAGCCTTTTAAAATGGGATGAATCTTTTCGTAACTCCTTGGTATTACAGAATGTCTCACAGACGTTCATAAAACTGGAGCACAGTATTTAGAATTTTACAGACGACAGTAGTTAGGAGTTTTTCGTAAGACGTGTGGAGGCGGTGCGTAATATTGCGACTTCGGCCGTGGAGGTGAGTGAACTTAGGAGGCCAGTCTGAGGACACCGAAACGGATGCGCTGGCGTTCCGGAAGCGGCTGCAAACCAACACAGGGCCGGGCGGTGCCATCGCCTGCGTGGGGGAACCCGGGCTGGCAGGAAAACCCGAGGGGCATTCATAAAGAGTCATCCCTCCCCCCTCTCCCTCAAATTCCGCCTGAATGAATTCGGCCGCAGCTGGCGCGCGCCGCTGCAGGATGCCGGCCCCCACACCCTGCCATCGCTACGTTCAATCGTGCTTAAAATATTCTGCTACGCCACAATAAACTCAGAAGTAAACGTAGCAGTTATCTCACAAGTCATTAACATTGTCGTAAAAATAAATTAGTAAGGTTTTTGACTAATACAGCTCCAGTACATTAGTTCCAGATTGAAACATTCAGACTGCAGTGGGCGTAGATATCATTTTCATGAGTATTAACTGACTCGTGAACATGCGGAGAAAAATGTTGCCCGTTGACCTTATCCAGTACTTTGCTCGTCGGCGTTATGTGCGGTCACTAGGTAGACCCACTAGGGTGGTGTTTCCCAACCTTTCTTAGACCATTAACCCTAAGTGCAATTAGACATTAGCTAGTACCCCTGCCAATCCCCTCCCCCCCCCCCCCCCCTCGTCCTGCTGTCTGTTGCCCCCTCTTCGCCTACATTACTACCAATTTCAGCACCTAAAAGTAGAATGAAAGACTTTTCTTGGAACACATTTTTTAAATGACGAAAGATGAATGAGATTTTGTGTGTGTGTGTGTGTGTGAGTGTGTGTTAGAATGAATGACGAAGGAATTCTAGGTGCATCACACGTGCTACCCACAACTCCTCCTCAGATAGGGAAGCTAACTATCCACAGTGAGGGTCGATACTTGTTACAAAACATGTTTCCCCTGCACTACTCCCCTCCATTGCGGCACTCCCTTGACCTGCACACTGCAACCCCATTTAAAATCAACCAAATTAAAATGTGTGCACTATACTTACCGTTCGTAAATAGCTTGATTGCTGCACTGCTTACTACTGAACTGGCAGAAATTGGAAGACTTTCAGGCTGTTAATGGTTTGTGTCTGCCTTCGCCCACTAATACCAATAATAATAATAATATACATTATTATAATAATAATACTATGTATTATTATGTATGTAGTTTTGTAGGGCGGGCAACCACAGCCAAACTTCGACATTTTTCCAAAGTAAATTCCGCACTGGCTGTATCAATGATTTTTATTAAATCTGCGACCGGTTTCGCACCACTTATCGCTGCATCCTCAGGCAATATGCGCTATTTATAACATGGTAACGTTGAACATTCCCCTGTAGCCACTCCCCACCATTCACGTCCAATATACCGTCATCTGGTGAAAGCGGTAGTTAAAATGCAATTTTTTTAAAAAAAAAAGGCTGATTATTTTATTACATTACAGTCGTGGAACGTGTTAATCGACGCAGCAAAGTGGTTTAGTGTCAGCCAGTATGCCTTCGGAATTTCAATAGTAATGTTGTCGGTGATGCGCAAGGCCTCTTTTGTAATGTCTGCCAATAAAATTTGTGTCTTCGTAACGCTCTCGCGCTCTCACTTGTAAGGTGTCAGGCAAATCCAACACCTTCCATGAAAACCCTGACATGATAAGCAAATCCAGTAGTATGTCACATAGCTCCGAATAAATCGTGACATTAAATTAACCAAAGTAATAAGAGTAACGAGTGAGGAAATGGAATACCACAGACTAACACAAGAACGCCTAAATGCATGTCATACCTTCCCACCGTGAGACAGACGCAGTTCTGAGGGGAGAAACGAGAACAAAAGCCGAGAGCAGAACCGTGTTAAGCGAGAAGGCCCTACGATAAGGGACGGACACCCACGTCGCCAGCTAACCGCTACGACAACACCACCCGCAAGTTTTAGCGTGAGACTTTTTCGCTTTTCTGTTACGTTGCAAATTTTAAAAACATTGCCCCACCACGAAAAGTATAACGTTTCTCATTGGATAGACAGAATTTTTGTAGGCGGAGCTTAAGGTTAACATTGAGACCCTGATTGGTCAGATGAAAACACAGCCAGATAGTTTTTTTTTTTTTTACACCAACTTCGGTAAATTGTAGTAAGGAGAAGTTAGGACAGAGTTGCTTCCGAGACGGAGAGGTGAGCGGACCTGTGCTGCTCGTCGCCCCCTGACGAACATCGACAAGGTAATGAACGCACGCGATGCCGCATAACAGCGCATAAAGCTTCACTCAGAAATGCAGAAGCCTCATCTGTTACAACCCCTTTCTGCGTAATACTAGTGTCGATCGTCAATTAAAGCTCATGGTGTTCACATTTGCCACTTGAAGTAAAAATCTGAAACGCCGCGAAGATTTTTCTGTTATATTACTATCGAGAAGCCACATCAGCCACTGTAATTTACGACAAGTTAGATAAGTAATTAAAGATAATTGAGGGTCACTGTAGACCATTCTGATAGTTTTCTCTTTTGTAAAACTTAATTTAAACCTACATTATAGATGTGATATGGCATAGGTCATCCTTCGATCCATTGTAGAACTTGGAAACCCATTCAGGGAATATTCGTTCACATTTTTGGTGAACGCAGTTGGTTTTTACCATCCTGTATTAAAACATTTCCTTTTCTCAATAGTGCAATTTATAAACGATGTTTTGTGAGTAGAATAAAATTTCCAATGGTAAAATTAACTGCTTTTTCGACGTTATTTTACCAGCTAACTAAAAGTAGGAAAGCCTTGAACCCCTTCCACTAAATTTAGTTGGTATTAAGATTCTTTTACAGGGAGTGCAGTGGAGCTGACGCTGAAATCATTAAGTATTTGGTTATATCATCGCTAGTCTCACTGAACTCTTCTGAATTCTACATGTCATGTGTGGTCTGGCGTCTCCTTACCAGCAACAGGTCCCAGGTTCAAACTAGTCAATTCCCTAAAAAACACGCTCAGAGCGTCGTTGCGCGAAAGTGGTAGGGAGACACGATATAGAACGAACAGACACCACGCAGAAAGTTTAGAAACTACTCGATAGTGCGAGAAAACTCGCAGCTCTTCGTTGGATCTCCTCCATTTCTTTTATTAATCCTATTTGGTAAGAGTGTCAGAGCGATGAGCAGCATTCAAGAATCGGTCGAAATAGTGTATCAGAAGCTAGATATTTCGTGAAAGCATTACATTTACTAAATATTCTTCCAATGAACCTCAGTCCGGTATCTGCTTTTCCTACAATCTGTTTTGTGTGGTCATTCGCCTACGGCCGCTCCAGACAGTTACTCCTTGGTATTTCACGAGGAGCTTTCAGTAAAAGCAACACATTTTTTCGGGCAATTTCGGTCAAATAAAATGTTTAATTTGTTTTGGAACATCGTGGAATATTCCCGCTTCAGCCGCTGTAGTTCCATGAAGTTGCAATAGATGGTGGCGTTGTAAGTGAACCTTAAGGCTGCATCCGTAACGGTGGTGCGTTCCAGGAGCAGAGCTATCAGTGAGATTTTCTTGGCGGAAAGCCAGAGCGTCGGAGATAGTCATAGGTGCTTGCAGAATGTCTACGGAGACCTAGCTGTGAACAAAAGCTCGGTGACTCGTTGGGCGAGGCGTCTCTCGTCATCGCAACAAGGCTCACAAACCTGTCCCATCTCCCGCTTGCCGGCCGGTCGCACAAAGCTGTGACTCCTGCAATGTTGGAACGTACAGACACACTCATTCGAGGTGTTCGAAGGATCACAGTCAAACACCTGGATGCACAACTCGTCGTCTCTGATGGTAGTGTTGACACACTCGTCATGAGTTGGGATTCTCAAAAATGTGTGCCCGCTGATTTCCTCGCCGGCTGACAGAAGACCATATTGAGCAACGAAGAAGTTTGCGCCTTACGAGGCTGATCGTGAGAATTTTTTGTCGAACATCGTCAGGAGTGATGAAACAAGCATTCGTCACTTCGAACCGGAAGCAAAACGCCAATCCACGGAGTAGCGGCATATCACCTCTCCTGCGAAAAAAACAAAGTTCGAAGCCGCACCCTCAGCCGGTATGTGCAGGTAAGTGCCGAGAAAAACTGTGAGGGACGGGAAAACCCACAGTGGTTCAACAACAAAGTTAGGAAACTACTGCGAAAGCGAAGAGAGCTTCACTGCAAATTTAAACGCAGCCAAAACCTCTCAGACAGACAGAAGGTAAACGATGTCAAAGTTTGCGTAAGGAGGCCTGTGCGTGAAGCGTTCGGTGAATTCGAAGGTAAAATTCTATCTACCGACTTGACAGAAAATCCTAGGAAGTTCTGGTCTTACGTTAAATCAGTAAGTGGGTCGAAACAGCATATCCAGACGCTCTGGGATGATAATGGCATTGAAACAGAGGATGACACGCGTAAAGACCTTTTTCCAAAGCTGTTTCACAGAGGAAGACCGCACTGCAGTTCCTTCTCTAAATCCTCGCACGAACGGAAAAATGGCTGACATCGAAATAAGTGTCCAAGGAATAGAAAATCAACTGAAATCACTCAACAAAGTCCACTGGACCTGACGGAATACCGAAAAAATGATTCAAATGGCTCTGAGCACTATGGGACTTAACTACTGAGGTCATCAGTCCCCTAGAACTTAGAACTACTTAAACCTAACTAACCTAAGGACATGACACACATCCATGCCCGAGGCAGGATTCGAACCTGCGACCGTAGCGGTCACACGGTTCCAAACTGACGCGCTTAGAACCGCACGGCCACACCGGCCGGCACGGAATACCAATTCGATTCTATACAGAGTACGTGAAAGAATTTGCCCACCTTCTAACAGCCGTGTACCGCAAGTCTCTAGAGGAACGAAAGGTTCCAAATGATTTGAAAAGAGCACAGGTAGTTCCAGTTTTCAGGAAGGGCCGTCGAGCAGATGCACAAAACTATAGGCCTACATCTCTGACATCGATCTGTTGTAGAATTTTAGAACACGTTTTTTGTTCGCGTATCATGTCATTTCTGGAAACCCAGAATCTACTCTGTAGGGATCAACATGGATTCCGGAAACAGCGATCGTGTGAGACCCAACTCGCTTTATTTGTTCATGAGACCCAGAAAATATTAGATACTGGCTCCCAGGTAGATGCCATTTTCCTGGACTTCCGGGAGGCGTTCGATACAGTTTCGCACTGTCGCCTGATAAACAAAGTAAGAGCCTACGGAATATCATACCAGCTGTGTGGCTGCATTGAAGAGTTTTTAGCAAACAGAACACAGCATGTTGTTCTCAATGGAGAGAAGTCTACAGATTTAAAGTAACCTCTGGCGTGCCACAGAGGAGTGTTATGGGACCATTGCTTTTCACAATATATATAAATGACCTAGTAGATAGTGTCGGAAGTTCCATGCGGCTTTTCGCGGATGATGCTGTAGTACACAGATAAGTTGCAGCATTAGAAAATTGCAGCGAAATGCAGGAAGATCTGCAGCGGATAGGCACTTGGTGCAGGGAGTGGCAACTGACCATTAACATAGACAAATGTAATGTATTGCGAATATATAGAAAGAAGGATCCTTTGATAGCGGAAGAAACACTGGTAGCAGTTACTTCTGTAAAATATCTGGGAGTATGCGTGCGGAACGATTTGAAGTGGAATGATCATATAAAATTAATTGTTGGTAAGGCGGGTGCCAGGTTGAGATTCATTGGGAGAGTCCTTAGAAAATGTAGTCCATCAACAAAGGAGGTGGCTTACAAAACACTCGTTCGACCTATACTTGAGTATTGCTCATAAGTGTGGGATCCGTACCAGGTCGGGTTGATAAAGGAGATAGAGAAGATCCAAAGAAGAGCGGCGCGCTTTGTCACAGGGTTACTTGGTAAGCGTGATAGCGTTACGGAGATGTTTATCAAACTCAAGTGGCAGACTCTGCAAGAGAGGCGCTCTGCATCGCGGTGTAGCTTGCTGTACAGGTTTCGAGAGGGTGCGTTTCTGGATGAGGTATCGAATATATTGCTTCCCCTTACTTATACCTCCAGAGGAGATCACGAACGTAAAATCAGAGAGATTCGAGCGCGCACGGAGGCTTTCCGGCAGTCGTTCTTCCCGCGAAGCATACGCGACTGGAACAGGAAAGAGAGGTAATGCCCGTGGCACGTAAAGTGCTCTCCGCCACACACCGTTGGTTGGCTTGCGGAGTATAAATGTAGATGTAGATGTAGAAGTTAAGGGACTCTGAAGCGCTTATTCTATTTGATGACTTCCCTCGTGGTGCAACGATCAACTGAAAAGTGCAATGTGCTGTTCTCAGGGAACTGAAGAAACGACTTCAGCGTGTTCGTCACCAAAGTAATTCAAAGGAACGCATGCTTCTCCATGACAACGCAAGGCCTCGCACACAAGTCAGCCGGCCGGTGTGGCCGTGCGGTTCTAGGCGCTACAGTCTGGAACCGCGTGACCGCTACGGTCACAGGTTCGAATCCTGCCTCGGGCATGGATGTGTGTGATGTCCTTAGGTTAGTTAGGTTTAAGTAGTTCTAAGTTCTAGGGGACTGATGACCTCAGATGTTAAGTCCCATAGTGCTCAGAGCCATTTGATTCACACACAAGTCTGCGCACCCAAGAGATGCTCACAAATCTTCTTTGGACTGTTCTTCCTCAAGCACCATACAGTTCGGATCTCGCACCTTGCCGCTAAGTCCGTTTGGCCCAGTCAGCGGGAAGCAATACGTGGATGGTGGGGAGGTTACTGATGCAGCAAGAGGTTGGCGCCAACCGTGACTAGCAGACTGGTACCGTGAGGACATACGGGCCCTCTCATTAAGCTGGCGTCGCACTGAACAGAGATTACCTTGAGAAACAGAGTATTGTAGCCAAAAAAGCGCGAATGTATTGAAATCCTGAATGAAACCAACCTGCTTCAGAAAGAAAGCGTTGCATTAGTTACTGAACGACCCTCGTACAAATTAAGTTCCTCACGGGCAAGGAGGGAGTAGCCGTAGTAGAGTGACAGAACGGTAATGTGGGGTTTGGCCACGCGGATGTGTGGATTTTCTGGCGATAGCGATCGCTGCAGCGGTAATGCTGCGCGGCGTGCTGGGAGCCGCTACGTTCCGTGAGGAATGTGAGCAATCGGCGGCCACCAGGGTCGGCCTCACCTTACCGCGCCTGCGGGGCACGACGTCCGGAGGCGGCGGCGTGACAAGGCGCAGGCACACCACACCACGCCTCGCCTGGCCCAGTTGAGGTCGCTGCTCCGCAAGGCCGACCAGCACCGGGAATACCGGCATTCGGGCGGCCGCTAGTCACACCTGTCAGCGTTATGGGCGCCCAGGAGGGTACTGAGCAGCTGTCAGTGTGTTCTCAGTAGCGTGCAGTACGCTGTGTGTCGTGTCTTCCAGAAGCAGGCACTTGCCTATACGAGACATCCACATGATCTCACTGACAAGGGAACCTCCCCATCGCACCCTCCTCAGATTTAGTTATAAGTTGGCACAGTGGATAGGCCTTGATAAACTGAACACAGATCAATTGAGAAAACAGGAAGAAGCTATGTGGAACTGTGAAAAAATAAGCAAAATATACAAACTGAGTAGTCCATGGGCCACATAGGCAACATCATGGAAAGTTTTAGTTTGGGGGCGACGTGGTCCCGTGGTAGCGTGAGCAGCTGGAGAACGAGAGGTCCTTGGTTCAAGTCTTCCCTCGAGTGAAAATTTTACTTTCTTTATTTTTGCATAATTATTATCTGTCCGTTCGTTCATTGACGTCTCTGTTCACTGTAATAAGTTTAGTATCTGTGTTTTGCGACCGCATCGCAAAACCGTGCGATTAGTAGACGAAAGGACGTGCCTCTCCAATGGGAACCGAAAACATTTGATCGCAAGGTCATAGGTCAACCGATTCCTCCACAGGAAAACACATCTGATATATTCTATACGACACTGGTGACGGCATGTGCGTCACATGACTGTAATATGTTGTCGACCCACCTAACTTGTACACTTGGCGAATGGGTAAAAAGATTCTTCTACCTTGCCCGATTTAGGTTTTCTTGTGGATGTGATAATCACTCCCAAAAAAGTGATGAAAACATAAGAGTTTGTCACATAAACTGAAAATAAAAAAATTAAACTTTTCACTCGATGGAAGATTTCAATCTAGGACCTTTCGTTCCGCAGTTGCTCACGTTACCACAAGACCACGGCGCTCCTGCGCTCCGAGTGTCCTTGATGCCTATCTTCCCATGAACTACTCAGTTTCTATATTTCACTTATTTTTTCACAGTTCCACACAACTTCTTCCTGTTTTCTCAATTGATCCGTGTTCAGTTTTTCAAGGCCTATCCACTGTGCCAACTTATAACTAAATCTGAGGGGGGTGCGATGGGGAGGTTCCCTTGTGAGACTGTAACACCACATCAAACGTGGCCCATACAGTTGGGTGATCATTTTCCCGTTAGTGTAATATTTCTGGCTTAGTCAGCCATCATATTAGGCTCCAAGAAGCTGTTCCCAGAGCAGTGGAGATGCAAGAAGTATATAGATAACGAAATGTGGTGTGAGGTACCTGTGACAGATGTTAGATTCGCTACCATTCCTGTGAGAAAGACCGCCTGCATAATGCTACTGCTCTGTGATTGGCTGCTGTGCTCGGAGCAAGGGCGCCAAAACGTTATAGTTATTATTATTAGGTAAACTACTCATTGGAATGGCTTCACTTCTTAATATAAATATCTCTCAACAGCTGACTATCAATCAGTCATTTTAGAATTATTTACAACAATTTAAATCAAAAACAAAAGACTGACGAAATTGCACACGAAGCACTTCGGAAGTGTTCGGATCACGCCTTTTCTGGTATGGCGCGCGAAGTGTTTCGGGCTGTTCGTCACTCTGGATTAGGCAGTCGAGAAGAACAGATATGTTCTCTGTCGTAGGATGTGTTTCGAATTTTTATGTAAGTTCCTGTTCGTCACTCTGGATTAGGCAGTCGAGATGTACAGTCATGTTTTCTGTGGCAGGATGTGTTTGCCAATATTCAGTTTTAAAAGATTCACTCCGGTAGTCATTCAAATTATGAAGGTGGCATGGGTAAAATACAGGGAGCGAATGGCTATTTACAATTTTTACAGAAACCAGATGGCAGTTATAAGAGTCGAGGGGCATGAAAGGGAAGCAGTGGTTGGGAAGGGTGTGAGACAGGGTTGTAGCCTCTCCCCGATGTTATTCAATCTGTATATTGAGCAAGCACTAAAGGAAACAAAAGAAAAATTCAGAGTAGGTATTAAAATCCATGGAGAAGAAATAAAAACTTTGAGGTTCGCCGATGATATTGTAATTCTGTCAGAGACAGCAAAGGACCTGGATGAACAGCTGAATGGAATGGGCAGTGTCTTGAAAGGAGGATATAAGATGAACATCAACAAAAGCAAAACGAAGATAACGGAATCTAGTTTGAATTAAGTCGGGTGATGCTGAGGGAATTAGATTAGGAAATGAGACACTTAAAGTAGTAAAGGAGTGTTGCTATTTGGGGAGCAAAATAACTGATGATGGTCGAAGTAGAGAAGATATTAAATGTAGACTGACAATGGCAAGGAAAGCGTTTCTGAAGAAGAGAAATTTGTTAACATCGAGTGTAGATTTAAGTGTCAGGAAGTCGTTTCTGAAAGTATTTATATGGAGTGTAGCCATGTACGGAAGTGAAACATGGACGATAAATAGTTTGGACAAGAAGAAAATAGAAGCTTTCGAAATGTGGTGCTACAGAAGAATGCTGAAGATTAAATGGGTACATCACATAACTAATGAGGAGGCATTGAGTAGAATTGTGGAGAAGAGGAGTTTGTGGCACAACTTGACAAGAAGAAGGGACCGGTTGGTAGGACATGTTCTGAGACATCAGGGGACCACAAATTTAGCATTGGAGGGCAGCGTGGAGGGTAAGAATCGTAGAGGGAGACCAACAGATGAATGCACTAAGCAGATTCAGAAGGATGTAGGTTGCAGTAAGTACTGGGAGATGAAGAAACTTGCACAGGGTAGAGTAGCAAGGAGAGCTGCATCAAACCAATCTCAGGACTGAAGACCACAACAACAACAACAGTCTCCTTTTAAACTTATACACTTCGTCGAATGCTGTTCTAATTTGTTGATCCCTTCCGAATAATAGGAATTGTCCAAGTCTGCAAATCAGCCATTAGTTGCTGCAATCACCTCCTCGTTTGAATAAAATCTTTGTTCCGCCAGCCATTTCTTCAAAATGTGGAACTAATAGTAGTTCGAGGGAGTCAAGTCTGGAGAATAGGGAGGACGTTAAACGAGTTGGAATCCTATTTCCAATAATTTTGCGACCGCAACTGCTGAGGTGTGTGTTGGTGCATTGTTGTGATGGGAAAGAACTTTCTTTCATTCCAATCGCCGGCGTTTTTCTTGCAGCTCGGTTTTCACACGGTCCAGTAACGATGAATAATATGCACCCGTAATAGTCTAACCCTTTTTCAGATAGTCGATGAGGATTATTCCTTCCAGATCCCAAAAGACAGTCGCCATAACCTTTCCGGCCGAAGGAATGGTCTTTTTTAGTGCAGATTTTCCCTTGGTAACCCATTGTTTAGATAGTTGGTTGGTCTCAAGAGTATAGTAATGTATCCATGTTTCATCCACAGTGACAAAACGATGCTTCACATCCTGCGGATTTCTTCCTGAACAGCTGCAAATAATACTTGCATCACTTCACACGAATCCGTTTTTGGTCAAGCGTGAGCAATGGCAGAACCCATCTTGCGGATAGCTTTCTCATGTCCAAATGTTTATGCAAAATATTACGTACCCGTTCATTCGAGATGCGCAGAGCACTAGCAATCTCACGCACCTTAACTCTTCCGTCATCCATCACTGTATCAATCATTTCTGAAGTCGTAAACTCCACAGGGCGTCCAGAAAGTTCAGTATCACTTGTGCCCATATGGCCACTCCGAAAATTTTGAAACCACTTATAAACTGTTTTAATCGAAGGTGCAGAGTCACCGTAATGTTCGTCAAGCTTCTCTTTAGCCTCCTGACGCGTTTTGCCTTTCATAAAGTAACGTTTAATCACCACACGAAACTCTCTTTCGTCCATTTTTCGATAATCACTCGAATTCCTTGATTCGCACGAATGCCAAACACAAAGAAATAGACCAATATGGCTGAAACTTGGTGTGCGTTATTTCTAAATATGATACTAACTAAACATTACCTCGATACGCGCCGGTGGTGCCATCTCTCGGACTTTGCACGGACTTTTCAAACGCCCATCGTAGTTGGCAGATCATTTTCCCGTTAGTTGCACTTACCGTAATTTAATTCGGAATAATATTTGCACGAACACATGAAAATTATTTTAAATACACCGCCTTACAAAAAAAATGAAGCACCTAGTAGGGTAGGAGGAAATGAAACTTCACTGTTTGGGGGTGTATGTGATGTTATTTCAGTGATGGCAAGTCGTGTCAAACTTACAAAGAACGTGACAGTATGATGAGTCCCTTTATCAGTTCGACACCGGACACCATCTAGATTGGTCACTACCGCTAAATCTGTTGGGGTTTCATCTATGTCTACATCTACATGGCTACTGTGAAAATCACACTTATGTGCCTGGCAGAAGGCTGATCGAACAACCTTCACAATAATTCTGTTATTCCAGTCTCGGGCAGTGCTCGGAAAAAACAAAAATCTTCCCGTGCGAGCTCTGATCTTCCTTATTTTATTATGATGATTATTTAGCCCTATGTAGGTAGCCGTCAAAAAAGTATTTCCGTACTCAGAGGAGAAAGTTGGTGATTGAAGTTTCCTGAGAAGATCCCACTGCAATGAGGAACGCCTTTTTTTAATTATATCAAATCCAAATCCTGTACCATGTCCGTGACACTCTTTCCCTGTATCTCAATAATACAACACGTGTTGCCCTCCTTCTAATTTTCTCGATGTACACCGTCAATCCTACCTCGTTAGAATCCCACACAGCGCAGCAATACTCCAAAAAGAGGACGGACAACGTAGTGTAGGCAGTCCCTTTTGTAGGCCTGTTGCATCTGCTAAGTCTTCTACCAATAAAACACAGTTTCCGGTTCGCCTTCCCCACGATGTTTTCTGTGTTCTTTCCAATGTAAGTCGTTTGTGAATGTAATTCCCAGGTATCTAGTTGAAATTATGGCGTTTACATTTGATTGATTAACCGTGTAACCGAAGTTTAACGGTTTCCTTTTAGCACTCGTGTGGATGAGCTCATACGCTCCGTTATTTAGGGTGAATTGCCAATTTTCGCACCATAACGCCATTATAGCCTCTCTAAATCCTAGGTGGTGCACAACTGTTGTAAATAGTTTTCAATATATTGGCAACGAGACAGAACTGACGTTCAAGCTAGTTCCACCCTTGCTCTATGGCAAGAAATCTGGAGATACTGCTGGCCACGGGCGTATCTCATCATCAAGTAGACAGTTTCTAACATTCTGCGTGGTGTCTGTTTGTTCTAAGTCCTGTCTCCCTTCCACTTTCGCACAACGACGCTCTGATCGTGTTTTTTAGGGAATTGACTAGTTTGAACCTGGCACCTGTTGCTGGTAAGGAGACGCCAGACCACACATGATATGTAGAGTTCAAAAGAGTTCAGTGAGACTAGCGATGATATAACCAGATACTTAATGATTTCAGAGTCAACTACACTGCACTCCCTTTAAAAGAATCTTAATACTAACTAAATTTAGTGGAAGGGGTTCAAGGCTTTCCTATTTTTAGTTAGCTGGTAAAATAAGGTCGAAAAAGCAGTTAAGTTTACCATTGGAAATTTTATTTTACTCACAAAACATTGTTTATAAATTGCAATATTGATAAAAGGGAATATTTTAATACAGGATGATAAAAACCTTCTGCGTTCAACAAAAATGTGAACGAATATTCCCTGAGTGGGTTTCCAAGTTCTACAATGGATCGAAGGATGACCTATGCCATATCACATCTATAATCTAGTTTTAAATTAAGTTTCACAAAAGAGAAAACTATCAAAATGGTCTACAGTGACCCCCAATTATCTTTAATTACTTATCTAACTTGTCGTAAATTACGGTGGCTGATGTGGCTTCTCAATAATTATATAACAGAAAAATCATCGCGTTTCAGATTTTAACTTATGTAGCAAATGTGAATACCATGAGCTTCAATTGACGATCGACACTAGTATTGCGTAAAAAGGGGATGTAACAGAGGAGACTTCTGCAGTTCTGAGTGAAGCCTTATGCGCTCAAAAGTGCGGCATCGCGTGGGTTCATTACCTTGTCGGTGTTCGTCATGGGGCGGCGGGCGGCACAGTTCCATCCACCTCGCCGTCTCGGAAGCAACTCTCTCCTAACTTCTCCTTACTACAATTTACCGAAGTTGGTTTTAAAAAAACTATCTGGCTGTGTTTTCAACTGACCAATCAGGGTCTCAATGTTAACCTTAAGTTCTGCCTACAAAAATTCTGTCTATCCAATGAGAAACGTTATACTTTTCGTGGTGGGGCAATGTTTTTAACGTTTGCAACGTAACAGAGACGCGAAAAAGTCTCACGCTAAAACTTGCAGCTGGTGTGGCCCTTTTAGTGTTATCGTAAGATCTATACTGTTCTTCTGGAGGGCTCTATCTTTTAACATGAGCAAGGGGGTGGTCCTGGCGGTTACTTTTCATGGTGGGGCAATGTTTTTAACGTTTGCAACGTAACAGAGGCGCGAAAAAGTCTCACGATAAAACTTGCAGCTGGTGTGGCCCTTTTAGTGGTATCGTAAGATCTATACTGTTCTTCTGGAGGGCTCTATCTTCTAACATGGGCTTGGGGGTGGTCCTGGTTGTTGGCTGGCGACGTGTGTGTCCGTCCCTTATCGTAGGGCCTTCTAGCTTAACACGGTTCTGCTCTCGGCTTCTGTTCTCGTTTCGTCCCTCGGAACTGCGTCTGTTTCACGGTGGGAAGGTATGACATGCATTTAGGCGTTCTTATGTTAGTCTGTGGTATTCCATTTGCTCACTCGTTGATCGTATTACTTTGGTTAATTTAATGTCAGGATTTATTCGGAGCTATGTGACATACTGCCGGATTTGCTTATCATGTCAGTGTTTTCATGGAAGGTGTTGGATTTGCCTGACACCTTACAAGTTGATATTGGCACTTGCCATATGTGGACGAGTATTGTCATGCTGGAAAATGGCAGCTCGATGCTGTCGCGTGAGACGCAACACGTGACGACGCCGAATGTTCGTGACACACTGCTGTACCGTCAGAGTTTCGTCAGTCACTACCAGCTGGGACCTGAAATAAAAAAGTATTACCCCTTGGCATACCACACCACGACTCCAGGACTAACAGCGCTCTGTGCAACGTTTTCACCTCAGAGTAGCACTTGCAACCATGTCCTCAGTTATTTATTGGATGTATGCCAATCTCTGTCTTCCTCTACAGTTTTTACCCTCTGCAGCTCCCTCTAGTACCATGGACGTTATTCCTTCATGTCTTAAAAGATATCCTACCATCCTCTTTTTCTTGTTAGTCTTTTCCATATATTCCTTTCCTCACCGATTCAGTGGAGAACATCCTCTGTGTATGGGCTGTCACAACATTCAACTTCGTAGTTACCTGAGAAACCACGACTTCTTAATTTTCTTTTTACTTTTTACAATCGTATTGACCAACTAGGATCACCTTAACAACTTCAGTTCCTCTTCTTCCTTTGTTGTTGTTTCCTATTTTTCCAGTATTCCCTCATTTTCTCCCCATGAAGTCTCTTCCTTTCTTCTGTCCATGTTGTCCCCGAATTTTTATTTCTTCTGCTTTGAAAGCTTTCCAAATTTAGTATTTTATTTTTAAAACGGTTTCTTTCCGCTATTTCTGATTCTTTGATGTTGTTTCTTTGTAGATCTTTCCCCACTTCTGTAGTCCATGCTACTGTCGATTTCTTCTTCCAGAAATATGGGAGTATTTGTTTTGTTACTCTATATTTTCTCTTTATTTTTGTAGATCTCCCTGTTACTTCTTATTTTCCCATCATCTGCAGTTTTTATTGCACCCATTATTTTTCTAATAATCCTTCTTTCCAGTACGTCTAGTCTGTCCATCTTATAGCTCATGTTTGGCATTCAGATCCATATAAACATTCTGATTGCACCACTGTGGTGTAGTGTTTTAGTTTTGTTTTTCTAGGTAAACAATTCTTGTTGTAAATATTTTTGGTCAAACCATATGCTCTTTCCATTTTGTTAATTCTTACATCTATTGAAGATTTTTCTAGTCCATTCTGTTATGTAGTCTCTCCAAGATATTTAAATTCATTTACTCGCTCTATTTTACCTATTTGTGTTTGTATGAATTTTGGTGCATTATTTATATTTGTCATGAGTTTTGTTTCTTGAGCTGAAATTTTGAGACCAGTTCCGTTTGCTATTTTTTCCAGAAGGTTTATCTGAATAACTGCTTTTGTCAGGTTTGCAAAATCATCCGCAAAAGCCAAGCAGTTTACCTTAATTCCATTTGTTTTCCTTACAAGGTTATTGGTTCAATTTTGTGATTTTTTAGCCTCGAATTCCAGATCCTTACAATTTTTTCTAGTACACAGTTAAACAGTAAAGGTGATAAACCATCACCTTGTCTAACACCAGTTTTTATTCCAAATGGCTGAGATACTTCTCCCATAAATCTGACTTTAGATATTGTACCTGTTAGTGTTTTACGAATTGTATTTGCTAATTTTGATTTAACACCAAACTCCATAATGACCTTATCTATTGTTTCTCTGTCCATATAATCAAATGCTTTCTTGAAATAAATAAATGACACTATTATTGGTTTCTGGTTAACATTCTATGGCGAATTATTGATTTTAAATTAAAAATTTGTTCTGCACAGGGTCTTCCCTTTCGAAAACCACCCTGATATTCTCCCAGTTGTTTGTCTAAAGTATCTACCGCTCTGATCAGGAGAATTTTTGACAATATTTTGTATGCCACTGGCACAAGTGACACTCCTCTGTAATTATTGACATTTTGTTTGTCTCCCTTTCTATGTAGCGGATGGATTACTGCTGTTTTCCATTCAACTGGAATCTTTTCAGTTATCCAAATGCTCTCAAGAAGCAGTTGTAGATCCTTTATGATTTTTGGTTCTGACCACTTCAATAATTCTGCTGTAACTGAGTATTCACCACTTGCTTTATTGTTTTTAAGTGTTTTGATGGCTTCATGAATTTCTAACTCTGTTGGTGGGAAATCTTCCTCTAGATGTTGAGGTGTCACTGGAAATTCTAATTTATCTGTTGGAACTGGACAGTTTAACAGCTTTACAAAACATTTTGCTACAGTTTCACAATTTTCTTTGTTATTTAATCCCATTTTACCATTTTCATCTTTGAGATAAATACTTGGTGTCTGACATCTTTTAAGTGTGTGTTTAAAAGTTTGGTAAAAATTTCTAGTATTATTTTTGGTGACATTTTCTTCTATTTCAATAAGCTGAGAATTTTCAAAGTTTCTTTTGATTTTCCGGATTATTTATGATGTTTCTTTTCTTTGTTGTCTGAATTGTTCAAGCTCTTCCTCTTTTTCCGAACATCTCCATTTTCTTCATTTTTGAGCTCTTTGTTCTAGCGCTTCTTCACACCCCTCATTCCACCATGTCTTCTTTTTATTCTTGGCCAGTCCTAAAGATTCCCTGCTGCTTGAGTTATATACATCTGGAGTTCACGCCAATCACCTTCTTTACTTGTCTTAATTTCTTCTCTAAATTTTTCTGTATTTTCTTTTGTAAGATTAGCTGCAGTGGTGTTTTGTCGCTTTATTTTATAGGTCCGTCTTTGTTTTAAGGAACAGTTTTATCACCAAAAATATGATCATGGACTCATTTTCAGACTTAATGTCTTCAATTGATACGCCTTTTTTGTTTTAGATGGGAGGAATTTTATTTTAATCTTAGAGAGATAATGATCTGAGTCGAATTCCCCATTTCTGACTATTTTAACATTCATAATTTCCGTGATATACCTTTTGGATATGGCTACGTGATCCAGTTGAAATTCTCCTAGGTTGATTAATTGCAGACTATTAGGTATTTTCAGTTGCTAATCCTTGTAAAATTTATGCAACGAAAAGGACCTAAAAACTGAAAGTGATAGCTCTAAAGCTACGTTAATAAAATGTGTTATCAGCACTAATGACCTTCCGAAAATCCAAAAAAGAGAATGTTGAACGGTATATCACAAACTGCACTGACTAGTTCAGGTACTTCCAGGGAACGTTCAGATAAAGTAATGCAAGTGATAAAAGTGTATGAACTGAAAATCACAAGAGATGATAAACGTGTGCGACCAGAAAATCCCTAGAATAATTATTTAACACTTCCAGTAGCCAGCAGTCGACCTCCATGTTCCGCCAAGCATCCTGGAGCACAGCCGTTAGCGTGGGAAGCAAGTGTCGCAAAAGCCAGCTGAGCTGTCAGAAAGTCCGGCCGACCTTCGGGAGAGCGGGCAGTGAGCTCCCAGAAAGCAAAGGTCGCAGCAGCCAGTCGCATTTGCGCACCAGACCACATCCTCGTGCCGATCGGTTCACGCGAATCGAGTATTTGCAGCTCATGTACCTGCCCAGTCAGCCGCGCAATATACCTTGCTGAAATGGAGCGAGACACTCTCAAGGAATGACAGTTCCAAAATAACGTCTCTCGGAAACTTCTACAGCGCTACACGTATCTAAGGTATTAGCTTCCGCCTGGTTATCCGTACTCTCAATGACGTATGCAAGAGTCCCACTGCAAGCACGATTTTGAGTTTCTTATAATCTGTCCATCTATTTTATTGGGTTGGTGCGTAAGTTCGCAGAGTTTCTTCCATAAGCTTAAGAAACACTGTAAGGTGTCAGGCAAATCCAACACCTTCCATGAAAACCCTGACATGATAAGCAAATCCAGTAGTATGTCACATAGCTCCGAATAAATCGTGACATTAAATTAACCAAAGTAATACGAGTAACGAGTGAGCAAATGGAATACCACAGACTAACACAAGAATGCCTAAATGCATGTCATACCTTCCCACCGTGAGACAGACGCAGTTCCGAGGGGAGAAACGAGAACAGAAGCCGAGAGCAGAACTGTGTTAAGCTGGAAGGCCCTACGATAAGGGACGGACGGACACCCACGTCGCCAGCTAACCGCTAGGACGACACCACCCGCAAGTTTTAGGGTGAGACTTTTTCGCGTCTCTGTTACGTTAGGACCAGCCCCTAGACCATGTTAAATGATAGAGCCCACCAGAAGAACAGTATAGATCTTACGATAACGCTAAAAGGACCACACCAGCTGCAAGTTTTAGCGTGAGACTTTTTCGCGTCTCTGTTACGTTGCAAACTTTAAAAAACATTGTCCCACCACGAAAAGTATAACGTTTCTCATTGGATAGACAGAATTTTTGTAGGCGGAGCTTAAGGTTAACATTGAGACCCTGATTGGTCAGATGAAAACACAGCCAGATAGTTTTTTTTTTTAACCAACTTCGGTAAATTGTAGTAAGGAGAAGTTAGAACAGAGTTGCTTCCGAGATGGAGAGGTGAGTGGAGCTGTGCTGCCCACCGCCCCCTGACGAACACCGACAAGGTAATGAACGCACGCGATGCCGCATAATAGCGCATAAAGCTTCACTCAGAACTGCAGAAGTCTCATCTGTTACAACCCCTTTTTGCGTAATACTAGTGTCGATCGTCAATTAAAGCTCATGGTGTTCACATTTGCCACTTGAAGTAAAAATCTGAAACGCGATGATTTTTCTGTTATATAGTTATTTAGAAGCCACATCAGCAAGTTAGATAAGTAATTAAAGATAATTGGGGGTCACTGTAGACCATTTTGATAGTTTTCTCTTTTGTGAAACTTAATTTAAACCTAGATTATAGATGTGATATGGCATAGGTCATCCTCGATCCATTGTAGAACTTGGAAACGCATTCAGGGAATATTCATTCACATTTTTTGTTGAACGCAGTTGGTTTTTACCATCCTGTATTAAAACATTTCCTTTTATCAATAGTGCAATTTATAAACGATGTTTTGTGAGTAGAATAAAATTTCCAATGGTAAACTTAACTGCTTTTTCGACATTATTTTACCAGCTAACTAAAAATAGGAAAGCCTTGAACCCCTTCCACTAAATTTAGTTAGTATTAAGATTCCTTTACAGGGAGTGCAGTGGAGCTGACGCTGAAATCATTAAGTATTTGGTTATATCATCGCTAGTCTCACTGAACTCTTCTGAATCCTACATGTCATGTGTGGTCTGACGTCTCCTTACCAGCAACAGGTCCCAGGTTCAAACTAGTCAATTGCCTAAAAAACACGCTCAGAGCGTCGTTGGGCGAAAGTGAAAGGGAGACACGACTTAGAACAAACAGACACCACGCAGAATGTTTAGAAAATGGCGGACCTGCCAAGATGGTAAAATACCATGATTGAAGGTCGACCGCATGCCTAACTAGGTCAGAAAAATATCCTGTTGAAAAATTTTCGTAGTAAAAAAATTTTTTTTCCTTAAGTTTTAAATACTCGAAAACAGTATCTGCAGCGATAGATAGTAAGAAAGAAAGTAAAATGAGGAAGAAGTAGAGACAACAGCATAATTAAGTTGTGAATTTTAAAAATTGTTAGAATTAAGTTTTCTCTCCAATGCAAGCGCACAGGTGGCGGATACATCGTTGACTAGTTGATTCTGACCCAACAAGTAAGTGAATGGTTTGTCAAGTCGTGTGAACAAAAAGTTTATGAAACGCGTGAGATCGTATGAGCGCATGTTGACGCGAAGTAGGGCGCGTGAATTGCTTTTAAAACAGAAAATAAGGGATTCGGAAAGATTAGCAATGGCAGATCGAGACCTTGACCGAATTGAGGTTGAGACCCAGCATGAAAATGGACAGAGAATAGAGGACAGTACAACAGACGATGCAGTATCGCGAGAAATAGGACATATGACGCACCATAACGAGGATAATGTACGTCAAGGCACAGAAAACCTAGGTCATCATACGACAGAGGAGCAGGAAAGTAGAGAGACAGTCGATGAGGATTCTAACTTGCGTCTTGAATACGTAGAACCCATAGTATAAGTAATCAGAGCTCCCTCACCACAGAGTACAAGGAATGCGAGCAGAAACGTGTCACAGCACAGTTCAATGCAATCGGTTGCGAACCAACACTTGGGCGAAAACACAGAGCGTAGGACGTCGGAAGAAACCGCAATAGGACCCACCAATCTGGCAGAATTATTACAATTAATGACGGAAACCATGACAAGGCAAAATAAAGAAATTGCGAAACAAATTAAAATTCAGAATGCAGAAATGACGAAACAAAATGCAGAAACGACGAAACAAATTGCAGAAACCACGAGACAATTGCGTGAGATTAAAGAACAAAACAAAAATATCCAGTTACACCTAAGTCATATTGAAGACGAGGCAAAAGAATCTCGAGAAGTGATAGGAAACTTAATAACAGGTCACAATCAATTGAGAACAGACATTGACAAGGTACAAGCGGACGTACAAACATTGCGTAATGACATTCAGGACGAGATCAAAACATTACGTAACAACACCCAGGGAGAAGTCAAGAAACTAGAGAAACAGATAAACGAAATTGCTAGACAAGCAGCAGGTACAGCGCGTGAAATTGTTGAAAACAGTGTGTTACACAAACGTATCACGAAAGCAGCGCTGAAAAGATATGATAACCGCATAGTCAAAATAGAAGCGCAAACGAAGCGACAGTCTCAGAAATTGCGAACAGAGTTGTTGCAAACCATTGAAGAGCGTAGTGAACAGGATCGAACAAGCACTGAGTCTGCAACCACATCCATATCTGTAACAGCAGCGGAAAAACAAGAAATTAACGAAGATACTACACATTTGCGATTCCAACCACAGGCGGAAAGTAACATACGTGAAATCAGACAGCCCGCACAGCATCAAACACGTTTCGAAATTCTTGATGAACAAACGTCATCACAAACACATACGGAACCACAAATGTATGTTTCAAGACAGTTTGGATCGTGCAATGAAGCGGCAACGTTAGCCAGACAAGATACCGAACCAATACCTGATAATGGAAAGCCAGGTCGCGAAGAGTACAGTGCAATGCATTCAGCTACACGTTCACAACCGATGGAAGAAAATTATTCCGTACCACTCCAACGATACTACGCAAGGGTAGGCGAAAGTTACAGTGGACAATATGCAATGGATCTACCACAACCGGAAAGAACGACGGGAGAAATGATCAGAAACAAAAGTGGCGAAGAATCGCGAATTTCATATGGAACTATGACGAAGTACGACAACGATCATTTCCTCACAGTCAGAAAATTTCAACACTTTCGAGAAGGAAACTCATTACATGCACGAACTTGTATTGATCAATTCCGAGTAGGATTACCAGAACACTGGACGCTAGCACACAAATTAGACTTTATATGTGCACACGTGTCAGGAACAGTCGCAGAAACCATGCAGAATGTTGCAGCGACATGCCGATCGTACGAAGATTTCAGAGAGAAGTTTCTCTCACGATATTGGTCCAGCGAAGCACAGAACAGAGTGAAGTACGAATTATTACAGAACCCATATTTTGAAAATTCAGGAGAAAAAAGTCCCGTGAAATTTTTCGAATTAATGGCAAAGAAAAATCAATGCTTAGATGTGCCATACAGTGACGGAGAGTTGATTAAATTATGCGCGATGAAGCTACCATAGAAATACCAGCAATCATTAGTAGGTCGCGGAGGCAATGACGTCGAAGCATTTAAAGGTATTCTAAGGGAACTAGAGTTCATATTTTCGGAAGATGACGCAAGAAAAAGACGAAGCGCACGTGAAAACGAAAGCAAAAAGCAGTGGAATCCACACAGTACGAAGAAACTACACTCCTGGAAATGGAAAAAAGAACACATTGACACCGGTGTGTCAGACCCACCATACTTGCTCCGGACACTGCGAGAGGGCTGTACAAGCAATGATCACACGCACGGAACAGCGGACACACCAGGAACCGCGGTGTTGGCCGTCGAATGGCGCTAGCTGCGCAGCATTTGTGCACCGCCGCCGTCAGTGTCAGCCAGTTTGCCGTGGCATACAGAGCTCCATCGCAGTCTTTAACACTGGTAGCATGCCGCGACAGCGTGGACGTGAACCGTATGTGCAGTTGACGGACTTTGAGCGAGGGCGTATAGTGGGCATGCGGGAGGCCGGGTGGACGTACCGCCGAATTGCTCAACACGTGGGGCGTGAGGTCTCCACAGTACATCGATGTTGTCGCCAGTGGTCGGCGGAAGGTGCACGTGCCCGTCGACCTGGGACCGGACCGCAGCGACGCACGGATGCACGCCAAGACCGTAGGATCCTACGCAGTGCCATAGGGGACCGCACCGCCACTTCCCAGCAAATTAGGGACACTGTTGCTCCTGGGGTATCGGTGAGGACCATTCGCAACCGTCTCCATGAAGCTGGGCTACGGTCCCGCACGCCGTTAGGCCGTCTTCCGCTCACGCCCCAACCTCGTGCAGCCCGCCACCAGTGGTGTCGCGACAGGCGTGAATGGAGGGACGAATGGAGACGTGTCGTCTTCAGCGATGAGATTCGCTTCTGCCTTGGTGCCAATGATGGTCGTATGCGTGTTTGGCTCCGTGCAGGTGAGCGCCACAATCAGGACTGCATACGACCGAGGCACACAGGGCCAACACCCAGCATCATGGTGTGGGGAGCGATCTCCTACACTGGCCGTACACCACTGGTGATCGTCGAGGGGACACTGAATAGTGCACGGTACATCCAAACCGTCATCGAACCCATCGTTCTACCATTCCTAGACCGGCAAGGGAACTTGCTGTTCCAACAGGACAATGCACGTCCGCATGTATCCCGTGTCACCCAACGTGCTCTAGAAGGTGTAAGTCAACTACCCTGGCCAGCAAGATCTCCGGATCTGTCCCCCATTGAGCATGTTTGGGACTGGATGAAGCGTCGTCTCACGCGGTCTGCACGTCCAGCACGAACGCTGGTCCAACTGAGGCGCCAGGTGGAAATGGCATGGCAAGCCGTTCCACAGGACTACATCCAGCATCTCTACGATCGTCTCCATGGGAGAATAGCAGCCTGCATTGCTGCGAAAGGTGGATATACACTGTACTAGTGCCGACATTGTGCATGCTCTGTTGCCTGTGTCTATGTGCCTGTGGTTCTGTCAGTGTGATCATGTGATGTATCTGACCCCAGGAATGTGTCAATAAAGTTTCCCCTTCCTGGGACAATGAATTCACGGTGTTCTTATTTCAATTTCCAGGAGTGTATAATTACGAACCATGTGATAACTTCGCACCAAGAAACGACAATAGATTTCAACAAAGAACCGGTTATGAATTTAGAAGAGAATATGGCAATAACTATAATTCACCCAGGAACGGCAACAACTATTACAGAGGGAATAACGACAACCGGAACGGGTACTGGAGAACCAATAGACCGACAAATTATCAACAAAGAAACCACTATCAACAAGGTGAACAAGAAAGGAGAATAAAGATAGAAGAGGTGGAGGTAAGACCACCAAACCCCGATAAACGTTCGAATTGACAGCTAAGCGCCCAAGTCAAAGAGAATGACGCACCGACCCAGGACAATTGCAGCACCTTGAACAGAGAAGTAAAAATCTTATCACGAGAAGAGAAGAAGGAAGAAACAAATCCGCAGGGACCAGATGAAAACGAAGACAAGAAAATAACAATATCGTGTTGCGACGAAATTAATTGGGAGAATATTGACGAGGAAGATGAATTACCAGAGGCATGCACAACGAATGTAGGAGGAAAGGACGAAGTAATGAGTATTGCAGAGCTATTTGAGATGGAAACCAGGGAAAGCGAATTCAATGAGGATAATGCGCAGTCGACAGAAGTTGAAAATAAGTTACGAGTGGGCACACGACCCAACGTATATAATGAAGGAAGCTATGAAGCCATAATTAGAACATTTAGATGCGATTATGTGGAAGTAGCGACGAAGAAGGAGAAGATAGACGAGGATGAGGAAGAAGTAGAGGATGTTGAAGAAAGCGTAAAGCAAGGAAGAAATAAAGAAGAAGAAATAAAAGAGAGAGAAGTAGCAGTCGAAGCTTATCCTACAGAAAGTTCGAATTCACAAGGGAAGTTCCTAAAAAGACTCATGTATGATTCAGTGGAGGATTCGTTGATGCAAGAAGAAGAAGAACAGAACCAACCCTTTAAATTCAACCAATTGTGAAGGCCATGGTAAAGCATATCCCAGTCAATATTGTAATTGATAGCGGAAGTGAACTGACTGCGATCTCAGAAAATTTATTCATGCAGTGTAATGCCAATGAGGAATTGCCAGTTCTGAAAACACGTAAGATTAAAGTAAGAGGTCCTATTAGAAACAATGCTGCGGAAGTTACGAGACAAACAAGGTTAGCTCTTTCGTGCCAAGGTCGAAAGATCTAAGCCAACTTCATGATTATACCTAAACTAACTGTAGATTTGATTATAGGTGCAGATTTTTTAAATGAGAGACGAGCGATAATAGATATGGGGAAAGGTAGCGTAACATTCGGGAATGTCACACTTCTCTTTGAGCAAAAGCTAAAATTAGAAGAAATACCAGTTATAAACAAACAATTAAAAGTGACGCGAGATAAAGAGGATGAAGAATTAGAATGGTACGCACAAAAGGGGGAATTGCCTCAACTCATGTTAGAAGTCCATAAAGAAATCGACGAAAAATTGCAAGAAGTTCAAGGTATTTCGGAACACATTAAAAGAGAATTAGAGGGTATTTTACGAGATAAAGCAGAGGTATTTTTACCTAAGACTGCCAGTATTAAGCACATTCAGTACAAGTTTGAAGTAAAACAGCACAAACCATTTAGAGTGCCACCCTATACAATCCCATTAAGCTACAGGAATAAAGTATTCCAGGAGATATCTAAAATGGTAGATGACGATATTATTGAACCAGCTACCTCCACATATAACAGCCCGCTCCATATTGTACAAAAACGAGATGGGAGCATCAGGTTAGTGCTTGATTCCAGACAGATCAACACAATCATAATCACTGAGACAGATCGCCCAGAAAAATTAGAGGAATTGATACAAAACTTCCACGGTGCTAAGATATTTTCATCAATTGATTTACGGAGTAGTTTCTGGCAAATAGAATTGGCCCCAGAATGTAGAAAATTTACAGCATTTATCGTATCCGGTAGATGTTACCAGTTTAAACGATTGCCATTTAAACATATCATCAGCAGCGTTTATTAGGGGATTTAATACCATACTCAGTCCTGAAATTTTGCAAAAAATTACTTGTTATGTTGATGATGTGATTATAGCAGAACCCTCTTGGGAACATCACAACGACACATTAAACCAGTTTTTACAGATCATGAAAGAGCATGGGGTCACAGTAAATATAACAAAATCCAAAGTTGGAAGGCGAGAGGTCAAATTTCTAGGACACATAATTTCAGAGAAAGGGGTGATGACCGACCCAGAAAAACTAACGGCAATCAAAGAATTCTGTACTCCATATAATAAGAAAACTTTCGGAGGATTTATAGGTCTCACCGGATTCTATAAAAAATTTATTTGGATCGACTCTTTCGCAACACTACGCCTATGTGCATCGACTGGAAAAAACACGCCATGGGTATGGGATCAACAAGCCAATGAAGAATTTTTAAAAGTGAGAAACGCACTAACAACAACACCGATTTTAGCACATCCTGATCTAACACAAAATTTTTATATGGCCACTGATAGCGCGAAAACAGGTTTAGGAGTTGTTTTATTCCAAGAATACGAACAGGCACGGCTAAGATCATATAGAACAATTGCATTTGCCAGTTGCGTACTCACAAAATGCGAGGAAAACTATTCAGTCACGGAGCTGGAAGCATTGGCCATTGTATGGGGCTTCCAACGTTTTCGATACTTCCTATTCGGAAGAAAAACAAAAGTATACACTGACCACAAAGCATTAGAATTTCTGTTATCCGCCAAACTAACTCATGGGAAGTTAGCCAGATGGATGTTAATACTACAAGAATTTGACTTCACTATTACACAGATACCAGGACCAGCGAATGTATTAGCAGATGCTTTATCACGATATCCACAGGGTGCATCCAATAACATAGGTTTGGAAGCAGCAGAAGACCAGTTTACAATGTACTATATGAAACAAGAACCTTTCCAAAACTACATTACGACAGCATTGAAAAACATAGGCAAAGAACAGGACAAGGATCCCGAAATACTAGGAATCAAACACAAGTGGAGAAGTAAGGATTTTCCAGACATTCGACAGCACTATCTCGTAAAAAACAATGTTTTATTTTTTACACGAAATGTTGCAACGAATGAATGGTTAATTTATATCCCAGATGAACTAATTAATAAGTACATATGGTATACACATTTAAGTAATGGCCACTTTGGACCAAAGAAATGCTTTTTAAAAATAAAACAAACAAGCCATTTTCCTAATATGGAAAGACGAATTAGAACAGTATTAGTCAAATGCAAAAAATGTATAAGGGCTAAACACGTCACTTTCCAAACCAAACCACCTATATTTCCAATAATCCCTAAAAGATTAAAACAAATAGCGGCAACAGATTTGATGGGGCCCCTCCCTTGCACAAAAAATGGATATATTTTCATATTTGTCGTTTTGGAACTTACTTCTAAATATGTTACCTTGACACCATTAAAACGAGCAACAGGTCTTACTATAAGTAAAGCATTTAGACATGATTTTCTCAAACAAGTAGGTCGAGTGGAACGAATAATTTAGGATAATGGCCCACAATACAAATCAGTGCAATGGCAGAACATGTTAAAACAACACAAAATAAAACCCATCTACATATCTAAGTACAAACCTAGTGTAAATCCAGCAGAACGATCTATGAAGGACATAGGCACTTTATGTCGATTATATGCAGGCAAAAGACACAACACTTGGGATATATACCTTCAAGATTTTCAAGAAGTAATAAATGAAATGCCACATAGCACTACACTACTACCTCCAGTTACTGTACTTAAAAATATTGAACCCCCAAACATAACCAGAGAAAATGTTAGATTTCCTATTGTACCACGTAGACAGCACAAACAAGTCATAGCAACAGCACTCTCCAACATCAGAAAGGCAGCCATTAAAAGAAAAGAAAGAGGAGATAGAACAGCAATTAAAAGAACATTCTCAGGAGGCCAGAAAGTATTTGTAAAAGCACACCATCTCTCCAGCAAACAGAAACACAAAATACATAAGTTTTACACTGCATACAACATACAAAGGACCTGTCATAATTAGCCAAATTGCTCATGATAATGCTGTGGAACAAATGAACCCAAAAACAGGCAAAACCTTAGGGCTTCACCATGTGAGCCATATCAAAAAGTTTGAAGATTAATTTTATTACTGGTAAATAATCAGCACAATATTTCAAGATTATGTTGCAGATAAGATCGTCAGGAGAAAGAAGAATGAAGAGAGAGGAAGGTGGGAAAAAGAAAGTAGTTTCAATAAAAACAAAAACAAAAATAACACCAATAGTACAATAGATTAAGGTGAAGGGATAAAACGTAGATAGTCTAACAGCATGAAATACTAAAATGCTATACACCACGGCACTACACAAAAATAAAAAACGAAGTTGAGGATTCTTCTAGAAGTTAAGACTCAAAATATCTTAGAATTGTAACATGGAAAGGGCGCAGAAATTTGTAAAGCTTTTAAAAAGGCGCAAAATAATGTAGGTACTAGACATATGTTAGATGACTATAAGTAAAACTTTTTGTAAGAACCATTGTAAAAACTCCAGCAAAGACCAGATGCAATGACCCACAAGTTGCAACAAGAGAAGTATCAAGAAAGAAAAGGACGTAATTAGCAAGACATGATTCCTACAAGGCAGAAGCGTCGAGAGAAGGGAAAGGACAGCAAGACCAACAGAAGGCCCTTGTAACTGAAGTGGGCAATAAATTTAACCGCTAGGCAGAACCCTGCTGGAACAAACACGGACCCGCACAGTAGCGGAACCCTGCAGTGACGCGACGGGACGCCGAATGCCGGAAAGGTCTCTGAACGCCCCCACTCAGCGGAGCGAGCAAAAAACAGCCCGACGAGAAGACCGCTTGGGCAAGCCACCACTGGCAAAAAATATGTGTAAAAGTCACACTACCGCTATTAAACAGCACGCTGATGCACGAAACTGAAGAAAACGGCCACAAAGTAGAAATGACATGTCCAAACCATTTATCAAATTGTTACTAGGAGGAGAACTTCAAAGCGACTCGTTATCGATAAATATTTCCATATCCTGCCCAGAGAAGAACCAAGAAGCAAGTAAGAAGCAGAGAAAAAGCAGGAAGAACAGAAGTTGAAGATTCGCAAGATTTAGACCAAGAAAGTTTCAGCGACACATAACGATGACTTTCACGCATACAAAGCCAGTGAACCACAAGATTCTGCACTCACAGCTCCATTCCATTATGGGACCTCCACAACGGCAACACACACTTGCAAAGCCAACAAGGAACGACGAACGAAGCTGTACATCAAATACTTGCCCACATCCATCTCGCTCAAGTCCATCACCTTCGTGCAAAAAACATTTGCCAACCTCATGCTTAAACATTCATAGGATTGTGTGAATGTGTTAAATCAAATTATGTGATGTAGGAATTGTGCAAAAGAAACGTGTGAAAAACTAAATAACTTAAGCACACCAGACAGCTAATAAACTACAAAATAACAATCATTGTCTATGGACTTAAGTAAAAAATAGACTATCGATAAAAATAAGTCATTAGTTCTGAAATGGACAGTATATAAAGAACAAAAGTAAGGCATAATAAACACTAAAACTATATGCCACTTACTTTCTCCTCATAAAAATAAAAGAATAACGATATTTTACTTATTTTCTCCTTATAAAAACAAAGAATAAAAAATTATCTTGTTGGATGTTTTCCCTTTTTTTTAACATTTGTACCATTTGTTAGGATAATATCTCAATACTTGTGTATGTATATTTCTTTGTCAAAGCAATTCTTGGAAATAATTCTTATTTGTTAGTGTAACAATGTTGAAATGAGTGTCTAGAAACAAAAACATTTTACTTGTACATGATATTTAGAAAATGTGTTAGGAATAGATTTTACTTAATTACTACATTTATAAAAACAATGTTTCTAAGAAAATCGATGTGAAAGACTCCTCACTTTCGATAACAAACTTCTTAAAAAAACAAACTTCACACTTAAATAAAGAAAGAAAATAATTAAAAATTAATAATAGTGTAAAAATATTCTTCTCTTGTCATTTTTGAGAATAATTTGGAAGAATATAAAAATATAAATTTGTAATACAAACTAGCATAGAACCAGAATAACATGGCTGAACAGTAGGCAACAAATATTAGATAAAGGAATAATTTTTGACTGACTTAGACAACGATTCAATCATTATCAAAATTCAGTGCAAAAATTAAGTTCGAAGGGTGGTGATATGTAAGGTGTCAGGCAAATCCAACACCTTACATGAAAACCCTGACATGATAAGCAAATCCAGTAGTATGTCACAGAGCTCCGAATAAATCGTGACATTAAATTAACCAAAGTAATACGAGTAACGAGTGAGCAAATGGAATACCACAGACTAACACAAGAACGCCTAAATGCATGTCATACCTTCCCACCGTGAGACAGACGCAGTTCCGAGGGGAGAAGCGAGAACAGAAGCCGAGAGCAGAACCGTGTTAAGCTGGAAGGCCCTACGATAAGGGACGGACGGACACCCACGTCGCCAGCTAACCGCTAGGACGACACCACCCGCAAGTTTTTAGCGTGAGGCTTTTTCGCGTCTCTGTCACGTTAGGACCACCCCCCAGCCCATGTTAAAAGCTAGAGCCCTCCAGAAGAACAGTATAGATCTTACGATAACGCTAAAATGACCACACCAGCTGCAAGTTTTAGTGTGAGACTTTTTCGCGTCTCTGTTACGTTGCAAACTTTAAAAAACATTGCCCCACCACATAAAGTATAACGTTTCTCATTGGATAGACAGAATTTTTGTAGGCGGAGCTTAAGGTTAACATTGAGACCCTGATTGGTCAGATGAAAACACAGCCAAATAGTTTTTTTTTTTTAACCAACTTCGGTAAATTGTAGTAAGGAGAAGTTAGAACAGAGTTGCTTCCGAGATGGAGAGGTGAGTGGAGCTGTGCTGCCCACCGCCCCCTGACGAACACCGACAAGGTAATGAACGCACGCGATGCCGCATAACAGCGCATAAAGCTTCACTCAGAACTGCAGAAGTCTCATCTGTTACAACCCCTTTTTGCGTAATACTAGTGTCGATCGTCAATTAAAGCTCATGGTGTTCACATTTGCCACTTGAAGTAAAAATCTGAAACGCCGCGATGATTTTTCTGTTATATAGTTATTGAGAAGCCACATCAGCAAGTTAGATAAGTAATTAAAGATAATTGAGGGACACTGTAGACCATTTTGAAACTTAATTTAAACCTAGATTATAGATGTGATATGGCATAGGTCATCCTTCGATCAATTGTAGAACTTGGAAACGCATTCAGGGAATATTCATTCACATTTTTTGTTGAACGCAGTTGGTTTTTACCATCCTGTATTAAAACATTTCCTTTTATCATTAGTGCAATTTATAAACGATGTTTTGTGAGTAGAATAAAATTTCCAATGGTAAACTTAACTGCTTTTTCGACATTATTTTACCAGCTAACTAGAAATAGGAAAGCCTTGAACCGCATCCACTAAATTTAGTTAGTATTAAGATTCCTTTACAGGGAGTGCAGTGGAGCTGACGCTGAAATCATTATGTATTTGGTTATATCATCGCTAGTCTCACTGAACTCTTCTGAATTCTAGATGTCATGTGTGGTCTGGCGTCTCCTTACCAGCAACAGGTCCCAGGTTCAAACTAGTCAATTCCCTAAAAAACACGCTCAGAGCGTCGTTGCGCGAAAGTGGTAGGGAGACACGACTTAGAACAAACAGACACCACGCAGAATGTTTAGAACACAAACGATGCATATAAGACAGACTTCAATTATGAATAATATATTCTCCTCCACTAATATAACAGTCAATCATGCTGGGATTACTTTCGATTCCGCGACCTTAGAAATCACGCAGTTTTGGGGCGGAGAACTCGTCGAACCATGTTCGGAGAGAGTTTTCATCCGGAAAGGAAGCTGCTTCAAGGTTGTTCGATACAGAGTGTAAAAGGTAAAAATCTGAGAGCGCCAGATCAGGATGAAAAAGGCGGCAACGTAATGGCTTCCGAACCCAATTCCTGTACAATGTTTTTTATCACTCTAGCACAATGTGGGCTGGGGTTGTGGAGTACCATCGATCCAACCAGTCTTCCCGGTTGTTCTTCTTGGACTGTGTCTGCAAGACGTCTCAGTTGTTGACAATAAATGTCAGCAGTGATGCTTACGCCTCGGTAAAGCAATTTACACCACACCGTCGCATTCCAACAGATGCATAGCATTATCTTTTGTGGATATGCGCAGGTCTTTGCACAGGGAGTTGCTGCTTTGTTTGGCTTCAACCATTCCTTTCTTTTTCTTATGTCAGCATAAAGGCACCACTTCTCGTCGCTAATAACGATACAGGATAATTTTTGATGGTGCTGACCCATAGTTATGCAGTATTTTTTAAAAGAATAAGCCGCCATTTGTATATTACTGTTTTATCTTCTGTACTTTAGAGATTTCGGCTTTTGTGCCATTATCGACTACAATGCTAAAAATTCGAACATACGACCACCGGCTGATTTTTGTAATTTTGGCTTGGAGCATGTGAGACACAACATTCAATTTTTGAACCTTGTACATTGCATGCAGATGTCGCACGATGGTCGAATGATCACGGTTCACCACATTTGCCAGTTTTCCAGTACGCTAACGTGGATTATTGTGAATCAGTACGTTTTAAACGATCTTCATCAAACTCACGAGGGCTTTCTGAACGTCGAGTCACTCATGACAAAACGCACATTCTTAAACCGAGAAAGCCATTTTCTTGCCGCGCTCAGTCCAATGGCTTCCTCCGCTGCTGTCGCCCCTCAGTTGAACTCAAGCAGAAGAATATCTCGGAAATGTTCCGATTTCTCCACTTAGCACTCCAATTTTTAACGTCCACAGCTCCACGCAGTACCCCCAAATGATAAAATGACAATATGTACACTCAAGTAGCAACGGCGAACTACAAACAAAATATGACAGTCGATAAATAAAACTATAGTAACGGGAATACCAACAAACAAAAGCGCTTCGAATTTTTGCACCAATCTAATACGTACTTTATCTTGTCAAAGTCAGTAGGCTATTTCAGGGTGTACTGATATTAAACAATTAGGCCACAATTCCGTAATTTTGTATAAACTCAAAAAAAAAGACCCACCACGAAGAAGTTATCAAAATTGGCCACAAATTGAGATTCAGGCAGGTATTGACGGAAAACGCAAAATTGTAGACTTTGGCGGCCGATGGATGAATGTATTACACTGTAGCACAGTTTCATGGCGCAGCTATCAAGGATGGTAAACAGGAGATATGTCGATAGCGGGGTCTGAAGTCTCCAGAATGAAATTTTCACTCTGCAGCGGGATGGGCGCTGTTATGAAACTTCCTTTGCAGTTGTCCGCGAAAAGCAAAGGTCTCGAGTTCGAGTCTCGGTCCGGCACACAGTTTTAATCTGGCAGGAAGTTTCAGGCCATAAAGCCGTCTCGAATTTCATTCCATGTGCTCAACTGGACAGTAACTATGCCACACAGACAGACGCTTTAATAATATACGCAGATGTCAGCATTTGAAAGAGGGTATGTAGTTGGGCTCCAATAAGCCGTTTGGAGTAATCGGCGAACTGCTCGACATTTGAATTGGAGCATATTTGACGACGTGGGCGGGAATGGGTAAACCGTGGCCGACCACAGCGTCGATAAGGAAACGGTCGACCTAGAACGTGAGGACCGAGCAGTCGTCAAATGGTTCAAATGGCTCTGAGCACTATGGGACTTAACATCTGAAGTCATCAGTCCCCTAGGCTTAGAACTACCCAAACCTAACTAACCTGAGGACATCACACACCTCCATGCCCGAGGCAGGATTCGACCCTGCGGCCGTAGCAGCAGTGTGGTTCCGGACTGAAGCACCTAGAACCACTCGGCCACAGCGGCCAGCGAGCCGTCGTCAAGGAGGCACTCACAGCCTCAGATTCATCATTATTATCGACCCGATGTGCAACTGATGCTTCAGTGACCATAAGGACAATTAACAGGCGGCTCACAAAAACGAGGTTGAGCTCACGGCCCGCCTGCGCCGACTGCCATTGACCTCTGTACACAAGCAAGCCAGTTTGCAGTGGTGTCTGCATGCAATGACTTTGGCTGAAATATAATTCGTCTTCAGTGATGAGTCCCGCTTCGAACTGAGCCCAGAAGACCAGTGAAGACGTGTCTAGAGACGCCCCAGACAGCGGTGGGATACCAACTTGACTGTCATCCGCTATATGGCCCGACAACCAGCGCCATACCGTAGCAGGACCCTTTGGTTGTCGTCGTCCGTGATACCCTTACAGCACAGCAATATGTCAACGACATTCTACGTCCCGTTTTGTTGCCCTTGACGCAAGCCATCATGGATTTACATTTCAGCAAGTTACGGCCCGACCGCACAGGGCGAGACTTCTACTTGTTGCTTCTGTGCTTGTGAAAACCAGCCTTTGTCAGCAGAGTTGCTGGATCTCTCCCCCGTCCGAAAAAGTTTGCTGCGTTATGGGCAGAGCCCTCCAACCTGTTCGGGATTTAGACGATATAATGCGCCAGTTGTACAAAATGTGGCACCATAT
Organism: Schistocerca piceifrons; assembly: GCF_021461385.2. NCBI lineage: Eukaryota > Metazoa > Arthropoda > Insecta > Orthoptera > Acrididae > Schistocerca > Schistocerca piceifrons. The sequence continues at coordinate 549,311,894 of NC_060142.1, read as the reverse complement.
GCCTCAGGTGGACATCCAAGAACTCAGTCAATCACTACCAGGCCGAATAGCGGCTCGCATAAGGGCCAAAGTTGGACCATCTCGTTATTCACTCGCTCTGTTTGTGAAACACTTTTTCTTAAATAGATCATCCATATTTCTGATTTTGTCTGTACGTGTACATCACCTCTACCGATTTCCGTCTTTTTTTTCTCTAAGAGTGTACAAAGTAAACGTACACCATCTTTGGCACTGCAGTTCTTATACCCCACACATTAGAGAAACCGCTTCAGATAACATCAATACGCTGGCTACTAGTGTTCTCATCGTCAACTGCTGCCGCACACCTAAAAGATTTCATTAAAACGTAATAATGTGCCGCGAAGTTCGGTGGTGCAATGGATAATTCCAAAGAAACTGGTGCAGGCATGCGTGTTCAAATCCAGAGATATGTAAACAAGCAGAATGCAAAGCTGCGGTTGGCAACGCCTATATAAGAGAACAAGTGTCTGGCGCAGTTGTTAGACTGGTTACTGCTGCTACAATGACAGCTTATTATCAAGATTTAAGTGAGTTTGAACGTGGAGTTATAGTCGGCTCAAGAGAAGTGGGACATAGCATCACCGAGGTAGTTATGAAGTTTGGATTTTACCGTACAACCATTGCACGAGTGTACCGTCAATATCAGGAATCCGTTAAAACATCAAATCTCCGACTTCTCTGAGGTCGGAAAAAATCCTGCAAGAACGGGACCAACGACGACTGAAGAGAATCGTCCGGCGTGAAGAAGTGCAACCCTTTCGCAAACTGCTGCAGATTTAAATGCTGGTCCATCAACGAGAGTCAGCGTGAGAGCCATTCAACGAAACATCATCGATATGATCTTTCGGAGCCGAAGGCCCTTTGGTGTACCGTTGATGATTGCACCACACAGAGCTTTACGCCTCGCCTAGGCCCGTCAACTCTGACTGTTGATGACTGGGAGCGTGTTGCCTGGTCGTACGAGCCTCGATTCAAATTGTACCGAGCGGATGGACGTGTACGGTTATGGAGACAACCTCATGAATCCATGGACCCTGTATGTCAGCAGACGACTGTTGAAACTGGTGGAACCTCTGTAATGGCGTGTGGCGTGTGCATTTGGAATGATATGTGATCCCTGATACATCGAGATATGACTCTGACAGGTGACAAGTACGTAAGCATCCTGTCTGATCACCTGCAACCACTCATGTCCATTGTGCATTCCGGCGGACTTGCGCAATTCCAGCAGGACAATGCGACACCTCACACGTCCATAATTGCTACAGAGTGACTCCAGGAACACTGTTCTGAGTATAAACACTTCCGCTGGCCACCAAACTTCCTAGACATGAACGTTAATGAGCCTTCCAATGTGCTGTTCATATGAGACCTTCACGCCCTCGTACTTTTACGGATTGTGGACACCCCTGCAGGATTAGCGGTGTCAGTTCCCTCCAGCACTACGTGAGACATTAGTCGAGTCCAAGGCAGGTGCACCAGTTTCTTTGGCTCTTCTCTGTAAGGGGGCATCTTTGTCTGTATGAATGCCTGTTGCAAATCCAAGGAGCTCTGCATGGAGGATTGACCCTTGAAGATAGGCTCATGGAGCTACTTTGTATCACACATCATAGCATGGAAGTGTTGTCTAAATCCACAGAGAGCGCTAATTAACGCGGCTCAGATTATGTAGGTAATCTGTCCATCTGGTGAAGGCAGAAGACGCTGGATCGCCGAAAATGTTCAAGTTCTGCAAACTTTTACGCGTTCAACAATTGTGTTTTAGACCTCCAGCAAGTTTTTGAAATGAGTGTTAAATAGCGTAACATATTAATATTGGAGGGAGTACTGTGGTGTGGGACGTCAGTATTAGGAACATCAGTTCCTCAGAAAACCATTCGAAGTCGTCTGAATGGATGTTGTCCATAACAGAAGTTTCTTTGACCCCACTGATCGTTTAATCAGTGTTCTGCAGCACCAAAAACGTAGTGCGTTGCATCGCAATGGCCGGCCGCGGTGGCCGAGCGGTTCTAGGCGCCTCAGTCCGGAACCGCGCTACTGCTACGGTCGCAGGTTCGAATCCTGCCTCGGGCATGGCTGTGTGTGATGTTAGGTTTCAGTAGTTCTAAGTTCTAGGGGACTGATGACCTCAGATGTTATGTCCTATAGTGCTCAGAGCCATTTTTTTGTATCGCAATGGTAGACACACTAAAATTTAACACACTCCTTTATCCATCTTTGTGCAGTTGAATAAGGGCACTTAGGCCATATGGGTTTTAGTTTTAATTATTTTTTGAAAGAACTCATCAGTGACCTGAAATATAAACACATTTGAAAGTACAGTTTCTAGCATTTCAAAGTAAACAGCATACACGTAATCGTGTGTGGTGGATAACAACATTCCTGAAATAGACTGACCTATCCATAGTCCAAACCTGAAACCAAATGTAACACATCAGCCATGACCTGAAACCAAATGTAACACATGAGCCATGAGTTAGAAGGTAGACTCCGCTCCAGACTTCCAGCGTCCAACGTTAAGTGCCTCTGAAAGGGGACTGTTCTATCTGCCATGTCGATGCTCAGGAAGACTTGGCTATAAATGTTAATGAAGTTGCAAATTTGGTAAATGTACTCAACCGCTGTAGCATCGATATAGCCACATTCTTTGTAAGTCCCTTCCTGAGATGTTCGTCAGAGAGGTTAGTTTCACTTTGTTAGAGTAGCGGTCACTATGTGTTAGACAGTCTGGCTATGTACGTGCTTTGAGAAGAGTGGAAGCTGGTCTGCTGTGTAGTGAAGGCAGCACTACTTTCATTTTGTATTGATTTATTCTGAGGAAAATTTTGTGGAACTGAGATGATATGAATGCAAGAATGTCAGAAGGGGAGTTTTCTAAGGTAATTTAGTTCTTTTATATATATTCGTAATTTTGTGGATTTTTATTGTTAGCACATTGTTTATGGTTAAAGTTCACTGTAAGAAGTTTTATAGTGAAGCACATGGATTTGTATTGTGATTGAAATAAGTGTCAAGGAAAGTCATGGTACATAGGAAAATTATCGAGGAGGATTTTTTGCTAACTTGTCTAGTTGTGAGAAATTTATGTTAGGGTGTATTGCTGCTAATGCAGCATAGTTATACTTGGAGTATTTGTTCTCATTTACCAGACGTCGACTTCAGTTCCTCGTTTTTCGGTCTTTACCTTCATGAATGTGTTTTGTTTACGAGCACTGCACGTCGCGAGGTGTGTGCTGAAGAAGATTTTTTTATGAACAGTGATAAGATACTGTCTTGCTTGCACATCGCAAGTACGGCAAAAGAAATTTGATAGTTGACAATTTCATCATTATCTTGTTTTGTATTGAGCTGGGGATGTAGAAACGACGGAGAGGCTTCGTCCCCGCCGTAGCCCTCAGTGGTTCACAACCCCACAACAAGCTACAACAGTCCACTCACCCCACCGCCGCTCCACACCGAACCCAGGGTTATTGTGTGGTTCGGCCCCCCGGTGGATTCCACACCGCCCCCCCCCCCCCCCCCCCCCCCCGCCGGGAACGTCTCACACCAGACAAGTGTAGCCCCAATGTTTGCGTGGTGGGGTAATTATGGTGTACGCGTACGTGGAGAAAGTGTTTGCGCAGCAATCGCCGACATAGTGTAACTGAGGCGGAAAAGGGGAACCAGCCCGCATTCGCCAAGGTAGATGGAAAACCACCTTAAAAACCATCCACAGACTGGCCGGCACACCGTACCTCGACACTAATCCGCCGGGCGGATTGGTGCCGGGGACCGGCACGCCTTCCCGCCCGGAAAGCAGTGCGTTAGACCGATCGGCTAACCTGGCGGGCCATCGTTGCCTTAATAGTAGCAGGTAGCAGGACAGACGAGCGTTCCGTGCGCGCACGTAGGCCAACAAATTATTTATTATCAGTATTCATGTCCACGTAGGTTGGCTGGTTGGTTGATTCGGGGGAGGGGACCAAACGGCGGGGTCATCGGCCCCATCGGATTAGGGAAGGATGGGTGAGGAAGTCGGCTGTGCCCTTTCAAAGGAACCATCCCGGCATTTGCCCGAAGCGATTTACGGAAATGACGAGAAATCTAAATCAGGATGGCCGGACGGCGGGTTTTAACTTTCGTCCTCACGAATGCGAGTCCAGTGTGCACCTCCTCGCTCGGTTTGTCCACTGTAAGGTAAAGTGGTTGTTGGAATGTGTTTGTGAAAATATGATATGGTTTCAGAGGTTTCAGATCTGTAAAAGATTTCAGAAAGGTGTTCGTTATCTTATGAACTTTCAAGCAGTTTTGTCACACAGTCAATTGCGTTAATTTTCATCTTCATTTGCTCTGTAATTAGAATTACAGATCTAGAACAGACATTGTTTGCAAGACTAAATACAAAGATTAACAATATTCAAGGCCAATATTTTAATGGGTATCATTTTATTTTGCAGTCAGATAGCACACGTGAATTTTATTCAAAACGGATTGTTTTCTCGCAGGCGAATTGTTTGATGTAATAGCAAGCCAGGATTTCGCATCGTGTGACGAGTGCTTCACATACTTTCGTTCAGAATTTAAAAATGGCTCTGAGCACTATGGGACTTAACACCTGTGGTCATCAGTCCCCTAGAACTTAGAACTACTTAAACCTAACTAACCTAAGGACATCACACACATCCATGCCCGAGGCAGGATTCGAACCTGCGACCGTAGCAGTCGCGCAGTTCCGGACTAAGCGCCTAGAGTTCAGAATTTAAGACAGTTCTGTTGCCGTGCACTGAGATTTATGCATTTCAGTACCAGAATAATCTTCATACTTTTTCAGGAACCAACCAGACACATGCAAACACGACTTTAAAGATAAAAGCTCTTCTTCTGGTTTTGGATCTTGAATAAGACTGGACAGCCATTCCTCCACAAACGTTCAGGAACCTCACTGAAAAGTCCCCAGCAGTCTTCAGACCGTCACAAAAGTGAGGGGTCGACACTAATAGGTGTCTGGATACTTTTGGTCAGAAGAAACTGATTATGATTCGTGTGCCCTAGCGTTATCAGAGATCAGATAAAAGATCTCGATAGTAATTCGTTCTGTTCAGTAAGCACTCTTGTAGGTTTACCTAATAAAGTGCTGTCTTTTCTGAAGAACAATGTTTACCAGATTTAGCTACAGATATCATAGTGAAAATCTAACGATAGATGTATGCGATATTGCGAAGCGGTGGATAAAAGCTTTATTGTTTTCCGCTACAATAAAAATGACCTTGACGCCTGAGTAATTAATGTTCTTGATCATACCGTCACCTGGTCGAAGGTTATGGTCTGTGCCAACTGTGCAGTCGCAAGAGAAAACAAAGAGGGATGTTACTTAATGTACACCAGAACCACAAAGCAGGCTGTGTTAAATTTATCTTTTTTTTTTCATCGGTATGAAAGCCGCTTCTCACTATGGAGTGGGAATGATGTAGATAATAAAACTGAACATCTCATACAGTGAAAAATTTGGGGCTGTGTTCTGTGTCATACAGATTAAAAATGCGTGACCTGGAGTACGGCGTGTAACATTAACGATGCAAGTGACTGTTTCCTCTACACTTACTAACAGGTTACTAGGCTCGTCTGCATCTACCGAAGTGCATCTATCAAAAGTCACTGTGCAGGGAGCTTTCTTATCACCGCACTTATCACACATGTAAACAACGCGTATCTTGCGCTTCTCACGGGAGAGCATTCATTCCATATGCTATCTTAAAAAAAGACCGCATAGCTTCGGAGGAGCACGACTGTGCTTGAGTTATAGGTAAAACCTGTCCAGAAAACAAAATCAGCATGGCAGCCCATTTCATTAGTGCAAGAGCACACTCTGAATTTGATTTTAAAGAGACATGCTGGAAAAGGCACATCTTGGAGGAAGCCCATTCTCATTTCCTGTGCAGTGCACTTTTATTTCTAGATTTCCGAAAGTAACCCAGCAATCGCCAGAGGCTGGTTCTCCATGCTGGATAAACGACGGGAGAACATGCCTGACCAACAGATGGACGGAGAGAAAGGCACCAAATTCCTTCGAAGAAATTCATGTATACAGGGTGATTCGAAAGTCATGTCCCATTTAGTTTTCGTGGAGATAGCGGAAACTATAACGAAAGGCCGATCACCACTCAACCCTAGGTTAAGTGTGTGGTGCGCCATAATATAGGGATGTCTTCAATGGTCTCATATTTTTTAGCGGCACGCTCAGTGCTGCACGCTGCAGACATCATCTTGAGGAAATACGAGGGTTGCTTTTTAAGTAAGGGCCGTTTTCATTTTTTAAAAATGATACAAATACTTTTGTAAAAAAAACTTTTATTTTCTGATTTTACACACTTTTACCTATTTTTCTACATAGTTGCCTTGTTTATTTAAGCGCTTGTCATACCTTACAACTAAGTTTTTAATTCCCTCTTCAAAGAATTCGGCCGCCTGCTCCGACAGCCAAGAGTTCACGGCCGCTTTCACTTCATTGTCGTCATTGAAGCGCTGCCCGCCAAGATGGTGTTCCAGGTACCGAAAAAGGTGAAAATCGCTAGGAGCAAGGTCGGGGCTGTATGGTGCATGGTCCAAAACTTCCCAGCCAAAAGAATCAATCAAATCCCGAGTCTTTTGAGAGGTGTGGGGCCTAGCGTTATCGTGCAGGAGCAAAACTCCTTTTGTCAGCATGCCGCGCCTTTTGTTTTGAATTGCTCTGTGGAGCTTGTTTAGAGTTGCACGGTAGGCATCTGAGTTGATTGTCGTTCCTCGTGGCATAAAGTCCACTAGCAAAACACCGCGCGGGTCCCAGAACACAGTTGCCATAATCTTGCGCTTTGACAGCGTCTGTTTGGCTTTGACCTTGACGGGTGAGGTTGTGTGTCGTCATTTCATCGATTGTCGCTTGCTTTCGGGAGGGATATGGGATACCCATGTTTCATCTCCAGTGACAATTTGACTCAACGTGTCATCCCCTTCTTTCTCGTAACGAATCAAAAAGTCCAATGAAGTGGCAAATCTCTTCCCTTTGTGGTCCTCTGTGAGGAGTCTGGTACCCACCGAGAACACAGTTTCTTAAAGTTTAAGTTTTCAGACACAATTTTGTACAAAACCGATCTTGAAACTTGTGGAAATTCCAAAGAAAGAGTGGAAATTGTGAATCTTCTGTCCTCACGAATCTTTGTTTCGACGGCAGCCACCAAATCATCAGTGATCACAGAGGACCAGCCTGAGCGTTCTTCGTCATGGGCGTTTTGACGGCCATTTTTAAACTCTCTAGCCCTATGACGCACTTTACCTTCACTCATTGCATTCAAGCCATAAACTTCTGTTAACTGACGATGAATTTCTGCAGCTGATAGGCTTCTCGCGGTCAAAAAACGTATCACTGGCCGTATCTCACACGCGGCGGGCGATTCAATAATCGTAAATATTATAAAGTAGCACAGCGATGCGTACACGTCAGCTACAGAGCTGCAACTTGCATCAGTGTGAACGCGAAGGATGCCGGCAAGTGGCGCGGTGGCTTGTTGCGGCGTCCGCGCGAACTACGGGACTATACGCGCGAACGGCCCTTACTTAAAAAACAACCCTCGTATTACTATCCTACTTGGATTAGCTGCCTCTCGAACGGAGACATAGATTTTTATTCTAGCATGACGTGCACCTGTACACTTTCTGGGCGTTAGACTGGTAGACAGGGCCCAATGGAATGGCCACCTAGGACTTCAGATCTTACGCCACTATAATCTTTTTCTTTGGGAGCGTCTTAAGTATACAGCGTACACCAACACACCAAGAACTTTAACAGATCTGCATGATAATATCACCAGAGCCCGTACAGAAATATCAACAGCGACGTTGTTGTTAGTGTCTACCATTGCCCACCGCCGTGTTCAGGATGGCTGCAAAATTTTGAAAGGTGCTACACTGAGCCACAGTGCCAGAGATGCGCCAAAGAGTATTATTCAGCCGCCACCACTGGCAGTTCTTGTCGAGAAGTCGCAGTAGGCAGTGCTTGTTGAGATGTAGCAGTGGTGAGTCGTTGTTGAGAGGTTCCTATATGGAGAGTGCTTGTTCAGAACTTGTAGTACTGTTTTGATGGGCTAGACACCAGATGTTGTTGGATTGGGGATGCTGTAATGATCAGAGTGTGCTTTTCGTCAATATATATGAAGGTAAAAAAATTCCTTTTTTTTTTAATTTTTATTATTTCAATGTCTTAAACAATAATGCCTGTTGGTTACAGGTTCAGTCAACAAAGCATCTGGCTTGTGTTCTTGTATTAGATTGTATTTCTGGTTTCTATTTGCAATTATAGTATTTCTGGTTTTTTTAAATTACTTAAGTATAAATGGTGTTTAAAATATCTGGTCTTATTGAGGAAGAACCGTGCCAGATGTGTATGTTGAATCACACTTCCACACACAGAACAGCTACACTTGTGTTTTGTTGTTTCCTAGGTTTTATAGCTGCTGGGAACTTAATTAATTAATTGTGTTAACGGAAATTTCGTTCAAACTACGAATGAATGCTGCTGAAGGTACAGTAAGTCCAAACGGTAATTTCCGAAATCTCCTTTGGGCAAATTAGTCATATCCGATTATTATTTACCGACTCTCTAGCTAGATTGATAGTTGAAGAATTGTTTCGATAGATACAAAGAACAGTAGAAGAGTAGGCAGCGGAGCAGAAAACTAAAAGGGAAATACCACCACTACAGCTCGGGGCCCTGTGCACGCTACGGCACATATTCACTTAGTGTAGTGAATCCCCTGAGGACATTAATAGCCGCACATAATTTCCAGTTTGTGACTTAGTGGCCAATTTGGTGGAAGTGCGCACATAAATTGATCTAACCATGAACATGGATGTATGTCATTCTTAGAATTACGAAAGATCTTAAATTTCCGAACAGTTAAGAAGTGTTTATAGTCAAAGTTTTCTCCTCGTGGCGACAAAGACTTACCGCGTCTGTCCCAGTCCGAGTGTCGATTATTGTCAAGTTCGCGCGCCTGGCGCTCTCTTGTTGCATCCCGTAAATGAAACAAATTACTTTCTTCAAACCCCCCTGCTATCTGTGATTCTAAATTTCTTCTGCTGTCTTTTCCTACGATTTCGCCTTCAATTTGTTTGACTTACTTTTGTAATGCCTCAAATTCCCTTTTAACGCGTTCATTAAATTTTCCCTGATTTTCAACATGCTTATTTATGTTCTACTCTTCGGTTTCTGAAAATGGCAATGGAGCTGTATCATCTGAATCTCTGTCCCCATTTAAACTAAGACTTGTCAATTTTTCTGAAATCTCCTCAACTCTTTCCAATAAATCACCTATTTGTTCTTTCTGTTTATTTACGTCTTCTGTAAGTGTCGCGACTCGGGTTTCAGTATTGACACATTTAGTAGTTAACTGTTCATATTGTTGTGTTAGGTTATTTATTCTGTCATTTGGTACGGATTCCTCGATTTTCTCAAACATTTCTTCCTTATCGTGTGCACGTTGTAAATTTAACTCAGAAAATTTTTATACTATCACACGATCTCTTTCTTCCTGTTCTCTATCCTGTTCCCTTTGTCTGATTTCTATTGAAATTAATCTATTATTGTGAGCATTCAAAATCGGTTGTACTTCTTCTCTAATTTCTTCCTTTAATTCATCTTTCATGTTTTTGAAACATGTCCCTATTCGTGAATCTAACTGTGTTTCCATTGTTTCCATCTCTGTTTTAATTGTTCCTATCTCTGTTTTAATTTCAGATCGTAACTGTGATCCCAGTGAGTCTAACCGTGTTTCCATTGTTCCCATCTCAGTTTTAATTGTTCTTATTTGTGACTCTAACCGTGTTGCCATTCGTGATCCCAAATTTAATATAGCACCCATCAACTGCTCCATATTAACTGGTTCGAAATTCTTTTCGCCCCTAACATTTCCCGCAAAACTAACTTTCTTCGGCATAGCCATAAAGCTATCTGTGTTCGATACTATTCCAGAGTCTTCTGTCATTAATCTCGTATTCTGGAAATTTTTTGATTGTGAAAAATTTTGGATTGGTTCCGGACTATTTTCCCGACTTATTAAATTGTTTTCAACTTCATTATTCATCATACTGTTCTCCTGTGTTGGCGAGTTCGCCATGTTAACAATTTCGTCATTCTCACTATTTATCATTTTTGCCTTTTTCATCGATTGCGTAATCATTTACAAAATATACAAAACTCGTCACTATACGAAAACTACACACAATGACACTTTATCACCAACAATACCATTCACACGAAATGCTTCCCTCAAACACGATCAACAAACAATTGAAATATTCATAATTGTACAAAATTGTCAAACCCATATACAAGACAACAAAAATTAAATTCTGCAAAAAATACTATTAGAAGAATGACAATTACCAAGTCTACACATGCAATATAGACTACAATTACTAAACTACGAATTACTACAACAATACTACTGTCTGCTATTTATACAATCAGAAGAACTCCAAGGGACGATCCGAAGCAGCGGTCGCCACGTGCATGGGGGCTTAATTAAATAAAATGCAAATATTTTTAGTAGCTGTCTGTTCGGTTACGTTGTCTCATAAACGGTTGGCCCTGACTAGTATTTGTACGCAATCTGACTGCATAGAATAACAACAAAGAATGAAACGAAATTTCCGTTAACACAATTAATTAATTAAGTCCCCAGCAACTATAAAACCTAGGAAACAACAAAACACAAGTGTAGCTGTTCTGTGTGTGGAAGTGTGATTCAACGTACACATCTGGCACGGTTCTTCCTCAATAAGACCAGATATTTTAAACACCATTTATACTGAAGTAATTAAAAAAAAAAAACAGAAATACTATAATTCCACATAGAAACCAGACATACAGTCTAATACAAGAACACCAGCCAGATGCTTTGTTGACTGAACCTGTAACCAATAGGCATTATTGTTTAAGACATTGAAATAATAAAAATTAAAAAAAAGACATTTTTTTACCTTCATATATATTGACGAAAAGTACACTCTGATCATTACAGCATCCCCAATCCAACAACATCTGGTGTCTAGCCCATCAAAACAATACTACAAGTTCTGAACAAGCACTCTCCATATAGGAACCTCTCAACAACGACTCACCACTGCTACATCTCAACAAGCACTGCCTACTGCGACTTCTCGATAAGAACAGCTTACTACGACTTCTCGACAAGAACTGCCAGTGGTGGCGGCTGAATAATACTCTTTGGCGCAATCTCTGGCGCTGTGGCTCAGTATCGCCACCTTTCAATTTTATCAGCCTTCATGAATAATAAATAATTTTATGCTGTTTTGTCCAATAATGGCATTACTGGAGAATCGCGTCTCTTACGTGATACATAATTTTTACAGCGTACAGCAGCAGTCAGTCACCAACTGGTTTTGGTGTAGTTCATTGAAAAAGCGCAGTTACCGGTTTCGAACATCTGGGAGTATGCGTGCGGAACGATTTGAAGTGGAATGATCATATAAAATTAATTGTTGATAAGGCGGGTACCAGGTTGAGATTCATCGGAAGAGTCCTTAGAAAATGTAGTCCATCAACAAAGGAGGTGGCTTACAAAACACTCGTTCGACCTATACTTGAGTATTGCTCATCAGTGAGGGATCCATACCAGATCGGGTTGACGGAGGAGATAGAGAAGACCCAAAGAAGAGCGGAGCGTTTCATCACAGGGTTATTTGGTAAGCGTGACAGCGTTACGGAGATGTTTATCAAACTCAAGTGGCAGACTCTGCAAGAGAGGCGCTCTGCATCGCGGTGTAGCTTGCTGCCCAGGTTTCGAGAGGGTGAGTTTCTGGATGAGGTATCGAATATATTGCTTACCCCTACGTATACCTCCCGAGGAGATCACGAATGTAAAATTAGAGAGATTCGAGCGCGCACGGAGGCTTTCAGACAGTCGTTCTTCCCCCGAACCATACGCGAGTGGAACAGGAAAGGGAGGTAATGACAGTGGCACGTAAAGTGCCCTCCGCCACACACCGTTGGGTGGCTTGCGGAGTATAAATGATGAATTTAGTAATTCATCATTAGAGGGCTTGCACGTCTTTACGAAATTGAATTTCTTTTTCAGGACGAGTTGCCCTGAAATGACCGCCTGAAACATTTGTTTTCACTTACTTCACTCTAAAGTGTGTTGTCGCCCAACGAAAGTGACTAACAGTGAAGACCACTGTGAGTATAGTTGAAAACACCAAGAATAGCGTGAATGTTATTCGTTGGAGAAAGACGTTGAAAACAGATGTTCCAAGTGGTCATTTCAGGCAACTCGCCTCTAATCCAACGTCTGACGAATGTGAAACTTCGAAATCCGTAACGGTGCTTTTTCAATAATGTAAAACAGACACAAATTGTGGCTGGGTGCTATTGTATGTTTTAAGCGTTCTGTAAATAACTGTACATTGTTTATCAACTTATCATCCCTAGTAAAGTTTTTAACAGACATCTCCCTGACAGTAACTTCTAGTGTAGGGACATTTTTACAAGGAACATGCTGTCTTCGGTCCCAAAGGACATTCTTTTTCTTAAGTCCAACTCTTTTTAGAAACTATAGCTCCACTTTCAAGGACTAACTTGACGTTTGCGGGCGCTACATCTGATGCAGCTTATCACCTGAGCAAAAAATGCTTGTATTCGGCGCCAATGAAAAACTTCTTGATTTATGTTTAGTTTTCAACTGATTTAACATGTTAAAATAGCCTTTTTTTTACCAGTGCAGAAGACGAGAGATTAGTCGTCGAATGAAGATGATAAACGGCAGCAAATATAAGACACAAACACCTCAGCTACAGGAATGAAATTTTCACTCTGCAGCGGAGTGTGCGCTGATATGAAACTTCCTGGCAGATTAAAACTGTGTGCCCGACCGAGACTCGAACTCGGGACCTTTGCCTTTCGTGGGCAAGTGCTCTACCATCTGAGCTACCGAAGCACGACTCACGCCCGGTACTCACAGCTTTATTTCTGCACTTGCCAGGAAGTTTCACCTCAGTTATAGCTCCGTAATGGACTGGACATAAGTACAATAATTAAATATTGAAACTGAAGTAAAAAAATACCTCTAGAATGAAATTTTCACTCTACAGCGGAGTGTGCGCTGATATGAAACTTCCTGGCAGATTAAAACTGTGTGCCCGACCGAGACTCGGTCCCGAGCTCGAGTCTCGTTTCGGGCACACAGTTTTAATCTGCCAGGAAGTTTCAAAAAAATACCTAATCCCAACAAAGGATTTCTCATTCCAGTTAGTTTAAATACAAGAAGCCTTACGGACTTGAAGGCTTACAACAAAGTTTATTATTAATGGTTAATGTCGTTACAGAAGTTATGCTCTGGAACGGAAGTTACTTAGATTTACACGTTGTTCGAAACTGCTTGAGGATGACCAATAAAGACTGACACTTCCCGAGCTAAATAACATCTGGAACAACTTAAGAGTGTGACTGTACTGTATTGCCCGAAGGAAGTAAAGAAGCGCGTTGTTGTCAAATAGTTATAAATGGGGAACTGCACAAGTACTTGCTCGTTGATGATAATACACTGAAGGTCCGAAGAAACTGGTACTCCCGCCTAATATCGTGTAGGGACCCCGCAAGAACGCAGAAGTGCCGCAACACGACGTGGCGTGGACTCGACTGAACTGACGCCATGAATCCTGCAGGGCTGTCCATAAATACGTAAGAGTACGAAGGGGTGGAGATCTCTTCTGAACAGCACGTTACAGGCATCGCAGATATGTTCATCTCTGGGGAGTTTGGTGGCCAGCGGAAGTGTTTAAACTCAGAAGAGTGTTCCTGGAGTCACTCTGTAGTAATTCTGGACGTAAGGGGTGTCGCATTATTCTGTTGGAATTGCCCGAGTCCACCGGAATGCACAAGGGACATGAATGGATGCAGATGATGCTATACAGCGGTTTAGTCTGCTGCAGAGAATCAGCGGCACTCGTACAGAATGGCCAACCCTTGTAGTTTTCAGGTAGGCAAAGGGGTTTGCTCCCCTTGTGTGAAAGTTAACGGTGTTAGGTTGGTGACGCAAGCCTCATCTCTGGCTTTTCCTGGCCACGGGGTCGCGTGGGAGATGTTGGAGTGTGTGAGACGCTCAGTCTGCTTCCAGCTCGCCGAGGGTTTGCAGCCGAAGTCTGTTCGAAGAAGGGTGGGTTTACTTAACCACGTGGCGCGTTGTCTGATAGCGAGAGGGGAGCTTTTAGCTTTTGATCTCGCGTTTCATCTTATAGAGATTGATTTGCTGTCGCAGCAAGGAATGCTAGGCTCCTGCAGACTTTCAGTTTGATTCCTAATGCAGACCTGACTTTGATCCGTAAGAAGAACGTAGCAGAAAGGTATTGCATATGTTGAAGAGCCCTCGATTCAGTGTGAATGTTTGTGTGCCTTCAACTGCGTATGTGTGCATTCTAATTTTTTCCGAATCTTGGTAATTTTTGCTTCTTTGTGAATTTTCTTTGTCTCATTACTTTATGTCTGGTGGAAACCATCCACATGGGTTAATATTAGAGTTTGTTGGTCCTCTGCCATTGTCATTTGTCTATTCAAATGTGTCCTCCGTAAAATTTTCATTGTTCGCGACAGCGTGGTTTGATGTTGCTAAAATTTGGACACGGTGTGTAGAAATTGTGTCTCCTCGAACCACGCGGGCACATGAGACTGTTGTGAAACGTATAGCGTTTCAAAAGCAATTGTCCTTAGTTACCAGGCAACAGCAGTTCTATAGATGCATTACATCAATGTTTTAAGGAATAAATAATTTTGCCTCTAATCTTATCCAGTGCACCGATGTTACGTGTCCGTTACCTACGCCATTTACCTTGTAGTTTTCCTTGTTAGCCCATCATAGCGTTTCCATGCGCACAGGTCCAATAATTAGTTTCCCTTTTTACTTAAAACAAATGCTTTGGAATAGATCTTATTTTTAAGAATGTTGCTGCAAGCTGCACGTATGCACAGTGTTCACGCACTCTTTACTTTACTCAATATTTGATTCACATGAACAATGATGCTTGGATCATATTAATAATTACATCCCATTCTTTATCAGTGACTTTACAATGAATGTTCTTTTGTGAGTTTTTCTTATGAATAAATTAAGTAATTTTCCGACTCAGCCCAACATCTTACTTGTCGTGTTGCTAGAGTTGGTGGCGACTCAATCTTTTACGTTGGTTTCAGTGTCAGAGAGCATTTTCTTATTCAAAGTGCGCGTGGCTCTTTTAGCCATCAGGGTACATTCAAAGTGCGCTTCACGCTTCTTACATATAGCGACCTTTCACTCACGCTACTTATAAGAATGCTTACGTACGTCAACGTCACCTGTCAGAGTCGTATAGGGTCCCACATCACTCCAACTGCACACGCCCCACACTATTACAGAGACTCCACCAGCTTGAACAGTGTCTTGCTGACATGCAGTATCCATGGATTCATGAGGTTGTCTCCATAGCCGTACACGTCCATCCGCTCGATACAATTTGAAACGAGACTCGTCTGACCAGGCAACATGTTTCCAGTAATCAACGGTCCAATGTCAGTATTGACGGGCCCAGGCGAGGCGTGAAGCTTTGTGTCGTGCAGTCATCAAGGATACACGAGTGGGCCTTCGGCTCTGAAAGCCCATATAGACTATGTTTCGTTCAATGGTTCCCACACTGACTCTTGTTGGCCCAGCACTGAAATCTGCACCAATTTGCGCAAGGGTTGCACTTCCGTCACGTAGAAGATTCTCTTCTGCCGTCGTTGGCCCCGTTCTTGCAGGATCTTTTTCCAGCCGCAGCGATGTCGGATTCCTGATATTCACGGTATACTCGTGAGGTAGTCGTACGGGAAAAGAGCCCTCTTCATCGCTACCTCTGAGATACTGTGTCGCATCGCTCGTGCGCCGACTATAATACCACGTTCAAACTCAGATAAATCTTCATAACCTGGCATTGTAGCAGCAGTAACCGACCTAACAAATGCGCCAGACACTTGTGTTTTATAAGCGTTACCAACCGCAGCGCCGTATTCTGCGTGTTTACATGTCTCTGTATTTAAATACGCATGTCTACTCCAGTTTCTTTGACACTTCAGTGTATTTCATTTCGTATGGAATCGCCTAAATCCGCACGATCCCACATAACCGGGAACAGTATCTGCTGAAAGCTTCAAAAGTCACGTACCGGTAGCCACTTCAGAAAGATTAAGAGTTCTTCAGGTTGGGTATAAAAATGACGGGGTTCAGGTCGTGGTGAAGCAATGTAAACAGCTTTTATACCATTGTGCTCAGAGCCAAAAGCTTTTATAGACAATTCCGAAAACAGGGATCAAATTTTTGCTGCTGGCAAGGAGCCGATGCAAAAGACCAAAGTAATGACACAAACCTGCATTTCAACATGGGTCGGTTGTGAAAGAAATAAATCTCCGTCCGGCATCAAATGCAAACAGTTTCCTAAAGGCTCGCGCAGCCAGCAGCATTAGCGGCCGGCCGTCGAGCAGGAGCAACAAAAACAGCTTCCGCCCACTGAGGATGACGACGTAACCAGCAAATATAGCCATGCTCTTGCGGTGCTTCGACTGCGCAGGATGTTGCAATACTTCGTCATGTCAGTAACTGCAGATGGATATTTTACTTCGCAGTTTGGGATCACAAAGTCTTTTCTCCTGCAAATATTACTATTTTCTGATTTACAAACAATTCACTTTCATATCGACCTTGTCACTAAATGAGGTCTTACGATGTACTGTTTGGAAACCTGCAACTTGCAATATATAAAAGAAGTTTGTAGTCCTTGATTGCCAAATAAAAACTTGTTATTGATATAAAATCATGGTTCTTGTTTTTATACAAAAACATCTCACTTTTGGAAAACTTACAGTGAATCATGCTTTTGCTGCATTGTATAAAAATATGTTTATGTGTTTGCCCATCTGGCAGATCCATCCCTGTAGTTTTAGTTTGCATCCAGGAACGTAGATCGGACTGTTTGAGTTTTGACCCGTTGTAAGATCAAGGCCTTTCCAGCTAAATACGAGGCGTGTTGGTCGGGGTGCAGAGGAAATCTGGAAGGAGTTTTCTTGTTTGCAAGTGTGCCTTACAACCAAGGGAACCCTCCCGAAAACTTTGGTCAGAATGAGGTGGATGGGTGATACTTTGTATTTAACTCTAGAACACTGCATCCCAGATAAAAATATGACATCTTAGTGTATGAGTGGGTGAGTTTATTTGTGCTTATGTAAGTCATGAGTTGCTCGACAACTGTAATGTACCTATGCTACTGTCGATCGTAGCCTATGCGACTGATGTCAGCTGTTGACACGACGAGCCATGTACGTTTTTGTATTTTCTATATACATCTATAGTCGCTTATGTATGATTACAGCGGCGAGCGAAAATGATGTGAGACCGAATAGCCTTCTGATGCAGATTTTTATCTAATTTCGGCAACTTGCAAGCAAATGCATTTTTAGAGAATATCGCTTTGGGCACAACAGGATTGTGAGAGAAATACGAGCTATTTTGTTGAGTAAAATTGCAGGAACTAAGAGCGATCTCACTGGTTTGCTAGATACCCTGAAGCTATAATACGGTGGCAGGAAATCGTCACATACAGTCGAACTCCTATCACCTTCGCAGACTAGTAAATAGGTCGGTGTTACGAAACTTCCTGACAGATTAAAACTGTGCGCCGAACCGAGACTCGAACTCGGGACCTTTGCCTTTCGCGGGCAAGTGCTCTCCCAACTGACCTACCCAAGCACGACTCATGACCCGTCCTCACAGCTTGAATTCTGCCAGTACTTCGTCTCCTACCTTCCAAACTTCACAGAAGCTCTTCTTTGAACCTGTCAAGAGCACTTGCCCGTGAAAGGCAAAGGTCCCGAGTTCGAGTCTCGGTCCGGCACACAGTTTTAATCTGTCAGGAAGTTTCATATCAGCGCACACTCCACTGCAGAGTGAAAATTTCATTCCAGGTCGGGGTTATTCCTACGTAGAAGGAACATTATTGTAACCAGCAGTCCGAAAACATCGTGGTTGCCAGGGCACCTAGATCTTGACGGAAGGTTAATAGTCTGGTCTTTACATGTTTGTAGTGAGACACAGATCACAAAAAAGCACTTTTCCTTTGCTTATTTTCTGTCTTTTTTTCTCCCATGGTATAATATTTTAGCTTCATGCAGACCCTTGTTAAAGAGTCTCGGAATTTTGATTGTGGCACGACTGTACAGGTATCCTCTTACTGACGTAAATCGTTCTTCGGTCCACACCGAGCGAGGTGGCGCATTGGCTTCCACACTGGACTCCCTTTCGGGAGGACAACCGTTTCAATCCGTATCTGGATATCCAGATTTAGGATGTCCCTGAGTTTCTAAATCGCTCTAGGCAAATGCAGGGATGGTTCCTTTGAAAGGGCACGGTCGATTTCGTTCCCCAACCTCGAAACATTCCGAGTTAGTGCTCCGTCTCTAATGATGTCGATATCGACGGAGCGTTAGAGTCTAATCTTCCTTCCGTCGTTCTTCAGTCGACAGTGACTCTGCGGTGCATTGTTATGGGTCGTTGGGAACTGCATTAAATTTCACCCGTTACACGTTCGTTTCGTGGCATCGCGTATTCGCCAAGAGAAAATGACACTCTGATCCGTGCGTTATCGTATCACTTGATACAAAACAAACATAATTACCCACCGTACGCGCATTTTAACATGATGTTCGATACTCCATACTTGTTTGGGAGCTAAGTAGCACTTACTTGACTCGACCTGGGATCCAAAACACTTGCTTTGTACTCTCGTGATTCGCAGAGGAGAGGAGCGTGGTGCATCGATACAAGACGCTTGCTGTCTCCTTGGAAGGCATCACGTCTTGGGTCCATTAATAAACATGCTACATAAGAAGCAAGTGTACTGCAACAATTTCCACACTGAAGTGTCAATGAGTGACAATGTACACAATTATGAGGGGCGTTTAACAACTAACGCAGCACTTTTTTTTCCTACAAGCAGGTTGATTTTATTCATGACTCAAATAAACCATATTATTCCTCACTCTTCGAATACAGTACCCTATTTTTCAGCCTGATATCCATTCAGTACGACGACCTTACGCCACCTACCTGAGAGGACTTATATGCCCGTATGGTCCATGACGGTACCAGCGTCTTGCTGCATCAATAAAACCTCCCCATCGTCCACGTACTGCTTTCCGTGGAGTGCATCCTTGATTGGGCCGAACAGATGGAAAGTGCGAGAGAAGGGCTGTAGGGCGGGTGAGGAATAACGGCCCATTGAAACTCTGTGAGCTCCTGACGAGTGTGTCATCACTGCCAATAGAGACGTCCAGCTGTGCAGCGACGTGTTTGACGGTGATCGGTCGGTCACCTTAATGAGAGTGATCGCACCTTCCATCATTGCAGGAGTCACAGCTGTGCGCGGCCGGCCGGTTACGCAGGAGACTGGACAGGTCTGCGCAACCTCGTTGCGATGATGACAGACGTCGAGCCCAACGACTCACCGTGCTTTTGTTCACTGCCTGGTCTCCGCTGACATGTGAATATCTGAGATGCTGTGATATTCAGCCCTAAGGACGGAACGCATTTCCGTTACAGGCTCCATTTTGAAGCTTACGTATAGCGCCATCACCTGTCGGAATTTCATGAAACTGTAGCGGCTGAGGCGGGAATATTGCACTTTGTGTGTGGTGCCGCGAGTAACGCGGACTGTGACCACAGGCGCAGAGGCAGTTGGCACCAATGTGTCTAACGTCGCATTTACTGCTGTAACATTGCGGTCCGGCTAGCCATTGCTAGAGGCACGTGTGTCTCGAAGAGCTCTGTTAGCATCCTGAACAGGAGATCCGGAGACTGTGTGCTGTTTTGGAATTCTGTGAAGTGTACTCTTGTGGAGCCTGCAGTGAAGTGGTGACGTTGTGGCAAACGTTTGTGGGAGTTGAATAACACTTCGGCGGTTTTTTGTTCTACTGATTTTTATTTGTATGCACTAGTTTTCGGCTTATTAGGCCATCTTCAGATAACTACTTGCTATTGTTTACAAGGAGCTTGTGATCTTACGAACCGAACATTCTGCACTAAGATACAACGCACTTACATACGATCTTTAGTTGTCTTTGAAATTGTCAAACGCGTCTTTTGACTTTTTGTTCTGTAAAATTGTTCTTTAACATAATAAATCACATTTTATGGTTTGTCAGTAGCATGTATGACAACAGTTAGAATTTAAAGTCTCTTCGGGTTTGCTTCCGGATCCTAAAAACAACTTGACTCGATATTTCGGCGATCCAGCTGCTCGCCATCTTCAGGAAAATGCTGCTTCTGCTGATGAGTCCCGCTGAGAACTGACGTCAGGCTGCAAATCGACGTCCTATATTGGCCACGGTTCAGTACACGGCGCATGCGCCGCCCGTCACGGATGCTGCCCTCCAAGACAGGGAGGTGGCGCCGCCCTTAGTGGAATACTGCTGGCAACGATATATCGCACTCAGGGCCGCACCGAAGAACGTTCAATTTTGATGCGAGACAATACGGGATTCCACGTCTTGCTAAGAGGAAACCCATTGTCTCTGTTGATTAAATTATCCGCCAACCTAATCTCAATCGCCTCTTTGTAGACACTGTTCCAAAAACCAGAAATGTTGGCAACTACCACAGTTTCATCAAATTTCATACTGTGTCCCTCATTTAAGCAGCGTTCTGCTACTGCCGATTTTTCCGGCTGTTGTAGTATGACGCCGATGTTCCACACACCTGTCATGCACTATGCGAATCGAACGGCCAGCGTAAGCTTTACCACACTGACACGGAATTTTGTACACACCGGGTTTTCTAAGCCCCAAATCATCTTTCACAGAGACGAGTAGTGCCCTAATTTTAGAAGGTGGACGGAAATTCCTTAAAATTCGTCCAATCTTAAACGATATGCCTCCAGCATAAGGAAGAAAGACCACCGATCTATGTTCCTCTTCATGCACCTCCGGAGACGGTCCAAACTCCATAGCCCGACGAATCTGCTTCTCGGAGTATCCATTTTCCTTAAAAACAGTCATCAAATGCTCAGGTTCTTAGGTTAAGCTATTCGCGTCGGAAATGGCATATGCGGGACTCATCAGCAGAAGCAGCATTTTTCTGAAGATGGCGACCAGCTGAATCGCCGAAATATCGAGTCAAGTTGATTTTAGGATCCGGCAGCAAACCCGAAGAGACTTTCAAGACTTATTACGCCAGGAAAGCCTACGTAATCACAACAATTAGAATTATTTCGAATACAGATTATTACAAAATTACAATTTTTTGGTATTTGTTGTGAACAGTTGCTGGTTATACAACAGCTATGTTTTCTTTGGGGGCTACGTCTTGTTATTAGAAAAACTGTGCATTAATATATACCAAATATTACATTGTTACAGTTGAGTTACAGTTAGGAATGTAAACACATACGGGATATTACATTATATTGGAGTGTGAATTTGTTTACTATTGGGACACTTTGCGGTTAGTAGCAGGTTTACTGTATTGCGCAAAGTTTAAGAGTGGTGATTTGCTCAGTTGCGAATGGTAATTAAGAACCAGCTGAGGGTTTAGGCCTATGTGTTTGTTAATTTCAAGTTCTTCTAGTAGGCTGAGTTTTCTGCCTTCGTTGGCTGTATGTAGCACTTCTGTGTCCGTTAGATATTTGTGTCTTTCTTTGAGCACGTGTTCAGCAAAGGAGGAGTCTGATTTATTTAATCTCCAGCTGCGTTCATGTTCAGTCAGCCTTGTTGATATGGCCCGACCTGTTTCACCAATGTACAGTTTATTGTAGTCAGTGTAGGTCGTTTTGTAGACCCCACTGTTGCTTAGTTTATCTGTTTTGTCCTTGCTGTTGAATAGGAGATTAGCTGTAGTGCGTCTTACATAAAATGATGTTTTATAGTATTGAGATTTCAGTGTTTTGGCTAGTTTGTCTGATAGATTACCTAGATATGGAATACTAAACCAGGTGGTTTTGGGCGTGGTTGTTATTGCAGAGGGGGCATAACTGTAGGGCAAGATTTTCCTTCTTTGTTTCTTGTGCAAGATTTTGTAAACTAATTCAGGGTTATAGCCATTGTTATATGCAATATATTTAATGGTATCTACTTCTGTTTGGAAATTCTGTTTTGACACTAGTATGGACGTGAGGCGATGTACCATGGAATGGAAGGCTGCATGTTTGTGTGTTATTGGGTATTGTGAACGTTGTGGGTTTTCTGTAAATTTTGAAAGTATGTGTATTTGTGGTGATATCTATGTTAAGTCTTTTCCGTTATTCTTTTTCTGGTATCCTGTCGCCACCGTGTTAATTGTAGCTAGTCTAGAGAGCCAAGCTATGTGGGTATCCTGTCGCCACCGTGTTAATTGTAGCTAGTCTAGAGAGCCAAGCTATGTGCGGATGGTTTCCTTCTATCGAGTCCTCCAGAAAGCGGTGAGGATTTTTGTACTACATATACTGTTCCCGCGCACCGGTTACACCCGAAAGCCGAGTTATGTTTATTTATGATGTCAACGTTTGAACAGTACTGTGGTTCAAGATGGTCGTGTTTTGTTAACATTCAGATTAGTAGCTGTCGCAAGTAACAAGAGCCATCCCTTTTGTTATGTTGGTTGCTTGTGGAAACAAACCTACGTTTGAAGTATTTCAACCAGATGTTGTTCTTTGTTAACGCACAGTGAAGGCCACTTTGATTACTGACGTTTTGTGAAAAACTCAGAAAGCAGCCATTTGACAGTGGCGTTTCTACTTTCTGTTATTTACTTGGAGCGAGGCTCCTAAATTAACTAATCTGTGTTTTACTTTGTCGTTTTGTAAGCTAGTCTGTGTTTTAATTTGTCATGCTTTAGGCTAGTCAACGGTAATTATTTCTTGGTGTTAGTTACAGGAAATCACTATTTTTAAGAAGTTTACTTGTGTAAATAAAACTGCCTTTTCTTGCTGCACTGTAATTTATTTCTCCCAGACCCGTTTCGCCTTTTTCTACTGCAAGGCATCTTCAGCGAGTACTAGAACGATACAGTTTTGTTTTGATATGTGTTATTTTTAGATTATAAAACAGTTCACGTCACGCTTTTGTTTTTTGTTTTTTACATAAGTTCAAAATGGTTCAAATGGTTCTGAGCACTATAGGACTTAACATCTGAGGTCATCAGTCCCCTAGAGCTTAGAACTACTTAAACCTAACTAACCTAAGGACATCACACATATCCATGCCCGAAGCAGGATTCGAACCTGCGATCGTATCGGTCGCGCGGTTCCAGCATGAAGCGCCCAGCACCACTCGGCCACAGCGGCCGGCTTTACGTAAGTAATTAGTAACAGTCCGTTGGCACTTGCTTTGCCTCTCATCTGGTGTGAAGGTCGCATAAACATTTCATTTCCGAACCACAAGTACATTTTTATATTTCGAACTTTTTCCTCTCACTGTTCACCATGTTTACCTTTATTTTAGTGGTGCGCTATTACTCCTTTGCCACAAGTTATAGATATTTGTTTGATAATCTACACATAGCAGATGTCAAAACAAAACTATATTGTTCTAGATCCCAATGAGTATGCATTAGAGTAAGAAAAAAAAAGGGGGGGCGAAACTTGGCTGGAAGAAATAAATTACAGTGCATCTAGAAAAAGGCAGTTTTATTTACAAAACAAATGTAATCGCTATTTAATTCTAAGCTGTTGCTACTGTTTTCTAGGAACTACCGCTATTCCTAATGAGATGCATCAGCTTCCATAGGTAGATACTATTTGAAAAGGCTGTAGGCCTGAGATTTGCGCTATTTGTATGTGTGTATTTAACCTTTAAATTAAAAAGTGTTCAGTAGCTGAGATTATGTAATTGTTCTTGCAATTTTTAAAATCTGTTCACTACAGTGAACTTTGCTATAATTCCTTTTACAAGGTTTAATAATTTATATCGTAACTGCAAGTTCGTTCTCCTGGAATTGAACTGCGTCTAAATTTGCGAAACCGCAGCTAAACTTTCTAAATCAGTCTTTAACGTGTATAGTTGTTAACTAAGCTCTATGAAACTGATGTCAGTTTTCAGACCAAGTTTTCCTGAATTTCAGTCGGTGTGTAAAACTTCTAATCTGAGCCCGATTTGATTTGCGTAGCCATTAAACTGTTAATCTGTTATTCTTGTAGCATGATGTCATTAGACACTGTAATATGAAGGAGGGGTATATGACGTTTAATTGTGGAGGAAAATTAGGTTTTGAGCTTTAATATTGAAACTGAGTCTTCATGTAACAAATTCTTTTCTGGTAAAATGTGTAACATGATTAGGCACCAGCACCTTGTCATTTCCTGCCCGCTCCTAACACTACGTAAATAAAATGTTTTTGTATGTCCACCCTTTTGACTGGAGGTCTTGGGGACTACGGCCGTTCACTATTGTGAGAAAATGAAACACCTAGTCTTTGTGATCTTATTTATTGCGTAGCTACCAGCTTCGGCGCTTCAGTGCGCCATCTTTTGGCCTAAGTTGACGCTGAAGAGCTTATCACGATCCATATATAAGCTGCTTCAGTGGCCCACATAACTGGTTTACATTGACTGTCTACAGAAGTATAGTTGTGATGTAAACACTCCAGTCATCAGCTGACAACTCGAGTTGGCGCCGGAACTAGTAGCTACGCAATAAATAAGATCTTAAGGACGGCTGAAGGCGTTTCATTTTCTTACATATTTAAAAAGATTTCATTTAGGTGCGAAGAACAGGAGGTGGATGAGTCAGCGCGGAGGAAGTCCCCGCGCGCCGGCAGCTCGCCGAGTTCCGCCTCGACTGTGAGGGATGCCCGCGCTGAGTCACGGCCCGGGCCTAAGGACAGCAAGTGGAGCGGGCTGTGTTTGTGTGTGAGGCGGTGACTCAGCTGCTGCGGCCCGGCGCCGCTCGATAGCCGCGCGGCGGCTGCCTGGCATCGGGTCAGCGGCCGGCCTTGGCGCGCGACCGCGACCGCGCCCACGCGCTACACGTGCAGGCTAGCGCGCCCGCCGAGCCGCACCACCTGTCTCACAGCTTCCGCGTTCCCTGCAGCTGCTCTACTACTGGTTAAAGTGTGGAGGTTAGGGAAAGTGGCACAACATGTAAGGCAACAGTGCTACCAAAACGAGTTGAATCGAGGATTATTGCGCCGGCCACTGTCGCCGAGCGGTTCTAGGCGCTTCAGTCCGGAACCGCGCGACCGCTGCGGTCGCAGGTTCGAATCATGCCCCGGGCATGGATGTGTGTGATGTGCTTAGGTTAGTTAGTTAGTTAGTTCTAGGGGACTGATGACCTAGATGTTAAGTCCCATAGTGCTTGGAGCCATTTGAACCTTTTGATTATTGCTCATTAATTCTGAATACTGGTCTACGGGTTCTAGGATGGGCCTGCGATGGTGCACTCAACGACGAACTTGGGTGCACCAATGGCAAAACGTGATTTTTTTGGATGATCATGATGGTCGCATCCGTGTTTGGCGACATCGCGGTGAACGCACATTGGAAGCGTGTATTTGTCGTCGCCATACTGGCGTATCATCCGGCGTGATGGTATGGGGTGCCATCGGTTACACGTCTCGGTCACTTCTTGCTCGCATTGACGTCACTTTGAACAGTGGACGTTACATTTGAGATGTGTTACGACCCGTGGCTCTACCCTTCATTCGATCCCTGCGAAACCCTACATTTCAGCAGGATAATGCACGACCGCATGTTGCAGGTCCTGTATGGGCCTTTCTGGATACGGAATATGTTCCACTGCTGCCATGGGATGTGTGACTGCTGTGTACGGACGCAGGAGGAGCTGGCCACTGTTCGCGAACAGCTGAGCGTGTTGATGACCGCGGTCAGCCGTCTTCGGGCTGCTGCCTCACAGTGTAGCGGCAGTGGGGAGTCTGGTGCGTCGCAAGGTACACCCCAGGTGTTACATGCTTCACCCACTGTCCCTGCTGTCGAGACATCTTCGCGGGTACCGCGGGCGGTTGGGCCACCCCCTCCCCAAGGGGAGTGGCGGGTTCAGCGGCGTTCGCGGCGCACGAGGCGGAGGGTAAATGTGAAGGCTGTCCGTGTGGCATCGCCCGCTCTGCCTGTGAGTGGACATGTGGCTGCTCCTTCAGCAAGGTCCGAGCAGGCACACGGGGGGATGGGTTTATTAGTTATTGGGAGCCCCAACGTTAGGCGGGTGATGGAGCCCCTTATGGAAATAGCGGAAAGGTCGGGGAAGAAGGCCAGTGTTCACTCTGGCTGCTTGCCGGGGGGTCTCATCCGAGATGTGGAGGACGCCCTGCCGGAGGCGATAGAGAGCACTGGGTACACCCGACTGCAAATTGTTGCTCATGTCGGTACCAATGACTCCTGCCGTCTGGGTTCAGAGGTCATCCTCAGTTCGTACAGGCGGTTGGCGGAATTGGTGAAGGCGGAAAGCCTCGCTCGCGGGGTGGAATCAGAGCTAACTATTTGTAGTATCGTTCCCAGAACCGATCGCGGTCCTCTGGTTTGGAGCTGAGTGGAAGGCTTAAACCAGACGCTCAGACGATTCTGCGGAGATCTGGGGTGCAAATTTCTCGACCCCCGCTATCGGGTGGAGAAATGTAGGGTCCCCCTGAATAGGTCAGGCGTGCACTACATGCCGGAAGCGGCTACAAGGGTAGCGGAGTACGTGTGGAGTGCACATGGGGGTTTTTTAGGTTAGAGAATTCCCTCCCTAGGCCCGACAAGACGCCTCCTGAGACGGGGCAAGGTAGGAGTAGGCAAAATGCAACAGGGAATAACAATATTAATGTGCTAATAGTAAACGGCAGGAGCGTCTATAGAAAGGTCCCAGAACTGCTCTCATTAATAACCGGTCACAACGCCCATATATTACTAGGGACAGAAAGTTGGCTGAAACCAGACGTAAACAGTAATGAAATCCTGAACTCAGATTGGAACGTATACCGCAGAGACAGGCTGGACAGTGAAGGGGGAGGCGTGTTTATAGCGATAAGAAGTGCAATAGTATCGAAGGAAATCGACGGAGATCCGAAATGTGAAATGATTTGGGTGAAGGTCACGGTTAAAGCAGGCTCAGACATGGTAATTGGATGTCTCTATAGGCCCCCGGGCTCAGCAGCTGTTGTGGTCGAACACCTGAAGGATAATTTGGAAAATATTTCGAGTAGATTTCCCCACCATGTTATAGTTCTGGGTGGAGATTTTAATTTCCCGGATATAGACTGGCAGACTCAAACGTTCAGAACGGGTGGCAGGGACAAAGAATCCAGTGAAATTTTTTTAAGTGCTTTATCTGAAAACTACCTTGAGCAGTTAAACAGAGAACCGACTCGTGGCGATAACATATTAGACCTTCTGGTGACAAACAGACCCGAACTATTTGAAACAGTTAATGCATTACAGGGAATCAGCGATCATAAAGCGGTTACTGCATCGACGATTTCAGCCGTAAATAGAAATATTAAGAAAGGTAGGAAGATTTTTCTGTTTAGTAAAAGTGACAAAAAGCAGGTTACAGAATACCTGACGGCTCAACGCAAAAGTTTTGTCTCAAGTACAGATAGTGTTGAGGATCAGTGGACAAAGTTCAAAACCATCGTACAATATGCGTTAGATGGGTATGTGCCAAGCAAGGTCGTAAGAGATGGAAAAGAGCCACCGTGGTACAACAACCGAGTTAGGAAACTGCTGCGGATGCAAAGGGAACTTCACAGCAAACATAAACATAGACAAAGCATTGCAGACAAACAAAAATTACGCGAAGCGAAATGTAGTGTGAGGAGGGCTATGCGAGAGGCGTTCAATGAATTCGAAAGTAAAGTTCTATGTACTGACTTGGCAGAAAATCCTAAGAAATTTTGGTCTTATGTCAAAGCGGTAGGTGGATCAAAACAAAATGTCCAGACACTCTGTGACCAAAATGGTACTTAAACAGAGGATGACAGACTAAAGGCCGAAATACTAAATGTCTTTTTCCAAAGCTGTTTCACTGTAGTTCCTTCTCTAGATTGTCGCACAGATGACAAAATGGTAGATATCGAAATAGACGACAGAGGGATAGAGAAACAATTAAAATCGCTCAAAAGAAGAAAGGCCGCTGGACCTGTTGGGATACCAGTTCGATTTTACACAGAGTACGTGAAGGAACTTACCACCCTCCTTGCAGCGGTGTACCGTAGGTCTCTAGAAGAGCGTAGCGTCCCAAAGGATTGGAAAAGGGCACAGGTCATCCCCGTTTTCAAGAAGGGATGTCGAACAGATGTGCAGAACTATATACCAATATCTCTAACGTCGATCAGTTGTAGAATTTTGGAACACGTATTATGTTCGAGTATAATGACTTTTCTGGAGACTAGAAATCTACTCTGTAGGAATCAGCATGGGTTTCGAAATAGACGGTCGTGTGAAACCCAGCTCGCGCTATTCGTCCACGAGACTCAGAGGGCCATAGACACGGGTTCACAGGTAGATGCCGTGTTTCTTGACTTCCGCAAGGCGTTCGATACAGTTCCCCACAGTCGTTTAATGAACAAAGTAAGAGCATATGAACTATCAGACCAATTGTGTGATTGGATTGAGGAGTTCCTAGATAACAGAACGCAGCATGTCATTCTCAATGGAGAGAAGTCTTCCGAAGTAAGAGTGATTTGAGGTGTACCACAGGGGAGTGTCATAGGACCGTTGCTATTCACAATATACATAAATGACCTGATGGATGGCATCGGAAGTTCACTGAGGCTTTTTGCAGGTGATGCTGTGGTGTATCGAGAGGTTGTAACAATGGAAAATTGTACTGCAATGCAGGAGGATCTGCAGCGAATTGACGCATGGTGCAGGGAATGGCAATTGAATCTTAATGTAGACAAGTGTAATGTGCTGCGAATACATAGAAAGATAGATCCCTTATCATTTAGCTACAAAATAGCAGGTCAGCAACTGGAAGCAGTTAATTCCATAAATTATCTGGGAGTACGCATTAGGAGTGATTTAAAATGGAATGATCATATAAAGTTGATCGTTGGTAAAGCAGATGCCAGACTGAGATTAATTGGAAGAATCCTAAGGAAAAGCAATCTGAAAACAAAGGAAGTAGGTTGCAGTACGCTTGTTCGCCCACTGTTTGAATACTGCTCAGTAGTGTGGGATCCGTACCAGACAGGGTTGATAGAAGAGATAGAGAAGATCCAACGGAGAGCAGCGCGCTTCGTTGCAGGATCATTTAGTAATCGCGAAAGCGTTACGGAGATGATAGATAAACTCCAGTGGAAGACTCTGCAGGAGAGACGCTCAGTAGCTCGGTACGGGCTTTTGTTAAAGTTTCGAGAACATACCTTCACCTAAGAGTCAAGCAGTATATTGCTCCCTCCTACGTATATCTCGCGAAGAGACCATGAGGATAAAATCAGAGAGATTAGAGCCCACACAGAAGCATACCGACAATCCTTCTTTCCACGAACAATACGAGACTGGAATAGAAGGGAGAACCGATAGAGGTACTCAGGGTACCCTCCGCCACACACCGTCAGGTGGCTTGCGGAGTATGGATGTAGATGTAGAAGTTTTCCGATGCTGTTTCTAATTTCGTAGATGAATGGGGAAAAACATATTGTACACCATTGAGCACTAACTGTTCTACATTATAATACAATGGTCGCGACACGTCTAGCGCAACCAAAGAAATAAGCGGTCCTTTCCAAACACCAAAACAGTTGATTGCTGTTTAGTTTCCTGCTTGTAAGAATATATGCAAGTTTTCTCTCCTGAAACGGTATTTTTTTCCAAACAGCGAAATGTTCATGCAGAATCGAATGTACTGGAATCTTCGATATCTGTATGAATGTCCCAACGACCTTGTTTAGTAGATATTAACGAAATTCATTGCTGAAGTAAACACGACGAAATTCTGCAAGCCAGTTACTGTATAAACTATCTCTTGCGGAGTATGGTGGCTTGCGGAGTATGGATGTAGATGTAGATGTAGATGGGCACCACATTCCCGAGATTTCTCACCAATTGAAAAAGGATAAGGCACGACCGCATGTTACAGGTCCTGTATGGGCCTTTCTGGATACAGAAAATTTTCGACTGCTGCCCTGGCCAGCACATTCTCCAGATCTCTCACCAACTGAAAACGTTTGGTCAATGGTGGCCGAACAACTGGCTCGTCACAATACGCCAGTCACTACTCTTGATGAACTGTGGTACCGCGTTGAAGCTGCATGGACAGTTGTACCTGTACACACCATCCAAGCTCTGTTTGACTCAATGCCCAGTCGTATCAAGGCTGTTATTACGGCCAGAGGTGGTTCTTCTCGGTACTGATTTCTCAGGATCTATGCACCCAAACTGTGTGAAAATGTAATCACATATCAGTTCTAATATAATATACTTGTCCAATGAATACCCATTTATCATCTGCATTTCTTCTTGGTGTAGCAATTTTAAAGACCAGTAGCGTAGAAATACCAGGCATGCAATGGTTTCTTCATGCGGGGTAAGAGGATGAAGAGACTGGAGGCTACGTCAGGAGAATATGGAGTGTGAGGCAAAAATTGATAACCCGAACAAGCAGCACGTCACAATCCCGAGCTGCTTGGAGGGCCCTGCCCATAATGCTCCAAACGTCCTCAGTTGGGGTGAGATCTGGCTGCCTTATTGGCCAAGGCAGGGTTTGGCAAGCACGAAGACATGCAGTAGAACATCTCGCCGAGTGCGGACGGGCTTTTCTTGTTGAAATGTCAGGCCAGGATGGCTTGCCATGAAGGGCAACGAAACGGCGTATAAAATATCGTCGACGATCTAACGAACCAATTAGATCGAATTTGGCACGTTATCCATCAGAAGGACATCCAACAAATATTTCGCGATATTTCTCGATAATACAAAACGAGCTGGCTTTCTTTGAACTTTTTCGATGTACGCTGTCAGTCCTATCTCGTAAGGATCCCACACCCCGCAGCAGTATTCTAAAAGAGGACGGACAAGCGTAGTGTAGGCAGTCTCCTTAGTAGGTCTGTTACATTTTCTAAGTGTCCTGCCAATAAAACGCAGTCTTTGGTTAGCCTTCCGCACAGCATTTTCTATGTGTTCCTTTCAATTTAAGTTGTTCGTAATTGTAATACCTAGGTATTTAGTTGAATTTACGGCTTTTAGATTAGACTGATTTATCGTGTAACCGAAGTTTAAAGAGTTCCTTTTAGCACTCATGTGGACGACCTCACACTTTTCGTTATTTAGGGTCAACAGCCAATTTTCGCACCATTCAGATATTTTTTTAAAATCTTTTGCAGTTT
The DNA here is from genome assembly GCF_021461385.2 of Schistocerca piceifrons. NCBI lineage: Eukaryota > Metazoa > Arthropoda > Insecta > Orthoptera > Acrididae > Schistocerca > Schistocerca piceifrons. The sequence goes on along the minus strand of NC_060142.1, from coordinate 549,280,554 downwards.
GTTTTTATCTTCTGATGACTTTATTAGTCGATAAACGACAGCGTCATGTGCAAACAACCGAAGACGGCTGCTCAGATTGTCTCCCAAATCGTTTATATAGATAAGGAACAGCAAAGGGCCTATAACACTACCTTGGGGAACGCCAGAAATCACTTCTGTTTTACTCGATGACTTTCCGTCAGTTACTACGAACTGTGACCTGTCTGACAGGAAATCACAAATCCAGTCACATAACTGAGACGATATTACATAAACACGCAATTTCATTACGAGCCGCTTGTGTGGTACAGTGTCAAAAGCCTTCCGGAAATCCAGAAATACGGAATCGATCTGAAATCCCTTGTCAATAGCACTCAACACTTCATGTGAATAAAGAGCTAGTTGTGTTTCACAGGAACGATGCTTTCTATACGTTTTTGCGCCACAAATAAGACAGGAAACAAGCCCCAGATATGTGTTGTTTACATCAGGGTATGAACATTATTTAATATATAACAAGGCACTGAGACATCCGGTCTGCTGACGGCTGTACGAGTCAGTGTTACAGCTTCCATTAGACTCGTCAGAATTCTATAAAATTCATTGACAGACGGGCTGTATGGCTCCGGTGCAGTTTAGTTAAACAATCATTGCATTAACGCCATGTACCAAGAATAAAACTAGAACTAAAAATACGTTATGTTGAGACTTAAATAATGTATAGGGTAATGGAGTGTAGTCTAATTACATGAAGCGATGCTAACGGAAAAAAGTTAGACGAATTTTGCTGTTTCGCCAGTTAAATAGCATGCTGATCGAAGTAAAGAGGGCCGGCCGGGGTGGCCGAGCGGTTCTAGGCGCTACAGTCTGGAACCGTGCGACCATTGCGGTCGCAGGTTCGAATCCTGCCTCGGGCATGGATGTGTGTGATGTCCTTAGGTTAGTTAGATTTAAGTAGTTCTAAGTTCTAGGGGACTGATGACCTCAGATGTTAAGTCCCATAGTACTCAGAGCCATTTGAACCATTTTGAAGTAAAGAGGCTAGGAAATATCTTCTGAACGTATTTGACGTGAGTGCATCCTCGCACAGCACTGAAACGTGAACGATAAAATCATAAAACAAGAAGAGAATAGAAACTTTTGTAATGTGGTGGTATAGAAGAAGCTAAAGGTTAGCTGGATATCTAGAGGAACTAATAAGTAGAAAAAACCTTTATGACCTAGCTTAGCTTGACTAAAAGAAGAGTTCTGGGGAGAGGACACATTCTGAATCAACAATGGGTTGCTTTGGATTTGGAGGAATGTAAGGTGTTTAAAAATTGTTGAGGGAGACAGTAAGCAGGTTAAAGTAGATGAAGATTGCAGTAGTCGTGCAAAGGTATGTATGTAGGCTTGCACAAAATTACCGTGGAGACGTGCATCACACTAATCATTGAACGTAACACCATAAAAACAGCATAATGTGTATGTAACACATCGAAAAGTAGATAATATACAGGGTGATTCAAAAAGAACACCACTACTTTACGAATTTAAAACTCTGCAACGACAAAAGGCAGAGCTAAGCACTATCTGTCGGCGAATTAAGGGAGCTATAAAGTTTCATTTAGTTGTACATTTGTTCGCTTGAGGCGCTGTTGACTAGGCGTCAGCGTCAGTTGATGCTAAGATGGCGACCGCTCAACAGAAAGCTTTTTGTGTTATTGAGTACGGCAGAAGTGAATCGACGACAGTTGTTCAGCGTGCATTTCGAACGAAGTATGGTGTTAAACCTCCTGATAGGTGGTGTATTAAACGTTGGTATAAACAGTTTACAGAGAATGGGTATTTGTGCAAAGGGAAAAGTTCTGGACGGCCGAGAACGAGTGATGAAAATGTAGCACGCATCCAGCAAGCATTCGTTCGCAGCCCAGGAAAATCGACTCGCAGAGCTAGCAGAGAGCTGAAAATTCCACAATCAACTGTATGGAGAGTCCTACGAAAAAGGTTAGTTATGAAACCTGAACGTCAACTACCCGACGCGATGGATCGGCCGCCAGGCAGCCCGTGACAGAGCATTTCATCACTGGCCTCCAAGAAGCCCTGATCTTACCCACTGCGATTTTTTCTTATGGGGGTATGTTAAGGATATGGTGTTTCGGCCACCTCTCCCAGCCACCATTGATGATTTGAAACGAGAAATAACAGCAGCTATCCAAACTGTTACGCCTGATATGCTACAGAGAGTGTGGAACGAGTTGGAGTATCGGGTTGATATTGGTCGTGTGTCTGGAGGGGGCCATATTGAACATCTCTGAACTTGTTTTTGAGTGAAAAAAAAACTTTTTAAATACTCTTTGTAATGATGTATAACAGAAGGTTATATTATGTTTCTTTCATTAAATACACATTTTTAAAGTTGTGGGATTCTTTTTGAATCACCCTGTATATCAACAATGAAGACGCAGAACTGTTGAATTTTGTTTTTAGGGCGGCTGGAAGTAACGAATTGATAGATAACCAAAGAAATAAACGGAAGAATAGAAATAACCTGGTAAACTAAATAAGATTTTAAAAATTAAGTTTCCACTGTACCAGACAAGAAGCCTACGGCCTTGCCGCAGTGGTAACACCGGTTTATTTATTTATTTATTGTTCCGTGGGACCACATTAAGGAGAAGTCTCCATGGTCATGGAACGATTCAATACATGAAATTCTAACACGATTGTAGAAACAGATAAAATGAAATATAAGAAACATATTCAGGCGACATGTCGTTAGTTTAAATAAAGAAAATCAAGAATGTAACACTGGAATTTGCTTAATTTTTTAGCTCTTCCAGGAGCTCCTCGACAGAATAGAAGGAGTGAGCCATGAGGAAAATCTTCAGTTTAGACTTAAAAGCGTTTGGGCTACTGCTAAGGTTTTTGAGTTCTAGTGGTAGCTTATTGAAACTTGTGGTAGCTTATTGAAAATGGATGCAGCAGAATACTGCACTCCTTTCTGCACAAGAGTCAAGGAAGTGCATTCCACATGCAGATTTGATTTCTGCCTAGTATTAACTGAGTGAAAGCTGCTAACTCTTGGGAATAAGCTAATATTGCTAACAACAAACGACATTAAAGAAAATATATACTGTGAAGGCAATGTCAAAATTCCCAGACTATTGAATAGGGGTCGACAAGAGGTTTTCGAACTTACACCACACATAGCTGGAACAGCCCGTTTTTGAGCCAAAAATACCCTTTTTGAATCAGAAGAATTACCCCAGAAAATAATACCATATGACATAAGCGTATGAAAATATGCGAAGTAGACTACTTTTCGTGTTGAAATGTCACTTATTTCAGATACTGTTCTAATGGTAAATAAAGTGGCATTTAGTTTCTGAACAAGATCCTGAACATGGGCTTTCCACAACAGCTTACTATCTATCTGTACGCCTAGGAACTTGAACTGTTCCGTCTCGCTTATAACATGCTAATTCTGTCTGATTAAAATATCAGTTCTTGTTGAATTGTGAGTTAGAAACCGTAAAAACTGAGTCTTACTGTGATTTAGCATCAAATTATTTTCCACAAGCCACGAACTTATTTCATGAACTACATTATTTGATAATGTTTCAATATTACACACAAGATCCTTCACTACCAAGCTGGTGTCATCAGCAAACAGAAATAGTTTTGAATCACCTGTAATACTAGAAGGCACATCATTTATATAAATAAGAAACAGCAGTGGCCCCAGCACCGATCCTTGTGGAACGCCCCATTTAACAGTGCCCCATTGGGACTGAACATCATTACCACTCTCATTATTGCGAAGAATTACCTTCTGCTTTCTGTTCTTAAAGTAAGAGGCGAACCAATTGTAAGCTACTCCCCTTACTCCATAATGTTCCAACTTCTGCAGTAATATTTTGTGGTCAACACAGTCCAAAATCTTCGTTAAATCAAAGAAAACACCTAACGTTCGCAACCTTTTATTTAATCCGTCCAAAACCTCACAGAGAAAAAGAGACTATAGCATTTTCAGTTGTTAAGCCATTTCTAAAACCAAACTGTACATTTGACAGCAAATTATGTGAATTTAAATGCTGCAGTAACCTTGTTTATACAACCCTCTCGATAACTTTAGCAAACACCGATGGCATAGAAATAGGTCTATAATTATCAACATTATCCCTGTCTCCCTTTTTATAAAGTGGCTTCACTACCGAGTACTTTAATCGGTCAGGAAACCGACCACTCCTAAAGGAAAAGTTACAGATATGGCTAAGTACTGGGCTAACATACATGGAACAATACTTCAGTATTCTGCTAGATACCCCGTCATATCCATGGGAGTTCTTGTTCTTTAGTGATTTAATTATTAACTCAGTCTCCCTCCTGTCAGTATCATGGAGGAGCATTTCAGGTAACAGTCTCGGAACACTTTTTTCTACGAGCGCTATATGATTCCCTGTTGGGACTAGGTTTCTATTTAGTTCACCTGCTGTATTCAGAAAGTGATTATTAAATACTGTACATATATGCGACTTATCAGTAACACGGACATTCCCACTACGCACTGATTCTATACCCTCGACCTGTCTCTGCAGACCAGCCACTTCCTTTACGACTGATCATATGGTTTTAATTTTATCCTGAGCCTTAGCTATTCTATCTGCATACCACATACTTTTTGCCTTCCTAATAACTTTTTTAAGCACCTTACAATACTGTTTGTAATGGGCTACTGCATTTAGATTGTGACTGTTTCTAACGTTTTGATATAATTGCCACTTTGTTCTACAAGATATTCTTATACCTTTAGTCAGCCACCCAGGCTGCCTGTTTGTGCTAGTACCCTGTTTTGAACGTTCTAACGGAAAGCAACTTTCAAAGAGCACGAGAAAAGTCTTGAGGAAAGCATTATATTTATCGTCTACTGTATCAGCACTATAAACATCTTGCCACTCTTGTTCCTTGATAAGGTTTACAAAAGTCTCTACAGCAACTGGATCAGCTTTCCTAAAAAGTTGGTAACTATATTTAACATGTGCTGCAGCACAAAAATCTTTTAGAGTTAATATTTGTGCATCATGATCTGAAAGGCCATTCACCATTTTGCTAACAGAATGCCCTTCTAGTAATGACGAATGAACAAAAATATTGTCTATGGTTGTTCTACTGTTTCCTTGCACTCTCGTTGGAAAGAATATGGTTTGCATAAGATTATATGAATTAAGGAGGTCTACCAGCATCCTTTTCCATGCACAATCACTTATACAATTTATATTGAAGTCACCACATATAACTAACTTTTTGTATTTCCTATAAAGTGAACCAAGAACCTCCTCTAGCTTTAGCAAAAATGTTGTGAAATCGGAGTCTGAGGATCTATAAATAACAACAGTAAGAAGTTTAGCTCCACTAAGTTTAACCACACCTGCACAACATTCAAACACCTTTCCAGTGCAGTACTTTGAAACATCAATTGACTCAAATGGGATACCGTTTTTCACATACATGGCTATTCCCTCACACCGCAAAGAGCTCCTAGAAAAGCTGCCAGCCAACCTGTATCCTGGTAAAGGAAGCCTCTGAATTATCTTCTTATTTAAGAAGTGTTCAGATATACCGATAACTTCAGAGTCAACATCTATAAGCAGTTCACTAACTTTATCTCTAATGCCTTGTATGTTTTGATGAAATATACTAATTCCCTCATTAATCGGATACCTAACCTTTGTCGAAAGTGGTTTCTTTGTTAGAGAGACTTCCCTTAAGCAGGAATACCTGTCAGCTGACTTCAATCTAAAAAAGATACACCTCTAACACCCACAACTACCGGAATTTTCCCAAGAGTGATCCCACCACCCCCACCTATGCTGTTCCCGTCAGATCGCCGAAGTTAAGCGCTGTCGGGCTTGACTAGCATTTGGATGGGTGACGACTGGTCAGCCTTGCGCTGTTGGTATGCAGGCTGCACTCAGGCCAATTGAGAAGCTGCTTGATAGGGAAGTAGCGGTTCTGGTCACGAAAACTGAGGAAGGTGTGCTGATCACACGGCCTTCCATATCCGCATCCAGTGATGCTTGTGGGCTAAGGATAAGACGGCGGTCGGTCGGTTCTGTTGGGTCTTCACGATCTGTTCTAATTTTAAAATATTACCGTCGGTGTGTGCCGCTAATTTTAATTCATAGGAGTGAAAGATGGACTTTTAATGCAAAAACCAGTCAATGGGCATGGAAGACATGCATGTTGGAAACTAGTAGGACAGGCAGGAAACAAAGAGAAATAAATATCAGAGCAGATTAGAGTGGATTATGCAATTACGGTTGCAAAGCAAACGAAATAAGAGTTCGGTGGGGTTTGCAGTTAGCAAAATTAATGGTAGTTCTACCAAGGAAACTCGTTCATATTTTCCATTAGAGCTGTAAAGATCAAAACGACGACCTAATGAAAGGTTGGTAGATAACGTTAGAAAACAAACAGTAGTGACGTGGATAGGTACCGCTAATGCATGGAAAAGTCTAGCGGAGTGATTTATCCAACAGTGGATGCCAAATGGTGCTTGCTCTCGCTGCGGGTGGTAGTGGTAAACATGATGTAATCGGTTTGAGTTAATATCTTCTTTTTATCTATTGACCACAGAGGTTTCACGAGAGGTGCACCACCTTGTTTTTATTGCTTCTTTTCAATAGAATAAAATCTGAGACCGTGTATTATTATCATCACTCATAGCATATTTCGTGTAAGTCGACCTTGAAATATTTACTCCGTGGTAATTAACAATTAATAGAACTCTACTGAAAATGATAATTACATAGAAACGTCTCTGGGCAACAGACAAAAATAAAAAGTGTTTGATTTAGTCTATCGCCGCAAATGTGACGACTGCCTGCCAGGGGATGGCCAGAAGATGGTACTGTGTACCGATCCCAGTAGCCAATCGGCAAAATAAAGAAATTGCGACTATAGACTAAAACATAGACTTTTCGGTATTGCATTGGTCGTTGTTCCACCGATAATATGTCGGGAATAGGAGAAAGTCGGTTAAGTTAATGAAATTAGGGTATATTGCGATTTTTTCGGCCTTTTATTTGAAGTCAAATAGTTTGTTTGTGGACAAATTATTAGTTCGGTTGCGTCCCTTTAGATTCAAGCTCTTAAACATTTCCTAAAACTTTAGACTTTTCAGATAGATCTGTTTTTGTTAGTGATGGTTCCATTTGCCAACTTACCCTACAAGCTGGCAAGATGACGAACGAACATTTTATTTAGAAAACAATGACATTTTATTCATCGATATCTATTTGCCACAATAGTTACAAATACAACATTTCTCATTGGCTTCCCCGTAATTTAAGCTCGTACACTGAGTATGAGACCATTCTTGGCATCGAGAACATTGACACCACACTGCTTTCTTTCCAAACTCGCCATAGAGGATGCAGTCTCTTTCATCGACATAATAAGTATACTGTCGGCATTCCGATGGAAGAGTTTGAAGATGAGTCGCGGAATCTAGAGTCCTTTCTTTGTTTATTTCCAAAAACTCCGCCGAATGCAAGTTTACGATTAGGGCCTTTCTTCATTTTTTTTCCTTGTTGCCTTTGCATTCTCATTCTCTTTTAATTTTTTCTCTCTCTTCATTCTTCTTTCTTGTTTCTTTTTCTCAGCGTCCTCACTTCCATGGGTGTGCTGCTTGTGTTAGAGATCGCAACTCCTTTAAGTGCAGCTTGAGGTAACGGAACTAAAGGAGAGCTAGATGTGGAGTTAGAGGTAGATGAGGGCACTGATAATGCTCCATGTTCTGCATGTGACAACAGAGATGAAATAGAAGTATGTACAGCATTAGATAAAGGCCCTGGTAGTTATGCTTGAGGTACGAAGGTAAAATAGGGGTAGTTGCAGAGTTAGATAAAGGCGGCGCTGGTACTGTATCAAATTCTGCAGTTGGGTTTGCAGATATCCCAGGCAGATCACCTGCTTCGGACGGAACTTTATTGGTGGCATTGTCGGTTGTCAGTGATTGCGCGAAATCATCACTAAATATCTGTGAATTCAATTCCTGCGCCTATAAAGCTCTTGACCGTGTTATTTAAAGATACAGGTTTGCTAAAGGCAATGTTGAACAACATAGCAATAGCTTGTTATCACTTGGCCTGGATTAGGGAGATAGTCAGTAAACGCTTTGCCACAGGCAGTCTTCAGATATCCTTAAAGTGACACATCCAACGCTTGCAGTCTATGTCTTCTGTGAGGTGGGAACGCAGGAGAGTTATGAGGGTAACGGATTCCAAAGTGAGATATCAAGTACGATCATCAATAAACAAAAGGAATGGATTTCTTTCTGATAGTCTTACTTGTTTAATGAAATGCTCCAGCCATGTGACAAAGCTCTCAGCATTCATACAGCAAAATTCATGGCCAATTCCAACAGATCCAGATGACGAAAATCGAGATATACTGGCTACATTCTAACTGTATGAACTGGCCTGCAGCAAAATGGCTCTGAGCACTATGGGACTTAAAATCTATGGTCATCAGTCCCCTAGAACTTAGAACTACTTAAACCTAACTAACCTAAGGACATCACACAACACCCAGTCATCACGAGGCAGAGAAGTTCTTCTTTCTCTGTATACAATAAAGAATTCCTCTACATTCACTTTATTAAGTGCAGCCAGTCTAGCTGCCAGGTTAGGTTCTGGTTTACGAAAAGAAAACTTGAAATGTGTTATTAAATTTTGAATAAAATATTTCTCTGACATCGTTTTAGCTGTGCTGTATCTGTGTTCTAAATTCTTAAATTCAGCATAATCGTAGATAATTCGAGCGAAGTCAGACTCTGTCAGTCCAAAAGCTCTTTTCTGTCCAAAATCGATGGCACATTGATCCAATTATTGAAATGGTCATCATTAAATATATTTTCAAACCTGGCCGCATTTTGTGGTAAAATCAGCAGTGTGAACTCTTGGGTCCACAATCAAATTTTCGTAAAATTAAATGACAAAGATTTTACTTCAATTTCACTTTAATAAAAATAAATAGATAAAATATTAATCCAAAACGAGATTTTCAAATATATTTAAATGTGAATAAAAACAGAACTTACTTCCTCATTATGTTTTAGAGCGACGTAAAGTAGGTTCAGGGAGGTTGAATTTCCTAGTGCCGGCATTAACGGAATTTCCATTTTTTAAATGCTGCATTGCCTCTTCTATTGATTCCTTGCTCAATTTCTGTCGATCTGTCTTCCTTATATACACTTTACTCGTGTTTATTACGTAGCCTGTCATCAAAATGACACGACTATACAATAACAAAGGAATTAGAAGTATGGCAACAGAGAGAGGCGGGTAAGATAACGAATTCGCCATCTTAGCCTCTGTATAATTCGCCAACTTAACCGCAGTCGACATTTTGGATACAGACTTAAACATGCCCAAGGTCTTCGAGAATGATTTCATTAAACCTTTATTAAAGCCCCAGAGAAGGAGAAGGGACAGGATGATAGGCCATTTCTTAAGACACGAGGGAATGGCTTCCACGGTACTAGACGGAGCTGTAGAGGGCAAAAACTGTGGAGGAAGGCAGAGATAGGAATACGCTCAGCAAATAATTGAGGACGTAGATTGCAAGTACTACTCTGAGATGAAGAGGTTAGCACAGGAGAGGAATTCGTGGCGGGCCGCATCAAAAACAGTCAGAAGACTGATGATGACCAAAAAAAAAAAAGCATCAGTAAATCCACAAGGCTTAAGAGGAATCAAGTAATGCTCATTAATATAAAGGTATTACTTGCGTGAAACTTATTTAAACCGTAGGAAAAGTCGTTAAAAAACAGCGTCCACTTCCAACTCTCAATTCTACAAAACAAAATGACGAAGCGAGTATAGATCAACAGACATGCCTGCAGAGCGCGCTAAGGGAGCAACACCATAGTGCGCGTAGCAGCATCTTTGGAGTTAGCGGAGAAATTCAAAATTCGTCATCTTACTCGACCTTCCCCTACGTAAAAATAAAACGCACTATTTTTGAAGAGGGCTGCTACTTTCTACTCATTTCAAATGTTAACAGTCAAACTATTGTTGTTTACTTCCTAGATAATACCTTCTCAGATTATTATTTAAGATATTGCAAGACTTATTACTGAAAGGAACTGCAAGGCGACGAAATTATCCTTGTCAGGTTCGGAGTCTAAGGATGAACTTCAATGGATCATTCCATTGTGTCCCTCTTATGATTAGCATTCCTACAATCAGCATATTAATAATACGTAATAAAGATTAGACGCTTTGAGTAATTAATTCTGGCAATGCTTGTATTATGTATGTACTATGGAAATACAACTGTCTTTTTATTCACACCATATAATGAATGCTACCGACAGGGTATCTCAAGTTGATTCCATATTTTTAGATTTCTAGAAGACTTTTGTAAATTGCATGCTTATGGAGTATCGTATCAGCTGTGCAGCTGAATTCGTCATTTCTTGTCAGAAATGTTACAGTTCTTAGCAACTGACAGGAAATCGTCTAGAAAAACCGAAACTGAACCTAGGGGTTGCCCAAGAAAATGTTATAGGTCCTCTCTGTGTCTATAAACGATTTAGGAGACAATATCAGCAGCACCCAGATATTTGCAGATGATACTTTTGTTTACCGTCTAGTAAAGTCAGCAGATCAAATCGAATTATTAAATGATATAGACAAGGTATATGAATCGTGCGAAAAGTGGCAACTGACCCTGAACAGTAAACGTATGACGTCCTTCACATGAATACTAAAAAAAATTCCGTTAATTTTGGTTATATGATAAATTTCATAAATTTAAAGGCTGTAAATCCAACTAAATATGTAGAGGTACAATTACGAACAATTTAAATTGGAACGTTCGCTTGGAAAATGTTGTATGGAGGGTGAACAAAAGACTTCACTTTACTGGCGGAACACTCTGAAGATGCAAAAAATTTACTAAAGAGACTGTCAACACTACTCTTGTCCGCCCTCTTATAAAGTATTGTTGCGCGGTATGGGATCCTCACCAGATACGATTGACGGAGGACACCGAGGAGTACAAAGAAGGGCAGCTCGTTTATTATGATCGTGAAATACGGGAGAGAGTGTTGTTTCGGACCTAATACGTGAGTGTCGGTGGCAATCATTAAAACAACGGCGTTTTTTCGTTTCAGTGAGCTCTTTTCACGAAATTATGACCTCCAGCTTTCCGCTTTGAATGTCCTAACATTTTGTTGACTCGTATTTACGGAGCTCCCACGGAAGTCTTAGGTTTTCATTTCCCAGCGTGCTATTCAAGAGCGGAACGATAGAGAAATAGTCGGAATGTGTTTCTATCAATGCTCTGCAAAACACCTAAGTGTGACCTGCAGGTTAATCAAATAAATGCAGACGTAAGTATAACAATGACAAAACTGAGATGCTCAGTTCAGCAATAATAGTGTTCCTTTCATCTGGATCAAGCCATAACAGAGACATTTGTTTGGAATATAGATGAGTAGCCCACACTTCAGATTTTCTTATGTATGAAGTTTCTTTATATAGTATATGTTCGAGTGATGCCAAAGAGAGAAATGGACAGAAACATATTACATGTTAGCGCAACTCCACCCACCACATATTCGGCCAGTTCTATCAGCGGGTGACAGTAATACCCTCTGGTATGAGTTGTGTAGTCATCTAAAGGGATTTTTCTACTTGTGTCGTTTGCGAGTATCTATATTTGAGGTAGTAAAAGTGAAAAAAAAATCCAACATGTGTTTGAGGTATTGTGCGTTAGGTCAGTTTCGTTTTCTATTTGTGTACTGTTTGGTAACATTTTCGTGAGAATGAAAGTATTTTTGGTTGATTCGATAGCCTCAACTTTGATTAAAGACTGCTTTGTCAGGAAGTTTTTGTAGAATAAAGGTGCTTTTCAAGCAGGAATGGCCACAAATCGAAATGCTGGAACGAATTTACATAGTCGCCATATGAGGCGACAGACAAAAGCACTCTAATTCTCCACGAAATCTTCGTCCCATAATCCTATACTTTTATTCCCCCTGACATTCGTTCAGCAATATAGTAAAGTACAAAGCAAACACGTTCCCCACTTTAAGTACTTTTAATTTGGGTATTACATTTACCAGAAATAGAATTAATCATATTGTCCAGACATTAATTATAACACCTATCATTAGGAAGATTGAAGCCATTTATTTTTCCTTATTAACGAGACAATGCGGAGGGAACATCCAGTCGCGTTGAGGAAAAGAAAATGTTCATGTTAAGCAGCTTATAGAGAGATACGATATAAGTACTGTATTACTCTATTTTAGTTATTTTTAGCTTTCATGGAATGCTACTATTGGAAATTCAGAGTAGTGCCTTTGGAAATTAAGTTCTCCTTTATCGGAAACGCAAATTGATCGGACAATGAGATGTAACGATTCAGAGAAACGTGAAATAATTAACTAAGGATATTGCCTTTGGCCTAGAACCCCCGGAAATACCAGACTTGGGCGTTATCAGTTGCTCCACTTTGCTGCGTAATACTCAAGTGCTTCCAAATACCTATAGTGACCTTGAGAGAATTTTGAGACCAGAGGTTATGAAAGTCAGATATAAGGTCTCCCAGCTTCTCCCTTTCCGCTGTAAACATATTAAGCCGAACACTGGTCGCACCATTTAGTTTCCACAAAAACAAGGTGGCCGATAGCGTGTGCTGGATGCCACAATGCTAATGAAGATTAGGCATGCAGCTGGAAAGCAACATAACACTTTGCCGAGGGATTTCGGAAAGAAACCAGCCGCATAAATGTTTCCCTGTTCCCAGTAATGTACTGGAAACTAATGGGAGCCGAGGCATAAACTGCTTGTCCCACGAGACGAACAGATGAGACAATTCTTTGTGCAGCGATAACAACTTGAGAAATGTACAGTAACCAGCTCAAAACTTGTGTTCTGTTGTCCACGGGATGTTATTCCATTTTCCCTCAGTAAGGGAGTGCTATGTTTACATTCGACAGAAATCAACGTGACTTTTGCTTTCAAATCAGGATCGCGTCGATGGCAACATCTTTAGAGCCCGGGGCATTAATTCATTTGCATGGTTACTGGAGGACCATTAGGGCGTGATATTATTTGACGGAGCATCATAACTTTCATTCTAGTGATTAGGGAAACAGGGGAAACGGAAAATCCGAATAGCCATTGAGAGAACAATGCAATGCATGAGTTCCAATCCATTATTGTTGAAACGTCCCCTTAGAAAAATTTATGAATGATTGTGCTTAAACTGACCCACAATATTTTTAGCGCACCGCAATCTGACTTTCAACAATCCCTACAAAAGAATGGCCCTGACTAACATTAACCTATACCTTTCACAAATCACTTACCTCACAAAAATCTTCGTTATTAGAACTACTGCAATACAGCGAGCGCCAATATTGCCAGCTAAATAAAAGATTCTAACTACTGAAGTCACTAACTACTGATAGGCATAGTTAGCAAATGAAGGATTTTGATAAAGAACAAACAATGAATTTACCTTAATAGTGTTCAAAAGTCATAATATATATAGCAGTTGATGGCATCCAGTCTCACAAATTTACTGTCTCTGATGGACACACGTCCAGATCATCCGCTCTCAAAACTCCGCCATTTCTCTCCCCACATCCACCACTGCTTGCGGCTCACCTCCAACTGCGCAACGCTACGCGCTGTTAACATCTAACTGCCCACTACAATAGAAAATTTTTCAACAATGCAAACCAGACACAGACTGCACACAGCACAGCCTGTGATTTTCATACAGAGCGCTACGTGGCGTTACCAATATAAAAACCTAAACAGCCCACTTACATTGTTTACCGTATCATCGTCATCATTATCAAAAATAACAACAGTAATATGTTCATCAGCCGTTTGATAAGCACGCATTTAAATCTGCAGCAGTACATGTTGCTCTTGCAAGCTTTTTAATGTCAGCTGTTTATTTTCCATTGGCATAGTCGCCTCTCTCTTTCCTCATGTTTTTAGATCCGTCTATGAACTCCAGCCTGTCCACCAATCACCCAGTCGCATAGCCACATATTCCGCTCACCTCTATTTAATTTTCCTTATAAACAAAATTACGTCTTTAAGTCCAGTCTGTCCACTGATTCAAATGTTCGTTTTCGCTTTGCTGCGTCTTCTAGTAATTAACTATGAGATCAACTGCCTAGTGGCCAACTTCCAAAGCATTCGCAACGAAGCCCCAGATTTTGAAGCAGTCTTAAGACGCAATGGCGCTCAATTAAAACTAGGCACAGAAAGTTTGGTAAAACCAGAAATTGTCAGCAGTAAGGCTTTGAGGAAAATCTAAGTGTACATCGAAATGATAGACTAATGTGAAATGCAGGTAGTGTATTTGTGACAGCAGACAAACTCCCATCCACCGAAATCGAAACTGAAACTACACGTAGCTCTCTGACAAAAATGTAACAGTCTTTCTACTGACCACCAGACTCATCTCTAGATGTAACCTACACCTTTACAGAACATCTCAGTTCACTAGTACGAATGTTCTCCAACCATACTGTCAACATAGGAGGACACTCTAATCATCCAACAGTGAATAAGGACTATTGCAGTTTTGTTCGTGATGGGCATGACAAGACATCCTGTGAAATAATACTAAACGTTCAACCAACTTACAGAAATGCAGCCGGTTGACTTCTTCGACAACTGATGATATTTAGACAGGTGAACAAGGGACAAATGCAACGAGAAAGCGTTGAACAAGGAAATATGGACCCTTGGTAGGCGGTAGGCCGACCTAGAACAGTAATGCACCACACGCATAGAGACAATACACACACACACACACACACACACACACACACACACACACACAACTAGCACCACCACACAATCGAAGACGACCAACCTCAGAAGTATCGATACTGAATAGCATTTACCAATGGTTGAGCAAGTAGTGTTAATTGACCAGGGAGAGAGTAGCATTCCAAGCAGAATATAAGCAAAAATCTCCATCTCTGTTTATAGGATTAACTGCTAATTTAATCTCACCTGCTGAGTTTTTCGATCACCATCTAAGATTAGGACCTTTTCTAAGGTCTTTTAAGGTTGATCATCGTCTGTGTACTTTATCCCTTGCAGTTGTGGGATGCCATACATTGGGTAGGCCAACGGGAGAGTAGAGGACTGAAGTATTGAGATTAAGGCTCACACACACTTACACCAGTCGAGCAAATCTCCTACTGCAGAACATTCTCTTTGTGTTGATCATCCTACCAAATATAACAACACAGAAATTTCGGCGTGCCCTTCTACCTAATGGGGTAGAGTTATTAAGGAAGCAGTCGGGATTAAATTTTGCATCTGACATTGTAACTAGAGACGGATATTTTAGCTTAAATTGTAACTGGAATGTTGATCTCTCCCTGGTCAGACAACTTGCTCTTCTGTTGGTAAATGATATTCGCTATCGATAACTTCTGGCGTTCGTCATCTTCGGCAGTATAGTGGCGCTAGTTGTGTGTGTGTGTGTGTGTGTGTGTGTATGTGTGTGTGTATGTGTATGTGTATGTGTTGTCTTTCTGCATATGCCGCATTTCGGTACTTGGTCGGCGAACCCCTGCCTACTGAGGTTTTAAATCTCCAAGAACAGCAGTATCTTGCAATTGTGCTTCAAAGACGACAGGGTGTGCACCTATCGAAATATCGGCGGTTATCATAGACGCCGTCCGGCTGCATTGCCTTAAGATATTGGAATATTTTGTACGCGGGGAGAAACTTATATTTCACAGTACTAAATGCCTTCTCTCAAAAACTACCTAGAACAGATACTTCATTCGGCAGCCCATTCCTGGTGGAAATATATTAGACCTAACGACTAAAAATAGACCTGACACTCTTCAGGATGTACTTATTGAAACTGGTATCAGTGACCATGAGGCAGTTGTAGCAACAATGGCGTCTAAAGTACAAAGGGCAGCTGAAATGGCTAGGGAGACTTACGTGTTTAGTTAGATAAAGAGCGGTAGTGTCACATCGTACAGAGGAACTCAAAAGATTTACTCTGAGCAGAACCAAGCAAAAGAACTGTGGTTCAGGTTTAAGAGAATAGCTCAAGTTTACTGGGCAGATATGTACCTCGTAGAACAGTCCGTATACACTTCCTATTAAGAAGCTTCTAAGGAATTAGCGACTACTGCATTACAATGTAAAATAAGCATAAGGTCATAGATAGTGAGATACAGAATGAAACTAGTTTGGCAATCGAGAGGACACTGCGTGACTAGCGTAGAAAAATCTCATCGAAAGACCTCTCATAAGACCCAAAAAAAATTCTTTTCGTATGTATGGGCTACCAATAGTACGCAAGTTAGTGTCCAAACACTCATGGATGATGCAGGAAATGAAACAGAAATACTGAACTCCGTTCTCGAATCTTCCTTTGCTAAGGAATATACGGCTGTACTGTCTCGGTTTACTTTCCGCACCACTGTGAAGATCTGTGATACAGATATTAGTATCAATGCAGACTAAAAACACTAAAATTTAAAAAAGGCTTAGACTCTATATAGAATTTGTAGCTGTGTTAACCTCCGTTTTATCCATGTTATACTGTAGACCCTTTGAACAAAAACCTTTGCCCAGTGATTGGAAAAAGCACAGAGCACGCGCAACTGCGAGAAGTATAACAGAAATGATCCACATCCAATCTCATTGGCGTCCATCTGTTGTAGAATCTTCGAACATATTCTGGGTTCAAACGTTATGACATATCTCGAACAGTACGACCTCTTCCATGTCAATTAGCATATATTCCGAAAACATCGATTGTACGAAACCCAACTCGAGTATTTCTCACGTGACATTAAAAGTCATGGATGAGGGCAGTTAGGTAGATGCTATCTTTCTTGACTTCTGAAAAGCATACAAATGAAAGTACGATCATACGGGACCAGACGAAATATGTGACGGGACTAAGGGTTTCTTGGAAGCGGGGACGCATCTTGTTATCTTGGATGGAAGGTTATCGCAGTTTTAGAAGTAACTACAGGTGTTCCGCAGAGAAATATGTTGGAACCTCTGCTGTTCCCGTTGCATATTGATGAATAGGCATGCAATATTAATAGAAACCTCGGACTTTTCAAATGTATGCAGTTATCTGTAATGAAGTGCATGAAGTAGTGTTTGAAAATAGCTGGACAAATTCGGTGAAATCTTGATAAGATTTCAATATCGTGCAAAGATTGGTAACTCAACTGAGATGTTCGAAAGTGCAAAACTGTGCACTTCATAAAACTTGGTGTCCCATGAGTATAATATCAATGAGTTACAATAGGAATCAGTTAACTCATACAAACACGTAGGCGTAACAGTTTATAGGGAAATGAAATGGAATTATCACGAAGGCACAGTCGTAGATGAAGCAGTTGGGAGACTTCGATTCATTCTGAGGCTACTGCGAAAATTCAGTCAATCCACAAACATTGCTTACAAAACAATCGTGCGATCCATTCTAGAATATTGTTCTGATGTGCGGGATCCATACCGAACAGTTCTGGCAGAGGTTATTGAGCATAATACTCTTCACAGTGGCCTGCAGAGTACAGGTGGAGATGCAAAAGTAAATGAAGAACCTTCCTCCTAATGACTGCTGCAATTTCGGTCAGTTTGAAATCTGAAAACGGGCATATGACTCAGTATTCTGGAAAGCGCACTGCGATCCTCATCAGTATTCGGTGCTTTTTGCTGTGTATTCTTCCCCGGCATTTCGTTAACTAATGCTGGCCAGTTCCTACGGAAAATGACGTGCTTCTGATTACTACTTTGTCGGCTGGCCTCTAGAGAGTTCTTCCTTCGCTTCCTGCAGGCCCCTGACAAGAAATGTCTTTAGTCATTAAGGGGGTATTAACGAAGTGGTCGCACCATTAATTAAGAAACAATCCTCAAGCCCCATTTGTCGCGCGAGAGCAAACGGTTACTGTTACGTCGGAACTATGTGGAGACTTAACGTAAGGAGTGTGTCTCACAGTGGGTTTACTTCTTTAAACTGTTTGTAATCAATAGTCACAGTTTGAATAAAATAAAACATTCGTAAACATGAAAGACTTATCCTATCCATCACTCAGCCTTCGCGTGGCACAGAAAGGAGCGAGGTACTCGGACATAGCGACCACCTACTCATCGATGTAAAGAGAATAGTAGGTAAAGAATTAACTTCAAATACCAACTGAAATCATATCTGTTTGACAACGCCTCATACTCCATAGAAGAATTTCTGAAAGCGTCAAAAATCATATGTGCGTTAGAGAGAGAGAGAGGCAGGGTGATTGAATATTGTTAAGTACAAACCACTGGATGTATTAAAAAAAAAAAAAAAAGAACCAAGCTTAAGGTAATCATGTAAATCGTCAGCAAGTTGCCACGTTTTTTATTGAGAATGTGATCAACAATTGTGAAACTGAATCGGCCCATATCTCAGCGAGTGGACGGAATTGTGATCCTCGGTACATGCAAATAAATAGACTAAACAAAAATAAACTAAATTCTCACCCCAAGGCATTCATAGTAGAAAAGTATCCTCACAACAGGGACCACACTTAAACGTTTCTCGAAGCAACCGTGACTGAAGGTCAAGTACACGATGGCGGTTCTAAAAATTCTTAAACAGCGACAGTTTTCACAGCAGTAACACACCGGTAGCAATTATTATTTTGTGTGTAAGATCTGTCGGTATTTCTACAGGACTCATGCCGTTCTTTGCTTCACGTTTCCCTGATTTAAGCTCAAACCCTTCGCGCTGTGGTTTTCTTCTCACCATTTTATACGCCACCTACCATTTCGTTTCCGTCGTTGCCGTAATGAGCCTTCATTCAGCAGAGACTGACTTTGTTTTAACAGTTGAGATTTAATGTTTCCATATGCTATATATCATCTGCGACGGCACGATTTCGTCTTCTGGCGCATAAATTTACTGTCGCCATTAAGACTCCAAACCAGGAAGAGAAGGAGATTAAGGAATTTTACTTATTATGTATATACAGCAGGAAGGATACATGATTTAATTTGTAGGTGATTTACAGGAACACAGGGTGAGAAATTTATCACACCCTAACAGCCATCTGTTAGAAAAAGTCTTTCATATTGCTTATCTTCCGGCGTGTTGTAAGTCGCTGATGAGATGCAAAACTCTGTAATCACTGTAGTCGAAAGTTCGGGGTTGAGAGGCCGTACTCGATGTATAAAACTTTCTCCTAACGTTTCATCTCCGACTGCAGGAGACATCTTCAGAGGTAAAGCGGCGAACTGCAACCAGAACTCAAGGGAGCGCCGAATATATAAGCATTACAGAGGGCACCACAGCCCATCACATGGCGTCGACTACGAGATTATCTCTGGTAATACCAACATTCTCTATTGAAAGTAATGGATCGCCATTCCTGTGGTGCAACGCTGAGATCCAAATTTTATTTAATTAACACCTTTCTGTTTTCTGTCAGAATTATTACGGTGTTTATAAATCTCAATGATCTACGTATACACCCACACATGATATGCGTTGTTTTCGATGTGGAGTTTGGCTCACTGAATTTTACACTCTTGGTAAACATATTCCTGTATGGCCGATTTATCCGTATGTCCCAGGCAGCAATGCGTTGTTTTCGATGTGGAGTTTGGCTCACTGAATTTTACACTCTTGGTAAACATATTCCTCTATGGCCGATTTATCCGTATGTCCCAGGCAGCAGCTCCTCTTCTGTCAATCAGACGTGTGTTAACACTTCTTTTCGTGGTACCAATATAAACCAGACCACAACTACAAGGAATTTTATATACGAGAGTTGGAACTTAAGTAGTGGCAACTATTTATTCACAACCGATACAAAAGAGTTACAGGTCTACACCTGTTACTGTCCTTCAAAGTTGTCACCAGCGTTGTGTAGAACCCGTTGCCAGCGATGTGGAAGGCGTAGTATACCGCCAGCAGAGCCAGTTCTGTTGTCGGTGCGAATGGAGCGGCCTAAGTTCTGCCTCACACAATTATCGCACTGCTGGCTCGGTAGAGAGACGATATAGATGACAGGGCTGAGCGGCACTTCACTCCCAAGGAACTCCTTGAGTGGTGGTTTCAAAAAGCCAACAATGTTCACAGCACTCGATGCCCCACGTGTTGTCTACCATGGAACCTCAATATTGGCTGCTAATGGCAACAGGAGGCGAGACTAGAGGTGAGCACGGAATGAGGCTAAAGAGCATAGTTGAACTGCCTAATTATCGAGTAACTCACAGCATTGCTACAGGGCTAATGGTGTTGATACAAAAGAGAGCAACGGCAACGCATACAAAGCAAACATTGCATTATATCTACAACAATTGCCGCACTTGACATTTCGTCAGAAAGGAACACAAAGAATTTTGGAGGGTGAGAAAGAAGTGGGAGATGAAATATTAGCGTTTCTGCAAGAGGAGGACAAGTGAAAGTGATACTGAAACAGGTGTCGAGGCATGCAGTCCATCATTCTTGTCGGACATCGATTCACAAATCCAGTATCCAGTGAAACGTAGTAAAGGACAATCGAGTATGCAGCATGAAAAAAAAAAAAAAAAGAACAGACTCCGAATACTTCCGCAGCAACATGACCGTGCAGTGTATAAGAAAAACTACGAATATTTAATGGAGGACAACGCGAACTTTGTTACAAAAACTGGTGGTATTTGTGCGTTTCAAGGATGCTCTACACAATTTACAGGATGTGCATGATACTGACCTACTACGTTAAGCACATTAAATTCCACGCGACATAGATCACAGTCATTTCAAGGGAAGCAATGGACGGCTGCATAACTTCAAACAGTGCTACAGAACTGGAAGAAGCAAGATAACGAAATTTCAAACAAAGAGTCAACTTGACGATGCACAGAAAACTGCGAAATCGGCCCGAAAATTTGTAGATGAGATAAACAAACCTATCCCATCATTCAGTAAGGAATTTGTTTTCAACTCCGATCAATCAACCATGAAAGGAACCCTGAAAATTAGAGGTACCAAGAGAGTCGTATCACGATCAACCAAATCAAAGTCTTAACGCAATATGGCGGCCAGCGGAATTGTTTAAACTCAGAAGAGTGTTCCTGGAGCCACTCTGTAGCAATTTTGGACGCGTGAGGTGTCGCATTGTCCTGCTGGAATTGCCCAAGTCCGTCGGAATGCACTATGCACATGAGTGGATGCAGGTGATCAGACAGGATGCTTAGGTACGTGTCACCTGTCAGAGTCGTATCTAGGGGATCAGGGTCCCTTATCACTCATACTGCACACGCTGCATACCATTCCAGAGCCTCCGCCAGCTTGAACAGTCACCTGCTGACATGCACGGTCCATGGACTCATGAGGGTGTCTCAATACCAGTACACGTCCATCCGCTCTACCCAATTTGAAACGAGACTCGTCCGACGAGGCAACAAAAATGGTTCAAATGGCTCTAACAAGGGAACCTCCCCATCGCACCCCTCTCAGATTTAGTTATAAGTTGGCACAGTGGATAGGCCTTGATAAACTGAACACAGATCAATTGAGAAAACAGGAAGAAGTCGTGTGGAACTGTGAAAAAATAAGCAAAATATACAAACTGAGTAGTCCACGGGACGGATATGCAACATCACGGAAAAAAAATGGCTCAGGAGCGTCGTGGTCCCGTGGTAGCGTGAGCAGCTACTAAGCGAAAGGTCCTTGGTTCAATCCTTCCCTCGAGCGAAAATTTTATTTTCTTTATTTCTGCATAGGTATTATCTGTCCGTTCGTTCATTGACGTCTTTGTTCACTGTAATAAGTTTATTGTCTGTGTTTTGCGACCGCATCGCAAAACCGTGCGATCAGTAGACCAAAGGACGTGCCTCTCCAATGGAAATCGAAAACATTTGATCGCAAGGTCATAGGTCAACCGATTCCTCCACAGGAAAACACATCTGATATATTCTATATGACACTGGTGACGGCATGTGCGTCACATGACAGCAATATGTTGTCGACCCACCTAACTTGTACACTTGGCGAATGGGTGAAAAGATTCTTCTACCTTGCCCGATTTAGGTTTTCTTGTAGATGTGATAATCACTCCCAAAAAAGTAATGAAAACATAAGAGTTTGTCACATAAACTGAAAATAAAAAATTAAACTTTTCACTCGACGGAAGATTTGAACGAAGGACCTTTCGTTCCGCAGCTGCTCACGTTACCACGAGACCACGGCGCTCCTGCATTCCTAGTGTCCTTGACGTTGCATATCTTCCCATGAACTACTCAGTTTGTATATTTTGCTTGTTTTTTCACAGTTCCACACAACTTCTTCCTGTTTTCTCAATTGATCTGTGTTCAGTTTTTCAAGGCCTATCCACTGTACCAACTTATAACTAAATCTGAGGGGGTTGCGATGGGGAGGTTCCCTTGTAAGCACTATGGGAGTTAACATCTGAGGTCATCAGTCCCCTAGACTTAGAACTCCCCTAAGAACATCACACACATCCATGCCCGAGGCAGGATTCGAACCTGCGACCGTAGCAGCAGCGCGGTTCCGGACTGAAGCGCCTAGAACCGCTCGGCCACAGCGGCTGGCCCCCAGGCAACATATTTCCAGTCATCAACAGTCCAATGTCAGTTTTGACGGGCTCAGGCGAGGCGTAAAGCTTCGTATCGCACAGTCATCAAGGGTACAAGAATGGGCCTTTGGCTCCGAAAGCACATACTGGTGTTGTTTCGTTGAAAGGTTCGCACGCTGACGACACTTGTTGAAGGCGCAGCACTGAAGTCAGCAGCAATTTGCGGAAGGGTTGCCGTTCTATTACCTTTGTTCGGGCGTAACGACAAGCGCCGGCACAAAGATGAAGAACGCAAGAGCAGAGAAGGCAGTGAGACGACGTCAGCCAATAATACGCTGACTAGGAGCGCACCACGACAGGAGCGGCCTCTAGCCGAAGAGAATATTAGCTCCGCTCCTGCCAGCCCCGGCCGGACAGTAGAAGACTCGGACTAGCAGAGGCGCTGGCAGACACGGACTATAGACCAAGCACTAGAAGAGAAGCATTAGAGGAGCCGTTTTAGAGGGATCCATAGGAACTTGTGTGAATTACTTGTATGGACATTGCATATAATGAAGGACATTTATTATTTGCATGTCGCCGACTGCTTGCGACTCCAAGTTAAATATTGTCAATTTACTTAACTGTAATAAAAACCGTTAATGTGATTTGCTTGGATTGTTGTATAGCTACCCGAGAAAGCACCATCCTTTAGACAGCCTATAAGAGGTGAATGGGCAGAACACCACAACCTTGAACGAGTCTCTTCAGTCGTCATTGCTCCCGCTCTTGCAGTATCTTTTTCCGGCCGCAGCGATGTCGGAGATATGACGTTTTTCCGGATTCCTGATATTCACGGTACACTCCTGAAATTACGAGAATGTCCCCACTTCATCGCTACCTCTGAGATGCTGTGTCCCATCGCTTGTGCGCCGACTACTCTACTGGCCATTAATATTGCTACACCACGCAGATGACGTGCTACAGACGTGAAATTTAACCGACAGGGAGAAGATGCTGTGATATGCAAATGATTAGCTTTTCAGAGCATTCACACATGGTTGGCACCGGTGGCGATTCATACATCGTGCTGACATGTAGAAGGTTTCCAACCGATTTCTCATACACAAACAGCAGTTGACCGGCGTTGCCTGGTGAAACGTTGTTGTGATGCCTCGTGTAAGGAGGAGAAATGCGTACCACGTACCATCACGTTTCCGACTTTGATAAAGGTCGGATTGTAGCCTATCGCGATTGCGGTTTATCGTATCGCCACATTGCTGCTCGCGTTGGTCGAGATCCAATGACTGTTAGCAGAATATGGAATCGGTGGGTTCAGGAGGGTAATACGGAACGCCGTGCTGGATCCCAACGGCCTCGTATCACTAGCAGTTGAGATGACAGCCACCTTATCCGCATGGCTGTAATGGATCGTGCAGCCACGTCCCGATCAATGGCTCAACTAATAGGGACGTTTGCAAGACAACAACCATCTGCACGAAGAGTTCGAGGACGTTTGCAGCAACATGGACTATCAGCTCGGAGACCGTGGCTGCGGTTACCCTCGACGCTGCATCACAGGCAGGAGCGCCTGCGATTGTGTAGTCAACGGCGAACCTGGGTGCACGAATGGCAAAACGTCACTTTTTCGGATGAATCCAGGTTCTGTTTACAGCATCATGATGGTCGCATCCGTATTTGGTGACACCGCGGTGAACGCACATTGGAAGCGTGTATTCGTCATCGCCATACTGGCGTATCACCTGGCGTGATGGTATGGGGTGCCATTGGTTACACGTCTCGGTCAACTCGTGTTCGCATTGACGACACTTTGCACAGCGGACGTTACATTTCAGATGTGTAACGACCCGTGGCTCTACCCTACATTTGATCCGTACGAAACCCTACATTTCAGCAGGATAATGCACGACCGCATGTTGCAGGTCCTGTACAGGCCTTTCTGGTTACAGAAAATGTTTGACTGCTGCCCTGGCCAGCACATTCTCCAGACCTCTCACCAATTGAAAACGTCTGGTCAATGGTGACCGAGCAACTGGCTTATCACAATACGGCAGTCACTACTCTTGATGAACTGTGGTATCGTGTTGAAGCTGCGTGGGCACCTGTACCTGTACACGCAATCCAAGCTCTGTTTGACTCAATGCCCAGGCGTATCAAGGCCGTTATTACGGCCAGAGGCGGTTGTTCTGGGTACTGATTTCTCAGGATCTGTGCACCCAAACTGAGTGAAAATGTATTCACATGTCAGTTCTAGTATGATATATTTGTCCAATGAATACCCGTATATCATCTGCATTTCTTCTAGGTGTAGCAATTTTAATGGCCAGTAGTGCATAACACCACGTTCAAATTCACTTAAATCTTGTTAACCTGCCATTGTAGCAGCAGTAACCGAACGACCAACTGCGCCAGGTACTTGCTGCCTTATATAGGCGCAGCCGACCGCAGCGCTTTATTCTGCCTGTTTACATGTCTCTGTATTTGAATACCCATGCCTATACCAGTTTCTTTGTGCTTCAATGTATGATCGCATCGTCCACATATGTTAACCGTCAGTTACGTCAGGGCGCATTACATCAAGACCTATTATTCTGGGATAATGTACATCACTGTTCCATTGGTCTGTGCAACAAACGATCTTGTCCAGACAAATTATGACGATGTGTCGTCCCGTTTGTGAGTTCTATGCAAATCAGTGTCTTCTGTTGTGATGTGAAATGGCTTGCAGATAAGCAGAAATTAGCAGTCAAATAAAGGTGTAGGTGCGATCTTGACAATTAAGGGATTTTCTGAGTCCACACCTTTAAGGATGGAATGGATGACGTCAGCGAATATGTCGTGGCATGGCGTGTAATAAAACTTATTTTCCGTTCAGAGTGTGAGCTTGCAGGCGTCAGGGGCAATCCCGGCCCGGCAACAGGTGCCGGCGCTATCAGTGCTGCCTGACCTTTGGGTGAGTAACGCCGTGGAGTGGCGGCCGCGGGTGACTCACCTCGGCTGGCGGGCCGTGACCCAGCGGGGGTGTATCGAGCGCGCCCGGGGGCTCGCCGGGGTGACTCAGCGGAGGGATGCTGCGGGCACAGATTCCTGGAAAAGGGTTGACTCACCGCCCAGCGCTGGAGGGGCGGGTTACTCGCCACCAGAAGCTGGAATTTCTCGGAATTGCTTCATCTGCCCCTGTGATAACAAAAATGCTGAACAGTTCTGTTCGTTTAATTAATTGTGATTTGTGCTACACTGCTTTCTTATACTCTGGATATACTTACGCAAAATAATGTAGTAGGTATCTTCCAGGACGGATCTGGTAAATTACTGAATAAAAAAAAATAATTCAGTAGAGACGCGCATCTTCGTACTCACGACGGACTGCTCCATTATATTTTGCTTCTCTTACAATCCACTAACCGATCGGCTGGTGAGAGGACCGCCTGACCTGACACACTCAGCTGGCCAGTGTTAAGAGTTCGCACTCTTGAAAGTGGCGGCCCCCTGTGGTTATGCATCGTTTAATTAAGGCGGTGCTCTTATTGTGATGTACACTCTAACCGCGAAGGAATTTGGTAGATGTGATGCACATTTTTACACGCAAAGAAATGATTACAATTTCAGAAAAAATGGATTATTTTTCAGGAAGAAGAGCTTTAGAAACTGAGCGACTGAATAAGGGTTTTGTCTATCTCTCGCCCTTATTCAAGGGTTATTCTGCTTGACATTAATTGATAGAGTTGTTGGATGTCTTCCTGAGGGACAGCGTGCAAAACTGTCCAATTGTCGGGATTAGATTAGATTAGATTAGATTAGTACTTGTTCCATAGATCATGAATACGACTCTTCGTAATCATGTGGAACGTGTCAGGTTAATAAAAGGTGTCTATACAAGATATTACATTACACCAAATATTACATGACACTCAGTTTTTTTTGTGGGGGTTGGGGAAATTACCCACTTACTAATCCAAAATTTCATCTAATGAGTAGAAGGAGTTGCCATTCACAAATTCTTTTAGTTTCCTTTTAAATGCTATATGGCTATCTGTTAGACTTTTGATGCTATTAGGTAAGTGACCAAAGACTTTTGTGGCAGCGTAATTTACCCCCTTCTGAGCCAAAGTTAGATTTAACCTTGAGTAGTGAAGATCATCCTTTCTCCTAGTGTTATAGCGATGTACACTGCTATTACTTTTGAATTCGTTCGGATTGTTAATAACAAATTTCATAAGTGAATATATATATTGTGAGGCTACAGTGAAGATCTCTAGCTCTTTAAATAAGTGTCTGCAGGATGATCTTGGATGAGCTCCAGCAATTATTCTGATTACACGCTTTTGTGCAATGGATACTCTTTTACTCAATGATGAGTTACCCCATAATATGATGCGATACGAAAGCAGAGAATGAAAATAAGCGTGGTAAGCTAATTTACTCAGATGTATATCGCCAAAATTTGCAATGACCCTAATAGCATAAGTAGCTGAACTCAAATAGGTCGTCAGAAACCCGATATGGTTGGAGGGCTCTGCCCATAATGCAGCAAACGTTCTCAACTGGTGTGCCACTTAAAGATAGCAAAACGAAAGTCTAATTTTTAAATTTCACGTTCAAGAAATCGTTCACGCAGGAGAACCGTACAAACGTATCGTCATTTGACCGTCTGACAGACTACCGAATGGACGATATAGAAATAACCATAGCTGGCGTAGAGAAACACCTTAAAGATTTGAAAGCAAATAAATCGTCAGATCCGGATGGAAACCTAGCTTGCATTTATCGTGATCTCTTGCCCAAGCGACTGGCAAAAAAGGGCATGTGGCTCAACTACATAAGAAAGGTAAAAGAATGGACCTGCAATATTACAGACGAATATTCCTAACTTCTGTTTGCTGCAGAATCCTTGAACACATTCTCAGTTCGAATATAATAAACTTTCTGGAGGCTAAGCAGCTTATGTCCACGAAACAGCATGGTTTTAGAAAGCATCGCTCGTGCAAACTCAACTTGCCCTTTTCTCACATGATATACTGATACAAAGAGTATATTTCAGAACAAAACCACAGCCTTCCTTAAAGAAATATGTACGAATGTTCATAATACCCTGCGAATCATGGATGAAGGGAAACAGGCAGAGTCCATATTTCTAGATTTTCGGAAAGCATTTGACACTGCACCCCGTTGCAGGCTGTTAACGAAGATACGAGCATACAGGATACGTTCACAGATATGAGTGGCTCGAAGATTTCTCAAATAATAGAACCCAGTATGCTGTTCTCGACAGCGAGTGTTCATCAGAGACAAGGATAATGTTAGGAGAGCCGCAGGGAAGTCTGACAGGACCACTCTTGTTGTCTACATATATAAATGATTTGGCAGACAGATTGGGCAGCAGTCTGCGGTTGTTTGCTGACCATATTTGCTCGTGGTGTACGGTAAGGTGTCGGAGTTGAGAGGCTGTAGGAGGATATAAGACGACTTGGACAAAATTTCCAGTTGGTGTGATGAAAGGCAGCTTGCCCTAAATGTAGAAAAACGTAAGTTAATATGAATTAATTGGGGGAGAACAAACCTGTAATGTTCGGTTACAGTATTAGTAGCGTCCAGCTTGACACAACCAAGTCGTTTAAATATCTGGGCGTAACGTTGCTAGGCGATACGAGGTGGCACGAGCACGTGAAAACTCCGGTAGAGAAGGCAGATAGTCGACTTCTGTTTATTGGGAGAATTTTAGGAAAGATTGGTTCACCTGTATAGGAGACCGCATATAGACCGCTGGTGCGACTTATTCTTGAGTACTGCTCGAGTGTTTGGGATCCGTACCAGGTCGCATCGAAGGAAGACATCGAAGCAGTTCATAGAGGGGCTGCTACATTTGTTACCGTTAGGTGCGAACAAAACGTGTTACGGAGATGCTTCGAGAACTCAAATGGGAATCCCTGGAGGAAAGGCGGCGTTCTTTTCGGAAAACACTATTAAGAAAATTTAGAGAACATGCATTTGAAGCTAACTATCGAAAGTTTCTTTCCGTCAATATACATCGCACGTAAGGACCACGAAGTAATAAATGAATACACAGCTCTCTGCAATGGAACCCTGTTCTCTGCCCTCAAAGAATTGGTAGATAATACCTACCTATAGAACTCCCCCCCCAACACACACATGCACGCACAGACACGTACATACATACACACACATAAGACTAAAATAAATAAATAAGTATATATAATTATAATAATAATGATAAATTGATAAATCCTCAAACCTACTCCCTCCCTCCCTCTCTCTCTTACTCTCTGTCTCTGTCTCTGTCTCTCTCTCTCTCTCTCACTCTCTCTCTCTCCCTCCCTCCCTCCCTCTTTCTTTACACACACACAACCCCCCCCCCCCCCCGGTCTGTCTCTCTGAGAAATTCAAAATAACCGCCAATGACATCTTCAACTGTTCCACTGTCTGCTATCTTGTTTTCACAGCTTCTGCTGTTCCACTGTCCGCCATCTTGTTATCACAGCTGATAGACAGTGACAGTGACAGTGACATCTCAAAACACTGAACTTGGCAATGAAGAAGATGACGAAAAAAGAAACCGTAAGTGAAACATAATGTAAATAGATTTACACACACACACAGACACACACACACACACACACACGCAAGCACACATACGCACAGGCACAACTTTTTACATAAATTATTAATCTCAGGCATAGCCAGAACAGTTTAGAAATCATAATTTTGCGTGAATGTTTTGCCAACATTAAATTGTATATAGTTGCAGGTGACAAACTGTAAAGAAAAACAGACACCATAAAAACGTAATACAGCAGGAAAACCACACCATGTGGTTGGAAGGTATGAATACACAATTTTATGTGCTCCTCAAAAACCTGTAATTACGATTTAGAAACTAATATTCGTATGTATTTAAAAAGTAAAGAACATTCCTTATGTTTAATAGCCATAACAATAAAAAAAAACACTGATGACGTGAAACATGTCTGGGGCAAAAACAAAATAGTGTTTTGCTAAAGGCAGACCCCACTCAAAAACATATGTTATTGTTAAAGCAAACACAGACAAAAGAGCTTCAACATCAAGTTGATGAGGACCACGAAGATAAGACACGAGAAATTAGGACTCATATGGGTACGCACAGACAGTCGTTTTTCCTTCGCTCTATTTGTGAGTGGAACAGGAGGGGAAATGACAAGTAGTGTAAAGGGTGCCCTCCGCCACGCACCTTACGGTGGCTTGCGGAGTATTTTTGTGGCGGTGGTTTTGGCAAGACGGCCATTCGAAACTCTCGCCGTGTAAGGACGGGAATTGTTGTTGTTGTTGTGGTCTTCAGACCTGAGACTGGTTTGATGCAGCTCTCCAAGCTACTCTATACTGTGCAAGCTTCTTCATCTCCCAGTACTTACTGCAACCTAAATCCTTCTGAATCTGCTTACTATATTCATCTCTTGGTCTCCTTCTACGATTTTTACCCTCCACGCTGCCGGCCAATGCTAAATTTGTGATCCCCTGATGCCTCAGAACATGTTCTACCAACCGGTCCCTTCTTCTAGTCAAGTTGTGCCGCAAATTTCTCTTCTCCCCTATTCTATTCAATACCTCCTCATTAGTTATGTGATCTACCCATCTAATCTTTAGCATTCTTCTGTAACACCACATTTCGAAGGCTTCTATTCTCTTCTTGTCCAAACTATTTATCGTCCATGTTTCACTTCCATACATGGCTACACTCCATACAAATACTTTCAGAAACGACTTCCTGACTCTTAAATCTATACTCGACGTTAACAAATTTCTCTTCTTTAGAAACGCTTTCCTTGCCATTGCCAGTCTACATTTTATATCCTCTCTACTTCGACCATCACCAGTTATTTTGCTCCCCAAATAGCAAAACTGCTTTACTACTTTAAGTGTCTCATTTCCTAATCTAATTCCCTCAGCACCACCCGATTTAATTCGACTACATTCCATTATCCTCGTTTTGCTTTTGTTGATGTTCATCTTATATCCTCCTTTCAAGACACTGTCCATTCCGTTCAACTGCTCTTCCAAGTCCTTTGCTGTCTCTGACAGAATTACAATGTCATCGGCGAACCTCAAAGTTTTTATTTCTTCTCCATGGATTTAAATACCTACTCCGAATTTTTCTTTTGTTTCCTTCACTGCTTGCTCAATATACAGATTGAATAACATCGGGGAGAGGCTACAACCCTGTCTCACACCCTTCCCAACCACTGCTTCCCTTTCGTGCCCCTCGACTCTTATAACTGCCATCTGGTTTCTGTACAAATTATAATTTTCCTTTCGCTCCCTGTATTTTACCCCTGCCACCTTTAGAATTTGAAGGAGAGTACTCCAGTCAACATTGTCAAAAGCTTTCTCTAATTCTACAAATGCTAGAAAAGTAGGTTTGCCTTTCCTTAATCTTTCTTCTAAGATAAGTCGTAAGGTCAGTATTGAATTATCTTGCTGCAATGTAAGCCTAGGATGGCTTGTCATGAAGGGCAACAAAACAAGGCATACAATATAGTAGACGTGCCGCTGTGCTGTGAAGGTTCCTTGGATGACACCCGAAAGGGTCCTGCTATGAAAAGAAAGGTCGCTGCAGACCACCACTTCTGGCTGTCAGGCCGTATGGCGGACGCCATTCAGGTTGGTATCCCACAGCTGTCTGAGGCACCTCCAGACACGCTTCCGCTGGTCATCGGGGCTCAGCTCGAAGCGGGACTCATCACTGAAGACAGTTCCACTCCAGTCACGCCGAATGTACGCGACACTACTGCAAACGGGCTTGTTGGTGTACAGAGGTCAATGGTAGTCAGTGAAGGAGCGCCGTGAGCTCAGCCCCCATTCTGTGAGCCGCCTCTTAATGACCCTTGTGGTCACTGAAGCACCACCTCCACGTCGGATCGATGATAACGATGAATCCGTGGCTCACAGTGCCTCTCTACGATTACAGGGTCCTCACATGCTGCCCTCTCTCTGGGTCGACCGTTGCTTTCTCGGCGCTGTGTTCGGTCGCGGTTCACCCACTCCCTCCCAACATCGTCGAATACTAGCATCGCTCCTATTCAAATGTAGAGAGATAATCCAACCGCTTTCTTTGAGCCCAGTTACTCGTCTTCTCCCGAACGCAGACGTCTGATATCTTGTTCACATGCCTGTTTTGTTACTGTCCCACTGAGAATAGGGAAATAACTTCGCAAAAACTTTATCCCCTAATACCTACGTGTCCGCTGTTTACTATCCTTGCGAGCGGCACGGTGAAATTGCACTGCGTCGTCACATACTCAACCAGATTTTGCGTCTTCCATCGATACCTGTATGAATATCAGTTGTAAGGTGGCTATGTTTTCGCACCTTACAAGCATCCATCCACATACTTTGCCGTGATCTACAAACACAATTAGGTATCATGTGATAGGTTGTACATCGTATATATGAATATATAAAGGAGACTGACATTGTCACGTAACGCCTTGTAAATAATTGTTAACGCTTACTGGACGAAAGGTAACGGAGTGTATTTATTATCAGACGGCATAATGAATGATTGCCTATACTAGTGGAGGTTGGAACGCCAGTGGAGATGAAACGACAGACAGAACTCAAGCTATGGGTGGAAGGCCCGCACAGGTGTTGGTCCTGCTTAAACACAGGAAGTAGCCAGACGGACGTCATTGCACCTGAGCTCTGGAGCACAATAGGGTGACGGGCGGCCGCTATTGCAGTAGGGCCGGAAGAATAACCAGATAATACTTCCGAACTCTGCAAATTTTGAACGCAGGTGAGAGGAACGAAGAAGCGGCACCTCGCAAACCACGCAGCCTGGGTTATTTCCAAGTACATTTCCTCAGAAGCGTACCATTGTACGAGTATAGGTTTTTCCTCGTAAACTTTCCGCGCTGGACGACAAAAGACTAAAATATGGTTGGTCGGCGTTCGGAAGAATCTCTAGAACGGGAGACTATTCCATGGTTTCGGGAATATGATTCGTTTTCGGAATTACGATGGTGGGGAGCTGAGCCTTGCTGGGAAGCCAGCGGTGGAGAGACGGGATCTGCCGTTGTGAGCGCCCGGTTGTGACAGTCGCTCGATATCAGCTTTGTTGATACAGACGGACTTGGTGTCTTTGCTCTCAGGAGAGTTTATAGTTAGAACTGTTAGGCACTGTACTGTTGCGAACCTATACCAGTCTGGACTTCACCTCCGGGTAGGAAGTCGTCGTTGAGTACGCAGCGTTCAGTAACTGAGAGCACTTCCTCTGCCTATACTTACATTGAGACGTTATCTGAACTCCGTCCTTGTGGCTGGGAGTTCGCGTTTCTTGCCTGTAGAACACAGAGAGGAGAAGACAGTATTAGAGTATACTAGTCAGAGGACCGCCTTCTGCCGTCCGAGTGTTCGAAAGAGTTTATTTGTGGCTGGAGTTCTTCCATCGCCACAGACGAGTACGAGAACCATCACTTGGACGCACCAGACGCAGTACATACGGTGATATCGCAAATCGCTTCGGATTATTAGGTCCATAAAAACTAAACAGCTGTGATAACGTTAGTTTATTTCCACCGAAGTTCCTCACCACCGCAGATCATCTTTGAAAGTAATGTCTGCTAGTGTTTGGTACGTAGATGATGTCAGTCATTTCGCGTTATTGATATTAGATCACGCAGTCGTAATAAGAGGCAGAGTTGGGCAATTGATTAGTAATTTTACTTAGGAAATGTAAAGTTTGTAATATAAAGGTTTTTTTAAATCTACAATAAATACATAAGCAGGAACAAAGTTTATAATTTAGTAGGATTAGTTGCCTTCATCATTCATTTGCGTTTGGATTGTAATTTGTAGAATTAAGAGATCCTAAGATCTGCTTCAGGGGGTAGTCAGACAGGGCCAAATCTGCATTTTAGCGTTTATTGTTTAACTCCTTCGTGGTGAGTTTTTTTTTTAAATTTTTAGTTTAAAATTGATTCAGAAGGATGTAGGTTGCAGTAGGTACTGGGAGATGAAGGAGCTTGCACAGGATAGATTAGTATGGAGTGCTGCATCAAACCAGTCTCAGGACTGAAGACCACAACAACAACAACAGTTTAAAATAGTATTTTGGTTCCCACAAATTTTACCAATATTACAAAATGAACTATTATTTCATTCAATCTGTTTTCTCACCCAGGCATCCGCTACGCAACTGTCAGTACCAGTTTTACTGAATGGCAGGTCCAGTTGCACAAAAGCTTTCTCATCGATCGGGAGGATTTCCTTGGTGGTGTAGCAAATGAAAAAATGACGGAACTAGTAATCATCTTCCATTTATTCATTCCCAACAGAGAACTCTCCGACCGACAACCAGTTTTCTGAGAAATTAGCTGGAAATAATCGAGGCTCTATAATAGATCTCAAACAGTCCACTCTGCCCCTTGGAGTGGAAAATGAAAAGCACAAAATAAATCAAATTGATTGTATACTGTCTAACGACGAATTTGAACTTTATATGCCATTTCCTCAGAGCTCGTGGGACATACGGAAATGTCGATATTGGTCCTGTCTGCTTTCCTACCTCCACGGGTGTGGACGTGTGGATGGCTGCTCTGAACTCATATGAAGTGCAGTAGTATAGTCTGGGTGTTGTAACAGAAATTAAAGCAAACGAGAGGAAGAAACCTATTTCCATCAGTAGAGTCAGAAAACACCATTCCTTGAGACACTCTGATGAGGTTTTCGATTTAACCCATGAAAATGCTATGCAGTCTGGTAAGAAGGAGCTGGTCGCCACTTCCTTGCCGGCCCCTCTCCCCAGGGGCTGCCGCCCCCTAGAAGCACTGTCTGTGTGGTTGGAGAGGTTTACATATTTGTAAGAAGCCGAGGACTATGCCAGGGATAGTACAGCTAATGACAGTCGCCCATACTGGAGAGGACTCAGCGGAGAAACCAATCGCATAGTCTTTCCTCAGTTCCCCAGATACCCAATCCAAGGTGCGATGCAATGCCTGCCGAGGGATGAATGACACATGGGAAGATGTGTCATTAATGGGACCTCACCTCCATGAGTAATTACCCTCACTCTCGTGGGACAAAACGGAGAACAGGGAAAAAAGAAGAAACAAAACCTCAGGGACACGATGAAACCACAAACATCCAAACATCGTCACTGGAACCGATGGAAGCTGTTTTCGCTTCTGGAGTGGGTGATAGACCAGTCCAAGAAATGGAAATTGTTGTGGGCGAATTGAATCAGGTCAAGATTAAATCCTTGCCTGGGGCTCAAAGGAGAAAACGCCTCAAAGAAAAAAAACAAAAGGAGGTTAAAGAATGACTTCCTAAACAAAAATGGAGGGAACTAAACATCTTGAACTACAGACCTCTAAAGAAATACTATCTCAGAGTGAAGAGATAAACAGTCTCCTTTCACCTCTAAGACAAGAAACAACAGAACAAGGGATGAGTCTAATACTTCCGCTTCTCGGGATAATCGTATCCAGATAAAGCCGGCTAGTGATAAGGCAAAAGATCTATAGTTCTGCAGTCTCCATTTTCAGGATGGTGGTTATCCAACAGGGATATCCACTCTCAACATGACCTCGCAGCAAGTGGAGCCTGCTCAGATGGCTCTCTTTGTGAAGACAGGGCAGGAAGCTAGTCTAGTCCCCAAATCCAGTAGGGTATATCTGGACAAAGATGCTCTTATCTTTGTGTGTGGGCGGATAGGAACAATGGTTTGGCTTAAGGAGATCATGCTCAAGGTATCTCTGTGGAGGAGCTGAAGCAGCTGGTCAAGACAGCGGCTGAGACCTTCAAGGACACAAAGATATCGATTTGGGTACAAAAATTTCTTAAGGACACTCCTCTAAAGACTCGGTTCGAGAAGGGCACAGTACCCGAAGGTATCCACAGAGGAGAGGTGGGTAATCAACTGAAAGGTTGTACCGTATAGTCAAAACCTTGTTCTGGGAGTCAGTGAAATGTCCCTGAGCGCAGTGCAGGAACAGGGCCTGATGCTGTACTTACGTTTCTTGCAAGTTACCTTCAAATTAGCCTAAGATACTGGAAGCGACAAGGGCGGCCACATGGAGACTACAAGTGTTGCAGATAAACCTGCAATACAGTAAAGGGGCCACTGCCACCCTGAGTCGTCTTTTGGTAAGACAAGTGGACGTGGCCACGATCCACAAACCCAACGGGGTTGAAGTGGGCGTTTCAGGCGTCGGAGGAACTGGAGGTAAGTTGATTCGTGCTAATGCATGCAAAACATGCATTTATGTCAGAAATGGTATTTCATTCAAGTCGATGGCGGATATTTGTTCCAGGGAAGTAGTGACCCCAAACCACCGCCATTTGCGACTTCAGAGGTGTCAAGCGAGAGGTCACTGGAGGGCAGGGTGGAGGTCTGCTGTGTTTTATGAAGAAAACTGGTTCTGCCTCGGTGCCAGTGATGGCCCTGTGTTGATTAGGAGACCAGTTGAAGGCCTGCAAACAACCTGTCTGCTTGCTAGACACACTGGACCTACATATCGAGTTATGGACTGACGTGCGCTTTCGTACGACAGCAGAGCACTCTCGTGGTTATCCCACCCACCCTGAATGCAAATTTGTAGCTCAATCAGGTGAATCGAGCTTTTGTGCTGCCTTTCATGAACAGCGTTCCAGGGGGTGTTTTCAAACACGATAACGCTCGCCCTCATACTGCTCTCGTAAAACATGCTCTACAGAGTGTCGACATGTCTCCTTGGCCTGCTCGATCACCAGATCTGTCTTCAATCGAGCACATGTGGGACACCATCGGACGACAGCTTCAGCGTCATCCACACACAGAATTAACCGTCCCTGTGTTGACCGACTTAGGGTAACAGATATGAATCCCTATCCCACCAACCGACATACACAATGCATACCCGTCTGCATGCTTGCATTCAAAATTCGGTTATTAATGTACGAACATTTCACATTTACAATGGATTGCTTCATGCTTATATTAACCTGTGATCTCGCAATGTTTATAAATTAACTATGTTATCTAGACAAATGCAGTTATTAAATTTCTTTGTCTTTTCATGTTGCAATTTTTTTCCGTCAGTTTACGTCAGTGGTTCAGCGTCCATTACATGTTGTGCGGAATTATTATTTAATTTAGGGGCGACTAGACACTTCAACAACAACAACAAACAACAGGATTAGCGTAACCACAACTTAACAAATAGCCTCTAGTCCCCTAACGTTACATCAATGCCCTTTCCCAACTGGCCATGGTTGATTGGCTAATGGAGATGGGTGCCTTCAATAACTGCTTACACAACATTATTGATTTACGTAATTTATTAATAATGGTTCACTGAAGAACAAGTCTTAAAACACTTCATAGAAAGGCTGGTTAAATGACTGTACCTTTGATTAATCGGGTAATAAATTCTCAACCAAAAACAGTAGCAAACAATATTATTCCAAATAAAAACTTACAGAATCGTAATGGTAGAAAAGTACCTTACAAACTTCAAAAGACAAACATATCCAATACTCACAGTTAACATATTTTTCAAATTCCAGTATTTATAACCCGCTGAAGTACAGCGCAGAATTGACAATTTCAAATCTGTCCAATGAGTAATCCTCATAACACAAAATTTTGTTCACAAATAAGAAATATAATAACTTTATGACAACGCCCATCCGGCTCTAGCCACACTGTTACACAATCGTAAATTCCGTTGAATGGTGACAGTCACTGCTCAAGCTCCACACAGTTAAGTAAACTAACACTGCAGAAGTCACTGAAGGTTACTACACGTACAGTATTCCATGCTTTCTTCTCCAATATCATGAAATCTTTATTGTGGGCGAACATGCTACAGCACAGCGTGTTCAGGTTGGGCCCAGGCTGTCTTGTTTATCTGCCGTGGCAAAACACCCACAAACGACATCGCTCACAGCTCACCGTAAATTGCGTCCCTTCAATTGCAGAGCCCACGGTTTATCGTTCCACAGCAGCGTTGAATTCCCAAGCGTCTCGGTTTCATCCATCAGTTCATTACCACAGAGTGCCAAAATTATTAACGCACAATTCGGCCCATCCGGACCCCAACACTTTGCTGTTCTGTCTTTCTCACTCGGTACTCTCTTAACCCTCCACTCCTCTCGCCAGAGGGCCACTCCCCGTCAACTCGGCGCCCCAGTATCTCTGGCGAGGCTAATATCGACCTTAACACTCGCAGCCGGAACACAATCGTGCCGAAAATCGGCACAATGTCAAGAATATAAAGTCACAGAAAGAGCTCACGATGCACCAAAATTATTCTCAACAACCCCAGAGAAAGTTTACAGGTTGTTAAATTGGAAAAACGAAGACGGATTACGTGTAAATGGAACGTATGTCAACCACCTTCACTTAGCAGATGACGCTGTACTTAAAACGAATGGAGAAGTTAACAGAAAAAGTCTGAAAGTCGGTCAGAAAATAACATAATATAGTACGGTTAAAACAATGTAGAACGGAGCCATCGAAAGCAAAACAGTAGACGTTAGCAACCAAGTTTTTCAATTCATGGCAGCAGAAGAAACAACTAGAGGAACAGCAAAATATTCAAACAAAAAAACACTGATGACTTGGAAGGCTTGCGCTAAATTATTTTCGTGTATGAAGTTTTCTGCGTGATTGAAACGAATATCGTGCAATCAGTGTGATTCACCATCCTCGACTAATGACAATGAGGAATGGAGTTTCAGTGCGAAAACTACTCGAAATCTGGAAGTTAACCATGCGAGAAATTGTTAGGTCAGGTGTAAAACTAACAAATGAACCTGGAACAGACTGCAGTGAGATACCGCGTTGTGACGGTAATGAAAATGAAATGAAATAGGCACAACACCTAGCCCAACAAAATTGTAGCTGGACCAAGAAGGATATTTTCTGGATTCCAAGAGGTAAGAAAAACCGGGACGACGTGAAAAGGATGCCGGGTGGGTGACATCAGAAAGATCGAAATGGGTGGAATATTCTAGAAGAGATTTTTATCGAACAGTAGAACTAGAAAGGGTGAAGAAGATTATGATGAGACAGGATTAATGTCACAATTACAGCTGACAGCATCAAGTTGCTGTACTTACGGAAAGCCGTAATGACGCGACGTACGAAAGTAAGACGAAAGAAGAGTGACTATTGTTATTTAGTTTCCGCTACTTAGAATACGCTTGCACGTTACGGTACCGGCAATATTATCTATCAGGCGAAAAATATAACTCTGTGTCAGTTTCTGCTTAAGTGACTTTTTTTGAATGGCGTAAGTGCGTTCGTTGCGAGCCAGACGTTCTCAAAAAGAGCGGCCGGGATTCTAGGAGTCGTGGGCCGGCTGCGGACCTCCGCGAGGGTTTGAGCCGCGGCCAGCGACAATAAATACTCTCGCGAGTTCGCCGACACGGCCGCCCCGCTTCTGGCGAGCCGCGCCGCACTCGGCGAAGGCGGACTCGTTCGCGCAGGCGGCCGGATTCGCACAGCGCGTAGGCGGCGTGGGGTGGAAATGGGAAAGGCTACGGTTTCGGGAAAACATATTTTTAGTGTATTAACTACGGGGAAAATGAAACTGAGAAATTACCCAAGCATAACGATTCGACAGTATTGTTAAACAAATAATTGATACTCCCTGACAAAAAAAGAAACACGCAGGAGACACGGTCGGATGTGACTGACTTCGTACACGAACGCACTACAGGGAGGGGTTGGTGTGTAAATAATTAGAGTTACAATTCTCTCTGAAAGGTAGATTGACCACCATAGTGCATTAGCGTTCGCGTTTAGTGTTATAACCAGGCCTGGTAGCATGTACAGTACACTGAGAAACCAAAACATTATGACCACTTCTCACCACGAGGTTGGATGCTGCCTGGTTGCGCTGTGCGCACATGGCGAGGTAGCAGAAGTATGAAAGCGGAGCAGACACGGACAGGGATCACCCTAGGGGAAATATGGGCTATAAATGGAGAAATTCAAGGAGATAAGCGACTTTGACAAAGGCAGATAATTATTGCGGAGAAACCGTGAACGAATATCTCGAAAACGGAGAAGCTAGTCGAATGATCACGTGCTACTGTCGTGGGCATCTACGAAAGGAGGTGGAAGAACAGTGAAACTACCAGTAGGCGCTAAATTTCCACGATTCTTCACAGAACGTGGAGCTCGGAGACTTGTCTGTTCTGCAAAGTAGGTTAAATGGTGATCTGTGGCATATCCGCCGAAAGAGCACATTGCTGGTGCACGCACAAGTATTTCGCTACGCACCGTTCATCATACATTGTTGATCATGGAGCTCCGCAGCAGACCAATCCTAGGTGTTCACATGTTGACGCAACGACATCGCCCATTACGATTGCAGTAGGCGCGGAATCATCGGGATTCGACCATCAATCAATGGAAATATGTCGGCTCTTCGGGTGAATCGCATTTTGGCTACACTACGTCGATGGTCACCTTCTCAAACGCCGTCATCGAAGTGAACGGCGGCTTGAAACGTACAGCGCGGCACGGACGCAGGCTGGTGGGAGCAGTATTATGCTGTGGGAGACATTCTCCTGCGCTTACGTGGGACCTCTGGTAGTGATGGAAGACCCGCTGCCAGATGCGAACCACCTTATCCCTTCATATTCGATGTCTTGCCGACGGTAATGTCATCTTTCAGCAGATGATTGTCCGTGTCTCGGAGCCAGAACAGAACTACAGTGGTTTGAGGAGCATTATAGTGAACTCACGTTGGTCTCGACGACCAGACTCTCCTGATGTATATCCTATGGAACTCATCAGGGTCGCTATCGCACGCCATCACCGCGTACGCAAATCAGAGGCCGGTTATTTACGCCAATTACATAACCTCTACGTAGACATCTAATGCCACGTACCTCCGCAATCCTACCAACAACCTGTTAGATCCCTGATAGGCAGAACCAGAGATGTAGTTATAAGTTTTGGCTTATCAATGTTAAGGAGCATGAAAAGCATCGGGTGTTGACTGATCACTATGATGCCCTGTACTCGTGTGACAGAGCTTTACCAAAACCCACAGGGACCGAGCGACGTGGCGCAGTGGTTAGCACACTGGACTCGCATTCGGGAGGACGACGGTTCAATCCCGCGTCCGGCCATCCTGATTTAGGTTTTCCGTGATTTCCCTAAATCGCTCCAGGCAAATGCCGGGATGGTTCCTTTGAAAGGGGACGGTAGACTTCCTTCCCCATCCTTCCCTAATCCGATGAGACCGATGACCTCGCTGTTTGGTCTCTTCCCCCAAACAACCCCAACCCAAAACCTACAGAGTCTGAAAGGGGTGTCATTTGGTCGGCTGGTCGAGTCGTGCAATATCCAGTTTTGTAAGTTATTTGGATGTGCCAGTGACCCGATGCTGGACTGCATGGAAACATGAGGGCAGGGATATTCGTCACCCGGTTTCCAGTAGATAACAGCTGTAGGCCACAAGGGTCGATCGCCGTATTGCGCACCAAGCACATCGTAGCCTGCCCTCTGAAAAGAAGTCATGGACCACCAACACACCGTGTGTCATCCCGTACCATTGGTAGGAGACTACCAACAGCCGGACTAGGAAATTATAGTCCCCTCCGAGGCAACCATTAACACCACAACACAAATTGACGGCTGTGTTTTTAGTGGTGCCACAATCGGGAAGCTTGGGTTGTTGATGAATGGCGTAACATTGGGTTCAGCGATTAATCGTTGTTCCTTACTACCTTGCATGACAGTCGTCGGCGGTTTTGGCGGCGGCCTGGGCAGAGGTTCCACTGTTCCAACGTTTCCGAGAAGCACAGCAGCGTCTCTGCTCGCGTCATGGTGTAGTGAGCCAGCGGGTATGACTTCAGGTCACGGGTGCTAGCGACACAAGGAACTAAATTTAAACTTGGTAGTAAGTTCCTGTGGGACCAAACTGCTGAGGTCATCGGTCCCTTGGCTTACGCACTACTTAATCTAA
Source organism: Schistocerca piceifrons (assembly GCF_021461385.2). Taxonomy (NCBI): domain Eukaryota; kingdom Metazoa; phylum Arthropoda; class Insecta; order Orthoptera; family Acrididae; genus Schistocerca; species Schistocerca piceifrons. Next base: position 549,239,028 of record NC_060142.1, on the reverse strand, counting down.
CTTAAACTAACTTACGCTAAGGACAACACACACTCCCATGCCCGAGGGAGGACTCGAATCTTCGACGGGGGCAGCCGCGCGAACCGTGGCAATGCGCCTAAGACCACGCGGCTACCCCGCGCGGCAGAGGGAACTCTGACGGCCCAACGGTACGTCACGGATATCCAGCGCCTTTATATTGTTGCCTCTCATGCAACAGTAATGTGGTGCTGTTTCTCAATAGGTCAGTCCACACATGGCATTTGTCTTCTCGAACTGCTTGATGTTGAGGTGCTCCCATGGCAGGCAAGGTTCCGAGATGTGTCCCTGCTGGGACGTCAGCTCCGTCCCAGTGCCTGTATGCAGGATAATTTTGCACAGCTGTGGGCCATGCTCCCTGAGGAGAGGACACAAAGGCTTTATGGCACCCTCCCCAACTGAATCATTAAATGCATCCAGGCCAGACGCGGTGCAACGTCGTATTCATAAGTGGACTCATACTGCCAATTTGTAAATCTACCTCGATTCAGTAGTCACTGAAATAATAACATACACCCTCTCAGGCCATGAAGTTTCGTTTCCTCTTCCATGTTTGGGTGTTTCACTTTTTTTCCAGGCTGTTTATTTTATCGCTCGCTGTTTCGGGCCCGACCCGGCCTTCACAGACTTTGTACATTTTTTTCTAAATCGAATTTCCTGAAAAATTTGAATACGTATTGTCCAAATAAGTGTCCTCTCCAAAAGAGTGAGAAATTCACTGTTTTACGCGAATCATTTCAGCAAGCGAAAAGAATTATTGCTAATGATGTCAGTATTCCAAATCGTTTTAAAGAAAACATGCTTTTCGCATATTTAAATCTGACCTTTTAGTTAATTTAAATAACTTATGAATACTATTAAGCTCTTCGATAGTGTCGTATCCAGACGGAAAGAACGTTTTCTTTACACAAATTGGGGATACTGCATACAGCCTTTATTATTCTCTCTGTCTCTGATCACGCAGTGGTTTTATATCCGGTTAAATACAACTTCACAGAACTTCCAAATAACTTCCGGGAATTCAGTCAGGTAACACTTTCAGCGACTGCCGATATTTCGGCAGGAGAACACCCCGCCATTTTCAAGGCAAACTGCAATGGACAGGCACGTACATGCAAATTTAAAACCTCGGGTCTCGGACTGAAGCAGGAAAGATAACACACACACACTGAACGCTAGTGCCACCAAAGATGACCAAAGTCAGAGCTATCGATAGTGAGACTACGAATTCGCAGGTGAGGTAGCATTGAGTCTGTCCCTCTGTTTCTTGACAAGGGAGAGAGTCGGATTCCAAACAGAGTTTAAGCAGAAACCTCCATCACTGATAACGAGGTTGCTCGCTAAGTTAATCTCAACTGCCTCCCTAATGACACTGTCCCAATAGCTGGACGTGCATGCCAATATCTCGGTGTTATTATATAACATGGGGTGACCAGTATCCAGCCGATGTTCGGCAATAGCAGGTCTATTTGGGTGCTGTAATCGTGTGTGCCGTTCATGCTCAGTACATCGGTCCTCCACGGTCCTGATAGTTTCACCAATGTATGCCATGCCGCAGCTACAAGGAATACGATATACACCCGTCTTACGCAGACCAAGATCATCCTTAACAGAACTCAAATGCATTCTAATTTTAGTTGGAGGTCGGAAAACACGTTTCACATCGTATCTCCGTAAAATACGACCGACCTTGTTGGAAGTGTTACCCACGTAAGGCAAAAAGGCAGTAGACTTAGGTGTCGACTCAGAATCATCACCAATCACCCGATGTACAGTTGGTCGCTAGCGCAACGCACGTTCAATCTGTCTATCACTATAACCATTTTGACGAAATGTGACTTCAAGATGGGACAGCTCAGCTGGCAAAGTCTCAGCGTCAGAAACGACATGTGCCATGTCTACCGAGGTACGAAGTACCCCTTCACGCTGAGCCGGATGGTGACAACTACTAGCCTGTAAGCGCAAGTCGGTGTGAGTACGTTTCCTGTAAACTGCATGTCCCAATGATCCATCATCCTTCCTCCTAACCAACACGTCAAGAAAGGGAAGGCAACCATCCTCTTCCACCTCCATCGTAAAACGAATGTTCGGGTGGATCGATTTCAGATGTTCTAGAAAGGCATTCAAATTCTCCCTACCATGAGGCCAAACGACAAAGGTATCGTCAACATATCTAAAGAAACAGGTGGGTTTCAAAGGCGCCGACTCCAATGCACGTTCCTCGAAGTCTTCCATAAACAAATTTGAGATCACAGGAGACAACGGACTACGCATCGCAACTCCATTTGTCTGCTCGTAATACTGGTCATTGAATAAAAAGTAAGTGGATGTCAACACATGTCGAAAGAGATTAGTTAATTCAGCACGAAATCTAGCCTCAATTAACCGCAACGAATTAGACAGAGGAACACAAGTGAAGAGAGAGACCACGTCGAAACTCACTAAAATATCAGAGTCATTCAACCGTAGTCCCTCCAAACGACGTAAAAAATCAGCTGAGTTCCAGATATGATGTTCACACCGACATATCGGCAGTCGCTGAAAGTGTTACCTGGCTGAATTCTCGGAAGTTATTTGAAAGTTGTATACGCCAGGAGAAACTCAGGTCTCACAACTTCATAGAAGGTTGTTTCGAAAATCATCACACAACAACACGTTGAAGCACGATACAGGACTTCAGTAAATGTGCAGCTGAACGGGTCAGCAGAGGCGCTCACAGTGCCAACTTGTATGATATGGTGCCCTGTGTGTTCAGTTGTACCCATGTACAGTACGAAGGGCGGTCGAAAAGTTGCTAGCGCGGGATAGTTACCACAATGTCTCGCACAAACAACACCATGTACTTTTACGGTCACCCTTTTGGGTATGCAAATCAAATTTCGCGGCTCCAGTTTCGTTAGTTTTGCCGGTAGGATGCGTTGTATACCGTAGTGTAAGCAAAATGGCGATTACCGAGAGAATGAAGAACCGTGCACTGTTTGAATATCTTCATTTGAAGGGAATGATGCCCAAGGAAATTGCGGAGGACGTGCGGAATACACTTAAGGACACTGCTCGGTCTTATGCAACAGTGAAAAACTGGGTATCCGACTTCAAACGTGGAAGAACGAGTGTGGGAGATGCACCAACCGTTGCCACTGATGAATCAGTGACTGCAATTCACGATACAATTTTTCAGGATCGTCGAACAACGTTGCAGGAGATTGAAAGCACATTTGGAATCTCCCGTGGGCGTTCTCATGACATTGTTGTGGATATTTTGGGAATGCGGAAGTTTGATCTCGGTGGGTCCCGAAAGACTTGAATGCAGATCAGAGATGGGAGAGTGTGCAGTGCTGTGTAGAAATCGTCCGCTCAATTTGAACCGGATGAAGACGCCTTTCTTGCAAGGTGTGTGGGTTCACCACTTTGACCCAGAGACAAAACAAGACACAACAATGGAATCATCCTTCATCTCCTACCCAAGAAATATTCCGGGTGCAAAAATCAGCCGGTAAGGTGATGGCATCGATCTTCGGGGATGCAGAAGCGGTAATTATGGTGGATTACTTGCAGAAGAGCGCAACTATCAATGCATCATACTACTGCACCCTCCTGCGCCGTTTGAGAGAAGAGATAAAGAAAAAACGGCATGGAAAATAGGCATGCGGAGTTCTTTTGCATCAGGACAACGCACCGGCACACAAAGCCCTCGCAACACTGGAAACTCTGCGTGACTGGGGATTCAGATTGTTACGTCATCCACCATATTCTCCAGATTTTGGTTCATCAGACTTTTTTCTTTTCCCAAACCTAGAAAGAGTCCTCAATGGACGACGATGTGACGATGATGATGCTGTGAACGCTTGGTTGGACTCGAAATCGAAGACCTTTTATGTGAATGTTTTACGGAAGTTACCTGAGCGTGACCGCAAGAGTATTAGTGTACATGGGTATAATATTGGAAAATAAACTGGTATTATGTAATTTCCGTCATTCTTTATTTGTTAGGCTACAAACGTTTCGACCCCCCTCCCCCTCCCCTCCCCCCATATTCATCTTCTGATGCGTTACTACTTAACTCGTTTGAATCGTATAATAATGACTTCTTAAGAAGTTGCAACCGATTGTAATCCCGCTGCGTGGCCTGAGGCTGGATAAACATTATACACAATATCATATCTTTTGAACTAAAAAAGTAAAGTTTCTTGGTCCCCACTGTATTGAGTTAATTGTGTACTGCAACGTACCGCAGTCAAATTTATGTGAACTGTAAACGCAAGCCGCATCCATATGAAACACTTGACCTGTTTCGTGTTTCAGAAGTAGCGCGACTATGTTTTATGAAAACTAATCAGTTGTGAGAAACTGAGGTAGAATGGATCAACGATAGAAATGAAGAATTAGACCAGCGCTTCTCACATTTTGTCTCTCGCGGATTTTTGGATTATATTCGTGTCCCCAGGAATTCTGACTGGGCTGACGTGACTCGTTACTTCGACCCGAAGATAACTGAAATTTTCTGGGCGTATTGTGTTTCGTAGTGTCGTCGGGGTCACTGCAATGGACATCGGGGCGGGGGTGGGGGGGATAGGCGACATTCATAAGATCGTAAGAACATCGGACCATAAAATTAGTCACCCCAGGAAACTTCACGAAATACGGTACAACACTGCACCTAGCCTAGATAATGGCCGCAATTAGTGGAGGAAGAAAGTCGACAAATTTCTTTGGATACGCCACATTCTGCTGAAGCCACTCTAGGTCCCGAAGAGGTTCAAAGTTGCGGGATGTTGACTGATGTATTTCACCCGCTGTCCGAGCAGATGCACAAAGTTTCAGTGGGATTAAGATTGGATGATTGAGCGATCCAGTCGAGGTGCAGTAGGGTGCCTGAGTGTTCGTGAAACCAGCAACATAAGCGTCCAGTCCTGTGAACACGCCTGTTGTCTTCTTGGAAAACGAGAGTGACCACAGCGTATACATCATGAACATGTAGAACAAAGAGCAGTATTTGATCACGGAGAGTGTTGAAATAAACGAAAAACATCCACGAAACACCTCTGCCCTGAACAACAGCCCCTCACATTGCGAGCTAAATTCCTCATTTGGCTGTCAGTGCACTGCATCTGAAAAGAAGCACAATCGCTACTCGTCTGACCACACTTCACGGCTTCATTCAGCTGCGGTCCAGTTGATTGGCCCATTAAAGACGAACAAATTTATGTGCCGTATTGAGCAACGGCCTTTCGCGGGGAAGCCGACACCATATGACCTTAGATGTGGCAGTTCCTTTCACATTGTTCGCCTGGAAACAGACCGAGATAGACCAGCGTTAAGCAGCATTTCATGTCGGATTTCAAACCGATTCTTGCTGTCAAGGCGTGGCAGTCGTCCCCGGTCCCTGTCGGTTAGGATACTTGTACGACCACTGTTCTTACGCCGTGATAAATGGCTGCTAGTGGTACACTATTTCTCGGAGCCACCTTGGCCAGTTGCGCTGTGTACACTAATCAGTCTGGCAACTTCATTCACTGTGTGGTCATGGGCACGTGCAAATACGGTAGCTCGTTTCTGTCATTCTGCCACGTATCCGTGTAGACCTATCTTACTGCACTGACTCCACAGAAATGACAGCAGCACATACAAATCAGTTCACTGTCTTAACTTACGTCAGCGTTGGGGGGTCAGGCGACCGCCCTGGAACCAGTGGTGAACCATTTACGGGGGGTTTAAAATGACCAGTCTGCTCTTGTAAGGACTAATATTTTGTTTGGCGATCACTGATTCGGTTGCGATATGTATCATAAAACCGTTGTGTCTACTCCCGAGGCAAATAGGCCCACAGCTGTTGTAACTGGTCCTAGATATTCTGCATACTCACACCGGGACGGAGTTGACTCCCGAGTTGGTCACGCACGCGTGTTATTGGGGACAGATCTGAGTGTGTTTGCTGGTGACGGGAGAGCCTCAACTTCAGGCAGACAGTTCACAGAAATACAAGCCAATTATGAAGTGTGCTGCTGGAAAATGCCACCATAATACTCTTGCGGAAGCGGTTAACACGAGGGCGCAAGATGTCCGTGTCATTACACTGTGCCATCAGTTTCCTCAGTCACTACCATACGTCACCTGAAGTCATACTGGATGGTTCCACACAGCATGAGGCCAGAAATAACACCGCCGTGCTTTTCCAAAACATTGTAAGTGCGGGACGCCACTACAAACGCCCACGATGGTTATTCAGAGTAGTACAGAACCACGATTCATCTCTGAACTCAATGTAACGCCATTCACCAACAACCCATGCTTCCCTGTCACGGCACCGCTCAAAACACAGCCTGTTTGTGTTGTAGTGCCAACGGCAGGCTAAGCATGAGACGGTAATAATTCCCTGGGCCGGATGCTGCAAGTTTCCGACCAGAGATGACACGGAATGTTGCGGGGAGTCATTCCATGTAGGCTTTCACGGCCCGCGTCTTCATCAGTAAACACTTCCGGGCTAAGTTGCCGTGGTCGATCTGTAGAACTTCTTCTCCCTGACGTTTCGTTCTCAACTACGGAGAACATCTTCCGAGGTGAGTCGACTCACCTCGGAAGATGTTCTCCGTAGTTGAGAACGAAACGTCAGGAAGAAGAAGTTCTACAGATCGACCACGGCAACTTAGCCCGGAAGTGTTTACTGATGTTGCGGGGAGTGTTACTTGTTCTTGGATGGCAGGCACAGAATTTAAGGGGTTACGGTATGCTTGGTGCACAATACAACGATCCTCCCTTGTCGTGGTCAGTTGTAGTCGACCAGAAACTTCATGACGAGTAGGTCTGCTCTCATGTTGCCGTGCAGTCCAACATTGGACCACTGTCACATCCGAATGTCGCACAGTTCTGGATACTGAAGGATTCGACCAGCCAGCCAAATGAAGACCTAGAATGAGGCCCTTTTCGTATTCTCTCTAATGCTGATAACTTTGTCTCACACGAGTACGTGTCGACCAGCCGGCCAATGAAAACCTAGAATGAGGCAATATTCGAATTCTCTCTGGTACTGACTATGTTCTCTTACACGAGTACGTGGCGTCTCCGTGTCCTCCACAATGATCCCTCAAAATCTGAGGCGGTTCAAGCCCCTTATGTAGCCTAACAGGCTCGCTAACAACACTAAACACTGTCTCACAGTGATTTGCAGCGCCGATGGCGTGAACGTGTACAAGCTTACGACCTTGTCTTCTGGGCACTTAACTTTTATGGCAGGCAGTATATATATATATATATATATATATATATATATATATATATTATTGCTGGCGAATTTTCCCTAAAAGGAAATCGTTAAGCTTATGACTTTGAAGGCTTGTTCTTCTTGTCCTTCCAGTACTCCTTCATTCTCTTGGAGAGGGCCTCTTCTCTCCTCAGACCATTCTTGTTTGGTCCGCTGTTTTAGCGCTTCTGACTTTACTTCCCAATTGTCTATGTGTTTTCGGAAGGTGCTTCTGTCTGTGGTGTTTGTGGTGCCAATTGCTTGTAGGTCTTTTCGGACTCCTTCCATCCAGGGTGTCGAGACTTTAAGTGTCTTGATGTGTTCTAGAATTTTCTTGGTGAGTCTTGTTTCAGGGAGTCTATCTAAATGTCCGTAGAATTTAAGGCGCCTTTTTCTCATATCGTTCTCGATGTTCGAATATGCTTCTACTGTCGGTTTTTCTGTAGTCTGTAGCCATCTGGTGTGGGTCTTCCTCCTAAAATTTTCCTCATGATTTTGCGTTCTTCTTTTTTGATTTCTTAAATTTTGATTTTCCTGTTGAGTGCTAGTGTTTCGCTGGCATACAGTACGGGTGGTTTGATCACTGTGTTATAGTGTCTGATCTTGGTGTTTCTGGAAATGCATTGTTTGTTGTAGACGTGTCGTACCATGCCTAGTGATTTCCGCGTCTTCTGTTGTCTGTCTTCGTAAGCCAGTTTCTCTGTTCCGGTCGGTTCGATGATTTCGCCTAGGTATCTGAAGTGTGTGATCCCTTTAATTTTGCCGTACTTGGTTGTGATGTCGTCGCCTTCTCTTGTTAGGACTTGCGTTTTTTCAAAAGAGATTTGTAGGCCGACTTTCTCGGCGCATTCTTTCAGGATTTCGATCTGTGTTTTTGCTGATGTTGGGTCATAGGTCAGTATCGCTAGGTCGTCTGCGAATGCTAGGTAAGGGATTTCCAGTCTTTTCCTTCCTAATGTGACTGGTCTCCAGGTGTTTTGTCTCCTGACTTCAGCTTCCCATTCGCTCATTACTTTGTCCAGGACGATGTTGAACAATAGCGGGGATAGTCCATCTCCTTGTCTTAGGCCAGTGTGGATTTCAAAGGGGTCCGAGATTTCGCCCATGAATTTGACTTTGGATTTTGTATTGGTTAGTGTCTGTTCGATTAGTCTTCGGGTCTTTTGGTCTAGGCCTTTTTCTCTGAGGATTTGGATGAGGGACTTTCTGTCGATCGAGTCGTAAGCCTTTTTGAAGTCAACGAAAGCGCAGATGATTTTTTTGGGGCTTGTCATGTGGGATTTTATGATTGATTTCAGGTTGAAGATTTGTTCGGGGCAGGCTCTGTTGGGTCTGAAACCTGCTTGGTATTCCGAGATGGCGGGTTCCAGTTGTCCTTGCGTTCTGGTGAGAAGGCAGGTTGATAGAATTTTGTAGATGACCGGTAGCAGGGAAATTCCTCTATAATTGTGTGTGTCTGTCCTGTCACCTTTCTTGTGTAACGGGTGAATGAGTGCGGTCTTCCAGTCGTCAGGTATGATTTCGGTTGTCCAGGTGTTCTGTATGATTTGTGTGATTTCGTTTAGCGAGTTTGGTACTAGGTTCTTCAGCAGTTCTGCCGTTATTCCGTCTTCACCGGCTGCCTTGTTGTTTTTCAGTTTCTTTCTGCAGTGGAGGATTTCTTCTTTTGTTGGTGATGGTGAGTCTTCCGGTGCGTTGGCCGGTTCTCGGGGTTCGAAGGTTGAGTTAGGTTCCGGGCAATTTAGTAATTTTGAAAAGTACTTCGCGAGCTCTTCACAGTTTTCTTTGTTGGTAAGTGCCAGTTTTCCGTCTTCTTTTCTGAAGCAGAGGTTCTGTGGTGAGTATCCTTTGACTTGGTTGGCGAACGTCCTGTAGAAATCCCGTGTGTTGAAATTTCTGAAGTCTTCTTCGATGGAGTTTAGCTGATCGTTTATGTATTTGCGTTTCTCTTGTCTTATTGTTTTCGATGTTTGTCTTCGAATTTCATAGAAGTTGTCCTGTGTTTCTTGTGTTTTGTTGCTGTTGTAGTTTGTGAAAGCTGTTTTTCGATTTTGTAGGGCGATTTCGCAGGTAGTGTTCCACCACGGGTGCCTGGGTTTTCTAGTCAGCGGTATCAGTTCTTTGGCTGTGTTCACAATTTTTTGTTTAAAGCTGGTCCAATCTTTCGCCTCTTGTTTTTCCCAGTGTTCTGTGATGTTCGATTCTCTGATCTTTCTTGTATCAAATTTCGGTGTGGTCAATTTCTTTTTGCGTTGTCTTCTTGGTGTGAGTTTGATTTTGATTCTTGTTAGGTAGTGGTCCGAATCTATGTTGGCGCCTTTTCTCACTTGGACGTCGTGGATTTCTTTCTGGTATTCATAGGAGATTGCCACGTGATCTATCTGGAATTCGCCTAGTGAGTGGACTGGTGATCGCCACGTCTTTTGTTTCTTGGGCTTTTTCATCAGGGAGGTTGACATGATTTTGAGGTTGTTTTGCTGGCAGAGTTCGATGTCTGGTGCCGTTTTTGTCGGTGAATTTGTGTGCAGGGAAATTTCCTACTGTTTTTCTGTAGCGTTTTTCTCTGCCGATTTGTGCGTTGAAATCGCCTAGTAGAATTTTCGCGTTGTCTTGGGGTATTTTTGCCAGGGTGGTTTCGAGTTTGTCGCAGAATTTGTCTGTTTATTCTGGTTTGTCCTTGTTGTCTGCGTTCGTGGGGGCATGTACGTTGATGAGGGTGTAGTTCTTGTTGGCGTGTTTGATTCGCATGGTCATGAGCCTGTTGTTGATCGCGTTGACTTCTTTTACTGAGTCTAGGATGTTTTTGTTTACTGCGAAGGCCATGCCGAGGAGTGTTCCTCCTTTGCCGATTTTCCTGTTGGTTCCACTCTTGAAGAATCTGTAGTTTCCGTAGTCTATTGTGTCTGAATCCGTGTATCTTGTTTCTTGTAGCGCTAGGATCGAGATCTTTTGACTGGTGAGTTCGTTGTTAGATTGTGTAATTTTCCCGTTTGTATTAGTGTCTGCATGTTGAAGGTGCCAAAGTATGTGTGTGTTTTCTTGGGTAGTTTGCCAGAGCGCTCCGACTCGCCCTTTAGTACATCTCCAGGTCCCCCAGAATCCGAGTGCCTGGTTGCCGTCTTGCGGCGGGTGGATCGTCCACCTGGGGTAATGTTGTTTTTAGGTGTACTTGCCATTATGCTTGTAATTCGTCTGGCTTGCGCCAGTTTGGTAGAACCAGGGATTTTCAGTTCCTGGAGCTCGTATCAGCCGCACCATTGGTGACAGACGCTGGCCAGAGTACCGGTGGTTACCACACAGACGTGTCTGGGCTTTTGTGTTAGTTTTCTTCGTTTCGCCGGTTTTTACTCCGGGTACTTATCCTCGAGGATGTGATAGTTTTGGTCCGCCCCGAGTATTTGATTTCCTCGGTGCCACCCATATCTGGGAGGCTTTCCCCTATCCGCCACCTGGGGAGGCGCCCGATGGAGGATCTATCAACCTCACACGGGTATATATATATATATATATATATATATATATATATATATATATATATATATATATTCAGTGCCCAAACTGACTCATATTAAGACGTAGCGAACAACAAATACATTTCACTGAGCAATCAGGACTCGTAAAAGAATAGTGAGCGAGCTCTAAGCATATGTACGTACGCCCACTTCTTATGTATGAGATGCGACTTACTCGCAATGGCATGTGCAGTTGTTATAACACGGATGTACAGGTGGATAAAAAACCACGTCCGACAGTTATGCGAGACCATCAGACAATTTGCAGCAAAAAATTGACTAATACTGTGGGTTGCTACTACTCGCTTAGGTCTTGGGTGTCGCCTCCTCTACACAGGTGGCCATTGTGCAGTCTGTTTTTGCAAGAGCACCTGCCGACAATATTGGACGAGATACCTCTACGTATCAGAGGGATAACGTGGTTCCAACAGGATGTGGTCTCGGCACACTTTGCAGAAGCAGTGCGTACAGCTTTAACTCCATTTTGCGAAACCGGTGGATCGGCCGAGAGGGACTTGTACTTTAGCCAGCAATATCCCCGAACCTCACGCCATTAGACGTCTTTCTCTCGGACTAGATAACAGCCGGACACGGTTCCAAAAATTCTTGCAGTGGCCATGCAGAAATATATTTATTGCTGTCTTCTTGACCATACCTGTCAGCATGGACATCGAATTTTTGAACACCCTGTGTACACATCTAGAAAGCCACTCTACTGTGCATGACGTGGTTTCCAAGAAGAAGCAAAACTTAAATTTCTCCGTCAAGCAGATCGGACGGCGCCAAACCTCAGAACTACAGCAGCCAGCGCGAAACTTGCCTAGTGGCAATTCTCCTTTCAGTGACTGGACATAGTTTGCAGCCGAGCCTCCAGAACCCACTGCCAAAACAAGATAAAGATTAATAATTGCAGCGACATCTAAACGGATGAGTACCAAGCGTACCTCCTCTGTTACTTTGCTTCTCGCCAAGCTCAGCAAAAATAGTCTAGCAGCACTCTTTTTTTATGAGAAAGATGTGTGCCGAGCTTTCTGCAAGATCTTTTCGCACTGGTCGCCTAATGGTACGAATCAACCCACGTACTAACTTTTTAATCCTTAGGTCGTGTAGCGGCAGATATGCAAGGAAAACATTAAAACCTGATTGACTGAATCGTTTTCCTTTTTTTTTTAAATCAGAGTGATGTTCACAACCAGCTGCGTTCAGAAAGGGTGTTCTTTGGAAATGCGGACCAGCTGTAACTTGAAACCAAAAGAAACTGCGTTCTTCGAGTACAACATCGCTGGATGCTGATCCATGAATATTAAAATATGAAAATCACTACAGATGTTACGAACAAATCTTTCAAGGGTACGAAGACCTGTTGGCGTCTCGAAAAGGAATACAATGAGCTTTGATAAACGCATATACTATGGATTTGCACAGAGCTGGAAATATCAGACGAATTGGTCATATTTTTTAATTTCGGATAATTATTCTTTAATCGCTTATTAACTAGTGATCGTCATTAATTGCTGATAGCAAAGCAGTACGTTGGCTCGTCACCTGGACTCCAGCGACACTCAGTTTCTGACGCGATCTCTCAGGTTTCCTCGGTGTGACTGATGAAAGGCGCGCTTTCGGATGTTCAAGGAAATTGTTGAATCCAATTTTCTAGACAAGTTAGTGCAGAAAAAAATAGAATCAATAATAGGGCTGATCACCTGAAATCAACTTCTGATGTTATTAATACAGAATTCAGATGAGCAAACATAATGTTGTAGTGGCGAAAGTGCTCCCCAGGAATCAGAAAGTATCAAATTATTGGAGGAATTTATGTTTAATACATCTTGCAAACGGTCAACAAATTTTTAGTCAAGACAACCCATAAACTCTTAGTTCTGACAGAGCATGAGGAGAACTGTAGCTGTACTCAAAACTTATTGTTACTTCAGTTGTACAAAAATGACATTACACAGAAGATGAACTACGTTAGCCTAAATGAATACAATAACGTTTGATTCTGTATTAGAAAAACTGTCCTGTTTACACACTTCCGCCATAGTCTTTGGCAACGTTATTTGTGTTAGCAAAAAAATGTGTACGTGTCGTCTTTGGGAAAATAGAAAAAATTAAAGTGGTTCCCAAAATGAAATACCTCTAGGTACAAGGCCCATTCCAGAAGAGATACACTGTCTATTGGTGAATGCATTGGCCGATACTTTCGCTTAATGTCAGGTGAGCAAAGATTTGTCAGCAGACCTGCGTTGAAACGAGCACAGGTGTGACCTTTCAAATTTCACTGACACTCCCACAAAAGTGAGCATCCCAGAAAATATTCATGCCCTTCATGGTAAGCTTAAGAACGGAGGGAAAATAAATACACATAACTTCAGTGCTATATTTCATATTAACAACAGGAAATAACGGAAAATTATTTGCCAGATGGATAGCAAGAATGTCAATCATCTATCAAAAGCAACTCAAAGTTCAATAAAAGTAACGCAATTTAAGTGCAAAAAAAAGCATTTTCTTATCAAACGTGTAACGCTGAATGACGCAGAGTTTTTGATAAAATTGTACGTAGCGAAGCGGATTTGTGATGCGAAAAAATGCAAATGCATGTTTTAAGTAATTGTTAGAAAACTTGAAACAAATCTACTTTCGAAACTGGAATGTTATCTCTGCACAAGCAAGCATTCTTAAATAAGTCAGTAATTCAAAGAAACTCTTGGTAGTCGCTTTTTGTTTCACTGCAGTTGTGGACTGTGAGTTGTACGACCTACAAAACTGAGAGTTTATGTCATTACAGGATAAACACTTTCAGTGTGAATTACTTATCTTAAATGTTCCCCCGCTGGTTGTCGGGTTTTTCATCTCATCAAGCAGACACTTACGATTTTATTCATATGCGTTGTATAACCACACCCGGACACCCTAAAACCTGAAAAGCTCTCGTTTCGAAACCACAAAGACAATGTGTTCCAAAGCTGTGCTGAGATTGAGTCTCGCAGCCACTGCTACCATGCATTTCATAAGTTTCCAAAAATTCAGTCATTTTACTTCTTTTTCATAAAACCAATTATAATTAATTTTAGTTTAAAGAAATAATTTTTACATGTTTTCAAAATTATTAACACTATAATCATCTGTGATATTTCCATTTTCCTTATAGACAACCTGGGTTTTTATTCTTGGCTGCCTTTATGTTTGATATGACGAATATTTTAACTTTTAAATGGCCTTAACATTTATTCAAATTTTTTCAGCAATTTTTCGTTACAATTCATGATCAGTGTGGATTTCTATATGTTGTATGAATAATGAAGTACCCCGTAATTGCGTATGTTTATCTTACATTGTTAACTTGCACATTTAGGAAAAGAAATCGGAAAAGAATGCAAAAAGCTAGTTTTAGTATCCAAAAATGTTATTTCATTCAACAGAACCACAGGAAAATCCCGAAAAGACAAGTTTGTGATCAAAGAAACTCGGAGATCGTGTGCTTCAGTAGCCTGTAGTGTCGTACATTTCATTGATCGACTTGAAGAAAAAGAAGAAGAAGAAGAAAAGTAAAGGGCATGGCTGCTGACCATAAAGTGCACGCCTAATTACGAAACTGAGTGGTCCTTTCAGTGCGGGAGAGACTAGTAAATTTTATATGGCAAAACCCTTCTGCTGTGAGTGTAAGCAGACTGTTTAGTTTTTTTTGTTGGTAACGCCACGTAGCGCTCTGTATGAAAACCATTGACTGTGCTGTGTGCAGTCTGTGGCTGGTTTGCATTGTTGGAATATTTGCTATTGTAGTGTTGGGCTGTTGGATGTGAACAGTGCATAGCGTTGCGCAGTTCTTCAGATTAAGTATTTTCATTTCACTGCACACATTTCTGTTGGTCGTAGTATATACACAATATGTGAGAAGTTAAAAAAAAGGGGGGGGGGGAATGTTAGCGTTTGCACGTGTGTTGATAATTCAGCAAGGGACTGGTCAACAGCACTGATGGTTCTAAGGACATTCCAAAAAGTTTGTGAGTGCACAAGTGGTGGTTTATGGACTTGCTATATTGTCCGCAAGACTCTTCGATGGTGATTGTGCACCCGAACAGTCGCAACAGATGGCTGCTCGCCATCTCTGCAAGGACTACAGTGAGTCTGCACCTTTGATAGCCCACCAATACCATTATCTCTACAAGGACTGTAGTGGGTCTGCACCTCTGGTGGGCTACCAATACCGTACTCTCTACCAGGACTACAGTGGGTCTGCTCTGTGACGACCTACCTACCAATATTCTTCAAAACTTCGACTGACTCTGCTGTGGGTTTTGCTCTGTTGTGACCCATTACCTGTCTGCATGTCAAGAGTCAGCATTGTCTTTCCGTTGGAAGGACCACACTACTTCTTCAAGACTGCATGGAAATCCACTACTTTCATGTGCATTTTCTTTTACTGATCAGACTTTGTGCAATGTAATTACTACTGTGATGAATGATCAGGACTCTCTTATTGAGAACAATTTTTGCTTTTGACCAACAGTGCGTCAATAAGTGTGTGCATTTGTTATCTTTGTTATTGTAATTATGAAAAATTTTTTCAAATCTGTACTGGGCACTGTCCAAAACAATTTGTAAAATTTTTTGTGTGGAGCGTGGGGGCTATGTAAGTAGGCTGTTTAGGTTTTTATTATGGTAACGGCACGTAGCGCTCTGTATGAAAACTATTTAAGTAGGCTATTTAGGTTTTTATGTTGCTAACGCCACGTAGCTCTCTGTATGAAAATCACTGACTGTGCTGTGTGCAGTCTGTGGCTGGTTTGCATTGTTGGAATATTTGCTATTGTAGTGTTGGGCAGTTGGATGTGAACAGCGCGTAGTGTTGCACAGTTGGAGTGAGCCGCCAGCAGTGGTGGATGTGGGAAGAGAGATGGCAGAATTTTGAGAGCGGACGATCTGGACGTGTGTCCGTCAGAAAAAGGAAATTTGTAAGACTGGATGTCATGAACTGATATATATATATAATGACTTTTGAACACTATTAAGGTGGAGGTTCGAGTCCTCCCTCAGGCATGGGTGTGTATGTTTGTCCTTAGGATAATTTAGGTTAAGTAGTATGTAAGTTTAGGGACCGATGACCTTAGCAGTTAAGTCCCATAAGATTTCACACACATTTGAACATTTTTGAACTATTAAGGTAAATACATTGTTTGTTCTCTAGCAAAAGCTTTGCTAACTATGCCTATCAGTAGTTAGTGCCTTCAGTAGTTACAATCTTTTATTTAAGTGGCAGTATTGGCGCTCCCTGTATTGCAGTAGTTTTGAGTAACGAAGATTTTTGTGAGGTAAGTGATTCACGTAAGGTATAGGTTATTGTTAGTCAGGTCCATTCTTGAAAGTCAGATTGCGCTGCGCTAAAAAATATTGTGTGTCAGCTTAGTGTTGATCAGAATAAGTAAAGAGAGTAATGTCTGAGTACGTTCAGTTTTGCTCAGCTGTTTGAAAATCAAATAACGTAGAGGTTTATCAGCAAAGCAACATATAATTTTCCAAAGGGGAAGTTTCATGTGGGATGCTGTGTTATTTTGACAGGACACACCGTACAATGGCTGCTACTGAAGCTTTGACGTACTTGTGTGGTCCCTCACGGGTGCCGCTGCTGGTGGTTTCGACTTACTCTCTTCTTTATGGAGCCGATAGCGCGTGAAGCCACATCAAACTGATGAACTTATGCGACTCATAAAGTACGCTGCACAAAAAAAGCAAGAGATAGTATTTCTTCGTTACAATGACTGTTGAAGAAAGTCCTTTTTCGCTTGCCAAATGTCTTGTCTTTCTCCTGCAGGTCATCGCAAGTATCAGATGTAAATCCGTAGCGACGGCTGGCAGCCTCGGCTACACAGACAGACCCACCTGCCAATGGCGCTCTGCCAGCCGACGTCCATACGTAGGGCGAGGGGTTCCCGGTGCCGCACCGTCTAGCCGGCTTTTGCGTGTACGCCAACGACGCAGGTGAACAGGTGAAGACGTACGCAAACTGGCAGGTGCATCTGGGAAATACCCTGAAAACATTGCGAAACTTCCTCTATCGATGCTGAGTTCAGCGAACGAGTTATGTTGGAAGTTCATGCTGCTTCACTTGCATACTTCTCTTAATTATTAGTTTTGCTTATGATTTGATGCTGTTCTCGCTCTCTATCTCGCTTGTGGCCGTCTTTCTAATTCCGCATACAAAATATACGTAACATCTGCGTCTACCCTTTCTCTGCCCTACTGTTTCTTCCAGCGCCAAGGGAACGTTCCCAGATGCCATACTAATATGCTGTGTCTAGCCTTCTTATTTTGTATGTGCACTTAATTGTTAACGTCAATTCTTCACAATCCTGTGCTCCAGCTGTACATTTTCAGAACTGTCTCGGTAATTTTACCAGCAGAGATGCTAGAACAAAGTTTTCTGTTCAGCTTCCTTGCCTTGGCTATTTTGTGTGATCCTGTTGGCCCGGTAGAAGCATTCCTTTTCTTCCTCTATTCTTCATTTAATTCTTCAGTATGAAGAAATGTTTGATGAAGTTCTCCGCGGCAGTCTATCCTGTGCAAGCATCTCTACATAAACAGTCCAACCTACATCCATTTGAATCTGATTACCGTTTTGCAGTCTTTGTCTTCCTCTAGAGTGTACAGCCTTCTCCCTCCCACCACGCTTCCCTCCATTAGGACGCAGATGATCTCTTGATGCTTCAGGATGTGTCCTATGAACCGACCCCTTCTTCTACTCAGGTTGGGCCACAAATTTCTTTTACACTCATTTATATTCAGAATCTCATCATTAGTAGTCTTCAGCATTCTACTGTGGAAGATATTTGAAAAGCTTCCATTCCATTCTTGCCTTAAGTGATGTTACCCATGTTTCACTTTCATGCAAGGCTATACTACAGACAAAAACCTTCAGAAAAGACTTCGTCATACTTAAATTAATATTAGATGTTAACAATTTCCTCTCTTTTAGAATTGCATTTCTTACTATTACCGGTCTGCGTTTTATATCCTTCCTACTTTGGTCATCATTAGTTGTTTCGCCGCCGAAATCGCAGAACTCATCTACCACTCTTAGTTTCTCATTTCGTAATAGAATTCAGTCATCACCGCTTTATTTAATTCGACTACATTCCACTACTTTTGCTTTACTTTAGTGATGTGTATCTTATAATCTATTTTTAAAAATACTGTCTATTCCGTTCAGTTGATTTCCCAAGTCCTTTGCAATCACTAACAGAATCTCCGTCCCCGTTAGCTGAGTGGTCAGCGTGACAGTATATCAATCCAAAGAGCCCGGGTTCGATTCCCGGCTCGGTCGGAGATTTTCTCTGCTCAGGGACTGGAAGTTGTGTTGTCCTAACCATCATCATTTCATCCCCATTGACGCGCAAGTCGTGAAGTGGTATCAAATCGAAAGACTTGCACCCGGTGAACGGTCTACCCGACGGGAGGCCCTAGTCACACGACTAACAGAATTATAAACACCCTATAACCTTGTCTCAGTTATTTCTCAATCACTACTTTCTTTCACGTTCTTTGATTGGTTTAACTACAGTTTGGTTCGGTAAAAGTTGTGTAAAACCTCTCTATCCCTGTAGTTCAGCCCTGCTACCTTCAGAATTTCAAAGAATGTATTCAAGTCCATTGTCGACAGATTTCTTTGTATCGATCAGCGGTATATACGTAGGTTTTCCCCTCTTCAATCTAGCTTCTAAGAAGTCGTAGGATCAATACTGTGTTGCGTATTCCTATAGTTTTCTGGAAACGAGGTCGATTTCTACTAGTTTTTCCCATTCTTCTGTAAATAATTAGAGTCACTATTTCCGAATCATGACTTTTCAAACTGATGGAACTGTAGTATTCACACCCGTCCAGCACACACCTGACTTCTTTGGAATTGGAATTATTACGTTCTCCTCGACATCTGACGGTATTCTGTCATGATATGTTCTCCCAAGGACCTCAATACTTCTGAGGGAGTATAATCTACTCCGGGGGTCTTGTTTCGTCTTAAATCTTTCAGAGCCCTGTCAAAAATCTGCTCCCAGTATCGTATCTCCCATCTCATCTTCGTCTACTTCCTCTTCACTTTCTATAACATTGTGTTCAAATTCATTTTCCTCCAATAGCTCTCCTCTCTACCTTTCCATCTTCTACCTTCCCCTTCTTTGCTTAATACTAGCTTGCCATCAGTTTTTTCCCCAAAGGTCTCTTTAATTTTCTTATAGGCGGCAACTAGATATCCTAGTGCCATGAATGCTTCTACAGCATTGAATTTCTCCTCTAGCTAGTCTTGCTTTGCCATTTTTCACATGTCTGTATTCCCTTTCACCTGCTCCATTTGTTGCATCTTTATAGTTTCCCCTTTCGCAAGTCAAATTCAATATTTCCTGTGCAATCCAAGGTTTTCGACTGCGCTTTATATTGTCGCATGTATCACCCCCTGCTCTCCTCGCCATCTGTTGTATTTCTTTGCCCCATTTCCTGCATTGTTGCCTAACGCTCCCTCTCGTTCCTTCAATTTATCCAGGTACCAACACCTTAATTTATTAACTTTCTGCAGTATCTTCAGTTTTATCTCTTGTTCATAACCACTAAATTATTGTCGGAGTCTGCATCGCCTCTCTCTCTGTCTGTTTTATACTAGACTAAAAAAACATATATAGACTAAAAAATATATAAAAATACTGTCAGGCCTCAATCAGTAAATTTCTTCTCTCTTTGTTTTGTACTTAAAACCCGTTTGTCAGCTACTGTACTGCCTCTACTAAAACTGATATGGTAGGCGAACGAAAGACTGCGTTTTACTGGCAGATCACTTAGAAGAAGCAACAGATCTATTAAAGAGGCTGCCTACACTACGCTTGTGCGCCCCATTTTGGGGTACTGCTGCACGGTGTGCAATCCTTACCAGACAAGCTTAAAGGAGTAGAACGGAAAAGTTCAAAGAAGAGCAGTACGTTTTGTATTATCGCGAAATAGAGGAGACAGTGTCCCTGACATGATCCAGCATTTGGGGTGGACATCATTAAAACAAAGGCGTTTTTCGTTGCGGCAGGACCTTCTCACGAAATTTCAACCACCAACTTTCTCCTCCGAATGCGAATATATTTTGCTGACGCCGCCCTACGTACGGAGAAACGATCATCATAATGAAGTAAGGGAAAGCAGAGGTCGCATGGAAAGATACAGGTGTTCATATTTTCCTCTTGCTGTTCGAGATTGGTATAATAGAGAATTATTCTGACGGTGGTTCGATGAGACCTCTGTTAGGCACTTAAATGTGACTTTCAGAGTATACATATAGATGTAGATGCAGCTAGCAAAATTTGACCACTGTGGGATCACAATTATTCCAAACAGTGGGAACTGGCGGCGAGCATGCGTTTAACAGTGCGGTTAAGTAATGCATAGTCTGAGTCTTTGGTTGTAGCAGTACCTCTGTTTGGATGTTATCGGTCCCTTTTGTAAGTTGCATAACAGCAGTTAAAACGTTATTACACACGTGGCATCACGGTTCTTTTCCCGTCATACAACATGTACATATATTGGGTTTGTTGCATATGATTCACTCCACTGGAATCGTCGTGCAGCAGTAGGGCTTAAAATAAAAATTATGCTGTGTCTGCCCAGGTTATTCTTATTTCACTGCCAATTTTCTAGCAACTTGAAAGTCCCATTGATGACCTCATTTCTTACAGTAATTGTCTAATAGAAGACACTTCGTACATCTACTTGTAATTGATTTTGAAAATATCTTGTCCATTGTCCTGACTTAGGCTGTTTACATTTCTCTTTTGCGTTGCTATATATTAATAGGAGACTTTCTGTTTGTACCGAGCCGCAAAATATTTGGTAATGTCTACGCAGTCGCCTGACCTGTCCTGAACATATCGAGCTGTTGCGTAGCACTGCACGCTTATTGAGTTTGGACGAGGAATCGCTGGGCAAGTGGGGATTGAACATCGTTTGTTACAAGAACAGCGGTAGTACCATTTATTTAAAAATACAGTTTCACTTAACACACAGAAACACATAAGACTGAAGACAGTACATTTTTGTCTATAAAGAATAGCAAGTAATTTAATTAATATAAAGATTATAGGAGCAGCCAGTGAAATTTAAGCTGGACAATAAATCTCAAGAGCAGCAAAGTCTGAACAAGAAACTAATTAATCTCGGGAAGATGGAAAACAGATCATACAGGAATTAATAATAAATACTTCGAATAAGGCATCAAATCTCGAGTACAGTACATCCCTTAAGTAAGGCATCAAATCTCGAGGAGAATAGATACTTTAAATAAGGTATCAGATCACGAGAACAGTAAATGTCGTAAAATCGGGCATTAAAAGCACAGAGTAACTCCGGAAGCGAACGAGCCTAAACAACACTGACATAAGAGACCATCTTGAGCAATTCAGTTTAGCTGTCTCTAAAACGGACGTAAATTACAATTTAAAACAAGAGAAAAGATACACAGAATCACGCAGCGACAATATGTCAGCCCCACTTCCCGACAGGTAAAGTAAAGGAATCTGTCTCTCCTAATATAATTCGAAAACAGATGAAGGCATTAAAAAAAAAGTGTGAATTCCTAAGGGACCAAGCTGCTGAGGTCATCGGTCCCTGAGGTCATCGGTCCCTAGACTTGCACACTACTTAAACTAGCTTAAACTAAGTTATGCTAAAAACAACATACACACCGTCGCCCGGGGGACTCGAACCTCCGGCGGGAATGGCCGCGCAATCCGTGACATGGCGCGGCAAGACATTAAATAAACGAGAAATAAACACGCTACAAACACCTTGCTGGTGGAAGACTGAGCGTAGCCAAAACAAAACGAAGGGCTACAGCCGCAATAGTGACAGTTTGGCGCCAGGAAAAATTCACTGGCCGAACGCGATTAAGCAAACGAGCACGACAAACACACAG
This sequence comes from Schistocerca piceifrons, assembly GCF_021461385.2. NCBI lineage: Eukaryota > Metazoa > Arthropoda > Insecta > Orthoptera > Acrididae > Schistocerca > Schistocerca piceifrons. The sequence goes on along the minus strand of NC_060142.1, from coordinate 549,217,319 downwards.
CAGGAGACGCACTGGCGGAATTGCACAAAAAAAAAAAAAGCACTGGGAAAGACACCGCATGACAGTTGAATCCTAGTGAACCGTTTCAAAAGCTGCTGACCTGGTACCTTTAATGGCGACTCGTCAGAATGCTGTTTCCGCCTCCAAGATGCCAACGGGAGTCGTCCCTGGAACTGGTGCCCCACTGTAGAATGCGCCCCTCAAGCAGCAGCGGTTCGCCTACCGCCAACGGGCGTACCCCGGCTCCGCGAGCTGATCCTTTAACTCGCTCTCCTCCAACTTCCGCCAAAACACGCCCCACATTCCCAACAGACCAGCACAGCGACGAACTCAGGACCCCGAGAACGGCCAACACGAACCCGCGCCATTTATCAGCCAATGGGCACGCCAAGTCGCTTGCTTTCTGCTACCACCTCATCACTCCTTGCCAGTTCGATTCCAAGGAACACCGTCAGAGCCTCAGTGCACAACGGGCTCATGCCCTCTGGCCAAAGACATGCCGACTCGCAAGCTGGACGCGACCTATCTACTCGCGACACGGTTCACCAGCCACCAGCTTTGTGCTGATTTTGGTAGCTTCCAGAGATGTTGACCGTCTGCGCCATCTGAAGGGTTTTCACCTTAACGTTTGTGTCCATGGTTCGGGTAAGAGATTTTCCGTCTTTAGGCCGTTCCAATCTTCTCTGGTCGCCTAATACTATGTTTAGAACCATGAGATGAGAGATCTGGATTAAGAAGTACACTTGATGAACTTATAGATTTTTCTCAAAAAGTAAGTACAATGCAGGGCGGGAAGGCGTGCCGGTACCCGGCACGAATCTGCCCGGCGGATTAATGCCTAGGCCCGGTCTGTGGATGTTTAAAAGGCGGTTTTCCATCTGCCTCGGCGAATGCGGGCTGGTTCCCCTTATTCCGCTTCAGTTATACTATGACAGCGATTGCTGCGCGTCGGCCACTGCGGCCGAGTGGTTCTAAACGCTTCAGTCTGGAACCGCGCGACCGCTACGGTCGCAGATTCGAATCCTGCCTTGGGCATGGGTGTGTGTGCTGTCCTTATGTTCGTTAGGTTTAAGTAGTTCTAAGTTCTAGGGGTCTTATTACCTCAGATGTTAAGTCCCATAGTGCTCAGAGCCATTTGAACCATTTGATTGCTGCGCAAACACTTTCTCCACTTACGCGCGCACCATAATTACTCTACCACACAAACAGTGGCGTTACAGTCGTCTGGTGTGAGACGTTCCCAGGGGGTCCACTGGGGGCCGAACCGCACAATAACCCTGCATTTGGTGTGGGGCGGCGGTGGGGTGAGTGGACTGTCGCAGTCTGTTGTGGGGTTGTGAACCACTGAGCACTATGGCGGGCCGGCCGATGTGGCCGATTAGTTCTAGTGCTTCAGTCCGGAACCGCGATGCTGCTACGGTTGCAGGTTCGAATCCTGCCTCGGGCATGGATGTGTGTGATAGTTTAGTTTGGTTTAAGTAGTTCTCAGTCTAGGGGACTGATGGCCTCAGATGTTAAGTCCCATAGTGCTTAGAGCCATTTGACCATTTGACCATTTGGCTATGGTGGGGACGTTGCCTCTCCGTCGTTTCTAGGTCTCCAGTTCCATACAATACAAGTACAATGTATAGAGCACATATCAGTGTAAATCACGTAATCTCAAAAACTTTGTTATATTTTACGACGCAAAAACAAAATCTTTTGTAAGCTATGCATCAGAAAAAGTTTGTTATATTTTAGAACACAAATGTAAAACTTGCAAAGTAGTCAACGCTACCATCTGACGACGTGTTCAGGACCGGAAGTAGTAATGGGTCAGTAACATCACTTGGAAATAAGTTGTCGCTGGTTGCAGTATTTTCTGCAGTGGAATTTAAGTAAGGCAAATGCTTCTACCTTCTCCCTGTTATGTCTCATTGGCCTTCCGTTTCTGACTCACGCCACATTATTTCTTTCCCCCTTTCTTGGCTGCTTCTGTTCCTTCACGTTTCCCCTCCTCTCCCTCGCCCATCCTTCCTATCACGCCCACTGCTGCCAGTGACCTGATTTTAAATCTGGCTCAGTGTAATCTATATTTGGTGTTCTACTTTTGTTGAACTAATATAAACAGTGCTTTTTCCTACTATAGCTACTACAGTTTTCTACTATTTATGTTACAAACTGTTGTATCCCATATTAAATGAAGTCTTTTTACAAAATGTGTGTCGCTATGAGCAAAATGTAAAATTACACAGAAATGAACGAAATGTGAATTTTTATACCCGTTTTCACTCGAAGACGTAGCTCTTTGAGCTATGAAGCCGGTATTGATCTAATAAGTAAAGCATTACATACAACTGAAGCGGTTTTTAACACCCGAGATGAGAATGCAAAATATCTAGAACGCGTGCCTACAAGTAAGAGGTAGCCTGATGGCCCAAATCTTGCCAGGATATATAAATAAGTAGATGTAATATTATCCTTCAATTAGAAGCAAAACAATGGTAATTAATTTAGCCCACTCACGCAGTGTGTGGCTAGACACAGACGCAAAGTGTGCCTGTTTTAGCACTTGTAGACTTTGTTTCTGTATTACCTCTTGTAGCTCCATTTCTACATCTACGTGATACTCTCCAATCCAAACTTACGTGTTCGGACAGAAGGTTCATAAAACCACTTTCACACTGCTTCTCGACCATTCCACACTGGGCAAAATGAACATCTAAATCTCTTCGTGCGATTTCTGATTTCTCCTATTTTATTACCATGGGCATTTGTTCGTATGTAGAGTGTGCGTCAACATAATACCCTTTTGCACATTCGGAAGAAAAAGCTGGTGCTTGAAACTTCGTGAAAACATCTCGCCTCGACGATTAGTGATTTAATCGTTACCGCCCCCAACTCGAGTACCACATCCGTGACATTTTCTCCCTTATTTCACAATAGTGCAAAACGAGCTAAACTTTTTCAAAAGTTTTCGATGTCCTCTGTCAGTCTTATACGCTAAGGACGCCACACAGCGCATCAGTACTAGATAAAAGGAAGAACTTCTCTGTTGTCTGTCACACTACCGTCTAAGGGCACTGATTTAGCATTTTTACCTATGGTTGCTTTAATATCCTATTCTTTTCTGATCTGTGTAGTGGTTCTCAACTTATTTACGTTAGGAGAAAGAGCATTGGCGTACACAGTTTATTATCCAGCTCATTCATGAACGTGTTGTCATGACGAACATGTTATATCTTTGTCATTATATGTTACCTATTCATTGCGATGATACTTACTAGCGCATTTAGTCAATAAGCGCATAATATACGAGGGTAGGGTAGGTCACTGCTTTATTTTTCATAATAAGTAATAACACTACTCTGTCTCGCTCTCGCTCTCTTTTTCTTTATTGTTCAACTCTGAGGTTGATTTGCAGCAGTACGCGATTCCCCTCTTCTCTCCGTCTTCCTCTTCATTTCCATCACACTTAAGATCCACGGATCAGCAATAAGCCATGTCTGTGTTTTCTGGTACATTTTTCGGAGGTAAAATATTCCCCCAGTCGGATCTCCGGGTGGGGACTGCGAAAGATACAGACCAGGTGAAGAGAAACAATAACACTGCTGAGCTTCACATTAGTAACAAAGACACTGGCATCTACTGCATCACAGAAAATGGAGGTCATCACTCTAGGTATGTCTTATCATCGAAGAACTCTTCGACGACTTCGTATCGGCTTAATTAGTTCAGCCCAAGGCAAATGTAAAAGAGTGCCGACCGTCAATTATGATGCACGCATTGCGGCGGGTTATGGAATTTTGCCCGTAACTTTCGTACAGATCCTTATTGTATCTTGCATAAACAAACAGGAAACTGGTACCCTGGCTTCCTGGCGATTCAAAAAGGAAGGATGATCAAGTTTTTAACTTTCCGCCTAGGACGAGGTCTTTAGCCACGAAGCACAAACTTGCATTACAAGGACGTCGGTTGCATCCTTTCAAAGGAATCAAGGAATCATCCCGGCATTTATTAAGCGATTTAGGGAAATTTTAATCTGGATGGCCGGGAAGGGATCTGAACCACTGTCCTCCCTACCACTGCCCCATCTGGCTTGTCCTTGGCGAGTCAAGCAGTACAGTGCTTATTCTTCTAGATATTTCTGCCCTTATGGGATCCTCTCTCAGAGTATTCAATCTTAAGTGTGCTGACTGATGCAGTTTCGGAACTGAGAGTAATTCATTTTTTACAAATATATTTAAAAAAACGGAATCCTCGTTTGTCATTTCATTAAAAAAAGCTTCTCTATGTTATCTGCCAGAAATTCTCCCTTTAAGAATTCAGCCTCCCTTCCCCTCCCTGTCGCAGACCTACGTCTACGAATCCAGGTTGACAGGAACCGCCGGACCATGCGAGGAAATGCACTCACTGGCGGAGGAGATGAGGTGGTGAGTGTAGGCCGTGGAACTGAGGGAGTTCTGGCAGCGCAGCCGGGCGCTCCGCCAGTTTGTGTGTGTCGCTACCAGGCAGCGCCCACACGTCTGCTTACATCACACGTGGCGACACGAGGAAACCCTGCCTCCCGTCTCTGTCTCGCCCTCTTCCCAGACTGCTGCCAGCTGTGGAGTACGGAGAACTAACGGCAATCTGACTATCTTCCGGCGAATGCCGAGTCTAACTAGCTTCCGTAGAATAACTAAAGGGTTCACTGATTAAAAACCGGCTCCTAGAGCTTGAAACTTAAAGCCTTCCCCGACCTCGGACGAACCGACAAGTTTCGCTATTTTTGTCAACAGGTCAGCGCTGGATAGCGTCTCTACCGCTTCACAACGAGCTATCGCTGAAGTAGGTCTATACATGCAGTAACTAGCATCGCTGGACATCACGGTTGGATCTAAAGAGTGTTATATGGGCTGCCTTCCAAACTTCCGATGAGTAGAATGTCATTAATGTCGGGAACTTATGAGAAATTTTTCAAGTTCCAGCTCGGAAATTTGCTGAAGGCGGTTTACTCCAAGGTGGGCGAAGAGAATAAGAGAGTACTCGAGTGGATACAACACAAATGAAAATACTGATGTTACATATCAACTTACCATTAATCGCTCAAGACAATTAAAGCCTGGTGGCCGGAGGCTATGAAAAAAACTGACTAGTATTAAAAACTGAACTGCTGTAGAAACATGGAGGAGTTTACTCTCTCTCTGTCCCTCTCTCTTTGGTCTAACCCTACGCAAGAATCCAGAGGTACCACGTGATAAGTCCCTTGGCGACCCTCCTGTCTTGGGCGTGGTGATATGCTTGCTGCAAGCCTATTCCAGTCAGGCTGTCCACTGCATGGTGCCCATCCTCTAGATCTTCAGCCGTCGACTTTTTCCTCTATCTTAATATTACCCATTGCTGTCAGTTTTTCACCCGTGACTGTATTACTTTCGCAAATTAAAGAAGAATCGTCTTCAAACACAATCGTGATTTTATTCCAATGAACGATGCATTTCGAGCCTAGGGCTCATCTTCAGGTGCTTTGACAGTCTACATATTTCTTTTTTTCAGGTTTATGTAAATTCTGTTCCTGATAACATTATATTGGTACATTAAAAAGTGACACATTTCGAGTTAAAGTTTTCAAAACTATGACAAATCGAAAAAGAACTTCATGTTGGTAGTGGATACTTAGTTTTGAAGCACAGTATAAGTTAACATGTTTATATACATATATACACTTTCCATTATCCAGCACACAAGTCGAAACATATCAAAGAATTTAAAATGCAAAGATGATGCAGTTCTACGTACAAATGCACAGGTGTTATTTCAAAAAGGATATCATTTATTAATCAAATACTAGTGAATATATCAGATGTGGCTGTATGTTATCAAATGGCTGCGGTATTAAATACTTATTTTTTTAGGAAGAAATGAACTTGTAAGATTACTGAAAAAAATGCGGTTGCTAAACTCCGTTTGTTCATTCAACAGGTTTACAAAAGATTTTTCCTTGCGTAACATTATTTCTTACTGTTCTAGTAGATCAAGTTTTTATACCATGATTTTCTGCGTGGAATACAGTCAGCCTCTTGTGGATGTCGCTTCTTCGGTGTCTACTAATGTGCATATGGTCAGCTGTTGTGGGTTTGTCGAAGTGGTTAATCTAAAAGCATCAGTCTGTTCTTTGTAGCGCGTATGGAAAGTTTTCCCTGTTTTGCCTACGTAAAATGCAGGGCAACTGTTGACATTGTAATTTTTATATTCCACTGTGTTCTGTCATTGGGGTGCTTGCGTTTACTGTGTGAGGTAAGTGCTGCCTAAGTTTGTTGTTCGTGGAGGAGGATATATTAATATTGGTGGTTCTAAACAAGTTAGCAGTTTTTGTGATGCTGTGCCTGAGTAGGCAATGCTTGTGAAGATGTGTGCTGTGTCAGTTGTTATTTCTGTAGTGCTTCTGTTAGTGATTTTGGCCTGTATTTTGTTGGATAGTTTGTCAATTGATTTTTCTGAGTATCCATTCTTTATTGCTTCGATCGTATCAGTTTCTCCTGTTAGTGCTGCGCGTTTCAAAGGTAAAATGTGTGGCCATTTCACCATTGATATATATATATATAGCATACTTGTGAGTCTTTGAATGGTGTGATGGTTCGCGTATTGTGATATCAGTGTAAGTTGGTTTCGTGTAGATGTAAAAGTTGCTATTCATTAACAGTTGTGAGGTTTAAGAAATTTATGACTTGATTCATGTTCAGTTCTGAACTTTATTTTATTGCGGAGTGAATTGAATAATGTAAGAAAATCATCAGGTTCATCTTTCATGCCGTAAAATAGCAGTAGAGAGTCTCCAAGATTGTACTTGCCATTGACTGTTGCCTTCTGGCAACGAGACGAAAATATTTCAACTGATTTTGGGCAGCAAGGGTCGACAGTCTTGTTCTGATTCCAAGCTGCACCAGGATCGGCATTTGATATAATTTTCTATAGCACCGAATTTCCAGAATTTCAATCCTGCAACAAACCGCCGTCTTCATCGTCCAAGTTTCTGCAGCGTAGTTTTCGATAGGGGAGATTAGACCACGGAGAAGGGTGAGTTTTGTTTTGACAGTGACGGAGGTGTCCTTCCAGATGCGAGCAGTTTTTGCTGTAGAATTTCTTGCAATGCCATCGCCAGTGTCACTAACAACAGATCCTGAATACTCGAAGCGACTGACCACCTCGTTGCCAACAATATTTGTGTCGTCACGTCTGTTGTTATTACGGGGATTTATAATTATCACGTTGGCCTTTGCGTTGTTGATTTAAAGACTATGTCCTCTGCTTTGTTCGGCCAACCTTGGGAATGATGGTTACTAGTTGATGTTCGTGTGTTTCAGTTATCAGCGGCCTCTGAAAACCTGAGACAATTAATTTTACTTCCACCTACAAAGATGCCGTCATATCAGACATCAATAAATAACGTTTTACTGTGACTGGTAGCGGATATTTTTCTACGCAGTTGTCTTAGTATCCAGTCGCGCTCAGGTTGCTTAACACATAAGACTCCTGGGGCTAAGTTCTGAAAAAAAAAGGTCGTTTCATGAGCGTATTTTACTACTACAGGGCTTAGGAAAGTCAAACCATTCGTTCGCGTTGCCGTTTAAACTAACATGCCTTGACGAATGTCGCCATCCACGGCACCCTCAATCTACAGGGTGACATTTATTGAACTATATGAAATAAAATCGTCATAACTTCTGAACCGTTTGCTTTAGGGCGTTCAAACTGCACGTTGCCCGCGGGGGATGATGGGAATTAGTATGTGCAGTATGGTTTGGTTTAGGGACGAAGCCCACTTTCATTTGGATGGGTCCGTCAATAAGCAAAATTGGCGTATTTGGGAGACTGAGAATCCTCATTTTGCGATCGAGAAGTCTCTTGCCATCAACGGGTGACTATGGTATGCAATGTCGTCTCGGATTAATCCATGCGATACTCCTTGATGGCATGATGACTACCGAACGGTACGTGAAAGTTTTAGAAGATGGTTTCATCCCCGTTATTCAAAGTGACCCAGATATCGAGCCGGCCGCAGTGGCCGAGCGGTTCTAGGCGCTTCAGTCTGGAACCGTGCGACCACTACGGTCGCAGGTTCGAACCCTGCCTCGTGCATGGACGTGTGTGATGTCCTTCGGTTAGTTAGGTTTAAGTAGTTGTAAGTTCTAGGGGTCTGATGACCTCAGATGTTAAGTCTCATAGTGCTCAGAGCCATTTGAACCATTTGAACCTGATTTCGACAAGACGTGGTTCACGTAAGACGGAGCTCGACCCAGTCGAAGCAGGAGAGTGTCTGATGTCCTGGAGGAGCACTTTGGGGACCGCATTCAGGCTCTGGGGTACCTAGAGGCCACTGGTATTGGCCTTGATTGGCCACCAGTGGCCTCTGCGTACACCAGAGGCAGAATGCGACTCCTTTTTCTGGTGCTATATTAAAGACAAGGTGTACAGTAATAACTCTAAAACCTTTACCGAGCTGAAAACAGCCATTCAGGAAGTCATCGACAGCATCGATGTTCCTATACTTCAGCAGATCATGCAGAATTACGCTATTCGTCTGGACCACACCACCGCCAATGGTGGCAGGCATATCGAACATGTCATAACATAAATCCGAATACCTGTAGTGACGTTTAAATGTTGAATAAAGTATGGGCACGCCGTAGTTTGTAACTAATTTGCAGTTTTTTCCCATATAGTTCAATAATTGCCACCCGGTGTATCTACTTATTTACCCTGCAGCCCACCTAATGGTGAGTGGTGGAAAGTATTGTATTCACCACAGCCAGTACCGCCTTTCATGCTCCTGACACGAACAGTGCGCGGAAAGAAATCTTGTTGGTATCTTTGTGAGCGAGATATACTTAGGAGGAAGCAATATATTGGTTGACCGTTAGGGAACGTACACGCTCGGAGTGTTAACGGTAAACCTCTCCGTGATGAATACCATTTCTCTTGTACCGTTTGCCTCTTTGCTAAGCATTTCCTTCATGTCTTCGCGCTTCCTACATGAACATGTAAAGAGACGCGCTGTTCTTCTTAGGATGTTCTCCGTGTCCTCTGTCAATTAGTCTGGTAAGTGTCCCAGACTGACGAGCAATATTAAAGTATTGTTCAAACGAGGGTTTTGTCAGCTACCTAAGCTGGCTGCGCTTCCTGCGGATTCTTCCAATATTTATAATATTTAATTTTACGCGTTAATTCACGCCATTCTAATTAAATTTATGTCGTTATTGTAGTTCAGATCCGTCCATAATCATTTTGCCATACATTTAATGGACGTGACAGCTTCCAGTTAGTGTCCGACAATCGTGTAATCATTTAATAATGGGTCTTGACGCTTATTTTCGCCCAGTACGATAAATTCATTTATGTTGAGGGTCAGTTGCCATTTCCTGCACCAAGCGCCGCTCTTCTGGAGGTCTCTTTCATTTCGCTACAATTTTGCAGCTTTGCGACTGTACGCAACAGCATCATCCGCGAACAGCCTCACGGATTTCCACCATTATGCATGAGGTCTGTCTTATATACTACGAGCAATAATAGATTCTTTATACTCCCTTGAGGTATGCCGGAAGTTATGTTTGCATCTAAAGATTTCCCTCTGTTAAGAATAGAAAAATGTGGGCACAACACTCTCAATGAAGCTAGAGCTAATCACTCAACACACAGAATTTTGGCATAGCTTCACCAGCTCCGCGTATTATGAAAACGTCATATCAGTCGGGATTGTCTCTATTACAAGTTTTATGTTTTATCTCGCCACTTATCTAATACACTGATCGGAAAAAATGTAACACCAGAAAGTTATTAATGTAGAGTAAAGAAATTTCGGGAGTACATCGGTCTACGTAACATATTTGAGTGACTAAATTGCAGAATCACACATTAATGTAAGCGCGAGATAAGCGATTGCAAATGTGAAATGCTGGTACATTAATGATCGTTGTAATTCCCTGACTCTTGAACACGAGAATGCAAAGTTACATGTATTGTGCTGTGCAAGTGCCGGATATCAGTTTACGGTATGGAATTCCATACCAATTGCACTTGATCGGTCAATACAGGGACGGTTAATGTTGGTTGTGGGTGATGCTGGAGTTTTCGTCCGATGATGTCCTATGTGCTCGGTTGGAGACAGATATGGTGATGGAGCAGGCCAAGGCAACGTATCGACACTCTGTATATTGGGTTACAACAGCGGTATGTGAGCGAGCGTTATCCTGTTGGAAAGCATCCCCTGCAATGCTGTTCATGAATGTCAGTACGACAGGTCGAATCACCAGACTAAAGTACAAATTTTCAGTCAGGGTGCTTGGGTTAGCCGCGAGAGTGTTCCTGCTGTCATACCATATCGCACCCAAGATCACAACTCCATATGTAGGCCCAGTGTATACAGCGTGCAGACAGGTTGGTTGAAGGCCCTCAACTGGCTTCCATCTAACCAACACACGACCATCGCTGGCACTGAGGCAGATACAACTTTCATCAGAAAACACAACAGTTCTCGCTTGACATCGCTGAAGTCGCTAATGGCGATGGTTTGGAGTCAGTGGAATGCACACTACAGATCGTCTGGCTCTAGACTGTGCTTGACATAACCGATTTGTGATAGTTCATTGTGACACTGTGGAACCAACTGCTGCTTCAATTGCTGCTGCAGATGATGCACCAGAGCCATACGCCGAACACGCTGCTCTTCCCTCCCGGTAATGCCACGTGGCTGTCCAGAGTCTGGTCTGCTTGCGAATGTAAGAGATGCGACAATAAAGTAATGAGACTGCTGTGAAAAAAATTTTGCTTACCGTTTTAGTCAAGTTTAGTGTTGTCTTCTTCACAGTAGTTTCCTTCTGATTGCACACACTTTTTCCAGCGCTTCTGCCACTGATGGAAACATTTCTGGAACTCGTCTTCTGTAATGTCCTCCAAGAACCTCGTCCCAGCTTTTTGGACATCTTGTGTTGTTTGAAAATGGTGTCCCTTGACCACCGTTTTGACTCTTGGAAATAGAAAAAAGTCGCAGGGAGCCATATCTGGTGAATAAGATGTCTGTGGTAGTACTGATATTTGTTTTGAGGTTAAAAATTGCTGTACTGACAGAGCAGTACGGGATCGCGCATTATCGTGATGCAGAATCCAATTATGAGCAATGTTGGCACAGACACGAAGAACTTTTTTGCGAAGTTTTTCTAAAATTTCTTTGTAGTAATATTGGTTAACTGTTTGTCCAGCAGGCCCCCACTCGTTATGAACAAGCATGCATTTTACTTTTGACTTTGACATGCGAGTTTTTTTTTTGGTCTGGGTGATACCTTTGCGCACCATTGCGAACTTTGGCGCTTTGTTTCTGGATCGTACTGGAAGAAACCAACTTTCATCACCAGTGATAACATGGCTCAACAATTCTGGATTGATTTCCGTTTGCTCTAACAGATCGGCTGCCACATTTTTCCGTGTTTCTCGCTGTTGTGGTGTGAGAGTTTTGGGGACCGTTTTTGCACAAATCTTTCTCATACCAAGATCTTCAGTTATTATTAGACGAACCATTTATCGACTGATGTTTAGTTCTTCTGCAATCATTTTCGCGGATAATCTTTGATCAGATCGTATGAGTTCACGCTCCCTGGTCAAGTTGACATCTGTCCGTGATGTTGATGGTCGTCCACTGCGGTCTTCATCTTCAACATTCGTTCTGCCTTCACTAAACATTTTATGCCAACGAAAAACTTGAGCACTTGACATAACCTCCTCTCCAAAAGCCTTCTGAAGCTTACCGTAAGTTGTCGTCGCGTTTTCACCCAGTTTAACGCAAAAAGAAATGGCATACCATTGCGCAATGTTATGTGGTTCCATTTCTGTGACGAGAGACACAAACACGTGTTAACTTATCACAGCACAAATCACGACTGAGCAGTTGCATTGATGTGCCACTTGGACTAGAAGCAGCTTGTAGACCAAGGTCAAAGATATTGTACCTACACAAGCCTGCAAAGAAAATCAGTCTCATTACTTTATTGTCGCACCTCGTACATTCTGGTGAGCACCGCTGCCAGCGGTTATGTACAGTGGCTACATTCCTGCCAACTCTCTCTGCACTGTCACAGAGGGAACATCCAGCTTCTTGTAGACCTACTACACGACGTAGTTCAAAGGCAGTGAGGTTTTTACAGTGGCATGTTTGTTGCTTTAAAGGTAATCTTGACCAACATCAGCTTACCACGTCCAACCTCAAAGGTGACTAAGGTTCATGACCTTTACAGCGTGCACTTAAAGCAAACCTGATTCTCATCCTGACTGGCTCGAAATTTGAACAGACATGATCTCTTAGCTGTAGAACCACGGCTACCAACTTCCGTTTTTGTCGCACGACTCATTCTTAGTGTTGCAATTTTTTTTTTTTCCTTCAATGCATTGTTTACCTGAGGACATGTATGCATACGCATTACGTGTTTCGTTTGTCAGAGTATTTATCACAAAGTGTGCGGTTAAATTCGGAATCTGTATTGAATAACAAGAAATTACTTTCTTTTGCTGGCCGAGCTGTTCCAGGCGCTACAGTCTGGTACTGCGCGACCGCTACGATCGCAGGTTCGAATCCCGCCTCGGGCATCGATGTGTGTGATGTCCTTAGGCTAGTTAGGCTTAAGTAGTTCTAAGTTCTAGGGGACTGATGACCTCAGAAGTTAAGTCCCATAGAGCTCAGAGCCATTTGAACCACTTTTTGAACTTTCTTTTGCGATGGCCCCTGGAGAGCTACAATCAGCATACTGTGAGGCTAGCCACAATTTCTCTGGCCACTGTATACGGTGGCCAAAAGAAAACAAGCCGGAAAAGCGATTTCGACACTTCCAAAAAAGGTAAGGACATCACACACATCCATGCCTGAGGCAGAATTCGAACTTGCGACCGTAGCGGTCGTGCCGACACTTCCATTTGTGCATTAATTACAGAAGACGAAGGATTTTATGAATTTTATCACCAATATGGATCAGGCTTGACACGGATTCATGAGGTAATCGTTGAGGTGACGACTGTCAACAAAGGCATTAGAATTTGCTGGTCTACCAAATCGACTGATATCTCTCTTCGTGATTTTTTTGACCTGTGGGGGAAGTAAAAGGGTCAAATGTACGCAATCGCTACATGCAGATAGATTTCTGGCAGACCATTGAAATATCGTTACTATCATCCCACAGACTTCGCTGCTAAGCGTAGGTCAACGTTATCTGATCAAAAGCATTAGTTGACAGTAATATGGAGAACTTCCACCCTCTGTCTTTATGACGTCTTGAACCCTACTGGCGTCACTTTCATTGACGTACGTATCTGAATCTCTGCGTAGGAGAGCAGAAACCAGAGCAGACAATCGACGTACTAACTCATCCCAAAGGTGTTACATTGGGTTCAGGTTAGGATTCCGAGTACGCCAGTTCATTTAAGAAATGTTATAGAAGTCATTACCACAAACATGTTGCTTTATGACAGGGTGCATCGTCATCCCGATACAATTATCGTCTCCGAACTGTTCCTCTACTGTACGAAGAAACAATGCTGTAAATTGTGTTCATATCCTTATGCATTTGGTGTTCATTAAGTGCAATGAGAGGACCAGTCCCTAGCCACGAAAAACACTCCCATACCGTAACACGACCAACTCCGTTCTTCACTGCTGACACAACACAAAATGGCAGGTAATGTTCACCACGCATTCGCCAAACCGAAACCCCTCCAGCGCATTGCAGAAAGAGTATATCGCGATCACTCGTTTTCACTCATCCAGTGTCCATTGGCGTCGCCCTTCACACCACCTCAAGCATCGCTTAGCAATGACTGCAGAAATATACGACTGCTCGACTACTGTACCTCAGTCGTGTTAACTCCTTATGCCCATTTACTGTGCTAGCTGTGCTGCCGGCAGCACTGTGGAATTCACGAGTGATTCCATGAGATTTTTCACAATTTACACGGACGAGTCCGCCTCTCGTGACATCTCGTGACCAGTTCCACGTTCACAGGGTGTCAGAATACTTCTGATCGGACAGTGTAGATCGCTACATCGTCGACAGCGCTACATCGATGTCTTAACGACCAGGCGCTGCGGCGCCGTATGTAATACACTGGACTCACATTTGTGTAGACGGTGGCGCAAATTTAGGCCTGGCTATCCAGATTTAGGTTTCTGCTGTTTCTCAATCCGCCGATGACAATTGCCGGAATGGTTCCTTTGAGAAGGATACGGCCTATTTTCTTCTCCATGTCTCTCCAATCAGAGTGACCGTATGTTAAACTCTAACCTTCCTTTCCTCCTTCGATGTCAATAATGGCCATTTTCAGTGAAACTTCTTCGTGTTTACTTATTTTAACCATTTCAAAAACAGACCTACACAATATGGCTTCAAGTAATTAACACAAAAGAATGGCACTGAATTTGAAGAAATCCTAACAATAACTCATAGTTTTCATAAGTCAATTATCTCACAGAAAATCTTCATAACACGAACTACAGCAGTTACAGCAAGCAGCAACTACAGCCAGCTAAATAAAAGGATTCTAACTACTGTAGACTAACTACTAGGAGGCATATGGTTAGCAAAAGAAAGATTTTGTTGAAGAGCAAACAATGTATTTAGAAGATTTCACCTTATTCATGTCACATTCAGTTCCAAAAATTATATATTTGTATTAATAATTGCACTACCCAAACATCCATCCTCATTTTACAATCCATGTCCTATCAGCATTGAGTCTCCACGAAGGACACAAGTCCAAGCTGTCCGCTCGCTAACTGCTAACTGCAAGTCCCTAACTGAGGGCGCAGAGCGCTGTCAGCGATACTAATACAGTCTATAGCGCTGTCAACATACAAACATATAAACAGGGTACTTACACCAGTAGTATCTGTAGCGAATCTTTCTCCTGTTTATTAACTAACGTAACTTATTTTACGTCAGACAGTTTTCGGGAACTGTTTTGTTTTGCCATTCTGTACACGCTGCCGCTCCTTCAGGAAACTCCACACGCCATACTTCAACAGGACAATGCCCAGGCGCGTGACGTGGGGGATGTGCCTGCCTTCTTCGAAATATTACAACTACCACTTCTTCCTTGGGTTGTTTGTTCCCTTGATACGTCACCCACTGAAACTGTGCGGGATGTGACTGATCAGCAATTTGTTCGACATCAACAACCACTGGTGATGTTTGTGGGGTTCTCACACGTACTTCGAGGGGGACATTCGCTAGGAGCGTTGTAGGCCCTTTTACACCATGTCACTACATATAGACTCATTGCAGCACATGGGAACTTGACTCAACACTGAATTCTTAAATTAAGTACAGGTACAATCTCGTAATCCCGACTTTTTTATGTAGTGTAATGTGCCTAATCTGTGGTATGAAGTTCTTCAGACAAATTTATCCTTCTTGATATCACAATTTTCACAAACGTTCTCCACCATATTTCACGCATTCTGCTTCAAGTGATTTTTTTTCTGTTTCTTAATCTAAAAAGAAAACCTTGGAGGGAATATATTTTTGTTGAAAATAGAAGATTGCAGTGCAGTGAAGCAATTATACAAGTTTCATTCTCAGAGTAAAAGGAAGATGAAATCTAGCTAACAGACTTTTTGACTTCAAAAGAGACAACAAGCAAAATAATTTTTTAGTTTACACAAAAGGGTATACTTGAATTTTTTATGAGACTAATCAATACATTACCGTTTGAGCTCCCTGATTATGCGGTTCGGCAAACTGCAAAAAAATTTCTGGCGCGCGAGACTGAAGATGCACTACGCTTGGAACGTCCCCTTCGGAAAATTAATGAATTACTGTGCTGATAAACCTCTTACGTTATTTGATTTTCAAACAGCTGAGCAGAACTGAACATACTCAGATATTTCTCTCTTTACTTATTCTGATCACCACTGAACTAACACACAATATTTTTAGCGCAACGAAATCTGCCTTCAATAATCCCTACAAAAGAATGGCCCTGACTAACAATAACCTATACCTTTCATGAATCACCTACCTCACAAAAATCTTCGTTACTCGAACTACTGCAATACAGCGAGCGCCAATACTGCCAGCTAAATAAAAGATTCCAACTACTGAAGGCACTACCTACTGATCGGCATAGTTAGCAAATCAAAGATTTTGAGCCGGCCGGTATGGCCGTGCGGTTCTAGGCGCTTCAGTTTGGAACCGCGTGACCGCTACGGTCGCAGGTTCGAATCCTGCCTCGGGCATGGATGTGTGTGAAGTCCTTAGGTTAGTTAGGTTTAAGTAGTTCTAAGTTCTAGGGGACTGATGACCACAGATGTTAAGTCCCATAGTGCTCAGAGCCATTTTGATAGACAACAAACAATGTATTTACCTTAATAATGTTCAAAAGTCATCATATGTCAGTTCATGATATCCAGTATTACAAATTTACTCTTTCTGATGGACACACGTCCAAATCGTCCGCTCTCAAAATTCCGCCAACTCTGCCCCCACATCCACCACTGCTGGCGGCTCACCTCGAACTGCGCAACGCCACGCGCTGTTCACATCCAACTGCCCAACACTACAATAGCAAATATTCCAACAATGCCAACCAGCCACAGACTGCACACAGCACAGTCAGTGATTTTCATACAGTGCACTACGTGGCGTTACCTACATAAAAACCTAAACAGCCTACTTACATAGCAAACAGCCTACTTACATGCTGTTTGCCGGAATCAAGTAACATGCTGCTCGGAAGCTTGTAGTCCACAAATACTGGTCCGACATTCGGCAAACTTCCAGAAACTGAGGACTGTTATAATTCCAGCAGGTGACGGCAATCGTGGAGTCGAAATGTTGCTTGATTTCGTTTGCCGTGGACCAGTAAGTGCAATTTTTTTCTTCTCTATTCATTTTCGTCTTGTCGTGGGTTACTAATACAAATTTTGTTCGCATTAAATTAACCATACAGCAAATTAAATTCACTTTTGCCTCTTTTAAAAATTTTATCCACCATAAACGCTGTCTTTCAAAGTCGGCAGTTGTGTCTGTATTGTTTTAAATAATAAAGCACCATACGTGCTACGTTTTTCCACGTGTAGACAGCGCGTTGCAGGAATTTTTATTCCCACTTTCAAGTGCTGCATGGGTTTACATACAGAAGTTCTATTCTGCCTCTCTTTCCCTGCAATCGTGTTCTTTGTGGTATTAACTTATTTTACTTCCTTCATTTCACAGAAATTCACACATACTGCAACCCTCCAGCTTCAGTTAGATCATTGATGACAATGACAACGAACAACCTTGAAAAGAAATCTATGGAAAGATTCTTACCGTATGAACGGAGAAATTAAGGAACACCTGCTAAGGTATCCATGAGAAGAAGAATGCGTAAACCAGATAATTGTGGATTTTTAGAAGATATGAGATTAGCACAAGTTCTGAAAGTCTGCAAGATGAGTGAAAGAAAGGGAAAAGGCTGATAATTCAGACAAAATAAATAATTGCGACGGCTGCGATGGGCAACATATTTTGTAATAGTATTTCATGGACACCTGTATCGTGAACACTATGGAAGAAAGCAAAAATTATTGAAAAAATTCTCAGAAACCGATTTATTCTGAATTCTTCCAATAACCGTCAAGTATTCATTTGTTAGGTACTTGGAGAAAAATTTTGAAGGGTCGTGGGACAACGGCATCGGAATTCTCTTTCATCTGGTGGGTATGGTTGATAGCAATAATACACCGCGGATCACGTGTAATAGAAGATTCCTGACGGGTCTAAGTGTCAGTTGCGGCCGGCGTTGGTGGCCGAGCGGTTCTAGGCGCTACAGTCTGGAACCGCGCCACTGCCACGGTCGCAGGTTCGAATCATGCCTCGGGCATGGATGTGTGTGATGTCCTTAGGTTGGTTAGGTTTAAGTAGTTCTAAGTTCTACAGGACTGATGACCTCAGATTTTAAGTCCCATAGTGCTCAGAGCCATTTGAACCATTTTTTTGTCAGTTGCGTTTCACGAGGACAACTGTGGCAGAACAGCTCTATAAATGCACTGAAGGAAAAAAAATAACAGCACCAAGGAGGAGTTGTGCAACATAAACAAAAGTTGGTAGGCTTGTTTCTACATCTGAAAGATGACGTCTGATCAGATTTCGCGCCAGTCGCACAAGAGTGGCGGTAATAGCGCCACTATGAGAATGCAAATCAGGTTAGCCCTAATCAAACGCTGTAAAGTTCGTGAGTGGTAGTTACCTTTGAGACTTGACGTGGTGAGTTGATGTTAGCCAAGAATACCTTTAAGGCGACAAAGACGCCACATCAACACTTCACTGCGTTTGAACGACCTCGTGTAATAGGGCTACGAGGAATTGGACGTTTTGCCCGCATCTCGTGGTCGTGCGGTAGCGTTCTCGCTTCCCACGCCCGGGTTCCCGGGTTCGATTCCCGGCGGGGTCAGGGATTTTCTCTGCCTCGTGATGGCTGGGTGTTGTGTGCTGTCCTTAGGTTAGTTAGGTTTAAGTAGTTCTAAGTTCTAGGGGACTTATGACCACAGCAGTTGAGTCCCATAGTGCTCAGAGCCATTTGAACCATTTGAATTGGACGTTCCTTCTGCGATACTGCAGAAAGACTTGGCAGGAATGTAGCCACTGTACGTGATTCCTGGCAGCGGTGGCCACTAGAATGTACGGTGGCAAGAAGACCGGCCTCCAGACCACCACGTGGCACTACCAAGTGGGAGGACGGTCGTGTTCGGCGTATGGCTCAGTCGCATCGTACTGCATCTGCAGCGGCAATTTGAGTGGCAGTTGGCAACACCGCGCACAACGAATTGTTGCAAATCGGTTACTCCAAGGACAGCAGCGAGTCAGACGATCTGTAGCGTGCATTCCACTGACCTCAGACCACTGCCATTTTTACTTCAGTGATGTCAAGCGAGAGCTGATTGGAGGGTAGGATGGATATCTGTTGTGTGTTCTGATGAAAGCTGGTTCTGCTTCGGTGTCGATGATGGCCGTGTGTTTGTCACAGGTGGTCAGCTGATGGCCTACAACCAAACCTGTCTGTGTGCTGGACACACTGGACCTACACCTGGAGTCATGATCTTGGGTGCGATTTCGTATGACAGTAGGAGTATTCTCGTGGTCATCTCACGAACCCTGACTGTAAATCTGTGTATCAGTCTGGTGACTCGACCTGTTATGTTGCCATTGATGAACCGCATTGCATGGGGTGTTTTCCAACAGGATAAAGCTTACCTTCATGCCGCTGTTGTAACCCAGCATGCTCTACAGGGTGTCGACATGCTGCCTTGGCCTGCTCGATCACCAGGTCTGTCCCAGCTGAGCACTACGTCATCGGACGACAACTCCAGAGGCAATAAGCTTCCCTGTACTGACCGATCAAGTGCTATAGCCATGGAGCTCCAGTCCATAAAGTGACACACGGCACCTTTAAAACACAATGCATACACGTTTTGAAGCTTGCATTCAATATTCTGGCGGTTACACCGATCATTAATGAATCAGTATTTCACATTTTCATTGGCCTATCTCGCTCTTACTTTAAGCAGTGATCTTGCAGTATTTATCACTTAAATGTGTTACCTTCAAAATATATTTCATCCAAACTGTATGGAGGGTGGGATGTTGTAAGGTGTTATTCATTGATTCGTGCAATTGTTTCTATGATTTATGGATGGTGAAAATTTGCATGACACAAAAATTCAGTCAGGCAATTGACAGACTTATCACATCGAATGGTTTGTCGAAGCAACTGGAAGTTATTGTACAGTCAGACAGCATTTCTTCAACAATTCCGAGATCTACCATATTCGTTATGTTAATGTGGGATTATGGATGCACTAAAGGTTTCCCGTTTTTCCTGTTCTTAGCCTGTAAGCCGCTGCCGCTGCCCTCCAATGTAATCCAAGAGCTTCAGATTCCAGCATGTGTCATGCATATGCTGTCTCTTGAAAGGAAATTATGACAGTTTTCCGAGGAATGACCCTTAGACCAGTTACACCAGTTTACAAAATGTTCAGATGTCATTGTGCCGTTGTCCTAACGGAACTTGTAGATCTGATAAGTACTACAATATCTGTCGCCTGTGTATCCTTAGCAAAAGTAGCCTCTAGTACTTAGCTCTTCTATGAGTTGTTTCACCACTAGGTTCCTCAGCAATGGGGACAACACCCCACCTTGTGGCCACTCTACTCATCGTGGCCTTAATCAAGCTACCCATAACGGTACCGTGCTCTTTTGCAGTTCTTACCATAGAATCGCAGGTAGTATTGATTTTAAAAAATCAGTATTCGAGAAGATGCAAAGAACAATTTCCTGAAAGTGTGAGCTTTTTCTGTCTTCTCAGCAGGCTGGTGAAGTGCTGTTTCGCATGATTTGCCTGGCTGATATGCGTGTTGGTTTCCATGTAGAGGAACCTCCGGCATCATTGTTTCCCGAACGTGCAAACTGACAAGTTTTTCTCATGGCTTTGAAAGGACAGACCGATTGATCTCATACCCTTGGCGTTGGCTTCGGAATGAATACAACGTTCACTGTCCTCCAAGCAATAGGAACAACTCCTGCTGCTAGACTGGCACTAAACTGACTGAAGAGGAGTCGTTAATATCTCTCCTCCCTGCTTCAGTTGAGCCGAAAGAATTGCATCCGGGATGCTTACTTGAACTGTTGAAATGTTCTCAACGCCCACTGAATTTTCGTGAAGTCAATCCATTCATTGGCAGGTTCCTAGTTCCTGTAAACCAGTAGACCAGTACCTCCCGATATTTTGCCTATTATCGTTTCCTTCTTTCAAAATTAAACAGTCTTCTTAGCTGCTTCCTTTGCAATTCGAGATTATTGTTCCACCACGGTACATTCCTGTTTACGCACTTCTTGGTGCTTAGCCATTTTTCTAAGTACATGTTATAATGGCAGACACCATTTCATCTGCCGTTTCTCCTAAGCCTGCCGGGTTTCTTAAGATACGTCAATTACTTGTTCTCTTCTTCCATTCTTGAAGGAAGGTTCGTGTCTACCAGGCTCGTCGCTTCCTGGGAAGAAATAGAACTGTCCTCGTAAGAAAGTTAACCAGACGGCGGAACAAATTCCATTGTGCTCCCTTCTTCACGCTATTTTATCCTGATAGTCACTAAGTCCCTCCAGTTCTTCCGAGGCCTCATACGCATCCTTTACATTAACAAGTCCTGGATCGGGGCCACTGGCACCTCCTGTCTTTCCAGAAAGAGACTCAAGGCGACATCTGTGCCCTTACTGTGTTAAAAGTTTATTTGGAACACTTCCAGCCGCCAGCTTGCCGCCATTGTTGCTTTTGATATCCCTAATCTCCCTGACAGTAACTAGTGAGAGCCTAAATACAGTTTTAGGTCTCATTCACGCATTGCCTTCAGCTGTTTCTCACCGACATCGACCACAAGGGTTTGTCTGTTAGACGTAGCCTTCCGTTTAACATCCTCTAGTTATCTGTCGAGACTTCTGGTTCTGTACACATACTTTCTTGAACAGAGTCTTTGACTGAACATTTTTAACCAGTCTAGGTATCCAGATTAATATCTTTGCAGAGTCTCTGAAGGAACATCCTTAAGTAGTCTAAGTATTCAGATTAATACCTTTTCGGTCTTGAAGAATTCCTCTGCCTCAATGAGCATCAGCTTCGCGTTCTCCCACGATGATATTCTGTGGGCTGTCTCCTTCAGCCACAGACAAAGATTATAGCAACTCTGTCCAGACAGAGCCTCCTGTATTTAGGACCTCTTCAAAGGGACGCATCTGAACTAGGTCTTCTTACTGTGAGGTGATGCTAACAAGTGTATATCCTTATTGGATTACCGCTATCCTAGAATCCGAGACTGTAGTGCTGTAGGTCTGTTTCTCTGTTTGTCTGCCACCGCTTTTTCTGGATTCAGTTATCCTGAAAACTGTTAGTAAAGCACTCTTCCCTCGTTCTCTTATACCCTTTCTTGGAAGTGGGAGGGGTCTGTTTACCCCCTTCACTCTGAGGCAGTTTTTCCTTAGCTTCAAAAACTTTTAATTCGCTCGATGTCTTGTTTGGAAGCCTCTGTTTACTTTCATTTGTTCAAAAAAACGTTCAAATGTCTCTAAGCACTATGGGACTTAACATCTGAGGTCATCAGTCCCATAGACTTAGAACTACTTAAACCTAACTAACCTAAGGACATCACACACATCCATGCCCGAGGCAGGATTCTAACCTGCGACCGTAGCAGCAGCAAGGTTCGAGACTGAAGCGCTTAGAACCGCTCGGCCACACTGGTTGGCCTTTCCTTTGTTCCCTAAAAGTTTTTCCTCCTCAGCGACTCAGAAACGGGTTTGAGCCTGATCTGGTCTTTTCCACTTTTTGTGTTGATCTGTCCTCCGATCCAGGTGCTGAAACAGCTTCCATCGCTTCAACACCAGGTGTTACCCGCCCCTTTGACATAGGTCGCTAATGCATGCTTGTGCACTGGTGCTCGACCTCGGGGTTAAGCTGGTTCGAATCCACCTGGTGGAAAAAAATTTCATAGCCAGTAGTTGGCCGCCAAGGAGAGGAAAGGTGGTGAGGTGGTGGTGCAAAGTTTCTGACCACCAGACTGTGGCCGGCCAGTGTGGCCGTGCGGTTCTAGGCGCTTCAGTCTGGAACCGCGTGACCGCTACGGTCGCAGGTTCGAATCCTGCTTCGGGCATGGATGTGTGTGATGTCCTTAGGTTAGTTAGGTTTCAGTAGTTCTAAGTTCTAGGGGACTGTTGACCACAGATGTTAAGTCCCATAGTGCTCAGAGCCATTTGAACCAGACTGTGCGCCAGTGTCCTGGCTTAAATAGCAAACCTCTCTGCGATGTGGTGCAGTAATTGCATGTGATAGTGTTGATTCTGATCCGTCCGTTGAATGGAGAAATAAGCTTGGCAACCCCTTGGTGCAATTCTCCCATCATCATCACCCAGGAAAACATTAGACTACACACACACACACACACACACACACACACACACACACACACACACACACACACAAAATACATGTATTTAGTATTACATATACTGTAAAGGAGCATGTACACCCGATGTTTGGGTACCTGAGGTACCATCAGGTTCCTCAGTTCGTAAATTAGATAGGTTCTACGTTCAGCATTTTGGTCCCACGAGAATTGGAGATATATCCGCCTGACACCAGCGGAATCCCACCCAGTGTAGGGCTTGTGGTGTCACCGCCAGACACCACACTTGTAGGTGGTAGCCTTTAAATCGGCCGCAGTCCGTTAGTATACGTCGGACCCGCGTGTCGCCACTATCAGTGATTGCAGACCGAGCGTCGCCACACGGCAGGTCTAGAGAGACTCCCTAGCACTCGCCCAAGTTGTACAACCGACTTTGCTAGCGATGGTTCATTGATTACATACGCTCTCATTTGCCGAGACGACAGTTTAGCATAGCCTTCAGCTACGTCATTTGCTACGGCCTAGCAAGGCGCCAAATTCAGTTACTAGAAGTCATATCTCAACAATGTATTCTGAACAGATAATATTGTGAATCATGTACCGTCAAGAGCGACGTTCATCATTAATGGAGTAAAGTTAAGTATCAAACTAATTACGTCCGCTTTCCTTGTCATGTTCCAGACCTCACGTCAGTATAGTTCTTCCCTCCTCATGCCAGCCTGCGTGAGCTAAAACGCGTGCATTTCGGCCTCCTCTAGTAACACGGTGTTGGCTCTTCTGCCAACATAACAGGGCGGTAGCCTGGCGTTCCTGGAGCTCTGTACACGACACGACACATCTTCCAACGTGCCACTCACCCCACAGCACGGATTGCGTCACACTTCGGGCTGGGCGAGTGCTTACGCGTAGCAAGGACTACTTACCCCATCACCTCTGAAAGGATATACTTTTGCATGGGGTCACGCTCACCAGACAAGTATAAGCTGTCTTGAGGCGGAGGGCGTGGACGGGCAGGGGATGAA
The DNA here is from genome assembly GCF_021461385.2 of Schistocerca piceifrons. Lineage (NCBI taxonomy): Eukaryota > Metazoa > Arthropoda > Insecta > Orthoptera > Acrididae > Schistocerca > Schistocerca piceifrons. The sequence goes on along the minus strand of NC_060142.1, from coordinate 549,193,373 downwards.
ACTGTTTCCATGAGATGAAGAGGTCAGCACAAGAGAAGAATTCGTGCGGGCTGCAGAAAACTAGCCAGAAAACTTACCACACAAATGTAGGCCCCGATCCTTGTCTAGATGGGGTAATCGCGATGAAACAACAATAAAGGGAGACAACAGATTTAGTCGCACCACCTGCAATGGAGACACGTTGACGCAGATGCGCTAGTAGCGACCGCGCCAACTCGTAGGCGCAATACACGGATAACAATCGCTATTTCAGCTACAGGCTAGGTTAGACACACACACCCCGCATGTCTCGCAATTATTATTCAATTTAAAGAGTCACCTTCTCACGCCGCTACGACGCAGAGGTACTACGCCTCAGTACACGCTAACGAAGTGGAATAACCGTGAGACGCAGCGCTAATGACAACCCTCTACCTCTTCCGCGCCGCGGGACTCGCATTTCTTCCTCTCTACTGGACGAGCCATTTGGCTCCTCTACAGAAGAGGCGGAAGGTTTCCGCTGAGGCTGCTGATGGATTCTTCCGTGCCAGGAGAGCGCGGCGGATTTTTCCAGCCACCGGAGATAATGTCGCGTCGTTAACGCTGGCTGGTGGCAAAGACAAAAGACAAAGCAGTTTGCAGTTTCCTACCTCCTCCAAACCTCTTCCACTTCTCAGTCTAGCTCCCCTCCAACACTCGTCTCGCTTCTCTCTCTCTCTCTCTCTCTCTCTCTCTCTCTCTCTCCTCTCCCTACCCCCCCCCCCCTCCCTCTCTCTGTCTGTCTGTCTGTCTCTCTCCGTCTTTGTATTCTCCCTCTCACATTTGTGTGTCTGTGTCTGTCTACAGTATATCTAGGGAGTTAGCGACTAACCAGTGACCGCAGAATAAGTTTTCGTATCTTACAATGACAATTTTCGGAATGCGTTGTTCTGTCAACATCACCCTGCAGGTGACCGTATCGTTAACGAGACTGGCTCCAAACGAACTTGCTAAGACAGAGACATGACCAGCTGAAGTAAACTGTGCGTAGATTTTTTACCAATGGGAGAAAAAGGATGTGAAACGTACAGTAAGAGGGAAGAGGACGAAAGGATCGATCTTAAAGAGATAGAATAGCATCTAATTTTGCACTTCGTGTAACAAAATTAGGCATATGTATAGCAGTAACAAATTTACACACAAAAATTTCTCCCAATTATCAATTTTCAATTAATCATCTTTTACACTTATATTACTTCTTTTCCACACAGAGGCCATTCAGAACCTTTCCAGAAAATAATGCACATTACCTGAATATATTTTTTTCCAACTGCTTTCAAACATACTCTCTGAAACTAAGTCATCAGAGCATGTTCTACAACCATTCAGCGAAGAGATAATCAAACTCATGTTTGCAACTAGACAGTTCAACAACGCGCTTTTGCGAGCACAGCCGCTTCGAAGATTCCAGATACTATCGAAGGCTAGGTCAGGGCTATAAAGCAGGTGTGGATTGTTGTGGATGTTTTGTCAACTGCTGACCCTGTGACCGAGCGGTTCTAGGTGCTTCAGTCCGAAACCGGGTGACTGATACGGTCGCAGGTTCGAATCCTGCCTCGGGCATGGATGTGTGTGATGTCCTTACGTTTGTTAGGTTTAAGTAGTTCTAAGTTCTAGGGGACTGATGACCTCAGATGTTAACTACCATAGCGCTCAGAGCCATTTGAACCATTTTTTTGTCAACTTCCTTAGCAAGCGCCGTCGGGATAGAAAAAAGTTTCACGCAGGTCTGCCTTTTATCGCTTCCCTTCGGTATTTTCGAGATGCTCAAGATAGCATGCGACAGCACAGTAGGATGCGGTCATCGCTCTGCCTACCTCACGTGTGAGTGTGGCCATGTGTGTATTTCATCTACATCTACATGATTACTCTGCAATTCACATTTAAGTGCTTGGCAGAGGGTTCATCGAACCACAATCATACTATATCTCTACCATTCCACTCCCGAACAGCGCTCGGGAAAAACGAACACCTAAACCTTTCTGTTCTAGCTCTGATTTCTCTTATTTTATTTTGATGATCATTCCTACCTATGTAGGTTGGGCTCAACAAAATATTTTCACATTCGGAAGAGAAAGTTGGTGACTGAAATTTCGTAAATAGATCTCGCCGCGACGAAAAACGTCTTTGCTTTAATGACTTCCATCCCAATTCGCGTATCATATCTGCCAGTGAAGAATACACCCACTATTACTTTGTCTACACCCCTTGCTCTCTTCACATTTGTTCGAGATTCATCATTCGAACAATGCAACTTCGCACGCTACTGTAAAAACCAATGCACCTTACAATGGATGTTAACCTGTAACAACAGACAGAACATTAAAAAAATATACAGTGCTTGCAGACCCCAAGCACTTTTCTACACTTTTCACGTCGTCAGGTCATAAAATAGTCTCCTCTAAACAGAATGTAGATATTCTACATTCTGTTTTGCCGACACAAGATGGCCGGCCGATGTGACCGAGCGGTTCTAGGCGCTTCAGTCTCGAACCACGTGACCGCTACGGTCGCAGGTTCGAATCTGCTGGGAGTAGTGGCGTACTCCTGTAATCCAAGGTTCCGGGAGGCCGTTGTGTGGGAGAGATGTGGAAACAACTACAGATTCGGCCGTTTCATGAGCTCAGGAACGACTGCAGTACCTTCATAGAGCTGTGCAGATCAACAGATGACAGTGTGGAATTTTCGGCAAGAGGTGACTAAGGGTTAAGAGAAGCCGAACGCATTAAACACAAGAACGTCGGGAAACCGAAGCACACGACTCATAACGAAAATATTGCGGAATGTACTGCAAAATCAAAACTTCCAGAAGACGAACTCTGAAGCCATCGGCGCCCTAGGATTATTCCGCGCAGCAACGATCATCTAGGAAGAGCGAGACGAGGATGTCGCTCGACCACACAATAAATTAAAAAGAAAAAGCCGGCTTGGTAGCTCAGCGTGTTCAGTCAGAGGGTTAGCTGCCCTCTGTAATAATAATAAAAAAAATGAGTGAACGGATCAACGAAGAACCTGAGCGAGTGTCATAGGACGTCCGCCCCGAACGAATTCAACGAACAATATAGGACAAAATGAGATCACCAACAATTTAAAAAAAAATCCTGCCTCGGGCATAGATGTGTGTGACGTCCTTAGGTTGGTTAGTTTTAAGTAGTTCTAATTTCTATGTGACTGATGACGTCAGATATTAAGTCCCATAGTGCTCAGAGCCATTTTCACACAACATGCTAAGAAATGCTAACTTGCTGACGAGTTTTGCCAGACTGATATGAAAATAAGCAACTCAACAAACAATTAGATTCAAAGGAATCTCATCAATAATGGAAGGATAAATATAAACCCATACAATGTGCAGGCTAATATGTATTAACTGCCCATCACACTAGTTTGGGGAATCCAGCGCAAGTTTCAAGGCTGCGTATAAAAAGAACACTGATGCTTTTCAACAGAACGATCCATGCAAATCTAAATTTTCCAGTCACCTGGATTGTAATAAAAAAACAGTTAGCAACACTGAAAAGAGTCTCCAGATTATATATTATGATAAAAGCGGGAAACCATCAGACTGAGCTGTCAAATAGTTTTATCCTAAAAAAGATGTAATGGACTTTTCGTTGGGTTTCAATATAACTTTCTCCAGTAACATGAAATTAATACCAGTCTTCGTGTAATGTAGGATAATTAAATAAGCGGAACTATGTTGTTTGAGAAGCTCTAAAACGGATTTTTCCAGTAAATTTCTCCTGAAATGCACGCCCAAAAATGTTTGTATAATGTCTCTTACTAACTCTTGTACATGACTGAAATTTAATAATTGGGTTTATAGCCTTACTTTAAAACAATAAGAGATCATTTGAAGATAAAATCAGTAAAATGTTATTTACCATTTCATCTATTAGTTTACTTCTATAGGGATTGTGTCATCTGCAAGAACAGTATCTATTTGATGTATATTGAATGCAAGGCCACTCGTCTGTTATGGAAAAAAGCCTGAAACATCCACACATTTGACTGCCATTTCTTGTCCTTAAATTAAATTTGTTCAAATATGTTGACTGGCCAGTTGCGTCACTGAAAATCAAATCCAAACTCAAACCTATCACTCACATATTGTACAATCTCTACGCTGTAGTAATTCTGTGCTCCCAAGGCAGAAATTAAGTTTGTTGTGGCCAACAAAGCAGTGAAGTGATTTAATATGCAGGCGATTCTATTAGCCTGTGATCTGCTTCCATATGTTGCTGTCGGCGCCAATTTATGGGAAAGAAAAGTCGGAAAGAGAACATCTCAGTAAAATGTTAAATGATAAAAGCAGATTTTGTCACTGTGCAAACATAGGACACCTTAAAATACGTTAGTGTGACTATTAAAGTGAAAACTCACATACTTGAGCTTAAGTAAGCCCTGCATGTTTTCACTTCAGTAGTTAAAATACCGTATTTTAAAGTTTCGTATCGTGGCATAGAGGTAAACACCGCACAAAGTTACATTTTTTGCATTTTACGTATGCTCTTCACCTCTGGAATAACGGGTAATGGTAAATTTCAGTTTATTGGGAGAATTTAAGGGAACTACAGTACAAAGGAGATCGGATATGGAACACTACTGCCACCCATTCTTGAGTATTGCTCAAGTGTTTGGGATCCCCACCAGGTCAGACTAAAGGAAAACATCGAAGTAATTTGTAGTTGCTAGATTGTTACCGGTAGTTTCTATTAACAAAAGAGTATTCCAGAAATGCTTCATGAACTTAAATTGGAAACCATGAAGGAAGACGAGATTATTTTCGGGAAACGCTATTGAGAAAACTTATAGAGTCAACGTCTGAAGCTGACAGCAGAATGGTTCTGTATTACCACCAATGTAAATTTAGCATAAGGACCACAAAGATAAGGCTTGAGAAATTAGGGCTCGTATAGAGACCCATGTCGACGCCCGCGGACAGCGTCCCACTCGCGACTCTTCACACAACTGTACTAGACTACTACTGCCGACAGACTGCTACGTACAACAACAAGTGCCGACTCCATACATGCAACTGCTCTCTCGCAACTGAATCATCTCGCACGCGCTACTACTCTCTGCTCAGAGATTGTCATGGCTCGCCATCGCTGCATACGTGTTTCAAGGCATATCGATACCCATTTTTCCCTTGCTCTATTTTCGAGTGGAACAGGGAAGGAAATTACTAGCAGTGGTACAAGATACACTCCACCAAGCACCATATGGGGCAGTAAGTGTGTAGATGTAGCTGAATTAATCATAATGTAAATATAAGTCACGGAAATATTTTACAAGTGCAGAATATATTTTTCTGTATGGAGAACGGATCTACATGTGTGGGATTCTATGTCTGAATGCAGAAATAAAACTGCATGCCCAAAGCATGGCCAAGACGTTACACATATATTATGTGATTGGTCGGACAAGGGGATATCAGCATGTTTTGTTAGTGTGAGTTGCCTACATCAGGGGCAAGTATGCACCCAGGGACAAACCTATTGTACTCTTTTGATTGACAGGTTATGACCCCCCAGGGGATAATCCTTCCTTCTTATTGACAGATTCTTAACCTATTGTTCTCCTCCCCCCCATCCCACCCCCAACCCCCTACAGCTGCTGGTCTGCTCTAAAGCCATAATGGTGGGAGAGGGACAGCATCCAGCAAGAGATGGATGGGCTGCCTGGACATGCCTTTGAACACTCAAAGCAGAATTGTGTTACTCTCAGATGTCACAAAACTTTCCATGGATACCCTGCCCCCATCTTGTTCAGACCAGTCTGTAGAGGCTCCTATACCCAGCATAAAGGATGTCTTGTGAATGGAGCATTCTGATTGGTTCTTACCGAATTTACCTGCCAGACTGCTGGTTATCTGGGGTGCGCATTAATACACAAAGAGCAGGTACAAGTCGCCGGGCTGTGTATTAACATAAACAGAGCAGATACAAGTCGCTGGCGATCACCATCTATTTGTTTGGAAAATAACTTCATTTGGAGGTAATGCCTTACCTCGATTTTTAATGCTTGTATAGTTTTTAACATGGATATCGTTAACAATACTTTAGTGCGCCTATAGAACCAAGACCGCTTGTGACAGTAACATAGCCATTGCGATAGTGTTTTCAACTTCTAGTGGCTTGTAAGACGATTGAGTCTATCTTTCTAAGATACAGTGGTACCATTTGCAAGAAAAACTTATGAGACATATCCACCCATTGCAGATTTTTGCTCAGTATTGCTTGGTGTGGTGAAGTATTATACTTAGACGTAAGGGATGCGTGACAGATTAGCTGTGATCAGTGGGCTTATAAAGTACGTATGTGTTCCGACATGTGCAAGAAAAAGACTTTGGCCTTTCATAAGGGAAGGTATGGATTTGATATGGTAACTGCGGTAGCCATAAGGGGAATGAAAGTTTTTTTTATGTGGGAAATTATGTCCTGTCTTAAGAATGTACAGATATTTATATTTCCAGAACCACAGCTGTCAGGAGGGCGGTGTTTCCGATACTTCGCTCATTGTCGAATTTAGTCAGATTGAGAGTGCAAGCGTAATATTTAATTGTAAGTACAGTGATAAAAATACATGTGGCTGGTTTCTTAGGACGATTCAATGTGGGGTGCGTGGTGCACGCGGCGGCATTGGCCTGTTGACAAAATGATTGACGTTTCTGGCTAGCGATGACAGCCGTCCTGACTGAAGAGCCTGGCTGGAGCGCAGGAATGTAGCTGAGCTAACGCTGTCGCCCTCTAGGCGGGTGGATAGCGAACTAGTACACAGTATGTGTTGTGCAGCCTTAGCCATCGCATGTACTCTCTGTGGAAATTTGAGAAAATTCAATATGGGCGTGTGTTTGGGCTGGACAGTTATTCCCTGTCAAGTAAATTGTCATGTTGATGGCTTCTACATATTACCCATCTTTATTTGGTTGAGAGAACATCGACAGTGGTGTGTCTTGTGTGCACCTAGATGGTGAAAGACAGCTGGGAGAGACGTTTGCTGGTTCTCTAGACATGAGAAACCCCTTAGTTGACCTTGTAAATTAGAAGGGTGATTTTAATCAGTTATATCACTGATTTCGGTATTCACGAGTGGCACTACCAGTTTCTTCTATTTTTTCGAGTTTTCACATAAAGATCTTTGCAGATGAGATAAGTTTTTAGTTACTCAGTGGTTTACAGCACGTCCTACCTCGCTAAAATTTTGGGTTTCTAGAGAAATAATTTCTACTCTTTATCTTCGGAATTATACTGTGTAAGAGATACTGCTATTCAAGCGATATTTCTATGTGCTTGATATCAAAAACCATCACGTAAATGGTACGACATTCTGCCAAAAACCATGCGAAAATACATGTCTTGTTGTAATCCCAGAGTATGGCGATGGATAAAGAAAGCAAGGCAGTAAGCAAGCAAGCAAGCAGGTCATAACCAGAAATAGTAACACCTTTGTGCCGAGGAGCACCAACCCAGCCTTTGTACAACAGTTCTGTTTCATGCTGAAATGTTCAAGCTGTCCTCAACACTAGCAGAGCATTGTAATTGAGGAAGTGTCTTTGGCGGTAGTTCCCATATTTCATGATCTGTAGATCAGTTTTGCAGGGTTTAACTATCAGTGCAATATGAACGCTGTATCTTCTTTTTCGATCTGTACAAAATAGTTTTACCGCTGAAAGTCTCGTAATTGCTCTGTCTGCAGAAAAATACGGTGGACAGTGCTTCTACAGTGGTAGCAGCAGCAGTTTGGCGGGTTTCACGCCGAAAAATACTAGCTTTCCTCGACAACTGCAGAGCAGTGTAATTGCTGAAGTGTCTTTGGCAATTATTTCTGTATTTTATGATCTGTAGAGCGCTCTTGCATGGTTTAATTGTCAGTGCACTATGACTGCCGTATGTTTTTTGTTTTCGATCTGTGCAAAATAATTTTTTTCCACTGAAAGTCTCGTCTGCAGAAAATGGGAGACAGTGCTCCCACACTGGCAGTGAGGCAGTTTGGCAGGTAAATTCGGTAGAACCAATCAGAATGCTCCATTCACAAGACATCCTTTGTGCTAGGCATAGGAGCCTCTACAGACTGGTTTGAACAAGACAGGGGCAGGGTACCTACAGAAAGTTCTGTGACGTCTGAGAATAACATGATGTCTTCATTGTTTGAGTGTTCAAAGATATGTCCAATCAGACCATCCACCTCTGGAAGGATGCTGTCGCTTTCCCACCATTGTGGCTACAGAGCATATCCAGACCAGCAGCTGTAGGGGCTTAGGGGCCTGGGGGGGGGGGGGGGAGTGGGGGGGGGGGGGGGTGAACAATAAGATAAGGACCTGCCAATCAAAAGGAAGGATTACCCTCAGGGGGTCATAACCCATCAATCGATAGAGAACAATAGGTTTGCCCCTGAGTGCATACCTGTCCCGACACAGGCAACCCCATTAACAGATTGTGCTGATGCCCACCCTGTCCCATTACTTACGTCATTATCTGCTCACTTATTTCAGACCTTCCTGTCATGAGGATCCACTTATAATAAGTTACAAACAACAATGAGCCCCAAGACTATACTAATCTGTGCTTGGTGCAGTGAACTCCTTCTTCAGACGTCGGCTGTCAATAAATAAAATGCATTTTCTAATACAGGGTGATTCACAACTTCTTTTACAAGCTTCTAGTCGTTGTAGAGGGACGCAGTTTGCGTTATCTGTTTCGTCTCCATATCCACTTCACGTTCACACTTGATCCAATCAGCAGTACTGAGATTCTTCACCTTACGCATGCTATACTACATCTGTAGCTTGAAATCTCTGCAGCAGCTGATGTGCTGGACATCCATATAAACTGTAAGTACCTAAAGCAAAAGACCAAGACTGAAAATTATGAACTCGTTATACATTATTGATTTCATGTTTCCTCATAAGCTACTTAAAATAACAAGCGTGTAAGAATCCCATACACGTTTACTACTATCGTTTCTTTATATTCATGTAGATGACACGCAAAGGTTATAGAGGAAATGTGCAAAAATGATAATACTCAATGGAAGGGACTCCGTATCTCTGTTTTCAAACGCTCGCCTAATGGCGTGCACAAACTTCCGACAAGCAAAAATTTATGTTAATAGAATGTGGCATTTTTCATTTTTGCCATATATTTTTTTTTGTTCACAACTAGTTCAGCCTTCTAGTTCCGAACAAACAGACTTAATACATTAAAAGCGGAAAATGGCTTCTTTTTATAATAAATTCATTGCTGTGGAACCCACTACGAAGAAAAAGAAACTTCTGTGTTATCAAGAAACCCATTTATGCACGACCTATAGCGGAATGCTCAAGAATGAGCGTCTAACAGCTCACGACATGATCTCCTGAGAATCTCATTTTAAATACGCGGTATTTGATTACTGGGATTGGTCATACAATACAAAAACTGAATATCGCTAGCAAAAATATTTTTATCTATGGAATGGTAGAACGTCACATCACGACAGAAAAACTTTCCTTTACCGGGTAACGCATAGAAGCCCATAAACAAAATTCCAAGCCGACGACGACAAGGAACATTAAGTAAAGTGACTGAGATTAATGAAATACCTAGAGGAGATATGTCTGCAAATGAGACACAACCATTTAATCAGCAGTTAGGTTACTCGTTACAATAATTCAGCCTTCAAGTTTTCCTGAGAACTGTGTCCTAGTTTCAAGAATTTAAAAAAGCAAACGTTATTTCTATAGTTGAAAATTTAATTCGATTCGATAAGACTCACATTAAACTCAGAAGCTACGTTAATAAATCGAATGTGTCATACATATGAGAAGAGATTTGCAATATACATTTGTACATAAGACACACGACTTATGTGGTAAATAAAACCACAAAATATGTAGTATAGGGAATAGAATGGCTCTTACTGTTCAAGTTTGATTTGTGCTTTATGCTGTCTCTTAGTTTGGTTGTACTGCAGAGAAAATTTGGTCTCAATGGGGAATGAGGAAGGTGGTCTCTCGGCCCCTACATCTGGTAAGAGTATTAGCAACTGCATAACAGTACGATAAAATATTTTACGTGAGTAGCTGATTTATCACTAACTTTATTACTTTCGATTTAATTACTAGTCAGCTAGTATTAACCTTAAAAATACCATCTGCAACAACTCTATGTACAATGTTTGTGTGATAAATAGCGTGAAAAACATATTTTATGTTAAAAACGCTTATTTTTTTTACAAAGTATCTTTTTTACGTCCTGGAAACGTATGGCGATCTTGAGATACAATATGTAGCAACTACTGCTTCTATTACTCGTTTTTTGTAAATGATTTCTTTTAGTTTCTCACGAGCTTGACGTCTCTGTAAGATCTAAGTGTATAACGTTGATAAAATTTTCATTCTAATGCTACTGTGTAGAATCTCTCGTAAGGAACTCGTTTCTAGGTCAACTTTGCTAAAAAAAACCAGCATTGTATTTCAGGAAGAGTCAACCCAGTTTTTGTTGTTTTATGAGGTTTGATAGGTTTCTACTTAAACGTCCTTAACATAATTGTCTGATAGTTCCGTCACACTTTTATTACTTTCTCACAAAAATATTAAGATAAGAAACGCCAAGTCGACAGATTCAGGAGACAAATATCATAAAGGATTTTTGAGTTTTTGTTAAGTGACAAGAGAAATATTGTGAGCTGGCCGCTGTGGCCGAGCGGTTCTAGGCGCTTCAGTCCGAAACCACGCGGCTGCTACGGTCGCAGGTTCGAATCCTGCCTCGGCCATGGATGTGTGTGTTGTCCTTAGGTTAGTTAGGTTTAAGTAGTTCTAAGTCTAGGGGACTGATGACCTCAGATGTTTAAGTCCCATAGTGCTTAGAGCCATCTGAACCATCTGAAATATCGTGATGAAATTGCGTTACAGTCGTGAAATTTTGAAGTAATGTTTAAATTTAAACACAGTGTTAATGATAAGGGTGACGAATTGCTCTCTGTCTAAAGTTAATAACGGTACTGGTTGAGCGTGAAGTTGTCAGATGGGGAGATCAATTTAGTGCTAACTGACATAAATGAAATTCTTCAACGATAGTGCAGCTGTCGCCAGCGAGGGCAACACATTATTTAGATGACGATTTAGATTAAACATCGCACCGCTATTGTGTGTGGTATAGATACGTTACCATCACATATGTGAGCTAGTTTTTATCGACCACCATCCGTCATTAATATTTAGTGGGGCCATTACCTGACAAAATCGAAGCCCGACAGAATCATTGCTTAGAGACGAATGACCGAATCCTTCGTAATAATTTCCTGCACGCAATAAGCGCAAGAGACCTTAAAATTATCAGCATCTAATCGCAGGGCCGGAATTTTCTGTGAGGAGTAATAGATTAATGACTGAACGCAATGAGTTTTCCTCCATTACATCTATCGACTTCGCTGTTTCCGTCAAAACGATCTGAAACAGTATTAATTAGTACACAAACATGTAAATATCCACACTAAGAGAACTTATGATAAGAATAATCACAATGAGTTTCTTTACATTTCCATTAAATTCAATTATAAGGTCGAACCCAGCAAACATCATATTAACTTACAATATGCGTTTGCTTCCTAAGGCAGTTCAAGGAAGTAGATACACTGTGAGATCATAAGTATCCGGTCACCTGGCTGAAAATGACTTACAAGTTCGTGCTCCCTCCATCGGTAATGCTGGAATTCAATTAGCCTTGATGACAGCTTCCACTCTCGTACGCATACGTTCAATCAGGTGCTGGAAGGTTTCTTGGGGAATGGCAGTCCATTCGTCACGCAGTGCTGCACTGAGGAGAGGTATCGATGTCGGTCGGTGAGGCCTGGCATCCCAAAGGTGCTCTATAGGATTCAGGTCAGGACTCTGTGCTGGTCAGTCCATTACAGGGATGTTATTGTCATGTAACCATTCCGCCACAAGGAGTGCATTATGATCGTGTTGAAAGATGCAATCGCCATCCCCGAATTGCTCTTCAATAGTGGGTATCAAGAAGCTATTTAAAACGTCAGTGTAAGCCTGTGCTGTGATAGTGCCACGCGTAACAACAAGGGGTGCAAGCCCTCTCCAAGAAAAACACGACCACACCATAACACCACCGCCTCCAAATTTTACTATTGGCACTACACAGGCTGGCAGGTGACGTTCACAGGGCATTCGCCATACCCAAACCCTGCCATCGGATCGCCACGTTTTGTGCCGTGATTCGTCACTCCATAAAACGTTTTTCCAGTGTTCTATCTTCCAATGTTTACGCTGCTTACACCAAGCGAGGCGTCGTTTGGCATTTACCGACGTGATGTGTGGCTTATGAGCAGCCGCTGGACCATGAAATCCAAGTTTTCACACCTCCCGCCTATCTGTCATAGTACTTGCAGTGGATCCTGGTGCAGTTTGAAATTCCTGTGAGATGGTCTGGATAGATGTCTGCCTATTACACATTACGACCCTTTTCAACTGTCGGCCGCCTCTGTCAGTCAACAGACGAGGTCGGCCTGTACGCCTTTGTGCTGTACGTGTCCCTTCACTTTTCTACTTCACTATCACATCGGAAACAGTGGACCTAGGGATATTTAGGAGTGTGGAAATCTCGCGTACAGGCGTATGACACAAGTGACACACAATCACCTGACCAAGTTCGAAGTCCGTAAGTTCCGTGGAGCGCCCCATTCTGCTCTCTCACGATGTCTAATGACTACTGAGGTCGCTGATATGGAGTACCTGGCAGTAGGTGACAGCACAATGCACCTAATATGAAAAAAGTATGTTTTTTACGGTGTCCGGATATTTTGATCACATAGTGTATATGAAAAATATAAAGAGTTACGCTCTTACGAAAAGACAAGCGAAAAACAATTTTAGAAATGTATTTTGTTTCAGCAGCAGGCTGATTTTATATCACTGCTTTTCCTTTGCGATTTCTTTCACATTACGAAAAACTTTCACATAGGGTAGGTCCAGATTAGTTGGTTCACTTTTTTTTTTTTCAACATAAAATTTGTGTATTTTTCAGTTTTCTTTGACTTATGGCAGCATGTTTGTTTAGAGTGTCATATAAACTTAAGCACAATATATTATTGAGACACTGCCACTTAAAATACAAGATACAGGTTAAAATGAAAATTAACATGAGTGGTCCACCTCACGCATAGGTTTACGTATGAGATAGACTAGTGTACTGGGGGAAGCGGAACATATACACAAGGGTTATAGATAGTGAAAAGCGTCAATTAAAGTTACATATTTTTATCTGTATTATGTTGTAACGAATACAGAATTATATTTTTAAATATTTTAGTCCACAACAAAATGATCGATTTATTACAAATCTTGATTCAGCACCGGTTTCTGTAAAGTGTTGTTAGTTTTGTTCAAGCGCTAGCTTATCTTTCTCTCACTACAGCAGTGATAATTACTACTAAATGTAGAGCATTCATGTAACATGTAACCATCGTAAACAGGAAACAAAATGAATTCAATTGCCTTTTTTATTAGTTTGTAATGAGATTTCACCACTCTCAACACATTCATCTTTATCCTATTAATCAAAGTTACTTTCGTGATCTTCTACAACGTCTTCGATGTTGTAGCTTTCCGCGTCTGATAAACACACAGAGCTGCTTGCGGTTTTTTTTTTTTTTTTTTTAAGCGTCTTCCATCTGTTTTTCTTTTCAGCAGCATTTTCCTTTGAGGATAAATGTTTTCCGTTTTTTCCTCACTCCTTTCTTTTCGTATCCCTCTTTTCCTTTATAGTTTCATTGTTTTCAGCAAAGTTTAGCAGTTTGGATTCAGTTCCTGCTTTCCTCTAAAAATTTATGATTTTATCTATAGAATAGGAGAAATTTGTTCCAAAACTTTTGGCTATGTAGGCTAAGGAGTAGTCAGCTTTGAAGTGGTAACCTTGGAAGTTTTAGCTGTAGTAGGTGTGGAGTCTGAAGTTTTATCAGTGAAGGAATTCAACATAAGGAGTTAACTCTGCTCTTTTGATATGCTTGGGATCGCTAGGACTTTTTATGAGCTTTTAGGTGGTTGGTTGACCTCTGTGTGAGATTCTACTCTTCCATTTGTTGGCACAGACGAATCTTCCGACAAATCAGCATGTCTGAGACTGCATCCATATTCAGTATTATTTCAAATGCGCTGAAGCCAAATTTAGTCGTGCTCCATCTCCCTCATATTAAAACAGCTGGTCCATCTCACCCAGATAACACTGATACATCTCTCCCGATTGACTGCGGGAAATGGAGCACCCCGACTTCCATCTGGAGCTAGCGAACTAGACGGTCATTTTAGGTTAGTTTGATGCTTACGCATTTGTCAAACTCTCAATAAAAAAGAACTGCATCAATATTGTGAAAACCAAACTTCAATATTCAAGTTACGTAACTAAACTATAAAACTTTTCGGAGTACCAGAACAGAGAATGTGATTTTCCTGCAGAACTGACACATAAATAACGGCAACACTTTGGCAACACGTCTGTTCACGAAACAGCTTGCTTACAAGTAGTGGCAGCTGATCTCTAACAGAACAGTTGTGAAACACGCCACTGGTCCGTCACACGCAGCCATCCAATTCTCCGGACTTACCCTATTCAAAGAGCATAAGGCGCACATCGCGCGAGGCACAGATTTCCTACTGAATGTCGCAAGAAATGTAAGACGTTCCCACAAAACAATACTTGAAGGGAAATGCAAACATCGCAAATTGCATTCATTTCTTGTGGAGCTAACTTAAAATCAGCAGGGAGTATAAACATTTTCAAGAAATAAATAACTTTTGTCATCACCTTGCATTCTAAATGACATCTGTAGCACGGGAAGTTACTCTGCAGGATCGCATTTATCACGTAATTCCCCACATTTTTGTAGTCGTCCCATTCTTACAAAGTTTATAAATTACATACGCCGTTTCTCAGCTCCTTTGTCGGAGTGTGTGCTTTTTTTTCAAAAAATTGCCAGTTCCCGCACAGCTAGTATGACATTTTGATGTACAGTTAATTTACTCATCTATAAATTGTCGCTAAAAGGAACGCCTGGGCTCCCTCTGCCCTGGCTCGGGGGCAATGATCTGTCAAATCACCTGAACTGTGCGATCTGTGAAATAAGAACGTGTAAACAACCTGCCTACACGAGGTAATGAATCAGTTTGACATGAAGTAGTAATACTATGTGAAGTTGAAAGCTTTCCGTTTATCGTATGTTTTCTGGTTTTGAAGGTACAGCGGCGTCATAATACTGTATTCAAATTTCACACAGCTCATTCTTACGTTGAATGGAACCAAACTGAGGGGAAGCCTAATATAAATTACGAAAATTTTTGAAAGGTACCATATAAAGCCAGCTCAGTAGAGAAATAAGACTAGGAGGGATGAATCGAATTGATAGAGAACTGCCCTAACTGTTTCGCTCTAGAGGAATTTCATCATCCTACATGACCTCCTTTCGAAGCCCATGTCGCTATTGTCACAGCGGTCGACATCTCGTGTGACATTTGCATCGCCAGAGGAGTAGAGAGGGACGACCAGCCCAGACGTCAGTATCACGGCCTAAATCCCAATCGTGTCAGCGAGGATATGTAACGTTAGGCTCTACGACTCCCTAGATGCCATTCTAGAGAAGAAAGTTTTGTGCCAGCAAACAGTTTCACACTCCTCTGTCAGCTGTAACATACGGCGTGTTTAGGTAGTTATACAACAATAATCCTTCATTGTGAAAGGAGTAAATAACTTACAGAAATCTTAAACTTTAAACATGGCTGCGTGGTCAGCGACCGTTTCCAACGTAAAATTAAAGGAATAACTGCCCTCGGTCGTAAAAATTAAGTCTTTTGAGTTGGTTTCAGCACTACTATGATTGCCTTCATCAGAAGTAAAACATTCAAAGTGCCCTATAACATAAGTACAAAAATTATGGGAAGCGTAAGTACGGACTAACAGTACAAGAAAGAAACAGTACTTACATATTACGTACAAAATAAATATCCAGCGATAAAACTTTAGTCACAAAATTTAAAAAAAAGAATACATGGAAGGCAAGCCACTGTGGGCTGCTCACACATGTCCACAGACCGAGGCACCCGCGTTAACAACTGCAGGCAGGTGAACAGTACACCAAGAGTGACGTCTAGTAGCCGCAAATATAAACTGGCTACTTAACATTGAAAATTCAACCCCCTTTGTAATTCTATAATGGCGTTTTCAGCCTTTGAACTGTACTTCTAAGCTCGTACGTAGACAAAATTTTACCATGCCTGTTGCTGTCAGATAAAATATACCTGTTACTTCATGTACTAAATAATGTCCATAATAATAATCGTCTGTCTATATTTTGAATGTTAAGTAGCCAGTTTGTATTTGCAGCTACTAGATGGTACTCTTGGTGTAATGTTCACCTGCCCGCAATTACTAAGGGGGGCACGTCAGTCTGTTGCTACCTGGGGCTTGACATGTGTGAGCAGCCTATAGTGGCTTGCCCTATTATGTATTCTTGTTTAAAATTTTGTGACTAAAGCTTTATCGCTTGATATTTATTTTATACGTGGCATGTAAGTACTGTTTATTTCTTGTTCTGTTAGTCAGTATATGTAAAATCCCGTAATTTTTGTAGTTATGTTGTAGAGCAGTTTGAATGTTTCACTTCTGATGAAGGCACTCATAGTAGTGCCGAAACCAGGCCAAAAGACTTTATTTTTGCGACCGAGGGCTGTTATTGCTTTAATTTTACCTACAGAAATGTTTGATACAGCACTGAATGCTGTATATCTTCAAATTTTTATTCCCACCTAACACTGATAGTTCCCTGCGTTCCCGTTAGGTGGCGTGCGCGAATGAATTTTTCCAACAGTCATCATGGAGTCGTTTAACAGTAGAGTGTGCGCAGCGTCGTTTATGGTTTCATGAATCCAAATCCGCTACTACAGTTCAGAAACAATTCAGTATTAAATATCGCAAGCCACAACCTTAAAGACAAACCGTTATTAATATGTACAACAAAACTAAGTATGAATCAAATAGGACACAGGGTCAGGTTTGGCCAAGCATTTGAACAAGTTCGCCAGTCTTACATCCAAAGTCCATGTAAATCAACGAGACGTGGCAACTTAGAACTGAATATGCCTAATGTTACAGTGTGGAAGATATTACGCAAACTCCTGCCATTCAAACCCTAGAAATTGGAACTGGAGTCAACTGTAACTGGCATATCGTATTGGACTTGCTTGAATATTATCTAATGCCCCAATTACAACAGGGTATGGGCACAGAATTGATTTTCAGGAAAGATGACGCGCCACCACATTATCATCGTGAAGTAGTTGCATATCTCCGTAGGAATGTGCTGACTTGAATTGTACATGGTGGTACAATATCCTAGTCACCACGATCACACGATTTAACCCCAATGGACTTCTGGTGTGAGGTTACATTAAAGACAGAGCGTTTGTTCCTCCGCTTGCGAGAAACGTCGACGAGCTGCGACAACGAATAACACGAGCAGTTGGCAACGTACATCAAGACTTGCTTCATAGGATTTGGCAGGAAACTGATTAAATGTGGGACATTCGTCCTGTTACAAAAGGTAGCTACACTGATAATTTGTAAATAAAACTTGAAGATATACTGCAGTCAGTGCTGTATCAAACAGTTCTGTATGTTAGTTACCTTTCTCACAGTTAAACGTTACTACTGTATAACAAATTTACAGAGACTCTGTATCCAAAACCGCAGCAGTTACACGGAAACGTGTACCAGCTGTGCATGACACTTCCCATGTTTTCACAGGGGCTGCAATTTGTTAGAAAAAATAAAATATAACGAGCGGCGTATTAAACAGAACAACAATTAAATTGTGAAAGTGATCTACTCGACAAAAAAAATTCCATTTCCACACAATAGTCTTTAAAACTACTGGCCATTAAAATTGCTAGACTACGAAGATGACGTGCTATAGACGCGAAATTTAACCGACAGGAAGAAGATGCTGTGATATGCAAATGATTAGCTTTTCAGAGCATTCACACAAGGTTGGCGCCGGTGGCGACACCTACAACGTGCTGACATGAGGAAACTTTCCAACCGGTTTCTCATACACAAACAGCAGTTGACCGGCGTTGCCTGGTAAAACGTTGTTGTGATGCCTCGTGAAAGGCGGAGAAACGCGTACCATCACGTTTCCGACTTTGATAAAGGTCGGATTGTAGCCTATCGCGATTGCGGTTTATCGTATCGCGACATTGCTGCTCGCGTTGGTCGAGATCCAATGACTGTTCAAATGGCTCTGAGCACTATAGGACTTAACTTCTGAGGTCATCAGTCCCCTAGAACTTAGAACTACTTAAACCTAACCAACCTAAGGACGTCACACACATCCATGCCCGAGGCAGGATTCGAACCTGCGACCGTAGCGGTCGCTCGGTTCCAGACTGTAGCGCCTAGAACCGCTTGGCCACCCCGGCCGGCCCAATGACTGTTAGCAGAATATGGAATCGGTGGGTTCAGGAGGGTAATACGGAACGCCGTGCTGGATCCCAACGGCCTCGTATCACAAGCTGTCGAGATGACAGGCATCTTATCCGCATGGCTGTAACGGATCGTGCAGCCACGTCCCGATCCTTGAGTCAACAGACGTTTGCAAGAAAACAACCATCTGCACGAACAATTCGACGACGTTTGCAGCAGCATGGACTATCAGCCCAGAGCCCATGGCTGCGGTCACCCTTGACGCTGCATCACAGACAGGAGCGCCTGCGATGGCGTACTCAACGTCGAACCTGGGTGCACGAATGGCAAAACGTCATTTTTTTCGGATGAATCCAGGTTCTGTTTACGGCATCATGATGGGCGCATCCGTGTTTACCGTCATCGCGGTGAACGCACATTGGAAGCGTGTATTCGTCATCGCCATACTGGCGTATCACCCGGCGTGGTTGTATGGGGTGCCGTTGGTTACACGTCTCGGTCACCTCTTGTTCGCATTGACGTCACTTTGAACAGTGGACGTTACATTTCAGATGTGTTACGACCCGTGGCTCTACCCTTCATTCGATCCCTGCGAAACCCTACATTTCAGAAGGATAATGCACGACCGCATGTTGCAGGTCCTGTACGGGTCTTTCTGGATACAGAAAATTCTCGACTGCTACCCTGGTCAGCTCATTCTCCAGATCTCTCACCAATTGAAAACGTCTGGTAAATGGTGGCTGAGCAACTGGCTCGTCACAATACGATAGTCACTACTCTTGATGATCTGTGGCATCCTGTCGAAGCTTCATGGGTAGCTGTACCTGTACACGCCATCCAAGCTCTGTTTGACTCAATGCTCAGGCATATCAAGGCCGTTATTACGGCCAGAGGTGGTTGTTCTGGGTAGTGATTTCTCAGGATCTATGCACCCAAATTGCGTGAAAATGCAATCACATGTCAGTTTTACTATAATAATTTGTCCAATGAATGCCCGTTTATCATCTGCATTTCTTCTTGGTGTAGCAATTTTAATGGCCAGTAGCGTAGTTCGCACATTTATTTTGTTAACAAATGTTCCATAAGTTACTGTCTGTTTTTATTCTATTTATTTATCTTCAGTTTATTGCGCGTACTTTAGGCGTCGCACACCGATTGTCGTGTATACAAATTTTGCTAGATTAGATTATAACAGCATTGTACTGACATTAATTTGTGTAATAGACAGTCGAAGATTAATCTCTTCAAAGTATAAAATGTAGTTTATGTAACAAATAGCTACTTAATTTTTAAACATATAGCTCTCCTTCGTCATGCGACTAAAACAGGTATGCCCACCCGGTTGGCCGGCCGGGGTGGCCGAGCGGTTATAAGCGCGTCAGTCTGGAACCGCGCGGCCGCTACGGTCGCAGGTTCGAATCCTGCCTCGGGCATGGATGTGTGTGATGTCCTTAGGTTAGTTAGGTTTAAGTAGTTCTAAGTTCTAGGGGACTGATGACCTGAGATGTTATTTCCCATAGTGCTCAGAGCCATTTGCACCATTTTGAACCCGCCCAGTTGGCCGTGCGGTCAAACGCACGGCTTTCCGGGCGGGAAGGAGCGCCTGGTCCCCGGCACGAATCCACCCGGCGGATTTGTGTCGAGGTCCGGTGAACCGGCCAGTCTGTGGATGGTTTTTAGGTGGTTTTCCATCTGCCCCGGCGAATGCGGGCTGGTTCCCCTTATTCTGCCTCAGTTTCACTATGTCGGCGATTGCTGCGCAAACAAGTTCTCCACGTACGCGTACACCACCATTACTCTACCACGCAAACATAGGGGTTACACTCGTCTGGTGTGAGACGTTCCCTGGGGGGTCCACCGGATGCCGACCCGCACAATAACCTTGGGTTCGGTGTGGGGCGACGGAGGGGTGAAGTGGACTACGGTAGCCGTCGTGGGGTTGTGGACCAGTGCGGCTGTGGCGGGGACGGAGCCTCTCCGTCGTTTCTAAAATGGCTCTGAGCACTATGGGACTTAACATCTGTGGTCATCAGTCCCCTAGAACTTAGAACTACTTAAACTTAACTAACCTAAGGACATCACACACATCCACGCCCGAGGCAGGATTCGAACCTGCGACCGTAGCAGTCGCGCCGTTCCGAACTGAGTGCCTAGAACCGTTAGACCACCGCGGCCGGCCGTCGTTTCTAGGTCCCCGGTTAACATACAATACAATTCAATACAAAACAGGTAAGATGCACTTGAAGGCAGTCTACCTATCACCTTCAGTACGAAAGAAACAGTTGACTGAAGACTACTTAATCGAATACTGTTTAGGTACGAAAAAATAACAACGCACAAGTAGGTGGTCCTTCATGAAAATTTTATTTCAAAGTAGGGCTGATCTTATGTGGAATCAGAAACGTAAGGAAGGAAGAAGACCGTCATTAGCGACAGAGCAATGACTCGGTCTGGTCAAGGAAAGGGTGTACATCGACCGTAGCCTTCTGTAAGGAACGATTCCAGCATTCACTTAGTGTGATTTAGAAGATCCACGGTAAGTAGATATGGAAAATTCTTACGACGAGTATTGCGTGCAGTTATGGACATTACGGTTCCACGTTCGATGTCGAAAAAGACTTCTTTATAAATTGGGAAGATAATTTCTTTCTCTAAAACGAAAGTGTTCTAGTAATCTGCATTTTAGTTGCACAGAAGGTTACCGGTAAACGGGAATCGAAACGCACATTGCTAGAACACCACGTTTTAAAGATGAAAGAAAAATGGACAAATATAAAGCTACGACGTGACCTGATTTCTGTTTGTGGTACAGTCAGTGAATTACCAGCACATACCGTAATAACTCAAATGATTTCTGTACTTAATGCTGCAAGGTAACGGGGAAAATAAAATATTTACGTTCTTGGTTCCCGTCCATGGAGCGGAAAATGAGCACTAACACGAATCGTAAATTGTTATCGAACAGCTCTGAGGAAATTCCTCAAACGCTATAAACGCCCGGGGCCGTGTCTGGGAAGCCATTAAGCAGTGTTAGTACCAGGGCGGTTCCCGAGAACAGAGCTACGCCCCGTGTCCCAGAACGCCTGCTGCACCAGGGCCGTGGAGAGCTCAAAGTAGTCAGCAAGCCGCAGGCGACAGCTGCATAGCTGCAAGGCGCAAGTTTACATTAGGTCTTTTCTTTAGCACTTTGTACTGAGGGACACAGATCCACAAAATTTAGCGAGTAGATGGTCTCATTTACTTTGCAGAAACGAAAAGCACTGTAATGTGACTTCTTTCGCAGACTGGACTAGTCGTAACTACTTTTTAAGGTAACCCTAATCCATAAAATGAGGGAAATTAAGTTTTGGGTTTTTGGATACTAAACTAATAGAGACTTTCGTCTTTAAATTGACGTATGTATTCCGTCTTTCGCCCGTATCTCGTGGTCGTGCGGTAGCGTTCTCGCTTCCCACGCCCGGGTTCCCGGGTTCGATTCCCGGCGGGGTCAGGGATTTTCTCTGCCTCGTGATGGCTGGGTGTTGTGTAATGTCCTTAGGTTAGTTAGGTTTAAGTAGTTCTAAGTTCTAGGGGACTGATGACCACAGATGTTAAGTCCCATAGTGCTCAGAGCCATTTTTTTTTTATTCCGTCTTTCGCCTAATTCTGACTAATTTTCATTTATTTCCTAAAGATATGCTGATAGGGAATTATCGCGACATGTTCTACGGACAAAATCTGTCTTTCTCTGCTCGTGATAACTGGGTGTTGTGTGATGTCCTTAGGTTAGTTAGGTTTAAGTAGTTCTAAGTTCTAGGGGACTGATGACCATAGATGTTAAGTTCCATAGTGCTCAGAGCCATTTGAACCAAAATCTGCCTTTCAGACTTTTCGGTAGGGCTGGGCCAACGATATTCGCGTTCGAACGGGCTCGAGATTTCCCGATAAGGTGCAGCGTTCGATACAGAATCGAGCTTGTTCGAGCAATTACATGACATTTGACTTGCGCGGCGTGAGTGCAAGGTATACGCAAAAAAACTACCATCTAGCCACAACAACAAGCTCTGCTAAAAATGAAGTCACAATTCGAAGACCAATTCATACACTTTCGCCAGTGTTATCGGCGATGAGTGTGATGGTGCATTATCCTGGTATAAGAGCACTTTTCTGCGTGCCAGCCGTGCTACTTTTTGCAGCCAACGCAGGTTCCACACGGTCCAAGAATGGAGAATAATAGCGTCCAGTTATGGTCCTGCCTTTTTCCAAGTAATCTAAGAGAGTTATTTGTTGTGAATCCCGAAAAACAGTGGCCATCACCTTACAAGCTGATAATAATTCTTTGCCTTCTTCCGTGCTCTTTCACCAGCCTTTGTCCATTGTTCTGATTGCCGTTTTGGTTCTGGTGTGTAATCATTAATCCAGGTTTCATCTACAGTCACAGATTGGTGCAAAACGTCTTGCGGACTGTGATTAAACATCGCCCTACATTGTGTTGAGACGTCTGTAAGTAATAGCAGCACCCACCTCGCAAATAGCTTCTTCGTATCAGTGCTCTATACAGGGAATTATGCACTCTCGCAGTTGAGATGCCTACAGTCTCACGAATTTTAATTCGTTGGTCTTGCATCACCATACCACGGATTTTGTCAATGGGTTTTCTTTGTGGTGACCTCAACTGGACGGCTGGCGCATGCTTCATCTTCGGATCTTCTCCAACCACGTTTAAATACAATAATCGAGAAGTAAATAATCTTCGGTGATGGTGGAGGATCCGCGTGAACTTCATCCAGTTCTGTTTCGATTTGAGCAGCAATCCAATCCTTCAAATGAAAATATTTGATATCAGCACAAAACTTGGTTTTTACCATTTTGATTTGCAGTCGATACAGTTCAGATGGCTGTCAACAGTGAACCGTTCAACGTATATTGTTGAAATTATTTACACGATCCTTGGAATAATCAAGTTTACCAACCTTGAAGGTGCAATAAAAGTGTCGTGGAAATTTACCAGTCTATCGAGGTTAGAACAAGCGAAAGTTGTACGTGCATATGTTGAAAGTTGTATGCTGAAACTGTATGTAGCTGAATATTTCGCTAATAATCTGAAAACTGTCTGACTTCTAAATACCGATTACAGGTTCTGTTCCAGAATCGGCTTAGTTACCCTACTTTTAAACGCGAATTTAGATAGCAAATTATGTTTTAGGAACGTTATTCTAATTAACCAGAAATTCATCTGACTGTCTGTAAATTTGACTGCATATAAAGAATGATTCACAAGAATACTCAGAATGGCTAACTGTTGCGTAATTTAAGTGGACCTTTTACAAAAAATGCTCCTGTAGAATTTGCACGAAATTGCACTAACTGAAAACTGTTCCTAATATTCTGTCAAAACGCTCATTTATTCTCTACAACAAATTCTTAACCTTGCAACGGATAAATTGTCTCCACTCTGGCTGCACTGCAAGAATGATGAGCTGAAATAAATGATACAGGTTAATTCGCCTTCTTATTTTTTCTTTTAAACTATTGTTTTAGTAAATTAATTTTTAGTTCTCTTTTCAGAATTATTACTTTTTGATCAAGTAAAAGTGCAAGGTGTGACAGTGCAAATTTTACCGAATACATTTTTCTTTCAACAGTCGGGTATTCTTCGTGACATATTCAAAATGACAAAACGAAGTACTTCGAGATTATATTTAATCCTTCCAGTGACACAAAAGCAAACTCAAATTAATAATGACAATCAGCATTGTCTTTCCCCAAATTAACGTAACACCATAATTTCTGCTTCTACAAAATATTTCTGTTACAAAATTTGTTTTCTTGGATTCCTAATGCTAATTAATTTAAATGGAGAGAGGCTAATTAGAATACTGAACACATGGTTGATAGCTCTCCCTGATTAAAAACATATAGATATTATCAGACACAATGAAAGCTTTGCACAGCAATAATTGCTGAACTCGCGCTTGCAGCTAACACACTCAGAATATATTACCTTGTCTTTATATAGACATGTTAAAAATCATTCTTCTTCCTCAGGTTACCCATCACGGCACAGCTCCGACAGAAATCTCTGTGCGGCACATCCACTATACCGGCTGCTCATTCTGCCGTGATACAACACCCTCTCTCCGCGACTCAACAGCTGCCCAACACTGCGGCTCTACTCGGCTGTTGCCCGTGCTCTACCCAATAATGCAACCTCTAGAAACGGGGGACTGTGTCGCTCAAATGTTCAGCGTACAAAGATATTTAAAGTGACAACATTCCAATTAACTGATAACTTTCACAGTATTTGCATTGAAAGACACATCAAGAGGTAACATAACAAACAGTGTTTTACTACCATCTAACTTAATTAATTTATTTGTTAACATTACAGAGTGACCCACCTCCTTGGTAACCATGGTGAATCGTTTCCTATTGAAAACTAGTAACAAGCTGCAGACACACACCCTTCCTCTTTTTCTACAGCTTCTCTCAGTGCTGTTGTTTTTCTCGTCTTTTACATAATTAGATTGTTAATTTAAAAACGTGTGATACACAACATACACTTTGGAAAAGAAAGACAAATTTTTATCCTATTCTTAACAAAAAATACTAGACGAAAGGAAACATTTCGATACTAAAAGAGGTCCCTTTACCTCGCTATTTCAAGTGGGAGAGGTTCGGTAAGGCTTTCGAGCCTGTCTCACATGAATTAGCAGGTTCTCTTCTACTACGGTCGCTGATGTAAATGTGTATGTCGTGAGATTAGCTATAAATGATTTGTGTGAGGTATGACGAGACTCTTTGTTACTACAATTACTTTCTCCATCTGTCCGCGCCACAAGCGGGAGAGGAGCCTCGGAAGGATGGTGACCTCGCGTCTCGTCTCTCCGAAGGGCACTTCCTATCTGTGTTGTGAGTTCGTGTTTGTGTAGTAGAGTCTTATTATACTGCATACGTATTTTTATGTGCAATATTACGCAGTTCACATGTTTTGCGGTTTGCATCTTATGCTATTTTCACATTCCACAACTACATGTTTGACAATAATGATCCAAAGAACTAAAGAATTGCTTGTTTTGCTTTGTACAAAAGCGAAAACTTGTCATTTTTCTTAGTAATAACTTATTTCTAAATTCCACCAGTATGGTGAGTGCTTTGCTTCCATAACAAAGGGAGCCGAAGTGTTTGAGGTTTCAAGAGAGAACATATCGCAGATATACAGGGTGGTCCATTCATCGTGACCGGGCCAAATATCTCACGAAATAAGCGTCACACGAAAAAACTACAAAGAACGAAACTTGTCTAGCTTGAAGGGGGAAACCAGATGGCGCTGCTACAGGTCAAACGGATATCAACTGCGTTTTTTTTTTAATAGGAACCCCCATTTTTATTACATATTCGTGTCGTACGTAAAGAAATATGAATGTTTTAGTTGGACCACCTTCTTCGCTTTGTGATAGATGGCGCTGTAATAGTCACAAACATATGGCTCACAATTTTATATGAGCAGTTGGTAACAGGTAGGTTTTTTAAATTAAAATACAGAACGTAGGTACGTTTGAACATTTTATTTCGGTTGTTCCAATGTGATGCATGTACCTTTGTGAACTTACCATTTCTGAGAACGCATGCTGTTTAAGCGTGATTACCTGTAAATACCACATTAATGTAATAAATGCTCAAAATGATGTCTGTCAACCTCAGTGCATTTGGAAATACGTGTAACGACATTCCTCTCAACAGCGAGTAGTTCGCCTTCCGTAATGTTCGCACAATGCGCTGACGCATGTTGTAAGGCGTTGTCGGTGGATCACGATAGCAAATATCCTTCAACTTTCCCCACAGAAAGAAATCCGGGGACGTCAGATCCGGTGAACGTGCGGGCCATCCACCTGTCATCAAATATGCTATTCAATACCGCTTCAACCGCACGCGAGCTATGTGCCGGACTTCCATCATGTTGGAAGTACATCGCCATTCTGTTATGCAGTGAAACATCTTGTACTAACATCAGTGGAACATTACGTAGGAAATCAGCATACATTGCACCATTTAGATTGCCATCGATAAAATCCTTCCTCCCATAATGCCGCACCATACATTAACCCGCCAAGGTCGCTGATGTTCCACTTCTCGCAGCCATCGTGGATTTTCCGTTGCCCAATAGTGCATATTAGGCCGGTTTACGTTACCGCTGTTGGTGAATGACGCTTCGTCGCTAAATAGAACGCGTGAAAAAAATTTGTCATCGTCCCGTAATTTCTCTTGTGCCCAGTAGCAGAACTGTACACGACGTTCAAAGTCGTCGCCATGCAATTCCTAATGCATACAAATATTGTACGGGTGCAATCGATGTTGATATAGCATTCTCAACACCGACGTTTTTGAGAGTCCCGATTCTTGCGCAATTTGTCTGCTACCGATGTGCTGATCAGCCGCCACAGCAGCTAAAACACCTACTTGGGCATCATCATTTGTTGCAGGTCGTGGTTGACGTTTCACATGTGGCTGAACACTTCCTGTTTCCTTAAATAACGTAACTATCCTGTGAACGGTCCGGACACTTGGATGATGTCATCCAGGATACCGAGCAGCATACATAGCACACGCCCGTTGGACATTTTGATCACAGTAGCCATACATCAACACGATATCGACCTTTTCCGCAATTGGAAAAACGGTCCATTTTAACACGGGTAATATATCACGAAGCAAATACCGTCCGCACTGGCGGAATGTTACGTGATACCACGTACTTATACGTTTGTGACTATTTCAGCGCCATCTATCACAAAGCGAAAAAAGTGATCCAACTAAAACATTCATATTTCTTTACGGAGTTTACGACTATGTAATAAAAATGGGGGTTCTTATCTTAAAAAAACGCAATTGATATCCGTTTGACCTATGGCAGCGCCATCTGGTGGGCCAACCATAGCGCCATCTGGTTTCCCCTTCAACTAGACGAGTTTCGTTCTTTGTCGTTTTTGCGTTTGATGCTTATTTAGTGAGATATTTGGCCCGGTCACTATCAATGGACCACCCTGTATACCGCATACACGGAATACGAAAAAAAACAACCACTAATTCACAACGCAGACGAAAGCGTGTGCTGTGCCATCGTCACACACACGGTCATTGAAGAGGATCATGACGAAAAATAACAGGACGACAGCTGCAAAAGTCACTACAGAACTAAATGCCGCACTCGCGATCCATCTCAGCAACAAAACAACACGAGGTGAGCCCCACAAGCTGGGAACTGTAGGGGCGCTGGAATTCCAAAACCACACATCCGTGACGCAAATGGCCGGAACAGAAAAACGTGGTGCCGAAGCCATAAAAGGTGGACTTTGAAGCAGTGGAAGAATTTCATTCGGTCGGACGAGTCTCGTTTCACACCGGTTCCAACTTCTGGCCGAGTGTACGTCTGGCGTCCGCCATGTTAAGCCTACGATGAAGAGTGACTGCTGCCAAGAGTGAAACATGGCGGGGATTCGGTGCTGATTTGGGCAACCATTACGGCACTACCGGCTACTATTAAATTAGTGATACGCCGACAACGTTATTCCCGTGAAAGGGTTTTTATTTTGTGACCGTGCCGGTGTGTAATAGTAAGGAGTCGGACTACTTTTGTTCACCTAATGATTTCTATTGAAAGAAAGCAGTGGCAAGATAAACGGGAATCGAACCAAGGTGCTATTACCATCAAGTAAACTGTAATTACGTAACAGGAAACGGTCGCCGGCATTATTGGGCAAAGTTGTACTCAGTGCTAGCATGGTTCATAAAGAAAGTTAACAATTGGGGTTGCCTTCACTTGATACTGAACTTCTGTTTTGTCGATAAGATACAAGATAGTAGCACAATTTAGCAAGTAATGTACCAGTGATTTGACATGAACTACACAGGAGAAGTATTAATACGTTTAGGCCACAAATGGCTCTCAATAACACTTAGTATCTTTACATTACAAAAAAAATGTTCAAATGTGTGTGAAATCTTATGGGACTTAACTGCTAAAGTCATCAGCCCCTAAGCGTATACACTACTTAACCTAAATTATCCTAAGGACGCCCTAGACCGCTCGTCTAATCCCACGCGGCCTTTACATTACACTAGGAAGATAATGACAATTATAGGTAAATGATAAGTAATGGCGGAGCACTACTGATTTGGAAAAGAGGTTCTTTCATCAGTTTAATTATAGGAAATTACTACTATTGAAACAGTTGAGAAGTAATTGTATCTTTTGTACTGATCATTACTTGCATTCTCAAGGAACATTCACTTCCTTATATTATTTATCTCAAGTGGAACATGTGATACCTGGATCTAGTACAGACTGAATGTTTGTATCCAGTTGCTTATTCTGTTATCGTAGTATGAAAGTCACATCTGGTTAAACTATTAGCATGGGGTTAAACTAATCTTTCGGTAGACTCATACCGAGGCTGAACACTTTAATGACAACATAATACAGAAAACACTGTTAACTAAATAAGACATGAAATAGTAATCACTACTATTTCAGTAAGAAACTTCTTTGAACTGAATACTTTAAATATTCTCTTAGTAACTGTACGTTGCTGAAGTTTAACTGTGCATTTATGAAAACTGCGAGGAGTATTCCAAAACTCATGCGCACTAAATAATTATGTACTTTACGACTCCACAAGTTTTATTAACTTTCGTTAAGACAGAGAACTGCTTTTCAGTTCAGTAAGATGGGATACTCGGATTCATCGTAGCATTTGGGATAAGAACTGGGTTATTCCGGAAATCAGCCTTATGCAAACACAACTAGTTTATTTTTATATTTCCTCAGACATGTTTCCACACCAATGTGTCATCTTCTGTTGGTTAACTTTTATTTTCTGTAAAGTGCAATATCACATTTGTAATAATTTAGCTACTGTAGGCCTAAGAAATACAATATTTGCAATTTGCTTCGTTTCGTTTGGACACTCACCTTAAAAAAATCGCTAATTGACCTGTATTATTAAACATCGATTTTAGTGCTCATTTTCGTCGTTTTTTTGATAGCATCTCATCTGCCATGAAGAAAATTATTGCGTATTTGTGGAGAGCTGTTTCGAGGTTAGAGGTTATGTACATTTCTGTACTTACATTTTCCGTCCTGTTTCGTGTCCCTGGTTGGTATCTCAATCAACTATTTTGGGATAAGACCCTGTTTAGGTAAATGACTAAGAACAAAATACGGTGGCTCAACACAAAGTTTACAGAACACAAAGTTATTAATGAAAAAGAAACCACATAACTGGATCAAGCAGTTATGCAGTTCTTTACTGATAATTAGAGATTAAGGTCAATCTCCTGTGCTATACGAAAAAGGCGGCAAAAGTATCCACGGCTCTTCCTCTGTAACAAGCTCTGAAAATCCTCTTGTTAGCGTCAGATTTTCATAGCCTGTTACAGAGCTAACCAAAGTGTGTCATGAAAAGTAAGCCGCATTATTTCCGCATACGAGGCTGTATTGTACATTCCCGCAGTTCTTCTCGCCTGTTTCACTTCACAAGATGCGCACCCTTTGCCTGCTATCCACCGACGGACTCGTGCCATGCAGGAGCTTTGCAGTCCTACCGCCAGATCCACGTTTACTATCCCCGCCTATCCAGTTCCGTTGCGGAGATGTTTCCTTCCAAGTTTTACATCGTTACAAACCTGCATTCCCTATGTATGAACCAGGATTACAATTAAAGTTTTAACTTTTACATTCTATTATAGCACATTACTTTTGAAATTAGATCAATAGATTAATTACAATTAAATAAATTATCAAAAATAATGAATAAAACATTCACGTGGATGTTACATCAAAGAGCATTATTACACAGAAGTCACATTAAGTAAAAACAGAAAAAGAATGTAGAAAAGACCATTATAAGGAATATCGATTACAGTGTTACGTGATGTCATGGTGTACCAAGGACACCATGGTTTCGCTGCATTACTGCCAAGGATTATGTGGCCATTTTGGCTGACGAGGTCCATTCCACAGTGCAATATTTGTCCCCCAATGGCCATGCTGTGTTCCAAGGCGAAGGCTCGCATCGTTCAGGACTAGTTTCGTGAACACGAGAAGTAATTGTCGTATCGCAGGATTGGTTTACTGAACACGAGAAGTAATTGTCGATCACAGGACTGGTTTATTGAACACGAGAAGGAATTGTAGTATCACAGGATTGGTTTCTTAACACGAGAAGTAATTGTCGTATCGCAGGATTTGTTTACAGAACACGAGAAGTAATTGTCGTATCCCAGGACTGGTTTATTGAGCACGAGAAGTAATTGTTGTATCGCAGGATTGGTTTCGCAAATACGAGAAGTAATTGTCACATAGCAGGATTGGTTTACTGAACACGAAAAGTAATTGTCGTATCTCAGGACTGGATTCTTGAACACGAGAAGTTATTGTGGTAGCGCAGGATTGGTTTCGTGAACTGGATAAGTAATTGTCGTATCGCAGGATTGGTTTACTGAACACGAGAAGTGATGGCCGTATCCCAGGACTGGTGTATTGATCACAAGAAGTAATAGTCGCATCCCAAACTGGTTTATGGAACAACAAAAAATGGTTCATATTGTTCTGAGCACTATGGGACTTAACTTCTGAGGTCATCAGTCCCCTAGAACTTAGAACTACTTAAACCTAACTAACCTAAGGACATCACAAACATCCATGCCCGAGGCGGGATTCGAACCTGCGACCGTAGCGGTCACGCGGTTCCAGACTGTAGCGCCTAGAACCGCACGGCCACAGCGGCCGGCTTTATGGAACACGAGAAGTAATTGTCGCATCCCAGAACTGGTTTATTGAACACAAGAAGTAATTGTTGTATCACAGGATTGGTTTTGTGAACACGAGAAGTAATTGTTGTATAGCAGGATTGGTTTACTGAACACGAGAAGTAATTGTCGTATCCCAGGACTGGTTTATGGAACACAAGAAGTAATTGTTGTATCGCAGGATTGGTTTCGTGAACACGAGAAGTAATTCTCCCATCGCAGGATTGGTTTACTGAACACAAGAAATAATTGTTGATCCAAGGACTGGTTTACTGAACACGAGAAGTAATTGTCCTATCCCAGGAGTGGTTTATTGAAGACGAGGAGTAATTGTCGTATCCCAGGATTGGTTTATTGAACGTGAGAAGGAATTGTCGTATCACAGGGCTGGTTTATTGATCACGAGACGTAATTGTCGTATCCCAAGACTTGTTTATTCAATACGAAAAGTAATTGTTGAACACTAGGATTGGTTTCATGACCACAAGAAGTAAATGTCGATACCAGGACTGGTTTATTCAACATGAGAAATACTTGTTTTATCCCAGGACTGGTTTATTGAACATGAGAAGTAATTGTTGTATCACAGGATTAGTTTCGTGAACACGAGAAGTTATTGTCGTATCACAGGAATGGTTTATTGAACGTGAGAAGACATTTTCGTATCCCAGGACTGGTTTATTGAACATGAGAACATGAGAAGTAATTGTTGTATCCTAGGATTGGTTTCGTGAACACGAGATGTAATTGTCGTACCGCAGGACTGGATTACTGAACACGAGAAGTATCTGTCGTATCCGAGGACTGGTTTATTGAACACGAGAAGTAATTGTCCTATCCCAGGACTGCTTTATTGAACACAGGAAGTAATTGTTGTTTCGCAGGATTACTTTCTTGAACACGAGAAGTAATTGTAGTATTGCAGGATTGCTTTACTGAACAAGAGAAGTAATTGTCGTATCCCAGGACCGGTTTATTGAACACGAGAAGTAATTGTTGTAACGCAGGATTGGTTTCGTAAACAAGAGAAGTAATTGTCGCATCACAGGATTGGTTTACTGAACACGAGAGATAACTGTCATAAGGCAGGAATGGTTTACTGAACATGAGAAGTAATTTTCGTTACCCAGGACTGGTTTATTGAACACGAGAATTAATTGTTGTATCCTAGGATTGGTTTCATGAACACGAGATGTAATCGTCGTGTGGCAGGATTGTTTTACTGAACACGAGAAGTAATTGTCGTATTGCAGGACCGGTTTATTGAACACGAGAAATAATTGCTGTAGCGCAGGATTGGTTTCGTGAACATGAAAAGTAATTGTTGTATCGCAGATTTGGTTTACTGAGCATGAGAAGTAATTGTTGATACCAAGACTGGTTTATTGAAGTCGAGAAGTAATTGTCCTATACCAGGACTGGTTTATTGAATACGAGAAGTAATTTACGTATCCCAGGACTGGTTTATTGAACACGAGAAGTAATTGACTTATCCCAGGACTGGTTTTGTGAACACGAGAAGTAATTGTCTTATCCCAGGACTGTTGTGTGAACACGAGAAATAATTGTCGTATCCCAGGACTGGTTTATTGAACACGAGAAGTAATTGTCGTATTCCCGGACTGGTTTATTGAACACAAGAAGTAATTGTCGTATGCCAGGACTGGTTTCATGAACACAAGAAATAATTCTCGTATCCCAGGACTGGATTTGTGAACACAAGGATGAATTTTCGCATCGCCTCTAGACACCTCAATCACCAGATCTCAAATTTTGGAGTCATTGTGGTCTACTTTGTAGATAAGGGTGCGTGTTCACTTCCCACCTTCATCATCGTTACTTGAAGTTGCCACTTTTTTGCAGGAAGAACAGTATAAAATATGTTTGAAAACTGTCTGCCTGCTTAGCAGAGCGGTTACGTGCTTGCCTCCACTAGGCCAGGGTTCGATTTACAGCCGGGTTGGAGATTTTCTTTGCTAGTGGACTGGCTGTTGTGTTGTCCTGATCAAAATTTCATCCTCATAAGTGGCACGCGCGTCGTCCAATGAGGCATCGACTGAAATAAGACTCGGACTCGGCGGCCGAACTTCCCCGGATAGAGCCTCCTGGCCAGCAATGCCTTACGATCATTTCATTTTTTCTTTGATAACTATGTAGGTCTGTTTATATCCTTTCCGAGAAAACTCGAAGCTATTTTGAATATCGCCGGTTTTGCTACACCATATTAGGATGGTAATGTATTTTGTTTTAGGAGTGTCCGTATTTTTACCCATCCCCTGTACCTTCTGTCACGCAAAAGGCATAGTCTTGTGAAGTTGGATGAATCTGTTTCGAACATCTTGTGTTTATTGGTAGAAGTTGCCTTAGTAATTACTAAACATGCGTTTAGTGGCAGTTTGTTCGGATGAATTAACCCTTTACTCTTTAAGTTTAGATAATCATGGCAATTGGTAAACTTTCAGAGAAGATAATCTGTTAAGATTTAACGCAGACTGAACTTTGGGTTTGCGATCTGCCTAAGATTAATTGTCATCAATCAGATCTTAACTGTTTTGGAGTAGCCGTGATAGTAAATATGTAGATCCTCAGATTCACAACTTTCGTAGATCGAGCACTTTATGTTTGGCGATTTAACAGTGTTGTTGTTTTTAAAGGTGAAGCTCCTTGGTTTCCCTTCGGATTTTGAAGTTTTCTTCTTAAATGTCTAAATGTTGCAGTGGTTTCGTATTGCTGGAGAATTTAGAGCATGGAAGTTGAGCCCTACAAAACTATTTACAGTGAATTAAATGTGGCTCTGTGAAAACAGGTTAGCAGCTACAGGCACAATTAGTAAAATGCAAAGACAAAGTGAAAGCTTGAGTCATATGTAAACATATGTAAAGAAATGGAAAACTGTTTGGTAATCAAAGAAACAGGGAATTACAAGTAATCATATGCTATAGTAAAATAAAGGTATGTGTTATGTTACACTAGAACCAACTATTAATGTGTGTAAATTTAGCTTAAAATCCAAAGAGCTTTGACTCTGAAGTACAGATCAATTATCAATCATGTGTTTGTACCGATATTTGAATACAGAAAGCGGTGGATTCATGAGGATCATATCACAAATTCCTTGTATTGTGGAACTGTAGAGCCTTAACTGGGTGTGACACAATTCGCTCAGGTTCTGCAGAACACAACTGGCAGGAGGAGGGTAAAGAAGAATAATTTTCGAATTTTGTATTCTGTAACCTGTGGAAACATTGGGCAATTCATGACCTGATACCCTTAAGAGGAGGAAAACTTTTCAGTCACTTTATGTAGATTCCAATTTTAAAAAATTTTCATACAATTTGTGAATATGTGATTTTCAATTTGAGTAATGGCTCGAATTAAAGCATACCATTATGGAGATTTTGAATCATACAGCAGACGTATCTGAACGTTCTATGTTTTTTTGTTGGTTTGATATGGGGTACACAATTTCAGATTCCGGAAGAATGGTCGGAGAACGTGTTCTGCACATCTAGTCTCCCTGATGTTGCAAACCATTTGCACATTAGAGAATTTTGGTATGACAGTTTGCCTGGTTTCGTTGTCTTACCCCAGGACTGGTCTTGTGAGAGCGAGGATGAATGTTGCGTCAGAAAGCAATGACCACGCACGAACTACAAAGTACTGCACAGACAGTTTAGAAATGGTTTCGAAGCGAAGAATTTCACAAAAATCGCATCAGAATAGTCTCATGTTAGATCGAACACTTACTGTTGGGCAGAAACAAATGATTCAAATGGCTCTGAGCACTATGCGACTTAACATCTGAGGTCATCAGTCGCCTAGAACTTAGAACTAATTAAACCTAATTAACCTAAGGACATCACATACATCCATGCCCGAGGCAGGATTCGAACCTGCGACCGTAGCGATCGCTCGGGTCCAGACTGTAGCGCCTAGAACCGCACGGCCACTCTTGCCGGCTGGGCAGAAACAGTAATGGACTGCAGTGCCGCCTGTGGCGACTGTCCATAAATATACCTGGAGCTTTGTTATTGTCAACAGCTTCGTACGGACGGACTCCAGGGAACAACATAATTATCGCTGGCAGGAATGTTGTGTTGGCGACAACGAGGGACCTTGGACTCGCCGTGCGCTCGCTGCACTGAAACTAACCCGTCCGCGCCGGTTGCGGAGAGCCGAACTGATAACACCGTTAGATCAATGCTGTTTGGAATTAGCTGGCTACAGCTGGCGCAGGAAATTAAATCTGACCAACAACAACAAACAGCGCACGTAAACATGGATGCAATTACGACGGGCAGTGTAATCTGCGCAGTATACAATGCACAGAGACTTCTTGCACCGCAATTTTGTATGAAAATAACCAAAACAGACAAATATTTATTAGTTCAAATGGCTCTGAGCACTATGGGACTTATCTTCTGAGGTCATCAGTCCCCTAGAACTTAGAACTACTTAAACCTAACTAACCTAAGGACATCACACACATCCATGCCCGAGGCAGGATTCGAACCTGCAACCGGAGCGGTCGCGCAGTTCCAGACTGTAGCGCTTAGAACCGCTCGGCCACCCCGGCCGGCAAATATTTATTCTTTTCCACCTTCCTCGATAGTTGTTCTTTTACTTTCTTTTAAGCTGGTCTCCATTTGTCTACACTACCCCGAATATTTTCTCTTATGACTGTGAAGTGTATTGGGCCGTATTTTTTTTTTCAAATATTTGCTTTCATTTGGTTTCCAGCTTCCATAGCGCTCACCAATGACGGTACAGGCAACAGAACCGGAAACATATGTCTCTTCGAAAAAATATGGCCCTATGATAAATGATGCCGTAAACCCACAGTGACCTTTTCAGGATGAAGTGGTACTGGTTGATTTGCGTGTGGATTTTCTGTTGCCCATATTCGACAATTCTGTGTATTGACATATCCCGTCAGATGGAAGTGGGCTTCGTCTGTCCACAAAATCTTCCACGGCCAATCATTGTCCACTTCCATGCGGGCAAGAAATACTAAAGCAAAGGCCTCTCTTGCTGGCAGGTCAACAGTAAGCAACTCGAGCACATGGGTAATTTTGAATGGATAGCAAAGAAGGATGTTTCGTAGGTTTTTTCGGACCGTGCTCACGGGTATGTGCAATGTTCGGGCAATTCTCTGTGCACTACACGTTTGCACACCACCAACTCCTCCTGCATTGCTGTGGCCACTGCTTCCACTGGCATCTAATAAATTAGTTTCCTCGCTCTACCAACCCGTCTTTTCGAATTTCCGAATCATTTTTTCCAGACCTACGGCGGTCATCGGACCAACACCTTTTTTCAAACCCTTTAGTGTCCGGAACATCTGCAGAGCGATGTGTGCACAGCCATCATTCTTATAATGCGGCTTTACAAGCAGAGAGCGATCCTGGATTGCTACAGTCATACTGAACGTCGCAGACGCGAAAGGAGGAAAAGCCGTGTACCCGGTGTGTTTACACCAACTTCAGTGGGTCGTGCGCATGACAGGTGTTTTCATTTACGTATTCTGACACATACAGCGCCATCTATTGATCAATTTTCATACTATTTTTTTCTTCTGCCATACATTTCCCCCATTCTCTGATAATATTCCGTTGCAAATTTGACGATATTCTGACCAGTGGTGTTATTTCTGCAGAGTTTTGAAAGTTTAACTGTAATTATAATCACCCTGTATATAATGAGCCAAATGTCAATAATCAATGCAACATATTTCTCGAGAAATTTATATCCCTTTTTGGACACTGTTGCCCAAAAAAAAAGTACTAAATGCAACATCAAACAGTTTTCAAAGAAACCTTGGATCACTGCAGGTATTAAAGTGTCTTCAGAAAGGAAAAGAAAATTGTAGGTGGCAGCAAGAATTAGTAAAGGCCGCTAAGTAATTTTACACTATATAAATTGTCAGAAAATAAACAAAAATGTACATTGGAGATGAAATTAACACCTGAGCAATAAAATCAAATCAATATGGAATGTTGTTAGAAGGGAGACAGGAAAAGTAAGCACTGGGGTAGGTAGTTTTATTATTAACGAGAATGAGACCATCCTAATCAACAGTACACAAGTAGTTAATGTATTTAACAACCATTTCTTGAGTGTGGGTGAAAAAATTAGCGAGAATAGTTCAAAAGAAAAAGCCAAGCAGTACATGGAAGAGTCAGTTTTGAGAAATTCTAGCAGATTAGTTTTCATCTAACAACGTATTGTGAAACAAGAAAAATCATTAAATCTTTGAAAAATAAATGGTCTGTTGGAGTAGATGACATCTCCAACAAGATATTAAAACAATGTGGAGCAGTTACAGCTGATGTTCTGAGTCACATCTGTAATGCATCACTAACTCAAGGTTTTTCCCAGACAGGAAAAAATATGCCATTGTCAGGCTTCTCTGCAAAAAAAGAGGACACCACGAATGTCAATAATTACTGGCCAGTATTCTTGTTCACAGAATTTTCAAAAATTGTTGAGAAACTAATGTACTCAAGAGTGGTTAGCCATCTCAGAAGCAACGGGGTGCTTAGTAAATCACAGTTTGGATTTCAAAAATGCTGTTCCACTGAAACAGAAATATACAATTTCACTCCCCACACAATAGAGTCTTTAAATAGTAAAACGTCACCAACAGGAATTTTCTGTGACTTATCCAAAGCGTCTGATTGTGTGAACCATGACATTATGTTACAGAAATTACAATTCTATGGTCTAAATGGAATAGCATGTAAATGGTTTAAGTCATACCCACAGAACAGGAACCAACAAGTTTCTTTATATGGTTTAAGTGATTGAAGGAAGTTTCCCACTTCATCCCACTGGGGTGAAATTACGTTAGGTGTTCTACAGGGTTCGATCATGGATCCCCTTCTGTTGATATATGTGAATGACCTCCTTTCTTATCTGAAACAAGAAGCTAAACTGACTCTGTAAAAGGAACTCCAATAGAAAATGATACAAATAATGTCTTTGGAAAAGTTATTGATTGGTTTTCTGCGAATGGGCTTGCTCTGAATTTTGAAAAAACACAGTACATCCTATTTTCTACTGCAAGGAGTACAGTTCCTTTAATAAATATAACACATCAACAGAACTCAGTAGCCAGGGTAGAGCATATTGAGTGTTTGGGTATACATATAGATGAAACTCTTAATTGGAAAATTTATATTTTGGATCTCCTAAAGCGACTAGGTTCAGCATCTTTTGCAATCAGAATAATTGCTCATTTTGAGGATATAGAAATTAGGAAGCTAACATACTTTGCAAACTTCCGCTGTTTGATGTCATATGGAATAATATTTTGGAGTAACTCAACACTTAGGCAAAAAGTATTCACTGCTCAAAAGAAAGTGGTTAGAATCATGTGTGCGGTTCATAGTCGCACATCTTGTACCATTTGAACCATTTGAACACCAGTAATATAAATTGAAATCATATCTCCTTAACAACTCCTTCTATACCATATATGAATTCTTGAATAGGAATAAATAAATCTACATGTACGAGGAGTGTTTTTTTAAGTAAGTACCGTTTTGAAATTTAAAAAAGACGTTCTAAGATATCTCAATAATTTTATTTTTACATGAAAGCCTGTACCTTAATCTACTTTACTACATAATATTGAGGCACTTGTCATAACGTTGTACCAGTTTTTGAATACCCTCCTCATAGAAGTCTGCCGCCTGACTTGTTAACCACTGCATCACCACCGTTTTGACTTCGTCATCGTGTTGAAGACGCTGACCGCCCAGGTGTTTCTTCAAGTGCTGGAACAGATGGTAGTCACTGGGCGCAAGATCGGGGCTGTACGGAGGATGATTTATAGTTTCCCATCAAAAAGATGTGATGAGATCTTTGGTCTGATTCGCCATATGCGGACGGGCATTGTCTTGCAGCAAAACGATGCCTTTGCTCAACTTCCATGGGCTGTTGCTTTGATTCTGGTGTGACGTAGGCCACCCATGTTTCATCGCCCGTAACAATTTGGCTTAAGAAATCATCACCGTCATTGTGGTACCGCTGAAGGAAAGTCAATGCACTGTCTAAACGTTTGGTTTTGTGCACATCCGTCAGCATTTTCGGTACCCAACGTACGCACAATTTTCGAAAATTCAAGCGCTCGGTCACAATGCCATACAAAACGCTACGAGAAACATTACGAAAGTCATCCCGCAAGGACGAAATCGTAAAGCGTCTGTTTTCTATCACCTTATTGTCCACTTCCTGCGCCAAACTTTCATTAACTACCGAAGGACGCCCACTCCGTTGTTCATCATGCACATTTGTGCGGCCATCTTTAAATGCTCTCACTCACTTTCTTACCATTCTATCACTCATAATGTTTTCTCACGATTTTGGGCCTTTGGCACTAAGAAATCTTATAACAGGGCGAGACTCAAGATTATCGGAGGCATCTTAAACACTGAGTACACAACGTAAACAAGGAAGAATGAGACTTTAATGGCGTCAGTGCGTAGATTATGGTACAGGCTTTCATGTAAAAATAAAATTACTGAGATATCTTAGCACGTCTTTTTTAATTTCAAAAGGGTGATTACTTAAAAATACGCCTCATATAATATATGCATTTTGTGCCATTTAAGAGAATGGGGTAGGTAATAAAAATTTTAAGCTTTAAAAAATATTGATTAATGTATGCTTTTCCTATGTACTTGACACGTTCCACGTCATAACGGTTACCGAGAGATTGATCAGTGGAACACGTAACCAACTAACTAATTGCAATGTCTATGTTTACACAGTGTCTGTATCTTCACAATACAATGTCCTTCAGACCTGCAAACCCCTCCGCAGCGTCTCATGAAATGAGGGCATGTGACACTGTGGATGGTGACCCGCTCGTCGGAAGGGGACGTTAAGCTCAGCTGCCCGCGGGGGGGTGTAGGCAATGTGCCGGCGCCAGGATTCACCCTCTCCCTTCCTTTCACCCAAAACATAACAAACCTCAGCACTGCACTGTACGACAACTCGTCACAGTCATTCATACGATACAGATACAAACTAGACATTTCATATCAGGTAGAAGGGAGGCAACGGCAAACCACCTCCAATAGGACCTTGTCTAGGACGGCATCTGCACCTGTTACCTTACGTTCATTCCCTCAGTACAGAGAGGTCCACAAAAATGTAGACACTCTTTGATAGTATCTTTGGAACAAAATGACATATCGTTGCAATTCACGCGGTAGGTAGTCCATTGTTTTCTCAATAGATCTTAGCACGCGTTTCCCTGCTGATGACTTTGCAACAACTAATGAAGTTAAGGTTGTTGTCTGAGCAACGCAAGGCCTTATTGAAGTGGTACTGGAAGTACGAAAACATGATGGAGGTGCAACGGCAGTGGCGTAATGTATACGGAACACAGCCACCAACACGTAGTGTCAACAAGTTCAGCTTCCAGCGCTGCTGCGTTGCAGCATTCTACTACGCCACCTCAGAAATCTGCGAAGCAGGGTGTATCTGAAAGCGGAATAGGTCGATCAAGCCTACGACAAATTCTGAAGGCTGCAAAGTGGAAAGTGTATATTCCAAGATCGCTGCTCGCTATGAACGAGACGCAGAGCGCATCAAATCAACCGGTCAAACAGAGTATAACGAACCACAATTACAGAGAATCTTTGATCAATAGTAGATTACTATGCTAAGCATGTTTGACGAAATTTGCGGTTCCATCATTTTTCAGCTGTGCTTCATCTAAAATTGCAGATATGAAGTACAAGAGGCGGAGCTATGGGATCAGTGTATTTTAAGGAAATAGTTATCTAAATTTCACACTTCCGAGTTTTTCTATAATACTTTGTAACATTATTTTTATTTTCGATTTTAAAAAAGTCAATTATTCTATAAATTCCATTTGCTTTAATTGTCTATAAATGGCATGTATTTCGTTCGCACTTTACAATATTTTAGTTAAGAAATTTCTCTTAACTTTTTATTATCTATTAAATCAGAAACTGTACAGTTTTCCGAAAGCAAATTCCATTTTTCAGAAGAAGGAGTCATATGAGACGAAATATAAAATATTATTTTTTTTTTTATAAAACTCCATTTCAGAATTATGCGCAATAATACATAATTAATTTTATTATTATAAATTTTACTTATCTGAAGAGGCGAGTTACCTTTGTAACTGTTCACTCAAGCATGTAGAAAATTAAGTACGAATGTTAATTTGACTAACTGCCGATTTGGAACGATCTAGAACTTCATCCTGTACTATTTCTTTTTTCATACACGCAAAAGGTAAGTCAGTCTTTGTCTGTGGCTCGTGTGGTACCGTCTTCGTTTAGATGCCGAGTTGTAACTTAGCTCTTGTGTTATGGGCAGAATGCGGACCAAGAACGACCATTTATGTTAGAAACTCTAATTTGTACTGAAACTGCATTGGAAATGTTTTACGCATTTGTTGAGTGAGGACAGTGTTAAGTGTGAAATCTGTGTATGATCGAAAGAAGCTTCTCTTTTATGATGTGCAGAAAACTGGTGCATAAATTTCATTGTTTTACCATGTCTGGATGGCAATAAAAGAATATCTTCATTAATGTTCGGCAAACCTGGACTTTTATATCATCCCCTGGGCAAGAAGAAGTTTGGAGCCACAAATACATTCATGAAATAACACGAGCAATTAAACTTTTTGCTCATCACATCATCCAGTTTTAGAGCTGTTTTTTAACACTGCAGTTTCTCGTACTATATAACTAATGCGTTACACAGCTATGTGACTATCTGAAAAATGTAAATGATTATCGTCAAATTTCTTAACAGTGACTTGTAAATGACATATAGAGAGCAGGAGTGTTAGAGCGGGCAAAGGCAGATTAAATACAACGCAGGCCACGGTTTTATAAAATCCGAAAATGAAACTTTAGTGACTGCCCACTAGTTTCCAAGTATACTGATGATAAAATCGTATCCTAATGTTTCTTCTCACAGTTGAACTATTTGCTGTTTAAGTACGGGATTCCCTGTACGGAAAACATAGGCGATAAGGCAACGGTGATGAGTCTGAAAGTTTAAAAAACAACGTGTGTCTTGAGTTTCTCCCAGCGTTGAGCACCAACACAGAGATCCAGCCGTACATCAGAGCATTATTATTTCGCCAAAACAGTAAACAGTATCCTTAGTATGAAACTTCCTGGCAGATTAAAACTGTGTGCCCGACCGAGACTCGAACTCGGGACCTTTGCCTTTCGCGGGCAAGTGCTCTACCATCTGACCTACCGAAGCACGACTCACGCCCGGTCCCACAGCTTTACTTCTGCCAGTATCTCGTCTCCTACCTTCCAAACTTCACAGAAGCTCTCCTGCGAAACTAGCAGAACTAGCACTCCTGAAAGCTTCTGTAAAGTTTGGAAGGTAGGAGACGAGATACTGGCAGAAGTAAAGCTGTGGGACCGGGCGTGAGTCGTGCTTCGGTAGCTCAGATGGTAGTGCACTTGCGCGCGAAAGGCAAAGGTCCCGAGTTCGAGTCTCGGTCGGGCACACAGTTTTAATCTGCCAGGAAGTTTCATATCAGCGCACACTCCGCTGCAGAGTGAAAATCTCATTCCAGTATCCTCAGTATGTTCAAACAAGTTCATCATAAAGTACTTTAAAGTACGTAGCTTGACCAAGAAACTATGTTAAGAAACTGTATCGCGGGCAGCTGACAGCTGAACACGAGGACTCGTGACTTCAGACTCTAACTCCCGAGGTAAGTGGTATTTCATGTGCTCTTGTCGCAGACTCCGACATTTACTTGTTACAATACACCTCGCCACTTGGTG
This sequence comes from Schistocerca piceifrons, assembly GCF_021461385.2. Lineage (NCBI taxonomy): Eukaryota > Metazoa > Arthropoda > Insecta > Orthoptera > Acrididae > Schistocerca > Schistocerca piceifrons. The sequence continues at coordinate 549,150,298 of NC_060142.1, read as the reverse complement.
TTTATAATAGATAGTAACAATTTTCCATGATGATAATAAAACGCTCTGACAATCTAGTACTTGCGATGTGTCCTCCCCCCGTTAGCTGAGTGGTAAGGGTGGCGGAATGCCACGGCAAGGGTCCCGGGTTCGATTCCCGGCTGGAGCAGCAGATTTTCTCCGGTCAGGGACTGGATGTTGTGTTGTCCTTATCATCATTTCATCCCCATCTTTGACGCGCAAGTCGCCCAATGTGGCGTCGAATTCAATAAGTGCTCGCCCTCGGCGGCCGAACTTCCCCGCATGGGGGACTCCCGGCCCTCTATGCCGTACGCTCATTTCCACTTGCGATGTTATACATACAACTGTTTGCACTACAATAGTCAACTAAGCGGGTTGGCCCGTGAATTTTCCATCAAACAGCGTATTGCATTCTCCAATGATTGCCTTGTGTATGCGTATATCTGTATACTAGCCCAATCCCATTAGCATAAACTACGTGCTGAAATACAAAATCAGCAGTCCCAACAGACCTAACTGCGCTTGCTGGCTGCTGATTCCCCTCTGGTATTCTCTAGTAACTGTATCCGTGTCACAGTCTCCGGCTTCTGCAGATGACTCTCTACACAGTGCGTACAAATTGCATAGCACATCACAATTTATCGGATTAGCGAAAATAAACATCAGACACTTTACAGATCTACGTTTAGGTTTCATTATTCACAAGTCGTTTTTCGTGCGTCCATACACCGACCACTACTTTCTTATGAATATACTGAAAAGTCGCAATAAACGTTTTTGTCAGTTTTTTTCGACTCAATAAAATACTTTAGCGGAGAAGGGCCGAAAGAAGAAAAGTTTCGTTGGAGGCCAGAACTGACGGACAGACCCGTAATGGCCGGTGCGTCTTGAGCGTGAAAAGTTCTCTAGAAATAAATTTTCTTTCTTGTCAGTGACACGTACGGTGTAAAAATATATTCTTTCCGGGGATTTCAAGCAGCTGTTGCTTCCACGCTGAAAGCCTGGTGCTTTGTTAATAAGTTATACTTAAAACTTAGTACACGTCGCTAGTCATGACAATGTTCGTTCATATTGGCACTTCTTCAGCAGGCTTAATCAGACCGTAGTGCCAAAGCCCAGTTTGTTGTGACCGTTTATCGTCAGAAGATATGATGCAAAACTTAGAACGCTGTTAAGCCTATACTGCAAAATTTGACAGTAAATTTTAAACACTGCCGACTTTTGTATCGTTATGAAAATGTATTTCAGTTAATTAATGCAGGGTTCTTCCGTATTTATTTGAATACGTGTTTCTGTTACAATTACTTCTTCTTTCTTTCTTTTCCATATCGTTTATCCCGTCTAGTAGGAGGTCTGCGTTTTCGGCATTTGGCAAATTTTGTTTTATTATTTACCTTTGTGCTCGGGTGCACCTCCCGACAGCCGGCCGGTGTGGCCGAGTGGTTCTAGGCGCTTCAGTCTGGAACCGCGCGGCCGCTACGGTCGCAGGTTCGAATCCTGCTTCGGGCATGGATGTGTGTGGTGTCCTTAGGTTAGTTAGGTTTAAGTAGTTCTAAGTTATAGGGGACTGATGACCTCAGATGTTAAGTCCCATAGTGCTCAGAGCCATTTGAACCTTCCGACAACACAGTCGTCAAAGCAACCTAAGCGAGGGAAGTATTGTGCACCATCCGTCTGTAAATCGGATAAAATTTGTTCTGTGTGTTATCCCATTTTAACTGTGTGTGTACCGCCCACACTGCGGTGGAAGTTGGGAACCAGTTCAGTATTTGCCTAACCGAATGTAGGAAAATCTCGCTTACAATTACTTCTCACTCAAATGCGAATTTGATTTTCGGTTTTCCTCCCCTCGTTGGTCACCGACTTTCGTCTTTGGTGGTAGACGCCACCATAAATCATTTGCCTTTAAAGAGACCTGTATTTGTATGTTGATGTTGAATGCAACAGAGCGAGACGTCTAGTGGCTGCAAATACAATTGTCAAAATAAATGTTGCGTATTTCCGAAACTTTAAAACTGAACGCTTTGATCCAGAAGCATGATATGATATCAATTAATTGGCTTGTTTGTAGCTTACTTCTAGTGGAAACAGTCCATGTTTCTACCGTGAGGGAGCAGTATGTGCAGCCTACGGCAGGTGTACCACCTGTTAACATTGTAGCACATGTTGCGTGTTTCATTACCTGAGTTGTGTTTCTTCAGGATGGTGCGTACAGCAATAAATACGATCAGAGTCGCCGTATAGTCATTCAAATGGAGCAGCGAATGAGACAGGCGGACGTCGCAGTGAATGTCACTGAGTCAAAATACTGTCTCTAGAATCTGGAATAAGTTCCTAGCGACGGAATCAATTGAGGATCGGCACAGAAAAGGCCGCGGAGGGAAAAAAAGAAAAAAAAAGACAGTTGTGAAGGACTGATATTGTAAGTAGCCTGTTCAGATTTTTATGTTGGTAACGCCACTTAGCACACTCTATTAAAATCGCTGACTGCCCCGTGCGCAGTCTGTGGCTTGTTGGACTCGTTGTTGGAAGTTTTTCGCCAGTGTAGTGTTGGGCAGTTGGATGTGAACAGCGCGTAGTGCTGGGCAGTTGGAGGAGGAGGAGATTAGTGTTTAACGTCCCGTCGACAACGAGGTCATTAGAGACGGAGCGCAAGCTCGGGTGAGGGAAGGATGGGGAAGGAAACCGACCGTGCCCTTTCAAAGGAACCATCCCAGCATTTGCCTGAAGCGATTTAGGGAAATCACGGAAAACCTAAATCAGGATGGCCGGAGACGGGATTGAACCGTCTTCCTCCCGAATGTGAGTCCAGTGTGCTAACCACTGCGCCACCTCGCTCGGTCGCAGTTGGAGGTGAGTCGCCAGCAGTGGTGGATGTGGGGAGAGAGATGGTTCTAATGGCTCTGAGCGCTATGGGACTTAACTTCTGAGGGCATCAGTCCCCTAGAACTTAGAACTACTTAAACCTAAGTAACCTAAGGACATGACACACATCCATGCTCGAGGTAGGATTCGAGCCTGCGACCGTAGCGGTATCGTGGTTCCAGACTGTAGCACCTAGAACCGTTCGGCCAACCCGGCCGGCTGGGGAGAGAGATGCCAGAGTTTTGAGATATTAATATGAGCGGACGACCTGGACGTGTGTGCGTCAGAAAACGGAAATTTGTTAAACTTGATGTCAAAAATTTATATATATATATAATGACTTTTGAACATTATTAAGATAAATACATTGTTTGTTCACTATCAAAATCTTTCATTTGCTAACTATATACCTATTAGTAGTTAGTGCCTTCAGTAGTTAGAATCTCTTATTTAGCTGGCAGTATTGGCGCTCGCTGTATTGCAGTAGTTGGAGTAACGAAGATTTTTGTGAAGTAAGTGATTCATGAAGGGCATAGGTTATTGTTAGTCAGGGCTATTCTTTTGTACGGATTATTGAAAGTCAGATTGCGTTGCGCTAAAATATTGTGTGTCAGTTTAGTGATGATCAGAGTAAGTAAAGAAATGGCTCTGAGCACTATGCGAGTTATCTTCTGAGGTCATCAGTAGCCTAGAACTTAGAACTAATTAAACCTAACTAACCTAAGGACATCACACACATCCATGCCCGAGGCAGGATTCGAACCTGCGATCGGAGCGGTCGCTCGGCTCCAGACTGTAGCGCCCAGAACCGCACACCCATCCGACCGGCCAGTAAGTAAAGAGAAAACAGCCTCAGTTTCACTCTGAAGTTTGAAAATCAAGTAACGTAAAAGTTTTACGAGCACAGTCATTCTTTACATACAAAGCGGAAGTTTCAATATCTGCGTATGACAGCAAGTAGTCAGACCCTCAACGCAATGGTACACGTCTGCGGTGGCAGTTCCAAACAGCTACAGAATTGCAGGTGTCAATGTGGACGATACGAAAAAGGCTCCATGAGCAGGGTTTAGTGCCAGAAGAACTCTCAAGGCTCCTCCTCTAAAATGGGTTGGGAGAGGGGCTCGTGCCGCATCGACACGAAACCACCCTTTGTGGACTAGGCAGCAGTGGGACACAACGCTCTCTTCTGATGAGGCACGTATCAGTCTCCACCCTGGCAATACTGATATTAGTGTGTGGAGGCAACGAGGACAATGTTTGCGCCCTAATTGTATTCTAGAGAGCCACCCTTTAGTCCCATTTTGGGGTGCAATCACGTATGGCCGCAGGACACCCGTTGGACCGATGCATAGGAAGATGTTCGGTGTGAAGTTTCGAGACGACGTCCTTGCACGCATTGCGGCTCCGCTTGGTGAACATATTGGGGCGGGATTCACGCTGATGGGCGGCAATGCATGCTTCCATCGTCACAATCTCTTGAACACCTTTCTAGTGGAGTATCAAAATAGTCAGATTGTAAGACGTGTATATTTCTATTGTCAAACCACAATTTATGAAAGATGTTTATATTTTATTAATAGGATTAAGTAGGAGTGATTAATGTTTGTCATGTTGGAAATAATTGTGGTAGCAGGGAATGTCTGCACCAAAGTATTCTTGGCAGGAGAGACCGCACTTTAGCGTTCTTAGGAAATCAGTAGTAAGCGAGAAGTGAAGCGAGTCGATATAAGGTCTGAAGCGAGAGGTTGAGAGGAGCGGTGTGCCTGCTGACCACCAGCTATGATTTACAAGAGATTATAAACGGATGTACACAGACATCAGCTAACTACTATCATAAGAGCAACTAATATTATTGAATTATTTTTTTTGAGAAACTCAAGGCTACTGTAGGTATATTTGCGCAATGCTAGTTGTAAGATTATTGTAAAAAGTAAGTCCCATTTGAAAGTTTTGTAAAATTATTTCATTCAGAATATAATTAACTTTTGCGAGCAATATTGCATTACTGATTATAATCCATCCCAAAAACCATCAACGTAAAACTTTGCAAAATTTTATTGTTGTCAAGAAAAAGTTTAACTATGAATGACGTAACTTCAGTCAAATTAATTAAAGAATAACGTCATCTTTGCTATTAAAGAATAACGTCAGCTTTGGTAATAAACACAGCCACTTATTAGGACAGCCCACCAGCAGCTAATAGAGTATAGTAAAACAGAGTAAGTACATTCATGTCGCAGGTCGATGTAGCAGTCAGATGGCGATCCAGTAACAGTAAAAAAGGTAAGGAACAGTTTTGTGCTATTGCAGGTAACGACTGAGGGCCACGACGACGACACATTCTATGTTTCGTCGAAATAATCAGAAAATCACTTTTAATAAGCAGCATTTAAATTTGTATGCTAAGGTTGAGAGAGAGAATAAATTTCAAAGGGAAGATTTCATTTGTTATTATTAAGCAAGAGTTAGAAATCCTAAGGGATGGTTTCATAGGTTATTGTAGAAGGGAAGGTTGCGTAACAAAAGAGATATAGAGGAGACGGGAGGGTTTCAAGATGGAATGTCCCCGAAATCCTCCATATCTCAACTGCACTGAAAATGCATGGTCCATGCTCAAAAGAGGGGTCGGCAATCGTCCAGTCCCACCAGAGACCCCGTAGAGGCCGCTGTGTGGCAATGGAGCAATATCCCACTGACTTAACTAGACAAATTGATAAGGAGTATGTATAACCGCATTCACAGTGTCTCTGGTTGCGAGAAGGGTCAACTGGTTCTAAACAATGTGATACGCAATGTGACAGTGAGAAGAAACTGTAGTGTCTGCAGTGGCATCTATTGTGAGAATTTGCTTTTGCTTGTGTTTATCAAGTGGAAATGTTCATTTTCTTGTGACTGCATCTGACAGAAGAAAACCAGTTTAGTTTCCCATTACGTCTCGGATTCAAATAAAGCAATATACAACATCTGTTTAGACCTCTGCAGCTCGGATAAAATGCAACGGCAAACAGCTGCCACGCCATCGATCGAACACATTTCGAACAGATGGGGTGTTACCCGATAAATTAGCAGCGGTAAACTGGTAGGGGTGGCGAGATATGAGCAGTCGATAAGCAACTTTGGCAGCAAACGAGCACAAACGCCTCTCTGTCGGTCTAATGTGAAGAGTTGCGTGAGTGTGATTTGTCCACTGCGTCGCTGATGTTCAATTATTGTGCACTGTGCGGATGAAATGTATGAAAATGAATACCAGTTAGTCGATTTTCACATGACGAACTATAAAAGCCTTTATAACATTATCTACCAAGCAATTAACAGTATGAAAGTAATATATCTGTTCACGATAGGCAGAAGAATACAATAAATTTGCATCGGAAGATTTTTACTACATATGATGAGTGAGAAGGGCGTTTGAAAATTTAAAAAATTTTCGAAATAATTATGGAAGATTAATAACGATCATATCTGGAGAATTAATTTTACATAACTGACAAGACCAATACAATAATTTTGCAGTTTATTAAGCAATTCTACCCAAAGAGAGGAAGTGACGGGTTTAAGATATACATCCTTACCTGCTTATTTTTACAAAGCGGCAAGCAAAGTCTATAATCAATAATAAAATTTGTGCGAGCCATAATTCAGTAATAGCACCTCGGCTGCAACAAATGATCTGTGGAATAACGTTGGAGCAGCATAACTCTGTACGTTTCCACAACTACAAAGAACTTTTCTCGTCCCTTAGGTTAATTCTGCGAGAGCTTAAGAAGAACCTATGATAATTGGTGAAGAGAGTAGATCACGAATACAGGAGTTAGACAAAAAAAAACGAAACACCGCGAGAGACGCATACTTGAACAGATTCTAACCAAGCCTATAGGGTGAGCTGTTGTATTTGACCACCAACGGCACTTGTGCAACCGCTGTCTGCAGATCTCTGATTTACATGACGCTATACTTTTGTGTCGTGTCGTGTAAACCAGAGGTCTACGGACATCGGTTATTTAATATTGACTCCTATTACGACTGCACGAAAGATTGGATTCCTGCCAGTTTGCGTTGGTGAAGGAGTCTAAATACGGTAAAAAATGGAAATGTCGTGTGGCTAGGGCCTCCCGTCGGGTTGACCGTTCGCCTGGTGCAGGTCTTTCGATTTGACGCCACTTCGGCGACCTGCGCGTCGATGGGGATGAAATGATGATTAGGACAACACAACACCCAGTCCCTGCGCGGAGAAAATCTCCGACCCAGCCGGGAATCGAACCCGGGCCCTTAGGATTGACAGTCTGTCACGCTGACCACTCAGCTACCGGGGCGGACTAAATACGGTGTAATGGAATACCGAAACCTGGCTGCGTTAGTAAATTAAATGCAAATGAGAGGGATGCAGGTGTTTTAATTTTCATTTCAGTGCTCTGTGTTGTTGTGAGTGCGCTATGTCGAAGCTAAGTGAATTCGAACGTGAGCAAATTGTTGTTGGTTGTATGGTGCGTGGTACCGTAACCGAGGAAGCCGAAGTGTTTTGTGTTTCGAGAGGCACCGTTTCGAAGATTTATCCCGAATGCAGTGATAGTGGAAAAAACATCATCCGCTAAGTTACAACGTTTTCAGTGACCGTGACAGACGGTCACGGAAGTGGACTGAGACGAAACATAAGGGGACGTCAGCTGCAAAAGTAATCCCAAAAGTGAATGTCGCACTCGCGAGTCCTGTCAACATCACAACAACACGAAGCTGGAAATTGCAGGACGAGCTGCAATTTCAGAATCAATCATCGGTGATGCAAGCGTCCACAACAAGAAAATGTGGTGCGGTAACCGTAAAACCTGGACTATGGATCAATGGAAGAAATTCGTTTGTTCGGATAAGTCCTGTTTCACACTAACTTCTGGCCGAGTTCATGTCCCAAGAGTGGAACATGGCAGGGGTTAGGTGATGATTTGGACAGCCGTATTGTGGTTTTCCATGGACCCCATGGTTACTCTGCAACGAAGGATTATGTGACCACTTTGGCTAATCGGGTCCATCTCATGGTAGAATGTTTCTTACCAAATGGTGATGCTGTGTTCTAAGACTACAGACCGATGTTAACACAGCTCGTTTCGTCCACAGCTGGTTTAGAGGGCACGTGAAAGCATTGTCGCATCTCCCCTGGCTACCACATACACCAGATCTCAGTATTATTTAACCTTTGTGGTCTACTTTGGAGAGAAGGCTGCGTGATCGCAACGTAATTCCACCATCGTGAACTGAACTAGCCACTATTTTGCAGGGATAATGGTATAAGAGTCCCTTGGAAACAATGCAGGACGTGTACTTCCCCAGTCCAAAACGTCTCGTATCTGTTGTTTTCAACGGTCTTCCTACGCCATATTGGACATGGTAATGTGTCGGTTTTTGGTGTTTCCATATTTCTGTCGACACTCCGTGTATCCATGAAGAAATGTTATGGAAGCTATATCTGTAAACAGTGACCACTCCGAACCGACGTAATTAACACGACGAGGAGGATTTAAATCCACTCCTACTCCATTCGGCCGCTTAATCCTTGTGTATTATCGCGAGATTTTATGGCAGACTAGAAGGTAACACCACAGAGAGGGAAGAGGTTCAGGACACCACCGATTCAAAAAAAAATGTTCGAATGTGTGTGGAAGGTCATCAGTCCCTAAGCTTACACACTACTTAACCTAAATTATCCCAAGGACAAACATACACACCCATGCCCGAGGGAGGACTCGAACCCCTGCAGCGCCCCTAAACCGCTCGGCTAATCCCGCGCGGCCCACCGTATTCCCAGTGAGATGGAAATCAACGGTTACGGAGCATAACTAACGATAACCAGCGATCTGAAAATGGAAAAGGCATTGCAAAGAAACTCATTAAACACAAACAGATTATTTCCCATGACATGTAATGATCCTTAAAGGAAGTATTATCACTGTCATTCTTTGTTTCACAAAAATCTCGAGAAGTAAAGTAGCCCTTTGTTGCAATTTCCGGACGAAGATAACTCTGTTAAGAGGGGAATAAACGGGGCTAACGTTCTACCAATGTCAAACGTTCGTATGCTATAGGGAACTGGAGGTTTCTGGCAAAAAGAACACAGCATGTCACTCTTAAGAGAGAGAAATCTTCAGGCGTAAAAGTAGCTTCTGGCTTATCCCATGGAAGCTACCACGACCATTACTTTTCTACGTATACAAGTACTCGGTGGTTAACGTCGTAAGTTTCATGCCTTCTTCCGTGGATGATGCTAGTGTATACAGAGACGTCGCAACACTGGAAAATTCTAGCGAAATGCAGGAAGATCTGCAGAGGATCGATGTATGGTTCAAATGGCTCTGAGCACTATGGCACTTAACATCTGAGGTGATCAGTCCCCTAGAACTTAGAACTACTTAAACCTAACTAACCTAAGGACATCACACACATCCATGCCCGATGCAGGATTCGAACCTGCGATCGTAGCAGTCGCGCAGTTGCAGACTGAAGTGCCTAGAACCGCTCGGCCACCACGGCCGGCGAATCGATGTAGATTTAGAGGTTATTGTCAGCAGGAATTACTGAAGAGTACAGAAAGACAGCGGCGATTAATGATCTGGTCATTCTAAAACAATAATAGCGGCGTCAACGTATGTCATTGCTATCAACAGCTGAATACTCGTAGATACGCCTGAATTACTACGGGGAATGCACTGAGAGAAATTGTCTACCGAGGCTTGAAATGAAATCAGCTGCTAACAGTGGTCTACGGTTACACGCGATTATGGTGGGTTTATCTGAGTGAACTGTAGAACAGACGAAACATTTGTGTGTGTGTGTGTGTGTGTGTGTGTGTGTGTGTGTGTGTGTGTGTGTGTGTGAAGGTGGAGTTAGTATTTGATAGTTTTAGCTGTGTGGGACACATTAGTAGAGACGATAAAGGTATTACTGGAGGATATGAATTGTGGGAAATAAATGAGAGAAGATAGGTTCTAGGATTCTGCAATACGTTTCAGTTGATTATAATAAACAAAATAACAGGAGCTATTGGAAGATATGTTCTGGGCTAGAACATCGTTAGACAAAGACTTATTATCATTGTATGTAATATTTAAAACCTTGATGAGGAATCTATCCTTTAATCTTATTCGATGCAGGGTAGGCCAATAAGTACACTACTTTATATGTTGTTTCGTCTTAAACGAACTAGAATATGATAATTATCACATCTGATTCTTGCTTGCTAACAGGGGCAGATTTTGGAAGCGATCTTAGAAGCATTTTGTCACCTACCTGAAACTCTTGCATTCTGGTCAATTTCTGTCAAAATAAATCTTCCTTATGTAAGCATCTTCTTTTAGTTAAACCATGGTTTATTGGATCGTTTCCTCCTAAGATTCTTCATCTGTTGGAATGCAGGAAAGTAGAACTATCCATTCATTCGTTTCCTTTTTTCTAAGCAATATTTCAGTAGGTATGTGTAAGGTACAAGTATGAGGAAGACTATTTACTATCTGTTCAAAGGGCGTTATGTATTCAACCCACTTAATCTGTGGATTGGCGGTATAATTGCCAATGAACCGGTTAAATCCTCTGAAAATCAACATTACTGGGTTCACTTCTGGGTGAAATTTTGAGATTAAAATAAGTTTAACTTGTTATTCACTGAGGAATGACTTCCACTTCGCACTGGTGAAGTTATAAGCATTATCCGAGAGTATATTATCACGCTTACCAATTCTTGGTATGTAGTCATTGTCTATTCTCTTCTTAATACTTGATGACAGGGACTACAATAGCTCTTTTTCTTGCATATATTCAGATATATTTTTAGTAGATATTATATAATGCTACCAAATACTTTACTCCACCTCATACTTGACGTAGGGGATCAGAGACGTCAATAGACACAATTTCACTGGTTTGAATGGCATGATTGAGGGTAATTTCATCTGGCAGCATCTCTTTAACAATTTGGCTTTTTGACAAATTATACAAGTTCTCAAAAGTTGGTGCACTCGTCGACACATGTTCAGAAAACAGCAACGAAAGCTAATATTTTATGTACATCAAACTGTCCCCATGCATAATGAGTGGACCAAATTCAACTAGCTTGACAAATGGAAAGGCCCCCACCGTGAAAAACACGACCACATCATAACACCATCATCTCCGAATTTTACTGTTGGCGCTACACACGATGGCAGGTGACGTTCACTAGGAATTCGCCATACCGACACCCAGCCATCGGATCTCCACATTGTGTACCGTGATTCGCCACTCCACACAACGTTTTTCCACTGTTCAATCGTCCAATGTTTACGCTCCTTACACCAAGCGACGTGTCGTTTGGCATTTACTGGCGTGATGTGTGGCTTATGAGCAGCCGATCGACCATGAAATCCAAGTTTTCTCACCTCCTGCATAACTGTCATAGTACTTGCAATGGATCCTCATGCAGCTTGGAATTCCTGTGTGATGGTTTGGATAGATGTCTGCCTATTACACATTACGACCCTCTTCAACTGTCGGCGGTCTCTGTGAGTCGGCCTGTACGCTTTTGTGCAGCACGTGTCCCTTCACGTTTCCCCTTCAATATCACATCGGAAACAGTGGATCTAGGGATGTTTAGGAGTGTGGAAACCTCGCGTACACACGTATGACACAAGTGACACCCAATCACCTGACCACGTTCGAAGTCCGTGAGTTCGTGAGTTCCGCGGAGCGCCCCATTCTGCTCTCTCACCATATCTAATGACTACTGAGGTCGCTGATATGGAGTACCTGGCAGTAGGTGGCAGAAAAATGCACCTAATACGAAAAACGTATGTTTTTGGGGGTGTGCGGATACTTTTGATCATATAGTGTACGTGAGTCATCTGTCGCTATACAGTAATCTTCAGACGTACTGGGCGGTGTAAGAAGCTACTGGAGCATGTTTAATAGTATCAATGGATACCTGGCTATTCTTTGACCAAAATTAACGTGTATTCTTCCTAAATAAACTTAAAATTGCTTCTCTGTTAATAAATGATTGGGACGATGAGCCTAAAAAACGAGGCTATTTCTACGAATGCTTTGAACTGCTTTTTGTGCTACGTGGTTGGAAATTTTTTAGGGCACAAATTGATTGAGTATCTGGCAATACTACTGTCAGTGAGATTGCATGACCGAGAAGTTGATCTTGTCTATAGCAAATTTTACTTTCTGGAGATTTGCAGTACCCCTGCCTCCAGAATTTTTTTGTAATAGTCCCAAGTGTATGTTGCTATAAGGAAATCACCAACATGTAAAGTTCCTTTGTCCCAGAACTGTGTCTAGGTCAATAATGAAAACTCTTGCATTTACATTTAACACAAAGGGTAATACACGAAATGGATAACTTCTCCGTGAAAATAAACGTGCAGTGTACTTGTGAGAATCTTCTGTAAGAGGAATCTAACAATATGAGGTTTCGGATCAACAACGGGGAAAAATTTCACGCTGTAAATCTTCCGTATGTGTTCGTCTAGGTTCTCTGGTCCAGTGGGAACAAGGGCAATAATTTGGTTTATCACTCTAGCTTGAAGCACAAGATGAACGTTACCACCAGGCTTAGCTACTGCCAAGAATGAACTACTATATGGTGACAATGATGATTCTATTATTTCCCATAACAACACCTTACATGTTGCTTTTGTGACTGCCTCTCTTTTGAACCACAGAATGAAATGGATGGAATGGCAGTACGTTTCGTGAGGAACTACCTCCATATGATATTCATATTCTATGATGAATCCCGTTTTTTCAGTGACTACATCTGTGTATTTTGATAATAAATCACTTAGTTCAGCAAGTTAAGGCACACAGATTCGAATACTTTCTCTTTGATATAAGCCTCTTTAGCTTTCATATCGTTGTAATGAAGCTGTTGATTTATGGTCATTGAATGAAATGAGTGACTGCCAATATGCAGCACTTTTGTTCCAATAAACTTCAGCTTTAGCTTTTGGTAGGAGTTGCCATGTTTGGTTTTTGTTTTATTGAATCTAATGTAACATCTTTCCCATCAATACACATGTAGCATTTACCACAACAGAGGTCAATTTTTAACGCCCCTCTGACGTAAAAATTGAATGTACAGGATGCAATTCAGTGTTAAACTTCGCCCTGTGTGTGATCATTACTTAACTGTTCATGTGTTATCTTTCGAAGGCGACAGTGAGGAGCAGCTCAGCATTTGCTTAACGGAGTGTGGAAAACCGCCAAAAAACCACGAGGGTGACCAGTGCACCAGCCACGGCCGTTAATCCGCTGGGCGGATTCGGTCAGCGTCGTACTCGCCTTCCTTGCTCGGAAGCTAGCGTGTTTGTTACGCTATGTGAACAGCTCCGATCGGACTTCTGTGGATCAGCTGATCCACAGTGCGTCTCATACCAGAGCCATCTCTACCACGATTGAATTGGTCACTGTGCCTCCTTAATGCGACACGAGTGCCCTAATCTACGTACTGACCATAACTGAGATCAACTAGATGACCCGACAGGGCTAGCCACCTTTCACAGTCATGAAAGGCGGCTAGTAAAAGTGGCCAATTCAATGACCACTGTAGGATTGACAGTTATTAGGCTTGCTGTTGTTTGCAATGTAGTTTTGCATGCTTTATTTCGAGGTGAAGGAGCTGTGGTTATGTTGGAAAGTGTTTTCCTCAAGGCCACCCAAGGTTGGTATTAGGTTCAGTGGCTGGTGGCGACGTAGATAGCGAAATAGCCACCTTGCGAAGGGCTAAGCTCAGGAATGCTGGGCGAAGGGCGAAGAGTCTCGGTCGCGGCTTCCCCCTGCGGGTAGACCGGTGGTGTACGGACCCCAGCAATGCCACAGCTGTCACAGGTAGCCCAGAAAATGCTTTTTTCCATCAACCTTCCACAGAACACCTTTCTGGACAGAGCAGACAAGAGGGATCTGCGTTTTCGAAGATGTGGGAAGAAGACGGAGATTCGAGTTTCTGAGGTTGTGAAGAGAGAACGAGGATAGCGATTAGACTACCGGAGAGGAGTCGTAATCAGACTGCTGGAATTGTGTGGCAGCCACAAAGCCCACCGTACACATGGGATTAGGTGCAAGAGAACTCAGGTCGATTTTTGGTTTGTTGCCGTGAGGTAAATCTGAGCAAATTTTCTAATAGCCTAGGCTCGTGAAGCGTTCGATTTGAAGACGCAGTTCCGGCCCCGGCAACGAGCAGCAGAGATTGGGGTACGTCAATCGAGTTATCGCTGTGGCACCCATTCACCGCACTGCAGACTTCCAACGGTGCACGATAGACATTACGCTGCTCCGGCTTGACAGGTATATTGGAAGTGAACTGCTCACCGTGTACCGCGTTCGCCCCTGCAAACAGCAGCAGTCGTACCTCGACGTATGATCTCTGTCAGTTCAGTGAATTACAGTCAGGTTACGTTATCCAGACTCGAATCGGGAACAGTGGTGTAGGATTCCACTCATTCCCGACTATGTCAACTGCAATGTAGCAATTTTCATGTTCTTTCTAATTACGTGTTATCACGTTGACTCGTCATATTTCACTCTTGTACAAGTCTTAACAACAATAAATCTGTGTAATCACCCTCAGCATTTTCAATTTCAGAGCCTATAGCCCTTTTTTAATATAATTTATGTGGGAGGTAGTTGAAGTGGAGGAGAATTACGTCTAATTCGGCTTCACCATTAGGGACAAAATACACTGAAGCGCCAAAGAAAGTGGTATAGGCACGCATATTCAAACGCAGAGATATGTTAACAGGCATAATACAGCATCGCGGTCAGCAACGCCTATGTAACACAACAAGTGCGATGATGATGATGATGATGTATGGTTTGTGGGGCACTCAACTGTGCGGTCAGTAGCGCCTGTACAAAGTCCCAATTTTTACACAGTCCATTTTTTTTTTACAGACCAATCTAGTCACTGTCACAAATGATGCTGATGATGAAATGATGAGGACAACACAAACACCCAATCCCGAACAGAGAAATTCCCCAACCCGGCCGGGAATCCAACCCGGGACCAGGTGATCCAGAGGCAGCAACGCTAGACACTAGACCACGAGCTGCGGACACAAGAAGTGTCTGGCGCAGTTGTTAAGATCAGTCACTGCTGTTACAATGGCAGCTTATCAAGGTTTAAGTGACTCTGAACCTGGTGTTATAGTCGGCGCCCGAGCGATGGGACACAGCATCTCTGAGGTAGCGATGAAGTGGGGATTTTCCCATACGACCATTTCACGAGTGCACCGTGAATATCAGGAAATCGATGAAACATGAAATATCCGACATTGCTGGGGCCGGAAAAAGATCCTGCAAGAACGGGACAAACGACGACTGAAGAGAATCGTTCAGCGTGACATAAGTGCAATCCTTCTGCAAATTGCTCCAGATTACATTGTTGGGCCATCAACAAATGTCAGCGTGTCAATCATTCAACGAAACATCATCGACATGAGCTTTCGGAGCTGAAGGTCCACTCCTGTACCATTGATGACTGCACGACACAGAGCTTTTCGCCTCGCTTGGACCTGTCAAGACTGACATTGGACTGTTGATGACTGGATACATGTTGCCTGGTCAGACGAGTCTACTTGTAATGGTGTGGGGCGTGTGCAGTTGGAGTGATGTGGGACCCCTGATACGTCTACATACGATTCTGACAGGTGACACGTACGTAAACATTCTGTCTGATCACCCACAGAACAAGAAAAAAGAGAAACGCAACTCCCGTGTTAAAAGTGGGAAACACAGACCGACAGCAGCGCCTCAAGTGATATGGAGATGAACTAAAATATGAAAACATTGCGGGTTGCATCCCCCCCTAGTTTACTTACGTTGTAGGTCTTTATTTTACTTTTAATTCTGTTACCTTTTTTTTCTGGGCGTGCTATGTAATTATTTTGGCTGGCATCATAATAAAATAATTGAAACACAGCTTTAGCACACTGTACTACAGCAGAGAGAAACCTATTCAGTAATATTTTCAGTCTATTTTTGACGTTTGCGTCTGACAGACACAATCTGTTGTGTTGAATATCAAACTACTACAGACATATCAAAGTTATTTAAATAAACAAACGGAAACCACACTGCTTAATTCACGATAGAAGAGAATACATTTCATTTATAGGCTACGACATTATTTAATGAAAAATTAAATGTCTTCCCTTACAATTAATTGTGGACATTTTTCAGCAGGAAATCTCTTCAATTCCACGGTGAACTTTATGAATTTAAAGTAAAAAATCTGTTTATAATGAAGCTGAGTAGTATGTAAATATGAGACAAGTACAGAGACGACTGTAACCGAGAACCACAGACTTCAGTGCAGAGCAACACGATAGAATATTTGCCGGCCGCAGTGGCCGAGCGGTTCTAGGCGCTTCAGTCTGGAACCGCGCGACCGCTACGGTCCTGCCTCGGGCATGGATGTGTGTGATGTCCTTAGGTTAGCTAGGTTTAAGTAGTTCTAAGTCTAGGAGACTGATGACCTCAGCAGTTAAGTCCCATAGTGCTCAGAGCCATTTGAACCATTTGATAGAATATTTCAAAACAACCACCATTGGAGTTAAGACAGCTCTCATTGGTCAATTCCAGCTTCGTTTGACCCCTAGCGCCTCTAGTGGTCTGGAATGGAACTGCGTGGCTTGTTGCCTCTTCGCCCATATAGCTTTTACACCTGTGTGATCACCTACATCCATTGATGTCCAGTGTGCACTCCGACGGACTTGGGCAATTCCAGCAAGACAATGCGACACTCCACACGTCCAGAATTGCTATAAAGTGGCTACAGGAACACTCTTCTGAGTTTGAACACTTCCGCTGGCCACCAAACTCCCCAGACATGAACATTATTGAACATATCTGGGATGTCTTGTAACGTGCTGTTCAGAAGAGATCTCTAAACCCTCGCACTCTTACGGATTTATGGATAGCCCTGCAGGTTTCATGGTGTCAGTTCCCTCCAGCACTACTTCACATCGTGTTGCGGCGCTTCTGCGTGCTCACGGGGACTCTACCTGATGTTATGCAGGTGTACCAGTTTCTTTGGCTCTTCATTCTACTAATTAGCTGAAGTAAGATCCCCGTTGGGCGTAGTTTTACAGTGATGCTGTTGAAGGGTGACTCTTTCACGTAGAGTGCCACCCGACAGATTGAAACAAGGAGTGGCGTCCCCCATCATCAAAATCAACTCACACCACGGACGTTTTGTAAAGTGCGTTGGCAACCTCTGCTACAGAGGCAGGTCGTGCCGGACTGATGGGACCAATATACTCGGAACGTGTCTATCACGAGCAGCATCCGTCCTAGAAACAGCCCTGCTGAAATAATCCATGGAATCGACCTTCTGCCAAGCAAAACAGTCCTCGCTAAAAGGCCGGCGAAGAAGCTCAGTTGGCGGCGCGACTGAAATAAACAGAACAGCGTCTGGCACGGTTATTCCGAGCGCACGCAGTTATTCTGAGCAAGCTGTGCTGTTCTCGCTGCGCTGATTCGCAGACTCGTCGAGGAACAGCACGGGCGAAGAACTGCCGGCTTCTTTCGTAAAACTCTCGCCACTGTCTGTGGTTCTGAGAGGAAGGTCTCTCACGTAGCGCAAGATGACAAGAAACGCCCCGCGGAAGTGCGGTGAGGATGCTGCAGTTCGCGACACCAAAATAGCACAACCGAAGAAGAACGGCATCAATAGTACAATCTGAAACTCTCCACACATTATGTTCAAGGTAATATTTAGCATGAGTACGGGACCGTAGAGGATATATATATATATATATCTCGCGCTTCACACGCGAATGGAAGGGGAACAAGCCCTAATAATGGGAGGTAAAAGGGGCCACGCACTTCAGAGTCGTTTGCATAGTACAGATGTAAACGTAGATATCTCTGTGGCACCACATGTATTTTAACTGTAATTAAGAATCGCAAGCACGCTGAACTATGATGTGCTTGCTAGTCCCACTAAAAACTATTTTAAAAAAATATGCGTATGATTAAAAATCAAACCACCCTATATGTATCTATTAGCCCATAGTTTTCTTTTCTTGTCGACTGATGACAATATTAGTAAGGAAAATGAAGTTGTGCCAGACAAAAAGGCTGCCTGCCAGCACGCCACCTAGACTGAGCTCGTTTCTGTATTTCTTTGCATAGTTTTGTTTTTTTCGGGTTTTAAAGCTTTCGTAGAATTTAGTGTCATATCGCCCGTCGCAGTGTGAACCTGCTCTTCTGCAGACAATTATTTAAATCACTTGTAGGGCTTCACTGGCAAGAGTGGCCTGCTTTCGTAGAGGATTCTCATGCGTTATTGCTGGTGGTACACTGAAGTCGGTCTTCGACAATAGGTCGAAACAAATCTGCGACAATAGATTATTGTGTCGCGTACTGGACTTATGACTTTTATGGGTGATAAACTGTAGCTGCTATCCGTTGTGAAGATACTCGTAGATGTCAGCCTTCCTTTATCTTCTAGTTTTCTCATTTCCTTTTGAAGACATTGTGCTTACAATGGGAAAAAATCGCAGCACTAAAAAGTAATTAATGTAGAGTAATAAAATTTCGGGAAACATTTGTCTAGGTGACATATTTAAACGATTAACATTGCAAGACCACAGATGAATGTAAGCGCGACGCAAATGTGACATGCTGGTACATCAAAAATCGGTGTAACCCGCCAGAACGTTGAATGCAAGCGTGCATGAATTGTGTTGTACAGGTGGCGGATGTCAATTTGTAACATAGAGCTCCGTGTCTGTTGGACTCGGTCGGTCAATACAGGGACGGTTAATGCTGGTTGTGGATGACGCTGGAATTGTCGTCCGACGATGTTCCATGAGTGTTCGACTGGAGATAAATCTAGCTGTCGAGCAGGCGAGGGCAACATGTCGACACTCTGTAGAGCTTGTACAGTTACAACAGCGATATGTGAGTGAGCGTTATCCTTTTGGAAAGCACCCCGTGGATTGCTGTTTATGAATGGCAGCACAACAGGCGAATCACCAGACTGACGTACAAATTAGGAGTCAGGATGTGTGGGATAACCATGAGTGCGCTCCTGGTGTCATACGAAATTGCACTACACACCATAATCACCGGTATAGGTCCAGTGTGCCTAAACAAACTGGATGCAGGACCTCAACTGACCTCCTCCTAACCAACATCAGAGCATCATTGAAACCGAGGCAGAAACAGCTTTCATCACAAAACACAACAAACCCCTGCCCTCCAATGAACTCTCGCTTGACGCCACTAAAGTCGGAAATGGCGGTGGTTTGGGGTCAGTGGAAGGCACGCTCTATGGCGTCTGGCTAGGAGCTGTCCTTGAACTAACTAATATATAACAGTTCGCTGTGTCACTGTGGTGGCAACTGCTGCTCATATTGCTGCTGCAGATGCAGTTACGATGCGCCAGAGCCATACGCCGAACACGACGGTCTTCCCTCTCGGTAGTGCCACGCGGCCGTCCGCAGCCCGATCTTCTTGCAAGCGCACATTCACGTGACCATCGCTGCCAGAAACAGTCCTGCCAGGTATTTCTGCAATTTTGTGCAGCGCGGGATTAGCCGAGCTGTCTGAGGCGCTACAGTCATGGACTGTGCGGCTGGTCCAGGCGGAGGTTCGAGTCCTCCATCGGGCATGGGTGTGTGTGTTTGTCCTTAGGATAATTTAGGTTAAGTAGTGTGTAAGCTTAGGGACTGATGACCTTAGCAGTTAAGTCCCATAAAATTTCACACACACTTGAACTTTTTTTTTTTTGCAATTTTGTGGAAGGATCATCCAGCTTCTCGTGCCCTATTACACGACCTCGTTCAAGCTCAGTGAGGTGCAGTGTGTGTGTGTCTCTCTCTCAGCCGGCCGAAGTGGCCGTGCGGTTAAAGGCGCTGCAGTCTGGAACCGCGAGGCCGCTACGGTCGCAAGTTCGAATCCTGCCTCGGGCATGGATGTTTGTGATGTCCTTAGGTTAGTTAGGTTTAACTAGTTCTAAGTTCTAGGGGACTAATGACCTCAGCAGTTGAGTCCCATAGTGCTCAGAGCCATTTGAACCATTTTTTTGTGTGTGTCTCTGTCGTGTTAAAGGCATTCTTGACTAACACAACTCACCACGTCGAATCTCGAAGATAACTAACGGTCGCGACTGTTCCAACGTGTATCTGAAGCAAACCTGATTTCTACTCTCAGACGACTAGCGCAAAATTTGAATAGACCTCATCTTTCAGGTGTAGAAACACGCCTACCAACTGTCGTTTATGTAGCACAACTCCTTAGTGTTGCGATTGGTTTTCTCGGTCGGTATATGTTGCTTCCATGAATGGGCAAGGTAAAGCCTCTGATCTTTTTCGCTCTTTATTGGTATTTCAATTCACCACGAACTGGTGGACTGGCAGCGGATGAAACAGCTCTTCAGTCAAAGGCTACAAACATTTAAAAGATTTAAACTACATAGAAACAAAAAGAAATAAATGACGTTTTTTGAAAACACATTGTTGGACAATATTTACGACTTTTAAAACTTTGTAGTTGATTTTATATTACAATTATAATATAACCACTGATGTAATGTTAATAATTGTTGAGGAGTGGGAGTTGGTTGAAATTTCGGCGGAAGAGAACGCACAAGGCATGAACGTGCATGGAAGGTGGATTATGGATACAGTGGTGCAACAGGGTACCTAAACTGATGGTTAGTGGATGGGATACTGGGAGGAAGTATCGCTCTTATTCGAATATTTGTCTCTATCGCCCCTAATGGCTTCAGCCAGTTTACCCGCTTGCTCTTTTTCGTACGCATTTAATTCAGCTACGTATACTGCTATTTCAGTCGCTCCAGTCCATTCCTTCACGGTTTTGTGTTTAAAACAGGTTCTACGTTATAATTTAAGACTTTTATTAAGCATATGTAGCTCGTCAATGTTAAATGTGCTTTTTGTTAATAACTTAGAGGTAAAACTGGAAACCGTCTCTTCATTGTGCATGGACTGTGCGGCTGGTCCCGGCGGAGGTTCGAGTCCTCCCTCGGGCATGGGTGTGTGTGTTTGTCAAAAATGGTTCAAATGGCTCTGAGCACTATGGGACTTAACATCTATGGTCATCAGTTCCCTAGAACTTAGAACTACTTAAACCTAACTAACCTAAGGACAGCACGCAACACCCAGTCATCACGAGGCAGAGAAATGTGTTTGTCCTTAGGATAATTTAGGTTAACTAGTGTGTAAGCTTGAGGACTGATGACCTTAGCAGTTAAGTCTCATAGGATTTCACACACATTTTAACATTTTTTTCTTCATTGTGCTCTCTCCATTCTACAGTCATTTTGCTGCCGCTGCTAATTACCGAATTTCTTATCTGTCTGTTTCTTATTTTTAGGAATTCATCTCAATCTTAACCTAGTTCAGCTTTGACTTTGTCTCATGTAGCACTGTGCATGAATCTTAAGTATCAGTCTTTTTAATAAAGTCTTTTTCTTAAATAAAGGAGTTTATTCATCATTTCAATTTGCAGCTCCTTGTGTTGACCGTGTTTGCAGTTAAAATTGTAGGATGTGAGGTCCACCGTTTATGAAAAACACCGTTTTTTCTCAGTACTCAAATATGTTTCAGCACACTGTGTCATCATCAGTGGGTTTCCGTTTTATTTATTCTGTAATGTGAACATTTTTGTTAAATTATTACAAAATTATGTGGATGTTTAGTTCAAACAATAGTTCGTCTCTTTTTCTCAATACCTTTACACCTGGTGTGAATTAATTTTCCGGGTCACTTGTGTATTATTTACTAGAGGTAGCTTGTCATCTGCGACCAAACGATGTTGATGAGAAAATTTTGCTGACAAGGGAACCTCCCCATCGCACCCCCCTCAGATTTAGTTATAACTTGGCACAGTGGATAGGCCTTGATAAACTGAACACAGATCAATTGAGAAAACAGGAAGAAGTTGTGTGGAACTGCGAAAAAATAAGCAAAATATACAAACTGAGTAGTCCATGGCGACATAGGCAACATCAAGGAGAACGTGAGCTCGGGAGTGCTGTGGTCCCGTGGTAGCGTGAGCAGCTGCAGAAGTAGAGGTCCTTGGTTCAAGTCTTCCCCCGGGTGAAAACTTTACTTTCTTTATTTTTGCATAGTTATTATCTGTCCGTTCGTTCATTGACGTCTCTGTTCACTGTAATAAGTTTAGTATCTGTGTTTTGCGACCGCATCGCAAAACCGTGCGATTAGTAGACGAAAGGACGTGCCTCTCCAATAGGAACCGAAAACATTTGATCGCAAGGTCATAGATCAACCGATTCCTCCACAGGAAAACACATCTGATATATTCTATACGACACTGGTGACGGCATGTGCGTCACATGACAGGAATATGTTGTCGACCCACCTAACTTCTACACTTGGCGAATGGGTAAAAAGATTCTTCTACCTTGCCCGATTTAGGTTTTCTTGTGGATGTGATAATCACTCCCAAAAAAAGTGATGAAAACATAAGAGTTTGTCACATAAACTGAAAATAAAAAATTAAACTTGTCACTCGATGGAAGATTTGAACAAGGACCTTTCGTTCCGCTGTTGCTCACGTTACCACAAGACCACGGCGCTCCTGCGCTCCCAGTGTCCTTGATGCCTATCTTCCCATGACCTACTCAGTTTGTATATTTTGCTTATTTTTTTCATAGTTCCACACAACTTCTTCCTGTTTTCTCAATTGATCTGTGTTCAGTTTTTCAAGGCCTATCCACTGTGCCAACTTATAACTAAATCTGAGGGGGGTGCGATGGGGAGGTTCCCTTGTGAGAGTTAACCTATCATCTAGAATGTAATTTGATTTGTCGCGATGTTTTCGCGCCTACATTCATTTTTACTTACGTTTTCGTATGTCTAACCCATTTATTCTCCGCATCATGGTGAGGTGTCATGATGCACACGTAAAGGCGTTTAATTTCGGTCGCAAGACAAACTTCCTGAACTTTCATGATCATCTTCTACTTATGTTAGGTTTTTTGTTACATAGCTTCAGGCCGATGTAGTTGGGACACACTTCTCCATTACACACGCCTCATTAAAAATCAAGGTAGACGCTGTTTTTGTTACGACGTAAAGCCAAGCGCCGGCACTCCAGTCGGGAACGATAGAGCAGAGTGTGCTGCGACGTCAGCCAATTGAACGCTGACTGACCCTTCAGGACGACAACGCAACAGCAGCGGCCTCTATACGAAGAGGCCCAGTCGAAGAGAAGCTTCAGGACTAGCGACATGAATAGAAGCGTCAACTCTATTACTTCACTTGTATTAGGATTGTTTATACTGAAGAACCTTGCTTGCGACACACTTGTGTAACACAAAGTTAAGTATTGTCATTGTTTATTTTGTAATAAAACCCATTAATACGATTTGTTTGACTGTTCTCTAGCGATCCGAGACTGCAGGTTTCCTAGGCACCCCATATTCGACGAGTAGGCAGGATTTAACAATTTTGTCCCTCCAGAGTTTCTCTTCATTCACTCTTATTTGAAAAATATATATCGTTATGTTTCATGTGCATGTCCCTCTAGCTAGAGATTTTCTGATAGTACATGCTAAGGTGTAGCTCTGTATACATTACTTATAGTCTAGTTTTCGAATTTTTCGTTGACAGCAGACATCAGAAAACGCCTTGAAGAACATTTATTTATTCACAAAGAATATCTCTGGAGTGACTTCTACAATCGTTGACTTTTATGACACAGAAGGGTATGTCAGCTTCGTTTGGCATTGTGCTTCGTCTTGTTAAGATAATGCATAATGCATAAATCTGGTACTTTTTGCATTCGTATAATCTCGATGCAGTTAATAGATAACGTCGGTCTAGATAGAAATAGTCATGAGTAAAAACATGTGCTTTAATGGATATCGTTTTTTGTAAGTATAGATTGGGTGATGACTGTCTGATGAATATATGACATTCTTCTTTCGCCTACATCTACGTCTACATACATACTCCACAAGCCACCGTACCATGTACAAACAATTAGTCATTTCCTTTCCTGTTCCACTCTCAAACAGAGCACGGGAAAAACGACTGTCTATATACCTCTGAGTGATCCCCAGTTTCTCGTATCGTATTTTCGTGGTCCTTCCGCGAAACGTGAGATGGCGGCAGTAGAAGCGTTCTGCAGTCAGCTTCAAATGAAGATTCTTTTTTCTCAATAGTGTTCCTCGAAAACA
Organism: Schistocerca piceifrons; assembly: GCF_021461385.2. Lineage (NCBI taxonomy): Eukaryota > Metazoa > Arthropoda > Insecta > Orthoptera > Acrididae > Schistocerca > Schistocerca piceifrons. The sequence continues at coordinate 549,126,237 of NC_060142.1, read as the reverse complement.
ACTCGCCTTCCTTCCAGGGATGCCCATCTGAGTTCCGAGAGCATCTGCGTAACGCTTGGTTGTTGTTGGAACCTGCCGGTAGCAAATCTAGCAACTCGCTCTGAATTGCTTCACTGTCTTCCTTTAATCCGACCTGGTATGGATCCCAAACATTCAAGCAGAACTCAATAAAAGGTTGCACTAGCTTCCTGTATGCTGTCTTATTCACAGATGAACCACACTTTCCCAAAACTCTCCCAATAAACCGAAGTCAACCATTCGCGTTCCCTACCACAATCCTCGCGAGCTCGTTCCATTCAATATCGCTCTCAACGTTACGCCCAGTTAACTGACGTGACTGTGTCAAACCGGACACTACTAATGCTGCATCCGAACATTACAGGTTTGCTCCTACTCATCAACATTAACAGACGTTTTCCCACTTTCAGTGCCAGCTGCGACTCATCAAACCAATTCGAAATTTTGTCTAAGTCGTCTTAAATCTTCCTACAATCACCCAGCTTCGACACCTTTCCGGACACCACAGCATCATCAGCAAACAACCGCAGATTGCTGCCCACCAAATGGCTCTGAGCACTATGGGACTTAAATATCTGAGGTCATCAGTCCCCTAGAACTCAGAACTACTTAAACCTAACTAACCTAAGGACATCACACATTTCCATGCCCGAGGCAGGATTCGAACCTGCGACCGTAGCGGTCACGCGGTTCCAGACTGAAGCGCCTAGAATCGCATGGCCACAGCAGCAGGCTTGCTGCCCGCCCAGTCAGCCAAATCATTTATGTGTTAAGAGAAAAACAGTGGTCATATCATACTTTCCTGGGGCACTCCTGACGATACCCTTGTCTCTGATGGACAAAAAATGGTTCAAATGGCTCTGAGCACTATGGGACTTAACATCTGTGGTCATCAGTCCTCTAGAAGTTAGAACTACTTAAACCTAACTAACCTAAGGACATCACACATTTCCATGCCCGAGGCAGGATTCGAACCTGCGACCGTAGCGGTCACGCGGTTCCAGACTGAAGCGCCTAGAACCGCACGGCCACACCGGCCGGCCCCTGATGGACAGTCACCGTCGAGTACAACACACTGGGTTCTATTACTTAAGAAGTCTTCGAGCCGCTCACATATCTGAGAAGCTACTCTACTCCATATGCTCGTATCTTCGTTAACAGTCCACAGTGGGGCAACGTGTCAAATGCTTTCCGGAAAACTAGTAATATGGAATATGCCCTTCACCCATAACTCACAGTATATCATGTGAGAAGCGGGTAAGTTGAGGTTCGCATGAGCGATGCTTTATGAAACGGTGCTGATTCGTGAACATAAGCTTCTCGGTCACAAACACATTTATCATTTTCGACCTAAGAATATGTTTAAGGATTCCGCAGCCAACGGATGTTAGGGATATTAGTATGTAATTTTGCGGGTCCGTTCTTTTACCTTTCCTAGGTACTGGAGTCACCTGCGCTTTTTTCCTGTCGCTTGGGATTTGCGCTGGGCGAGAGATTTGATGTAACAAAAGCTAAGTTGGGGGTCAGTACCGTAGTAAAACGGAACTCAGATTCCAATCGGTATACATTGTTCCTAATTATAGACTTTAATAACGCATTTGATGCTTCATGATGGTCTGTTGTTCGACCGTAACAGATAGTAGATATTGCGTCAAGTCATGATTTTTCGGAGTTCATTCATTCTTTCAGCTCTTCGCATTTACATCTACATCCATACTCCGCAAGCCACCTGACGGTGTGTAGCGGAGGGTACCTTGAGTGCCTCTATCGGTTCTCCCTTCTATTCCAGTCTCGTATTGCTCGTGGAAAGAAACATTGTCGGTACGCCTCTGTGTGGGCTCTAATCTCTCTGTTTTTATTCTCATGGTCTCAACGGAAGTATTTTTGCTTTTAACTAAGAGAACATTTAAAAGAAGACAGAAGAATACACTTAAAAGAAGACTTTTCCTGGATGGACTGTTTCTTTATTTTGAGATAAATAATTTATTTCATTAGACATTTCGCTACGTTGGGCATATCAGCCTACATCACATCGTGTTGAGCTTATAGCTTGCTATGACCTACTCACACAACATGAAGTAGTGTCCGTAATATGAGTTCAGCACAAATGCAAATGTAAAATAAAAGAGTGGAACACACATCCTGGTTATGTCGTCGTACCACCTTACATAACCCGTTAAAATCTGTCAGTACAACTACTGAGCTGGAAACACATGCGCAGTTGTCTCGTGAATTAGCAATTCGTGGCACGGTTAAATTTGCGCCATGCGCAGCTGTTTAGCCAGCACTGCCCTTGCAGTTTGGTCACGTCAGAGGGCACGCGTTTCTGTGAGATGGGTAAGCACGGCGAGGTGAGAAGTGGCGTGGAGTCAGAGTGGTGGGGAGTCTGGCGACGGAATCGGAATGGGCTACGTCTACTTGGAGCCACGGTGAATGGCGCCGGGCCCAGCATAGCGTGCTGATACAGCTTGCTGAAGTTTCTGCGGTGGTTTGCTCAGGGGTCGGCCCATGTTAGGCGCCCTATAGAGAGGGAGGACGCAGTGGTCGCATTCCTCGTCAGCGTGAGGAGACATTGGATATCAGCCAGCGAAAGCGAGCTCATCTAAGAGGTTTCAGCATGGAAGCGGCCGCCTGGAGATGAAGCATATAGCGTGGCGGAACAGCGAGCCAGCTGGATGAATTAAGGACTGAGGCTGATTGTGGATTGCTGGTCGGTGTTTGGCTTCGCCCAGCCAGAGGATACGACGCAGCTGGGAGCGAGGAAGTGCTTGCCGTAGAGCAGGGCTGCCCAAGCTTTTAGCTTACCTGATCCACACTGGAAGGAGAAGAGTATTTTTGGGCCGCACGTAAGATACGTAACAGTACTAACAATAACTGCAAAAAAAAAAAAGAGAAAAGAAAAGAAGGGGGATGGACCAAGTAGACAATAGCGTCATGTTGCGGCAGTTTCCGATTGAAAATACTCAATTTATCATAACACTGCACAGATGGAATAGTTTTTCTGGTCGAGTAGTAGATGCTCACAGCACGGGTCACACTGATATTTGCATGCGGCCCGCTGGCAGCGCGTTGGACACCCCTGTTGTAGAGCGTTTTCTACTACTACAGTTAGAAGGGAATGTGTTTGTGGCATCTAGTGCTATATTGTGATGCAAACGGTTGAGTCAGTTCTAGCCTACTTACACTGAGGTGACAGAATTCATGGGACACGTCCGAGTAACATGTCGGACCACCATTTGTTCGGCGTACTGCAGTAACCTGATGTGAAATGGACTTAACAAGTCGTTGGAAGCCCCCTGCAGAAATGGCTGGCTCTATAGCCGTCCATAATTGCAAAACTGTTGCCGTTGCAGGATATTGTGCGCGAACTAGCCTCTCGATTATGTGCTGTAAATGATCGATGGTTATTCATGTCGGGCGATATGGGAGACCAAATCATTCCCCGGAAACTGTCCAGAGTGTTCTTCAAACCACTCGCTAACAATTGTGGCTTAGTGACATGGCACATTGTCATTCATAAAACTTCCATCGTTGTTTGGGAACATGAAGTGCATGAATGACTGCAGATGGTCTCCAGGCAGCCGAACATAACCATTTCCAGTCAATGATCGGTTCACTGGGGCCAGAGTACCCGTTCCATTCCATGTAAACACGGCCCACATCATTTTGGAGCCACCACCAGTTTGCACAGCGTCTTGTTGACAACTTGGGTCCATGGCTTCGTGGGGTCTGCACCATACTCGAACCCTACCATCAGCTCTTATCAAGTGAAGTCGGGAATCATCTGAGCAGGTCATGGTTTTTCAGTCGTTCAGGGTCCAAGCGATATGGTCACGAACCCAGGAGAAGCACTGCAGCCGGCCGCTGTGACCGAGCGGTTCTAGGCGCTTGTCTGGAACCGCGCTGCTGCTGCGGTCGCAGGTTCGAATCCTGCCTCGGGCATGGATGTCTGTGATGTCCTTAGGTTAGTAAGGATTAAGTAGTTTAGGGGACTCATGACGTCAGATGTTAAGTCCCATAGTGCTTAGAGCCATTTGACCATTTTTGAAACGCTCAGGGGATGTCGCGCTGTTAGCAAAGGCTCTTGCGTCGTCGTCTGCTGCCACAGCCCATTAAAGCCAAATATCGCAGCACTGTCCTAAAAGATATGCTCGTCGTACGTTCCACATTGGGCCCTGCGGGTATTTCACGAATTCTTGCTTGTCTGTTAGCGCTGACAACTCTACGCGAACGTCGCTGCTCTTGGGTCAAGTCAAGGCCGTCGGCTACTGCGTTGTCCATGGTGAAAGACAATGCTTGAAGTTTAAATACTACTGCCATCTTTTATCACCTCAGTGTAAGTCACCAAGAGATTACGTTTGTGAAACACAACGAGGTTGCTGCGATGCCTGGAATTGGCAGTGGAGAGTTCTAATTGATTGAATTGATCTCAGGACGATTTTTTTCTGTTTTTTTTTCGGCTCAGTTGCTACAGGTTCACATATGAAGGGCTTATTTCAATAGTGTTACAGGTCCATTTTTGTTCATTTTGAGATATTTTGAGTCCCAAAGTTAAATGAGCGCTGAAAAATCTGCAGTTGAGATACCAGAAATGTTCAAACATATGGCTTCTTGCTAGAGTTGAACCTTTCTTTCTGTTTGTTTGTCTCATTAATTTCAGAAGCATTATAGGCAGAAAAGTGGAGGTAATGGACTTGTACCACTACTGAAATAAGCCCTTCGTATGGTTGGTGCCGTACTGTTGATGGTGTCTATTTGTGTTGTGTCTCTTATGTTTACTTGAGGTGTCAACCTTGGTTAGGTGCATTTTTATTAGGAACTGGACTGAGGTCCGTTACTGGGTATCCTCGTGGTCTTCTATGTGTGTTTTGTCACTTCGACATATTAATTTGTGACCCCTCTATTGTAAAACGGATTAATTCCAGCAAGTATTTCAAAGTGTATTACGTTATTGTATTAGGGCTCTAGTCTTACTTCGTGAACTGAGCGGTCTCTCCTTGTTTCTCCCTTCTCCTGCATGCGGTCTGAGACGTTATACTGTTTAATAAATCTGATTAACATATTGTTAGAAATTTCCACCTAAATAACACTAGCCGCTTTACTTTCTCACCATCTGCTGCGCGACAGCGTGATCAGTGTCTCCTAAATGTATAGTAATCTTTTTAATGTCCCAAAGCCTTACAACGTTAACCAAAATTATCAACAGTACAAATCAAAATGTAGCTACATGGGACTTACGCGAAGAAAAGTTGGAAGAACTGAAGTTGGCCCTGAAATAGTATCAGTTCATGTTTGCTCAAGTGTCACAAACCATGTGATGCACACTTTGTCGCAGATTCAGTTCTTAGGCTTAAGTTTTCTGCTTATTCCAGTCATGACGCAGTTTCACTTGAACTGCGCCTAAACACGCAAAGTCTTTTACTGAATCTTATATCAATAAGGAATGTCTCACGTAAACTGCAAAGTGTATTTACCCATAATATGCGATGGCTTTGTAAGTGATCGTGTCTCTACACGGAAAAAGATGACCGATTTAGCGGAACACTCAAGCATTCATATCGAAGCAAAATACAAAAGTTTCGATGGTTTTGTATATTGCTTACGACGAGAGAACAGACATCGTGGACTTAGGTTAGCTGTGACCACTCGTACTTCCAACACATATTTCAATATTATTGAGGAATTATTGAAATTATCACAGCATAAGACACATTTGACTGTTTTTGACGTATGCAAAAATACAATCTATCTCTCTCAAAATTAACTGCCGTAACTATGCATGTAACTACACTCAAGCTCATAAATTAAGGATAATGCTGATACATGGTGAAACAACGCTCTGGTGGGCGGTTTGTGTGTTTAAATTACCTTGGGGTATGACCATGCGGTGCATTTCACCTGCGGACGTCGCACGGGGGCGCTGGCAGCACTCCACATACGCAGAGGTGTGTTGGTGCATGTCAGAGTACGGTGCATCGAGTTAGTGTGCAGACTTTTCAGACGTGCTAATGGTGACTGTGTGTTGAAAATGGCTCAAAGATATTGATGACGTTATGAGGGGTGGAATACTAGGGTGATTGGAGGCTGGTCACACACAGCAGGTCATAGCACGGGCCCTCCGTGTGGCACAAAGTGTGATCTCAAGATTATGGCAACGATTCCAGCAGACAGGAAACGTGTCCAGGCACTACAGTACGGGACGTCCACAGTGCACAACACCACAAGAAGACCGATATCCCACCTTCAGTGCCCGCAGACGGCCACGGAGTACTGCAGGTAGCCTTGCTCGGGACCTTACCGCAGCCACTGGAACAGTTGCCTCCAGACACACAGTCTACAGACGACTGAACAGACATGGTTTATTCGCCCGGAGACCTGCAAGGTGCATTCCACTGGCCCCTGGTCACAGGAGAGCTCGTAAAGCCTGGTGTCAAGAACACAGTACATGGTCATTGGAGCAGTGGTCCCAGGTTATTTTCACGGACGAGTCCAGGTATAGTCTAAACAATGATTCTCACCGGGTTTTCATCTGGCGTGAACCAGGAACCAGATACCATAATGTCCTTGAAAGGGATCTGTATGGAGGTCGTGGTTTGATGGTGTGGGATGGGATTATGATTGGTGCACGTACACCCCTGCATGTTTTTGACAGAGGAACCGTAACAGGTCAGGTGTATCGGGACGTCATTTTGAACCAGTATGTCCGAATTTTCAGGGGTGCAGTGAGTCCCACCTTCCTCCTGATGGATAATAACGCACGGCCCCACCGAGATGCCATCGTGGAGGAGTACCTTGAAACAGAAGATACCAGGCGAATGGAGTGGCCTGCCTGTTCTCTAGACATAAACCCCATCGAGCACGTCTGGAATGCTCTCGGTCGACGTATCGCTGCACGTCTTCAAACCCCTACGACATTTCAGGAGCTCCGACAGGCACTGGTGCAAGAATTGGAGGCTATACCCCAGCAGCTGCTCGACCACCTGAACCAGAGTATACCAACCAGTTGTGCGGCCTGTGTACGTGTGAATGCTGATCGTATCCCACATCGACGTTGGGGTACATGCGCAGGAAACAGTGGCGTTTTGTAGCACATATGTTTCGGGACGGTTTTCTCAACATATCACCAATACCGTGGACTTACTGATCTGTGTCGCGTGTGCGCCTATGCTATCAGCGTGTTTTGTGTAGTGCCACGATGTGTGGCACCACATTCTGTAATTATCCTTAATTTTTGAGCACGAGTGTATTTCTACAACTCGAAAAATTGTAGTAAGAAGAACAATAACATCAGAAACACGGACCAAATGAAAGAGTTTCAAGATAAAGTTATAGTAGAAAGAAGTATTACGTGATAATGTAATAACCACGGAACTTATACTGAGATCTCTCAAAAATAATTAATTTAATTGTATCTCGAGGATTAAATCAGCGACAGTTCTCTGCTTTTTGTAAGTGAATCAAATAGAGAATATTTACTGCACCAAGCAAAGTCGGTTATAGTTCTTCTGGATTCTTACACAGTTCGAAGGTTTAGAGGAAAATATCTCAGTTCTTAATTAGGTAAAATGAGGACACAAGCCTGTTTCTGACGCCATGTAGACGGAAAACTTATCTTTCATAGTTGATAAAGGGAAATCTGTTGTCCAATTCAATGTCAAATTTACAACTGTAAGGAAAATATTATGTGATTATGAATATATGTGAGCAAGTTAAGGCATAAAAAAGGCAAATTAATACTTTGCGAAAAGTAGCTGAAGAATTAAGAAGTGACGTACTCTGTTACATGCAACACAAATAAATCCAGTTCAAGTGAAACTGCGTCGTTTTCGAAATAAACAGGAACTTTGTAGGCCTGAGAACTGAATTTGTAACAAACTGTGCAGATTTTAAAATTTGGAAGACACTTAACCGTTGTTTCCTCCAAATTTTTCAATAATTTTGATCAGTATCTAATCGAAAAGAAATGGAGGTAAATGAGATCCAGTGCGATTTTTACGTGGATTTTACAAATATTTACCTGTCAGGTTTGAACATACCAGAAAAAGCCGCGCGGGGTAGGCGCGCGGTCTGGGGCGTCTTGAAACGGTTCGCGTGGCTCCCTCCGTCGGAGGTTTGAGTCCTCCCTCGGGCATGGGTGTGTGTGTGTGTTGTCCTTAGCGTACGTTAGTTTAAGTTAGAGTAAGTAGTGTGTAAGGCTAGAGACCGATGACAGCAAAAAATCAAATGGCTCTGAGCACTATGGGACTTAACATCTGAGGTCATCAGTCCCCTAGAACTTAGAACTACTTAAACCTAACTAACCTAAGGACATCACACACATCCAAGCCCGAGGCAGGATTCGAAGCTGCCTAGATAACCTCAGCAGTTTGGTCCCATAAAACTTACCACAAATTTCCAAATACCAGAAAATACGGATAAGAAAAAATGTATACATGTAATTATATTCTTATTTTAACTTGCTGGTCACGGAGCCCTGTTATTTACAATCACAAAGAAAAATAAATCATGCGCCAAATTCAGAGTTACTGATATTCATACTCTCTCACTTTTGGAAGTAACCGCTGCAAATAAAATTAGCTGTAAATTAGAAAAGGTAGTATTAGAAAAATGTCAAAATTGGGGAAGAAAACGATAATTTCATTACTGTACATCTGCTATTCTCTACTGGATATTCAAAAATTTCATCCACACAATCCCGAAGGTATTAAGGACAGATAAACGCGAGAACTATCGGACAATCAGCTTGCTAACAAGAAGATAAACAGAAGAATAGAAAAGAAAACAGCCTTTGTTAGACAACGATCACTTTCGCTTTAGAAGGACAAAGGCATCAGAAAGACATTTCTGGCGTTGCGTTTGATAATGGAAGCACGGCTTGAGGAAAACCACATCAAGTTCAGAGAACCTGTAGGCCTATAAAAAGCGTTCGACGATGTGAAATGAAGAAAATTGTCCGAAATTCTCTGGAAAATAGGTGTAAGCTAAGAGAGACGGGTAACACACAAATCTGTAGAAGAACCATGAGGAAAAAATGGGAACTGAAGAACAAACATGAAGTGCTAGGGTTAGAAAAAGTAAGGACAGGGATGTAGTTTTCTGCCGCTACTGTTCAACCCTCACATCTAAGGAGCAATGGCGGAAATAAAAGAATGGCTCAGGAGTGGGATCAAATTCAGTGTTAAAGGATGTGTGAATGCCAAGATTGGCTTATGGCATTGCTATTCCCTGTGGAAGTGAGGGTGATTTGCAAGACCTATTGAATGGAATGAGCAAACGCTATGGACTGAGTAAACCGAAGAAAAATGAATGTCATAAGAAATACCATAAATAAGTTACCCTTCTGAACTTAATATCAAAGTTTGTGTCCTCAGAGTCTTTCGCGACGGCAGAGTGGATTAAAATCTTCTCGGCTTTCATGCCGCGAGGCCACAAAGTAGACGAACCACAGAAATTCTACTGTCTTGGAAGCAAAATAGCACCTAAAGAACGAAGCAAAGAGGACATCTCGGTAGATATAAGACCAGACAATCACCGGCAAAGAAGGCATTGTTCGCTCAAATAACTCTGTGTAGGACTTAATTTGAGGAAGAGAATGTACATTCTGTACCACAGGGCGCAGCGAGGCGAAGTCTGATTGATTAAAGTGCAGAATGACAACTCAAACACTTATTAATTAAACACCAACAGTTTGTTGATAAAACCTTGAAGGAACAAAACATATGCCAAGGTATAGAGCAAAAAAATTTACATAAAGACAATAATACAATGAGTAGCAGTGGCAGCTGCTTAGACAGGAGGTGACTCAGTTACAGGTTGCACAAGAACATGACACTGGTCATCTGAAAAATAAACGACATTAACATCGGCCAAGACAGAAGATTACAATTTTTATCGAAATAACTTGCACCTGTGGCTGTTTATTTCCTTCTAACCCCACCCCAGATACCGAAATGATAACTCAGACCCAACTCGTAGTTAAACTTTTCAGAATACTTTAACAAATCCACGAACCATAATCCATAAAATAATTATTATGTACAGGACAACATGCATCAAAACAAAACTAACACAGATCAAGGTTCAACATATAACAAGAGTATCAATAAAATTACTTAAAACAACGCCTCATTAGGTTGCTATCACGAGGAGTCCCACCTACATTCTAAAAACCCCAAGACAATTCGGTAGATATAAGACCAAACTAAAAAACACAACTAGGTACTTCTTAAAAAATAATGCATTAAAATTATACGTCACACTCCCTGGTCACCACTGTGGTCCATAATATTAAACCAATTTAATACAGCAAGAACCAAGTTAAAACTTATGTCAAGATAACACTTTTTACAAATGGGCCGTAAACTAACGCCCTACGTCCGCATTCATTATCACAAGCCCAAACGTCTGGCTAGTTACGTCAGTAGCGGCCACTACCAAACGGGAAGTGCTGCTTGCGAGTGTACCGTGGTCATGAACTTGAAGTGTGTAAATGCAATGTATCGATAGTTATTGTATGAGTAGCTGGCTAAGCATGCCAGCGAGTAAACAAATGCATTATATAGCAATGTCCATGGACATTAGAGATTCTGTGTCTGAACTCTCTATTCTTTGGTCGTCTTCTTCTGTTATTGGACTTGAAGAGAACAGAGCGATTGTCTGAAGTTCATCTTGCTGTAATAGTCTATGTAAGTTGAAAACGAAGAAAAACTATAGTTGTTCATAACTTAAAATTTGTGTACGGTATTCACTAACGTATATTTTTCAACCTTTCTTGTCCTGAGTAGACGTGGCCTTAACGGAATATTGATCATTGTTAAGTGCCGTACTAGAAAATAATTAGTAATTTTCTTTCAGCTCATCTTCGAGACGTGCCGCCGGTTGGGACACTAAACTTTCTTTCAGATTCTACGAGCTATGTGGCCGCTACGAAGAATTTAATATATTTCACTTTCAGATTTTCTCAAGGTTGCGAGATAATATCCTAGGCAGTAAGGCCTGGTCACAGGATTCTAGTTCTAGTATAAGATTTCATCTGCAAAAGTTCAGGCTTGTTATCTTATATTGGTATTCGAGACGAAATCACGATCTTGAGTTATGGGTTGCATGCCTTCACATTGAACTGACATACGAAATATTATCGGGTGCTGTAAGTGCATGAGTTTTAACTATAATTTGAATATACGTACAGTGGGGAATATCTGTGATGATTTATTTATAATCCCGTAAGCACCCTGTGTACTGAGCTAGTTTGCTGATTGCTGATCCGCGTCAGGCTAAATTAAAAATACTTTACACTGTTGATAGTATTATAAGTTATTTCTCTTTCGTTTTGACGTCACTTTATTAAAAGATATCAAAGCAGATACAATAAATTTAAAATTTTATTAAATTACATTACACGAGCTCTGAGCAAATTTCCCTATATGAGCAAAGCCACAAGAATTCGAAAATGAAACCTCGAAACAGCCAGTAAGAAATCCAGTCTCGTAAAGGGAATACACCCAAACACAACCCTGAGTAAACAAGTCACTTTAGGTAACAGAAGAAATGCACCACCTATGTTTCATATTCCTGGGAACGCCACGTATCCATTCAAAGATTTTCCCATTGTGGGAAGTTTAGCTGTACTGGTGAAATACTCCACGGTATCGGAGACAATAAGCAGTTCGTAAAGTGCTGTTCTTTTTTTGGAAATTTGTGGTAAGTTCCTATGGGACCAAACTGCTGAGGTCATCGGTCTCTAGGCTTACACAGTACTTAATGTAATTTAAACTAATTTACGCTAAGGACAACACACACACACACACACACACACACACACACACACACACACAAACACACACACACACACACACCCATGCCCGAGGGAGGAGTCGAACCTCCGACGGGAGGCGCCGCGCGAACCGTGGTAAGATGCTCCAGACCGCGCGGCTGGTGTGCTTCAATACGGGTTGCGCTGCAGATGCAACCTTACAGCGTGCTGCAGTTCACGAGGCCAAGAATCAGACGACCACCACGACGCACTACCCTAATTCAGCCAGCTGACCGTAGCTTGCAGTTTGCAAGTACTCCGGTATCTTTCCGGTCAAAGGCTCACAACTCTGTTCGAAACTTTTTATCACTGACACCCGCTCCCCCCTCCCTACACAAATGAGGAAAGAAAAACAAATTTATTGCTACTCTCATTTTCGTACTTCATGTAGTGAAAAGTGCAGTCCTAAAGCATCGAGTGCACACCGACCAGCGCAGCGCCGGAAAACGGCATCATGAAGGCGCTGACCGGCGCGCCTGTGGAAAGAGCGGGCAGCGCCACACCTCCAAGAAGACAAGAGTTCAGCGCCCCCCTGTCAGCGCTGATTTAACCAGCCCCCATGGGTGATTGGCCCCTGTGTGGTCGCAGATTTCGGGGTCATCGGCACTGACAAAGGAAGCTCCCCATCACACCGACCTCAGGTTTAGTGGTGAGAGGGTTCAGTGGACAGCCCATCAAACCCTGATCAAGCATGAAAACAGGAAGAAGGTGTACATTAGGGTTGTCATAATCCAAGGACGAAAAGCAAGGACAAAATTCGGTGATTGTAAATATGTGGTTGAATCGCGGACCGATATGTTGTGCAAGTGACCATTGGTTTGCATTTCAGTTGAATCTTCATCATTGCTTTACCGTGGTAATTACGAAGATGTGGTTGAAACCTGGAATCACACAATGTCCTTTCACTTTTCTCCACGTCAGCCAAATCTTCGTAATTACCATAATTCAAGCAGTAATTCTGTCAGCAAAGAAGGAAAATGAGGAAAGAAAAACAAATTTATTGCTACCCTACTGCGAGTCGATTTTCCTGGGCTGCGAACAAATGCTTGCTGGATGCGTGCTACATTTTCATCACTCGTTCTCGGCCGTCCAGAACTTTTCCCTTTGCACAAACACCCATTCTCTGTAAGCTGTTTATACCAACGTTTAATACACCACCTATCAGGAGGTTTAACACCATACTTCGTTCGAAATGCACGCTGAACAACTGTCGTCGATTCACTTCTGCCGTACTCAATAACACAAAAAGCTTTCTGTTGAGCGGTCGCCATCTTGGCATCAACTGACGCTGACGCCTAGTCAACAGCGCCTCAAGCGAACAAATGTACAACTAAATGAAACTTTATAGCTCCCTTAATTCGCCGGGTTTTCATCTGGCGTGAACCAGGAACAACTTTTTAATTAAAGCACTGAACACAAATTATTAACATGTACACAATCATGCTACTACAATTGATATATACCTTCACTTTATGCTTTAAACCAATCATATTTCTCTGAGCCCTGGACAGAAGAAAGAAACGCGGTCCGATTCTGAATCAGTCTATGACAATCTGTGCAATTTGTGTTTTTCATGTTATATTGCATTTGAAGCATTGCATTGACTGATGTTAAAGCTAGCCTGTTTCTTTCTTTTGTCCATTGTGCATTCACTAGGGAAAACACTCTCTCCATATTGGCATTATGCACTGGAATGGAGAAATAGTACTGCACAATAGCAAGCAGTTCTTTTTCCCACTTTTTTCCACTTTCCAGTTAGCCACTTTTTTTCGTGGGCATTTTCCTCTTCGTCCAGGACACCCGTCTTCGAGCATAAAATCGCGGACAGTCTGCGAAATCCGCGACGTATGGCAACCCTAGGTGTACTGAACTGTGAAGAAAAAGCAAAATAGAAACAGTGAGCGGTCGAAGGACAAGCAGTGCAATACAGATCGACCCTGCTCTGCAATGGCGTCGCGATTTGCTTGTCACGGTGTTCGGCTGCCAAGAGGGCGAGCCCTGTTCGATCCTCCCTGGTGCCAATTTTTTTTTTTTTTAAATCGCTGTTCGCTGTATTCGGATTTGTGATTGTGTCGTGGTGTAACGTCTGTTTCCAACAGCGAAGTGTGGGGAAGGTACCTCTAACGACAGTTGATTTTGCACAACTTCTCTGTTCGTAGCCGAAAGGAAGTGACTTTCTAATGGGAACCGCGAACGTTTGATGACAAGGCGACAAAACAACCGAATCCTCCACCGAAAAAGACGGCTGATGTGTCATACACGGCATTAGTGAGAGTGCGTGTCTCATATGATAGGAATCTCTTATCGCCGCACCTAATTTGTACGACTGGTAAGTGAGTGAGATATGCCTCCTTGCCCGATTTAGGTGTTCATATGAATGTGAACGTGATCACTCACAGGGGAATGATGAAAAAACGGTAATGTCACGTAAGCTGCAACAAATGAACGCAACAGTTTCACAATCACACAATTTCTCTGTGCTCAGTCAAAACATACATTTTTAACGATTTTGAAGTCGCGTTCTGTTTTGAAAGTTTGGACTGTTGAATTCCTTTGTTGTAACACAGTTCACAACCGTTTGTTTGTTGTTTTCATTTCTGTGAGACGTCTATATGATAGCTCGCCTGCTCTCACTATTCACACTATTCACCACGTTTACTCGCGACAGTAACGTATGCTTACTAGCCTGACCTACGCAGCTCCTGGTCTTGCGGTAGCGTTCTCGTTTTCCGCGCACGGGGTCTCGCGTTCGATTCCCGGCGGGTCAGGGATTATCGCTGCCTCGAGGTGACTGGGTGTTTTATGTCCTTCATCGTCATTTCATTATGATCGACTCGCAAGTCGCCGAAGTGGCGTCAACTAAAAAGGACTTGCAATACGGCGGCCGAACTCCCCGGATGGGGCCTCCCGATCATTTCGTTTACCACCATGACTTCTATTCTATCAGTATAGAATGACAACTGCCAGGACTACAGAGAGACAACAAACATTTCGCCGGCCGTGGTGGCCGTGCGGTTCTAGGCGCGTCAGTCCGGAACCGCGTGACTGCTACGGTCGCAGGTTCGAATCCTGCCTCGGGCATGGGTGTATGTGATGTGCTTAGGTTAGTCAGGTTTAAGTAGTTCTAAGTTCTAGGGGACTGATGACCTCAGATGTTAAGTCCCATAGTGCTCGGAGCCATTTGAACCATTTTTGAACAAACATTTCAGTCAACAGACGGACAGAACAGTTCATAATGTTGTGAAAAAAAAGATTGACACAAGAGAGTTCTCGTCGCAGCTCATCCGTTTCATAGTCCAACACCGTGATCACTTAACCAGGACGTCGCAGCTATTTACCTACGCTAAATATCACGCTTGTTGAGCTTGGACCGTTCGCTGTTACTATTTCGCCGTTTTTCCACAGTTCAGTACACATTCTTCCTGTGTTCATGTTTGGTCTGTGTTCAGATTTTGACGGGCTATCTACTGGGCCATCTTCCCACTAAATCTCAAAAGGCTGCGATGGGGAGTTTGCTTTGTGAGTAATAGGAGCCCGATACTTAGCCTGCGTTCTGCGAATACTCATAGACAGTAAAGTACTTGTATGTAGGAGGCACATGAAGCACAAGAATCAAGTTTTGTTTATTTTTATTTAAGAAATAAAGTGTCCAAATAATCTTCAACTGAAACTTCCTGACAGATTAAAACTGTGTGCCGGACCGACACTCGAACTCGGGACCTTTGCCTTTTGTGCACAAGTCCTCTACCAACTGAACTACCCAAGCACGACTCACGACCCGTCCTCACAGCTTTAATTCTGCCAACTCCCGGAAGAAAGGATATCAGCCCACACTCCACTGTACAGTCAAAATCTCATTCTGGAAACATCGCCCAGGCTGTGGCTAAGCCATGTCTCCGCAATATCCTTTCTTCCAGGAGTGCTAATCCTGCAAGGTTCGCAGGAGAGCTTCTGTAAAGTTTGGAAGGTAGGAGACGAGATATTGGCAGAAGTAAAGCTATGAGGACCGGGCGTGAGTCGTGCTTCGGTAGCTCAGATGGTAGAGCACTTGCCCGCGAAAGACAAAGGTCCCGAGTTCGAGTCTCGGTCGGGCACACAGTTTTAATCTGCCAGGAAGTTTCAGTATCAACATAAGCTGACGGAAAAAAATCGCAAAACCGAGAAGGAACTGTGCGAAATAAATGAAAGTTGGTAGGCGTGTTTCGTCATCTGAAACATGCCGTTTATTCAGATTTCGCGCCAGTCACATAAGAGTGGCGCTAGTAGTGAGACCATGAGGATCAGGTTTGCTTTAAATGCACGCTGTAACGGTCGTAGGCATTCGTTACCTTTGAGATTGGAGCAGATGTTAGCCAAGAATACCTTTAAGGCGACAAAGACACCGTTATCAGTGCCTCACTAAATTTGAAACAGGTCGTGTCGGGAAGCTCGTGTTCCTTCTGCGGTACTGCAGAAAGACTTGGCAGGAATGTCGCCACTGTACATGACTGACTGCTCGCTGCAGTCGTCACGAGAATGTACGGCCGCAAGCAGACCGGACTCCAGACGGCCACGTATCACTACCGAGAGGGAAGACCATCGTGTTCGGCGTATGGCCCAGGAGCATCATACGGCATCTGCGGGAGCAATTCCAGCAGTAGTTGCCACCACAGTCACACAACGAACTGCTATACATCAGTTGCTTCAAGGACAGCTCCGAGCGAGACGCCCTGTAATGTTATAAATAATAAAGGCAAGGCCTCTGGTCCAGATTGTATACCAGTCAGGTTCCTCTCAGAGTATGCTGATAAAATAGGTCCGTATTTAGCAATTATGTACAACCACTCGCTCACAGAAAGATCCGTACCTAAAGACTGGAATATTGTTCAAGTCACACCAATACCCAAAAAGTAAAATAGGAGTAATGCGCTGAATTTCAGGCCGATACCACTAACGTCGATTTGCAGTATGGTTTTTTTTTGAACATATACTGTATTCGAACATTATGAAGTACCTCGAAGAAAACGATTTATTGGCACATAGTCAGCACGGATTCAGAAAATATCGTTCTTGTGAAATACAACTAGCTCTTTATACTCATGAAGTAGTAAGTGCTATCGACAGGGGATGTCAAATTGATTCCATATTTTTAGATTTCCAGAAGGCTTTCGACACCGTTCCTCACAAGCGTCTTCTAATCAAACTGCGTGATTACGGAATATCGCCTCAGTTGTGCGACTGGATTCGTGATTTCCTGTCAGAAAGGTCACAGTTCGTAGTAATAGACGGAAAGTCATCAAGTAAAACAGAATTAATATCCGGCGTTCCCCAAGAAACTGTTATAGCCCCTCTATTGATCGTGATCTATCTTAACGACATAGAAGACAATCTGAGTAGCCGTCTTAAATTGATTGCAGATGATGCTGTCATTTACCGTCCTGTCAGCTAATTTTCGATTACACGAGAAGTCACACAAATCTGAAGGCTCTAAATTCAGCTAAATACTTAGGGATTACAATTACAAATAACCTAAATTGGAACGATCACATAGATAATATTGTGGGTAGAGCAAACCAAAGACTGCGATTCATTGGCAGAACACTTAGAAGGTGAAACAGGTCTACTAAAGAGACTGATTACACCACGCTTGTCCGCCCTATTCGGGACTATTGGTGTGCGGTGTGGGATCCGAAACAGGTGGGACCGACAGATGACATCGAGAAGTACAAAGAAGGGCCGCTCGTTTTGTATTCTCGCGAAATAGGGCAGACAGTGCCACAGACATGATACGTGAAATGGAGTGGCAATATTAACACAAAGGCGTTTTTCGTTGCGACGGGATCTTCTCATGAAACTTCCATCACCAGTTTTCTCCTCCGATTGCGAAAACATTCTGTTGCCACCCACATACATAGGGAGAAACGTGCATCACGATAAAATAAGAGAAATCAGGGCTCCTACAGAAAATTTTAACTGCTCGTTTTTCCCGCGAGCCGTTCGAGAGTGGAACGGTAGAGAGACAGCTTGAAGGTGGTTCATTGAACCCTCTGCCAGGCACTTTATTGCGAATAGCAGAGTAATCTCGTAGATGCAGATGTAGAATGTGCATTCCACTGACCCCAAACCACCGCTATTTACGACTTCGGTGGTGCCAAGTGAGAGCTTGTTGGGGGCCGAGTGAAGGTCTGTTGTGTTTTCTGACGAAAGCTGGTTCTGGATCGGTGACAACGATGCCCGTATGTTGGTTTGAAAGAGATCACTTGAGAGCCTGCAATCGACGTGTCTGCGTGCTAGACACACGGGTCCTACACCTGGTGTTTGGTCTAGGGTGCGGTTTGGTATGACAGCAGGTGCGCTCTCGAAGTTATCCCACGCACCCCGACTGCAGATTTGTACGTCAGTCTGGTACTAACAATAATAAGAAGCGTATGGCATTGGTCGCCGGGAGACCCCTCGCGGGGCGGTTCGGCCGCCGCTCCACAAGTTCTTTAACGGCGACTTGCGAGTGAATGAGGATGAAATGATGATGAAAGACACACAACACCCAGTGATCTCGAGGCAGAGAAAATCCCTGAAGACCACGAGCCGCGGACGTCAGTCTGGTAATTCGACCTGTTATGCTGCCATCTTGAACAGCATTCCAGGGGGGTTTTCGAGCAGGATAACGCTCGCCCACATACCGCTAACGTAAGCCAATATGCTCAACAGTGTCGACATGTTGCCTTGGCGTGCTCGATCGCCAGATGTGTCTCCAATCGAAGACATATGGGGCATCATCAGACGACAACTACAGCAGCATCCACAAACAGAGCTAACCATCCCTGTATTGACCGACCGAATGCAAGAGCCATGGAACTCCATCTAAAAACTGACACCCCGCAAATGTCTTTCGAAAGATGTTTAGATTTTACTTTTCCTTTCCGAATAACGTTTCAACAAAATGGTAAAAAAACTGTTAGGATATTTTTACTCTCTGATAATAGTCACAACGTGGAACACACGTTACTCTCGCAACACGTAGTTCTCAAGAGTGGGTGCTGAATCGGCTTCCCCTGTCAGCTGATTTATCTCACAGAACAATTCTACCCGCTGATAATCTTATAATACAGGAAACTTTATCTGCGAAGGCATTAGATTACACTGAATAATGTCGCAGGTTATCTTTGGCTCTCGTGAGACAATCATTCACAAAATACTCCATTTGGCGTCATATCTAGCTGGTTCGTTTCCGTATTTGGCCATGGACTACAGCACTGAATGCTTTTTAGGAACGATGAGAATACATAACCGAATACACATGCACTGCAATATGTCGAATACCAATATAATTACCAAATAATCCGAATGAAATTTTCACTCTGCAGCGAAGTGTGCGGTGATATGAAACTTCCTGGCAGATTAAAATTGTATGCCGGATCAAGACTCGAAGTCGGGACCTTTGCCTTTTGCAGGTAAGTGTCCTATCGACTAAGCTGCCCAAGCACGACTCACGTCCCTCCTCACGGCTTTAATTGCGCCAGTAGAGTACTTGCCTGCAAAGGCTAAGGTCCCGAGTTCGAGTCTCGGTCCGGCACACTGCTTTAAGCTGCCAGGAAGTTTCAGTAAGCAAATAAGTTAGGAAAGAAAATCTTTAGCTTTTATCTATTTTGAATTTACGTAACCCCTATGAGCACGGATCTAACAATATTGGCATCATATATGGTCCTGATATATAGAAGGAAAGCAGGTACTGTATGCATAAGAATCTTAACTGTGATGTATTCCAGTAGATAAGGAATACGATGAGTAAAATGTAGCAATTTCGGTGACCTTAAACATTGAACCAGATTTTACTCACGTACGAATACTTCTCTAACACAGCGTGTGATTTCTATAATAGCAATAATCTAGACAGAAAAGCATTACGGCATATTTTTGCGTAGTAATAAACTTATTTCAATCGTAATGGAGAAATAGCCTTTTATGTAACATGCCAAACCACAGAGTATGAGTTACAGTTTGCTCCATAAACGTTATTATCAACACCTCGAATCACAACCAGTTTTCACATTATGTAAGACGACGCTGTTTGCTCCACTGATGCATAGGGAGGGTAGAATATGACAGAAAAATATACGTAGTAAATCCTTACAGAAGAACTTGTGTGCTATACTTTGTGTGATAAAATCATTAGTCGCCAAGAATGTGAAATAGGTTAAAAATTTAAAAAAAACTTGTCTGCAAGTTAATACTCCATTTGTTACAAACATGTAAAAATATACAGACTAAAGTACATACGACAATTCATTTGCTTAAAGTGCATTAGATAATTCATTTGCTATAATACTCGACAAACGTTAAAGGAAAACAGTATGCAAAGTTTAATTTCAAAGATTGCATTATTGCGCTTAAGGTGTGCATACCATTCGCGTTATATGACACTGTTAATATATGTACTGTAATTAATTGTGCTAATGTATTCGTCGACAGAAATGAGAGAGATAATTATAAATTAATCCTTTAGGCTCTTCTTAAATTGTACGTTCTTGAAAATGTATGTTCCTGAATAATGGTGTTGTTTATGGACCAAAGTAAATAAATTTTCTTATCCCTAGCACTGATTTCGTGAACTCGGCTGTTGCTTTGAAACACAGGTACATTGTTTATTAGCATATCCATTAAGAAAAAAAATATAGTGATAATCAGTAGATAGCATTCCCAGGTCTCTTCACAGGTTTCCGTAGCACGTTCTTTACTGTACACCACAAATGAACAGTTTTACTCGCTTTGAGGCTTGGAAAAGTTTAGCTTGGCTTGATGAGCTTCCCCAAAACATTATTCCACTATTTATAACCTTGCGGAACGAAAGCAAGCAAAGCACGACTGCGTATTTATTTTTACATCACGTTTATGTACTGCATTCCCATCGCAAATCAAGATTAGTTTCGCCGCTTCACTTGTTCTCTGGTGTTCGGAACTGAATGTGTTATCACGTTGTAGTCCTAAGAAATTAATACTGTCAGCCTCTTGTATTTGTAATTTGCTTGTCCTCATATTTTATGTACATTCTGAGTGTGTGAGGTTCTGAACTGCAGCTAGCCTCATTCTCGTTTTTTTTGTTTTTTTTTTTCCAAGTCTCTCGCATTTTGACGTGTAAAATCCAAATCCCATCATAGCCCTTGCAGTAACCGTGTGAAGGATCCGAGCAACTCTTTCCGCTCTCCGCATTCGTTCGACATTTTCACCCCACTGTCAGCTGTGGCAGCGCCCGCGCTTGTCCACCAACAAATGCTGTCTTCCGCAGCGAACTTTTGGCATTCATAAATTAGTTCTGACGAGAATATCCTTTCTTCGTTCGAGGGACGACGGAGATCATGCTACACTGGAACAGGTGCACGCAAAATTATCTCTTTTCTAGAGAACACACAATGGAATAGGCGCGACGAAACAGAAATGCACCTTCGCAGCTTCTAAGCAGTCTAATAAAATCTTTGATGTGGAAAGTCTATTTAGGTGTCATGAGTGTTCCTACATTTTAGCACCAAATGTGACATCTGCTTTTTTTCTTGACACAAACAGAATGTTCTACATCTACATCTACATCCATACTCCGCAAGCCACCTGACGGTGTGTGGCGGAGGGTACCTTGAGTACCTCCATCGGTTCTCCCTTCTATTCCAGTCTCATATTGTTCGTGGAAAGAAATATTGTCAATATGCCTCTGTGTGGACTCTAATCTCTCTGATTTTATCCTCATGATCTCTTCGCGAGATATACGCAGGAGGGAGCAATATACTGCTTGACTCCTCGGTGAAGGTATGTTCTCCAAACTTCAACAAAAGCCCGTACCGAGCTACTGAGCGTCTCTCTTGCAGAGTCTTCCACTGGAGTTTATCTATCTTCTCCGTAACGCTTTCGCGACTACTAATTGATCCTGCAACGAAGCGCGCTGCTCTCCGTTGGATCTCTTCTATCTCTTCTATCAACCCTATCTGGCACGGATCCCACACCGGTGAGCAGTATTCAAGCAGTGGGCGAACAAGTGTACTGTAACCTACTTCCTTTCTTTTCGGACCGTATTTCCTTAGGATTCTTCCAATGAATCTCAGTCTGGCAACTGCTTTACCGACGATTAATTTTATATGGTCATTCCTTTTTCAAATCACTCCTAATGCCTACTCCCAGATAATTTATGGAATTAACTGCTTCCAGTTGCTGACCTGCTATATCGTAGCTAAATGATAATACATCTTTCTTTCTATGTATTCGCAGCACATTGCACTTGTCTACATTGAGATTCAATTGCCATTCCCTGCACCATGCGTCAATTCGTTGCAGATCTTCCTGCATTTCAGTGCAATTTTCCATTGTTGCAACCTCTCGATATACTACAGCATCATCCGCAAATAGCCTTGATGTTATCCACAAGATCATTCATATATATTGTGAATAGCAACGGTCCTACGCCCGGGTTCCCGGGTTCGATTCCCTGCGGGGTCAGGGATTTTCTCTGCCTCGTGATGACCGGGTGTTGTGTGATGTCCTTAAGTTAGTTAGGTTTAAGTAGTTCTAAGTTCTAGGGGACTGATGACCATAGATGTTACCGAGCGAGGTGGCGCAGTGGCTAGCACACTGGACTCGCATTCGGGAGGACGACGGTTCAATCCCGCGTCCGGCCATCCTGATTTAGGTTTTCCGTGATTTCCCTAAATCACTCCAGGCAAATGCCGGGATGGTTCCTTTGAAAGGGCACGGCCGACTTCCTTCTCCGTCCTTCCCGAGACCGATGACCTCGCTGTTTGGTCTCTTCCTCCAAACCAACCAACCAACCAACCAACCATAGATGTTAAGTCCCATAGTGCTCAGAGCCATTTGAACCATTTGAACGGTCCTACGACACTCCCCTGCGGCACACCTGAAATCACTCTTACTTCGGAAGACTTCTCTCCATTGAGAATGACATGCTGCATTCTGTTATCTAGGAACTCTTCAACTCAATCACACAATTGGTCTGATATTGCATATGCTCTTACCTTGTTCCTTAAACGACTGAGGGGAACTGTATTAAACGCCTTGCGGAAGTCAAGAAACATGGCATCCACCTGGAAACCCGTGTCTACGGCCCTCTGAGTCTCGTGGAGTGCACATGACACACGTCAGGATGAATATCACGTCATGAAGCGATTGCTTTTTCTGTTTCCAGACAGTGCCTGTATTCATTTGTTCAGAAATTGAGAGACAAAATATCCTCTCGGAAGAAGGGAGACTGCGAAAATCAATTTTAAATAGACAGCATCGACGATAATTTCCTATGAGAATCACTACGTCGTTGTCATTACGGAGGTGCAGGTCATTCTATGTTACTGAAAAATCCAGAACGAAGCAACAATGAGTGACAGCCTGTCTTTGTTCGACTCACTAAAGTTCTTGGTAGAGGACGACTGTCTGACGCTATAACTGCCGGCGTTGTAACGAAAATACAAGAAACCTTCATAGAGTAATGCGAATCCCTCGCTGCATGGAATGGCTTAACGTCCGAAAACTTTCCGACAAGCAGTGGATATCGCTAATAAACAACCGTGCGGCGCTACTGAACAGAGGTCGCCGAACAGAATCCTGGCGGCACAACAAATTTTTGTTATCAGTATTTGCTATACAAAGGAAGGAAAATACGACATTGCTGCGCCTGTGTTGTTTAGAAAAAAGACGCAGTGTTCCTTCGGACATAATACAGTCACTGCAATATCGTATTTATCCGTCGATACCAGGCAGCAACTTTCAATTAGTGTGTCCTCCCCTGCACGGGAGTGTACGAATACAGACAGTGAAGCAGAAATGACGGAATATGGAAGTTTGGGTCTGGCCGTCAGTCGTGCACGGATAGCCAAAGCGGTTAAGGCAACCTCTCGCATAAAGCAGGAAATCCGGGTTCGAGTCCCGGTTCGCCACAAATTTTCATTGTTGTCATTCCCTTACACAGTTGACGGTTGTCCGCATTAGCAACTGCGATTACATTTCATGTGTATAAAGGTAGGAGAGGTCGCTACCAGGAATTTAGCAGTACACTGGATTAAGTACGAAATTTGTCTACTGTGTTTACGTAGTAAAGGGATGCGATACTGTTGATAGTCGACATCTGTCGGATGAAGTTGTTATGTTCGGGATCCCCCTTGGTGGTGTTCGACAGAAGTAGGCACGGAACGGCGGACATCATGATCGTCGGCACAAACTCAACAATAAAAACCCCACAGGCACTCACCACAGACCGTTACACTCGATACGACAGCGACTAGAAAAGCTTGCACCAGGTGGCGAACAGCAGGAAACAAATATATTTCTACTACAGCAGCATCTTCATTAACTTTCCGGAGAGGTGATTGCTGTTGGCAGATCATAGCCTTACTCGAACTCTTAAGACTGCTTACACGAACCATTCGCAAAAGACGTCGCCTCGCGGAAAGACTCAACGATTGTCAGTGACCCTCTCGCTAGTTGCTACTAATCGGCCAATAATTCCTGTAGTTCAATAAATCATACAATAAGCGTGGAAGCGAATTTCTGGAATTTCACTTTCTTCAAAATAAAAAACACTCTCATTCCCGGTTTCATAAAAATCATTTCCGTTCTTCATGTTAATCCCACATTTTCAGTCGAGATAAAATTAATTTAACAAACTAGATTAAGTTGAGGGCATCGAGGGAACCTCATCAGGGCAGTGTCAGCTACAACCGAAGCAGACGGAAAAAATTACCAAATGGTATTACCACTCTTACATCTACGTGATTACTCTGCTATTCACAATAAAGTGCCTGGCAGAGGGTTCAATGAACCACCTTCAAGCTGCCTCTCTACCGCACCGTTCTCGAACGGCGCGCGGGAAAAACGAGCACTTAAATTTTTCTGTGTGAACCCTGATTTCTCCTATTTCATCGCGATGATCATTTCTCCCTAAGTAGGTGGGTGCCAACAGAATGTTTTCGCAATCGGAGGAGAAAACTGGTGTTTGGATTTTCATGAGAAGATCCCGTCGCAACGGAAAACGCCTTTGTTTTAATGATTGCCAATCCAATTCACGTATAATGTCTGTGGCACTGTCTCCCCTATTTCGTGATAATACAAAACGAGCTGCCCTTCTTTGTACTTTTTCGATGTCATCCGTCAGTCCCACCTGATGCGGATCCCATACCGCAGAGCAATACTCTAGAATAGGGCGGACAAGTGTAGTGTAAGCAGTCTCTTTAGTCTATTAAGTGTTCTGCCAATTAATCGCAGTTTTCGGTTTGCTCTACCCACAACATTATCTATGTGATAGTTCCAATTCTGTTTATTTGTAATTGCAATGCCTAAGTATTTAGCTGAATTTACAGCTTTCAGATTTGTGTGACGTCTCGTGTAATAGAAATTTAGCGGATTTCGTTTAGTACTCACGTGAATAACTTCACATTTTTCTTTACTCAGGGTCAGTTGCCACTTTTCGGACCATACAGATATCTTATCTAAATCATTTTGCAATTCGTTTGGGTCGTCAGATGACTTTACACGATAGTAAATAACAGCATCATCTGCAAACAATGTAAGACGGCTATTCAGATTGTGTCCTATGTCGGTAATATAGACCAGGGCCTATAACATTACCTTGGGTAACGCCGGCTGTTACTTTTGTTTTACCCGGTGACTTTCCGTCTATTACTACGAACTGTGACCTTTCTGACAGGAAGTCGAGAATCCAGTCGCACAACTGAGGCGATATTCCACAGGCATGCTGTTTGGTTAGAAGATGCTTGTGAGGAACGGTGTCGAAAGCCTGCTCGAAATCTAAAACTATGAAATCAATTTGACATCCCCTGTCGATAGCACTCATTACTTCATGAGTATAAAGAGCCAGTTGTTTTCCACAAGAACGATATTTCCTGAGTCCGTGTTATGTGTCAATAAATCGTATCCTTTGAGGTACTTCATAATGTTCAAACGCAGTATATGTTCCAAAATCCTACTGCAAATCGACGTTAGTGATATGGGCCTGTTAGTCAGCGGGTTACTCCTGCATCCCTTTTGGCGAATTGGTGTGACATGAGCCATTTTCCAGTCTTTAGGTACGGATCTTTCTGTGAGCGAACGGTTGTATTTAATTACTAAATACGGAGCTGTTGTACCAGCATACTCTGAAAGGAACTTGACTTTTTGAATCACATTTACATTTTCGGTATTTACATACATTACTGAGCTTCTCAGAATAAAATCAGGCACAAATTAGTTACAGAAAAAAAAGCAGTGAGGCACACATAACATTACAAACTTTCTGTGAGCGAGTGGTTATATACGAGTATAATTGCTAAATATGGAGCTATTGCATCTACATACTCTGAAAGGAACCTGATTGGTATACGGTCTGGACCGGAGGCCTTGCCTTTATTAAGTGATTTAACCTGCTTTGCTACACCGACGATATCTACTATGCATCTCATCTTGGCAGATGTTCTTGATTGGAATTCAGGAATATTTACTTCGTTATCTTTGGTGATGGAGTTTCGGAAAACCGTGTTTAATAACTCTGATTTAGTGGCACTGTCCTCAGTGACTTCACCGTTGTTATCGCGCAGTGAAGGTATTGATTGCGTCTTGCCACTGGTGTGCTTTATGTATGACCAGAATCTCTTTGGGTTTTCTGCCAGATTTCGGGACGGAGTTTCGTTGTGTAAGTTATTAGGAGCATCTCGCATTGACGTACGCACTATATTTCGAACTTCTGCGAAACTTTACCATTCTTGGGGACTTTGCGTTCTTTAAAATTTGGCATGCTTTTTTCGTTGCTTCTGCAACAGCGATCTGACCCGTTTTGTGTACCATGGGGGATCAGTACTTTCTGCTACAACGGCTTGTTTCCATAGAAATTAGTCTTAAGAAGAAGGGTAAGATTCATAGGTGACAGCTATTTAGGGCTGCACATCTAAGTTTTCAAAGTAAGTTTATGTAGCATATTCAGTTGTCTCTACACCGTCAATGGCGGTAAATATATTTATGTAATTAATGTGTGGCCAATATGCTGCTTGACAGTCTCTCGGGCATGCAGTCGAATTGAGTGATAGTTGTAGAATGTCAATCAATCCGGCTACAGCCGGCCGCGGTGGTCTAGCGGCTCTAGGCGCTCAGTCCGGTACCGCGCGACTGCTACGGTCGCAGGTTCGAATCCTGCCTCGGGCATGGATGTATGTGATGTCCTTCGGTTAGTTAGGTTTAAGTAGTTCTAAGTTCTAGGGGACTGATGACCACAGATGTTAAGTCCCATAGTGCTCGGAGCCATTTTTGAATCCGGCTACATACCTGAAAGACTTCCAGACATATTCATGTAATTAACTTTAATGGTGCGACACTTCTAAAATGAGATACATGTGTCGTGCGGATTAGAAGTTGCCGGCCTGAGTGGCCGTGCGGTTCTAGGCGCTACAGCCTGGAGCCGCGCGATCGCTACGGTCGCAGGTTCGAATCCTGCCTCGGGCATGGATGTGTGTGACGTCCTTAGGTTAGTTAGGTTTAAGTAGTTCTAAGTTCTAGGGGACTCATGACCTCAGAAGTTATGTCCCATAGTGCTCAGAGCCATTTGAACCATTTTTGATTAGATGTTTGACAAATTTTCCCTTAGCACCGATATAGTTTCGATATATAGATTGCTTATCTCATAATCTATTACGCAGTTATATATGTTTCTTTGGCAGTTTACTGATAAAGTATGAGTGAAAGTGAGGTTTCTGCCTCTGCCGTGACTTTATTTGTATTTTTCCTAGCTTTTCTCATAAATTCTGTGAATGCAAAATGCACTCCCTAACCAATTTCAAACAACGTGATGTAATTAACAGAGTGCCAAGCTGATCGTTCTGGAAACAAAGAGAGCAGAAATAGCTGTCCGGGTAGATACGACGTTATCTCGGGCGCCAGTAGTGATAATAGCAATCTGAGCGACGCCTTTTATCGGCCGTATCTCGACGCGTAACGCGCCGTCATAATGAAAGCTGCAAGTAATTTACGTAACAAACTCTACGACAGGCTGTATCACAAACTGACGTAAAAATTATCTTGGTGTGTCGCTAGTACTACTACTAGGGATGTTACTCACAGAATCACCTGCTATAGTAGGGTTAGCCTGATTTCATTTCCGAAAAGAAGTGCCAACTATGTGGGAAAACCTCTTCCCGCGATTAGGTATATAAGTCGGATTTAAATGTGGATACTTAGATTATGCAAATCAGTCACAGCTGCGCATATGCTCTGTAAATGAGTGTACAGTACAGTTGGAAGGTACCTTGCACGGCAGTGAACCTCTCCCTGTCCAAATCGTGTACAAAGCAACGAAAAAGTAACCGTCTGTGTCTCCGTACGGAGAAAACAGAAAATTTCTTTGTTTTAAGCAAAACAGAATGTTTGTCGTTGCGATGAAAAACGTAGCGGAGAAGATGAGGAAGCGCAAGTATTAACTTGTTGAAGAATTTATGTTAATCATTTCTTGAACGAGTTCGTATACATCGTCAGTTTGAGTAAAACCTGTATCTCATTGTGATGATACACACCATCCCCCAAGCGTGAAACTATCTATTTTGTACAAGGATATCTGACTGCAAAATAACTTTTTTGGCCCTGTTTTTAATGGGAATCCATAGGTTGACCACTTCTCATATACACTAAGTAACCTCGCCCAAAAAATGTGTTTAAATGCGGGGTATTCTAATGAGGTTCCATGATCACTGAAATGATAGCAGGCTTTGTTTTACAATGAGATTTATTAATTTAAAGAACAAATAAATACAGTCTTCAAATATTATGTGTTATGACAGTATGTGGCTACTCAAGTACATGACAAATACAACAAGTTTACATGAATAATTAGTTGGCAGAGTTGAAGTAGGAGCCTGTCACATGATTGTAGTTCCCTTTCCTCTATTGTGTGTGGGCTGATTACGCT
This sequence comes from Schistocerca piceifrons, assembly GCF_021461385.2. Lineage (NCBI taxonomy): Eukaryota > Metazoa > Arthropoda > Insecta > Orthoptera > Acrididae > Schistocerca > Schistocerca piceifrons. The sequence continues at coordinate 549,097,495 of NC_060142.1, read as the reverse complement.
AACAGCTTGCTAATTCGCTAACCTGTGGTACAGTGACCGAGTAACGGAACTCATCTATAGAATTCCACATGTAAATAAGATGCGTTGTGGACACAGTGTGGGAAGGCGCGGGACTAGGGTCGTAAAAAATAAGTGAGTCCCTTGCCGGAGCTGCCAAATATTTTACCAAATGAAACTTCCTGGCAGATTAAAACTGTGTGCCGGACCGAGACTCGAAGTCGGGACCTTTGCCAAATGGTGTGCTCGATTCGTTTGGAATCAGCTGTCAGCGATGGGCTGCACTGCAGGCTGCACCCAGGACTGCTAGCCTCGCCGACGAGCTGCGGCACTGGACAACGTTCCGATGAACCACACTTGATACACGAAGGCGTCTAATTATACATTAGAAGGAAAAAGAATCTCCTTTGGACATTATCCTTTTTAAAACGACAAAAGATAAATGTATGGGTGTTTTTATTAACCTGCGATCTAACGATCAGTGGGACAATTGGTAATACTTATTTCTAGCCACCTTTTTAAAAGAATGATGTCTCAACTCTCAGTGCATCACGAGTGCTACCTGGAACTCCTCCTCAGTAAAGAAAGCTATCGACACTGAGGGCAGACACTTATCACAAAAGATGCTTCCTTTGCACCACTGATCTTCCTAGCGACGCTTGATTCACCCATACATTGAACCCCATTTAATATAATAATTCCGTGTGGCTCAACGGCTGGAGTGTCTTTCAATTAGACGCCACATCGGCGACTTGTGTGTCCCTAACCTACCACAGTTATACAACCGGGTAAAGGACACCTACATTTTAACTTGGAGTCCGAAGCACGTGTCATTTCTGGCGATTCATTAAATCGTTAAAGGCTAGGTTAAAATGCAGACTGAAAAGTCCGTGGTCTGATTGGTATTCGATCCCATAAACTCTCCGTTTCCCAGTTGCTCATCAGACCCAACGACCAACTAACTTAAAATGTATGCATTACACTGAGGCCTACAGCTAGTACCTCACTTGATTCGTGGACTCCTTACTTCCACACCAGCAGAAATTGAAAGACTTCCGGCTACCAGTGCTTTGTATCTGGTCACTGCCACTAATAATAATACTGATAGTAATAATACAGTTTAGGCTCTACAGCAGTGTAGTAGTCATTACATAGTTACTATCGTGTTTTGCTTCAGTTAGTGAAGTGAAGAACGAAGCAATTTACAGTCTATTATCAGCCGCTGTTGCCGAGCGGTTCTAGGCGCTTCAGTGCGGAACCGCGCTGCTGCTGCGGTCGCAGTTCGAATCTTGCCTCGGGCATGGATGTGTGTGATGTCCTTAGGTTAGTTAGATTTACGTAGTTCTAAGTCTAGGGGACTGATGACCGGAGATGTTAAGTCCCATAGTGCTTAGAGTTTTTTTTTTTTTTCTTTTTCTTTTTTTTCAGTCTATTGCTGGAACTACCTACAACTCGGAGAACGAATTTTCATGGGATATTTCGTGATGTATAAATATGTCTCAATTTTGCTGCCATAGACGCATTGTACCAAGTGCAAGTATGTTGTAGTGAGTGGACGCTGTGAGGAAGATGATGTTTATACATTCCTTTCACTAGAGGTAACCTCCATCACAGCGTGTCACGTCTTATTGCTAGTATTTAAAAAATGTGAGATTATTGATAACGTGTGTAATCAGTACTACAGTAATGGTCTTTTAAGAATAGTTTAGTTTCATGACCGAAATACAACTGAAAATTTTCGTTTTTACCCCGTGGAGAAATACATTTTACCCCTCACGGGGTAATTACCTCCAGATTGGGAACCAGCGAGCTAAACGGTATTACATATTACTGTTAGAGGCATCAAAAGTACTTCAATACGTAATATCAAACAGCAGAATAGTTTTTACAGTTTTCAGAGCATTTTCAAGTTCTATCAAACTGTAAAATCTTGAATTTTGAATAACGTCTAGCTCACAGTTTCAAGAACGTATTCTACGTAATGTAAGATCTACTTTAAAATATCTTTTGGATTTTCAACTATTTCTGATCCTATATTGTCACTTACATTGACAAACCCTACGTTTTTATCATCAGGAGTTACACTTTCTACTGGCTTTCCTGCGACTTATCAAGGTCGAAGAAGCCGCGAAAACCGCTCTGAGTGTTCCCGTTAGCTAAGCGACAAACAAAGAAAACTGGCTAGCGCGATGAACCGTGTCGTCAGAAACTATCTAAGAGATGATTATAGTCGTATTTGTCGGAGAACAGCGAACGACAACCCACAGACGGAGCTGATGAGGTCGGCGGAAACTGCCGGTGAACCGCGCCTCCTTGAATATGGAACGCTTATGTGCGAAGCTCATTTGGAAAGTTCTGGCCACCAGCGCACGGAAATCTCCTTTAGTCCCTCACTCGTAATGAGCTTCCTTCCAGTGCTAAGTATCTGTTGCTATTAGTGGCAAAGGCATCCCAGTATTAGGAACCCTCTTAAAGCACTGCCATATGTAAATTGGTATTATACGTCAGAACAAGGAGGTTAGTTTGGTTGCCACTGGAGAGACACTTTACCTCTACGACCTGTTTTGTTCAAATCTTATTGAGGCCAGTCGTGCGGCGTTTTGGGCGACGACGAACTTGAAAATGTTGGTAAGGAATTTTTAGACCGCTAAAATTCCATTTCAGAACTGAATTTCGTAGTGCCAAGCTACTATTATTCCCGGTTTTACAATGTATTTACATTTTCCAGTAACCCAAAGTTATGGATAAAGTTTAATTTTCATTCTACATTTGAACCTGTCTATCTATAAATTTTCCTCAATATTCTTTCTTCTTAATGTCTGAGGCCAACAGTCTTGCCGCAGTGATAACACAGTTTCTCATCAGATCACCGAAGTTAATCGCTGCAGGGCTTGGCCAACACACGGATGGGCGGCCGTCCGGTCTGCCGAGCGCTGTTGGCAAGCGGGGTGCACTCAGCCCTTGTGAGGCAAACTGAGGAGCTACTTGATTGAGAAGTAGCGGGTCTGGTCACGAAAACTGATAACGGCCGGTAGAGCGGTGTGCTGACCACATGTCCCTCCATATCCGCATCCAGGGACGCCTGTGGGTTGAGGATGACACGGCGGCCGGTCGGTACCGTTGTGCCTTCAAGGTCTGTTCGGACTGAATTTATTTGAAATTAATGTCTGAATTCCTTGTATCTATGTGGCCAGAGATCTTGCTCTTTTCTTCCTCCTTGGTGGTTCCCACACGATGGCAATCTCTCCCCTGACATCCGTACTCTACGAGTTTTTTTTTTTCTTCCACAAAATTAATAATCCAATTTGTGACCCCACTTCCTTCCAGATGACTTCATTTCTGCTCCTTTCCCGATTCGACCGCATCGGAAAGTCAGTTTCAGTTGTCACCGATCTTTCCATTAATTGTAATACTTCCATTAACTGTCAATACTTTTGACATATATGTCATAATACTTCTAATAACCGTTATGAAAAAATTTTGCAATGTTTCATTTCTAATCTGTTGATCCCATAAAATACCATTCTAATGTTCCAATAGTGAACGTCCGAGCATTTATTCTTGCATTAATTCCCTTGTATTGTTTAAATTGTGCGTGAAGTTTGCTCCTCGATGTTTCTTCTCTTCAGTACTTGTAATTGTACCCATCCCTTCTTCCAGTTTCAAGCTGCCAGTTCTATTTAATTTAACCGTATGGCTAGGGCCCCCCGTCGGGCAGGCAGTTCGCCGGGTGCCGGTCTTTCAATGTGACGCCACTTCAGCGACCGGCAGTCGATGAGGATGAAAGGATGATGATGAGGACAGCACAACACCCAGTCCCTGGGAGGAGAAAATTCCCCGACTCAGCCGGGAATCGAATCGAACCCGGGCCCAGAGGATTGACGATCCATCACGCTGACTATTCAGCTACCGGGGGCGGACAAGCTGTCAGTGAAAAGGTTTTTAACGGAGGAAAGGATATGAACACGTAGTGAATGACAATATAATGAAGTTTAGCGTAGAAGGCTACAAAACATTACCGTTCTATTATCTCTGAAATAGCCCGGATTTGGTTAAATTTCAGGCCCGAGCAACTGGAATTTTTGCGTTCCCTTGCTCGGTGCATGCTCTGGTAACTGTCAGATCAAACACAAACTTAAGCCTTCTATGACTGGTTGGTCCGAGAATTTTTTATGGTATTTGGTACGACGTTCACACCTCGTGCTTTATGTGAGACAAAAACTGTGTGCAGGATCGAAATTCGAACCTACAGGGTTTCCCTTAGTGGGAAATACTACTAATGATTAATTGAACTTTGGTGATGGTTGGAAGTGAAGGTCTGGGATTTTATTAACAGCCGAGGTTGAGCTGAAAATCGTTTACTGAAGAATATATTTTTGCGACAGTAATCTCTGAGGCTACAGTTGACATCCCGTCGTGGCTGCGGAACCACCACAGCTTGGTAGGTGACGTCAGGCATCATCGATCCCCCAGAAATAGCCATCGGCGCCTTCCTGTAATTCAGATCGTATACAAGCCACGGGACCCTTGAAATACGAAGGACACACAAGATGTGAGATGAATATCATAACATTAACTATCTATCGCTTGCGCCTTTGTCACGCATTGTGCGCGAGATTGCCGTGGTTAAACCGGATTTGGCATGTTAATTTGAAGGGGTGGCCGGATGCACTTCCTGCCGCCACCCTGTACCCCACGGGACGGAATCAGAGTACCCCATCTGTCTGCGTCTAGCGTAAATCGTGGAAAAGTGCGGATGTGTGTCAGATGTCAGTGAGTCGTGTAACTGAGGCGAGACGTGGGGACCAGCCCGGTATTCACCTAGAGCGATGTGGAAAACCGTCTAAAAACCACATCCAGGCTGGCCGGCACACCGGTCCTCGTCGTTAATCCGGCGGGCGGATTCGATCCGGCGCCGGCACGCTACCCGAGTCCAGGAAGCAGCGCATTAGCGCTCTCGGCTAATCTGGCGGGTCAGATATCATAACATTAACGACTTCATATAAAACGTATTCTGAAGGAATTTTACGTTTAAAATTTCATACAAGCATTCTTAAGAAAATTACACTGTTGCACCGGTGTCCAAAATTAAGGCAACAAACCCTTATTTCTCCGTCCTGTGTGTAATTCACGATATAATCATACAGAGTGTCAACAGGTGTCCCTACGATCGCGTTCTGCAGGGCAGACAGCATTCCGGTCGATGGACAACCCCGCCTGCGATGACGTCACGGCACGTATCAAACGGGGTAGTGTTTGCCGGGCAGTCCCACACCCCCAATCGCTGTGTGCACAGTCACAGACGGTGCAATACGGCACAAAAAAGACGCCTGCCAGACACTCTGCAGTGGAGAGCCGTAGGAAGAATGGAAGCAGGAGAGTCGCAAACTGATGTGGCCCGATGGCTTCATGTGAATCGTTCTGTTATTTCTCTGATGTGGCGACAGTTTATAACAGACCGAAACTGTATCCCGAAGACCAGGGCAGGGCCAACTACGTATGACGTCAAAAAGAGAGGACCGTTATTTGCTGTAAGCGTACGGCAGTACCGCCTTAGTAGTACACGGCAACTAACGTGTGATCTCGCAGCATCCACTGGATGTTTTGTATTGAAGCAATCTGTGTATAGAAGGATTCGGCAGAGTGGCCTTTATTGTCGGAGAACTGCTGTATGTGTGCCTGTAGTATGTCTTCACAGAAGGAAACTTCTAGAGAGAGTCGTCAACATGCCACCTGGATGGTCGAACGGGGGCCAAAGTTCTTTTCACAGTGAGTCCCGATACGGTTTGGACAGTGATCCTCTATGGATTCGCATTTGGAGGGAACGTGGAACACGATTTCGGGACCCAAACACTGTAGAAAGAGACCGATATCTAGGACGGTCCTTAATGGTGTGGAGATGGATTATGTTGACCATTCGAACACCTCTTCATGAAACTGTACGGGTGAATCAGCAAGGTTTAACTGCTTTCAGGTATCGTGACGAGGTCTTCGAACATCATGTGCGGTTGTTGCGAAGTTCTGTCGGTCCAGACTTCGTACTGAAGGGCGATAACGCTCTACCTCATTGAGCACAGGTGGTTGAGGTTATCTCGGAAAAGGACTGCATGCTTGGCGTGGCCTTCTCGCTCTCCCAATTTGAATCCCATGGAGCATATCTGGGATGCACTAGGAAGACGGGGTACGTCACGTCAGCACCCATCAACCACTCACCAACACTTGCGAGCAGCTGTGCAGGAATAATGGGAGTTATTACCTCAACAAAAGATTGATGACATCATTCACTGTATGCCGCGTCGTTGTCAGGCCTGTAAGCTACCAGACGAGGTCAAAGCCCATACCGAGCACATTAACCAGTTGTCGGAATGTGTGTGTGAGACCGTTAAGTTGGAAAAAACGAAGAACATTTTTGTCTGCCGTTATGCATGTTGCAGTTGTTTACGTTCTGTATTCTTTACATTGTTTGAACTTTACTATCACCCGTTTATACTGTTGTGTGTCAAAATAAACGGAACCTTACAAAATTTCAGTCTGTTGCTATTATTTTGGACACCAGTGCATATAGCCTTAAAAAAACTCTTAAGATCCACAGATTCTCACTGAAGACAAAATTCTTAAAACTGACTGCAGACGCTATCTTTACTCAAAAGATCAACGTTAATATGTAATAATACACACGCAAATTAATGGTTAATATCAACACTTGGCTTTTGTTTTAACAGGTTTCCACCTTAAAAACTGAAGGACAACTGAATTCCAATTTCACTCAGTTTATTCTCGTCGACGAGAATTGCCCCACAACAACAATGTACACCACATGTAACAGCCAATGAACGTCCGGTCAGCGATCATCACAGGACAAGACAACACATAACTACTAGTGCCAAAGGCACCACTTTAACTCTACAGTAGTACGTGCCATGCTCTCTACACGCCAAATCATCCGCCCAAACTAGTTATTTATCGCGCAGCAGACCTTAAATAGCTTGCACGACCTAAGACACTTTCTGACGTAAGCCAGCTTAACAGCGCTAAATCTGCATAGATACCACTTATGCTAGGTGACTAATCGGAACACTATCTCCGGCCGGAGTGGCCGGGCGGTTCTAGGCGCTACAATCTGGAACCGCGCGACCGCTACGGACGCAGGTTCGAATCCTGCCTCAGGCATGGAGGTGTGTGATGTCCTTAGGTTAGTTACGTTTAAGTAGTTCTAAGTTCTAGGGGACTGATGACCTCAGAAGTTAAGTTCCATAGTGCTTAGAGCCATTTGAACCATTTGAGGAACACTATCCTAAGGGAGCGTGGTGCATCGCATCTAATTCAGAATTAAGAGGCAGCCCTATTAGGCACAAGGAAATTCCTTACACTCCTATTTTTAATTTAATTAAGCACAGCACTGGCAACCAGTATCAAAAGGCCGCGTCAGTTACGCTTTATCTTAAAAAATTGTTCTTGGCTCACACTGAATGTGGCAAACACACTTCCTGTTATATTTCACCAGGATACATACGGCGTGTAATTCTTTCACAGGCGCTGCCGCCAATGGCGCAACCCTCCGCTTTTATCGCGCTTGTAGCACCGAAAAAACAAGTCTGAACAAGAGTATCAAATACAATCGTCCACGACCAGCACACAGGCGTAAAATCAGTAATCACGTTCTGCCATAGGAGAATAAAAGTCACTGTAGACACTTATAGCAATGAACACACATAGAGAGAGAGAGAATGAACGACCCACGGCTTGCTATTAGCCTCAAGCCCGACACAGACTAACACCAGTACCATGCGACAACGCTGGAACAACTGACGTGGGCTGCACTCCGTGCAAGGACGTGGCCTCAGACACAGGCAACACTAACCTTGTTCCGTGCCTGTTGATGGTGCAGAAGACCCATCCCCAAAGGTCCGTAGTTCATTCGTAGCGTCTCCTGCCCAGGTGCTTCCACAGAATTCGTCTTGATCGCTGCACGTGCAACAGCACCTCTTTTTACTGTAAGAAGATTTCTCTGCGCAGCAGTGAACACTCGCCACAACACCAAAGCCAAGGCGCCTGCAGTATCAGCGGCGATGCAACAAAATGTAGACTGCGCGGCACTCACAACTTCGCCGACCGGAGCGTGTCTACGGAACACTACCACGAACTACGATGGCGACACTGCACTAAAACACTTAATAGCAGACCCGTGGTACGACACAAAATCATCTCAACATAAATGAACTGTCTCCACTCAGTAATCGGGTATATGTCTTTTGCATCAATGGCCCCGCACACTATTTTAGTATCCTACCTCCTAACAAACTGATAATTCGGACAAATCATGCGGAATCCACAGTGAAAACCCTGCAGATCAACGACATGGCCACGGACGCCCACCATTACCAGTTTTCCGTGTTGTGTCCGGGCCGCACGACGCTACTTCCCCGACCGGCAGGAAGGCCTGACGCGCACCAAGTCACACAGCCGACAGACAGTTAACGCCTCGGCCGTGCACCGCGTGTCCGCCACAGAGGGCGTTCACTCGTCAGCCTAGAAGCCAGCTGCCGAACAGAGGCGCCAATTCAAGTCGCCGGAAAGATGAACATCCGGCACACCGATTACGGTATGTTCTGTTAAACAAGCTCTAGGCTGTGGTTACACCAGTTCTCTGCTACATCCTTTCTTCCAGGAGCGACGGTCCTACAACGTTTGTAGGAGAGCGTCTACGAAGTTCGGACTCGTAGACAGTCACCGGTAGAATTTAAGCTTTGAGGACAGTCAATGAGTCGTGCCTGGATACCAAAAGCGTGCGAAAGGCACTGTTTCCGTTCGAGGCCCGCTCCGGCACTATTTTAATCTGTCATGAAGTTTGGAAACACATTCCGCAGCAGAGTATTAATGTACACTCATTTTCAGAGAAAAGAGAATACCTTGAACGATTCTAGATAGGACGTTCATATTCATAGGACATGTACATTCGTATGATCTGCAAAAATGACTGGCAATTTAACCATGGGTGATATTCCTGGCTGTGGCCGCCAATATTTTATTTTGCTAGAAGCCTACCTTGATGCAGCTTGATGCACGCGAAGTAGCATATGGTACAAAAGTGGAGTGAGGTACAAGCGACAGATGGTACAGCACGTACCAGTCCCGTGGGGCGTCAGCCAATTGTACTGAACGTGCTTTCGATTAGTCGGCACGTTCGGGAGCTAGGCGCCAAAACGTCTAACTTTTATTAATTATTTGTATACTTTTCATTATATTTAACCCAGTTTTTAGTATGACAATTTCTCATGGTTACCCTACGAGTCTATCGCTTTTATTTATTAAATTTCACTAGTTTTGAGAAACATAAGAGTAACGATATTGCAACAGAAGTGCTTCGGACACCTCCGGGTCGCATTGGCGCGCCTAGGAGACGAAGTACTGTACAACGGCTGCGCTAGTTACTCTGTTTCGGGCATCCTAGAGGGCCGGACACGTATCTCAGTATCGTGCGTTACATAGATGTGAATATGTAATACTCTGTTTCGGGTGTTCTTCAGGGCCTGACATGTACTCTATATCGGACATAACTTAGTTGTGAAATGTAATACTCACTCTGTGTAGTGCGTACCGGAGAGCCGGACTTGTGTATCATATTTCGGAAGTTGGACAGAAAAGTTACCATGTAATTAGGAAAGGTATGTCGAGTGTTGGAAAAGACAGAGTAAATGTGTGAATATTTGAATAATAACCAGACAGGATACATTAGTGAGAAGTGTCGCCAACCGTCATTGTCAGTAACACAGATCCTGCCCTCTGTAGGTACGGAGACTAACCTGGGCAAGTGGCATCCCGCAAGAAAGCGAAGAGATTCGAATTCACAGCGTAGCAGCCTCCGCCGACGAAGATCCCACGACCGACGAGCTGCCTTCTGCGCTGGGGACACAACTTTAGAAGACGACAGGTTGGGGGAAAGGATGGTAAGAGAGTCTCATTCAATCTCTCCAGCTTCCAGATCTGACTTCCAAACACCACTACTGGTAAAAATGTGCCTGACGCTCTCGTTGTCGCTATAAAAGGAAGGTAATGGATCAGTGTGACTTGAGCAAACGTGGAGGGTGCCTCGCAGACGTAAGCGCGAACTCTACTGTCATATCAGTGAGTTTGAAAGACGGTGCGTTATTGGCATAAGAGAATGTGATGCATCCATCCGGAAAATTGCTGCTCGCTTGGGACGAAGTGTTTTGGCAGTACAACGGGTGCGTACAGAATAGTTCAGGGAAGGCCCTAGAACACGACAAGATGGGTCAGGTCACCCCGTCCAGACCACCACCGGAGATGATCGATACCTCATCTGGACGCTATTGCTCTGCCTCGTGATGACTGGGTGTTGTGTGATCTCCTTAGGTTAGTTAGGTTTAGGTAGTTCTAAATTCTAGGGGAGTGATGACCATAGATGTTAAGTCCAATAGAGCTCAGAGCCACTTTTTTTTGAACGCTATTGCAGGACAGATCTCCGTCCTCCTTGGCTGTAGTGGAACAGGGGAACGCGTCGTATGCTATCAGGGCCGACAGTCCGTGGCCGTTTGTTACGGTGTAGGTTACGTGTGAGTCGTTCACTTCTCCGCCTACCTTTCGACGAATGTGCAGAAACATGCTGGACGGTAATGGTGTATGGAACGACGTCACCTGCTACAGGAATGACATCAAATGTGTTTTTGGACGAGTCCTGGTTTTGATTGTTTGAAAATGATCCCCGCATTTTGGTTCGCCGCAGACAGTGGGAGCAGCATCACGGCGACTCCATTCGCACAAGATGTACAGCGCCAGTCAAGGCCTTATGGTGTGGAATCCTGTTGGGTACAACCACAAATCACAGTTGAGGCATGTTCAGGGCACTGTGACCACTGTGACTTACGTGAATGACGCGTGAATAACATTCTGCGACCCGTAGCCATACCCTTTCTGCAAAACACTCCAGACGCCATTTTTCAGCAAGATAATGCACGACCACATGCTGCTGCACGAACAGGCGCCTTCTTGGTGTCACAGAATGTCAGCCTTTTGCCGTGGCGCGCCACGTCACCAGACTTGTCCCCAATCGAAAATGTGTGGGATATGGTGAAACAACCGTTGCAGTGCTGGGACCCAGCGTCAACTACCACAGATGATCTTTGGAAACAGGTGACTGCAACATGGATGGCTGTACCATAGGACGCCATTCACGCTTTATACGCGTCGATGCCATCACGCATGGGACAAGTTATCAGGGCTCATGCCGGACCCTGTTTCTACTAGGCAACAGGACACTTGCTGAAACGAGATGACTGAAACTCCAATCATTTTTGCAGAACATACTAATGTACCTGTCCTGTGAATATGACCGTCCTATCTGCAGTCGTTCAACGTGTTCTATTTTTTCTTAACATGAGTGTATTCGAAATTTTCGGTTACACCTCGGTTCAGTTTCCACATTCAGTTGTAGGTTCACCTGTAGATGGAAAGTAATAAAAGTAGGTTCGAACCCATTATAGACGGAACACTAGATCAAATGGAGGATGTTATTGAAAATCAGCCTTGAAAAAGGGAATTGCCACGAAATTCGCCTTCACTGATTCATGAACTACAGGAATTAGCTGAATCTGCATGACTGCATAAGGATATGAGCCCGTCTCCTCCCGTCTGACAGTGCAGTGTCTTAACTGCTGCCCCTGTACCATGCAATCGCAGAAACTGCTGCGCCAGCCAGTTCTCAGTATGGTTAAAGGAACCAGTTTCCGCTTTAACTAAAGCGCCTCACTGTTCAGCCTTTGGGTTGACGACACTTTTGATTTTTCCATGTCTGTGCAAGTTTTCACTTGCGCACTCTATGAGCCCAACATTCGCTGCTAGCCATTAACCCTCGCAACACAGAGAGGGCAGGGGGTGGGGGAGGTAATTTACGCACACGCTTTGAAAATATTGTAATCTAGTGAGCTACATTGTTTTAAAATTTTGGAAAAAGTATTTATTGTTTTTAAAGAAATTTTCTACCAGATTCCGTTTAAGTTTTAAAATTTTTAGTTAAACTTACCTCCAAAATTTAAGATACAATAGTAGATATCACTTTCGCCTATGAACATCGTATTCAGTATTTCTAGGTTCAGGGCCTTACTTAAACGTCGGTATCTATTTAAAATGTATGTTAAGAGTAAAAGTCAACAACAATGAACGAAATTCGCATTTTATAAATATTTTTCCTTGTGCTAGCCACAAAGTTGGCAATACACGTTACTGAAAGTGTATTGATAATACTAAGAGTGTGCTAGAAAGGTATTTTCAAGTTCTGGACCCTACTTACTAATCAGTAACTCTTTAAAAAGTATGTTGCTAATATAATTCAACAACAATTAACAGATTTTTCTTTTTTTACCAAAAAATTTTAATGTGAGTACAAATACCCCCCCTAACCCCCCCCCCCCCCTTGTAATGCGCGTTATAGAAAACGCCTCGGCATTACTAGTGTTCAAACTGCAATACCATGATGGAAAATGGAAAGGAGCGTTTGGCGTCATGTTCATATAACTGCATGCGAGGTACCATAGTGGCGGTTGTGGAGAACAGGGGACGAGATGGAAAGGAAAACAGGGGGAGAAATAGGAAGGAGACCATAAGTTAAGAGTCCAGCAAACGTGACCGTGCGAGTGTCCTGGGAAACAGTGCTCTGTGGATTGTATCTGCAGAGGCACTTTTGGTCATGGCTCTCCTCTCTTTCTGCTTAGGGTCAGAGCAGGAGGGTGTCGGCTCGCAAAACATTTTACCTGAGCCAGGCAGCAACCCACCGCGAAGGTGGCCAGTTGGTGGAAAATGGGTGGAGGAAGCCATTTAAGAAAGACTGCTGTAAACGGAGCCTTTGAGCAAATGGTGGGAAGGCCAAAAAACTGTGCATTCTCATGTCAGAAGCTGGGATGATACGGAGAGAGTGGCTGGTGCACTTGATCAGTGGAGGCAAGAAGTTCCCAGGTTATTTTGCGGAACAGTAATCCCTGCACTGGTAAGTAATATTTAGAGAAATACATTGTGAAGTAGTTACCTAACACCAAATCGATGATGTCTTTAAATTAGTTCGTTGGACCTTGACGTTTCCAGTTTATAGCTGTATGTGTGTCACCAAATGGCTACAGTACATTTTTGAGACCGATTACTGGTCATCTTGGATAAAATTCCTTTGCTCTTTCTTGCGTCCTACTTTAAATATCTTCTTATCCACCACAGTCATCAGAATCTGGTGCCCAGTACTAATGTTGTCATGGTAATTTGATGTTGTTCTGGCATTTCATAATTAACAGTCGGATGAATTACGTTATGGTGATGTCATGCTAATGATTTTATTTATACTAGTGTAGATTATGGTAACTTCAGCTATGGAGGAATGGTAGTAAAACCATCTGTTTAGTTTCTAGCAGGAACAGTGGTGCTAGTTGCGTTCCTGCATTGTGTGGCCGCTAATGGTCATGATCACTTGTATAATTATGCAGCTATGACTGAAATAGATAATCAGTTTTAGATAACCGTTAGCGAACAACTCACATGAGCAGCACAACAGTTTCTAGGCAAAACTCATACTTTTTTTTACAGTGCCACCTAATATTTACTCTGCTACTGAGTAAGACCGTCTTCAAGATACTCATTGACAATGTTGACTTATGATCACAGTAGACTATACAAGACCACAGATCGTTGCACACTTTTCGACATTCTTCGAAAGTAACCAAGAATTTCAGTTGTTATGCGGAATGTACATACCAGGCACATTCCAGTGTCGATTGAAGATCAACAAGCTATGCTTTTCGTATCGTTTTGAGATGTACTTCGGCTAAGACTAGTTTTTTTTTTCCTTTCGTCAAGCTTTCGGAGTCAGTTGTGTAATTGCTAAGGCATCTGCCTATGCAGCAGTTTTGTATTACATTTATTACTCCATATACAATCTTAATAAGCCTTTTGGAGGCTGACAAACTACACTTTTCACATGACCATCAGAAGACGTTCGTCGACGTCGTTCTTACTGAGCTGACCATGGAACATAGCCTACGCTACCAGTCTTTGGCTGCCCAAATCGTACAGCAAGGTGAGTCTAGCGTTTTGTTTAAATGGTTTCGCCTCCCGCGCTGATATCACCTTGAATAGGACGACAATAGCATTTACAGCACCTAATATCTTGATGTCTAGAACTCAAAACATTCTAGATACCAGCGGCTCATATATTGCTAGAGATGGGAAGATATGTTCAAGTAAAGTTTTGTAGACCTTAATGTTTGTTATTTCTACTAACGAGATTTCACGATAACGAACCACTATACACCATTGTTATTTATTTAACGATTTAACATTCATCTTGCGTAACAGTAAAAGTTTTGATAACTCATATGATTTGCATCATAGTGTAACTCACTCCTCCCTACGAAATTCACATATAATTGTGCATAACTATAGGGAGCAGCTACGCCCACAGACTTCTGTCCTATCGAGCACACCTATGTTGTTACTTACAATGCTCAACTAGTTCCTGCAACTGTAAGGCAAATGTTCAAACGTCCTTAACACTATTACACAAATTTCAAACCCACATTAATGAAAACAGTAATTGCAAAATAAATCTAGTAACTACTGTTTGGCCACAATAACTTGACGAATGTGCTAGTGCTGCCAGAAGCGGAGAAAATTGGCACTACTTGAAAGATATTCATTTGTTTCCGAGTGCTGTCAACGTCAAGCTGCCCCTAGACGCGAAGTATCCGCTAGCGAGGAACTTCTGTAAGCACTTCCTCGAGTCACTGGGGCAAGTTGTTTTCAGTAGCTTGCTGCAAGTACTTATTATTCAGTTATTCTTAAAAACCAAAGCAGTTGCCACTGCTATTGCATTATTATTAAGGAATAAAAATCGTGACGGAACACAATCTAAAAAATAGAAAAATGTTAGAGTAACACGTATTGATGTTATCAAAAGACTCTTTTCAATGAACTAAAGTTAGAGGACTTCACTTGGATTAAAAACTTTGACAGTGTATGCAAATTTCCCTTATCTCTAGCCAATTGTGTAGTCAAATATTCGAGAACAGGAAAAAACATGCGGCGCGGATCTCACCAAGAGATTAACTAAAAGACAATCTTCGATTTTTGTAAGTAGTATTTACTACTTTTATCACAAATGTAATGCATTTCTGTATACGGTAACATTAAAAAATCGGCTAAAAACTAAATACGGCTGTACTGCCATTCTACTTTCTCTTCTGATGAAACAAATTGATTTGTAAACTCATTTCACACTTTCTTAACTGGTGGTTGCCAATTATATGTGTTTAGGGTTTCCAGTGGTACATTTGTTTTGGCCCATTTGTCTTTGTGCCGTTCTCCTTTTCGACACTGATATTTTCGCACCGGTACTGGAAACAGACAACTTTGATAAGTTTGAGAGAAACTCCAACAAAATGACAAATTCGGCGAGGACTTGCAGCAAGATGCGAGAAGCTGGTACGAATTTTCACCCTGCAACGGTGTGTACGCTAGTTTGAAACTTCCTGAGAAACTAAAACTGTGTACCTGATGGAGTCTCGAACCTGGGAACCCAGTCTGGCACACAGCTTTAATTTTTCGGGAAGATTCGTGCAAGAAACTGTGTCCACTAACTTGTAGACTACTTCAAGTTGAAACTGGCTGACGTCGAAGGGGAGGGGGGGGGGGAGGAGTGTGAGGGGTAGTTTGCAGATATGGCGGTTCGCAATACTACACTCAACCCAATTCTGTGACTATATGGATAATGTGCCATACCACAACGAGTTCGACAGAATGCCTAATAAATGTGATTTCGGGATTACGATGTCAGAGTGGTTGCGAGGCGCAAATACACTGCAACGACTCAACGAGAAGGCTGAACTGTTATCTAAGAAACATACAAGGCCACAGAATAGTCCGTTTACCGCCCTACAACTGCGGTCTTTCGATAAAATTGGCATGGAACAAAATAAAATAATTTCAGGAAGAACAAAGTCACTTTTGATTTGCCGAGGTAAAGACTGCAGAATCTTGTTAATGCTGCATTCCTTTCAGTTACTGCACAGAACTGGCAAGGTTACTGCAGCAAAGGGTAGCAGCTGGAGCAAGTGTGTTGGATACGAGATGCAGTAACGGAAATGGTCGTCGATAAAGGTACCATCAATACCACGCTCTCAAGTGATGATGATAATGATCATCCTGAATCAAACAAAAACGACAGTGAGCTTTAGTGAACACCATTTTGACAGTTGTTTCAGGAATAGTAAATTACTCTTTGTAAACATTCGCTTTCACCAGAGACTAAAAGAGCTTACTTCCTGTCCCCTGTCACTTGCATTGATCGGTTTTACAGGACAGGACGACTGTTGGAAGTAGTAACAACTACGAACTGAAAAAGTGTGTAAACGAGTAAGTATGTCAAACATATTGTTTAGGTATATAGTTTTGTATACAGGGTGGTCCATTGATCGTGACCGGGCCAAATATCTCACGAAATAAGCGTCAAACGAAAAAACTACAAAGAACGAAACTTGTCTAGCTTCAAGGGGGAAACCAGATGGCGCTATGGTTGGCCCGCTAGATGGCGCTGCCATAGGTCAAACGGATATCAACGGCGTTTTTTTTAAATAGGAACACCCATTTTTTATTACATATTCGTGTAGTACGTAAGGAAATATGAATGTTTTAGTTGGACCACTTTTTTTGCTTTGTGATAGATGGCGCTGTAATAGTCACAAACGTATAAGTACGTGATATCACGTAACATTCCGCCCGTGCGGACGGTATTTGCTTCGTGATGGACCGTTTACCAATTGCGGAAAAGATCGATATCGTGTTGCTGTGTGGCTATTGTAACCAAAATGCCCAACGGGCGTGTGCTATGTATGCTGCTCGGTATCCTGGACGACATCATCCAAGTGTCCGGACCGTTCGCTGAATAGTTACGGTATTTAAGGAAACAAGAAGTGTTCAGCCACATGTGAAACGTCAACCACGACCTGTAACAAATGATGATGCCCAAGTAGGTGTTTTAGCTGCTGTCGCGGCTAATCCGCACATCAGTAGCAGACAAATTGCGCGAGAATCGGGAATCTGAAACACGTCGGTGTTGAGAATGCTACATCAACATGGACTGCACCTGTACCATATTTCTATGCACCAGGAATTGCATGGCGACGACTTTGAAATTCGTGTACAGTTCTGCCAATGGGAACAAGAGAAATTACGAGACGATGACAGATGTTTTCCACGCGTTCTATTTACCAACAGCGGTAACGTAAACCGGCATAATATGCACTACTGGGTAACGGAAAATCCACGATGGCTCAGACAAGTGGAAAATCAGCGACCTTGGCGGGTTAATGTACGGTGCGGCATAATGGGAGGAAGGATAATTGGCCCCCATTTTATCGATGGTAATGTAAGTGGTGCAATGTATGCTGATTTCCTACGTAATGTTCTACCGATGTTACTACAAGACAAAATGGCATGACAAAATGGCGATGTACTTCAAACATGATGGATGTCCGGCACATAGCTCGCGTGCGGTTGAAGCGGTATTGAATAGCATATTTCATGACAGGTGGGGTGGTCGTCGAAGCATGGCCCGCACGTTCACCGGATCTGACGCCCCGGATTTCTTTCTGTGGGGAAAGTTGAAGGATATTTGCTATCGTGATCCACCGACAACGCCTGACAGCATGCGTCAGCGTATTGTCAATGCATGTGCGAACATTACGGAACGTGAACTCCTCGCTGTTTAGAGGAATGTCGTTACACGTGTTGCCAAATGCATTGGAACAACCGAAATAAAATGTTCCTACGTACCTACGTTCTGTATTTTAATTTAAAAAAAACTGACTGTTACCAACTGTTCGTCTAAAATTGTGAGCCATATTTTTGTGACTATTACAGCGCCATCTATAACAAAGCCAAAAAGATGGTACAACTAAAATATTCATATTTCTTTACGTACTACACGAATATGTAATAAAAAATGGGGGTTCCTATTTTTAAAAAAACGCAGTTGATATCCGTTTGACCTATGGCAGCGCCATCTAGCGGGCCAACCATAGCGCCATCTGGTTTCCCCCTTGAAGCTAGACAAGTTTCGTTCTTTGTAGTTTTTTCGTTTGACGCTTATTTCGTGAGATATTTGGTTTGGTCACGATAAATGAACCATTCTGTATATGTTTTTTATATGTTCACTTCAAGAACGAGAGAAATTTGATGGAGGATCCACTTAATTCGTTTATAAAAGAGGGTATGCAGCTATAATTTAACATGCTGTATATCTAGGTATACAAAAATCCCACCTTCAGTTTGTTAAATGCTCGTAATCAATTCACACAAACCTAATGTAATGTTTATTACACACTATTTCTCGTATATTTATGAAGACGGAATATGACTCAGTTCTAACACGCTTCGAGGCAGTACAGTGAGCGTGCGCTTATTTGCAACTTTTTGGCATATAAAAGCTGCGTACCGGAACGGCGCTCCAAATGCTTCAAATGGCTCTGAGCACTATGGGACTTAACATCTGAGGTCATCAGTCTCCTAGAACTTAGAACTACTTAAGGGGGGTAGGACGTCAAACGGGCCGACTTGGAGCAGGAGAGGCATCACAGTATATTTTAATTTCCAGTGTCTATACTTTTACAAATAAATTATTAAAACTTTGTCAGCATCAGCAGGAAGGATTCAGGATTCACACTCATTGCAGTGGAAGTTCGAAAACATAACGAAGTAATTTTTTTTACGTGTGAAATTTCATCATTTTTTCCCTTACTAATGGCTGCATTTGTTGCTATAGGTACACTTTTCTTCAGAAGTTAGAGAGATTCTTCGATGAATTTTGCACAGCATACATACCATACTTACTCTAGAATTTCTTTAATTTATGAAAAAACGAATGAACTGTTATATTTTAAACTTCATGTTTAGAAAAAACACAAATTTTATAGTTAATTACCTCAATTTTTACCACAGTTTTTAATAGATTTCGAAAATTCTAGAGTTTCCTACACCTTTAAGTATGGTTTGTATGTTGTGCATAATTCAACAAAGCATCTCTCTTACTTATGAAGAAAAGTGTACCTATAGCAACAAATGCTGCCATTAGTAAGTGAAAAAATGATGAAATTTCACATGTAAAAAAAAATTACTTCGTTATGTTTTCGAACTTCCACTGCTATGAGTGTGAATTCTGAATCCTTCCTGATCATGCTGACAAAGTTTTATGAATTTATTTGTAAAAGTATAGACAGTGGAAACTAAATGTCCTGTGGTGTGTCTCCTGCTGGAAGTCGGTCCGTTTGACGTCCTACCCCCCTTAAACCAAACTAAACTAAGGACATCACACACATCCATGCCACAGGTAGGATTCGAACCTGCGACCGTAGCGGTCGCTCGGTTCCAGACTGAAGCGCCTAGAACCGCTCGGCCACGCCGGCCAGCACCGGCGCTCCAACGTGGACATACGCCCTCCGCAGGAAAGTGCTCTTCCGACTGAGGTGTCTGCTTGTTTTGAGATGTGTGTGTGTGTGTGTGTGTGTGTGTGTGTTTTCTGGCGGGCCGCTCGGTTCCAGACTGAAGCGCCTAGAACCGCTCGGCCACGCCGGCCAGCACCGGCGCTCCAACGTGGACGTACGCCCTCCGCAGGAAAGTGCTCTTCCGACTGAGGTGTCTGCTTGTTTTGAGATGTGTGTGTGTGTGTGTGTGTGTGTGTGTGTGTGTGTGTTTTCTGGCGGGAGACTGGGGGCTTCGACGACTTTCGTCTGACGCGTCACCGAGCTGAGCGCTGATTGCGGCAGAGAATTTTGCAGCGATGTGCAAAGTCCAGCGCTGAAGTGGGTGGCGGCTAGCTTATCGCTAATTGCGGTAAATGGTACGCCTGATAAGGCGCGGCGGGCAGAGTGTCCCATTACGGGAGCAGGCCTGGCGGGCTGGTTGCAACGCCCGCCACGTGGCGGCGCGGCTGACGCAACAGAGCGACACCTTTGCCGCCGGCTTCCCGGTCATCAACCCAGAATCCCTCCCTTCAGCGACACGGCGACGCTGCCACTGAAGCGGCACACACGTGGTTGCTCTGACGTGGCGCGCGACGTGGCGTTGACGCAAGAATGCACACCGTTTACCCGGCTGCAATAGCGCAGTCTCCCAGGGCCCCACTCATACGCCCCTGCTGGACATTACAATAACAGCGCCGTGAAGCGGCGTGCAACAGCGTCAAATTGGCAAGAACTGTACCTCGAAGTTGTTGATGTGGTCTTCAGTCCTGAGACTGGTTTGATGCAGCTCTCCATGCTACTCTACCCTGTGCAAGATTCTTCATCTCCCAGTACTTACTGTAACCTACATCCTTCTGAATCTGTATAGTGTATTCACCTATTGGTCTCCCTCTACGATTTTTACCCTCCACACTGCCCTCCAATACTAAATTGGTGATCCCTTGATGCCTCAGAATATGCCCTACCAACCGATCCCTTCTTCTAATCAAGTTGTGCCACAAACTCCTCCCCAATTCTATTCAATACCTCATCATTAGTTTTTGTGCTCTACCCATCTAATCTTCAGCATTCTTCTGTAGCACCACATTTCGAAAGCTTCTATTCTCTTCTTGTCCAAACTATTTATTGTCCATGTTTCACTTCCATACATGGCTACCCTCCATACAAATACTTTCAGAAACGACTTCCTGACACTTAAATCTATACTAGATGATAACAAATTTCTCTTCTTCAGAAACGCTTTCCTTGCCATTGCCAGTCTACATTTTATATCCTCTCTAATTCGACCATTATCAGTTATTTTGCTCCCCAAATAGCAAAACTCCTTTACTACTTTAAGTGTCTCATTCCCTAATCTAATTCCCTCAGCATCACTCGTGTTAACTCGACTAGATTCCATTATCCTCGTTTTGCTTTTTTTGATGTTCGTCTTATATCCTCGTTTCAAGACACTGTCCATTCCGTTCAACTGCTCTTCCAAATCCTTTGCTGTCTCTGACAGAATTACAATGTCATCGGCGAACCTCAGAGTTTTTATTTCTTCTCCATGGATTTTAATTCCTACTCCGAATTTATCTTTTGTTTCCTTTACTGCTTGCTCAATATACAGATTGAATAACATTGGGGAGAGGCTACAACCCTGTCTCACTCCCTTCCCAACCACTGCTTCCCTTTCGTGCCCCTCGACTCTTATAACTGCCATTTCGTTTCTGTACAAATTGTAAATAGCCTTCGCTCCCTGTATTTTATCCCTGCCACCTTCAGAATTTGAAAGAGGGTATTCCAGTCAACATTGTCAAAAGGTTTCTCAAAGTCTACAAATGCTATAAACGTAGGTTTGCCTTTTCTGAATCTAGTTTCTAAGATAAGTCGTAGGGTCAGTATTGCCTCACGTGTTCCAGTATTTCTACGGAATCCAAACTGATCTTCCCCGAGGTCGGCTTCTACCAGTTTTTCCATTCGTCTGTAAAGAATTCGCGTTAGTATTTTGCAGCCGTGACTTATTAAACTGACTGTTCGGTAATTTTCACAACTGTCAACACCTGCTTTCTTTGGGATTGGAATTATTATATTCTTCTTGAAGTCTGAGGGTATTTCGCGTGTTTCATACATTTTGCTCACCAGATGGCAGAGTTTTGGGACGTTCAGAAATGATTTATAACAGCGTTGTTTTACCAATAACGTACAAACTACTCGCAGGACGATGAACCGCTTGTAGTACATTACGCAGATGCTAGCTGGCAGTTATGAACAGTGTCTATAGTGAAACGACACCGCTTGTTTGTTGTAGAGTAGAGGAAGCCATGGGCACGATGGAAGGCGACTATAACGGACAGAGGTAGACCATACTTTTTTGTGGAAGGAACGTTTACCCACTGTCTTTGGTCAAGAAGCTCCTCCACAAAAGGGTGTTTGCAACTGGATGGCTGAGTTGGTCGGTGGGAGCAAATCTTCTCGCAAGAAAGTAAGTACTGGTCATCCAACAACATCGTTGTCTTCGGGGAAACACTGTGGTCGTGTCTCACTTGATTATGGCTGATAGGCACATGACGTTTGATGAACTGGGATGGCTTACAAGCTTCGGCTGTGCAACCCTGCATTCCATTACTCATGCGTTCTCAGAAATGATAAGTTCACAAAGGTACATGTATCACATTGGAACAACCGAAATAAAATGTTCAAACGTTCCTGTTGCCAACTGTTCGTCTAAAATTGTGAGCCATATATTTGTGACTATTACGTCATCTATCACAAAGCGAAAAAAGTGGTCCAACTAAAGCATTCATATTTCTTTACGTACTACACGAATTTGTAATAACAATGGGGTTTCCTATTTTAAAAAACGCAGTTGAGATCCTTTTGACCTGTGGCAGCGCCATCTAGCGGGCCAACCATAGCGCCATCTGGTTTCCCCCCCTCAAGCTAGCCAAGTTTCGTTCTTTGTAGTTTTTTCGTTTGACGCTTATTTCGTGAGATATTCGGCCCGATCACGATCAATGAACCGCCCTGTATATCACCCGTCAGCAGCTGAAGGTATTAGTATATAATTCTAATTTTGTCGTAGACACATGCTTGACGACATAGGGAAGTTTGGGTCTGGCTGTTGCCCGTGCTCAGATATCCTAACGGTAAGGCGAGATTGCGCACTATAAGCAGGAAGTCCAGGTTCGAGTACCAGTCCGACACATATTTTCAAAGGCGTCAATCCATTATAAAGCTGATGGTTGTCCATATTCGCAACTGCGACCACGTTTCTTGTAGACAAATTGTTGGGTGCGGTGGATCGTGCCTTGAGTCAGGAGAAGAGCTTCTTTGCAGCGCGACACTCGCCGTGCGACGGCGTCTCGATTACCACAGAATGTCAGTATCGAGGCCGTTGTTGGCTGCCCTCCTTGATGCAGCGGCGAAGAGAGAAACGCGCCGACGTTGGTGTGCACAACGACGAGTACACTGGAGACAGCAGCGGCACCGCACCGACTTTTTACACGATTCCCAGATCTGAGTAAGGCGCCGCGATGCACGTATCATTGTATCAAATTTAATAAATATTACCTTTATTACATTAAGTGTCCGCCCCCGGGAGCTGAGTGGTCAGCGCGACAGAATGTCAATCCTAAGGGCCCGGGTTCGATTCCCGGCTGGGTCTGAGATTTTCTCCGCTAGGGGTCTGGGTGTTGTGTTGACCTAATCATCATCATTTCATCCCCATCGACGCGCAAGTGCCGCGCGGCATTAGCCGAGCGGTCTAAGACGCTGCAGTCATGGACTGTGCGGCTGGTCCCGGCGGAGGTTCGAGTTCTCCCTCGGGCATGGGTGTGTGTGTTTGTCCTTAGGATAATTTAGGTTAAGTAGTGTGTAAGCTTAGGGACTGATGACCTTAGCAATTAAGTCCCATAAGATTTCACACATGTTTGAACACACACACACACACATATATATATATATATATATATATACTTTTTTTTTTTTTTTTTTTTTTTTTTTTTTTTTTTTTTTTTTTTTTTTTTTTTTTTGACGCGCAGGTCGCCGAAGTTGCACCCGGTGAACGGTCTACCAGACGGGAGGCCCTAGTCACACGACATTTACATTACATTAAGTCGCCCAATGTCGACAATACTTTTTATTATGCTGTTAAGAGAATGAATGTTGTAATATTGCGTTCGTCATTCTCAAACGCCCCCAACAGCTGCTTTGTTTTACGGGGTGCCATTGTGTGCCGAACGCAGTCACCTCTTGTTCACATAGATGGTTATCTGGACAGCAGCCGTTACGTTTCTGACGTGTTCAGGCCATGGCTGTGCTCTATCTTCGACGTTTCTGTACCGTTATCTTTCAACAAGGTGATTCAAGAACGCATGTTGCTCTTGCTATCCCGACCTACCTCCATACAGAAGGTGTTCTGGCGCTGCCATGGTGAGCACGCTCTCCTGATCTCTCATCCAGTGGCAAGGTCTGCCCATGGGCTGCCTAGAGATCGGCACGCAACAATTACGAGTGGTGGACGTGGAATGACGTACTCATGTCTATGATGAGACTTCCGTTCAAGGCGGAGGTGGCACCTCTGTGTGCTAAACTTCATATCTTGTATACTTCCCAACAATATACAATTTTAATCATATATTCTCCGTAGAACACCGTATACGCGGAATAAGTAACAGTTCGCTATCAGTTATTCTTCCTGGTGTTGCACCTTTAATTGGAAGCAATGTGTCATCATCATCAACATCGTCAGCAACAACATCTCTGCTCGACCAAGTCACGCAATGGCGCAGTTCATCTGCCCTGGGAATTATGCAGCATTGCTAACGTTTCGTTTAACCACAATTTTCTTCTCATTCTGCAAGAACAATTCTGCCCGTAACACACGTTCTAAGCAGTTATTCTCTCTGGCACATTAATAACAAAAGTACTAATGGTTTGTATATTAACTTCCTCAACTAGAATTGTCAGAATGTCTATCTACGCAGACGTTTCGATAGCGCACTTCGGGATCAGGTGATGGAAAGCGTCATTATGATCCGTATTGCATCGATACGCTGGTTGCGACATTTCCTGCGTATGAGATGATATCACTTTCAAATGTTTCAGAATCCGAACGAATCAGCGTAACTAGGAAAATCACATGGGAGCAGCGTTACGCCAAATTTATTCGAATGAATAATGAATAAAATCAAAACTATTATTCAGTATTCAAGAATGAAAATTAGAAATATAGTACGTCGTGCCATACTTCTCGCTTCTGCATGAAATTATGACGGGAAATTCTGAGC
This sequence comes from Schistocerca piceifrons, assembly GCF_021461385.2. Taxonomy (NCBI): domain Eukaryota; kingdom Metazoa; phylum Arthropoda; class Insecta; order Orthoptera; family Acrididae; genus Schistocerca; species Schistocerca piceifrons. Next base: position 549,072,717 of record NC_060142.1, on the reverse strand, counting down.
TTTTCAAAGCGAGATTAATCACACATGTTTGGCAAGGTTTCTTCGCCGTAGTAATATAGTAACCGTTACACATGCCTGCTTCATCTGCACATGTTTCATGCAACCATTTTTTACAGCGAATGCACTGAATCCAGTTCAGTTGTGGCCCATTCTTTTCGTAGTAGTTTCTTTCACATTCAACAGAGCAATTGTCGTCAACAGCCGATTTTCCTTTAATCCCTCGTTTGCTGGTTGGAGGAATTTTTTCCGTGTAAGGCCTTTTTTGTTCCAATGCTTTCACATTCTGAGAGTTTCCTGGTCTGTTAACAAAGATGAAAGTTTCTTCCTCTTGTCTGGTGTCTCCAAAATTGATATATCGGTGCAGTCTCTTCAAACGAGGTAGAGGTCCCTGCATTACCTGCAACATTTGCATTAGATGCAGTCTCTGCGCTAACAGATTTGTTAGGAGTGTTGGGTTCTGAGTTGCCAGTCGACCAAGAACGTTGTTTCTATTAGGATGCTTCTCCACCAAAACAGCATCAGAAATAGAAAACGCATCGTCTGAAATTTTCTGCGGGCTTCAAATCCACCAGCGACATTTGATTAAGTTTCACCTTCTTGATACGCCGCCTTCATCAAAAGTGCAAGCTGGGCTCTTGACACTTTCCTGCCCCGATGAGACACCGACCAATCCCGTGGTGCCTTGCAGAAGACGTGCTTCAGTGATTTAAAGGAGCACTTATCTGTGGGAAACGGGTCGAATGAACAGGCAAGCAAACCAAGATGACGTCATGGCTGTCTACAAGTTCCAAAATCTCAATACCAGAACTGTGAGATGTATTGCCATCTAGCAGTAGGAGTAGTTTCCTTGGGATGAAGTGTTTCCTTCAACCACAACATGAATATTGCTGCATTCACATATCCCGAGATGTCGTTCGTGAAAATTTTCGACCAATTTGGAAGAGAATTCAAGTTGCTTATTCTTTCCCTTCCAAATTCAAGCTGGGGCAAAAAATACTCTTGAACTTAATAATATGTAATTACAGTACCGGTTTCCACCTTTTCTGCACACGCCATTTGATTTATCAGTGTGGAACCCTTTCTAGCAATGACAAATTTGGTTGTGGGGCTCATTTGAAAGCCGAACTCATCCATATTAAACATGCGACCTGGTTTGTCAGTTCAGTTATTCTGCAAGAGAACGTTGTCTAACAACCTGGAGTTATTTCCAACGTCCTCTTTCTTGAGAGTCATTGCCCAATCGATGGGGCTTCCTCTTCACAAGACCAAGATAACATTTCAAAAATTACTGCAACCAATCCCAGTCTGCCACGCGAGCGTATTTGAAGTAAAGAGGAATATTATTCGTTTCGACATACTGAAATACGTATTTTCGCAAACCTTCGCAATTAACAGGAAGTCCGGAAGCGCGTATTCTCTGAACATGCAATTCAAATTGTTCGAAAATCGTTCAAATGGCTCTGAGCATTATGGGACTCTGAGGTCATCAGTCCCCTAGAACTTAGAACTACTTAAACCTAACTAACCTAAGGACATCACACACAGCCATGCCCGAGGCAGGATTCGAACCTGCAACCGTAGTGGTAGCGCGGTTCCAGACTGAAGCGCCTAGAACCGCTCGGCCACAACGGCCGGCAATTCAACTTGTCCCTCGTTTTCTGCTCCAAGGCAACCTAAGAACAAAACACAATATTATTATTAACAAGGGCGTCTTTTAATTGATTATGGCTGTCAGTGATACTAATTACTTGTCACTTTTTTGTATTATCATTTATTTGTCGTTGTCTTGGTTAGTTATAAAATAAATGTTCTTTTCGTTTCTTTCAGTTTAGATTTCAACATATTCAGTTCTTCTAAGCTCTCATTAGAAACGCTGTTTTTTTTTGGAAGCATGGTCATGGAAAAAAGCACTTTGAACAGATGCAGGTATAGTGGTGTGTGAAATCGGCTTTATTTCACTGTAACTATGTAAGACCATCAACACTACGATCTTCTTCAGCAAAAACAAGCGAGGCTCTAGTTTTTGGCGATCAACGTCATCGTGGTTCCTTGTCAGTTTTCAGCTTCCGAATCTGATCCAGAATCGAAAAATTAATTATCCTTTTCTGTCGCAACTTTACTTTCAGACTCGTCCCCCTAGTATCTTGGACAAATGGTTCAAATGGCTCTGAGCACTATGCGACTTAACGTCTGAGGTCATCAGTCGCCTAGAACTTAGAACTAATTAAACCTAACTAACCTAAGGACATCACACACATCCATGCCCGAGGCAGGATTCGAACCTGCGACCGTAGCGGTCACGCGGTTCCAGACTGAAGCGCCTTTAACCGCACGGCCACACCGGCCGGCTTATCTTGGACATAACGAGTATCTGCGGTGACTACATATCTGGCTTTCGTTGCTGGCCTCCCTTGATCGTGGAAAGCTGTTCACGTGAACCAGTGTTGCATATTTTTCTTTTGGTGCTGAAAGGCGAGAAAAGTCTTCCAATCGTCTGTCAACAATTTTTCAATAGGAAGAGTCAGCATGACTCAATATTTAAGCGGATTGGTGTCCTGTTTCCGCAACATTTCCATGGAGTCGTCATTCATAGTAGTGATGTTCGAAATACATACTTCTTTTGCCTTGTACGATATCCAGAGCTTCAACAACAGGGCGAGAAGACATTATAAACTCCTCCAGGTGGTCAAAGTCACTGTGTCTATTGAAATTTTTAAAATCCAATATTCAGTCTAGCTACACTGACTTGACTCGAGTTGAATAAATATCACTGCATACGTGGATAACCGCAAAAAATCCAAATCGGGATGACCGAGTGGGGATTTGAGCCGCAACGATTCCGAATGTGTGACCAGTGAGCTAATCTCTGTCCCCCCTCTCTCGGTCTGGCAGCACAAGAGACACGGTTGACAGTGGTTGTTCACGGCATAAATGACATTTTTTGACTTACTCTCACTGTTCTCTTGCCGGTGACAAAAATTTTCCTAAACGGATACCCAACTGAACAATAAAGCCCCGAATAATATGGAGCTATCAGAGTGAACCAACCGATGTGCGAGAAGTAGTCAAAATTTTAAGAGCCGCCTCGAAAAAGTCAAGCAGAAACCATGGAACTCGGTGTTGTTAGTTAGCCTTCACATATTAAACCTCTAATGTGGCACCTTAGCTGTACCTGTCCACTTTATATCAAATGAACTACGTGGTTACAGAAACCGTTTCAAGCCTCAAACATCTATGATGTGTACAGGGTGACTCACCTAAAACTTGCACCGCAAATATTACGGAAATGCAAAGTGCTACTGACGCGCGGTTTTCACAGAGTGGATTGGTAGTTACGAGTTCGTACTGTTAGCCAATAAACAGATTGTAATAATACTTTTAAAGTGTATTTTTTTTCAAACATACTCTTTTTTACGTGAAACGATTCCTATTGACAGTAACAAACTAAAAGTAGGGTAAATTAGAATGTCATTGGTGGTTTGTTGCAGGATTCTAGAGCCAGTCGGTTACGAGATATCGTATTGTGTAAAGTTTCCACATCGACACTTGTTTGTGCCATTCAACTAGATATGGTGTTACGTTTGCTTACAGTGTGCTTTTGTGTTCCTTGATTGCATTGCGACTTGCTAGTCAGCTAGTGTGTGACAGTCCAAGCAGTAGGAGGTGAGATGATGATGAGATTTAGCAATGCAGAAAAAGCCAACATGATCATGGTTCATAGAGAGTGTAGGAAGAATGCAGCTCACTCTTGTACGGTGTATGCGGCAAGATATCGCAATAGAAGCCAACCATTTCGGTAGTCATTTATCAACCTCTGAAACACAAGCAAACAAGTGACGACAAAAGAGAGGAAACTTTATATTCTTGCTGGTGTTGCAGTTGATCCGCACATTAGCTCCCACACATGCGCATGAGGAAGTGGCGTGAGTCAGGCAGGTGTTCTGTACATTCTCCAGTGACATAGGTTCCATCCCCAGCACATCTCTCTCCATCAAGGGCTGCATGGAAATGATTGAGAGAATCGTGTTAACTCCTGCACATGGGCCTTACGGCGGGATATTCAACATGTATCATGTGTCTTGTTTAGTGATGAAGCCATATTTACCAGTCACAGCCAGGTACAGCAAGGAAATGTGCACTCGTCTGTTGACAATCCCCATTGGCTTCGTCAGGTGGCAGGTCAGCGTCCATGGAGTGCAAAACGTGTGGTGCAGGATAGTGAAGCATCAGGTCATAGACTCGTTTTTCATAGCAGGAAGACTATTTTCATAAGTATCGCAGGCTCCTAACAGACCATCTTCCACAGACGCCGTAAGATGTTCCACTGCAGGCCGTGAGGAAGCTGTGGTACCAACATGATGGCTGTCCAGCCATTGGTGCACGAAGTACTACAGCATGTTTTCACGAATTGTTTCCAAATCGTTGGACTGGACCAAGAGGACCTGTACCACGGCTAACCCGTTCCTCCGATTTGACGCAAGTAGACGTTCTTCTGTGGGGTAAGCTGGAAGACGCTGTCCACAAGGACTTGTTTACTACATCTGAGGATATGCAACGACTAATGCAGCCTGTTCAGACAACTCTTCTGAAATGCACGTGTGCAGCAGTCGTTCCGTAGCAGACTGGAAGCATGTATTGCCACTGGCAGTGGTCTTTTTGAACACAACCTGCCTTAGTACTGGTCAGAATCCACGTAACTAGTGAACGCTCTTGCGTTGTTCTTTAGAGTGTGCTTGCACAGGTATTGTAGAAGTGTTGATGTGAGAACTGTTAAAAATAAGTTATCTCGTAAACGACTTGCACTGGTATCCTGCAACAAACCACCAATGACATTCTAATTTACCCTACTTTTAGCTTGTTGATGACAATAGGCACTGTTTCATTTAAAAAAGTTCATGTTTGAAAAAAATACGTTCTGTCATCTGTTTATTGGCTAAGAATACGAGCCCCTGACTGCCAAACCATTCTGTGAAAATTACACATCAATAGCACTTCCCGTTTCCGCAATATTTGCGTTGCAAGTTTTGGGTGATTCACTCTGTATTTGCATACTGAAGCGACGAATGAAAATTTGTACCAAGGCCAGGATTCGAATCCAGGTCTCCTGCTTACCAGGCAGATGCTCTAACCACTATGCCACATTGGTCCAGTGGCTTTGTACACTGCTTGGAGTACCCTAGTACGCCTCCCTCCTCAATTCAAGTTCCCATTCACGTCTCAGCCCACTTGGTGCCCTCCCCCCCCCCCCCCCACCACCACCACCTGTTCAGCAAGTGTACAAGGAAGTGTTCCACTTCGACACTCACCTCGTCATCAGTCTGGCAATGTCCACAAGGTTTCTTCGTCTGAGGAAAGAGGAAGACGTCCCCGGGTGCCACATCAGAAGAATGCGGGAGAAGGGGGAAGGTGGATAGGCAAAGTCTGACAACAGCAAAAAGCACCAAGTCACCGTGCACAATGACTTGCGGCTTTCTCGTGGGAAAAAAAACACACCCCTAGACTGCTTCCCGTGATGCTTCGCCTTGACAGTCTCCCATGACATCGTCAGGACATTTCAGTAGAACGCTCCTGTGACGATTTGCCCCTTAAGCCGCGTCTGCGCTGGCCGCTCCACGCTGCGCAAAACCAAAAAGCGAGAATAAATGATAATTAATTGAAAATGGTTCAAATGGCTCTGAGCACTATGGGACTTGACAGCTGTGGTCATCAGTCCCCTAGAACTTAGAACTACTTAAACCTAACTAACCTAAGGACATCACACACATCCATGCCCGAGGCAGGATTCGAACCTGCGACCGTAGCGGTCACGCGGTTCCAGACTGAAGCGCCTTTAACCGCACGGCCACACCGGCCGGCTAATTAATTGAAACCCTCAGCCGCCGACAGGTGTTGTTGATATACCGCGATGGGGACAGTTGAAAATGTGTGCCCCGACCAGGAGACGAACCCGGGATCTCCTGCTTACATGGCAAAGGCTCTATCCTTCTGAGCCACCGAGGACACCTGTCGGCACCTGAAGGTTTCAATTAATTATCATTTATGCTAGAGAAGCTGTACGGTCATCAGTAGTATCTGTTCTTTCTAGAACACTTACTATCTTCATATACAGTTAAAGGCTACCCGGCCATTGACCTTCGTCTGTGCGAATGCGCACAGGTTGCCCGAACTCTTACGGGAGTCGCCACCTTAGTTGGCGCGAGTAATGAGTGGATGGGCAAATATCTATTAGGTACAATACGAATGTAGTCTGAGGACACTTGGGAATGTGGGTCTCACGAGACGAGTGCAAGGGATAAGTTCCTGCAGTCGCGCTATTCATCTGTGTCCTCGGTGACTCAGATGGATAGAGCGTCTGCTATGTAAGCAGGAGATCCCGGGTTCGAGTCTCGGTCGGGGCACACATTTTCAACTGTCCCCATCGAGGTATATCAACGACACCTGTCGGCAGCTGAGGGTTTCAATTAATTATCGTTTATTCTAGAGAAGCTGCACGGTCATCAATGGTATCTGTTCTTTCGAGAACAGTTACTATATTCAAACAAAAAGCGAGAGTTTCAGCGCAGCTGGTGTGGACGTCCAACCGCACCGCTCTGCGCAAAGACGAACAAGTTCCGCCCAGTGTGGGTAGATCAAAGGAAATGGTCCGTTAGCCAGCATCTCTATTTGGACGGCGTTCTCGTTTTACTTTATTTTTGAGGCTCGGGCGCGCAGTCTGGAACATTGTTGCGCACCTACGAACACTGCTCCATTATGCGCAATTTTGCGCTGCTCTGCACGATCCCGCGCATCCGGTGTGGACGCTACTTTACGAGCGTAATGTGTTAGCCCCACATTTTCCCAGTCTCAAAAAACATTCAAAATCACCTTAACGTTGATGGTTAAGCATTTGCCTTTTTCGACGGTGGCGTATCCGCATATATCCACTGCTTGTTTAACAACTACATAGCTGGCCGCTATGACCGAGTGGTTCTAGGCGCTTCAGTCCGGAACCGCGCTGCTGCTAAGGTCACCGGTTCGAATCCTGCCTCGGGCATGGATGTGTGTGATGTCCTTAGGTTAGTTAGGTTTAAGTAGTTCTAAGTCTAGGGGACTGATGACCTCACATGTTACGTCCCGTAGTCCTTAGAACCATTTGAACACCTACATATGGGGGCCATACACCCGGCACTCGTCCACGGTGGTTCAGAGGCTGAAGAAATCATCTGGATCGTCCTCACACAGTTGCAACACTTCAGCTTCCCCTGCGGTTCGGCAGGCTTTCTGAATTAGTGACAGCAGTAGTGCAAGCCAGCGACAATTGTCATATTCAGAAAGTTGTGCAAGGAGTTGGAAACTGACAAGTGACTGATTTTTCGCTTTTCCCACACACTGTCCCCTAGATTCCGGTACGCCGCTCTTCGAGCACCAGGGTTTCCTCTTCTCTTGCGATTGCGCATTCTCATGGTCTGCTACTGTGTTCTTCGTCATTCTTGTCTGATGACACTGAAAGCATCTGCGCCACTTAAAGCCACGTCTACAACGGAAGCGCCGCACAGTGCAGAGGCTCTGCGCACAAATGTGTTCGTAGCTGAGAATGTTCCGGTGTGCGCTTGCACGCTCTTCAACAGCAGTGACAACGACAAACCCCGTCGAAACGGACCGGCGCATAACTAACCATTTCCTTCGATGTAATGACACTGCGCAGAACTTTTTCTTTGATTCCTAAGCGCTCCCTCGGAAATCGTCACTTTTTTCCCCCAATCAGTCTTTTGGTAAACGGAGAGATCATCACCCCAAATTTTCAAGTATAGGCCGTATGAGCTGCGGATACTCCTCATTTGTCTCTAGTGCAGTGATTTACATTGTCCTCTGCATCCCCAGGCCGTTGATCGTTGCTGCCTTTTAGGGGCACTTTTCCACACCAAGGGCAAGAGAGTGACCTGAACCTCTGCTGTCTTTGGCAAGGTCGCTGGCAGAATGAGGATGACTTCTTAAGCCAGAAGTCTTCGACTCCATTAGTGACTATTTTTAATGAAAATTTCAGCAGTGGTTCGAATCGAACCAGGGATACAGGACATTTAGATTACTAGTCAAAGATCCTAACCTTCACATTTTCGGAAATAAGCAATCAAATATTTGTGACCAGAAAGTATCTAAATGTCATGGTTATTCGTTTCACTTGCTGCAATTTAAACTGTACTGTACTCTTAGGTTCTTGCCCAACCACACCTTCGTAAATCGCGACATATTCGAAAAAAACGGTCAGAATGCAAATGTCATTACTTCACGTTTCACCCGCGGCAATTTAATCTCCGTGTTTTAGTCAAACTGAAAAAAAAATTAACTTTAAAAACTTAAGCCTGCCTATGTAAAATGTACATAACCAGTCGTAAAAGCCTAGAGGAAGTGTCAAGTGATGTAATTATTACATATGGTCGGAAAAGCTACAGCTAACGCTAACCAGTTTTGTACCGTGGTATTTCCGACCAGTATTTTCTGGCTTCCTTTGACAGTCGGAAACGTCACAGTTTAGGCACTTGTGAATGGAAACATCACGCTAAGGTCAGGGGCCGGAAAGTCCATGGTCAAAAAGTCCACCACACCCTTCCATCTTCATTGATTTTTTGTAGAACTGTCCACCTCCAAATGCGGAAAACGAAGCGCTCGACGCTCCACGCTACGCCATTGTCCTTTGGCTCTTGGTCCAACGTGCTGCAATACTGTGGCACGGCTATTTCGATGTGCGCCAGGGCTGCAGACAAGCACCTGTGAACAAATCACATATTAAATACCCAACTTTATTTTTTTGGGTGCTTGGATTAAAAAGGATGTAAGACAGGCATGTGGCCCTCCCTCCCCCCTCCCCCTCCCAATTTTCATTCTGTTGATCGAAGAAGCAATAATGGAAATAAGAAAAACGATGAGAAGTGGAATTAAAATTCAAGGTAAAGGATATCAATGATACGATTCGCTGATGACATTGCCATGCTCAGTGAAAGTGAAGAACAGTTAAAGGATCTGCTGAATGGAATGAACAGTCTAATGAGTACAGAATTTGGATTGAGACGTAGCAGAAATGAAGACAGTGAGAAACTAAGCATCAGGACTGGTGATCACGAAGTAGATGGAGTTAAGGAATACTGCTACCTAGGCAGCAAAATAACCGATGACGGATGGAGCAAGGAGGAGATCAAAAGTAGATTAGTAATGGCAAAAAGGGCATTCCTAGCCAAGAGAAGTCTACTAGTATCAAACATAGGCCTTAATTTGAGGAAGAAATTTCTGAGAATGTGCATCTGGAGTTCAGCATTGCATGGTAGTGAAACTTGAACTGAGGGAAAATCGGAACAGAAGAGAATCGAAGCATTTGAGTTGTGGAGCTACAGACGAATGTTGAAAATTAGGTGAACTGATAAGGTAAGGAATGAGGACGTTCTGCGCACAGTCGGAGAGGAAAGGAACATGTGGAAAACACTGATAAAGAGAAGGGACAGGATGATAGGACATCAGTTTAGACATCAGGGATCCAGCAAATAATTGAGGACGTAGGTTGCAAGTGCTACTCTGGGAGGAAAAGTTTGGAACAGGAGAGGAATTCGTGGCGGGCTGCATCAAACCAGTCAGAAGACTTATGACCCAAAAAATAAGTAGGACTTCATGATTACGCCTCGTACTGTACATTACGGTGTTGGATGCTGATGAAACAGTTCTCCACAACATACAACATAAGCGGTAAAGAATTTATAACACACATTGGAAAGAAACTTCCTCAAAAAATGGGACTTATATTTTAAATTACTTGTCACTCTTAAGTGAAGTATCGCTTGTTTCCCTGTACATTTCTTTGTATCGTTGCAGGCATGAACTTCTTCCAAACACTCTTTTATCTGAGGATTTCCACAAATCGCATGCCGGGCATTAGTGAAGTCCTTGTGAAATGTGGCACGAACCTAAAGGTATTTCGCCAGCTCGTGTAGGAGTCATGCGTCATGACACTTTGCCGTGCGTCTTTGCTGACGTGTGAGGCCCGCCTTTCTCTGAGGAAAACCTGTTCTGCGAAGGGAATCCCGGTGCCCGAGAGTTTCTGCTTCACTGTGTTTTGCAACGTTATTCTGTTTCTTTGCTCGGCAAAGCACTGTACTTTCCGAGAGTTTTATTATTACCACTGCTCGTTTTTACAACTGTTAAGTCTCTTTCAAGCCGTGTATATTGGATTTCACTCCTTCCGCCTCACTGATATTTTGTCGGCTCTCCTGTATCTTGTGGTACACTTCTGTTCCGATTATGCTTGAGGACTTTATTTTCTCATGTGCTGATGATGTTCCCGCATTATTATAATGCACATTTTCATTACATTTTGGTTTTCAGTCTTACAGTTATTGCATGTATCTCGGATAAGACACGGGTATAATTGCTATAAATTAGATCTTCTATAGTTTTCATTATCCGCAATGGTGAATGCTGGCATGACTCTGCCACAAGTACCACAGACAGCAGCTCGTTCTACTATCCTCAGCGAAATTTAGTAAACTGTACCATTAACCGATACTTCTTGTTTCCCAAAGAAGCTGAGCTGAGTGGTACCATAAACCTCGTTAGTTAATTGCATGTTCCATAGATCTTTGACACCATTTCTATTATTATCATGTGGAACGAGTCAATATTCAAACTAAGTGTAATTTTATGTGCCCATACTTATATCCATCAGATATCCAAATGCAGACCCACATGAGGTCCTTTCAAACCAAACTCTGTCAGGTGTTGATGACGCTGTCTCACTTGAGTATGTGGCATCTCTGTGTGCTTCACATTAATCACCCGCCATCTGACGTTTATATATAGCATACAAGGCTTGGTAACAACACTAAACACGAACACAAATACACTGTCGTTTCCGTTCTGCTTGTGTGCGTAATATGTTACACTGATATCCGACCATGTCTTCCAGATGCTTCACTTTTTTTGGCCGGCAGTGAATACTGACCGACTACGAGACACCATTTAGGACTGTTTTGTGGTTGCTTTGTTCAGCAAAGATGCAAAGGTCAAGTACTGAAGTGGGTAAAAAAACTCAACAACGGTTTATTTTGTATTTAAAAAATACGAAACAGAAGGTCCAGTCTCATCGAATACATAACAGGTTGGTTCTGCAATGTTGTAAATCGGAGTATGTCGCAGTTTTCTATTCTACGTCTGTTTCTTTTTTTACTAATAGACGCAAACACGTTCCCTAAAACATGAGTCCGCAGCCGAGATTTTTGCAAAATATTTACGAGTTTGTCGTTAGAAGCCAGCAATGCCTTCATCAGAGATATTGTCCTAGTTAGAACAAGTGTGTTTAAAATGTAAACTTCTTATCAGATCCCCACCTAGCTCAGCTATTATCGTATACTTTAACCGATGTTAGTTTCTACTGTCAATTGTGGTACACCTTGTATATCAGTAATCTGCCACTAAGCATAACTGAAGATTATATAGTTTTTGTTTTCGCAACTTGCGCAAGGCTAAATGTGAAATACAGAGAATGGAATGTAAAAAAATTAGCAAACAGGGGAACAGTTCGTCGCTTAATCGCAACAAAACACAGTGCATTCAGTTTCTGTCACGGAACTCGGGTAAAAGCAAAGTGTTATTACGCAGCGTGATCTAATAACCAGTTGAGGTAATCATTTAAACTCTTAGGACTGAAGATGTAGGAAAAATTTCTTGGAAGTGTCACATTCATGACCTTCTACCCAATATGCATACTGTTACCTTCGCTATAAAAATAACTTCAGTTGTCACCGGCAAAACTCACTGTTACCTCCTAACGGAAGAGGAAGCAGATGAAGATGATACGGGAGATATGATATTGCGGGAAGAATTTGACAGAGAAGAATGTAATAATTCCAGTATCAAAAAAGGCAGTTGCTGACCGATGGGAATACTACCAAACTACTAGTCTAATTAGTCTTCGTTGCACAATACTGATACGAATCATTTACAGAAGAATGAAAGAAACTGGTAGAAACCGAACTCGAGGAAGATCTGTTAGGGTTCCAGAGAATTATAAGCAATACCGACCCTGTGATTTACCTTAGAAGATAGATCAAAGGAAGGCAAACCTAGCTTCATAGCATTTGCAGATTTAGAGATTCAAATGGTTTAAATGGCTCTGAGCACTATGGGACTTAACATCTGAGGTCATCAGTCCCCTTGACTTAGAACTACTTAAACCTAACCAACCTAAGAACATCACACACATCCATGCCCGAGGCAGGATCCGAACCTGCGACCGGAGCAGCAACGCGGTTCCAGACTGAAGCTCCTAGAACCGGTCGGCCACAGATTTAGAGAAAGCTTTTGAAAATTGTAGAGGGAGACATGAATACAGTAAGCAGTTTCAAATGACTGTAGGTTGTCGTAAGTTGTTCAGGGATGCAGAGGTTTGCACAAGATACACTAGCCTGAAGAGCTGAACCAAAACTATCTAAAAACTGAATACCACAACATCTACTAAGGTATCATAATTTGGACAACCCAAATAGTAGTTTTAGCCCAGAAATGGATGGTCAGAACGATCTCTGATGTAAGTTCGTGACCTGTTTGCAGTCTGTTATTCATCCGTCTCGTAATTCTATGTAAATTACACATTCCCTCATGGGAACTGTGCTTAATAATATGGGCTCTTCCAAAAGCGCTACATCATTCACTCAGTGAGCACTCCACAGAGAAATCTGTTTGTAGCTCGATAACACTGTCTAAGCAGAACAGGAAGGTGTGCACTATTTTGCAGGTTTCACTTTCTACAGACTTTCTGTAGGTCTCAAAAATTTGAAAGATACATTCGAGATTTTCTAATGTAACATGACACGCCTCCTTTTAGAATACTCATTATAATCCTTACAGAAGTTGCTCACGTAAGTAAGGAGCATCCCGTTAATGTGTTATTTGTATAGAAATTATACCAGATCCTCAGGGTCAACTCTGTTAACTAGATGATTCTAAATTGAATACTTCGTGATATAGAACTGTTGTGTTGTTGTCTTCAGTCCTGAGACTGGTTTGATGCAGGTCTCCATGCTACTCTATCCTGTGCAAGCTTCTTCATCTCCCAGTACTTACTGCAACCTAAATCCTTCTGAATCTGCTTAGTGTATTCATCTCTTGGTCTCCCTCTACGATTTTTACCCTCCACGCTGCCCTCCAATGCTAAATTTGTGAGCCCTTGATGCCTCAGAACATGTCCTACCAACCGGTCCCTTCTTCTTGTCAAGTTGTGCCACAAACTCCTCTTCTCCCCAATTCTATTCAATACCTCATCATTAGTTATGTGATCTACCCATCTAATCTTCAGCATTCTTCTGTAGCATCACATTTCTAAAGCTTCTATTCTCTTCTTATCCAAACTATTTATCGTCCATGTTTCACTTCCATACATGGCTACACTCCATACAAATACTTTCAGAAACGATTTCCTGACACTTAAATCTATACTCGATGTTAACAAATTTCTCTTCTTCAGAAACGCTTTCTTTGCCATTGCCAGTCTACATTTTATATCCTCTCTACTTCGACCGTCATCAGTTATTTTGCTCCACAATAGCAAAACTCCTTTACTACTTTAAGTGTCTCATTTCCTAATCTAATTCCCTCAGCATCACCCGACTTAATTCGACCACATTCCATTATCCTCGTTTGGCTTTTGTTGATGTTCATCTTATATCCTCCTTTCAAGACAATGTTCATTCCGTTCAACTGCTCTTCCAAGTCCTTTGCTGTATCTGACAGAATTACAATGTCATCGACGAACCTCAAAGTTTTTATTTCTTCTCCATGGATTTTAATACCTACTCCGAATTTTTCTTTTGTTTCCTTTACTGCTTGCTCAATATACAGATTGAATAACATCGGGGACAGGCTGCAACCCTGTCTCACTCCCTTCCCAACCGCTGCTTCCCTTTCATGCCCCTCGACTCTTATAACTGCCATCTGGTTTCTGTACAAATTGTAAATAGCCTTTCACTCCTGTATTTTACCCCTGCCATCTTTAGAATTTGAAAGAGAGTATTCCAGTCAACATTGTCAAAAGCTTTCTCTAAGTCTACGGATGCTAGAAACGTAGGTTTGCCTTTCCTCAATCTATTTTCTAAGGTAAGTCGTAGTGTAAGTATTGCCTCACGTGTTCCAACATTTCTGCGGAATCCAAACTGATCTTCCCAGAGGTCGGCTTCTACCAGTTTTTCCATTCGTCTGTAAAGAATTCGTGTTAGTATTTTGCAGCTATGACTTAACAATCCGATAGTTCGGTAATTTTCACATTTGTCAACACCTGCTTTCTTTGGGATTGGAATTATTATATTCTTCTTGAAATCTGAGGGTATTTCACCTGTCTCATACATCTTGCTCACCAGATGGTAGAGTTTTGTCAGGACTGGCTCTCCCAAGGCCGTCAGTAGTTCCAATGGAATGTTGTCTACTCCCGGGGCCTTGTTTCGACTCAGGTCTTTCAGTGCTCTATCAAACTCTTCACGCAGTATCGTGTCTCCCATTTCATCTTCATCTACATCCTCTTCAATTTCCATAATATTGTCCTCAATTACATCGCCCTTGTATAGACCCTCTATATACTCCTTCCACCTTTCTGCTTTCCCTTCTTTGCTAGAACTGGGTTTCCATCTGAGCTCTTGATATTCATACAAGTGGTTCTATTTTCTCCAAAGGTCGCTTTAATTTTCCTGTAGGCAGTATCTATCTTACCCCTAGTGAGATAAGCATCTACCTCCTTTCATTTGTCCTCTAGCCATCCCTGCTTAGCCATTTTGCACTTCCTGTCAATTTCATTTTTTGAGACGTTTGTATTCCTTTTTGCCTGCTTCATTTACTGCGTTTTTATATTTTCTCCTTTCATCAATTAAATTCAATATTTCTTCTGTTACCCAAGGATTTCTACTAGCTCTTGTCTTTTTACCTACTTGATCCTCTGCCGCCTTCACTACTTCATCCCTCAGAGCTACGCATTCTTCTTCTACTGTATTTCTTTCCCCCATTCCTGTCAATTGTTCCCTTATGCTCTCCCTGAAACTCTGTACAGCCTCTAGTTTAGTCAGTTTATCCAGGTCCCATCTCCTTAAATTCCCACCTTTTTGCAGTTTCTTCAGTTTTAATCTACAGTTCATAACCAACAGATTGTGGTCAGAGTCCACTTCTGCCCCTGGAAATGTCTTACAATTTAAAACCTGGTTCCTAAATCTCTGTCTTACCATTATATAATCTATCTGATACCTTCTAGTATCTCCAGGATTCTTCCATGTATACATCCTTCTTTTATGATTCTTGGACCAAGTGTTAGCTATGATTAAGTTATGCTCTGTGCAAAATTCTACAAGACGGCTTCCTCTTTCGTTTCTCTCACCCAACCCATATTCACCCACTATGTTTCCTTCTCTCCCTTTTCCTACTCTCGAATTCCAGTCACCCATGATTATTAAATCTTCGTCTCCCTTCACTACCTGAATAAATTCTTTTATCTCATCATACATTTCATCAATTTCTTCGTCATCTGCAGTGCCAGTTGGCACATAAACTTATACTACTGTAGTAGACATGGGCTTTGTGTCCATCTTGGCCACAATAATGCGTTCACTATGCTGTTTGTAGTAGCTTACCCGCACTCCTATTTTTTATTCATTATTAAACCTACTCCTGCATTACCCCTATTTGATTTTATATTGCCCGCAGCTCGTGGTCGTGCGGTAGCGTTTTCGCTTCCCACGCCCGGGTTCCCGGGTTCGATTCCCGGCGGGGTCAGGGATTTTCTCTGCATGGTGATACTTGGTGTTGTGTGCTGTCCTTAGGTTGATTAGGTTTAAGTAGTTCTAAGTTCTAGGGGACTGATGACCTCAGATGTTACGTCCCGTAGTGCTCGGAGCCATTTTTTGTTTTTGTATTTATGACCCTGTCTTGTTCCTCCTGCCACCGAACTTCACTAATTCTCACTATATCTAACCTATCCATTTCCCTTTTTAAATTTTCTAACCTACCTGCCCGATTAAGGGATCTGACATTCCACGCTCCGATCCGTAGAACGCGTTTTCTTTCTCCTGATAACGACGTCCTCTTGAGTAGTCCCCGCCTGGAGATCCGAATGGGGGACTATTTTACCTCCGGAATATTTTACCCAACAGGACGCCATCATCATTTAACCACACAGTAAAGCTGCATGCCCTCGGGAAAAATTACGGCTGTAGTTTCCCCTTGCTTTCAGCCGTTCGCAGTACGAGCACAGCAAGGCCGTTTTGTTAGTGTTACAAGGCCAGATCAGTCAATCATCCAGACTGTTGCCCCTGCAACTACTGAAAAGGCTGCTGCCCCTCTTCAGGAACTAGCGCTCAAAATTAAACATCCCCTTCCACCTTACATCAACAGCTCAAACCAACGGTTTAAATCTATAACTGCCGCTTTCATTGTATGGATTACAAAATGATCCAGTGATAGAACTAAACTCTGGGTTAAAAACTATTTGGCGCCATTGCATGCACACATTGTTCAAAATAGGGGTGTAGTTGATAGATCTTTTCACGCCTGGTCCAATACTGTCCCTTCAAATTCCTCTGGGCCAGCAGTTCTTTGCTATGAACCCTGACAAACTAGCTGTGGACTGAACGACACAGTTTCTCGTAAGTCTTTACGCACGGTGATAAATTTCATTCAGCCCTGTTGGGGATCTTTTCTCTGTGCGTTCTTTCGGCTTTTCGTGGTCTACACGTGGATGCAGCGATCATTAAACGCATGGCTGCAAGTTCCAAGCAATGCTCCATCTTCGATAACTGGTCATGAACTGTAGACAGGGTAAATTTAACCGTGGACTCAACACAACGAGAGTATGTTGTTTCTCAAAGTAACACCAGCAAAGTCTATAATGTCGGCACGTGTATTTCACGACACCTAAGCAGCTTTTAAAAATGCGGCCCACACGGATTTCACATTCAAGAACTCGCGAAGTATCGTGATATTCATTTCCAGCCTTCGTTCCTCCTCTCACAATATTTTGTTCAGGATCCTCCACCGTCTGTATAATCTTCCTTCTCGTGTTCTTTAATACCCTTAGTTTATGTAACTTTTTCAGTTGTTTTAAAATATTATTAGGATTCTGTAAATTGAGTAATGAATCTTTGCAGGTCCGTGTATCTTTGGCTCACATTGGCCCAGGCAGTAGAAGGGAAAAAAGCAACATAGATAAATGAGGAACTCGTAACCGAGACATTGAATGGTGACGTCAATGAAACGTACGTGCCCTCTCACGTCTCTTGGGATAAGCGCCGTGATGTTTCGTAGCTTTGTGTGATTAACAGCTCGAAGTGGCGGCGGCACTCTATGTGGTACTAGGGAGCTTCTTGATCCGTCACTCGTTGGTATGGCCAGTTCGTTCACCCTAGATAACACACTGACAGATTTTTTTTTCTCAGAAGCATGCGAAGATTACTTTACAGAACTCGTTCGACTTTGGCATGAATCTTGTTTCCGATTCTGTCTCAGTTGTCGAAGAGGTTCCCCGTAGAATATTACAATATTTGTAGGAGTCCATGAGTCGTTGGTATACAGGGTGAGTCACCTAACGTTACCGCTGGATATATTTCGTAAACCACATCAAATACTGACGAACAGATTCCACAAACCGAACGTGAGGAGAGGGGCTAGTGTAATTGGTTAATACAAACCATAAAAAAATGCACGGAAGTATGTTTTTTAACACAAACCTACGTTTTTTTAAATGGAACCACGTTAGTTTTGTTAGCACATCTGAACATATAAACAAATACGTAATCAGTGCCGTTTGTTGCATTGTAAAATGTTAATTACATCCGGAGATATTGTAACCTAAGGTTGACGCTTGAAACCTCCGACGTTCAGTTGCGTGTTGTAACAAACACGGGCCACGGTCGGCGAGCAGCATCTGCAGGGACATCTTTACGATGACGACCGTGTTTACGAGTGTGGCTGTAGTGCACTGTTGTGGTTTGGTCTAGCTGTCGCAGTGTCCGCATGTAGCGCTTGCTGCTATTGTTATTCTGCATTGGTCTCCGCACGCAAACCAACTGTAGTACACCGTGTTACCAGACGTCTGTGATAGCGTAGTGTGACCATGGTGTATTCGAACTCTGAAAAGGCGGAGATGATACTCATCTATGGCGAGTGTCGACGAAATGCAGCTGAAGCCTGCAGGGTGTATGCAGAACGGTACCCGGACAGAGAGCATCCAATGTGCCGCACATTGCAAAACATCTACCGCCAACTGTATGCAACAGGTATGGTCGTAGCACGCAAACGGGTCCGTAACAGGCCCGTCACAGGAGAAGCGGGTGCAGTTGGTGTGTTAGTTGCTGTTGCCATGAACCCACACATGAGTACACGGGACATTGCGAGAGCCGGTGGACTGAGTCAAAGTAGTGTCATGCGCATACTGCATCGCCACCGCTTTCACCCGTTTCATGTGTCGCTACATCAGCAATTACATGGTGATGACTTTAATCATCGAGTGCAATTCTGTCAATGGGCATTAACAGAGAATGCATTGTAGTTCTACCTTTTTACCGATGAAGCGGGTTTCACAAACCACGGGGCAGTGAATCTACGGAACATGCATTACTGGTCCGTGGACAATCCTCGCTGACTCAGACAGGGAGAGCGACAGCGACCGTGGACTGTAAATGTATCGTGCGGAATCATTGGCGACCACCTTATTGGTCTTCACTTCATTGCAGGGGCCCAAACAGCTGCAACGTACATCGCGTTTCTACACAATGATCTGTCAACGTTGCTCGAAAATGTCCCACTGGAAACGCGTCGACGTATGTGGTATCAGCATGATGATGCACCTGCACATACCGCAATTAACACTAGGCTGACCCTTGACAGGATGTTCGACGGACGTATCATAGGACGTGGAGGACGCATAAATTGACCAGCCCATTCTCCTGATCTTACACCTCTGTACTTCTTTCTGTGGGGAACGTTAAAGGAGAATGTGTACCGTGATGTGCCTACAACCCCAGAGGATATGAAACAACGTATTGTGGTAGCCTGCGGCGACATTACACCAGATGTACTGCGGCGTGTACGACATTCATTACGCCAGAGATTGCAATTGTGTGCAGCAAATGATGGCCGCCACATTGAACAGCTATTGGCCTGACATGTCGGGACACACTCTATTCCACTCCGTAATTGAAAACGGAAACCACGTGTGTACGTGTACTCACCCCTCATGATAATGTACATGTTGAAAGGTGGCTACACTGAGCCACAGCGCCAGAGATTGCGCCAAAGAGTTTTATTCCGCCGCCTCCACTGGCAGTTCTTGTCGAGAAGTCGTGGTGGAGAGTGCTTGTCGAGATGTGGCAGTAGTCAGTGCTTGTGGAGTAGTAGTAGTGAGTCGGTGTTGAGATGTTGTAGTAGGGAGTGCTTGTTCCATGTTTTATGCAGTTGTTTGATGGGCTAGACAGCAGATGTTGTTCGAATGGAGATATTGTAATGATCAGAGTGATTTTCGTCAATATGTATGAAGGTAAAAAAATTCCCTTTTTTTTATTATTTCAGTGTCTTAAATAATGCGTCATTACAGGTTCAGTCAACAAAGCATCTGGCTTGTGTTCTTGTATTAGAGTGTAATTCTGGTTTTCTTGCGCAATTATAGTATTTCTATTTTTTTTAATTACTTCAGTATAAATGGTATTTAAAATTTCTTGTCTTATTGAAGAAGAACCGTGCCAGATGTGTACGTTGAATCACACTTCCACACACAGAACAATTACACTTGTGTTTTGGTTTTGTAGGTTTTATAGTTGCTGGGGACTTAATTAATTAATTGTGTTAACGGAAATTTTCTTTCATTCTTTGTTGTTATTCTATGCAGTCAGATTGCGTACTAAAACCAGTCAGGGCCAACCGTTTACGAGACTTCGTAATCGGACTTACAGCTACTAAAAATTAAAAGCATTTGCATTTCACATTTATATAATTAAGCCCCCATGCACGTGGCGACCGCTGCTTCGGATCGTCCCTTGGCATTCTTCTGATTGTAAAAACAGTAGACAGTAGTATTGTTGTAGTAATTTGTAGTTTAGTAATTGTAGTCTATATTGCATGTGTAGATTTGGTAATTGTCATTCTTCTAATGGTATTTTGTTTTGCAGAATTTAATTTTGTTGTCTTGTCTACGGGTTTGACAATTTAGTGTAATTATTTCAATTGTTCGTTAATCGTGTTTGAGGGAAGCATTTCGTGTGAATGATATTGTTGGTGATAAAGTGTCATTGTGTGTAATTTTTGTATAGTGACGAGTTTTGTATGTTTTGTAAATGATTACGCGATCGATGAAAAAGGCAAAAATGATGGATAGTGAGAATGACGAAATTGTTAACATGGCGAACTCGCCAACACAGGAGAACAGTGTGATGAATAATGAAGTTGAAAACAATTTAATAAGTCGGGAAAATAGTCCGGAACCATTTCAAAATTTTTCTCAATCAGAAAATTCACAGAATACGAGATTAACGATAGAAGATTCTGAAATAGTACCGAACACAGATAGCTTTACAGCTATGACGAAAGAAGTTGGTTTTGCGGGAAATGTTGGGGTGAAAAGAATTTCGAACCAATTAACATGGAGCAGTTGATGGGTGCTATATTAAATTTGGGATCACATATGGGAACAATGGGATCACGGTTAGACTCACTGGGATCACAAATAGGAACAATTAAAACAGAGATAGGAACAATTAAAACAGAGATGGGTACTTTGGGATCTGAATTAAAAACTGATATGGGAACAATGGAAACACAGTTAAGATCTGAATTAAAAACACAGATGGGAACTTTGGCAACACGGTTAGAAACTGATATGGGAACAGTGGAAACACGGTTAGACTCACGAATAGGGACATGTTTCAAAAACATGAAAGATGAATTAAAAAAGAAATTAGAGAAGAAGTACAACCGATTTTGAATGCTCACAATAATAGATTAATTTCAATAGAAATCAGACAAAAGGAACAGGGTAGAGAACAGGAAGAAAGAGATCGCGTGATAGTACGAAAATTTTCAGAGTTAAATTTACAACGTGCACATGATAAGGAAGAAATACTTGAAAGAATCGAGGAATCCGTACCAAATGACAGAATAAATAACTTAACACAACAGTATGAACAATTAACTACTAAATGTGTCAATACTGAAACCCGAGTCGCGACACTTACGGAAGACGTAAATAAACAGAAAGAACAAATGGGTGACTTATCGAAAAGAGTTGAGGAGATTGCAGATAAATTGACAAGTCTTAGTTTAAATGGGGACAGAGATTCATATGATACAGCACCATTGCCATTTGCAGAAACCGAAGAGTACCAGAACATAAATAAGCATGTTGAAAATCAGGGAAAATTTAATGAACGTGTCAAAAGGGAATTTGAGGCATTACGAAAGCAAGTCAAATAAATTGAAGGCGAAATCGTAGGAAAAGACAGCAGAAGAAATTTAGAATCACAGATAGCAAAGGGCTTTGAAGAAAATAATTTGTTTCATTTACGGGATGCAACAAGAGAGCGCCAGGCGCGTGAACTTGACAATAATCGACATTCGGACTGGAACAGTCGCGGTAGGTCTTTGTCGCCACGAGGAGAAAACTTTGACTATAAACACTTTTTAACTGTTCGGAAATTTAAGATCTTTGGCAATTCTAAGAATGACATACATCCATGTTCATGGATAGATCAACTTATGTACGCACTTCCACAAAACTGGCCACTAAGTCACAAACTGGAATTTATGTGCGGCTATTAAAGTCCTCAGGGAATTCACTACACTAAGTGAATATGTGCCGTAGCGTGCATAGGGCCCCGAGCTGTAGTGGTGCTATTTCCCTTTTAGTTTTCTGCACCGCTGCCTACTCTTTTACTATTCTTTGCATCTGTCAAAACAACTCTTCGACTATCAATCTATCTATAGAGTCGTTAAAGAATAACCGGATATGACTATTTTACCCAAAAGAGATTTCGGAAATTACCGTTTGGACTTTCTGCACCTTCAGCAGCATTCATTCATAGTTTAAACGAAATTTTACCTGTTTATCTTCGTGACAATATTACTTCATATGTTGACGATATTCTTATTGCTAAACGTTCTTGGAGTGAGCACAACAAAATTTTGGATTCATTATTGCGTATTTTTGCAAGAGTTGGCATTACAGTGAACCTGGAAAAATCTGAATTTGGTCGTTCTCAGGTGAAATTTCTTGGTCACATTATTTCTACAGAAGGTATTCTTCCTGATCCAGAGAAACTAGACGCTATTCGTAATTATGCTGTTCCTACCACAAAACGTGATGTTCGTAGTTTCCTTGGTGTCTGTTAATTTTCTTAGACGCTTTGTTAGATTAGACAATTTGGCCACACTTCGTTTTAGCGAACTATCTGGAAAGTTCTTTTTAAATGAAAATCGGTTGACAACTCTGTTTGGTTAGTTTGTATTCCTGATGAGTGGGTTAATAAACTGATTTGGTGTACACATTTCAGTTATGCACACTTTGGTCCCAGAAAATGCTTTCATAAATTCCGAGAAAATTGCTACTTCAGTAATATGGAAAAACGTATTCGATTTGTTCTTGCCAAATGCAAATTATGTCAAAAGGCTAAGCCGCCAACTATTTCTCACAGAGCACCGTTGTTTCCTATCATTCCAGCGAAATTAAAGGACATGGCTGCAGTCGATTTGTTCGGTCCAGTGGTTCGTTCTACTAATGGTTTTGCGTATATTTTCGTAGCAGTGGAATTGACATCAAAATATGTGTGTTTTACACCGTTATGCAAAGCAACAGCTCGTTCAGTATCTAATGCTTTCATCAAACATTTTCTTAAAGAAGTGGGTCATGTTGATAAGGTTATATCAGATAATGGATCACAGTTTCGCTCTAAAATTTGGCTTCATACTCTACGGCGTCGTAAGATTAAACCAATTTTCATTTCGCTTTTTCACCCTCAATCTAACGTTTCAGAGAGATGGATGAAGGAAATCAATAAATTGTGTCGACTTTATTGTCATCAGAATCACAGAACTTGGGATCAGTGTCTTCATATTTTTCAAAACATTCTGAATCAACTCCCTAATGATTCAACTTCTTTACCGCCTATATTGATATTAAAAAATAAAGCACCGACAAATCGCATTTCTCAAATCGTTCCTTTTCCGCCTACACGGAAACTGCGGCATTCGGAAGTTGTGAACCTGGCTCTGCAAAATACTGCATCTGCGGCTGCTAGAAGAGAGAAATCAGCTAAGCGTCCTGGTCGTTTAAAAACCTTGTCAGTTGGTCAAAAAGTGTTAATTAAGTCTCATCGTTTGTCTCACAAAGGAAAAGGCTTGTGTCGCAAATTTTTTCTGCTTTATAACGGTCCATATAGAATTCGCAAAATCATTCATGATAACACTGTCGAAGTAGAAACTCTTAAATCTCGGCGCTATAAGGGAATACATCATATATCGAACGTTAAAATTATTGTGGAATGACATACTTTAGAGAAACCAACAGCTACATGTAAACATGCAGAGAATACAAGGATACCGCGCTGTGTTTTGGCGGCGGCATATACTCAAAGCAACAGTCAAGTCTGCGCGCCGCACAAGGCAGTCGTTGACCGCGAACAATTGCTTCCCACGTCACGCGCCTACAGCTGATCGAGCGCTCAGTGCGAATGCACTGACAGCCGTAAACAAATACACAAGTCTAATTTCTCCGAATAAATTCAGTATAAAGCTATAGTGACTTGATAAATTGTGTTATTAACGTTCAGTATTTTTCAGGATACGGTTCTATAAAATATTTAAGAACTTCAAGTAAATTCTGTGCGTGTCCGACGTTAAGACGACTTGCTATCGAGAAAATTTCAGGAAGAATGTAATTTCGAAGAAGAAACTAATAAACTAAAAAAGGTAACTATTAATTGAGTTTATTTTTCAGGTAACATATTTCCACTTAGGTACCTACTTTAGACGTAATTTGCTGCTCGCGATTACGTGATTTATACTTTGTGTTAACTGATTTTGACAATGATTGATTAATGAACAGGGTTGTTGCTTATGTATATTATGCACTGCATGGCTGCTATGCTTTTTCACTGATGTCATATTTTTCTATTATGTGCCTGCTGTGCTTATTTATTTAAATTATAATTGTCACCTGATTAATCGTGCTGATGTGGTTATGTATGTAGGTTACACTTTGTGATTTATCTGCTTGCGCCTTCATGTTTACTTATTAAGATTACATATGAACATTTATTTGCTTATGCTGATATGATGCTAATGACCTGTTTATTATGTAAGATATATACTTGCTGCTTTGCGTATGGATTGCATATTTACACATTTCTGTTTTGTTGTCATAACTACTCTTTAATTTGGTGTATAGAAATGCTGATATGCGGTGTACGAACATGAAGTTTAGGCTACACTATGGTATTAATTATTGTTCGCTTGGCAGAGCCTCGTTGTAGGGATTGTGCTGCATCCACTGGTTGACATTCTCTTCTCTACTGGTATATTTACTCGCTGTTGCATGTTTTGCTTACGCTCAGTGCCTTATATTTTTAAGATGAGAAAATGAACTGCTATAATTCGACGAACGACTTTAGTACAAGAAACTTCATAGAAGTCACATGAGCTGGAGGTTTTATGGAAGCTGTATAAATTTATGCTAATAGGAAGGAAGCTAACGACATGACACACCAACACTAGGTTTAGACCATTGACAGTTATTACACTGCATTCTTCGTGAGCAATTGAAATAGCAAGTGACACTTGACACAAAAAATACTCCACATGTTTGCTTCTGCCATGATTCTTGAAGTGGTGTACACACTGTGAAATATTATGATCATTCACACTCCGTAATCGTGCTTAATTACTGAGAGATATTCGAACTAAAGTCTGTTAGAGGTCATGTATGCATTTCTCTTATTTAATGATGGACAAGGTAACCAAAATGTCTTTTATAATTCATAATGAGTAGAAGATTTGGGTCAGATGGATTACACAGAGTTTGTGTGTGGACATTGTATCTACGGATTGTATGAGATGATGAATTGAAGTTTGCATTAGGATTTTATCTGTACTTGTTCGAGGAGACTGACTGGAAGAAAGAGTTGTTATGGAAGTGAAATGATATTGGTAATAAGGTTTATATCTATCGACGTATTGAAGAGGTATTATTGAGGTATTGAGACTGTGTGAAGCTGATGATTATTGGAGTTTTGGTGGACAAGAGGTAAGGTAAATGATATTGATGATAAGATTTATATGTATCGACGTAAGAGGTATTATTGAAGTATTAAGATTATGTGATGCTGATGATTATTGGAGTATTGGTGGATAAGAGGTAAAGTAAGTGAGGAGCATATTTTTTTTTGTTGGTTTATATGGAACAAGGAGGATGAAGATGGCGGACTAGAACAGTCAAGTAGAAGGAAGATTGTCTACACACTCACTTTGTTAAATCACTAAGCAGTATATTTTTTTTTTTTGGAGAGAGGAAGTATTTGCATATCTTGGCACACTGACAGTTGTTCAGCAACCGTACATTTGATTTGGCTTGGCAAACATTGGTCTTGACATGATGACTATGACGTTGACTAACTATTATTGACTGTTATACACTGTGCCACTACTACTTGATACACATGATGAACATCAAATTTTGACAGAATTGCATTTACACAGTTAACACTATTCAATTACGCAGTAGCACTAATGTGGATGAAAGATGAGTGACTGTGTTTTGTGTGTTTTCCTTTCCTAATCGCAGATAATTGGTACCGACCTATCTCCTAAATATTATTTTACTTGTTTGTTGTGGCTTGCACTGACACCCATAAATATTATAGGTTTACTGATATTTGAGTATTTGTAATAGTTAATATGACAATTATCTGATATCATTTGTGTGTTTATTAGAATTTGTATGTTTAGTGTAAGAGCATTGAGAATAATTTTGTAAAAGCAATTGTGTGTGCATTCAAACTATTGTTCATGCCTGAACTGTCTGATTAGTGATGGTGAATATTATGGACTGTTACCTGCACTTGTTCAACATAATGCGTGCCACTTAGAAATGTTTAATTTCTGCTGATGAACTGTGTGATTAGTGATAGTGAATGTTATGGAGTGTTACTTGCACTTTTTCTACATGATTGGTGCCACTAGGACATGTTTAATTTCTGCTGATAAACTCTGATGAACAGTGTGATTAGTGATAGTGAATATTATGGACTGCTGTCTGCACCTGTTCAACATTACTGGGCGCCACAGATGGAACTGCTTCTACTGAGATAATGTCACTTATTGGCGTCTGCACCTACTCAACATTGCTGGGTGCCACTAATGGAACTGTTTCTGCTGAAAGATGTCACTTGTTGGTGTCTGCACCTGTTCAACATTACTGGGTGCCACAGATGGAACTGCTTCTACTGAAATGTTACACATCTGGCACGGTTCTTCTTCAATAAGACAAGAAATTTTAAATACCATTTATACTGAAGTAATTAAAAAAATAGAAATA
The DNA here is from genome assembly GCF_021461385.2 of Schistocerca piceifrons. NCBI lineage: Eukaryota > Metazoa > Arthropoda > Insecta > Orthoptera > Acrididae > Schistocerca > Schistocerca piceifrons. Next base: position 549,046,151 of record NC_060142.1, on the reverse strand, counting down.
CTATAATTGCGCAAGAAAACCAGAATTACACTCTAATACAAGAACACAAGCCAGATGCTTTGTTGACTGAACCTGTAATGACGCATTATTTAAGACACTGAAATAATAAAAAAAAGGGAATTTTTTTACCTTCATATATATTGACGAAAATCACTCTGATCATTACAATATCTCCATTCGAACAACATCTGCTGTCTAGCCCATCAAACAACTGCATAAAACATGGAACAAGCACTCCCTACTACAACATCTCAACACCGACTCACTACTACTACTCCACAAGCACTGACTACTGCCACATCTCGACAAGCACTCTCCACCACGACTTCTCGACAAGAACTGCCAGTGGAGGCGGCGGAATAAAACTCTTTGGCGCAATCTCTGGCGCTGTGGCTCAGTGTAGCCACCTTTCAATGTGCGTCAGTGAAAAAGACCAATAAAAAGGTGTTAGCATGTGTACGTAATGTACTGTTCCAGTCTCTTCTGTACCTAAGGTCCATCACCGTTCCCTTTGAATCCCTACGTAATTCGGTACTCTCCGATACACACGATCGAACAGCGGAGGAGCGGTATTCAAGCGTCAACTTTAGGTTACAATATCTCCGGATGTAATTAACATTTTACAATGCAACAAACGGCACTGATTACGTATTTGTTTATATGTTCAGATGTGCTAACAAAACTAACGTGGTTCTATTTAAAAAAAACGTAGGTTTGTGTTAAAAAACATACTTCCGTGCATTTTTTTATGGTTTGTATTAACCAATTACACTAGCCCCTCTCCTCACGTTCGGTCTGTGGAATCGATTCGTCAGTATTTGATGTGGTTTACGAAATACATCCAGCGGTAATGTTAGGTGACTCACCCTGTATACTGACATTGAAGTCTTCATAGCATTGTGAAGGATGTATACTGTGACAGAATAGGTGCTGAACAGTATAGGTATAAATTTCAGCTGTGCCACGATAAAACTGTGTGCTGGATCGGAATTCGAAATAATATCCCTGCCATTCTGTCCGAGCGTTTTTCTTACAACTTCCTGGGAGAGCCTCTACAGAGCTTGGAATGAAAAAGGAGAAGACGGGGACAAGAGAAATTTTTGAGTGGGTCTGTGAGGCGTGTCCTAAGGAACCCATGGTCTTTACACTGTTAACAGCGAGAAATTTGACGTTAACGTATTCTACATATAATGTGTGTAAGACCACGAAAGAGAGGTTATTTATACTACAGTAATCATTACGTTTTTACAGCCATGTAGATGACTATATAATCCTATTTAACCGGGCTAGTAATGCAACAGTACTTAAGTACGACACTTCTCTTTTCTGCATTATTGTGCAATATTTTTTCTTTAGCTTTATAGAAGTTGTCGGCCATTGCGGTATTCGAGCCACGGACTGTCATATAAAAGCAACTAAAGAAACTTGCACGATGTTGTCATCCGCCAGATTTCTTACGTTCATCTCAAGTGTATGCGTAATACGGCTTAGCCGAATGCAGCGTGTGAAGTCTGCCGCCTACCTTGTAATTCCAGGTCAAAACTGAAGTGAAAGAGAAACATATACATTAGAGGTAAATTACGCAGATGACGTAGCACATTTCAGCGAAACTAAGGAAGATTTATGAGAATCACTGACTGAAGCGAACTGCTTATAGAATATCAATTAATGATACTGAAAAAAAAGCTGGGAATATTGGGAAGTAATACAACAGCAACACTACAGAGACAACCAAGTAGTCAGACGCGCTGTGAACCAAATGGAGGAACTCTTTCTTCAACAAAAAGTACGTGTCAGGTAAAGACACAAAATTCTAGTCGATAGCACGATATCGGATATAAGTGAAACATAGACTATGGGAAAAACTAAGAAGGACGGATTTAAGAATTTAAATCGCATAGCCCTAGAAGGATATTAAAAATTAAGTGAACTGATAAAATACGAGAGAAGATAAACTAGAATGCACAGGTGAGTGAAGGAGTATACTGAAGAGCCAAATAAACTGGTACACCTCCCTAATACGGTCTACGGCCATCTCGAGCACGCCGAAGTGCCGCAACACGACGTGGCGTGGACTCGACTAACGTCTGAAGTAGTTCTGGAGGGAACTGACATCATGAATCCTACAGTGTTGTCCATACATCCGTAAGAGCACGAGGGTGTGAAGATCTCTTCTGAACAGCACACTGCAAGCATCCCAGATATGTCCATTCACGGGGGGGGGGGGGGGGGGGGGGGGGGTAGCGGAAGTGTTTAAACTCAGAAGAGTGTTCCTGAGTCACTCTGTAGCAATTCTGGATGTGTGGGGTGTCGCATTGTCCTGCTGGATTTGCCCAAGTCCATCGGAATAGGCAATGGACATGAATGGATGCTGATGATCAGAAAGGATACTTACGTACGTTGTAAGGTGTATGCTTCGCCGGTGAAGGGCGAAGCATGACAGAATCTTTGGCCAGAGAGTAGTTTATCGTTAGTTGTTGCTTGTCGCGAGTCTGCGCGAGTCGACAGTAGAAGTCAATCTGCACTAGTCTGCGCGAGTCTGCAGTTGCAGTCGGATAAAGTAGTTGGCGGTCGGCGCGTGCCTGCGCTTGTCGGCAGTCTGGTCGCGACTCTGGTCAGGACTCTGGACGATGAGTATTGTTGTAGCAGGTAAAGAAGCAGCCTTGCGCATAATTAATAATGTATGTTAACTGTAATTTAATTTGTTCAGAAAAAATGCCCCAATAATAATTTTTTTTATAAAGTAACTCTTTTAAAGAAAAGTATTCATTTCAATTTAAAGAATTTTTCCGCTCTTTTGAAGAAAAAGCATTCATTTTAATTTAAAGAATATTTCCTATGCAATCCTTCCAAGAATCAAAAAAAAAAAAAAAAAAAAAAAAAATACGCCAGCATTGCACGAAGCTGTGTTGATAGATAAGAGCAGATATAGTTGCAGTTTTTATTGAGGCAAGAATTTTGCTTTTGTTATTCAGAATACAGGGCCGAAGGTCAGCGCTGCTGACCTTGTAAAATTTACCAGATATTATTATTTCTGTTAGGAGGTTACATTTGGTTCATGGTTCATTATTTAATTAATATTGTTGTTGGTTTATGGTCAATTTTCATTTATCAATTTTGTGGGGAGTTTAAGCTTGGCTCCATTTCACATTTTTTATTAAACATTATTCTGTTGGGAGGTTACATTTGGCTCCATTTCCATTATTTTCATTTATCAATTTTTGTGGGGAGGTTACACTAGGCTCCATTATCATTCTTATAATTTTTGCGGGGAGGTTACACTTGGCGACATCCGGCCAGGATCGTATTTCTTTGTGAATCTTCTGATAAGTAGTCATATATCTGCTCTTATTTACTTAAACGTAGTTAGCATTTGGCGCAACGCATTTACTAGTTTGTCACTCTTTCTTCCACAGATCTTGGCAATTTGTTGCTCTTTGTTATTATAGTGTTTGTTGGATTTTTCATTGACTTCGTTTCATTTGTGAATAATTTTGATTTGTGTAAAAATGCCGCGAAAAACTGTTAACAGTACATCACGATGTACAATGAGTGAAATAGCCGACTCAAATAACTTGACCGATAGTACTTGCGACACGCAGTGTAACGATGACAATCCTTCGATTACAGACAATCAGTGTGTACCGACCACTAATGTTAATTTTGAACCTAGTGATGAACAGACGAATTCGATTGTGTCCTCTGTTAATTTAACGACAATTGACGACGCGGGGCGTTTTGTTGCAATGAGCGCTGCCCAGCTTGACACACCCGGTTTGCAGAATTTACGTGATGAACAGACAAATTTTTCCAACGAAAAAGGAACAGTATACTCAAAGTAGGACAAATTTATTTGATTCCGAGGTAGTGACTAACAGTGCACATCCGATTGTCAAACATTTTCGAGAATCACAAAATGACCAAATGGTCACACAAAACGTGACAATTTCAGGTACGCCATCAAACAGCACAGAGAATAGAGTAGGTAATATTGGGTTGGATCAAGTTATGGCATTTTTTAAACAACTTAATGAAAAAATAGACAGCAATTTCAAACAACAGAAGAAGGAACAAAACGAGATTGTCGAACAACATTTCAAACAACTTAATCAAAGTTTCGACAACCATTTCAAATGACTTAATGAATCGTACAAACAACGTAATGAAAGTTTCGACAACCTTTTCAAACAGTCGAACGAAAAACACGACAACCTTAACGAACAGAACAAACAACTTAGTGAACAGATTACAGCCGTTACCGTGCAATGTGATGATACTAAAGAACAATTACGTGAGGATACTAAGACTTGTGCTACGAACAATAGTGAAGAAACTAGATCTGTTGCACAAGAATTAGGTAATAGACATGCAGGCACAACAGAATCATTTAGAGATGAAATTAATGCAGTCACTGAACAATGTTCAGAAAACGCAACACAAATATGCGACGAGTTTAATTTAAAGTCACCAGAACTTTCATACACTGTGGATACGGAAGTCGATAAGAAATGTGAACAGCAGAACAACCAAATTGACGAACGTATTAAAGTGACAGAAATGAAAAATGTTTCAGTCACTAACACGTCACAGCGTACGGCACATTCCGATCATTTCTCACACTCGTACAGCCAGTATAACTTAAGTAATTTACAGAAACTACGTGACTTAAAATCCGAAAAGACACAGACAAATAAATTCTCATGCAATGCTGAACCTGAATGTGTTCTCAAATTCAGAGACGATAACGTTGATTATAAGCAGTTTTTGTCCGTGAGAAAATCTAAGGTATTGGAAAATGACGGAGCACAGGTACACGCTTTGAACCGTATATGACAACTTGCTTTTGTATTTTCAATAGCATTGCCTGTAATGCAGAAACTTGAATTAGCATGGATACAGCAATTTGCTTCTGAATTTTTACCGCCATTGCCTGTAACGCAAAATCTAAAATTTATTTGCAGCGCGTAATTGACCTCAGGGGATTCATTACGCTTTAATGAGTATGTGCCATAGCGTGCACACGGCCCCGAGCCGTAGTAGTGCTGTTTCATCTTTAGTTTTCTGCACTGCTGCCTTCTCTTCTACTATCTTTTATATCTATCAAAACAGCTCTTTAACTATTGCTCTACCTAGGATTAAGAAAAGTGTAAAGAAAACCCGATAAGACAACTTTTTACCGAAAGTGACAATTTTTCATTAGACGTTCCAGGAACGACAACCACCAGAACTTTAATAACAGGGACTATTTTTAATCATCAGTTTGTGTAAAATTTTCAGCAGTCGCAAACACATTTTAGTAACAATAGAGGTTTTTCACCGCAATAGCAACAAAACCAAACGGTTAGCATACCTAACCAACAATGTAATGTACAAGGTCAACCAAGCTTTAATGTTTCGCCGCGTGCACGTATAGTCTCAGCTCCAACAAATAGTAACGCACAGCAACAAGGGAATCAGTAGGTACAGAAAACAGACTACTTCAATTCCTATCGCAATGCGCCGTATAGAAATGACTATCATGACAGACGTAAAAATCATGAGCACAATTTTCAGCGTATATTTAATAACAGTCGGTCTTATCAGCAGCAAGAACATCCGCCACAACATATTATCATGAATGAACCAGACAGTAGATATCATCCAGAACGTAAGACGTCAGGAAGAAATAACAGAACTGTTCAAATAGTTGAAATGCCACAGCATGCTCCTGAAAATAATAACACGCCAGATAGAATTTGATTAAATACAGTACAGGTTGCCTATTCCAGTAACGCAAGCAATACTTTTGACACGCAGAATCTTGTTCACGAAAACGTTATTTGAAACATGCTTTGTTGAATGCACCACTTTTATCGCACCCAGATCTTACTGGAGATTTTTCCGTTGCCACCAACAGTTCTAACACCGCTTTAGGCGTACATATTTTTCAGGAAATTGAAGAAGATGGCACTACAGTAATTAAAAACATCGCTTTTGCAAGTCGCATTCTGTCACCTGCTGAACGAAATTATTCTGTTACAGAACTTGAAACATTGTGTGTTGTATGGGCTTTTACCAGTTTTAGGCATTTTCTTTATGGAAGACACACTACAGTTTACATAGATCACAGAGCGATACAATTTTTACTTTCGGCTAAATTTACACACGACAGATTAAGTAGATGGAAACTTTATCTACAGGAATTTAATTTTTCAATTGTTCACATTCCCGGCACACAAAATATTGTAGCAGATGCACTATCCCGTTCTCTCAGCAACAATCAGCAAGACATCGCAACCAACTTCTGCAAAGCAAATTCCAGCGTCATGTACATTCAACAAGTCGCATTTGAAAATTTCATTTCGTCGTCATTACAAGACATAGCACAGGAGCAGAATAAAGACAACGTATGAAAAGAGATTAAACACCTTTGGCAAGATAGGAATAATAATACCATTAGAAACCATTAAACTGTACGCAATGACATTCTGTTTCGCCGCTCTCATCCTGACAGCAACAATTGGTTATTATGCATTCCTGATGAACTTGTTAACAAATTAATCTGGTATACTCACTTAAGTTACGCACATTACGGAGCCAGAAAATGTTTTCTTATACTGAGACAGAACTGTTATTTTACGAACATGGAGAAATGTATTCGACAAGTTTTAGCGTCATGTAAAATCTGCCAGAAAGCTAAGTCAGATACGACTTCACATATTCCTCCATTACATCCCATTGTACCTGTTAAATTAAGACACATGGGCGCTGTAGACATTTTTGGTCCAATTCCCAGAACTAATAGAGGTTTTTGCTACATCTTTGTCGCTGTTGAACTCACTTCAAAATTTGTTACCTTCACTCCGTTACGCAAAGCTACTGCTAAAACTGTTTCGAAAGCATTTGTAAAACATTTTTTATTTCATGTAGGGCATGTGTTGAAAGTAATTTCCGACAATGGATCACAGTTTCGATCTGCTATATGGACACGTATGTTACGAGCTAGAAACATTTCTCCGATATATATATCCAGGTACCATGCTTCTTCGAACCCTTGTGAACGATTAACGAAAGAAATTGGTAAACTGTGTAGAATTTACTGCCATAAAAAACATATTGATTGGGACACACACATACTCTCATTCCAAGATGTAATTAATTCCATACCGAATGAATCTACTATGCTATCTCTGTCTGTTATACTGAAAAATGCTGCACCACCTAACAAAATTAAAGAATTAGTAACATTTCCTACATCTCGTCGACTACGACACCATGAAATAATTGACATTGCGCTGAACAACATCAAACGTGCCGCAGAGCGCCGGAGAAGACTGCAAAAACAGGTTTGTACACGCCGTGAATTTCACATTGGACAGAAGATATTAGTACGTACACACTATTTATCCAACAAAGGAAAGAGTAAATGCAGTAAATTTGAGCTTCTATACGCAGGTCCATATCGGATTCGCAGCATTCCTCACCCCAATGTAGTACACGTCGAAACTTTGAGAACCAGAAAAAGCAAAGGGAACCATCACGTGTCGAACGTCAAACCTTTTATTGAATGAAAATACTTTATGATTTATCACACTGTAATGCCATTTCCTATTTTTTTATGACCACTTATGCAATTATATTCACATGAACCCTTACTGATGATTATCGTATTTTTTTCTTGGGAAGTGGCAGGCAAGGTAAAGTTAGCAGGTCGCTTTTCTTGTCGTTACACATTAGACAATGCACATTTTCCAGTTAAAATTACGTATCTTACGAATAATTATCTAGTGATATATTAATTTTATCAAATTTTTTCTCTATTAAAGTCTTCAATTCTCGCCTCTATTAACTACACAACATACAAGCTGTACACAAACAAGATCACATTTCTTGTCGTTATACACCCTAGACCGTGCATATTTTCCATTTTTATGTATGTATGATTGTTTTCCTGTTTTGTTTGTATGCACTATGAAATATTTAAAATATAACAAACACCAGTTGACTTTAACATTTTGCCATATGATATCTCAACATCGTGACTACTTTACTTTTTTTTGCTGCTACATTGTGATACACTGTGTACATTTTTGCTTCTGAACACTGTCGATGTTTTTGACATATTACGTTTTCTGTCATGCTATGCTGTATGCTCAATTATGTTACTATAAACCAGTTTTTATCTAATGGGTATATTAATTAAATGCAGGACGTTAATCTTTGTTCATCATTTTCAGAAAGAAATAACGTGTAAACGAAATAAATTAAACAGAAATGGGAATTTCACCTTTGGAATGAACGAAAGAGGATGCAATACCTCGTGATGAAGAGTAAATGGATCAGAATTAACAAGCATTAACAAGAATATACTATACACATCGTAGAATAGCAGTCTTAACTAATTTTTTCTTTCAGAATACGAGGCGATTGATGCAGGCTGTCAGACAGAACTACACATCTTAGTTTTAGTGATGAAATATGATAGAAATAAGGAATAGTTGTATAATGAATAATGAAGTGATTTTTTTGCAGATGATAATGAATGGTGATGAATAATGATGAAGAGTATGCTGCTATGGATAATGAAGTTTTTCTTTACAGGTGATGATAATAATGGAGTTATGGTGATATGGATAATGAAGTTTTTCTTTGCAGATGAAAATAATGATGAAGCTTATATATTTGCTGTTAGTTAAGAGATGCTATGTAGTTATTTAAGTATTTGTTGCAGTTATTTTTGACAGTATGTTTTAAAAAACGTATGGTGTGATGACTGAACGTTTTGGAAAGGACAGCTAGAGCACACATATATTTTTATACACATTTCACTACCTGTTAATTCGAAGTTCACTACTTTTCAGCATAATATGCGTTTCTTCTTGCAGCTCAATAATCCATTTTGTATTTTTTCCAGGAGAAGCTTTTTATGACACTTACTAAACCTGTTACTTATTAATCCTGTTCTAGTACTTGCATTTTTTTTTACCCAGTTGTGTCTATCAATTAGAAATGTGATCACATATACTGCCTTGTTTCATAACCTTGCTACAGCTGACTCATGACGAATGATGTTACACATCTTCATTTGCAGCAATAACTCAAAAGCAAACAAAGTAATTACCAGTCCCAAATAATGCTACTAGTTTAAGAGAGTTCTGAATAATACTGATCAGCTCTGAATAGTATGTCACTTCAATAATGACCTCTGAATAATACAAACAAACAAAAATGCTTTGTAACTGGCTAACGAATGCCACTGTTTATTGTAATAAGATTAGCTATGATGCCAATGATTACTATAATTAGATTAATTATGTATAAATGCTTTGCCAATAATTAACTCATTTTCAATAATGACCTCTGAATAATACAAAAAAATGCTTTGTAACTGGCTAATGAATGCCACTGTTTATTGTAATAAGATTACCCATGATGCCAGTGATTACTATAATTAAGTGAATTATGTTAATACTATGCCATTCATTAGCTTCTGTTTTGAATGATGACTTCTGATGGTTTGTAACTGGGCAATGAGTGCCAATAATTACTATATTCAGTTAATTTTATGAACATTATTCTGTAATACTACATACATGGTACAGAAATGTTCATAACTGGGCGATGAGTGCCACCAATTACTCAAATCAGTTGTTAGACTAATGTAATTCTCAATGAAGACTACTATGTGACTTAATGTCCTTCACTTTCTGACCTAATTACCAGAAATTACTGCAATATCCATTTGTCCTGTCTATCCTCATGATCATGGAGCACTATTTGGTTTTTGCACTAATTCTACGTTGGTCTACTTTACAAGAACATGGTGTTGACACGACATGCTGTCTACCACCTTGAGCGATGGAGATGTCATTATGGTCCCACTGTTTGGTGTACCTAGTGTACTACCAAAATGATAGCATGGAATATTATTACGACATTTCAGTGTCTTGGCTACACTGATTAATACTTCAAGGAAAAGAGCTTCAGATTGTCTCACTTGGTGTTGTGCTTCTGTAGAAAGATATGGACTTTCAGTGCAGCAGCGTGCAAACTAAAGTGCTACAACCATGACGCAATCCTTCCTATTCCTTTCCTAATTCTCGTAAAATGAAAAAGTCATATACAGTGCGTGTGCACTTCCTTTCATTTGTTAATAAGATCAGTTGTCCTGAAATCACTAAAGACTTCTATAGTGCATGTGCACTTTATTTCACTCCTTGATATGTTTATTTGTTGTAGAAAAATACTAGAGAGTTTTACAGTGCGTGTGCACTCTATGCCATTTGTTAATATGATTTGTACTCATTGTGTGATTTCCGGATATGTTCTGTACTACAGTATGTGTGCACTTTTGTCATTTGTCAATATGATTTGTACTCGTTATGTTTATATGTTGTAAAAATATTAGAGAGTTTTACAGTGCGTGTGCACTTTATGCCATCTGTACTCATTACGTATACATTTTGTGATTCCCAGATATGTTTTGTACTACAGTGTGTGTGCACTTTCGTTATTTTGTTAACATGATTTATATTCATTGCTTATACATTTTGTGATTTGATGATATATTCTGTACTACAATGCATGTGCACTTTATGCCATTTGTACTCATTATGTATACATTTTGTGATTTGCACATATGTTCTTTGTGATTTCCTGATATGCTCATTACTACAGTGCGTGTGCACTTTTGCCATTTGTTAATATGTTTTGTACTGATCTTCAGTGCGTGTGCACTTTTGTCATTTCTCAATATGATTTGTACTCGTTGCCTATACATTTGTGATTTCCTGATACGTTCACTACTTCAGTGCGTGTGCACTTTTGTCATTTGTCAGTATGATTTGTACTCATTAGGTTTATTTGTTGTAAAAATATTAGAGAGTTTTACAGTGCGTGTGCACTTTATGCCATTTGTACTCATTACATATACATTCTTTTTGTGATTCCCAGATGTGTTCCGTATTACAGTGCGTGTGCACTTTCGTCATTTTGTTAACATGATTTGTATTCATTGTATATACATTTTGTGATTTGATGATATATTCTGTACTACAATGCATGTGCACTTTATGCCATTTGTACTCATTATGTATACATTTTGTGATTTGCAGATATGTTCTTTGTGATTTCCTGATATGCTCACTACTACAGTGCGTGTGCACTTTTGCCATTTTTTAATATGTTTTGTACTCATAGTGTATACATTTTGTCATTGCCTGATATGTTCTGTACTCAGTGCATGTGCACTATATTTTATTTCAATGTTCTGCACCTATATATATATGTACATATTCTGTGATTGTAAAGTTAATTAATTATGAAAAATTTGTTGCTCATGGCAAGTCCAATTAACTCACCGTCGCTGCCAAATTTTTGCCCCCCCAGTGGAGGGTTATGTAAAGTGTATGCTTCGCCGGTGATGGGCGAAGCATGAGAGAATGTTTGACCAGAGAGTAGTTTATCGTTAGTTGTTGCTTGTCGTGAGTCTGCGCCAGTCTGCGCGAGTCGACAGTAGAAGTCAGTCTGCGCTAGTCTGCGCGAGTCTGCAGTTGCAGTCGGATAAAGTAGTTGGCGGTCGGCGCGTGCCTGCGCGTGTCGGCAGTCTGGTCGCGACTCTGGTAAGGACTCTGGACGATGAGTATGGTTGTAGAAGGTAAAGAAGCAGCCTTGCGCATAATTAATAATGTATGTTAATTGTAATTCAATTTGTTCAGAAAAAATGCCCCAATAATAATTTTTTTTTAATAAAGTAACTCTTTTAAAGAAAAGTATTCATTTCAATTTAAAGAATTTTTCCGCTCTTTTGAAGAAAAAGCATTCATTTCAATTTAAAGAATATTTCCTATGCATTCCTTCCAAGAATCAAAAAAAAAAAAAAATACGCCAGCATTGCACGAAGCTGTGTCGATAGATAAGAGCAGATATAGTTGCAGTTTTTATTGAGGCAAGAATTTTGCTTTTGTTATTCAGAATACAGGGCCGAAGGTCAGCGCTGCTGACCTTGTAAAATTTACCAGATATTATTATTTCTGTTAGGAGGTTACATTTGGTTCATGGTTCATTATTTAATTAATATTGTTGTTGGTTTATGGTCAATTTTCATTTATCAATTTTGTGGGGAGTTTAAGCTTGGCTCCATTTCACATTTTTTATTAAACATTATTCTGTTGGGAGGTTACATTTGGCTCCATATCCATTATTTTCATTTATCAATTTTTGTGGGGAGGTTACACTAGGCTCCATTATCATTCTTATAATTTTTGCGGGGAGGTTACAACGCGTCACCCGTCAGAGTCGTATCTAGACATATCAGGGGTCCCACATCACTCCAACCGCACACGCCCCACACCATTACAGAAGCTCCATCAGCTTGAACAGTCCCGTGCTGAGATACAGGGTCCATGTATTCATGAGGTTGTCCCCATATCCGTAACCGTCCATTCGCTCCATACAAGTTGAAACGAGACTCATCCCACCAGCCAACATGTTTCCAGTCATCAACAGTCCAATGTCGTGTTAACGGGCCCAGGCGAGGCATAAAGCTTTGTGTCATGCAGTCATCAAGGGCACACGAGTGGGCCTTCGGCTCCGAAATCCCATATCGATGATGTTTCGTTAAATAGTTCGCACGCTGACATTTGCTGATGGCCCAGCACTGAAATCTGCTGCAATTTTCGGAAGGGTTGCACTTCTGCCACGCTGAACGATTCTCTTCAGTCATTGTTGGCCCCCTTCTTGCAGGATCTTTTTCCTGCCGCAACGATGTCAGGCATTTGATGTGCCGGATTCCCGAATTCACGGAACACTCGTGAAATGGTCGCACAGGGAAATTCCCACTTCATCGCTAGCACGAAGATCTGTGTCCCATCGCTCTTGCGCCGACAGTAACACCACGTTCAAACTCACTTAAATCTTGATAACCTGCCATTGTAGCAGCAGAAACCGATCTAACAACTGCGCCAGATACTTGCTGTCTCATACAGGCGTTGCCGACCGCAGTGCCGTATTCTGCCTGTTTACATATCTCTGTATTTCAATATGCATGCCTATACCAGTTTCTTTGGTGTATATTGGAATCCGCCACTATAAGGAAAATGTGTAAGACGATTAGGGCAATGAATGATTTGGCACTAAAAGGAGAAAAGCATGGGGGAAGATGACGATTAGCATATGCAAATATCTGTTTCGTCTGGCGGCACACACCACAGCCACTCTGCCGCACGCAACACTTGCAAATGTACGCCATTATCTGTAGGCAAATTTCATTATTGACTGTCCGGTAAATGCAATACATAGGTACAGAATTTGTGCTCCCTCTGAAAGAGGAGACGACAGAGAATAAAAACTTTAGTGTGGATTTAAAGCTGTTTGAAAAAGTTAGGCTAGACTTACAGAAGAAAATTTATCTGTTACTGTTGCGTGAAAAGCAAAGAGATAAGAGGTAAGATTGGCGTTTGTTCACAACGTTTCGCATGAAGTAACTTGAAAATAAGATCTGCTGAAGTATGTAGCGACCAAAATGAAACTGAAGCTACAGTGTTTTCAGCATTTCATGTTACACAGCATAAATCGCAGATGGATCATAAATTATCAGACCGATCACCAGGAAACATTTCTGTAGAGAAAGAAAGCCTGTGAAAAAGACAGGCAAAATTATAATGCCCTTTAACTGAGCAAGTGGGATTTACGAGATCGCCACATCAGAGCGTTAACGAAAAGGACCTGCATCTTTATCCGTATAAATTTTCTACTGTGCTGATTTTAAAGTTTTCAGGCATACCTGTTCTTTCCAGTCAGTGGTTTCTGTAAAAAGTAGTATCGGGCATTTGAATTCTCGGTTTTCATTTTTCCGGACTAATAATATGTATGAGGTCTGCACTTTTTTCATTCTACATATAGAACTTCACATCTGTGATGGTTGTGCTGCATTCTTATTTGGGATGACATTACAAGTTCCTCCGCACTGTTGTGTGGGTATGAAGTACTATAAACAGTTAAGATAATTCTTGTGTGATCCAACTAAATAGTTTCCCAAATAAAAAGAGCCTCACTTTGGGAAATGATTCTTTTCAAGAAAATTCTTTGGACGAATCCTGTGCAAATACGTGAATTCTCGAAACGCGCCATTCAGTAGGCCCACAATTCCCCTACTTGAGCTAAAAAAAAAAAAAAAGCAATATCATCCGGAGCTGAGAGCACCGATAGTCCTTACGAGAGGTCCCCTCTTGACAAAGGAAACTGACAAAACTAAAACTGACAAAACCGAAAGTTGTTTCTGTTACTGCAAGATCTGCGAAGTTGAGCAGTAGGAAGAAATGATTAAGTTCCGAAAAGTTGTGTGTGGCTCCATAACCACGAAATTAAGTGCGAAGAAAAGACTATTTACCCTGATGCTGCAAATCCGAATGAGTAGCTAATGTTGAAACTATTTAGTGAAGTATAAAAGTATCCTAACATTTTAGATAATGAATACGTATTAAGTATTCAATTTAAAATAAATATTGGGCGTATTCATAAAATTTCTGTGTTTCCAGGTGTAGTTGAGAAAATTTTTTTTTTGGCACGACTTATAACACCAGTGGCGCAATTAAGATCACCTCCATTAAATAGCTTCAAGCAAATGCCGGGATAGTTGCTTTGAAGCGGCAAGGCCGACTTCCTTTCCCACCCTTCCCTAATCCGATGGGACAAATGACCTCGCTGTTTGGCCCCCTCCCCAAATCAACCAACCAGCCCGTACCTGGTTATAATTTGAACCACTTTGCACTTCTCTGTCTATTGCGTTATATCTTTTAAAGAGAAGAACATTTGACATCGAAACTTTCGGCATATGTGTCTAGAGAAAGGGCTACACTTTATTAGTACCAAATTTAGATAATTTACATTTGCTTTCAATAAAATGAGAAAAATGCTGAAAGTGGTAAAATCTACGAGACTTCACACGTGGCAAACGCTCTGAGATACCTCTACAATGATACTTCCAGCATCCTGGTTAAATGGTGATTTAACGCAGCCCATATTGACAAAGAAAGATGTTACACAAGACTTTTTAACATGTATCTGGACGATGTAATACAAGAATTGAAAACCTAGTTAGATGCAGTTATTCCGATAGATAGAAACGCTATCCTGCCTCTTCAGATGATACCAAACTTTTGGTCGAAGAAGAAAATATACAAGAATATATTATTTCTTGGGAAGAACATGTAAAGAACAGAACCTAAAGAAAGAAGCTTTTAAGGAGAAAGACCCTGAAAGATCAAAACCCATTGTTGATAATAAAATACTAGAACAAGTAAAATATTTGAACTATCTGGTGTGTTATATTACATATGAATATGATAGACATACAGAGAAGAACAAAGCAAAATTCAAATATATGTGGAACAATCAACTGGTGTATGAAAATCAAAACAAGGACAGAGAGACGACTGAAACTGTGTAAGATCATAGCTCCTACCATTTTATTTTATTATATGGAAGTGATAGATGGGTCACATACGAACAACAAGAGCACTTAAAAAGGATATAGTACGTTAGAAGGGATTAAGACCGATGATACACTGTGTGATCAAAAGTATCCGGATACCCCCAAAAACATATGTTTTTCATATTAGGTGCATTGCTCTGCAACCTACTGCCAGGTACTCCATATCAGCGACCTCAGTAGTGGTAGACATCGTGAGAGAAGAGAATGGGGCGTTCTGCGAGACTCACGGACTTCGAGCGTGTTCAGCTGAAATTCAAATGGTTCTAAGCACTATGGGACTTAACATCTGAAGTCGTCAGTCCCCTTCACTTATAATTACCTAAATCTAACTAACCTAGGGACATCGCACACATCCATGCCAGAGACAGGATTCGAACTTGCGACTGTAGCAGCAGCGCGGTTCCTGACTGAAGCGCCTAGAACCGCTCGGCCACAGCGGCCGGCTGATTAGCTGATTGGGTTCCACTTGTGTCATACGTCTGTACACGAGATTTCCACACTCCTAAACATCCCTAGGTCCACTGTTTCCAATGTGATGGTGAAGTGGTAACGTGAAGGGACACGTACAGCACAAAAGCGTACAGGCCAACCTCGTTTGTAGAGTGACAGAGAACGCCGACAGTTGAAGGGGGGTCGTAATGTGTAATAAGGCAGACATCTATCCAGACCATCACACAGGAATTCCAAACTGCATCAGGATCCACTGCAAGTACTATGACAGTTAGGCGGGAGGTGGGAAAACTTGGATTTCACGGTCGAGCGGCTGCTCATAAGCCACACATCACGGCGGGAAATGCCAAACGAAACCTCGCTTGATGTAAGGAGCGTAAACATTGGACGATTGAACATTGGAAAAACATTGTGTGGAGTGACGAATCACAGTACACAACGTGACGATCCGATGGGAGGGTGTGGTTATGGCGAATGTCCGGTGAACGTCACCTGCCAGACTGTTTAGAGCCAACAGTAAAATTGGGAGGCGGTGATGTTACGGTTTGTCGTGTTTTTCATGGACGGGGCTTGCACTCCTTGTTGTTTTGTGTGGCACTATCACAGCACAGTCCTGCATTAATGTTATAAGCACTTTCTTGCTTCCCACTGTTGAGCGATTCGGGGATGGCGATTGCATCTTTCAACATGATCGAGCACCTGTTCATAATGCACGGCCTGTGGCAGAGTGGTTACCCGACAATAACATCCCTGTAATGGACTGGCTTGCACAGAGTCCTGACCTGAAATCTACAGAACACCTTTGTGATGCTTTAGAATGCCGACATGTGCCAGACCTTACCAACCGACATTGATACCTCTCCTCAGTGCAGCACTCCGTTAAGGATGGGCTGCCATTCCCCAAGAAACCTTCCAGCATCTGACTGAACATATGCCTGAGAGAGTGAAAGCTGTCATCAAGGCTAAGCGTGGGCCAACACCATATTGAATTCCAGCATTGCGACGGAGGCCGCCACGAACTTTTCAGTGATTTTCAGCCAGGTGTCCGGATACTTTTGATCACATAGTGTATAAAGACTCACTTGCACATCTATAAATTAGGAAATAAAATCCACGAAACCAGGACAAAATGGAACGAATAAATTAGCAAGATGAGCAGCTCTCCAAATCACAGGATGCAAACGGAATGGGAGAAGTGGTCAAAAGCAAAACCACGTTAAAGGTGGATATCGCTACAGGCAAATACCAAAGTGTTGAAGAAAAGAAAGAGGACGTACCTCGCTCGTTATTAAAAAAGTAATCCAAAATCCTTGTGCGCATTTCTATGAGAACTGCTCTAGGGGCGATAATTTTCGTGTTTTCCGCCGCTTTGAGATTACTCGGTACGTAAATAGCACAGTCAATGTGACCAGTGCCTTGCGGAGACGTGGGATTCACTACTGCGTCTGAGTCAGTCTGATGTCACATCACGTGGACGAAAGGTTCGCACAGTGCGGTTGGTACTTCCCCGGGCCAGCAAGCGGTGCAGTTCGGACACGTCCAGTGCTGCCGCGCCATCGCCATCGCGGTCGGCAACAACGTCCGTCCAGAAGGGCTCAGCTGGCAGGCAGTGACCCGAGCCGGCGGGCCGCGGGGGCTGCCGTCGCTGCGGGGGTTCCCCGCGCTGCCTGCCTGGCCCCAGACCGCGGGACGTCCCAGGTCTGTCGGCACGACACTCGTCGTCCTTCGCCTATCTGGCTACTAGTGTATAACCTTCCGATAGCCGTCATTTCTCTGAACGCTACTGATCAGTATCTGCTATTTTTATTGGCAATTTGGCATAGTTTAAAATCATATATTACGAATTGGCAACTTGTATCCCTTCGCACTTCGCCGACGATAAAAATTCCTTGTGCATATTATTATCACCGTATATGTTACACTGTATTTTGTCCTCCAGTATACAGTGTAAACTGTAATTCTGTCAGAGACAGCAAAGGACTTGGAAGAGCAGTTGAACGGAATGGACAGTGTCTTGAAACGAGGATATAATATGAACATCAAATTAAGCCGGGTGATTCTGAGGGAATTAGATTAGGAAATAGGACACTTAAAGTAGTAAAGAAGTTTTGCTGTTTGGGGAGCAAAATAACTGATGATGGTCGAAGTAGAGAGGATATAAAATGTAGACTGGCAATGGCAAGGTAAGCGTTTCTGACGAAGAAAAATTTGAACATCGCGTATAGATTTAAGTATCAGGAAGTCGTTTCTGAAAGTATTTGTATGGAGTGTAGCCATGTATGGAAATGACACATGGACGATAAACAGTTTGGACAAGAAGAGAATAGAAGCTTTCGAAATGTGGTGCTACAGAAGAATGCTGAAGATTAGATGGGTACATCACATAACTAATGAGGAGGTACTGAATAGAATTGGCAGAAGAGAAATTTATGGCTCAACTTGATTAGAAGAAGGGATCGGTTGGTAGGACATGTTCTAAGGCATCAAGGGATCT
Organism: Schistocerca piceifrons; assembly: GCF_021461385.2. NCBI lineage: Eukaryota > Metazoa > Arthropoda > Insecta > Orthoptera > Acrididae > Schistocerca > Schistocerca piceifrons. The sequence continues at coordinate 549,027,735 of NC_060142.1, read as the reverse complement.
CCAACTCAGTATTGGAGGGCAGCGTGGAGGGTAAAAATCGTAGAGGGAGACCAAGAGATGAATAAACTAAGCAGATTCAGAAGGATGTAGGTTGCAGTAGGTACTGGGAGATGAAGAAGCTTGCACAGGATAGAGTAGCATGGAGAGCTGTATCAAACCAGTCTCAGGACTGAAAACCACAACAACAAAAACAATGTTACACTGTGATCATCACAAGTAAAAACTAACATGTACTGACAAGTACATCTGCTAAATGCTATATCTGACCAGCTGAACTGTATCAATACAGCCAAGTGATATATTCTCGCCTGCAAGCGTGATTACTTTTCAGGACTTGCGGTTAGCGTTTTCAATAACCCAGCTGACAAAATGGTAATACACTGAGGGGAGTAAGTCGCAACACAAAAAAGTAATTAATGTAGAACACCAAAATTTCAGGAATGTAATTATCTAGGTAACATATTTAAGTCATTAACGTTGCAAGATCACAGATTAATGTTAGTGCGAGATAAGCCATTGCATACGTGAAATGCTGCTACATTAGTCATTTCGTGGGATGGAATCTCATGCATGTTGCACTTGATCAGTCAATACAAGGACAGTTAAAGCTATATGTGGTTGACGCGGAGTTGTCGCCCAGTGATGTACCATATGTGCTTTATTGGAGCTGATGACCGAGCGGCCCAAGGTAACATGTCGGCACACTGTAGCGTGTAGGGCTATAACAGAGGTATGTGAACAAGCGTTATTCTGTAGGAAAACAGACACTGGAATGCTCTTCATGAATGGCAGCAAAAAAGATCGAATCACCAGATTAACATACAAATGTGTAGTTCGGGTGCGTGGGATAACCACGATAGTGTCATACCGCAGATCATGGCTCCCCTCCTTCTAACCAACACTGGCACCGAGGCAGAACCGGATTTCATCAGAAAACATAGAAGACCTACACCCCGTCCACAAATAAGCTCTCGTTTGACATCACTGAAGCCACAAATGTCAGTGGTAGAGATCAGCAGAATGCACGTTGTCCTTGAAGCAACCGATTTCTTCACTATGGTGCCAACTACTGCTCAAATTGTCGCTGCAGATGCAGTGGTTGCGCCAGAGTCATACGCCGGCCACGATCATCTTCCATCTCGGTAGTTCCACGTAGTCACTAGGAGCCCGGTCTTCTTGCGTTCGTACATTCTCTTGACCACCGCTGCCAACAGTCTTGTACAGTGGCTACATTCCTGCCATGTCTTTCTGCAGTGTCAGAGACGGAACATCCAGCTTCTGGTAGATCTATTACACGGTCTCCTTCAAGTTCAGTGAGATGTTGATAATGGCGTCTTTGACGCTTAAAGGCTTTCTCGACTAACATCGACTCACCATGTCCCAAAGCTCAACGATCGTTATAGCATGTGTTAAAAGCAAAACTTAGTTGCATCGTTAATTTGGAGCTACTAGCGCCACTCCTATGCCACAAACGCGAAAGCTGAGTAGACATCGTCTTTCAGATGTAGAAACACGCCTACCAACTTTCCTTTAGGTCGCACAGCTCCTTCCTGGTGTTGTGATTTTTTTCCGTCAGTATTGTTTTAACTATTGTTCCTCAGTTGTTATGTGGTACGCAAAAGTTGGACGCGCTTGTGCACAGAGAAAATTTGATGTCAAAAAAACCCTGTAATATTTCTGGTTTACATTTTTTCTTTCTTTAGTTTTAAATTTTGTATTAGTGAAACAAGAGTGAAAATATTAATAGTGTGATGTTGAGAACATCTCAGATGGGACTCCTGACCAATACTGCTATACGCACATTTAATTATTTGTTTTTTTTATGTTCACAGGTATCTGAACTGCATTTTCAGTCACTCGATATATAAAGACAATTAAAAAAAAATACGCATTAGAATTGGAGAAGTTGTCACTGTTTCTTTGGACCATATTTGTCAAAACAAAGGTTAGTTTCTAAGTACGCGAATGATCTCAAGTGAGATGGTTTATTACAAGTGTGAAGACGGCTGGCTCTCAAGTGGCCTCATTTCCGGAAACATTAGCAGTAATTACACTGTGACTTACAATGTCAATAATTAGCAATAACAGAAAAGTTTAACAATCTCCATGATTTTTCAGAAGCAGTTCCCACTCCGATTACCGGCTGCCCTACGTATGTATGAATACGTACAAGAGAGAATGGTGACGATTCAAAACAACTCTTGAAGAACTCGCAGCTTAAAACAGGCATACATGACAAGATAAGAATGCAGACTGGGTGTCTGAATACTGAATCACTGAAGGTATTATGCGATTTGAAAGGCATGATAAATGTAAAGTTGTTGTTGTTGTTGTGGTCTTCTGTCCAGAGACTGTTTTGATGCAGTTCTCCATGCTACTCTATCCTGTACAAGCTTTTTCATCTCCCAGTACCTACTGCAACCTATATCCTTCTGAATCTGCTTAGCGTACTCATCTCTTGGTCTTCCTCTACGATTTTTACCCTCCACGCTGCCCTCCAACACTAAACTGGTGATCCCTTGATGCCTCAGATCATGTCCTACCAACCATCCCTTCTTCTAGTCAAGTTGTGCCACAAATTTCTCTTCTCCCCTATTCTATTCAATACCTCCTCATTAGTTATGTGATCTACCCATCTAATCTTCAGCATTTTTCTGTAGCACAAAATTTCGAAAGCTTCTATTCTCTTCTTGTCCAAACTATTTATCGTCCCTGTTTCACTTCCAGACATGGCTACACTCCATGCAAATACTTTCAGAAACGACTTCCTAATACTTTAATCTATACTCGATGTTAACAAATTTCTCTTCCTCAGAAACGCTTACCTTGCCATTGGCAGTCTACATTTTATATTCTCTCTACTTCGACCATCATCAGTTATTTTGCTCCCCAAATAGCAAAACTCATTTACTACTTTAAGTGTCTCATTTCCTAATCTAATTCCTTCAGCATCACCCGACTTGATTCGACTACATTCCATTATCCTCGTTGTGCTTTTGTTGATGTTCATCTTATATCCTCCTTTCAAGACACTGCCCATTCCGTTCAACTGCTCTTCCAGGTCCTTTGCTGCCTCTGACAGAATTACAATGTCATCGGCTTACCTCAAAGTTTTTATTTCTTCTCCAAGGATTTTAATTCCTACTCCGAATTTTTCTTTTGTTTCCTTTACTGCTTGCTCAATATACAGATTGAATAACATTGGGGATAAGCTACTAGCCTGTCTCACTCCCTTCCCAACCACTGCTTCCCTTTCATGCCCCTCGACTCTTATAACTGCCATCTGGTTTCTGTACAAATTGTAAGTAGCCTTTCGCTCCCTGTATTACAGGTTGTGGTAATAGAACAATCTGTATTTAATGGTATAGTCCAATGTCTACTTTCACGCCATATTTGTCGCAATTTTGTTATTTTTCGCTATAGAAACTAAAACTGCAAAGTAAATACAAAAAAAATCCTGAATTAGACATTTCTTCGAAGAGTATTTTGATGCATATTATGTACATATTGTCACACATAAACTACGAAAAATGGAAGTGGGAAGCGGAGACCCAGCACGTAACTTTTAAAGACTTGTTTATGTGTTTTAAGGCTGATGATATGCAAGTGAAAAAAACTGGCAGTACGGATCTTCTGGTTAAAGTACGACATCGGGAATGGTTTAAGTGCAATAAAACTAAACTCCGGCCGAAAAGGCCATGAAGACCCAACCGTGTCATCCTCAGCCCACACGCGTCATTGGATGCGGACGTGAAGGGGCATGAGATCATCACACCTCTCTCTCGGCCGTTTTATCAGTTTACGAGACCGACTTTAAGTGCAATACTTTTAAGATACAAACAACAGATGGCACACTGCATTGAGTGTTACACTGCTACTTTTGCTTGCTACAAATGACTTATAGCTGTGACTAAAGTCACGTTCGAGTGGCACAGGTTCCGTTTCGCCACAGTTCTCAACAGCGGCCTTAGTATAGATCCTTTAAGGAGGATAGGTAGAGAAAATTCTCGGCTGCTAAATGCGGCGCGCCAACGCCTCCAAATTGCAAATATCTTGACTGTTGAAATTAATTCGCATCTCTTTGCAGACTGTATAGTTTCCACAAAACTAACGTTAATCTCTCTTTCGTAGCGTTTATCCTTCCCCTCCACCGACACAAAGGAAGAACAGATTCCAATTCTTATCCACACAAACTATAAAAGCTAGAAAAACATTCCGCATGTCACTGTATAGTATTTTTTTTAAGCAACATGGCGACTAACACCACAAGAGAAATCATTTTGTGTGCTGGAATTTGCGCGAAGGCGACCGACTGTTCAAGTCCAACGTGCATTCCGCCACCGATTCAGCAAGAAGCCGCTTCCGTGGAAGCAGTTTCGTGACGGGCATAAAAAATTTTTGAAGTTCGTTTGTTCTGCAAAGGCAAGAACAGTGGTCGACCTTGCACCTCTGATGAAAATATCGAGCATATCCGGGATGCATTCACACGGAGCCTTCGGAAGTCCACAAGATGGGCTGGCCAGGAACTTCAACTCCCTCAAACAAGCGTCTACAGGAACGATGCCTGCTATGAAATCTTACAAGTTGCAGTTACTGCAGCAACTACGAGCCGACGACCGTAACAGCAGGAACGAATTTTGCACTTCGGTCCTCCAGGATATGGAAAAGGACACTTTTTCTGAACGACTCATCTTTTCGGAAGAACCGCTGTTTGATATATAGGGCAAAGTAAAACGCCACAGTGAAAGAATTTGCGGATCACAAAATCCTGGCGTAGTCGCCGACATGAAAGAGACTCGCTGAAACTGAATATCATCATTTTCTTCTGTTTTTCGCCGTTCCTTAGTAGCTTCAAAATTCGTGGAGGTATATTCCGTCTACGCTACTAATTAAAGGCGGTTTGTTTATTGCCATACGAGTTTCGCTTCTTTTGTTTGTGAAGCACCTTCAGTGGCCTTTAATACATGCTTTCTTTAATAAAAACAATAAATGTTTTATGTGGTAGTTACAATTATGTTGCTATGTTACACTTTGTCAAGTTTTTCTCTCGGTTTTTCTTTAGGTTAGAATCAACTTAAGTAGCTCAAATTTCTTGATGTGAAATTATGGTTCATTGTTATTTACTATTTCCAGCGCTGTTAGCTCATCCGTGTGGTCCTGGAGATGTGTTCATTAGTCTCCATGCTCCAGTTTTACGGAGATTTACAATGATCTTTCGCACGCATTTGACTCAACACATCGCATACGTCAATTGCTCTACATGTTTGTGTTTTCGGTGTGTAGTGCTGCCAAATGTCGCTGTATGTTTATAGCTCATATTTTGTTTGTGTCATGTGTGCGGTTTGATATTTTCATTTGTTTTGTGTGTGTGTGCGTTAGAAATTTGGAAATATGAAAATAGCCATTCTACCTTCGCAGAACATCTGATAAAACATGGACGTGAACAATCCAACATGGAACATGACATGATAGTTATTGCAGTCAATAATCACAACAAAAAGCTCCTGAGATGCAAGGAAACTTTCACCTACAAAGAGCCATTGCAATGAAAAAGAAGGTACTCAATGACCAAATCCATATAAACCATAATTCTCTGATCAAGTTAGCCACAGAAACAATAACAAACAGAGATCCAACACACAACCACAATAAATAATTTATTAATCTTCCTATCGCCTTCTCTCTCTCTCCGTCTCTCTCTCTCTCTCTCTCTCTCTCTCTCTCTCTCTCTCTCTCTCTCTCACACACACACACACACACACACACACACACACACAGATACACAAACAAAAGCAAATATCTATTTAATAAAAAAATAAAAATGTCACACTTTGACAAAGAACGACACATTTACACGCAACAAAATACTCAGACACAAAACAAATGAAAATAAACCACACACACGACACAAACAAAAGACCAGAGATAAATACACGGTGACAGTTGGCAGCACTACACACCGAAAACGTGTGGAACACAAAATGTAAAGTGCAAGTGAGGTATGCGATGTGTTGAATCAAATGTGTGTGACAGAACTCCGGAAATCGGCCAACTGGAGCATGGAGACTAATGAACACATCTCCAGGACCACACGCATGAGCTAACAGCGCCGGAGATCGTAAATAATAATGAACCATAATTTCACCTCAAGAAATTTGAGCTACGTAAGTTGATTCTAACCTAAAAAACGAGAGAAAAACATGACAAAGTGAAACATAGCAACATAATTGTAACTACCACATACAACATTTATTATGTTTATAAAAAGAAACATGTATTAGACACCACTGAAGGTGCTTCACAAATAAAAAAAGCAAAACGTGTATGGCAATAGACAAACGGTCTTCAAATAGTTGCGTAGATAGAGCATACCTCCACGGAAACTGAATATGTTTTGTGCCGTTTCTGTTCACAAAGTTTATGGAGGGTTCCTTTTTGCGGAGAAAACTCTGGAAACGCTGCAAAAGGGTTGTTTCCTCAACATCACGAAGATTCCAATGATTTCATTTTTATGCATGTCGCTACCCCCCAGGCGTTATCTTAACACAACACCATCCCACAACGTTGGATTGGCCTCCCAGGTCACCAGATCTCTAACTTTGCTATTTTTTTCTTGGGGGGGTGGGGGTACACAAAAGACAGAGAATTTGTCCCACCTGTCGCAGCTAATTTCCAAGAGCTGAGAAATCGAATTGTAGAAGCTATCGATTCAGTAAACAGAGAGTGTCGATTCGTGCGTGGAATTAAATTGACTACCGTTTCAATGTTTCTCAGGTACCGTATGGTACTCACGTTGAGTGTATACTAGTGTGTCTGTGCGACCGTAAGAACTTTGAACCTTCCTCTACCTAGTGACAAGCGCGAAGTGTTTCTGTCTTTCTAGTTTCTCTTTAGTAAACAATGGAAATTTGTTCTTTCTTTTTGGATCATTCTGTATCTTGCTCAAAGAGGGGCCAGACCAATATAGGTAAGTTGCCTAAAGAGGGGCAGCAGCCTTTTAAGTAATTACTGCAGGGGCAACAGTCTGACTGACTGACTGGTCAGGCTTTTTAAAATCAGCCAACATGACCTTTCTACGTTGCTACTGCGAACAGCTGAAAGTAAGAGGAAACTGCAACCACTATATTTTTCGAGGACATGGCGCTGCTCTGTATGGATTAATTTGTGGGAATACTCCCGTGTAAAATATGCTGGAGGTAATACAGTCTCCCAGTCGGATCTCTGAGCGGGGACTACTCACAAGGGAACCTCCCCATCGCACCCCCGTCACATTTAGTTATAAGTTGGCACAGTGGATAAGCCTTGAAAAACGGAACACTGATCAATAGAGAAAACAGGAAGAAGTTGTGTGGAAATATGAAATAAATAAGCAAAATATACAAACTGAGTAGTCCATGCGCAAGATAGGCAACATCAAGGAGAATGTGAGCTCAGGAGCGCCGTTGTCCCGTGGTTAGCGTGAGCAGCTGCGGAACGAGATGTCCTTGGTTCAAGTCTTCCCTCGAGTGAAAAGTTTACTTTCTTTATTTTCGCTAAGTTATGGTCTGTCCGTTCGTTCATTGACGTCTCTGTTCACTGTAATAAGTTTAGTGTCAGCGTTTTGCTGCCGCACCGCAAAACCGTGCGATTAGTAGACGAAAGGACGTGCCTCTCCAATGGGAGCCGAAAACATTTGATCGCAAGCTCATAGGTCAACCGATTCCCCCACAGCAAAACACGCCTGAAATATTCTATACGACGCTGATGACGGCATGTGCGTCACTTGTGCACTTGGCGAATGGGTAAAAAGATTCTTCTACCTTGCCCGATTTAGGTTTTCTTGTGGATGTGATAATCACTCCCAAAAAAGTGATGAAAACATAAGAGTTTGTCACATAAACTGCAACAAATGAATGCAACAGTTTCACAGTCGCACAGTTTTCCCTGTGCTCTGTCAAACCATATGTTTTTAACGTTTTCAAATTTTTACGTGTGTAGACCGTCAAATTCTGCATATGTCCAAGCAAATCTGAACATGTCCTGGAATTGTGGAGAGCGAAGTTGATTATACGTGAGTACCTGAACTGTGATAATCGTCTGAAAATAAAATAATTTCACTCGAGGGAAGACTTGAACCTAGAACCTCCCGCTCCGCAGCTGCTCACGCTAACCAAGGGACAACGGCGCTCCATAGCTCACATTATCCTTGGTGTTGCCTATCTTGCGCATGGACTATTCAGTTAGTATATTTTGCTTATTTTTTTCATAGTTCCACACAACTTCTTCATGTTTTCTCGATTGATCTGTGTTCAGTTTTTCAAGGCCTATCCACTGTGCCAACTACCAACTAAATCTGAGGGGGGTGCGATGGGGAGGTTCCCTTGTCAGAAGGATATTGTCATCAGGCCGTAGATCGGATGACTAAATCGAACTGGGGAGAAATGACACTTATGGCACCACTTGACTAAAAGCATCGCATCCTCGGGCATCAAGGAATCGTTAATATGGTAATGGACGGAAGTGTCGGGGGTAAAAGTTGTAGAGGGAGACCAAGTATTGACGACACTAAGCAAGTTCAAATCGATGGAGGCTGCAGTGGCTTTAGAGACGTGAAGACCTCCGCCAAAACAGTCTTTGGATTGAAGGCCACATCGTGTGCGTCTGCTGTTTTACTTAATTTGGCAGATTTATTTGATTTTAAATTTATGGCCAAATTCCCTCCCTGCTACCACAGTCGTCAGTGGGCAGCAGAATATGGCTTTAACCGTAATAACCAAAAGCAACAGTATGGCCTATTGGAAGGAAATATTTAGAAAATTGGGTATCCATTCTGCGCCTAGTGAATTCGTTTACCAATTTGTTATGCTCATCAGGAAAACTTATAGTAAATATGTCACAAATAACGCTACACACAATTATTGAAGAAGAGCCACTTACGAAGGAAAAGCAAACAAAAGCTCTAAAACAGTACTTTTATCAGGGATTAAAATTGTACAGTAATTTGCCCAGCGAGCTGAAAAAGATTATTAAGAAGTGTTTATATAAAAAGAGAAGCAAAGCGTACATCATATGTATTGCACAATACGCTATTAAAGATTTCTCATAAAACTTTGAGTTATAATAGTTAATAATGAAAAAGGGTGATTGCTATGGTGTAATATTAATGTCTCAACATTTGTCTGAGTTTAATATCTCACTCACCATGAGTGGATGCTAATTAAGTTTCTCAGACAGGCAGAAGGAAACACATGCAGACGTATCTGTGGAGAGGCCCTAAGGGCATCTCGAATTGTGCAACGTGGTGAGCAGTGAGATACATGAAGAGACTAAATGAAGAGCGTACAGTTTTTTTGGATTACTAAGCTGGTGCGTTCCAAGTATGTGCAAAGATAAGAGAACACTCAGCGTATAGTGGAGATGTTGACTCGCACGGAGGCACAACAAAAAGTCTGCCAAACAAGTGAACTTTCGGCCAAAAGGCTTTTTTCTAAAGTAGACCACACACACATTCACGTAAGTACAACCCACACACACAGGACCACTGTAAATGTATATATAAAATTAACACACATCTTTTCTACATTGCAGTTCCTATAAATATTTTCTCAATTAAAAATGCAATAATACTGTCAAATATCTTTCACAAGAAATATTTACTTAACTTCGACATACCTTCTCCTCTTCATGGCACATAACATATACTGGAAAACACAGTGTCTGCCCGCTGTCTTTCGTTAAATTTCCTCTTGCCGTCTATGATAATACTAAACAGAAGGAGCATACTAGTGGGAAGCTCCGTCAACTCACTAGTCAAATGGATCGACTGACCAGTCCTACCGCAACTGTCTGTGCACACCTGTCTCATTCTGAATACAAAAAAAAAGATATTCTGTCATCTACTGTGGGTATTTTTGAGGGAGAAGGTACCTTTGTGATCAGTCATGGATGGACGTTGTTTTGTTTATACAACAGCTTACAGTATGAAAAGCCTCTACATTAAGTACAATATCCGTTTACGCTCATAAAGTATGTCACTATTTATTTCATTTATCGTTTCAGAAAGGCCATATCACTTAAAGCTAAAGAACAATAGTGATATCATTATCACTATGTGCGAAGGAAGTGCACTGCAATACAAAGCAAAGATGACCAAATTATACCACGCATGCTACGAGTGTACGAAACACCATGTGATACATATGGATGTAAGCTTTTGTAAGGCCAATACATATAGAACGTTTGAAGTCAGTATTCGGTTTATTATTGAAGTTCAATTGTGTTATCGCTTATATGCATAAAAAGACACTATAAAGCCTGACACGGAGTAGGATGTACAAGCTACGTGAAGAAAAATGGTAAAAACTATTTCAAAAGCTGTCGACTAGAGCTGCTATCAAGTGCGAAGATTTAGTGGTTCATCGTGACCCATAAATTACCTCATCCAGTCCGGAAAACTGGAAGCAAGTCCAAGTACGTTCACCAAGCGCTGGTCTGAAGGGCTCAGAGGTTGTACAAGTTTTCGTAAGCAAGACTGCGGATTAAGGGGCACGCACGTATTTGGTAGTAAAAGGTCAGTATCAGATCGTGGAGTCGTTAGTTAGCTGCAAATGAGATTTTGAGAACTGATGGGGTTGGCGAGATCTCCTTGATGCAAATGAATTTTTTTCCAGGAACTTGACGTGTTGGTGTCTTCTGTCTGACTTTTAACGAATTAACTTTGAACTGATATTCTGCGTTTTGGCGGATATTAACCGTGAGAGTAGCTAAAAGGCTGCTGGAGGTATTATATGAAGGGTAATCGGGGTACATTTTGTGGTTTATTAGTCGGCTTTCGTAATGTTTATGGCTGTAAAAACCCTAAATCACAATCACATATGTAATTTTACTTGATTACTAGTTTCGGCTTATCTTCAGGACATCTGCAGATCATAACAAAATACACGGAATAGAGTACAGGTGCCAAAAGAGGGACACGTCGTCCTAATTCGTGTGAGCAGGCTCGTTTGTTATACAATTCAATGAACAACGATGAAAATTATCCCAGAATAATAGATCGTCGTATCTAATGGACCCGGACAGAATCAAATGGCTCTGAGCATATGGGACTTAATTTCTAAGGTCATCAGTCCCCTAGAACATAGAACTATTTAAACCTAACTAACCTAAGGACATCACACACATCCATGCCCGAGGCAGGATTCGAACCTGCGACCGTAGCGGTCGCGCGGTTCCAGACTGTAGCGCCTAGAACCGCTCGGCCACTCCTGCCGGCCCTGACAGAATCAGACAGTTTACATATGTGGACACTGCGATCATATTTGTCACATTCTAAAGTACTGTTATAGACTCTGTTTGACGCTAGAACCTAGTACCATGTAAAGTCAATACGTGAACATAAACTTATTGTGTCACTCATGAGATAAGCCTCGGCAAACAAGGAAATGCCCGTGCTGAGGAAGACAGACGGGTCTCTGCCGATGAGTATTGTGCTTGCCACAGCACGGGCACTTCCTTGTTTGCCGAGGCTTGTGTCATGAGTGACACAATAAGTTTATGTTCACATATCGTCTTTACACTGTACTAGGTTCTAGTGTGGAACAGACACCTCGTTCTACGGTGTATAGTAGCCATTGCTTCTGACATTATTTTAGAAAGAGATAATCTGGCAAATATGATCGCGGTGTCCACATATGTAAACTGTCTGATTCTGTCAGTGTGTATTACACATGACGACTTATTATTCTGGAGTAATTTTCATCGTTGTTCCATTGGACTGTATAACAAACGAGTCTACTCACACAAATTATAACGATGGGTCCCTCGTTTGGCACTTGTACACTAATCAGTGTAATTTTTTATGATCTGAAGATGGTGTGTAGATAAGCTGAAGCTTGTAATCAAATAAAATAACATTTGCAGCCTTGAATATTAAGGGCCTTTCCGAATCCACAGCTTTAACACAACGAATCGCTTATCTTCTAACTGTTGTTAGATTGCTACAGGGCACTTACTAAGTTAATGATATTGGAGTAGTGAGAACTGCAGCCTGTCTCACACGTTAAAGTGAGGCTAGCTACCTTATTTCAGACTTCGCACACGCACAAACACTCAATTTTTCTTTTTTCCTGAGACAATCGATGACATTGTCCCGAAAGCGAATTAAAAATTGTCCTAATGACCCGGTTCCGACCAAGGTTTGTCGCGACTCTAAAGCAAATACCAGAAGTGGTATTCCCCTCTCATTTATTCGCACTGGGAACCCCTCCGGTGCACTACCAGCTCGCTTGGTACGCGACTGACAAGAACGGCGTCCCTAGAATGGGCCGAATCGAAGAAGCCCGGCCGGCCGGTGTGGCCGAGCGGTTCCAGGCGCTTCAGTCTGGAAACGCGCGACCGCTACGGTCGCAGGTTCGAATCCTGCCTCGGGCATGGATGTGTGTGATGTCCTTAGGTTAGTTAGATTTAAGTAGTTCTAAGTTCTAGGGGACTGATAACCTCAGATGTTAAGTCGCATAGTGCTCAGAGCCATTTGAACCATTTTTGAAGAAGCCCGCTTCGTCCTTGTAATAGTGAAAGGTAAAAGGCGAAATGCAGAAGTGCAGTCAACTGATGCGGTTCAGGCAATAAACGTCCCCGAGTATACCATAAGAGCAGTACGTCACATAATTTGTCTTGCGCGCAGCAGATCGCTGGAGAGTGCGGACTCTGGCTACAGACGTGACCAGGGCAGGGAAGCTCCGAGGACGGGACGAAAGGAACATTTCACATCTAGAGGCGTCCTCCACAAGGGGCTTTGCTTCCGAACTCAAGGCCGAGTATGATTCTATTATAAACCAAAAAGTTACAGCTCCAGGGAACTGCAGCGAAATGACCGTAAACTTGCAGAGGACTGAGTCTTGGTACAACGACTGAGAGGTGAGCCTCGACAAAAATAAACGTAACGTACTGAGGATATAAAGGAGAAAAGACCAATTACTGTTCAAATGCACTACTGGTGATAAATCGTAAAAAAATGGTAACAAAGTAATACCCATAGCAATTACTGTCTTGAGGAACTGCACTGGAGCGTTCACTGACAACTACACTACCTGACAAAAGAAGTGAGGAAACCCAGAAGGGGAGGAGGAAATGACGCGAAACTTCACGGGTTGAGAGGGTATGTAATGTTATTTCAGAGACTACAAAATCGTGTCAAATTTACAAAGAACTTTGCAATATGACGTTGCACCACTTCTGACCTGGATGCTTGCACTAGTTTTGTTGGGCAGAGTGTCATAAAACCACTGTATCCTCTCCAGAGGCAACCCGGTCCATAACTGTTCTAACTGATCATTGATATTCTGGATAATGGAACTGGGACGTAGTTGACGTCCGAGCTGGTCCCTTACATGTTCTATTGGGGACACAGTAGTACCTCAACATCACAAGTACAGTTTATAGAGCCAACTACCATGTGTTGACGAGCATTGTCCTTTTGAAACACGCCACCACGATACTGTCACGCGAGGACGCAGGATGTCTGTGACGTACCGTTGTGCCGTCAGAGTTCCCTCAGCCAATATCAGCCGCGATCTGAAGTCACAAGGGATGCCTCCCCACACTATGACGCCAAGAGTCACACCGCAGTGTCTCTCCAAAACAGTTGACCTCTCCCCCAGTCGCTGCCACACTCGCAACAGTGCTCATCCCGGGGTTGTGTAGAAACGAATTCATCACTCAATAAAAGCAAATGCCTTTCATCTCCAGAGTATCCTTCCCGGACTCGGAGTCACTCCAAACGCAGCTGTTTGTGTTGTGTTATTAACGTTGACCTACACAACGGACGGTAATTCCCCAGTCCGGTTACTGCTAGTCTTCGACCAATGGTGCGCTATGATGCAAAATGTTGCAGGGATTCCATTACTTATACTTCGATGGCAGCAGGAGATGTGAAGGCATTACGAGGTGCTTGGTGCACACTGTGGTGATCCTCCATTGTGGTGGTCGACATGATTAACAGGAACATTGACAATGAGTATGCCTGCTTTCATGGTCCTATGCAACCCAAGACTGGGCCACTGTCACATTGGAATGCCACAAATCTGGATATTGCCCGATTCGACAAACCGGCCAGAGACCAACAATGAGGCCCCTTTCGTACTGTCAGGTGCTGATAATGCTTTTTCATGTGAATACCCCCAATGTTCATGCCCCTCAAAGTGACCATTGAACATCCGACACTGTTCACGCCCCTTACATACCCTACCAGCTCTGGTAACAATAGTGAACACGTCCAGCACTAATACCCTGAGTAGTGTAACTAGGCCGGTGCGGCCCCACAGACGTAATCCAACATGGCGGCCATGACGTCAGCTGATGACGCGAGCACCGTTATCCAAGATGGCGGCCGTAACGTCATCTGATGACGTGAGTACTGTTATCCAAGATGGCGGCTTTTGGCAGGAAAGTGCCACGGCCCCCTGGTGGACGCGAAATTTAATTATCTGCTTCCAGGGGGTCCCCCACCCCCCCACCCCCATTTCCAACTTTTGCATAATACTGGATCATACTCTGGAAATTGGGCGTGAATTTCGAATTTTGGAGGGAATTTTTTTTCTCCACTCACGTGACCAGATTTGGTGGCTGAGTTGTCGTTGTGGAACGATCCTCATGTGTTGAATGTGAAGGATAGAGTAGCTTTCAATAGCTGCATTACATGTACACATCCAAAACGAGGACTGTAGCTACAGCTCACTACATGAGATATGAAAGAGCATGATAATGGATGGGTGTAGGAGAAAGAAGCAGAAGAATTCAGTTCAGCAGATTGCGACATGCAGAGGGATGGAGCCAAGATGCATGTCATAACCAACACATGCTCATGTGCATGCACAAACTGTCGAGATATTCAACATGAAGCATTCACTCTCCCAAAACGGAACAGAGGAGCAGTTGATGTCATTTCGCTTCAGTGAAAGAATATTCGTATACGCGATATATATCATTGAAGAGCAACTGCTCATTCCCATCCTTGTGGCTGTGCAAAATGTGTTCTATCGAAGAGCTATTGGTGTCTGACTGGGAGGATTTTAATTGCCATGATGCCTGTAAGCATACAGCTGAGGACTGCACCCATAGCCTCCTACATGTAGAATGGAACTGAACATTAATGCTTGAATATATGAAGAGGAAGAATACAGTCCTGCTAATACATGCTTTGCGTTGAGATACATTAAAGATGCTTTACACAATGCATGGAAACATCTGTCTCTACTGGAACTGTCTGTCATTTCTAAAACCTACATATAAGCTCCCATCCCACAAGAGACAACTGCCTCCGATCCAGCAGACCAAACAACTGAGCTAGTTCACGAGTTCACCACCATAGGGCGCTGTGATAGGTCACAGTTCAGACAATAGGAGCACAGCATCATGATGACATAGGCATGGTGTATATAAGAAGAGCCCAGCAGCTGCTCAAAATCTATCGCCCTCAGTCAGCCAAGGAGATGAAGTGCCAGTCAGCCCAGCAGAACAGGAGGACAAAGCAGCAGAAAAGTAAGTATCTACTTTGCTCTATTATTATTATTATTATTTCTGTAGCAACAACATATGATGCTGATGATTATTCTTCTCTCTCCACCAAATGTGTCCATAGAGGGCTACGTGGGGTTTCCTATAGTGGGGTTTCCTACAAGGGTGCAGCAGGTAGCGAAGCTGTCCAGAGCAACCGGTTCCCTAACGAGGTGTTTGCGAACTGAGACTCCCCCACTGCTTGTCTACCCCAGTCGCTCACCCTCAGTGCAGGTGTTGTCACCGTTTCCCAGACAGTGTCGTCGTCGATCAGCATCAATAATTTCGCAAAGTTAACTTGCCGATTCTGGAGTTTCGTCATATATGCCATACGAAACTAATTGTTTGTATTTGGCGGATCTCATTCACAAAAGCACGCTTTTAACGGTATTTCTAAAGTTCTAATTCACAATTTGCTATTTATTGAATTTTTATCTCAACAAAAATGAAATTTTACTTGGTAAATTTCTTACATAACGTGGTCACTCGGCCTGTGAAGCTTCCAGAATTTTTAGTGAGGAAGGCAGAATGAGAACTCAGGCAGCTGGTTGCCCACTTTTCTGTCAGACTTTTAAACACGGTCATATTTGCCTTTATTGTGCTCCAAAAGGAGCATTTTTCAGCTGATTATTATGTAGTTCATTTTATAAAGGTGAAATTCCAACTAGATGAACTTTGGAGGAGTCATCTATATTAAGCAATGAATTTTATCATCTGTAGACATCAAGAACAACACTCTAGTTATCGAGACTTTATACGCCGTATCTAACCATAGGGGAAATATTCTGTAACTTCTTTCAGATGAACACGCCCATCGTCGCGTAAATCTTTATCTAATTACTAACAGTAAACCCGACGTTGCCCGGATACTTATTCATCCCAGTTTTATGTCAGTTCATCCCCTCTTCTCTCAACTCTCTTGTCCATTTAGTCCTATCTCGTCTCTCTATCCACCTCCTCCTTCCGCCCATCCGTCGTTCTTTTCCATCTCCTCCATCTGCCCCCCTCTCTCTCAACACTTCCTCCTCCTCCCCATCCTCCTCTCCTTCTCCATCCATCTTCCTGTCTCTGTCCACCTCCTCCTCCGCTTTTTCTAATAGTACATCAAATTCACAATAACACCCGTAATTTACGTATTTATTACAGTGTTCCATTAGTCATTCACCACCTTCCCCCTTTCTCTGTTTACCTGCTGCTCCCTCTCTCTTTTAATCTGCTTCTCTCACTTCTCTGGATGCACCTCCTCCCCCCTCCCCGCACCCGTCACTTTCTCCTCTCTCCGTATATCTCCGCCTCCGTCATGCCATCTCCTCTTTCCCTGTCTATGAAAAAATACGTATATCTGCCAACTTTCATACTGATTGACGAGAAGATGTTAAATTTGTTTAAAGGTAGGCCAACCATCCGCCATCCAGCATACGTTGGCTTTTGTAAATGCCTTCACCACGAAAACATACATACATGAGCCAACTCCCAAGCTGATCAGTCAAATGGTGTGTAATTCTGTTGTAAGGCACCCTCTGTCATACACCGTATGAAATTTCACGTAGACGGTGAGGTTCCCCTTGTTTTGAAGATCAAATGTACAAAATTTCATCAAGATTGGAGCAACAAAAATGGTTCAAATGGCTCTGAGCACCATGGGACTTAACTTCTGAAGTCATCAGTCCCCTAGAACTTAGAACTACTTAAACATAACTAACCTAAAGACATCACATACATCCACGCCTGAGGCAGAATTCGAACCTGCGACTGTAGCGGTGCGCGGTTCCAGGCTGTAGCGCCTAGAACAGCTCGGCCACCCCGACCTGCTCGGAGCAATACTGTGGCTTTTGTTGAAATCCGTAAGTAAAGTACCCTCCACCATGCACTGAACGAAGTTTTATGTAGACAGTGACCTTCCTCTTGGTTTGGGAAATAGGAATTCATTTTTATACACCCCGCTCGCTCTGTGCCGACTCAGTTGCGAAACATAAATAATAATTTCGAACAACAGAAATCATGTAATGATTTCTGTCGTATAAGGGGCAACATAGCTATTAAATAATAGTAACGAAATTACGAGAGCAGTTACTTTCAGTGTTACGTAAAATAACGTTATACCTTGTAAATTATCACGACACAAAATGAAGATGATAAGCAATGTGGGACTTCCTTCCATTTGTGTTTGAAACTCTCCGAGAAATCCTGTGTGGTGAACAGGGTGGGACGGGGCAGCAAGGGGAGCCTCGATTTGTTTTGCCGGCCCGGGCCTCTGACAGGTTTAGTGTGCCACTGCTCGAAGGAAACCACACGGTAGGAAACCCCACGACACCCCATGGAGTCCCCCTCCAGCTTGTTGGGAGCAGCACACGTGTCGGCAAGATCCAAAGTGTTGGCAACAGCAAGTTCCACCCCATCGGAAGCCACACCCATGGCGCCAGCAAGATCCAACCTGCCGGGACTGGCAAGTTCCATCCCATTGGGTCCCGCATACGTGATGGTGGCAAGCTCTAGCCTGTCGGGGTTGGCAGGTTACAACCTGCAGGGATCTGCACCTGGGGCATCGACGGATCGTCTAACGCAGCTTCTCAGCATGCTGGATCAGGATAATGTGACTCTATTGTCTGTGTCGCTCGATACTGTCGAGGGTGCAACATCGTACTGGACTCCATCATACGCACCGCCCATTGAGCCAAGTGCAAGAGACATTCCAGCATCAGAGCAAGAACAGATGGCTAACCGTGCTGGTGTGGATGTTGTGGATGGGAAGCTACCAACCCCCAGTGCACCGCCGCCATTACTATTCGCCTCATACTATACTTTAACAACTAGCAGTTCACAACATCTTCATCTAAGAATTGAAGTTTCAAAAGACGGTGACGTGTCAACTGTGTTAGTGCTTGAAAATGTACCAAAAAATATTAAAGTGCGTTTTTCAGACTATGAGTAGGATGAACTCTGTCATGCAAAATCTTACATCAAGAGGCATGTGACTACGGAATATGTTCTGGCCCAATCCTACCAGGACATCTACTGTGGAGGCCTAACTGTAAGTACATTATCAGTGTATGATGATACTACACTAAGAGTTAAAAGTGCTGAGGGGCAGAGTATTTACATGCAACACTCAACAGTTGATAACTTGTTCGATCTGCACTCAGCAATAACTACTATGATGGAAAGACTAAATAGATGGCTCCCTTATGTTCGAGCTGTATAGACTGATATAATGAACTGGCTTTGCACACGTAGCATTCACATAGATGATATAGATCACTTTTTTAGTACCTGTATAAGTGCAGTGCCAAAGTCTCGCGCTATTAGTCGAATAGGTGTGGAAAATGTTGAAATTAAATTTACTGATGGAATACCAGACTACTGCAATGCACTGATAACATTGTGGAATATACATGCAGATTTTAGGGATACAAGAAATAGCTATTTTCAAAATACTGCACTGCTGCTGCACTGATTAAAAAAAAGAAGCAAGTGATTTTTTTGATGGTGATAATGCTATGTATAATTGTCAATGGTGAACAAACAAATATATTTATTATCTCAAATGTATGTTTGTCTTATTTCTCTAGACAAAATGACCCTGCATATAATGTCACATGTGATAACGCACATTTTCTTTTTTATATAAAAGCCTATAGTACGCCAGACCTAACACAGTAGGTATTATGGCAGGTTGGGTGAAGCACCCTCGCCACAAGGACTTTGTTGTAGGTGACTGGTTCTGTGACAATGACGATACGGAGAAGAAGACTAAGAAGAATGGAGTGCTCCTTCCTGACAGCATATAAGCTATAATTGTAGGTCCCTGCAACTGTGGCAAGACAAATCTTCTCATGGCTCTGCTAAGAGACACTGATGGAGTTCGCTTCGAGCATGTCTCCAAAACGCTATTTCAACCCAAATATCAGTTACTGCAGAGAATATTAGATGGCATAGATGGTGTAACATACAGGGCATTCAGTGAAAGCGAAGACATCCCTTCACCTGAAGAAGTAAAGCGGAACACAGTCGATGGTTGACGATGTAGTTGTTGAAAAAGAAGACCACAACCGTAGATATTTCTGCTTTGGTCGTCATATGGGTGCTGACGTATTTTATCTGGCTCCAGGATCCCATAACAGTTGGTCAGGGATAGCGCCAAGCTCATTATAGCATTCAAACAAGCCAAACTCAATTTAAAACACATTTACAAGGCTCATGTGGGGACCGACATGTCGTACAATGGATTTGTAAAGATATGTGGAGATTGCAGAAATCAGTCACAGTACGGGTTTCTCGTTATTGATAAAACTCGAAAACTGAATGATGATAGATATAGTCGGAACTTCCAGGAGTTTCTCCATATATAATCGTGCAAAATAGTTGAATGCATCAGTATACTCTACACCATGGACAAGTTCGCACACATGTCCGGCGCTCAGTCTGAGAGGTTGGGTTTACATAGACAAAATGCTCGCATGTATACTGATATGAAATTTCAAACTCTTGAGGGAAGACTCAACATGCTCAGTAAGGTTGTAAGGGAATTAAAGGACAATCAGAAAGTTTTTGCGCTTGACCAACACCAGCTAGAGAAAAGAATTAGCGCAATTGAGGGGAAAATAGAAGCTGAGGTTCTTATTATTGAGGAAGTTGGGATCCGGGAAAGAAGAAGAAGATCAAAGCATATATAAAGCCTCGCGATATACCGAGCTCAGATTAGAATGCGTCAAGATGTCGACTGAGCATAAAGCCATTCAGGCGCGTAAAGCTGTTTGAGAGAAATTATGTTCGATGAGGCGGGGGGCGGGGGGGGGGGGCATATGGAGCATGAACAAACACTAAGAGAGACATTTAAACCCGTTACCTAATCTATCAGAAAACTAGCATCACGAGATGATGGCAATGTTGCGAACGATCCAATTGTTGACTTCAGTAACCAGTACAGGACTAGGATAGATAGAACATTCGGTGTCAGCAAGGAGAGACCGTACATGCTCGGATCTCAACCGATAGCTGAATACGGATCGGAGACAAAGATTTTAAAAGAACACCTGGCTTAATGAAACTCATTTTCCTAAGAGCCTCAGAAACCCTAAAATACTCTGCTAACGATCGCAGGGCGCATGGAGAAATACTACAGTTGACTAAAAAAAGAGATGGGGCCCCTCCACGCCCGCACCAACGTGGTGACCAAACCAAAAGTTCTACTGTCACCTCCGTAAAACATGTTAGTTATCTAGTAAGTGGATCACAGGATGCTGGGCTGTGATGTTGTCCGTGCGTCTGGGTAAGACTACGCATTAACACGGTCCATCAGGTGATAGATAGTGGACGAAACGCGAGTGAGGGTAGCGATTTGAAGAGCAGAGGGAAAAAAGTGCCACGGCTCGTGCCGTGGGAAAAAAACCTCTGCGACAGTGGGAAGGGTAGTAAGAGCATATACGACTGCAGATGGAACACTGAAAAGCCCACAAACCTCTAAATACACTAGCATTGTACAACCTTTACTGAATGAGCAACCCCAAAGCATTGGTGAAGGTCTTGACATTCAACATAAACGAGTGAGCAGTCAACCCCCCCCCCCCCCCGCCTACCCCCTCCCCCCCACAGTATATATATTACGAAGAGGCAAATGAACTAATATGTAGACTTCGGCTGTTGATGGCTTCAGCTGCAGAGGGTAATGCAGCACATTCGAATGAGGTTGTCTCAATAATTTCACAAAGTAGAGAAAGAGGAATCATCGAATAATAATAATAGCAAGTACGGAAACAATAGTTCAGCAGCTGCACAAACCAGCACACAGAACATACCCACGCAAGACACGTGATGCTTAAAGGACTGGATGAGTTATGGCAGGCGGATCTTGTGGATATGGGACTGTACAATCGCGAGAATAAAGGTTGCAAGTATATTTTAATGGTCATTGATACATACTCTAAATTCGCATAGGCATTACCTGTGAAAACAAAGACAAGGAGAGATGTTGCTGCAGGGTTCGAGCGTTTGCTACAAACAGGAACGACTGAAGTCGGGACAATCTTTAAACCGGTCATGGTAGAGAGTTTTACAATGAAAATTTCAAGACTGTGATGGAGCGGTACGGAATACACCACTACTCAATGTTTACCCACCTGAAAGCGAGTATTGTGGAGCGTCTGAACAGAATAGTGAAAGCTCAAATGTGGAAGCGATTTAATCTTCGTGGGTCGTACAGGTGGACGGATATCCTACCGCAGATAATAGCACGGTATAATCGAACCAAACATAGTACAATAAAAATGAGACCGATTGGTGTTCTTGACAATTCACTCATGAAGTCAGTTATTTCCGCATTAAAATGCTGGATCCATGCAAACAAAGGTTAAATTTAGGTGACTTAGTACGTATTTCAAAGCACAAAACTGCATTTGAGAAATCGTACTTACCAAACTGGTCAGCTGAAATATTCACAGCATCCAAAGTGCAGAGAACCTAACCCGGAACATATATCTTAAAGGATAGCAAGGGTGAAGAAATTGCAGGATGCTTTTACACAGATGAATTGCAGAAGAGCTCTGTACCAGATGTATTCCTCATCGAACGTGTAATAAGACGTTGTGGGAATAGAACGCTAGTTAAATGGTTGGTATTTCCTTTATCAGAATACAATTGGATTGATGCTGACGAATTAGTATATAATAGGATGCGTAGACCTCAATCACCTCAGTAGCGTACAATGCATGATAGGAGACACACCATAATAAGAGGTGGAGGTGGTATTCTCGACAAATTACCAGTTGAATTACACATTCCGGGATATAACTTCTGTGGACCAGGAACAAAGCTTCAGCAACGCTTGGCACGTGGCGATAGAGGTATTAACCTACTCGACGAAGCATGCCTGGAGAACGACCTAGCCTACACCGCAAATAAAGATCTCCCAGCACGTCACATCGCACACAGAATTTTAGCTGATAGAGCCAAGCAAATAAGACGAATAAAAGATATTTGTATAGGTCAACGTGTGGCTGCATTCGTTGTTGATAAAACCATGCTTGCCGGCCGTAGT
This sequence comes from Schistocerca piceifrons, assembly GCF_021461385.2. Classification (NCBI taxonomy): domain Eukaryota; kingdom Metazoa; phylum Arthropoda; class Insecta; order Orthoptera; family Acrididae; genus Schistocerca; species Schistocerca piceifrons. The sequence continues at coordinate 549,005,171 of NC_060142.1, read as the reverse complement.
GGCCGAGCGGTTCTAGGCGCTTCAGTCCGGAACCGCACGACCGCTACGGTCACATGTTCGAGTCCTGCCTCGGGCATGGATGTGTGTGATGTCCTTAGGTTAGTTTGGTTTAAGTAGTTCTAAGTTCTAGGAGACTGATGACCTCAGATGTTAAGTCCCATAGTGGTCAGAACCATTTGAACCATTTGAAAACCATGTTTGGTAATATTAAGTTAGGCTTAGGAGTGATGAATTTCAAACGAATTATGAAAACAGCGCGGTCCGCTTTGGGGGAGAAGGGTTGGGTTGTTTGGGGAAGGAGACCAGACAGCGAGGTCATCGGTCTCAGCGGATTAGGGAAGGACGGGGAAGGAAGTCGGCCGAACCCTTTGAAAGGAACCATCCCGGCATTTGCCTGGAGTGATTTAGCGAAATCACATAAAACCTAAATCAGGATGGCCGGACGCGGGATTGAACAGTCGTCCTCCCGAATGCGAGTCCAGTGTCTAACCACTGCGTCACCTCGCTCGGTGGGGGAAGAAGTCAGGCTGCCTGAAAAGCTGCATTCTCACATCGATGTGTGCAGCTAAGCACGCAGTGATGAGTAAGAAGAAGAACAACAACAAAAAGATGAAGGGTACAATTAAACCACCTCGCGTTCTACCTTTCCCCAAGACGTCAGGTAGAATTATTTCGTTCCTGGTTCCAGCCCTTGTGCCTCTAACAGCAGCAAGCTCAGCCACAGGAGGGGCTGCGGCTGTAGCGAAAACAGTCAAGAATGCTCAGAACGCCCAAGCGGAGCTAGAGGACGCAAGAAGGCATAATCGTCTCATGGAAGCTGCAGCCATTGGTAAGGGTCTACGCTTGAAACCGCACAAGAAATCACTGGACCTCTTCATAAATAAGAAAAAGCCCGTTAGCTATTCTATCTGATCGATCGCTCACGAATAAAGATCTCCTTAAGGCTGTTAAAGAAAAACTCCACATTCCAGGATTCCGTGGTTTCTTTACGTGAGATATATTACCGAAGACAATGTGGCAAATTAATGAATGCGAAATTGTGAATTGAGATGTTGCAGGCGGTCCAGGAACCCAATGGGTCTCATATGTCAAGAAAAGTGCAAATAAAGTTTATTATTTTGATTCATTTGGAGATTTACAGCCACATGAAGAATTGCAACGATATTTCACCAGCAAAAGACGAGTCTTCTACAATTTTCACCGATATCAGGGCTTTAACACACACTTGTGTGGACATCTCTGCATCATGTTCCTCCTCACATCCTTGATGAAGCAGCATGTAAAACTACACCAAAGATAAGTGAATGCTCGACATCCAGGACGGTTGATGTATATAAGAGCCACCAGTGAACGTCTCGCCCCCTCCCCCCCCCCCCCCCCCCATCAGTTGAGGTTTAGATGCGATGACGTATACTCTGGCGTTAAAAGAACGACCATCTGTATTACGTGCAAATTACTTTCCGCCGACTGATTTAAGTTCTGGTGATTGGAGTATTGCGATGATTGCTCTGGAAACGTATAACAGCATCCCAAATATCACAATGGCCAACAATAAACTGCATCTGGAAACTGACGGTCAGAAGGAGATTCTAGAAATACAACCTGGTGCCTACGACATCGATGATTTGAACGAAGTCTTAAAACAGTCTGGAAAAAGAATTGAACGGTGCGCAAACATCAATATGCTTAAATCTGAAATACGAACAGAGAATGCGACGATCGACTTTAGGCAGAACCATTCAGTAGGTTCACTGCTAGGTTTTGAGAAAAATTTTACGCATCAGATCAGGCTGTGGACATACTACCAGCCAGCACAATCCACGTTGAGTGTAATGTAGCTACAAACACATATCTCAACGACAAGTTGATTCATTCTATTTACAGATTCTTCCCTACAGTTGGAACCGGGTATAAGACAGTTCTGACTCCCACAAACGCAACATACCTCCCGGTGACAGCTCAGACATTGGACTGCCTGGAAATACGTATTGTGGATCAGAATAATCGACTTGTCGACTTTAGGGGTGAAGAAATCATTGTACGTCTGCATCTAAGACAAATGGGATAAGTTATAAGGCTAGCACGCAGAGCTCACAGTCAGTCAGTGTGCCACAGAAGCGCAATGTGATAACACGGCTTATTTACGAGTTCCTTATTTCACTTGATCTCAAGCTGTGCGATGCAGTCACTCAACGTAACGCAGTCAGTCGAGTATGACGATAGAATTATACATCATGAATTCCACTCACATAAGCCCTAGGCTTCAGCCACATTTAACAAACATGATAAAATTAGGATTGTTATTCAACATCAGGACGCTTTAACACTATCTTGCAAGAGCTTCTTAAATCTGGACGGCACATTTAAGAAAACATATGGCGCTGTGGTAACGCTCTCGAAGCTGACAAGTAACGCTCCAGCATTCCTGTTTCAAGAGAACCGTTATGAACTTAATGGAATGTCGGGCTGGTATCAACACTTAAGACATACGTTTCAGCCTCAACCTCCAATTCGAACAGCTTGGAAAATGCGGGCTGGTTCATAGACGCCCCAGACGTCGGATACACTCGATTTACAGTGTGTGTGCCTCTAAAAATGCTTATGGGTTACTTTGAGGACATATAAAGAATTATTATGAACGCCAAACAGGAACTTATTTTGGTGCAAAGTGACGCCAGTTCATACACTCAGAGGCAGAGGATGTCGAAGTTCAAAAATGGCTCTGAGCAATATGGGACTTAACATCTGAGGTCATCAGCCCCCTAGAACCTAGAGCCACTTAAACCTAAGTAACCTAAGGACATTACACACATTCATGCCCGAGGCAGGATTCGAACCTGCGACCGTAGCGGTCGCGCGGTTCCAGACTGTAGCGCCTAGAACCGCTCGGCCACACCGGCCGGCCGATGTCGAAGTCAAGATTAATATTGTAGTATGAAAATGCCCACATCAGTGTTGCTGACGAGGAACGCTTGGAATTTTTAAACGTTCTGAATGCCGGCACTTATCTGTCGTTAACTTTCCGGTCATGGGGGCTTTTTGAATACCCTGTCTTACCTATAGTATCATCACATACGTGGGTTATTAAAACATCGGTTCAGTTGGAGGCACCTCGATTCATCATACTTGCATTTCAAACTCAAAGGCGAGGGAATGTATCAAAAGACTCAAGTGAATTTGACCACTGCAAGTTAACTAACACCAGAGTCTATTTGAATTCGGAATACTGTCCATACGAGAATTTACATCTACAGTGGGACAGCAATGTATACGTCTAGCATTTGACATGTAAGCGAGATTCCCCGTAAGGTGACAGTGGCCCCTACGAGAGGGTTTCCTCTTTTCTGTCTAATGCAAAACAAGTCCGGTCTTTTCTATTTTCGACATTAATGTATGCCTGCTTATTAGATATATCTTTAGGGAGCTTGATATAGCTTGACCCTCCTTTTACCGTATCATAGACATGTGTATGGATGTTGAAGTGTAATATTCGGCTGAGTGCTTTAGCTGACCCTCTGACTTCCGTCTCAGAAAACTGGACCAGTATAGCACTCAAGATGGATTTACAAAACCACTTGGTGATTGATGTGCTCCGCATTATCACACCATCCCCCCCCCCTCCCCAAAGATAATGAAGAGTTGTCTCTTCAACAGCAGACTTAACTTGAGGTGGGGTGGGGGCTAATTCGATGCAAAGCACCGCACTGCATTTAATGGTGGGATACTGCGGATCATTGACTACCTTGAGGAGCTCCGTTTCCATTACAGGAAAACCAACAGGGCTGCGGTACCCTCCTGCTGGGTTCTCGATCCTGGTGAACGAGATTTGCACCTCAAAAGTGTCTGCAATCACCGAGTACTCTAACTGTGGTATCGCATCACTGACCTGATACCCTTCACTAAAAGGATGGGCGAGGGAACTGCCAATAGTCATGGGTTCGTTCACTATAATTACTACTGCTACTACTACTAATACTAGGTGGAGCTGGTGATATGGTGTGTAAGCCTGCAGTTGTGCAATACCTGCAGATGGTGGATGGGTGGAGCCAGGGCTGAGGAGCCGGTGTCTGGCCAGTGGGAACAGCTGGGCCTAGCTGCGAGCTGGACGTAGCGTATAAGACTGTGCTGAGGCTGTAGGCTCACCCCCAAATTGGACAGTCCACCACCAATTGCTGAGGTGTCGGCAGTCATCTGATGCTGCTGCTTGCCCCCAAGAGCGACCAAGGATGGGGAGAAAGAGGGGTGCGGACCCAGCGATGGTTGACCTCATGATGCGCAGGTCCAGATGGGTTGAACCTCGGCCGATAGCTTCGTGGTGATCAGCATGATGCATGGCTCTGCTCGTCGTGCTGGAGCTCTAATGACAGTGCGCTGTGCTGTGACACCTGCCACACGTGCTACGGCCATCTGAGGCTTCACTTCTGTGAAAAAAAAAATAATAATAAGCATCGCGTTATAGAACATGTTTAAATAGACTGATATGGAAGTATGAATGATAATAAGAATATGAAAGCTAAGTCACCTTCTTCGTTCCTGGACCACAGCTCAGTCACAGCAGCCAGCTCTTTGTCGTGAATTTCGGGATCGGAGTTCCCATCCGCCACAAACTGTGGATCAATAAACGGCTCGCACTGAAATTTCGCATTTAAATCATCGATCCGATCCAAATCACCTGTAACAAAGAAAAAAAGATTAGAATTAGGGAAAATGGAAAATGTATGCACACAAAAAATGTATTTACATATTGATGGAATCGAATCTTACACAGGAGAGATGGCTCATCCTCCTGGTGAAGAACACCATGGTCTAAATTAGAGGGCAGCACTGCACCCGATTCATCTACAACACCAACAATGAAGTATACGTTATATTACGGTATTATTGCAAACTCGAGATATTACGAAAACACAAAACAAATTTCATAGTAAGGTTTTTCAGCTGACAGGGTCGGATTCCCCCTTCTCAGCGCATCATCCAGAGCGTCCAGCACCTCAGCAAAGTATGCCGAAATGAGGAGAAAAACAAATTCAGTTTCACGCATGCACAGAGAAGTTCTGTATTCTAAACAGGACTTCACATACTAAATAACACTCATACAAAAGTAACAACTTACCTGGGACCTCGTTCAGGCGAGGGCGCTTCCCCTCACCGCTGCAATTGGCTGAATATCTCCTCATGATAGTTGTAAAAACGAAATGCAGACAGACGGACTGGCTGACTGTATTGGAATGAGGGGGAGCACAAGTATGTTGGAGTTAATTGGGTGCCGAGCGTCCTCTCACGTCACCAAGACGCCAATTAATGGGTGTTGACTTTCTTGAGGTGAGCCCACTAGCATCCCCGGCGACTGAAACCTGAACTAGCCAGATGCATCCCAAACCTCGAAGAGACCTGAGTCTCTGATAATTTATGGATTTACAGCGATAGAATTCATACTATGAGTAACGATGCTATTTCGAATACACGTTGGATGATATTGAATTCAGGCTCTGCATCTGGAGCCATTATGTGTATTACGAGCTCAGTGCATTCAGCAGATATTTCAGCTGCGGAGAATGCAATTAGACCTCGGAACACTAGAAATATTCTGGCAAATAGCTGGATGAAGGAAGGGAGTATTTTTTACAACCATGCGAGAATGTTTTCAACACTTATTGTGCGGTTGATGAGATATGGCATCTCCCTCAAAGTCTGCGAGCTTCGTGATTTTCCACGGTGAATGTTATACACGAGAAATTCTACGTTGCTGGTATTAACAGTAGTGTTACTTACATTTAGCTTTGCTTCGTAAACACTGAATCAAATTATTTACAAAGTCTTCAGATGATAAAACGGAGAATTTTTCTATTTAGGAAAGGTGTACCGTGAAAATGATAAAATTTCAAGTAGCGCTATCGGTGGAACCGATGGCTTTATGACAGCTTAAAGTTTAGTAAATTATTCTACCATAATGCTGGAATATTTTTACGTCGAATTTCTCGAAATGTATAGTTCTAACTAAATGTAAACACGTTTTTCCTAAGTGTTAGATGTCTCGAACTCTTCAGAGCTGGAGTTAAAATATCTGCTAGGCTTAAGAGGTGTCTTTCATTGCCTCGTTAAGTCTGGAAATCTTTCTCAGAGGTGAATATCATCTTAATTGACAGGTGGAATGACACGTGTAAGAGAATAATAAAGCGTTGAACGCTAGAGGGAAAGATATAGCTCACTGTAAATTATTTTTCTCTCGTTCTGTCACGTATGTAGCAGGATAATGGAAAAAATTTTCTCGAAATGCATAGAGCTGGAGTTAAATATAGATGTATTTCATAGTCCGTCAATGCTTTGGTAAGTCCGGAAATGTTTTCTCGATGTTATGAAGTGTAACGACCAAAGAGCTTTGAAGGAGCTCTTTGTTCATCATTGTTAAGAACACCTGTGTGTTTTCATTAGCAGCGCATTGCCATTGTTTACGTCGTTCCTGTTTTTGGGAAAGATAAATATCTCAATCCCTTTTAAGGAGCTTGCGATGACGTTGTTGTCGCCGTTATGAAAGTTTTCTCGGATTGTCACAGTACCTGTTTGTGTCTCGGCGCCAGTGGGACTGCATGTGGGCGAGTCTTTGTTCTTATAGGTATCAGTGTGGCTAGACGCCCGCCGGCGCCGGCTGGACTGAAAGTGGCGAGTCTTAGTTCTAAAGAGGTATCAGCGCGATCGGTCGCTCGCGGGGTGGTTGAGAGGGGGTGCGGAGGCAGTGACACACGCCGCACAGCGCGACTGAGCTGCACAATCACGTGATCTATCATGGCGCGCTCTAGCAGAGAACTCGCGAATTATCTCAGCTTTCAGTCTGCAGGACCGGAGGCAGTTTTCTTTTGTGGGGTGCCATCTGAGACAGATGTTTCCATGCGTTGTGTTATGCAAAACATTTATTTGCAGGACCGTACTCTTCGTCTTCATATTTTCAAGTTTTAATGCTCGCTTCCATTCTTCATGCAGGAGGCTATGGGTGCATTCCTCGGCTGAATGAGTGCATGTAATACAGCTATTAAAACGCGCCCTGTCTGGTATCAGCATTTCCTCATGCTCCTTCCACACCGACAGCTCAACAAGCACTGAATCTCAGCCTCTTGTGGCGGTGGCACCACACTAAGCCACTAATGCTGTAGGTAGATTGTAAATTTAAACAAATTGCCACAAATTGATACAAATTTAAACAAATTATATTGGAATTTAATGGTATCATGAGCAGTCTCTAGCGGGGGCAACACCATAGTAACCCCTCTCAGCTGCAGGAGTAGGCCCTTAGAGCAAAATACCCTCAAAAATTCGAAATTCCTGCCCATTTTCCAAGAGAATGACGCACCATCATGCAAAAATGTCGGAAAGGGGGGGCAGGGGACCCATAGAAGAACATAGTTCAATTTCCCGCCAAAATTCAGACTTACTACCAGAGCGGCGTGGCACTTTCCCGCTAAAAGCTGCCAACTTGGATAACGGTACTCTCGTCATCAGCTGACGTCACGGCCGCCTTCTTGGATGACGTCAGTGGGGCCTCACCAGCCTAGTTACACTACTGCCCTGTGGCGACGGTTTTTCCTGCCACATAGAATTGCAACTCTAATCGTTTACATACTCGTCAACGGCGTCTTCGAGTAGGAAGTTACGTTGACAACCAACTGTGTCTTCTGGGTGCTTCATATATTTTATCCGGCAGGAAAAACAGATCACTGGAAGAGTCTCAAGGAAATGTAATACCTACGGAAGAACTAACTTGTAAAAACACCGTTCAGCCGATTCTTTAGTGCTGCTACTCAGTCAGGGACTCTTACCAGGTGGATTTAATAGAGCAGCGCGATCGTCACAGGTTTGTTGAGCATCCATGAGGTTGTCCTGAAGATTTTAGTGGCAAATGCTTCAGAGAGAGGGTTCCTCTTGTACGGTAGAACCTCGCTAATTCGATCTCGTGATGTCCAACTCCCCGCTTAGTTCGACCATTCCATTTCCAGTTTGGGATGGGTTGTTCGGGGGAGGAGACCAGACAGCGCGAGGTCATCGGTCTCATCGGATTAGGGAGGGATGGGGAAGAAAGTCGGCCGTGCCCTTTCAAAGGAACCATCCTGGCATTTGCCTGGAGCGATTTAGAGAAATCACGGAAAACCTAGATCAGTATGGCCGGACGCAGGATTTAACCGTCGTCCTCCCGAATGCGAGTCCAGTCACTGCGCCACCTCGCTCGGTCCATTTCCGGTGTTTGCTTAGACTTAATGACTCGTCGTCTGCTATTTAGAAAAGATTGCTGTGTGGTGTGGCGCCACCTCGCTCGGTCCATTTCCGGTGTTTGCTTAGACTTAATGACTCGTCGTCTGCTATTTATAAAAGATTGCTGTGTGGTGTGGCAGGTGACAGTTGACGCTAAATAACGAAAAGTGTGAGGTGATCCACATGAGTTCCAAAAGAAATCCGTTGGAATTCGATTACTCGATAAATAGCACAATTCTCAAGTCTGTCAATTCAACTAAGTACCTAGGTGTTAAAATTACGAACAATTTCAGTTGGAAAGACCCTATAGATAATATTGTGGGGAAGGCGAGCCAAAGGTTGCGTTTCATTGGCAGGACACTTAGAAGATGCAACAAGGCCACTAAAGAGACAGCTTACACTACACTCGTTCGTCCTCTGTTAGAATATTGCTGCGCGGTGTGGGATCCTTACCAGGTGGGATTGACGGAGGACACCGAAAGGGTGCAAAATAGGGCAGCTCATTTTGTATTATCACGTAATAGGGGAGAGAGTGTGACAGATATGATACGCGAGTTGGGATGGAAGTCATGAAAGCAAAGACGTTTTTCGTCGCGGCGAGATCTATTTACGAAATTTCAGTCACCAACTTTCTCTTCCGAATGCGCAAATATTTTTTTGAGCCCAGCCTACATAGGTAGGAATGATCATCAAAATAAAATAAGAGAAATCAGAGCTCGAACAGAAAGGTTTAGGTGTTCGTTTTTCCCGAGCGCTGTTCGGGAGTGGAATGGTAGAGAAATAGTATGATTGTGGTTCGATGAACCTTCTGCCAAGCACTTAAATGTGAATTGCAGAGTAATCATGTAGATGTAGATGTATATGGATCAGTAGGTGGTTGACCGTTGACAGGTGCGGTTGTTGATCAGTTGTAGTATCAAGTAATTTGTTTCTATCTCGAGCAATAAGTTTTACTGCGTATGTAGTTGTTTTATAAATTAGTGACAGTGTTCATCTTACATACTAAGGTATGTGGAACCAAATTATGGCATGAGATAAACGTAAACAATCGATGTCTGCAGCGGAGAAACTGAAAGTGATTGAAAAGTGATAAAAGCGCGTACCTTCTAAACATTGCAAACGAGGTAGGGGTTGCCATAAAAATAGTTAAGGAATGAAGAAAAAATAGGAAAACTCTTGTAAATCATGCAATGACGACTGATGATGAGAAAGGACTGAAAATATGCAGGCTTTTGAAGATGCCTTAAAGTGAAATTCTAGACAATACTTTCTGCAATGTAGTTTGAGCAGGAGTGAAAAGAGGAACTCCGTTGTCTGGACCTATCATCAAAGAAAAGGCACTGATTTTGTATCAAAAATTAGATGGAGACAGTAAAAATGAAAAGTTTACAAACAACGAAGGCTGCCTACATCACAGGAGAAAGACGACGTGGTATTCCAAATGTAATTATTGCCGACGAAAAGCTGTCTGCTGGCGAAACAGCTGGCAGTTAATTTGTCCCAAAATTTGAAAACTTAGTGAAAGAGTTATTTAAAAGCTTTATTTCTTTCTGCCAGCTTAACATGTCTAATCCAAGCCATGGTCCAGAGGGTCGCTGAGTGGCTGGAAAGCAGTATCTTCGAAAATGCATTCGATGATTTTTAGAGAGTACACAAGAAGGCAGCAGTTTGTTTCAGCCGATGAAATCAATAAAAATACAAGAGGTAATCTATACAATTGCGGAAACTTGAAAAGAAATGCCGACATCGACGCTTCAAAATTTTGGCGAAAAGTGTGGCCAATAATGAATGAAAATAGAGTCAACAAATCATCTCGAACAACTATTGAAACGAGGAAGATGATGACGGCAATGAAGACTATCGATCGAGTATCACATACTTAGGCTAAAACTGCATTCGATATAGCCTTTCAATAGATCAAACAAAATTCTGCGTCTACGCCAAAAGACATTTTGTGGAATAGGAAACTGCGGAACATCGCGGGCAAACGGAGGTTGTCTACTGAGCAAAAAAACATTACTGACTTTTGTACTGCTGCTTAAAAACAGAATACTTTTTACCTCGTGATTTATCATGTTTTAAACAGTTGTTTGTCAGTGGACTACCATAACAAGGTATGCACAGGTTTTTCAACGGAAAATGCTATATATACTTCCAATGAAATATTAAATGCTCTGAGTAACCGAAAGTCACCCGTTGGGATTTTTTGTGTTCTCTCAAAGGCTTTTGATTGTGTAAATCATGGAATACTTCTAGATAAGCTCAAGTACTGTGGTATGAATGGAACAGCGCTCAAATGGTTTAAATCATACCTAATTGGAAGAATGCAGAAAGTTGAAATAAGCAGTTCACATAATATGCAAAAAACCGGTGATTTCTCAGACTGGGGAACAATCAAGAATGTGGTGCCGCAATGTTCGGTCTTGGGTCCTCTGCTGTTCTTAATATATATTAATGACTTCCCATTCTATATTCACGAAGATGCAGAGCTGGTACTTTTTGCCGATGATACAAGTACAGCTATTACACCCAACAGACAAGAATTAACTGATGAAATTGTAAACCATGTTTTTCAGAAAATTATGAAGTGGTTCTCTGCAAATGGGCTCTCATTAAACTTTGACAAAACGCAATATATACAGTTCCACACATTAAATGGAATGACACCATTAATAAATGTAGATTTCGATCAGAAATCGGTAGCTAAGGTAGAATATTCAAAATTTCTAGGTGTATGCATTCATGAGGGGTTGAACTGAAAAACAACACATTGAAGGTCTGCTGGAACGTTTGAATTCAGCTACTTATGCTATTAGGGTCATTGCAAATTTTGGCGATATACATCTCAGTAAATTAGCTTACCACGCCTATTTTCATTCTCTGCTTTCGTATGGCATCAGATTCTGGGGTAACTCATCATTGAGTAAAAGAATGTTCATTGCACAAAAGTGTGTAATCAGAATAATTGCTTGAGCTCATCCAAGATCATCCTGCAGAGACTTATTTAAAGAGACAGAAATCTTCACTGCAGCCTCACAATATATATTCATTTATGAAATTTGTTATTAACAATCCGAACGAATTCAAAAGTAATAGCAGTGTACATGGCTACAACACTAGGAGAAAGGATGATCTTCACTACTCAAGGTTAAATCTAACTTTGGCTCAGAAGGGGGTAAATTATGCTACCACAAAAGTCTTTGGTCACTTACCTAATAGCATCAAAAGTCTGACAGATAGCCATATAGCATTTAAAAGAAAATTAAAAGAATTTCTGAATGACAACTCCTTCTACTCATTAGATGAATTCTTGGATATTGTAAGTGGGTAATTCCCCCCACCCCCCACCCCCACCCAAAAAAGCCATATAGCATTTAAAAGGAAATTAAAAGAATTTCTGAATGGCAACTCCTTCTACTCATTAGCTGTATTTTTGGATAGAGTAAGTGGGTAGCTAGTTTCCCAAGCCCCCAACAAAAAAAAAAAGTGTCATATAATATTTTGTGTAATGTAATATCTTGGATAGACACCTTTTATTAACCTGACATGTTCCACATCATTACGAAGTGTCGTGTTCATGATCTATGGAACAAGTACTAATCTAATCTACATTATACAGATGTATTTCAGAGTACTTGCACTACTGTGCATTACCCTTTCGTGTAAGATTTTTGTCTGTTTGAATGTTTTCTTTTCGTTTTGCTACTGCTGTAACATGGACTAGTATTTCAGACAGTTCTTCCAGTAGAACATTAAAGTTGTGCTGCTTTACGATTGTCCGTCTTATGCTGCAGCTGCTGTGCGGCATGGGATCCTAACCATGTAGCACTGATGGATTAAATCGAAAATGTGCAAAGAAGAGTAGCTCTTTTTTATAATTGCGAAGTAGGGGAGAGAGTTTCACGGATACTGTAGGCGAGCTAGCGTGGTAAAAATTCGAGCAAAGGTATTTTTCGTTGCGGCGAGATCTTTTCACCAAATTTCTACCATCAGCATTCTCCTCGTAATGCGAACATATTTAGCAGATTCCAACACACACAGGGAAAAATGACCATCGTAATACAATATATCAGAGCTTGCGCGGATAGATTTAAGTGTTCATTTTTCCCTTGTGCTGCGTGAGAGTGCAACGGTCGAGAAATAGTTTGGAGGTTATTCTGTGAGCCCTCTGCCAAGCACTTGGACGTGAGCTGCAAAGTAGCTATGCATGTTCTAATAACCCTACCACAACAAAGGTCAGCGTTTAATAACGATTGTGGTGTTGCTCACGCTGCTAAATACTGCATTTTCGGGCAACATCAGTCATATTATGTGGCAGGTGTCATTAGAGCACAGTTGTCATTTCATGTAATAATGAAAAAACTAGGCACTCATCTTTTTGTGTTTCCCACGCTGGTCTCGTCGTAAAATCATGGCTCAACCGTTGAAAATCTAGGTGGTTATGATTCCAAGCTCGGATACAAAGAGGCCTAGGTTTTATTCTGCTATATTCAAAAGTTTTGTAGATGCGCTTCACAAACCATTCTTGAAGATTACACTTTTATCGGACAATGGTGATGTAAAAAAAAATAATTAGCACTCCGAATTTAAGTTACACTTCCTTTTAATCGCAATATCACGTGACACACAAACATCACTTCACAATACAAAAAATACTTGAAAACATCTTCCTCACATTTTATAAGCCAACTACAATATGCATCTTTCCAACATGACGTCCAAGACTTGACCTTTTCAAGGGCCGACTCTCTAACAACTCAACAAGTAACTAACTATCGCTTACGCGCCCAAAAATCAGAGTTACAAGTACGTCAAAGATCATAGTGACAAAAGAAAGAATACACATAAGAATAATATCATTGCAATATAAACATATCGATGTCTCAAAAGTGAAATCAAATCAGAATGTTGTCTCAGAAATATGTTAAGTAGTTAACAGAAATACAGTAGAATATTACTGGCATTGAGAGGTTCAGGTGAGGTGCCGCAATGGTTGCGCAATTCAAGTACCATTACAAGGTGTAGCTGTTAACGTACAGTCACGGACACAGTCCTTATACGTAGGGTTACGTGTAAACTAGCGGAAGGGTTTCGCGCTGAGTCTTGAACGTCACACGCGGCGCTGGAGAATCCAGCGTGAACGAGAACTGCCGATACAGCGGTAACGTGCGTCACACGGTAACGTACGCGGATGCCGTCAGTTCCCGGAGACCCGCTTCTACACAGGAGAACTATACATCCGCACGTGCAGTTTGGGCGTCTCTTTTCAAAATTTAATTTATTTTGGATATTTTCATTCGTGTTTTCTTTCTTCCGAGTAAATGAATGTAACTAACGAAGATGAAAGCTGTCTAAGATAACAAAGTACCAGAGCAAACAACTATAAGTTAACTAGAGTCATGGCGCAGAATACGTCACAACGTGCTTAAATCGTTTCTTTCGTAGAGGTATAATTGTGATGAAACAACGTAAAACCATTCAATTCTTCTCTAAAGATTCCTGTTGGGATTGCTGCTCTTATTGTTTTGTTGATTCATGTAAGTGTAATCAAACTGAAAATATAATTTCAAAGAAAAGTATTACTTAGAGTTAAGTGCTTCATATTGATATCCCGAGTCATACAGTTTTCCATTTGCAAATAATCAGTAAAATTGACCTTCAACATTATAACAACTGAAGTTGTCGTGGGAGAAATTTCTAGTTGACTTCACTGGCAATTTGTGAGTCAATTTCAGCTGCAAAACGGAACCGGCATCTTTTCCAAATTACATTAAAGAAGTCTCATAGTTTTTCTACAGGGGCTATAGTCATTACTCATTTGGTGGCCGAGGTTACTCGACCTTTGGTTTGGAGTCGACCAGTTAGGAACAAAAGACATTAACTTTCATAATGCAATGTAAAAAATATAGTGTGTTAAAGTATTTGTAGTATTCAGACTTGAGAAACATTTTTATTACAAAGAGTCTTGAAATATCCAGAGAGCGTACTTATACGTAAAACCGTTTTGTGCTTCACGCAGGGAGTTGATGTTGTTGTTGTGGTCTTCAGTTCAGAGACTGGTATGATGCAGCTCCCCATGCTACTCTGTGCTGATTAACTACTGAAACCTACATCCTTCTGAATCTGCTTAGTGTATTCATCCCTTGTCTCCCTCCACGACTTTTACCCTCTACACTTCCCTACAACACTAAATTGGAGATCCCTTGGTACCTCACAATGTGTCCTACCAACCAATCCCTTCTTCCAGTCAAGTTGTGCCACAACTTCCTTTTCTGCCCTATTCTATTCCGTACCTCCTCACTAATTACGTGATCTACCCATCTAATATTCAGCTTTCTTCTGTAGCTCCATATTTCGGAAGCTTCTATTCTCTTCTTGTCTAAACTATTTATCGTCCATGTTTCACTTCCATACATGGGTTCACACCATACAAATACTTTCAGAAAAGACTTAGGAAACTGATATAACTAAATAAAATACCTACAGTTTACCATCACAAAAAATTTAAGATGTACTAATAGTACCATTTTTTAAATTTTGTTTAGTCATAAGTTGCAAGTCTAAGGGACTGCAGTGAGCTGTATATCAACAGCAGAACGTAGGAACGCCGAAACACATGCGTTCCCCAAAGTTTATTTGTGAAGAGAGGATGGGACATTTGTGAGAAACTGCTTTCTCCACGCACAGAATTTGTTGTGTACACACTGTATTAGTGTTCATAGTACTGCATAATTTGTATCAGGATGGAGTAGCATGGAGAGCTGCATCAAACCAGTCTCTGGATTGAAGACCTCATCAACGCCATTACAGTACTAAGCCATGTATTTGAAGAGAAATTTATCTGACTTCAGTGACCACCAGGTGCACTGATACCCCATAAATCATTTTCCGATACAGTTTACTCTGTTCCGTGGGCCAAGAGACAGGGGGTAAAGAGATCAAGAGGATGTTGCAGTGGGGGTAACTCAACCATCTGATTTACGCAGTAATGTACACGTCCAGAGAAATTACAGAAGAGTACTTAACAAATATAGATTTGTGGTCGTCCTACTGACAAATATTAATTTCCAAGCAATCACATAAGTACACATCATTCATCTTTCAAGTACTACCGTTTGGCTTGAATGTCAGTGCTGGAATATTTATTACTACGTTAGATTTGGCTTTAGGCCAAGAACTGAGAGACACAGTGGTTTTGTATTTAGATGAAGATAGGAGGAAAGGTGCTTTTAAAAACTTACCCCAAATCTTCACAGCTCAAGAAGAAGAGCAAGAAATGACAGCACTTGTATACAGGACCATACACCTAATTTCTTGTATATCCAGAAACCTTGAAGCAAGACAGGCTACACCATCACATTGATTTGAAAAAATATTTTCATAAGTGATTTCTATTAAGTAGTACTAAGATTTTCTCATAGTGTTGAATCCTTTTTTTTCCAACTACACTCCTGGAAATGGAAAAAAGAACACATTGACACCGGTGTGTCAGACCCACCATACTTGCTCCGGACACTGCGAGAGGGCTGTACAAGCAATGATCACATGCACGGCACAGCGGACACACCAGGAACCGCGGTGTTGGCCGTCGAATGGCGCTAGCTGCGCAGCATTTGTGCACCGCCGCCGTCAGTGTCAGCCAGTTTGCCGTGGCATACGGAGCTCCATCGCAGTCTTTAACACTGGTAGCATGCCGCGACAGCGTGGACGTGAACCGTATGTGCAGTTGACGGACTTTGAGTGAGGGCGTATAGTGGGCATGCGGGAGGCCGGGTGGACGTACCGCCGAATTGCTCAACACGTGGGGCGTGAGGTCTCCACAGTACATCGATGTTGTCGCCAGTGGTCGGCGGAAGGTGCACGTGCCCGTCGACCTGGGACCGGACCGCAGCGACGCACGGATGCACGCCAAGACCGTAGGATCCTACGCAGTGCCGTAGGGAACCGCACCGCCACTTCCCAGCAAATTAGGGACACTGTTGCTCCTGGAGTATCGGCGAGGACCATTCGCAACCGTCTCCATGAAGCTGGGCTACGGTCCCGCACACCGTTAGGCCGTCTTCCGCTCACGCCCCAACATCGTGCAGCCCGCCTCCAGTGGTCTCGCGACAGGCGTGAATGGAGGGACGAATGGAGACGTGTCGTCTTCAGCGATGAGAGTCGCTTCTGCCTTGGTGCCAATGATGCTCGTATGCGTGTTTGGCGCCGTGCAGGTGAGCGCCACAATCAGGACTGCATACGACCGAGGAACACAGGGCCAACACCCGGCATCATGGTGTGGGGAGCGATCTCCTACACTGGCCGTACACCACTGGTGATCGTCGAGGGGACACTGAATAGTGCACGGTACATCCAAACCGTCATCGAACCCATCGTTCTACCATTCCTAGACCGGCAAGGGAACTTGCTGTTCCAACAGGACAATGCACGTCCGCATGTATCCCGTGCCACCCAACGTGCTCTAGAAGGTGTAAGTCAACTACCCTGGCCAGCAAGATCTCCGGATCTGTCCCCCATTGAGCATGTTTGGGACTGGATGAAGCGTCGTCTCACGCGGTCTGCACGTCCAGCACGAACGCTGGTCCAACTGAGGCGCCAGGTGGAAATGGCATGGCAAGCCGTTCCACAGGACTACATCCAGCATCTCTACGATCGTCTCCATGGGAGAATAGCAGCCTGCATTGCTGCGAAAGGTGGATATACACTGTACTAGTGCCGACATTGTGCATGCTCTGTTGCCTGTGTCTATGTGCCTGTGGTTCTGTCAGTGTGATCATGTGATGTATCTGACCCCAGGAATGTGTCAATAAAGTTTCCCCTTCCTGGGACAATGAATTCACGGTGTTCTTATTTCAGTTTCCAGGAGTGTATGTAAGAGAAGTTTTTTCACATTCGATATTAAAAGACTTTTCTTAATTTAAATTTAGATCGGTGACTTGTGACTGGAGAAAACATGTGTAAATACAATGAACAGAGACTTTTGCTTAGAGCAAATTAACTTGTACATTGTATATATATGACATACAATTCTGTATAGAGGTGCAAACATAGATTCAGACCACTATCTAACACAGATAAAAATGAAATTTACCTCAAAGAGAGTCCACCATAAGAAAGTGCACCAGCAGAAATTTGACATCAGAAGAATCAAAGAAACTAAGCTTGGAGAAGAAATGGAAGAAGTCCAGGCAGATACTTGGGGAAAATTTCACAATAAAATAATCCAGAAGATTTAGTCCCCCTGAAGGAAAACACAAAACATCCGTGGTGGGATACAAAGTGTTATAAAGCTTTGGAAAAGCGAAAAAAGGCTTTTCTTAACTACAACAGAAAGAAAACACTAGGAAATCTTCAATACTATTATGAAACTAGGAAACAAGTGGCGAAAATCATTTGGCAGACCAAAAGAAAATACCTGGAAAACTAACTGAACTTAATGAAAGGGAACTTTCGCAACTACAACACATAAGATTTTTACAGAACTTTTGCAAAAAATATTCGCGGATACAAGCCAGAAAATTTATGTTTCAAGAAATCTAGTGGAAAACTTGTACTCACTAACCAGGAAAGCTGTCAGGAACTGGTACATTGTTTTTCAACAGTCTTTATATGTCCGGAACGACCTTAAAGATTCCCTAAAGAAAGACCTACTTGCATACATCCTGAATCATCCCCACCAACACGGTGAAGATGGGATTACTGCTGAGCTACTGAAAACCCTAGGACCAGATTCTCTCAGAGAGTTAACCCAAATCATTGAAGATATTTAGGAGAAAAATTACCCCAGGAGTGTAAATGTGCACTTATTCATCCATTACACGAAAAAGGAGACAAATCTGATGAAATAATTATCGAGGCATATCGCTACTTCAGGTCCCATACAAAGTTCTATCAGCCTGTCTTCTTTAAAGAGCACAAGAGCAAGTGCAAGTCAAAACTGGTGAATACCAAGATGGCTTTCGCCCCAGTAGATCCTGCTAAGAACAAATTTTCAATCTAAAGACCTTGCTAGAATACAAAGCAGTCAGAAACAGCCCAATAATGTGCACATTTGTTGACTTTAAAAAGGCATACAACTCAGTTGACAGACAAGTACTTTTTGATGCCCTTGAAGAACAAGGGTTAGATCCAAAAGCCCTTAATCTCATCAAAGAAACAATGACCAAGATGAAATTCAAGGGTGAAATGTACAAGCCTTTCCTGATCAAAACTGGCGTCCGACAAGTTGATGGTCTGTTTCCTTTCCTATTCAGCCTTGTGGTGGACGAGGTCATCTGCGAATGGGAAAAGGAATTGAAAAATAAAAACTGCTGTAAACCCACACAGATGGGGCGAGTCAAGGATGATATAAGAATTTCATGTTTAGCTTTTGCTGAGGACTTAGCCTTGCTAGCAGAAGATGACATAACAGCAACCGAACGGGTTGAACGTTGGTTTGCAAATATCTTTCCTAAGGTCTGAGTTCATAGCCACAAAAACTGACACCCAAAACGTGACTACAAAATAGGGTCATATCAATAGAGTCCCATATTTTAAATATTTAGATGAAGTCCTTGAACCTACGGGGCGAGATAAAATAGCACAAAACATTCGCCTCCAAAAATAGAGAGATTCTATGGAACAACCAACAAGGTGTACATTAAAAATGCTTGTCCAAAAACACTGAAATTAGGTACCACAATACATTATTAAAACCTGTAGTCCTGTATGCCAGCGAAACCCTGAGAGTCCACATAAAAGGTGACCTAGGAAACTTATTAAAAGAAGAAAACAAAATCATCAGAAAGATACTAGGGCCAAAGAAAACAGAAGAGGACTATAGAATACAGTCTCGTCAAACAACTGAGAAATTGTCCAGTCTTGCAGAAGACATTAGAAAAGGCGATTAAAATTTTATGGGCAGATCTCTAGGCTTCCCAAAATAAGACTTACGCACAAAATTCTTAAACGTATAGAAGGACTTAAAACTACAAGAGGACAAAAAGAACCGACAAAAAATCAGATAAATTATTCAGATATTTTGGACATAAGGGTATTTAAGCAGAAAATTGCCGGATGGGAAGGTAAGTCTGAGAACGAAGCTCCGAAGAAAGCAGGAACAAGATGGACAGAGGAAAGAGAGCCCATGCAAAAATAAATAAATAAATAAAATAAAAAGAATGAGACCAGTGTGGCAAAAACGGAAAACGAATCAGGAATCTCTGCATGATCCAACAGGGACTAACCGCACATTATATATATAGTTACGAAGTAGCGTATTGGTGTTTCAATTTCTGAAAACTAATGTGTATTTTAGACACATAAGAGTGCCAAAATTTGATCCAAATCATTTCTTTAAAAGAACAACTTGGAGTGTAAAGCACATTTCGTGGAAACCGGTTATAATGACGTGAAGAATATTATTGTAGATTGTTGTGAATCAGTTTCGCCCGTAGCAACCTCTGCTAACATTCAGATTATGGGTTCACTTCACTAGTTGTTGACTTGAACAACTAGTGATGTGAACCCATAATCTGAACTTTAGCAGAGGATGTTGCGGACGACACTGATTCATTACGAGATTAATTATTTATCAGTATTTTTCAGAGATACGGGACAGAATTAATTTTGGGTTGAATGTTGAAAAGAAGATGTCTCACACTCATGCTTTCTTTATTCAAGGAGACTTTTCTAGATTTAAGTTCTTTTTCGTATTGTTATTCATGTTTTCTTTCTTACGAGTAATAAATTGTAATAAACAAAGAGGCAACCTGCCTAAGATAATGAAGTGCCAGAGCAAAGTACAAGATAACCAGAGACATGACGCAGAATAGTCCTCAGCGTGCTTAAAGTGTTTCTCTAGTAAAAGTTTAAGTGTGACGAAGCAAGGTAAGGTCATTCACATCTCCTCTAGCAATTGCTATTGAGCTGCTATTCTTATTCATTTATTGATTCATGTAAGTGTATTCACGTTGATAATATAATTTCAAAGAAAAATATTGGTTAGAGTCGTATGCAATATTTAGATATCCTGTGTCATATTCTATTTTCAAATAATAAGCTATTGTCGCCTCCCCCCCCCTCCCACCATGAACCATCGACCTTGCCGTTGGTAGGGAGGCTTCCGTGCCTCAAGACACAGATAGCCGTACCGTAAGTGCAACCATAACGGAAGGGTATCTGTTGAGAGGCCAGACAAACGTGTGGTTCCTGAAGAGGGGCAGCAGCCTTTTCAGTAGTTGCAGGGGCAGCAGTCTGGATGATTGACTGATCTGGCCTTGTAACACTAACCAAAACACCCTTGCTGTGCTAGTACTGTGAACGGCTGAAAGCAAGGTGAAACTACAGCCGTAATTTTTCTCGAGGGCATGCAGCTTTACTGTATGATTAAATGATGATGGCGTCCTCTTGCGTAAAATATTCCGGAGATAAAATAGTCCCCCATTCAGATCTCCGGGCGGGTACTACTCAGGAGGACGTCGTTATCAGGAGAAAGAAAACTGGCGTTCTACGGATCGGAGCGTGGAATGTCAGATCCCTTAATCGGGCAGGTAGCTTAGAAAATTTAAGGGAAATGGATAGGTTAAAGTTAGATAGAGTGGGAATTAGTGAAGTTCGGTGGCAGGAGGAATAAGACTTTTGGTCAGGTGAATACAGAGTTATAAATACAAAATCAAATAGGGGTAATGCAGGAGTAGGTTTAATAATGAATAAAAAAATAGGAGTGCGGGTAAGCTGCTACAAACAGCATAGTGAACGCATTATTGTGGCCAAGATAGATACGAAGCCCACACCTACTACAGTAGTACAAGTTTATATGCCAACTAGCTCTGCAGATGACGAAGAAATTGAAGAAATGTATGATGAAATAAAAGAAAATTATTCAGGTAGTGAAGGGAGACGAAAACTTAATAGTCATGGGTGACTGGAATTCGATAGTAGGAAAAGAAAGAGAAGGAAACGTAGTAAGTGTATATGGATTGGGGCTAAGAAATGAAAGAGGAAGCCGCCTGGTAGAATTTTGCACAGAGCATAACTTAATCATAGCTAACACTTGGTTCAAGCATCATGAAAGAAGGTTGTATACATAGAAGAACCCTGGAGATACTAAAAGGTTCAGATACATTATATAATGGAAAGACAGAGATTTAGGAACCAGGTTGTAACCTCCCCACAAAAATTTTAAAAACAATATTTAATAGAAATGGGACCAAAGCGTAACCTCTCTAGCAATTAAATATAATGACAATGAAAATGAGAATCGCAATCTGACCCAAGTATAAGTTCCTCACAAAAATAATGAAAAACAATTCAGTGCTAATGAAACTTCAGTGACAATGAAAATTCAATTAAACCGAAATATCGGTCTTTGGCCCTTGTGTAAAAATCAGAATTAATTTCTTACCTCATTGAAACTGCTTGTCAAATTTCTGCTCTTATTGTTAGCCACGGCTTGGAGGAACTGCATTGCAAATAATATATTTTTTTTTTAATTTAACTGAAACTTTTCTTTAAGGGAAATGGAAGGAAATCGTTGGTTTAATTAGATGATATTTTTTTTGTAAAAAAATTGCTTTGAAATCAAAATTATTATTGGGGCATTTGTTGGAAATTAATTACAATAAATAAACTTTACATTATCTGATGATTACCTTAATTAACAATATACCTCATTCAGCATCTTGACCAGAATGCCATGTCGACGCTCGCCGAATCCTCACACACAACTGCACTGGGCTGCTACTACGGACATACTGCCCTGCTCACAGACTGCCCACTGACAGACTGCTCGCAACTGTACTGCACGACTACTACTGACCGAATGCTGGGCGCAACTGAACTGAGCTACTGCTATCGACAGACTGTACTGCACGACGACTACTAGCGTACTGCTCGCAACACTTGCGCGGTCAAGCGCAGACTAACTACGATAAATGGCTCTCTGGTCAAAGATTTTATCATGCCTCGCCATCGCCACCACACAACATACGTGTTTCATAACCCTCCACTGGGGGGGGGGGGGGGGGGCAAAAATTTGGCAGCGATGGTGAGTCATTTGGACTTGCCAAGCGCGGCAAAATTTTTCTTTAATTAATAAACTTCTACAATTTACAGAATATTTAGATGTAGTACATGAATTAAATGTTGTGCACATGCACCGAGTACAAAACATTTCAGACAAAGATAAAATGTGAGTACAAAACATAGTAGCAAATCAGAAAACTGTATATACAAATTGTTTGACAGATAAAGTACACACGCACTGAAAAAATTCTTTAGCATAAACAGAATGGCAAAAAAATCATGTTGACAAGTGACATGAGTGCACATGCACTGCAGTTCAGAACATATCAGCAAATGACGAAATGTATATACAATGAGTAAGAAATGACATAAGTGCATACGGACTGAAGTATTGAACATACAGAATGAGTACAAATCATATTGAAAAATGAGAAAAGTGCACAGGCACTGAAGTTCAGTAGAAAACGTATTAATACATAACATTAGTGCACATGCACTGTACTTCAGAACATATCATCAAAATAAAAGACAAGAGTGCACATATACTGTACTTCAGAACAAATCGAAAAATGTCTTTAGCATTTTCACAACAAATAAACATAATGGCAAAAAAAATCATATCGACAAGTGACATAAGTGTACTCGCACTGGAGTTCAGCAAATCTAAAATGTATAACCCATGAACATAAATGATGCTAGCAAAAAAATGATTTTCACTATGTAACAAGAATTAGGATAGGAAAGGGAAGGATTGCATCATGGTTGTAGCACTTTAGATTGCACACAGCTGTTCTGAAAGTCCATATCTTTCCACAGAAGTACAGCACCAAGTGACACAATTTGAAGTTCTTTTCCCATCAGAATTTATCAGTGTAGCCAAGACACTGAACTGTCGTAGTAATGTTCCATGTTCTCATTTTGGCAGTACACTAGGTACACCAAACAGTGGGACCATAATAACGTCTTCATCGCTCACGGTGGTGGACAGCATGTCGTGTCAACACCACACTCTTACAAGGCACACCAACGTAGAATTAGTGCAAAACCAAAGATAGTGCTCCATGATCACTAGGATAGACAGGATAAATGGACATTGCAGTAATTCAGGGTAGTTAGCTCATAAGGTGAAGGACATTAGCAGTTTGCGGCATTCATAGCCCAGTTATTGAACATTTCTGTACCAAGTATGTAGTATTACAGAAAAATGTTCATTAATTGTTTTACATAGAATCAGTAACCTTCTTTTCCTAGTTACAAAGCATTATTAAATAATCGCATTCTTTTCCAGTTACAAAGTATAGCATAGTTAATTAAACATTTGTCATTCCAATATAGTAATCTCATTCTTGTCCAGTTACAAAGCATAATTAATCACTTATCATTTCAATATAGTAAGAATCTTTAGCTTTTTTTCTAATTACAAAGCATTATCAAACAATCACATTCTTTTCCAGTTACAAAGTATAGCATAGTTAATTAATCATTTGTCATTCCAATATAGTATTAATCATTAGCCTTCTCCTAATTACAAAGCATTATCAAACAATCGCATTCTTTTCCAGTTACAAAGTATGGCATAGTTAATTAATCATTTGTCATTCCAATACAGTAAGAATCATTAGCCTTCTCCTAATTACAAATTATTATTAAACAATCGCATTCTTTTCCAGTTACAAAGCGTAATTAATCATTTGTCATTTGAATATAGTAGGAATTATTAGCCTTCTCCTAATTACAAAGCATTATGAAACAATCACATTCTTTTCCAGTTACAAAGTATAGCATAGTTAATTAATTATGTGTCATTCCAATATAGTAAGAATCATTAGCCTTCTCCTAATTACAAAGCATTATGAAACAATCGCATTCTTTTCCAGTTACAAAGCATAGCATAATTAATTAATCATTTTCCAAGTGACATATTATTCATTGCTGTTCAGCATTACTCAGAACTTTCTCGAACTGGTATCACTATTTGGGACTGTTAATACATTTTTTTTGTTAGCAATGCATTGCGTTGGGATCGATAATTAATTGCTGAGGCATAACACTATTTGCTTTTGACCTATTGCTGCAAATGAGGATAGGTAACGTCATTCGTCATGAGTCAGCTGTAGCAAGATTATGTAACAAGGCAGTATATGTGATCACATTTATAAATGATAAACACAAATGGGTAAAAAAAATAAAAATGCAAGTACTAGAACAGGTATAATAAGTAACAGGTTTAGTAAGTGTCATGAAAAGCTTCTCCTGAAAAAAAATACAAAATGGATTATTGACCTGAAAGAAGAAACGCATACTATGCTGAAAAGTAGTTAACTTCGAATTAACAGGTAGTGAAATGTGTATAAAAATGTGTTCCATAGCTGTCCTTTCCAAAGCTTTCCGTCATCCTACTATGCAATATAACACCTGCTGTCAAAACAAACTGCAACAAATACTTAAATAACTACGTAGCATAAATACATAACTTCAACATTATCAATCACTTCATTATCCATATTATCATAACTTCATTATTATCATCACCTGTAAAGAAAAACTTCATTATTCATAACAGCATATTCTTCATCATTATTCATCAGCATTCATTATCATCTGCAAAAAATCACTTCATTACTCATTACACAACTATTCCTTATCTCTAGCATATTTCATCACTAAAACTAAGATGTGTAGTTCTGTCTGACAGCCTGCATCAATCATCTTGTATTCTGAAAGAAAAAATTAGTTAAGACTGCTATTCTATGATGAGTATAGTATATTCTTGTTAATGTTTGTTAATCCTGATCCATTTACTCTTCCTCATAAAGTTATTGCATCTTCTTTCGTTTATTCCGTAGGTGAAATTCCCGTTTCTGTTGAATTTATTTCTTACACGCATCATTTCTTTCTGAAATTGATGAACAAAGATTAATGTCTTGCATTTAAATCCTATACCCACTAAATAATGACTGGTTTATGGTAACATAATTAAGTATACAGCATAACATGACAGAAAACGTAATATGTCAAAGACATTGACAGTGTTCAGATGCAAAATGTACAGAGAATATCACAATGCAGCAGCAAAAGAAAAATGTAAAACAGTCACGATCTTGAGATGTCATAGGGAAAAAAAAATGTCAAAGTCAACTGGTGTGTGTTATATCTTAACTATTTCACAGTGCATACAAACAAAACTGGAGTGCAATCATATACACAAAAAAGTGGAAAATGTGCACGGTCTGATGTGTAACGACAAGAAAAGCGACCTGCTAACCTTACCTTGCCGGGCACTTGCCAAGAAAAAATACGATAATCATCAGCAATTAGTCAGGTGAAATAATTGCATTAGTAAATGACATCATAGTGTGTTGAATCATACAGTGTCTTCATTCAATAAAGGGTTTAATATTTGACCAATGGTGGTTGCCTTTCGATTTTCTGGTTCTCAACGTTTCGACGTGTACAACATTGGGGTGAGGGATGCTGCGAATCCGATATGGACCTGCGTATAGAAGTTCAAATTTACTGCACTTCCCTTTTAATTTGCTGGATAAATAGTGTGTACGCACTAATTTCTTCTGTCCAACGTGAAAGTCGCGGCGTGTACAAACCTGTTTTTGCTGTCTTCTCCGGCGCTCTGCGGCACGTTTGATGTTGTTCAGCGCAATGTCAATTATTTCATGGTGTCGTAGGCGACGACATTTAGGGAAGTTTACTAACTCTTTAATTTTGTTTGGTGGTTCAACGTTTTTCAATATAACAGACGGAGATAGTATAGTGGATTCATTTGGAATGGAATTAATTACATCTTGGAATGAGAGTATGTGCGTATCCCAATCAATATGTCTTTTGTGGCAGTATATTCGGCACAGCTTACCAATTTCTTTCATTAACCGTTCACAAGGGTTCGAAGAAGCATGGTACTTGGATATGTAAATCGGAGAAATGTTTCTAGCTCGTAACATGCGTGTCCATATGCCAGAAGGAAATTGAGATCCATTGTCAGAAATTACTCTCAACACATGCCCTACATGAAATAGAAAATGTTTTACAAATGCTTTGGAAATAGTTTTAGCAGTAGCTTTGCGTAATGGAGTGAAAGTAACAAATTTTGAAGTGAGCTCAACAGCGACAAAGATGTAGCAAAAACCTCTGTTAGTTCTCGGAATAGGACCAAAAATGTCTACTGCGGCCATATGTTTTAATTTAACAGGTACAATGGGATATAAAGGAGGAATATGTGAAGTGGTGTCTGATTGAGCTTTCTGGCAAATTTTACAAGACGCTAAAACTCGTCGTATACGTTTCTCCATATTGGTAAAATAACAGTTCTGTCTCAGTATAAGAAAACATTTTCTTGTTCCGTAATGTGCGTAACTTAAATGAGTGTACCAGATTAATTTGTTAACCAGTTCGTCAGGAATGCATAATAACCAATTGTTGCTGTCAGGATGAGAGCGGCGAAACAGAATGTCATTGCGTACAATGTAATGGTTTCTAATCGTAACATTATTCCTATCTTGCCAAAGGTGTTTAATTTCTTTCCACACATTGTCTTTATTTTGTTCTTGTGCTATGTCCTGTATAGACGATGAAATAAAGTTTTCAAATGCAACTTGCTGAATGTACATGACACTGAAATTTGTTTTGCAGAAGTTGGTTGCTACGTCTTGCTGATTGTTGCTCAGATAACGGGATAGTGCGTCTGCTATAACATTTTGTGTGCCGGGAATGTGAACTATTGTAAAATTAAATTCCTGTAAATAAAGTTTCCATCTGCTTAATCTGTCGTGAGTGAATTTAGCCGAAAGTAAAAATTGTATCGCTCTGTGGTCTGTGTAGACAGTGGTATGTCTGCCGTAAAGAAAGTGCCGAAATCTCGCAAAAGCCCATACAACACATAATGTTTCCAGTTCTGTAACGGAATAATTTCGTTCAGCAGGTGACAGAATGCGGCTTGCAAATGCGATGTTTTTAATTACTGTAGAACCATTTTCTTCAATTTCCTGGAAAATGTGTACGCCTAAAGCGGTGTTGGAACTGTCGGTGGCAACGGAAAAATTTCTAGTAAGATCTGGGTGCGATAACAGTGGAGCATTCAACAAAGCATGTTTCAGGTTCATAAATTCAGAGTGTGCTTGCTTATCCAAAGACCAAATACTGTTTTTACCTGTTAATTGGCATAATCTGGGTGTGTCTAAAGCAGAGTGATGAATAAATTTACGAAAAAAAATTAATTAAACCCAAAAAACTGCGTAATTGCTTTTTCGTTGTAGGAATAGTAATGTCACGTAGAGCTTGAAGTTTTTCCGGATCAGGTGCTATGCCTTCTGCCGAAATTACGTGTCCCAGAAATTTTATGGAAGTTTTCCCAAAATGCGATTTACTAAGATTAACTGTAAGTCCTTGTGCACGAAAAGTTTGTAATAGTTGTTCAAGAATCAGATTGTGTTCAGACCAGTTAGCTTCTGCGATAAGAATGTCGTCTACATACGTCGTAATTCTGTCTCTAAGTTCTGTCGGAAGTATTGTGTTCAAATCGCGAATAAAAGCTGCAGAAGAAATAGTTAAGCCGAACGGTAATTTGCAAAATTGATAACAGTCGCCAAAACAGAGAAAAGCTGTGTATTTTCTGCAGTTCGGATGAAGTTGAATTTGCCAAAATCCCGATTTCAAATCTAATGTGGAATAAATAGCTGTACCATGAAATTTCTGTAAAAGTTCCTCTAGTGTCTGTGGTCGATCTGTTTCATTAATAATAATGTCATTAATGTGACGTGAATCAAGTACGAGGCGAAGTGAGCCATCTTTTTTCTTGACAATATGTAGCGGGTTTATGTATGGACTAACTGCTGGTTCTATAATTCCTTGGTCGAGCATATCCTGCAATTCTTTTTTAACTTGTTCTCTATGAATATACGGAATAGGATAATGCTTAGCTTTAAATGTATCGTGCTGTTTGACTTGAAATTCATACATAAATTCGGACATAGTACCAGGAATGTTGTCAAAAACTGGAGCTTGCTGTAAAAGAATTTCGTGTAATTGCGTTCGTTCGTTGTGTGTAGTTGCACTGCTCTCTTTAACCTTATCAGAAATCATCTGTATTACGTCGTAGTCAGCTTCGTCTGGAGTATTATAGTTGTGTATGTACGTATCCGTGAACAATGTGGGATTACAGTCTATGTTATGTGACGCGGAAATGACCTCTGTGCGATTAATTGTTTGCTCTTCCGCAGATAGTGAGTGCTGAAATTCTATAGCAAATTGTATATTTTCATCCTTCACCATTAAATAAGAATTCTGAAAATCAATAACTGCGTCGTGTTGTACCAGAAAATTCGTACCTAAAATTACGTCTGTTGTCAATAAAGGAACAATCCAAAAATTTGAGTGGAAGGTATGACCTGCAATACAAAATGATAAATGCGTCTGTAATTTAACGTCTACTCCTTTACTCGATACTGCTCCTTTCACTTTTGTTTTGCCTAATGGTAATGTCGGATAAGTATTCTCTTTGTTGCACTCGTTGAAAGTTTCCTCATTTATTACTGATATAGGTGATCCGGAATCGATTACTGCTGAGAATTTCGATGAACCAATTTTAATTTCGATGACAGGATGTGAAATAGTTTTCTGAACAAATGGTCTTTCCTGCAAGAGAGTGTCTCTGATGTCGTCAAAAGTAATTACATTTTCGTGAACAACATTTTGCGTGTCTGAAGTAGTGCTTGTATTATTGGAAGATGCGATCTGTACAGTATCTAGTCAGATTCTATCTGACGTGTTATTATTATTAGGAAGATTCTGTGGCATTTCGACTATTTGAACTGTCCTATTACTTCTTCCAGACGTGTTACGCTCTGGATGGTACCTACTGTCGGGTTCATTCATGAGAATATGTTCTTGCGTATGATTTTGCTGTTGGTGAGACCGACTGCTATTAAATGTACGCTGATAATTGTGCTCATCGTTTTTACGTCTGTCGTGATAGTCATTCCTATACGGTGCATTGCGATAGGAATTGAAATACTGTCTTCTTTGTACGTAGTTGTTTCCTTGCTGCCGTACGTTACTATTTCTTGTATCAGGGACTACACGTGCACGCGGCGAAACATTAAAGCCTGGTTGACCTTGTGCATTCCATTGTTGGTTAGGTATGCTAACCGGCTGGTTTTGATGTTATTGTTGTGAAACACTTCTATTGTTACTAAAGTGTGGTTCCTGTTGCTGAAAATTTTGACGGTATTGATAATTAGGATTTTGGCTGTTATTAAAGTTTTGGTAGTTGTCGTTCCTAAA
Source organism: Schistocerca piceifrons (assembly GCF_021461385.2). Classification (NCBI taxonomy): domain Eukaryota; kingdom Metazoa; phylum Arthropoda; class Insecta; order Orthoptera; family Acrididae; genus Schistocerca; species Schistocerca piceifrons. The sequence goes on along the minus strand of NC_060142.1, from coordinate 548,975,633 downwards.
GCGTCTGTTACTTTTCCTATTGAAATTACGTCCCTGATCATAATTACTGTAAGTTTGTTGACCTTGGTTCTTATACGAAAAGTTTTTGTTTACAAATGAATAATCAGATTGCTGTACTTCTAAAAGCTGCAACAGATCCCTGAATGCTGAAATGTTTTCTTTTTGCTGGCCCGTTAGAAGTGACACTCGTAATGACCGTGGTAATTTGGAAATGCATAATTGTATAAGTGCAGATTCACTGTACGGTTCACTTAGGTACTGGTTCTGTTGTACCATGTGCTCAAAAAATTGCGTCACACTGGGAAAATTTGAGTTCTCGTAATTTGGCAAACTAATTAACTGATCTTTAATTCCGCGCTGTGTCGTCTTCGACCAGTACGCTGATAGAAAGGCATTCTGAAACTCTTCTACCGAATAGCACTGTCTCGCGATCGGTCTCATACGAGTTGCCGGTTCGCCTTCCAAAAAACTGCAAATAAATTCAAGTTTATGCGTTACAGGCCAAGTCGGTATGGAAATGTCGTGTGGCTAGGGCCTCCCGTCGGGTAGACCGTTCGCCTGGTGCAGATCTTTCGATTTGACGCCACTTCGGCGACCTGCGTGTCGATGGGGATGAAATGATGATGATTAGGACAACACAACACCCAGTCCCTGAGCGGAGAAAATTTCCGACCCAGCCGGGAATCGAACCCGGGCCCTTAGGATTGACAGTCTGTCACGCTGACCACTCAGCTACCGGGGCGGACCTGGCCAAGTCGGTGGAAGAGCAAAGCTAAATTGTTGAATCCAATCCAGTGGGTGAATCTGCGTTCTATCGTTTTTAAAAACTTTAAACTTTCTCACTGACAGAAAATGTTTGTAATCGAAATTATCATCTCTGTGTGATGGAACATGTTCAGGATCGTAAGAGAATCTATTGAACTGTGGTTGATCGGAATCTAAGTCCCGTACTCTCTGTAGATTACCCAAATTATACGCGCTGCGTGAGTCTGACAAATGTTCATAAAGTGGCGTCTGTTGTGGTATGTTATTATTAACTGAAATGTTTTTCATCTCTGTTACTTCTTGTTGTAAACTCGACAATTTTCTACGCAACGTGTTATTAGACGAATCGATCTCATTAATTGTCTGCTGTAAATTTTGAAATTCAGGTGTTTGGTTAAATGAAATCGGTGCAGTATCGTCTGATTTATTATCATTATTACTTTCAATAGCATCAATACGACTGGCTAATTCATCATATTTTTCAGTCAGTATTTTTGCCTGATCATCGGTTTTAGAATCGGACGCATTAATCTGTTTTTGCAACTTACGTGTAGTTTCGCTCAGTTTTTTAACATCAGCTTTGATGACATCGCAATCCTGTGTTAGTTCTAATTGTTCGAATCTGTCTGTCACTGTTTGAATATTTACTGTGTGTGTATCTGTTTTTGATTTAAGATCAGAAATTTCATCACGTAATTCCGCGTTCAACTGTTCTATGGTATTAATTTTGTCGGACACTAGTAATATTATTGTCTACATACGTCTTCGCTTTCGCGAACATTTTACGTTTGTCTTCTAGTCTTTGAGTAGTGATTGTTTCCATGACTTGACGTTTGACTTTGTTTTGATCCTGAATAAATTTGCGGAAACGCGTATCACTGTTTTGTATGTGGTGACTAAATCGCTCGTCAATTTGAGTGTTCTGCTGCTCGAATTTCGCGTCTATCTTTGCGTCCATTGTGCGCGAAAGTTCTACCGTCATTGCTTTAAACTCGTCCCGTAATTGTGTAGCTTTTTCAGAGCATTGTTTAGCGACTCCGCTAATTTCGTCTATGAGTGTTTCTGTTGCGGCTGTTTGCATTTCCCTTAATTCTTGCGCAACAGACTTAATTTCTTCGCTATTTTTTCGTGAACAAGCCTCAATTTCCGCGCGCAACTGTTCCTTAGTGTCATGACACTGCGCGGCAACAGCTCTAATTTGTTCACTAAGCTGTCTGGAATTGATGTCTAATTTTTCATTCTGTTGTCTGACCTGTTCACTAAGTTGTTTGAGATTTTCGTCATTATTGTCAAGTTTTTCATTTAAGTGTTTGTTATCTTCCCTAAGTTGTCTAAAATTGTTGTCTGTTTTCTCACTCTGTTGTTTGTTTGATTCAAGAATTTGTAGCAACAATGCCTTAAGTGGATCCGATACAAAATTAGCATTTCTATTCTCCGTGCTATTTAATGGTGGATCTGAAATTGTCTTGTTTTGCGTGACCATTTGGTCATTCTGTAATTTACAGAATGGTTTATCAGTCGGATGTACACTGTCAGACACTATTTCGGAATTAAATAGATCCGTCGTACTTCCAGTACACTGTTCATTTTCACTAGAAAAATTTGTCTGTACATTACTTGGATTTTCTAAATCGGGTGTGTTAAGCTCGGCAGCGCTCATTACCATAGACCGCTCCGCGTCATCAATTGTCGTCAAATTAACAGACGAGACAATTGAGTTCGTTTGTTCATCATTAAGGTAAAAGTCATCATTAGTGGTTGGAATGCACTGATTGTTAGTGAACGCAGGATTGTCATCATTACACTGCGTGTCACAATTACTATCGGTCACGCTGTTTAAGTCGGTAATTTCATTCAAAATACCTCGCGATACACTATTCATAGTCTTTCGCGGCATTTTCACAATAGTCACAATTATTCACAAAAGAAATAAGCACAAATACAGAAAGGCAACAAACAAATACAACAGAGCAACGAATTGCCGTTGACCTGTAGAAAGAAAGTCACAAGATTAGTAAAAGCGTTGCGCCAAATCCTAATTATATCTAAGCAAATAAGAGCAGATATCTGACTGTTTTTCAAAAGACTCTCAACGAAATTCGATCCTGGACTGGGTGTCGCCAAGTGTAACCTCCCCACAAAAATTTTAAAAACAATATTTAATAGAAATGGGACCAAAGCGTAACCTCTCTAGCAATTAAATATAATGACAATGAAAATGAGAATCGCAATCTGACCCAAGTATAAGTTCCTCACAAAAATAATGAAAAACAATTCAGTGCTAATGAAACTTCAGTGACAATGAAAATTCAATTAAACCGAAATATCGGTCTTTGGCCCTTGTGTAAAAATCAGAATTAATTTCTTACCTCATTGAAACTGCTTGTCAAATTTCTGCTCTTATTGTTAGCCACGGCTTGGAGGAACTGCATTGCAAATAATATTTTTTTTTTTTTTTAATTTAACTGAAACTTTTCTTTAAGGGAAATGGAAGGAAATCGTTGGTTTAATTAGATGATATTTTTTTGTAAAAAAATTGCTTTGAAATCAAAATTATTATTGGGGCATTTGTTGGAAATTAATTACAATAAATAAACTTTACATTATCTGATGATTACCTTAATTAACAATATACCTCATTCAGCATCTTGACCAGAATGCCATGTCGACGCTCGCCGAATCCTCACACACAACTGCACTGGGCTGCTACTACGGACATACTGCCCTGCTCACAGACTGCCCACTGACAGACTGCTCGCAACTGTACTGCACGACTACTACTGACCGAATGCTGGGCGCAACTGAACTGAGCTACTGCTATCGACAGACTGTACTGCACGACGACTACTAGCGTACTGCTCGCAACACTCGCGCGGTCAAGCGCAGACTAACTACGATAAATGGCTCTCTGGTCAAAGATTTTATCATGCCTCGCCATCGCCACCACACAACATACGTGTTTCAAGGTTTTAAATTGTAAGACATTTCCAGGGGCAGATGTGGACTCTGACCACAATCTATTGGTTATGAACTGTAGATTAAAACTGAAGAAACTGCAAAAAGGTGGGGATTTAAGGAGATGGGACCTGGATAAACTGAAAGAACCAGAGGTTGTTCAGAGTTTCAAGGAGAGCATAAGGGAACAATTGACAGGAATGGGGGAAAGAAATACAGTAGAAGAAGAATGGGTAGCTTTGAGGAATGAAATAGTTAGGGCAGCAGAGGATCAAGTAGGTAAAAAGACGAGGGCTAGTAGAAATCCTTGGGTAACAGAAGAGATACTGAATTTAAATCATGAAAGGAGAAAATACAAAAATGCAGCAAGTGAAGCTGGCATAAAGGAATACAAACGTCTCAAAAATGAGATCGACAGGAAGTACAAAATGGCTAAGCAGGGACGGCTAGAGGACAAATGTAAGGATGTAGAGGCTTATCTCACGATGGGTAACATATATACTGCATACAGGGAAATTAGAGAGACCTTTGGAGAAAAGAGAACCATTAGCATGAATATCAAGAGCTCAGATGGAAACCTAGTTCCAAGGAAAGAAGGGAAAGCAGAAAGGTGGAAAGAGTATATAGAGGGTCTATACAAGGGCGATGTACTTGAGGACAACATCATGGAAATGGAAGAGGATGTAGATGAAGATGAAATGGGAGATACGATACTGCGTGAAGAGTTTGATAGAGCACTGAAAGACCTGAGTCGAAACAAGGCCCCGGGAGTAGACAACATTCCATCTTAACTACTGACGGCCTTGGGAGAGCCAGACCTGACAAAACTCTACCATCTGGTGAGCAATATGTATGAGACAGGCGAAATACCATCAGACTTTAAGAAGAATATAATAATTCCAATCCCAAAGAAAGGAGGTGCTGACAAATGTGAAAATTACCGAACAATCAGTTTAATAAGTCACAGCTGCAAAATACTAACGCGAATTCTTTACAGACGAATGGAAAAACTGTTAGAAGCCGACCTCTGGGAAGATCAGTTTGGATTCCGTAGAAATGTTGGAACACGTGAGGCAATAGTGACCTTACGACTTACCTTAGAAGAAAGATTAAGGAAAGGCAAACCTATGTTTCTAGCATTTGTAGACTTAGAGAAAGGTTTTGACAATGTTGACTGGAATACTCTCTTTCAAATTCTAAAGGTGGCAGGGGTAAAATACAGGGAGCGACAGGCTATTTACAATTTGTACAGAAACCAGATGGCAGTTATAAGAGTCGAGGGACATGAAAGGGTAGCAATGGTTGGGAAGGGAGTGAGACAGGGTTGTAGCCTCTCCCCGATGGTATTCAATCTGTATATTGAGCAAGCAGTAAAGGAAACAAAAGAAAAGTTCGGAGTAGGTATTAAAATCCATGGAGAAGAAATAAAAACTTTGAGGTTCGCCGATGACATTGTAATTCTGTCACAGACAGCAAAGGACTTGGAAGAGCAGTTGAACGGAATGGACAGTGTCTTGAAAGGAGGATATAAGATGAACATCAACAAAAGCAAAACGAGGATAATGGAATGTAGTCGAATTAAGTTGGGTTATGATGAGGGAATTAGATTAGGAAATGAGACGCTTAAAGTAGTAAACGATTTTTGCTATTTGGGGAGCAAAATAAATGATGATGGTCGAAGTAGAGAGGATATGAAATGTAGACTGGCAATGGCAAGGAAATCGTTTCTGAAGAAGAGAAATTTGTTAACAATGAGTATTGATTTAAGTGTTAGGAAGTCATTTCTGAAAGTATTTGTAAGGAGTATAGTCATGTATGATAGTGAAACGCGGACGATAAATAGTTTAGACAAGAAGAGAATAGATGCTTTCGAAATGTGGTGCTACAGAGGAATGCTGAAGATTAGATGGGTAGATCACATAACTAATGAGTAGGTATTGAATAGAACTGGGGAGAAGAGGAGTTTGTGGCACAATTTGACTAGAAGAAGGGATCGGTTGGTAGGACATGTTCTGAGGCATCAAGGGATCTCCAATTTAGTACTGGAGGGCAGCGTGGAGGGTAAAAATCGTAGAGGGAGACCAAGAGATGAATTCACTAAGCAGATTCAGAAGGATGCAGGCTGTAGTAGGTACTGGGAGATGAAGAAGCTTGCACAGGATAGAGTAGCATGGAGACGTGCATCAAACCAGTCTCAGGACTGAAGACCACAACAACAACAACAAGCTATCGTAGGAGAAACTTTTGGTCGGCTTCACCGAAAAACAATTGTGAGTCAAATTAATCTGCAAAACTAAATCTGCATCTTGTCCAAATTACATTAAAGAAGTCCGATAGTTTTCTAAGGGGACACGGCGATTACTCATTTCATAATTTCAAAAGGGATCTCAGAAGCCGAGGTTACTCGAACTTTGGCCTAGAGTGGACCTGTCTGGCACAAAAGACAATAACTTTGATAATGCAGTGTAAGAGAATATAGTGTGGAAGCGTTTAATAGTATTCAGCCCTGAGAAACATTTTTAGAACATCGAGTATTAAAATATCCAGAAACCATAGTTATACGTAAAACAGCTTTCTGCTTCACACAGGGAATTGATATAATTAAATAACCTAGTATCCCTCAACGCAAGATATTTATGAATTACTAATAATACCATATTTTTATTTTTATTTTATTTATTTATAAGTTGCAGCTCTAAGAGGCTTCAGTAAAATGTAAATCAGCAGAGGAACGGAGAATCGCCGAAACAAAAGGGTTCTGCATAATTTATTTGCAGACATAGGGCGGGGGAACATTTGTAAGAAACTGCCTTACCGAGGCGCAGCATTTGTCAGGGAGTAATGTCGTGCGCTGAATAAAGCGAGCACTCCACGTCTACTTTTTCTATTTTTTGAGTCGTTTCTTCCTAGAATAACAAGGAATAGGGTGAGCAAAATACGATTGTTCGGCTTATCTGGCTAATGAATTGTAGGGTTCTTACATCCGACAATTCTCAGGTTTACCTGTAGTCTATCTACGAAGAAACATAAATTCTAATGACAAATGCACTGTTAGTGACAACTCTCTCATTTTAAGCAGAGTATTTGCTGAGATTATTATACGTGCCAATTTAAAACTGTGTGGAACATTGGAAATCATCGCAGCCAACAGTCTGTTTAGAGATCATGGAAAGGCCAAACTACACTGTTCAAAACAATTAGGGGATCAGTTGAGATATCTAGGTTCTGAAGAATTGTCATCGGCAAAATGAACTAAAATGGTTCGACGTCTTTCTGTTGGTTCTACGGAGTGGAGAAAACAGCATTACGGTCACTGAGATAGTGGTAATAACGGAAACTTGCTGCACAGGGGGTTGGTGTTGACTTGTGTTTATTCTACCAAACGAATTACATAAGCAGTCGGATTCAGATAGTGTAGTGAGCAGGTATTGCAATGCAAAAATAACGTGACTTACCCGAAGCTATGGCATGGAGAGCCATAGGACGGCTGGAAGCGGCACAGACACAGAGGGAGATGGCTGCAGCTATTGGAGTGTCCCAAAGTGTAATTTCCAGTACCTGGACGCTATTTCAGACGACAGGAACTGTTAAAAGAAGGCAAGGCCAAGGTCATCCGCGGGTAACATCAGCAAGAGATGCACCCTGCAACGCACCCTCCAGGCAGCAGCAGGACACGCAAGATCAACACAAACAGTCAGACATCGCCTTCGGGAATGTGGCCTCTACACACGGAGGCCTATGGTGTGTGTCCGATTAAAACCACGATACTGATTAGCTCGCAGAAACTGGGCGGAGGAACATCAGGATTGGAGTCGTAAAGCTTGGCGCCCGGGTGCTGTTCACAGATGAGTCAAGATTTTGTGTTCAGCCGGACAATCGTCGTTCCCTCATCTGGAGGTAATGTGGAACTCGGAATAATCGTGCTTATGCGCAGGAAACATCATCGTATCATAGTGGTGGACGAATCGTGTGGCAAGGAGTCAGTATTGGCGGACGTACGGACCTCTATGCCGTTGAGAATGGCGCTTTGACTGCTCAGTGGTGCAGAGACGAGATCATTCGACCTTTTGTTGTGCCCTTCACTGGTGCTATAGGAAATGGGTTCCTTCTGATGGACGATAAAGCATGTCCCCACAGACTTGCACCGGTGGACAACATGCTTGAAACTGAGGGAATTGAACGAATGGAGTGGCCAGCCTGTTCACCGGACTTAAACCCCACTGAGCATGTTTGGGATTCACTTGGCAGACGCATTGCAGCCAGACGAGCGCCTCCCACAACGGTTGCAGAGCTGGATACTGCACTCATAGCAGAATGGCCAAATATCCCTTAAGAGCTGACTGATAACCTCACACTGTCCGTGCCACGCGGGTGTGCAACTATACTGACCGTCCGAGGTGATCAACTGATCACACACCATATAGGAGGGCAACGAGAATGACTGTTTCACTATTATGGTAGCCCTATGGTGCCTCGCTCTACGTAAACGCCATGTAAACCTCAAGTAAAGATTTGCAACAGTAAAATATCATACTGTATCAAACACAAATTACAATTGTTACCGTTTTCTGTTAAAATACGTTACCATATGTCTATTGTGTATGATATCTCATCTGATCCCATAACTGTTTTGAACAGTCTATAACTTGCCTCTAGAAGGTTTTAATCTGACGCAGCGTTTAGAAGGGTGTAACTCATACTACTACTGTTTTAAGAGACTGGACGGAAAAATAATTAAAATTCATTTACCGTACATACTGTATATTTACGTCTAAGCTGTCTGGACAAGTTAACTACATACGTCCCCCATAAAATCTTATACATCGATTTCTTCTTCTGTCGCGTCAGGGTAATCGGGATTGTACTTGTGTTCAAACTTATGTAGCGCCCCCTTCTGTCATAAACTTTCCGAAGTGGACACAGTCGATTATAGTATTAGGCTGAAAGTGTTATCCACTTCGTTATGTTGTGCGTAACATTTTACTCACAATACAAGCTTATTTAAATTTTTGATGTAATGTCTTTGTACAAAATTCCATTGGCGACGTTTTTTTTATAAGGCAATGCTTCGATGGAACACACTTCTCTGCGTGTCTATCTTAGCCTAGCGTACGGTGTGTTTCCACAACAGCGGGGAAAAATTTTGCAGGACATAGACAATGCTCCACTGAACAATTTGAGGCAGGGAGCCTACGGTCAGAGAAGTCAGCTTAAGGAGATATGGAAACAAGGAGGAGCCTTTTTACTAGGAAGTCATGAAGCAAGTTTTGTTTACTTTACTTGTCCATAAGGTGGTTTAGTTGTATCGCATTTACATTGTCCCATGACAGAACGTGCTATGAGTCAACGACAGACCCACTCACTACTCAGTGCTATTCAGAGACGTAGAGTGCAGTACTATGGAGCAGTACCGGTACTGTTTCGCAGATCTCGCTGGCATGCACCTTGTGTATGGGGGAGTACGCTACAATGCTCTCGCTGCTCAAAGACTGTCCACAGGATGATTTCGTAACAGGCATCATCCGTCACGACAAGTGTTTATTTCTCTCAACTGACGAATGCGGGCGATTAGTTCATTGGAAAGAAGAAACGAAGGACCCGATTTTGAAGAGGAGGTGCTCGAACGTGCTGCAGCAGACCCCACTACAAGTACTCGATGTATTGCAGGTGAAACGGGCGCTGCACACACTAGCGTGTGTCGAGTACTCCACGAACAACAGTTACACCCATATCACCCACAACGAGTCCATTTAATGCTTGTGACTGACTTTGCGCAAGGGTTGCGTTGTGTCAGTGGTTGCTTGGGTCAGCATTGTAGGCGACAATCTCATTGGGTCATATACTACACCTGGCCGTCTGAATGGCCACCTGTAGTTCAGGTTCGTGCAAAGAGTTCTGCCTGAATTGTTGGAGAACGTACCCTTGGCTGGTTGTGAGAGGATGTGGATACAACATGACGGTACACCGCCTCACTTCAGTGTGGATGTCCGCAGCCATCTCAGTGATGTATTTCCTGGTCGCTGGATTGGAAGGGCAGGTCCTATTCCATGATCTGCGAGGTTACCTGAGATGCATCCCCTTGATTATTTAGTATGGGGATATCTAAAGTCACTTGGGTATGAGATCCATACGGAGATGGAATCAGTTGCCAGAATTGTAGCTGCCTGTTAAGTGATTCGAAAGACGCCAGGGATATTTGTCAGGGTGCGTCAGAATCTTGTTCGCCCATGTCATGCTTGCATTGAGGTTGAAGGCCGTCAGTTTCAGCACATTTTGTAAGATACAGTACAAATGGTACGTTCATTGTATCAGTGATGGTATTTACAGTTAACTGTAACTAATGTAAATAAAAAAGTACACAGTAATGTGATTCTATTCCTATTATCTCCTTAAGTTGGTTTCTCTGAGACCAGGTTCCTTACGTGAAATTGTTCCATGGCGTATCTCTATGTCCTACTAAATTTTTGCACGCCCTTACGGAAATACCCTGCATATTCTTCGTACGACTATTCCAGATTGTGATAGTCGTTACTATTTTAAGTTTTACTCAGAGCATTTTTCAGCGATTTATTTTACATTCACATCTTACAGTCAAATTTATTAAATTAAGCGATTTTTTAAAGAACTTAACAGCTTTTATATAGTTAAAATAATTTAAAAAGGATGTGTAATGAATGTAGATTACGTTGGTAGCACTGCTGAAAAAATTAGCTGGCAAAAAAGGTCGATTCTATTTTTGTGTTAACAGATGTGTTTTGTTTACTGTCAACATAACCTCAGTTTCCCGTTTCCTGTACACGTGCTCAGTAAAATGTCTAATCGTGGTTGTAAAAACTTTGCTGACAGTTTTTGTAATATTTGTGGTGAATTTGAGATTAAAAAACACCAAAGGAACATTACAGACTTTGTGAAAAAGGTTTATGTATCATACTTCGGATCTAAACCTGGTGATCAAGATAAATCTTGGGTGCTACATAAGGTATGTTGTGTGTGTGTTGAAGATCTGAGAAAATGGTCCAATAAGGGAAAAAAAGCCTTTAGATTTGCTGTTCCTATGATATGGAGGGAGCCAACAAATCATTCTGGTGATTGTTACTTTTGCGGTGTTGATTTACTGGTCATAATTCGAAAAACAAGAAGGTAATAAGCTACCCTAACCTTCTGTCCGCCAACCGACCAGTAGGGCATGGTGTAGATTTGCCGGTTCCTGAACAACCAGATGATTTAAATTCTGTTCCAACAGAGGTATTTTCTGATGTACAATCTGATTTAGATGAACCAGATTATGATGATTTCCTCTCTAATACAGAAAGTATAGAGCCCAAATTGTTTACTCAGACCGAGCTTAACCATTTGGTTAGGGATCTGGGCTTAACGAAACAAAAAGCTAAATTGCTTGGCTCTTGATTAAAAGAAAAGAACTTATTGGCAGTTGGAACCAGCATATACATGCATCGAAAGAGAGGGCAGCAATTTCCACGTTTTTTCAACAAGAAGGTGATTTAGTGCACTGCTCAGACATTCCCAGTCTGATGAATGAGCTTGGTATTGAATACAAAAAGGAAGACTGGAGGCTGTTTCTTGATTCATCCAAAACTAGTTTAAAGGTTGTTTTATTACACAGTGGTAACATGTATGCATCTATACCTGTTGGACATTCTGTACATATGAGAAAAAGCTATGAAAACCTAGAAATAGTGTCACATAAAATAGGCTATTCTGCTCATGATTGGATGATACGTGGCGATCTAAAATAACATGCATGCTCCTTGGTCAGCAAGGTGGCTTTACCAAATTTCTATGTTTCTTGTGTGAATGGGACAGTAGGGCTAGGGATCAACACTGGTGCAGAAAGAACTGGCCTGTGAGGGAGTCTTTAAAACCTAGTGAGAAGAACATTCTACGCAAAAAACGCACTCCTACCACCTCTACATATAAAGCTAGGCCTAAAGAAACAGTTTGTAAGGGCTTTGCCTAAAGATGAACCATGTTTTAAGTACCTCTGCCAAAAGCTTCCACTCCTTTCAGAAGCCAAATTAAAAGAAGGCGTCTTTGTGGGGCCAGTAATTAGAAAATTGGCGTTTTATGTTAACTTTGAATCCACTGTGATCTTAAATAAGAATGAAGCATGGGTATCATTCAAGCAAATCGTTACAAAGTTCGTAGGACATCAAAAAGACCCAGAATATGTTTCGATTATAGCTACAATGTTAAAGAAGTTTAAAACTTCAGGATGTTTAATGAGACTGAAAGTTCACTGTTTGAACAGTCACCGTGATTACTTCCCGGACAATATGGGAGATGTTAGTGAAGAGCAAGGAGAGCGGTTTCACCAGGACATTAAAGTGCTGGAGCACCAACATGATGGGGGACTAATGTTGGTGACTTCAACGAGAAGTTCAGCAAGCGACTCATCGTAGAAAAAACTACACAAGAAGCATCAAAAAAAAAAAAAAAAAGAGGAAGAAAATACAAAAAAATTCCAGCTGACAAGTGAAACCTCTATTAACACATATCATTTGTTTTAAGTAGCTTACTGTAAATACACTACTGGTCATTAAAATTGCTACACCAAGAAGAAATGAGATGATAAACAGCTATTCATTGGACAAATATATTACACTAGAACTGACGTGTGATCACATTTTCACGCAATTTGGGTGCATAGATCCTGAGAAATCAGTATCCAGAACAACCACCTTGATACGCCTGGGCATTGAGTCAAACAGAGCTTGGATGACATGTACAGGTACAGCTGCCCATGTAGCTTCAACACGATACCACATGTCATCAAGAGTAGTGACTGGCGTACTGTGACGAGCCAGTTGCTCGGCCACCATTGACCAGACGTTTTCAATTGGTGAGAGATCTGGGGAATGTGCTGGCCAGGGCAGCAATCGAACATTTTCTGTATCCAGAAAGGCCCTTACAGGATCTGCCACATGTGGCTGTGCATTATCCTGTTGAAATGTAGGGTTTCGCAGGGATCGAATGAAGGGTAGAGCCACTGTTCAAAGTGCCGTCAATGCGAACAAGAGGTGACGGAGACGTGTAACCAATGGCACCCCATACCATCACGCCGGGTGATACGCCAGTATGGTGATGACGAATACACGCTTCCAATGTGCGTTCACCGCGATGTCGCCAAACACGGATCCGACCATCATGATACTGCAAACAGAACCTGGATTCATCCGAAAAAATGACGTTTTGCCATTCGTGCACCCAGGTTCGTCGTTGAGTACACCATCGCAGGGCGCTCCTGTCTGTGATGCAGCGTCAAGGGTAACCGCAGCCATGGTCTCCGAGCTGATAGTCCATGCTGCTGCAAACGTCGTCGAACTGTTCGTGCACAAGGTTGTTGTCTTGCAAACGTCCCCATCTGTCGACTCAGGGATCGAGACGTGGCTGCACGATTCGTTACAGCCATGCGGATAAGATGCTTGTCATCTCGACTGCTAGTGATACGAGGCCGCTGGGATCCAGCACGGCGTTCCGTATTGCACTCCTGAACCCACCGATTCCATGTTCTGCTAACAGTCATTGGATCTCGACCAACGCGAGCAGCAATGTCGCGATACGATAAACCGCAATCGCGATAGGCTACAATCCGACCTTTATCAAAGTCGGAAACGTGGCGGTACGCAATTCTCCTCCTTAACACGAGGCATCATAACAACGTTTCACTAGGCAACGGCTGTCAACTGCTGTTTGTGTATGAGAAATCGGCTGGAAACTTTCCTCATGTCAGCGCGTTGTAGGTGTCGCCACCGGCGCGAACCTTGTGTGAATGCTCTGAAAAGCTAATCATTTGCATATCACAGAATCTTCTTCCTGTCGGTGAAATTTCGCGTCTGTAGCACGTCATCTTCGTGGTGTAGCAATTTTAATGGCCAGTATTATACAAACCATGCTTATGTTGTAAGAAAAGCCTATTGCTCGAAAACTATGGGTAATACAAAAAAACTAAGGCTAGATTTGGATTCAGCTCATAAAAATCAGCTATGAAAATAAAAAAAGTTTTAAAAAAATTTTCGTTGGCCTCTGTTACTTATTTCATTTGCAAGTGACTTGTATTTCTGTATTCCTGAATTTCCTTGAACATTTTTGTACTTCCTCCTCTTATCTGACATTTTTGTACTCCCTCCTTTTGTCTATCAAATGAAGTATTTCTTCTGTTACCGATGATTTCTTCGCAGCCGGCCGCTGTGGCCAAGCGGTTCTAGGCGCTTCAGTCTGGAACCGCGCTGCTGCTACGGTCGCAGGTTCGAATCCTGCCTCGGGCGTGGATGTGTGTGATGTCCTTAGGTTAGGTAGGTTTAAGTAGTTCTAAGTCTAGGGGACTGATGACCTCAGATGTTAAGTCACATAGAGCTTAGAGCCATTTCTTCGCAGTTACCTTCCTAGATCCTATGTTTTTCTTCCCAACTTCTGTGACTGCTCTTTTTAGAGATGCACAGGCCTCTTACGTTGAACTGTCTACTGAGCTATTTATCATCGCAGTATCTATAGCCTCAGAGAACTTCAGGTGTGCCTCTTCATTCCTTAGTGCTTTTATATCCAATTTCTTTGAGGAATTTAAGATCTTCAACCTAACTTGCAAACTATTTTAGGTCGGTTGAAATTCGCCACATTTGTGAATTCCAGCCACAAACGATTGAAAATCATATGGTTTTTCTTCTTCTTGGTCTTGTTTCATTTCCACCGACGTATGACAGCAGGCAATGCTTCATGGACTGCGGTCTTTTGTTCTCACCCCAAAGCTGGTTCATTATTTCCCTTCTTCTCTCACACTCTTTTTCTGAGGTCTTCAGTATTTACTTTCTTTCTTCACTTCCTTGGTATATGTTTATTCTTTACTTGTATCTTTCTCTGTCGTTGATCTCTGGCATGTTGGTCAAAGTTTATTCGCTTCTCCACTTTTCCTTCCATTTCTCCTTGATCCTGAATTAGACGCCGCCGCAGGCGACAGCCTTTTCAGTCCCCCACCTATCTCCCACCCCTTATTGTGCTCATTAACTGTACAAAATTTTTACGTTGACTGTTAATGCTGGCCGCGTGGGATTAGCCGAGCGGTCTGGGGCGCTGCAGCCATGGAGTGTGCGGCTGGTCTCGGCGGAGGTTCGAGTCCTCCCTCGGGCATGGGTGTGTCTGTGTGTGTTTGTCCTTAGGATGATTTAGGTTAAGTAGTGTGTAAGCTTAGGGAAGTGATGACCTTAGCAGTTAAGTCCCATAAGATTTCACACACATTTGAACATTTCTTTTGTTAATGTTGCTACTAACGATCAGGAGCTCAAATTCCCATTTTCACGCTTATAAAAAATATTTGTCTATTGTTTTAGAGGGAACGACACCTTCCTTTTTGCGTTTAATGTTTCGTATCCGATTTTATGCACTACTTACCTTCTTCACACCGCTCACCGTGCCAGTAGACTTAAAAAAAGAACAGAATAATAACTAACAGAGCAGTGATGACAACTGACAATGAAAGCAAAGTGAACTTGTTCAGAAATCGATGCAAACACAAATATGCAGCAATTGCGACCAGAGATATTAACAACTGCCGTCCATCTGAATTTAACAATGAACGAAATGCTATGATATTGTTCATGAAAGACATGTTTATATACACCATCCACAGTTATATAAACTTCGTTGCAATGCGCTGCCATTTTAAGTCTCTGTGGACTATCTCACGGTACTGCACAATTTGTCATTTTTGTATCTTGCTCTCGGATGTATTATAGTTGATTTAATACAGACTTAAATAGGCAAACGGAAGTATTTACATTTGTAGGGATTTTGTAGCTGAATGTTACGATTAATTCGGCCCAGACATCCACGGTAGCAGAAAACTGAACTCTTACTACTGTTCACTAAATGGGAGGCAATTTACAGGCTGGTATTATCAAATTATAGGCTTGCTTTAAATGTCGACACTAGAAGTGAAATGTGCCAATAAAATAAGAAATAAACAATAACATTTATTAAGAGTTGTGAAGCGAACCTTACTTAATTACGATAACAGTCCCAGGCGGAAGCAAACTAATTAACGCCGATAGCGCTCTCTTCGGCTGCTAGCAGCAATATCGGTGGACGAAAAAGACGCGTTGATTGACGTGGCACGGAATCAGAAAGATAGTCCTAGTTGACAAGTGCCAACTGGCGCTGGAGCTCAGAAACGCGAAGGCGCTACATCCCCACTGTTACGTGAGGGTTCCTCAAACATCGGTGTTCCGGTCTGGGCGAACAACTGCCGGAATTGAAACAGCAATCAGCAGACCACGTCCAGCTGTTTCTATGCCTTCATCTTTCCATACGACATATGCTTAAATACACAGTAATATGGTCATTACATACCCAGACCATGATGAAGATTTTGAAGCTCTTGTTATCAATTATCGCTACACTACTTTTTTGTTTAGGGCTTGTAAATTGCAGAATTTTTTGAACACGAAGGTACGTTGGTGTAATTAGAAAAGAAGTTACATAATACCAAATGGGATATCTACAGCTACAAGACTACTGTGCAATTCACAATTAACTGCCTGGGAGAGGCACAGTACGATTATCAAAAGTGGTCGATTAATGAAAAGCTAATAAATTTAAAAACATGACATGTATTTTATTGGAGAGGGACAGACCAGTAAGTCTGGAGTATAAATATCTGGTGAAGTCTCATCTCTGATCAAATTACTGGACTTCATTTTTTTTTATATAAATACTAACAGATATCTTCATCCAGTACTTATTCGCAAGTGTTTTCTCTGAGGCCTGAGAACAAGCATTAATCAAGGCACTACCTAAAACGGACTTTGCCACAACGCCTTCTTATTCCCGACCTCTTTGCATTCTTCCTGCACTGTACAAGGCCTTAGAATATATATTCCACGGCCAGCTAACAAACTACCTAACCACAAACAACCTACTAGGCTAATAGGAGCCAGATATCCGCAAACATGGCAGTAGAACTTCTGCCTTAATAAAGGCAGAAGATGACCTGAAGTTCCCCACGGATGCAGAAGAGGCGACTATCATGTGCATCTTAGACTTCAGGAAAGCCTTTGACACAGTTGACTTCGACACTTTACTTGCCAAACTTAGTTGCCTAAATTTCTCGCCAAGTGCAGTGTAGTGGTTTCGCTAATATCTGATGAGTCGCCAGCAATGTTTCAGGTCTGGCACTACAGAGTCACAATGGAGACAGGTAGTATGACATCCCCCAGGCTTCTGTATTAGGTCCTATATTGTTTTCGTTGCATGTCAATGATATGTCATCAGTTTTGCCCTACTGCATGTAACACTTGTATCGATTAGAAGTAAGTTTATATTATGCAACTGTTAGCTGCACTTTTGGAGTGTGTATTCTGTGTTAGTTAAGGTCATTGATTTGCGACAGGACATTTAGAGTTTTGTAATAAATATATAAAAAAAGCTAAATGATTTGTTAAATTAATTTTTATAAAATGTGTATGTTTTTAAGAAAGACAACGTTAAATGGAAGCTGGTTCATGCTTAGGGCACTTGTATTGTAAAATGTAAAAGATGTAGTGAAATCCCTCCGCAACGGAAGGGGTATGGCGCGATGTAAAAGGTGGGTTTGGCGGACGAACTGGGCGGCTCCTTGGTGGGAACGGCACGCAGTAAGCGGCCAGCCGTAGCACGATACACATTGACGGTGACAAGAGGGGCAATTGGAAGCTGCTTTGCACGGAATTTTGCCTCGGATGTGGATCTGGCTATTGCTTAGTATTCTCAGCAAAAAGGAATGGCTCTAATAAGTTGAAAATCCGACGCCAAGAAGAAATTTTATAGAGCATTCGAACATCAAGAGCCGTGAGTACAGTTAGCCGCCATGTCGCTTGCCACCAAACTTTTGCCACTGCTTCACTAACTTCATACATCCAGATATGTATCAGAGCATGGACCAGTTAATTTGTGTGAGCGGCCTTAATAATAACCCGAATGCTATAAATCTGTGCACTATAAAAATGGACGCAGGATATAGGGTTAAAGCTCAACTGAGCGCTAAACCAAGCGGTACCGGTCGGTTAATATAAACAAAAAATTAGATCATAATATGCAGTGAAGAACTCACAGGCACAAGATCAAGTATTGTTTTTAAAACACACTCCGCTGCAGAATGAAAATTTCATTCTGGAAACATCCCACAGGCTGTGGCTAAGCCATGTCCCCGCAATATCCTTTCTTTCAGGAGTGCTAGTTCTGCAAGCTTCGCAGGAGAGCTTCTGTAAAGTTTGGAAGGTAGGAGACGAGATACTGGCAGAAGTAAAGCTGTGAGTACCGGACGTGAGTCGTGCTTCGGTAGCTCAGATGGTAGAGCACTTGCCCGCGAAAGGCAAAGGTCCCGAGTTCGAGTCTCGGTCGGGCACTCAGTTTTAATCTGCCAGGAAGTTTCATATCAGCGCACACTCCGCTGCAGAGTGAAAATTCCATTCTGGAAACATCCCCCAGGCTGTGGCTAAGCCATGTCTCCGCAATATCCTTTCTTTCAGGAGTGCTAGTTCTGCAAGTTTCGCAGGAGAGCTTCTGTAAAGTTTGGAAGGTAGGAGACGAGATACTGGCAGAAGTAAAGCTGTGAGTACCGGACATGAGTCGTGCTTCGGTAGCTCAGATGGTAGAGCACTTACCCGCGAAAGGCAAAGGTCCCGAGTTCGAGTCTCGGTCGGGCACACAGTTTTAATCTGCCAGGAAGTTTCATATCAGCGCACACTCCGCTGCAGAGTGAAAATTCCATTCTGGAAACATCCCCCAGGCTGTGGCTAAGCCATGACTTCGCAATATCCTTTCTTTCAGGAGTGCTAGTTCTGCAAGTTTCGCAGGAGAGCTTCTGTAAAGTTTGGATGGTAGGAGACGAGATACTGGCAGAAGTAAAGCTGTGAGTACCGGACGTGAGTCGTGCTTCGGTAGCTCAGATGGTAGAGCACTTGCCCGCGAAAGGCAAAGGTCCCGAGTTCGAGTCTCGGTCGGGCACACAGTTTTAATCTGCCAGGAAGTTTCATATCAGCGCACACTCCGCTGCAGAGTGAAAATTTCATTCAAGTATTGTTTTTAACAAAAATAAAAATAAAAATTCTTGCGAAACATTGAAGGCTATGAACCTATCTACAAACGTTCTCAAAACTTATCAACGGCATCAAATAACACTGCCAGAATTATTGTACCGGTAGAATTAGGCCAAAAACCAAAAAATAGTTCGTCAGTGGGAAGCGTCTGGTACGACACTAGGGATGTCAAGTGTCCTACGTTGCAGAGGAAAACAATATGTTTGTCTCTCCAAATTTTACCAAAACAAAAGAGGAAATGGACTGGGAGAGGAACAAATATATATAAACATAAAACTAACTATATGTTATCAAACAATAAAGATGTGACGATCCTAAACCACTCCAGAGCGTCAGAAATACATATGATGAGAATGTGTTACGGACGCGGCGAGTTAACAGATTAGATTGACATTAATTAACAAGTTTGACTTTTTAGAAAAGGGCAGCTATTTAACCTATAAACAGCAAAAGAATAGAGAGACTCAGTTGGAATAAGGGAAGGCGACAAAAGGAATATGACAAAATATGTTAAATTGAACCAAACCATTCGCATATGTCTCCAATGGTATTTGAGGGAGTAAAATGAAAATTTGATGAAAGAAACAATTGTAAACGGTAGTAGTAGTAGTTGTTGTTGTTTTTTGGGGAAGGAGACCAGACAGCGTGGTCATCGGTCTCATCGATTAGGAAAGGATGGGGAAGGAAGTCGGCCGTGCCCTTTCAGAGGAACCATCCCGGCATTTGCCTGGAGTGATTTAGGGAAATCACGGAAAACCTAAATCAGGATGGCCGGACGCAGGATTGAACCGTCGTCCTCCCGAATGCGAGTCCAGTGTCTAACCACTGCGCCACCTCGCTCGGTCTAAACGGTAGTAGTATGAAGCAAACATAACACAGACTGATATTCGATAGCCTTTGCATTTCAGTGCTTAAGATGACTGATGGTATAGTAACTAACAGAGAAAATTATACACGTATACAATATAAATATGGACATTCTCGTAGTTCTTAATGGCGTCACCCTATACAGCTACATACAATCGACTACTACAGTAGCACGTACGCCTACAACAGTCTCTCGTATAAAATATTTTTGTCCGCTGTTTTGATGGTCCATTTATTTTTGTCACGTATTTACGACGAATGTAGAGTGAAATTTCTTTCATTCTCCGCACCAAACTGCTCTGTAGCATAGTTTACTTCTTACAGCAGCGCAGTGTGGTATTACCAGCGGGAAACACGATGTCAAATTTGGCATGTAGAAAGTACGCGGAAGTTGTACATCAGTAAAGGACGTAAGGAAGAGTAGCGTTCAATCGATGACGAAATCATTAGAGAACGGCATATTTGGGCGGACAAGTATGCTGAAGGACATCGGCTTGAGACTATCTCGGTATTCACCTCAGTGGTTTAGAGAAAAGGCAGAAAACATAATATGTTGAGCCCTGTTCCTTACTTCAGTGTGTTGACCACTGCCCCAGATCAGTCGGGTACGCTAAAGCAACTGACGTAAAAATGTACTAATGCCTCCAACATGAACAATGTGTGCAAAAATCTCCGGCGACAGTCGGAGTAATGGGAGAAAAAAAAAATACGCTTCATATAGCAGCTAAGATCTTGGAGGCTACGTATTCTCGCCATTACTCAGTCCTCACACTGCCAACGACATCAACAGGACACATGCCGCATTTTACATTCCATAACGTAACACTTAATAGCAATTTTACTTATGTATGTATTTGCATAACTAATAATATGCATGTAAGCACATCTAAAGATTGCCAAAATATGTTCGTAAAGTCCTGCAAAACAAAATAACGGGTGGTTATCGGAAGTAGAATAATTAAGAAAACAACAGTTAACGGTCACAATTCGCATATTTAGACAATAGGCTACTAAACAAATACTCCAGCTAAGTATTTTACACTACTATATACCCTTATCCACCTTTAGG
The DNA here is from genome assembly GCF_021461385.2 of Schistocerca piceifrons. Taxonomy (NCBI): domain Eukaryota; kingdom Metazoa; phylum Arthropoda; class Insecta; order Orthoptera; family Acrididae; genus Schistocerca; species Schistocerca piceifrons. The sequence goes on along the minus strand of NC_060142.1, from coordinate 548,954,891 downwards.
CAATATGTAATCACATGCATGAATTTAGTAATGCGGCAGGTTTGCTTTACGTAACATCACCAGATTAATGAGTCATGTCTTCTCGCACCTGGGTGGCAGAGTCCTACATGATAACGTTCGCCCGAGCCGTTCTCGCAACTTATTCGTATATTTGCATCATACCAGTTTAGTTCCACTTTATGAAAAGTCAGTTTCCTACACCTGCAAGCATGCGCGATCTACAGGGTGAATTGCACTAACTGTACGTAATTATATTACAGTATAACATCGACGAAGACTTTGCTGCCATTCCGTTTCGTCGTATGCTACCGAATGAAGTTACGATTGTTGTTGTACAAAGAAGGAAATGAGGCGAAAAAGTTGGCTTTATTAGTTAATTATGAAACAGGAGGTTTCTTCTATGTTTTTAACACCTTACTATAAAGATTTTATTTTAATGTATTGATCCGGAAAAGTTTTTAATTTTTCGATACCATAAAGAAAGCATGAATTATGATATTAAAAGCTATCTGCGACATTAAACCATAGAAGTTATAGAGAGATATTTGCATGCGATCTGAGCAGCTTCGCTTGATGGTAATATTTACAGGACGTGACACGTAATCTACTAATTTCGGATACTTTCAGAACCGCTGGCGTTCTACAAGTGATAGAAAGCACCAGTAATATTTTTATCCAGCACAAATGTGGTTGTTTTAAAAATGGAACTATGTACATTTTTAAAAATTGTTCAAATGGCTCTGAGCACTATGGGACTTAACTTCTGAGGTCATCACTCCCCTAGAACTTAGAACTACTTAAACCTAACTAACCTAACTAACCTAACGACATCACACACACCCATGCCCGAGGCAGGATTCGAATCTGCGACCGTAGCGGTCGCGCGGTTCCAGACTGTAGAGCCTAGAACCCCTTGGCCACCCCGGCCGGGTACATTTTTAACATTCTACATTCGATGGCCTTTGAAATTAGGTGCGTACTGACATGACGCTTGTTGTGGCTTGCAAAATGGCTCTGACCACTATGCGACTTAACTTCTGAGGTAATCAGTCGCCTAGAACTTAGAACTACTAGAAGGACATCACACACATCCATGCCCGAGGCAGGATTCGAACCTGCGACCGTAGCGGTCGCTCGGTTCCAGACTGTAGCGCCTAGAACCGCACGGCCACTCCGGCCGGCTGTGGCTTGCAGTCTTAATGCAGGTGGAGAATATACCGAGTATGAATTGAATGTCTGTCGACGCAGCGCGTGGTTATCTACGTAAACGTTGCGTAACGAAGAAGCACCGATTGACGGATGGTAATCTTGTTTCATTCGGAACCAGGTTACAGTTTTGTGTGACTGTTGCAACAGGTTCTGGCAAGCTGCAAAAATTTCGAATCACTATTATCAACGAGAGTGCGCCTCGTTCCGTTAGTCTCCTTTAATTACCTCACAAACGTATTAATTAAATTCTGCTTTATTAGACTTAACAGCTTAGCTTGCTGCATTAAGCACTGGGCCTCACGACAGATGTTCTCTGCTTTCTAGCGCACCTTTTACGTCAAGTTAAAACATTTCGCTTCCTTCTGCCTCAAAATGGTTCAAATGGCTCTGAGCACTATGAGACTTAACTTCTGTGGTCATCAGTCCCCTAGAACTTAGAACTACTTAAACCTAACTAACCTAAGGACATCACACACATCCATGCCCGAGGCAGGATTCGAACCTGCGACCGTAGCAGTCCCGCGGTTCCGGACTGCGCGCCTAGAACCACTAGACCACCGCGGCCGGCCCTTCTGCCTCGATCCAGAGCCAAGTGTTTTCTTTCTTTTTTTTTTCCTAAATAGAGCTGACTGTTCGGGTAATGAGATATTATGCAGTAAGGCACTTTCTTCAGCCAGAAGCCAGACGACCCGATAGTGAGGCAGAGTGCATTCCAATTGACAATATCTGAGAGAGAGATTTCCAGTTGCGGCATTTGCCCTACAACCAAGGGAAACTTCCTGAAAATCTTGGTTAGAACAGGGAAATGGGCAGTATATCTGAATTTAATTCTGGGAGGAACATCCTAGACAAAAAATTCAAAACCTAGTGTATACTTGTTTGTGTGTACACTGCATGAAGTCGATGACGGGGTGACGTGTACTTAGAACCAGTGAGCTGCTAGATCCACATTTCATTCTCTGCCATCGTATGCACCCCACTGCTCTCCTGAACGTCGAACTTGGTAACTGGAGTGAGCCACCTAACAAGGATGCCAGAAAAATGTGTGTGTATTCTTAAGGGACCAAACTGCTGGGGTCATCGGCCCCTAGGCTCACACAGTACTTAATCTAACTTAAACTAACTTACTCTAAGGACAACACACACCCACGCTCGAGGGAGGACTCGAACCTCAGACGGGGGAAGCCACCCGGACCGTGACAAGACGCCCTGGACCGCGCCGCTATCCCGCGGTATCGCGTTGCGCTCTAAACAATTTTCGTAATACGAACTGAAATATCTACCACATTGCATTGGTAGCATAGCTGTAAGTCAGGAAAGGTATATAAAATCAAAATAATGAAACTACTTTTGTGCAAAAAACGATTGCTGGACGGCGGTGCGTCCTCTCCACGATTACTTCCACCATTCCCGCCAGTCTTTGGAAGGAACGGAAGACCATTTCGAACCTTGTGTAATATGTGGGCTCGATGCAGATGCGAGTAAAGGTGCCTAAATGTCAATGGAATATCTTTGCCGACGTGGACGCTAATTGTGCAAATGATCCTTATTATTTCTGAAGTTCTCGTAGAGCCGGCTCCGTACCGAATATCTATAGGACTGTCAGCCGTTATTTACTTATTCTAATGGAAGTCCTTGTAGCTGAATTTTTTATCGTATTTTGGTGTTTGTCTTATATGCAGCGAGATTACCTGTTATAAGTATAAACGAAAAGGGCGATCGGAGGCAATTAAATAAACAGATGACCCTAATAAATATACAGGGTGTCCCAGGAAGCATTGTCAGTACTGAATGATATTACAGGAACGATCGATACTGTGAGATAAATCTCTTTTACTGAAAATTCCTTTCTTTCCATATTTAGAGAGGTGGTAGAATGGACCAAAACAAGACCAAAAATTCCAGTAAACATTGACTCTAAGGCGTGTACCTTTAGAAGCTATGAGAAAGTGTTCACATTCCCTATAGTGAAACACATCGCTTCTGCTCAACAAGTGCACGTAGCTCTTAAGGTATGCATTTTAGAGACCATTTTTACTAGACAACTTTTTATTGGTTTGGTCCATAGTACCGCCTCTCAAAATGCGGAAAGCAAAGAGCTTGCAGTAGAAGAGAATTGTTTCACAGTATAGAAGATGAAGAAGTCCTCATAGTTATTAATGTAGGCACTTTAGAGCATGTCTGTGCCAGACTTTTTTTTCTTCCAATGATCGTTCCAGTCATATACCTGGGTACTGACCACTCCTCCTGGGAGTTTCCTCTATACGACGTATTATGGCTGTAATAGAACCACCCAAGAATCCCAACTACAGATATGCACATTACAACGACTGTTCCAAATGGCAGATTTCAGCATGTGTCCTCATCGATGCCCGTACACGTTCGGAACACCCACGTACGTTCTGAATGCACTGACAAGCATCCACAATGAGTTCTCGTAGTTCACCGATACAATCAACACGGCTGAAATACACCAAAGCTTTTAAATACTCCCCCGCCCCGCCCCCCCCCCCCCCCCAAAAAAAAACCTCATCCATTTCAAATTGGGCGACCTCGGAGGCCATGCTACAAGCGAGCCACGACCGATACACTTTTTCTCGAAACGCTAATTACCAGCACTTGGATACCCACAACGATGATAAAATCAAACGAGAGCAGTTTAATTCTTTGTAATTTAAGCCTCTCTAGCTGTGTTCCGAAATAAACGTAGTCTTAGGCATTAACAATTTTGTAACATTGGCATAGCTGCACTTTTGCATATGTCGTATCAGTCAAACCATGGTTTCCGGACCTGAGACAAGGGATCATTACGACACACAGCTCTTTACTACGCGCGTACGGTAAAGAAACATGAACTTTGGCGCCGTCGTTACCAAAAGGCTCCAAACAGGACCAACATTTTGTTGTTCTTTTCGTGGCTGTCCGAGTAATAGACGGCGGTAGACATTCATCGGAGAATTATGATGTGTATGGGACAGCATATCTGTGAAAATCGGGACGAGAGGTGCTGCTGTTTGATGGAAACGCATGTCCCCAAATCACAAATACCTTAACCCAGAACTTACGTCGACTCACGTGGGAGACACTTGAGCATCCTCCCAACAGTTCTGATCTCTCCCCATGTGGTTATCACGCTTATCTTCACATCGTTAAGAGTAACGGTCCTGTAACAGTCCACTTTCATTCATAGTTGCTAACAACTCTGACGATTTCTCCTTGTTATAAAGACGCTTTTTCTGGTACAAAAACTTCGATATAATCAAATAATTGACGTAATATTCCCTTCACAAGACGAAAATATGAAACTGTATAATCTGTCTCTTTTGTCGATATTAAGAGACTTGGAGTACACACATGGATAGATACACTATGTGATCAAAAGTATCCGGACACCTGGCTGAAAATGACTTACAAGTTCGTGGCGTCCTCTATCGGTAGTGCTGGAATTCAGTATGGTGTTCGCCCACCCTTAGCCTTGACGACAGCTTCCACTCTCGCAGGTATACGTTCAGTCAGGTGCTGGAAAGTTTCTTGGGGAACGGCAGCCCATTCTTCACGGAGTGCTGCACCTTGCAGAGGTATCGATGTCGGTCGGTGAGGCCTGGCACGAAGTCGGCGTTCCAAAACATCCCAAAGGTGTTCTGTAGGGTTCAAGTGAGATCTCTGTGCAGGCCAGTCCGTTACAGGAATCCTGTTGTCGTGTAACCACTCCGCCACAGGCTGTGCATTATGAACAGGTGCTCGATCGTGTTGGAAGATGCAATCGCCATCCCCGAACCGCTCTTCGACCGTAGGAAGCAAGAAGGTGCTTAAAACATCAATGTAGGCATGTTCTGTGATAGTGTCACGCAAAACAACAAGAGGTGCAAGCCCACTCCATGAAAAACACTACCACGCCATAACATCACCGCCTCCGAATTTTACTGTTGGCACTACACACGCTGGCAGATGACATTCACTGGGCATTCGCCATGCCCATACCCTACCATCGGATCGCCACATTGTGTACCGTGAATCGTCACTCCACACAACGTTTTTCCTCTGTTCAATCATCAAATGCTTACGCTCCTTACAACAAGCAAGGGGTCGTTTGGCATTTACCAGCGTGAAGTATGGCTTATGGGCAGCCGCTCGACCATGAAACCCAAGTTTTCTCACCTCTTGGCTCTCATAGTAGTTGCAGTGGATCCTCATGCAGTTTGGAATTCCTGTGTGATGGTCTGGATAGATGTCTGCCTATTACACATTACGACCCTCTTCAACTGCCGGCGGTCTCTATCAGTCAACAGACGAGGTCGGCCTGTACGCTTTTGAGCTATACGTATCCCTTCACGTTTCCACTTCACTATCACATCGGAAACAGTAGACCAAGGGATGTTTAGGAGCGTGGAAATCTCGCATACAGACGTGTGACAGAAGTGACACCCCATCACCTGACCACGTTCGAAGTCCGTGAATCCCGCGGAGCGCCCCATTCTGTTCTCTCGCGATGTCTAATGACTACTGAGGTCGCTGATATTCAGTACCAGGCAGTAGGTGGCAGCACAATGTACCTAATATGAAAGACGCGTGTTTTTAGGGGTGTCCGGATACTTTTGATCACATAGTGTAGCGTGGGGGTTGCTCGCTAACTCATTCAGACGTCTCTTCCGCCTACGCCTACCCTAGTTTTCAAGGAAAACAAAACACTTTGTATTGTCCGTACGGGTACAGCACAAAAATAGAAGTTCTGACTCTCGCACTGCGTGACATGTAGAATGTACTGGAGATCTGCTGGAAACTAAGTATGAATTAGGCAAGGAGAAAGTCACTGTTAGAAGAGGGGATATCCGGTTCTCCCTTTTTGTCACACTTGAAGTGGCATATATTGCTTCGACAGTCATACAGGAACAATTCTACAGCTTCTCCTTACTCAGCTGCCTCTTGCAAAAGAGATAGATCTGTCGTACATAACACCAGCACGATTTGCGTCGACTTTAAGAATTTAAGTTTTTACAAACTGCCCCCAGAAACCAGAAAAATTTGTCGACCAAAATCTCGGCGATGTTTCTTCCCGTACCAATCCTCAAACGAAATATATGAGCTAATCTCGCGTAGTTTCGCAACGAGTAAGGAAACAGGCGATTGCGCGACCTGCAGTAGCTTAATGTGTTTCCTCGCAGTTGTCACTGACTTAGATAACGGCACAGCCTGAATAACAAGCAGTCGCATGCCCTTCTGAGTATCTTCTGTAAGACAGGTTGCTGCCTGCAGAAGAAGAAAACATGTGCACAGGATTGGACGGTCTGCACTGCATGGGGGACTGATGACCTTAGCTGTTTAGTCCCCCTTAAACATCCCAACAACCACCACCATCTGCACTGCACCACACACAAGCATTTCTGGTTTTGACAAATTAGTACTGAAATTCTGTAGACTTCAAAATTTCCAACTGACTGTAGAACCTTCGTCGGACAACGACGTAATTGGCAACGAGGAAATAAAATTTATGTAGTGACGAGGACAGGAAACAATAAGAACAACTCTGTACGAAAGATACATAAGTGACTTTATTCACATCCTGTCTATATTTCTAGACTGAGCGACAAACAAACAACATTTGTTACTGCAGCACACTGTGGGATCCTCAACAGACAGAGAACATTGAAAAAATTCAAAAACGGGCAATTCGTTTTGTATTATGACGATATAAGGGAGAGAATGTCATACTCTGGTGTAAAAAAATGGCAACACCAAGAAGGTGTTATGCGACGTAAACGAAAGTTGGTAAGCGTGTTTCTACACCTGGAAGATAATGTTTATTCAAATTTCTCGCCAGCCATATAACAATGATGCTAGTAGTGCCACTATGAAGATGCAAATAAGGTTTGCCTTAAACACAGTCTCTGTAACGATCGTGAGCGTTAGTTGCCTTTAAGATAGGACGTGATGAGTTGATATTGCTCACAAAATCTCTTCAAGGCGAAGAAGAAACCATTATCATCACCTCACTGAGTTTGAACGAAGTTGCGTGATAGGGCTATGAGAAGCCAGTTGTTCCTTCTGCAGTATTGCAGAAATACTTGGCAGGCGTGTAGCAGCTATACATTACTGCTGGCGGCGGTGGTCTCTAGAAAGCATGGTCGCAAGAAGACCAGGCTCTGGTCTGCCACGTTGCAGTGCTGAGAGGGAAGACCATCGTGTTCGGCGTATAGCCCTTGTGCATCGTACTGCATCTGCAGCACTATTTTGAGCAACACTTGGCATCACAGTGGCACTACGAACTGTTGCAAATCGATCATTTCAAGGACAGCCACGATCCAGATGTCCTGTAGCCTGCATTCTGCTGACCGCAACAAAGAACTGCCGTTTGTGAGTTCAGTGATGTCAAGCAAGAGCTCATTGGAGGGCAGAGGTCTGTTGTGTTTTCTGATGAAATCTGGTACTGCCTCGGGACCACTGATGGCCGTGTGTTGGCCAGAAGGAGGGCAGTTGAAGGCCTGCAACCAGCCTGTCTGCGTGCTGGACGCACTCCATCTACACGTGGAGCTATGGTCTAGGGGGCGGTTTCGTGTGACAGCAGGAGCACTCTCGGTGCTACCCCACGCACCCTGACTGCAAAAAGTGTACGTCAATCTCGTGATTCGACCTTTTGCGCTGCGGTTCATGAACAGCATTCCAGGGGATGTTTTCCAACGCGATAACGCTCGCCCATACACCGCTGTTGCAGCCCAACATGTTCTATAGAGTGTCGACATGTTGCCTTGGCCTGCTCGACCACCAGATCTGTCTCCAATCGAGCACATATGGGACATCATCGGACGCAAACTCCAGCGTCATCCACAAACAGAATTAACCGTCCCTGTATTGACCGACCAAGTCCAAGGCGCATGGCACTCCATCCCTCAAACTGAGATACGACACCTCTAAAACACAATGCAAGCATTCCCAGCTATCTAACGGCTATTACTGTTTGCAGTTGTTTACACCAACAGTGTAATCGAACAGTAACGGATCTGTTACACTAATTTATGTTCGGGTTTAACTGCCAGTAGCCGGCCGTTGTGGCCGAGAGGTTCTAGGCGCTTCAGTCTGGAACCGCGCGACCGCTACGGTAGCAGGTTCAATCCTGCCTCGGACATGGATGTGTATGATGTCCTTAGGTTAGTTACGTTTAAGTAGTTCTACGTACTAGGGGACTGATGACCTCAGATGTTAAGTCCCATAGTGCTCAGACCCATTCGAACCATTTTTTTTGAACTGCCAGTACCTGCACCAATCATTATCTCCTGTAGGCCTTACTACATTTCTCTATACCCTTCTGGTGTTGCAGGTGGGCAACAGGATGGTCTGCAAACTGCCCCAAAGTTATCCACTATATTATCTCTACATATAATTATCGGTAACGGCCCCACAACACTTCCTTGGGATACTTCCAAAATTACCTTTCCGTTTGTCAATTTTATTCCGTTAAGAACAACGCGTGGAGTTTGTCCACTAGGAAGACCTGAACTCGGTCCCATATTTGGTAAGTTCGTATATTGTTTACTAAATGATAGTGAGGAACTGTATCGAAGATCTTCCGGAAGTGGTGGGCGCGGCATCAACAAAATGGTTCAAATGGCTCTAAGCACTATGGGACTTAACATCTGAGGTCATCAGTCCCCTACACTTACAACTACTTAAACCTAACTAACATAAGGACGTCACACACATCCAAGCCCGAGGCAGGATTCGAACCTGCCACCGCAACAGCAGCGCGGTTCCGGACTGAAGCGCCTAGAACCGCTCAGTAATAGCGGCCGGCCGCAGCATCAGCCTGGGTGCATTGGTCCTTGGCAGGAGTGGCCGACAGTTTTGGCTCGGGAGCCACTTCGTGGAAGCAGAGCTTAGAGGAGGGCCGCACCTTTTAAAGTGATTGTTTGCATTAGTTAACTACGCATTTTAGAAAAGGTATAAATTGTTACATAAAAATCTGTATTGGCAGACCGTACAGAAACCATTAGCGGACTGTATGGAGACCGTTGCCGCTATTTGCCCTCACCTGGGCTTTATGGACCAACAGAGCAAGCTGTGTTTTCCAAGATCCACGGAATCCATGCTGATTTTTACAGAAGAGATTTTCATTCTCCAAAAACGTTATAAAGCGTCAGTATAAAACATGTTCCATAATTCTACAACAGGTTTATGTCAGCGATATAGGCCAATAATTATCTGCATCTCTCTTACAACCCTTTTTCAAAACGGAAATGACCGGCAGTTTTATCCAATTGTCAAACAGCTTTCGTTGCTGCACCGACCTACGAGAAACCGCTTCCAGAAGAAGAGCAAGTTCTTTTGCATAATCTGTAGAATCTCGAAGGTATCTCATGCGGCCCTGATGTCTTTTCGTTGATCAGTGATTTGATTTGCTTTAGTGTGATCATTTATCTCAATATTAGCCATTATGGCATTCGTGCGATTATGGAAAGGAGAAAACGTTGGACATTCCGCGGTTAAACAATATCAGAACACGGAATTCGCTATTCCGAGGTTCTCTTTGTTAACTTCCTCCGTCACTAAACGATAATATGGCCGTGATGGCGTATGCCCAATGTGATTGTGATTCTGGACAAAGGCATCAACCTATTCCACTGCACAGCACTTTCTACTTATATGGATTTGGTCAGTACCACACAGTAAATCTAATTGAAGTAATACAGAAATTAATTGATACAGTCGCCAGCCCAAGTAGCCACTGTCTGTTCAATATATAACCTATACCAAGAGTGGTGGCGCAGTGGTTAGCACACCGAGCGTATTCGGGAGGACGACGTTTCAAACCCGCTTCCGGCCATCCTGATTAAGGTTTTTCGTGATTTCGCTAAATCGCGTCACGCAAGTAACGGAATGGTTCTTTTGAAATGGCACGACCGACGTCCTTCCCCATCCTGCTCTAATCCGATGAGACCGATGACCCTCCCGCAAATCAACCAACCAATATAAACGCATCAAATAAAGTTTTGCATCACCCCGGTTCCAAGAACTCCTGAAGATAGACGTTGACTGTGGATATTGTATCACAGACACAGTCCCTTTGACTGTTCAGAGATGTCACTAAACCCGCCCAAAGATGTAAACAACCGTGCATGAGCAGCGCCTATTAGACGGAAGGAGTGCGACAGCCAATCAGTTCCAGTCATTCCACCAGGAAGGAGGTACACGGCTCGTGTTGTCTGTAGTTCAACCATGCCTAGACAGTCAATACCGCGGTGCGATCGCATCCACATTGTTACTTTGTGCCAGGAAGGACTCTCGACAAGGAAAGTGCCCAGGCGTCTCGGAGTGAACCAAACCGATGTTGTTCAGACGTGGAAGAGATACAGAGAGACAGGAACTGTCGATGATCTACATCTATACAAGCCACCTGACGGTGTGTGGCGGAGGGATGATATGCCACGCCCAGTCTGCCCAAGGACTACTACTGCAGTGGATGACCGCAACTTACGGATTATGGCTCGGAGGAACCCTGACAGCAAAGCCACCCTGTCGAATAACGCTTTTCGTACAGCCATGGGACGTCGTGTTATGACTCAAACTGTGCACAACACTGCCGACGTCCATGGCGAAGTTCATCTTTGCAACCACGACACCATGCAGCAGGGTACAGATGGGCCCGACAACATGCCGAATGGACCGCTCAGAATTGGCAGCACGTTCTCTTCACCGATGAGTGTCGCATATGCCTTCAACCAGACGGTCATCGGAGACGTGTTTTAGAGGCAACCTGGTCAGGCTGAACGCCTTAGACACACTGTTCAGCGCATGTAGTAAAATGGACGTTCCCTTCTGTTTTGGGGTGGCATTTTGTGGGGCCGACGTACGCCGCTGGTGGTCATGGAAGGCGCCGTAACGACTATACGATACGTGAATGTCATCTTCCGACCGATAGTGCAACCATATCGGCTGCATATAGGGGAGGCATTTGTCTTCATGGATGACAATTAGCGCCAACATCGTCACATCTTGTAAATGACTTCCTTCAGGATAACGACAAATGGTTCAAATGGCTCTGAGCACTATGGGACTTAACATCTGAGGTCATCAGTCCCTTACACTTAGATACACTTAGAACTACTTCAACCCAATGAATCTAAGGACATCACACACATCCATGCCCGAGGCAGGATTCGAACCTGCTACCGTAGCAGCAGCGTGGTTCCGGACTGAAGCACCTAGAATCGCACGGCCACAGCAGCTGGCGGATAACATATCTCGACTAGAGTGGCCAGCATGTTCTCCAGACATGAACCCTATCGACCATGCCTGGGCTGAACTGAAAAGGGCTGTTTATGGACGACGTGACCCACTAACCACTCTGAGGGATCTACGCCGAATCGCTGTTGAGGAGTGGGACAATCTGGACCAACAGTGCCTTGATGAATTTGCGGATAGTATGTCACGACGAATACAGGCATGCATCAGTGCAGGAGGACGTGCTACTGGGTATTAGAGGTAACGGAGTGTACAGCCATCTGGACCACCACCTTTGAACGTCTCGCTGTATGGTGGTACAACATGCAAGGTGTGGTTTTCATAAGCAATAAAAACGGCGGAAATGATGTTTATGTTGATCTCTATTCCAATTTTCTGTACAGGTTCCGGAACTCTCGGAACCGAGGTGATGCAATTTTTTTTTTTTTTTTTTTTTTTCCGGACAGCAATGAAACGTAACTGTTAGACTGTACGTGTGGAAGCCAGAGGTCGACATACGTTTCTGACAACACAACAAGTTACGAAATAATAATGAACAAAGAAAGCAATTGTCTTATACTCTCAATGCTCAGATATGTTAATTTGGAAAAGATATTTAAACTCATTACTGTAAACGGCTGATCAGAGGCAGCTCTTTTGTTACGACAATGATTTATGCAGCCTCAGATCAAGGTTTACTTACATTCACTAGATTTCTGGATAATGCAGGCCACGTACTTTCAATGGATTATAATTACTATGAAAATTTACTGGCTTGAATAAGCAAGTGTTGCCTTTCTTTGGCGAAGCCGACGTACGAACCTAGCCGCCACATAACAAGATCAATAAAACACACACAGGGAAGGAATTTATAAAAACCTTAAGAATTCTTTTCTTAGATTTGAGATTGCCGAACTTACTTAAAGTTCCTTTAGTTTATTTTGTCTTCATTTAATTAAAAAGTATAAGCTTGCCTCTGAATGTAATTGAGCAACACAGTTAACTTATTGAGACGTTTTTATTACTGTAATTATTTTCAGTTATCTTTCGAGCAAGCAAACAACAATGGCAATGATAATCCTTTATTAATATTCTTTTAGCTTTAAACTACGGCTCTCGCATGTTCAATAACTGGAAAGGAACTGAGTCCTAAGTTGGTGACATTGAGTGATGATAATGACAAGATCAGGTACCCACAGTTTTTACATTTTATTTATTAATCAGTTAAAGTCACTCAACTTATGTCACCGGGTAATGCCTCACAAAGTTTAAAACGTGAACGAAACTGAAACGATCTCACATTTCGTTTCAGACGTTAAGCCGTCGTCTTCGGCGTCGTCGACAATGCCCCTGTTGCTCGACGTAATAATGCTGGCACACCATCAGCAATGACTAATTACAGGACAGGCTCTTGACGTTATTGGAGCCTCTTACATCTGCCCATATGTGTCATGTCCGCCCCGGTAGCTGAGTGGTCAGCGTGACAGACTGTCAATTCTAAGGGCCCGGGTTCGATTCCCGGCTGGGTTGGAAATTTTCTCCGCTCAGGGACTGGGTGTTGTGTTGTCCTAATCATCATCATCATTTCATCCCCATCGACGCGCAGGTCGCCGAAGTGGCGTCAAATCAAAAGACCTGCACCAGGCGAAAGGTCTACCCGACGGGAGGCCCTAGCCACACGACATTTCCATTTTTATATGTGTCATACTCTTGGTGCATCGCTAATAACAATTCCGGCTCACATAGGCCCAGCTTTCTACAGTACACGCCACTTGCGTGTGTTCACTCTCACGTCTCACAACCAAGTATTAAAATAGGTGTTCCGCGCGCTCTGCTCTGACGTCACACACGCGTCCATAGACAGCGCCCACGCACAAGTTCTTGCTCTCTACCAAAGATATTGTTCTTCCTAACTTTCCCTAACGGCATTAACCCAGAATAATTACTTCGTAATACAGAATAATTAATGCAAGATACAATACATATTACATTTCTAATTAACATCTAGCATCTAAAGATTTAGAGAATAAACCAAGTACATCAAAGTTATAATAAAAGTAACTGGCAAAAAAAAAGTTTGGTATTACATCCATATTACAGCGTCTAACGCTTACTGACTTTACATACGACCAATGCATCGAATTTTTTGTCAGTGCTGATGGCAAAATTCACTGAATTCTCTGAACTCTTCTCTCATCGCATCCCTTCGGTTCATTTTTGCTACGATCATCTTCTGTTTGACAACCATACTTTGACTTCGCTTAAATTTGTAATAAAGTACTGTTTTCTTTTGTAACAACTTTCTAATATGCCTACTGAATGTTAGAGCAAACTTTTTGATTCAATGAAACATTTTTTCAGGCCACAAAAAAATGGCTCTGAGCACTATGCGACTTAACTTCTGAGGTCATCAATCGCCTAGAACTTAGAACTAATTAAACCTAACTAACCGAAGGACATCACACGCACCCATGCCCGAGGCAGACTGTAGCGCCTAGAACCGCATGGCCACTCCGGCCGGCTTTTTCAGGCCGCAGTTAGTAAACACTATAATACTATAACGTTTGCAGAACAGCAAAATTGGTTTGCATTCGTTATGTAAGTAGAATTGACACTTGCTCAAGGAAGACGAGTCTTGGTTACTGGTTCTAACCACTGAGTGAAAGATTCGTAAAGTGCTTACTCTCCAAACTAGTTGATGTGAAGAAATAACACCTCACTTAAGGTGGCCACTCAATATCAGGAAAATCACCGCAATTCCCGACACACTTTGACGGGTTTACCGAGAAGTCTGACACACATTGCGTCAACCGAGCGTCAGGTTATCAGAGGCCACGCCCACGCAGCCTTCCGGACGAAACTGGAAACCAGGAAGCGGTTAGTGGGCTGCAGCTGGGTACAGTATCGCGGCAGACGCGCAGTAACAGGTCGCGGACACACCCACGTCTCGGCAGGGGAGTTCCCAGGCCGGCCCGATATGGGCCAGAACCGGTTACGGCGGGTGGATCGCAATTACGCGCCCCCACTCTGCTCATCAATCACTGCCGTAATGAGGGCGGTCGGAAAGCAAAGCCGCTGCTCCAATACGGCAATGTTAGCAATGCGAGCCGGATGTCCACGCAACACGTACTAAACTTGAACGAGTTCTTTACATACATGAAATGTATTCGCAGTTGCGATTACGGACAGCCATCAGCTGTATAATGAAATGACGACAATGAAAATTCGTGCCGGATCGGGACTCGAACCCAGATTTCACGATTACCGCGAGTGGTCGTCTTACCATTAGTTTACCCCAGCACGCCCCACGGCCAGGCCCAAACTTCCATATGTCGTCAACCATGTGTCTACAACCAGTAATCGTGCATTCATTATGTATATTCCCGAACAGGGAACACATTTTAATTGCATCGTACGTATGCACAACATAGGCACCGTATAATCGTAATTCTCCACCGACACCGGACAAGCGACTTACAATTAAAATGTCTACTCTGTACGGGAATACACGTAAAAAATGTACGAGCGCAGGTTGCAGACACACAGTTGACGTCAAATGGAAGATGGGCGTAGCCTAATGGTCGATTCCCGGGCGATGCATTTTTTTTTAATTTAATGCTCCGTTTCCGTAAACAAGAGGTAGAAAAAATGTAGTAATCATTTTTGCCACGAAACAAACAAAACCTCTCTTTTTTTCAAATTGCTCTTGGACTTAAAAAGAGTTTACTTCAACTTTTTGGCCAAATTATTTCTTTTGAGGAAAAAAGTGGCATTAAAAAAGTGGTTACAAAAATGAAGATAAAAATAAAAAACCAAAAAAAGAAAGAAAAGAAAAAATGGTAAGGTGACAGCTCGCGGGAAATCCGGGTTCGAGTCCCGGTGCGGCACGAATTTTCACTGCCGTCGTCCAATTACACAGCTGATGGATGTCCATACTCGCAGATGCGAATGCGTTTATTGTATTTAATCACGGTTGTAATCGCAGCAGTGCCGAAGGAACATGGCATCGTATTTCAGAATAACGCAGGCACTGTAATGTCGTAGTTCTTTGCGTGGTTTCACTGCTGGCTAAGCTACGAAAGAGTATAGTAAAAAGGATTACATGAGGAAATTCGGCAAAAGGGTGGGCAGTAGTAAACCACCACTTTTCTGTCAACTTGCGACACTGAGATCTGAATGGATCAATTTGGCGTCTTCTTCGCCTGCAGAAAGAAAGAATTCTTATTTGTCTACAGTAGTCGTCATATACGGAAAGAAGATTTGTACACTAACTAGGGTCACGTTTTCTCAGGACGCTTAGGCTCGTACAGAGGCCAGACAATAATGTGGAGATACAAAAAGACACAACACAGCGCATTGTCGTACGACGTAGGAAGACAGTTGGCACTCAGAATAGATCCCTGTCGTCTTGAAATGGATAGATACAGGTCCTGTATAATTTTGAAGAGAATCTTATACCATCCTTCCTGCAAAATAGTAGCAAGTACCGGTAATGATGGTAGAGATGGCTAGTGATCATGCGCCCTTCTACCCAGAGTAGACAACAATGGTTTAATAACGTCGAGATCTGGTGGTTCTGGTGGCCAGGGGAAAAGCGACATTCACTCTCGTACTAAAAAAACCAACCCTGGACAATGTGAACAGGGGCCCTGTCCCGTAGGAACGCAACATCACCACTGGGGAAGAAACATTGCACCACGAGGTGGACCTGACCAGCCAGAAGGGTCAAAATGGTTCAAATGGATCTAAGCACTATGGGACTTAACATCTGAGGTCATTAGTCCCCTAGACTTAGAACTACTTGAACCGAACTAACCTAAGGACATCACACACATCCACGCCCCAGGCAGGATTCGAACCTGCGACCGCAGCAAAAGCGATTCCGGACTGAAGCGCCTAGAACCGCTCGGTCACAGAGGCCAGCCCAGAATGGTCACATAATGCTTTTCAGTAATGCAACCTTGCAGAGTAACTACGGCGCTCATGGAAAACCATGTTACGGATGACCAAATTATCACCGGTCCGCCGCCATATGTCGTTCTTGTGACATAAACTCGGCCAGAAGCAGGAAACAGGGGTGAAACAAGACTCATCCGACCAAATGACTTACTTTCCTTCTTTGCTCCATACTCCACGTTTCTTGTTCCGGGCATGGTCCTGGAATTCCAGTTGGCCCTGCAATTCCCTGTTTGTGGAGCCCCCTTCGTATTGATTTGGTGCTTACAGAGTTCGAGAATGCGATGTTCAGTTCTACTGTGGCTTTTACAGCTGCCTTTCTCTATTTTTTGTTGCATTTCTCTTCAGTTACAGTCTGGCTCGATCAACCAACACAAACTTTCGTCTGCGTTGCGACTTAACGTTTTCTCCACAATACCTTTGATATGGTGCCTCTTGAGGCACCAGATACTTCGGCCTCCATCATACGATCACGAACAATTAGCTCACGTTCAAAATCATGTAAAATAATTCAGTCATAACAGTACGGAACACTGTTCTGACCTTGACTGACGCGTCGTACTGAGAAAATTGGACAAGTGCCGTTCGTTGTCAAATGCAACAGCACAGCCAGCAGGCTTGGCTCAAATCTGCATTTATGTTCACGCACGCACTTCGCGAGGTATTTTCACATTTTTTTTTCAACCCCTGAATGTCTTCATTCTACAGAAAAATATGGTTTGTCTGGCAGTTTCGTTTGAATTGCAGAATCGCTGTGACTTACCGCCCCTTCATCAGACAGATGTGTACGTGGATGAATCTTTCTACTGCGCAGTTCTGATATAATCCACAAAGTGAAGCATTCCATGGTGCAACAGTTCTTAGTCTGGTGACAGCTATTGTAAATATACTGTCACAACAGTCTGCCAGTATCTTAAAAAAGGAGAGAAGCGGCAGTGGTATTCTACATGTTTTGTCGGCCATTGAGATATGCTGCAACAAGTCAGTAATTCGCTGCTGGTTCGAATACTGATGCGACAAGCATTGTTAACCCACAACGAAAACTCAGCATCATTCACGATACCACCAGTGTGGTACACTGCCAAAGACTTAATCTTGACGTAAACGTAACGCTGAGAATGTCTTGGAGTGACCAAGAACTTCTTCCAGAAATATCGTCGTATTATGCTTCACTGCATCACACCAATATACCGACATTAGTTTCTGTTGAAAGAAAAGTAAAGAAAGTAATGGTTCAAATGGCTCTGAGCACTATGGGACTTAATATCTGAAGTCATCAGTCCCCTAGAACTTAGAACCACTTAAACCCAACTAACCTAAGGACATCACACACATCCATGCCCAAGGCAGGATTCGAACCTGCGACCGTAGCGTGTCGCGCGGTTCCAGACTGAAGCGCCTAGAACCGCTCGGCCACACCGGCCGGCCGCTGCTCATGCCAGGACAAAATTTCTTGAGAGAAATTGAGAAGCTGAAAGACTTTTAAATGAAGGAGAGTAGAGGGTGAATACCCCATGATTGTATTCTGAATTTGTTTCAAACTGGAGTCGCTAAATGCAAGGTAATTCTAGACCCTTCAGAAATACTTCCTGAAGGACGATATTCAATAAGCTCCTGTGGAAAACTGTATATTTCCCAGCATCTGCTGATGTTTTCAAAGATGAGGGAAACCTGCACAAAGTAGGACATGCTGATAGCAAATGACGAGGTTACTGGAAGCGACAAATGATCGCTGCACGTTGCGTAACCCAGACACGTAAAGTAAATATTAATTCTAGAAGTAGATAGTTCTCGGAATAGATATAACTACGTAGGCTTCCGCGGCCCATGTCATGATGATTGAAATTCTTCTGGGTAGTGTACCGCGTCATCGTATAAAATATTTTAATTATAAACTTAAAACCAACATTTCGACCATATTACAACGGCCTTGCTCGGGGCAATACATTGGTTTTAAGTTAAAACTAACATATTTTATACAATGACGTAGGACAACACGCAGAAGAATTTTAATCTTCTCGGAATAGATGTCTGGCTGCCGATAGGAATTACGTCTTACGAGGGGACCTTCTGGAAGGTGCATCGAGTTATGAGCTCCCACTTCGCCTGCTAATAGTGTGGGTAGGCACCTATCACACCTTAAAATTTCAGGTGCCAATGTGGCCTCGTTTTTGAAATATTGCCTGTTAAAGTTTGGGCAGCTCTTTGTATACAGAAAAAATTTCTCTATTGTGGCAAGTGAGCGAGTAGCCGAATGACAGTGACCAACTTTACTATCTGGTTTAGGCCTTGATTTCTCCTAAAATGTCAAGGAACCTGTAATTAATTTTAGTTTGTTTTATTCATTTTAAATGTTAGTTGAAAATTATGTACTACTGTGGAATGTTATGACCAATAAAATTTTTAAAAAAGTTGACAAGCGAGCTAGACTCCCGTCCAGGCGACCCTGGTTCGAGTCCCGTCCATGGTACTTTTGTTTCCTTCTTTTTCAAATGCCTGTTTTAATTTATAATTAATCATGAACATTCCGCAAGGAATTGATTAAAAAGAATTACAAGCCTCTATAAATCGAAATTACAAACTGAATGTTACATTTCAATTTTTTGCGTTTTTTATTTTAACAGGAAATTAACCGTAATGTAATTACTTGAAATATTTTATTATTGTTCAATTTGTTTTCGTTGTATTTTTAATATTGTTCCGTTGAGGTAGGGAATATTAAAAAAAACCAACGAATGAGATATTAAAATATGTTTCATTTAATAGAAAGTTAATCGATATTTCCTATGTTTTGAAGAGTACATTCCAACGGATGATACTTTTTATAAAAACAATCAAAACATTTGTACTTTCGACACCACGAACATTGTACGAATGCACATTCATTTTCGTCGCAATCGCATCTGTATTTTCTCAAGTCCGCAGGAAAAACCACTGCACTGACGTTATGGAATACTACTTTTTGTTATGATTAATTATAAATTAAAAAAGGCATTTGAAAAAAAGGAAACAAAAGTACCATAGACGGCTCTAGAACCAGGGTCGCCTGGACGGGAGTCTAGCTCGCTTGTCACTTTTTTTTAACTTAATTGGTCATTACATTCCACAGTAGTACATAATTTTCAACTAACATTTAAAAGTAATAAAACAAACTAAAATTAATTACAGGTTCCTTGACATTTTAGAAGAAATCAAGGCCTAAACCAGACAGTAAAGTTCGTCACTGTCACTAGACTACTCGCTCACTTGCCACAATAGAGAAATTTTTTCTGTATACAAAGAGCTGCCCAAACTTTAACAGGCAATATTTCGAAAACCGTGGCCGCATTGGCACCTACAATTTTAGGGTGTGATAGGTGCCTACCCACACTACTAGCAGGCGAAGTGGGAGCTCATAACTCGATGCACCTCCCAGAAGGTCCCCTCGTTAATCGGTTTGGTACCAATTAAACAAAAGACGTCGATGTAGCAGAGAGCACAGAGCGGCTGCCATCGTAGATCTCTTGAACAAGAAACCATGCCTAGTTCTTGGAAAAAAGCGCTGGTTACGCCCGTCTATGAGAAGAGTAGTAGAAGTGACCCACAACTACCGTCCAGTATCCTTGACATCGATTTGTTGTAGAATTTTAGAACGTATTCTGAGCTCAAACGCAATGAGGTATCTTGAACAGAATGACCTCCTCCATGCCAACCAGCGTGCATTCCGAAAAAAATCGATCATGTGAAACCAAATTCGCACTTTTCTCGCGTGACAGACTAAAAGTTTTGGATCAAGGCAGTCAGGTAGATGCAGTATTTCTTGATTTCCGTAAAGCATCTGACCGAGTACCACATCTACGCTTATCGTCAGAACATTGATCATATGGGGAATCAATTGAAATTTGTGACTAGATTGAGGACTTTTTGGTGAGTACATAGCATGTTATCTTGGATGGAGAGACATCGTTAGATGTAGAAGTAACTTCGGGTGTGCCCCAGGGAAGTGTGTTGGAATCCTTGCTGTTCATGTTGTATATTAATGGCCTTGCAGACAGTATTAATCCAGTTGTCTACAATGAAGTACTATCTGAAAGAAGCTGCATAAATATTCAGTCAGATCTTGATACGATTTAAAAGTGGTGCAAAGTTTGGCAGTTTGCCTTAAATGTTCAGACGTGTAAAATAGTGCACTTCAGAAAACGAAAAACATAGTATCCTGTCGCTATAATATCAATGAGCCACCGTTGGAATCGGTCAACTCAACAAATACGTGGATGTAACACTTTCTAGGGATATGAAATGGAATGATGACACCCCAGTCGTGAGTAAAGCAGGTGGTAGACTTCTGTTTATTGGAACAATGGGAAATGCAATCAGTCTACAATGAAGACTGTTTACAAATCACTCGTGCGGCCGGTTCTATTATATTGCTCAAGTATGTGGGATCCGTACCAGATAGAACCAACAGGGGATATTGAACTTATACAGAGAAGGGCAGCACGAATAGTTACAGGTTTGTTTAATCTGTGGAAGAGTGTCACGGCGATACTGACGGAACTGAACTGAAGACTCTTCAACACACACGTAAACTATCGCGAAAAAGTCTGCTAACAAAATTTCAAGACCCGACTTTAAATAGTGACTCTAGGAATATTCTACAATCTCCTTCGTGTCGCTCACATAAGGATTGTGAGAATAAAATTAGAATAATTACTGCCCGCACAGAGGCATTCAAACAATCATTCTTCCCGCGCTCCATACGTCAATGAAAAAGGAAGAAACCCAAATAACTGGCACAATGGGACGCACGCCTTGTCGTGCACCTCACGGTGTTTTACAGAGTATAGGTGTGGAAGGGCGGAGGATGGAAGACAATGCCGAACGTCCTGTAAACGTAAAAGTCATTAAAGAGAATGCTCGATTTCAGATTGGACTGGACAATAACGGAGACGGAAAATTTCCGCTGTATTTTCAAAGAAATCATTTCGGCATTCGCCTAAGCAATTTTGAGCAATGACGAAAATGTAATTCTGGTTGGCCAGACGAGAATTTCAACGCCGCTACTCTTGAACACGAATCGAGTGTACGGATCTTGCTCAATTCCAAAAGTGGAGTGTCAGGAACCTCAGGTTAGACAAGATATGCGAGCTGTCGCTGGACAGCGTACGAGCGACATCATTCTTCGTCACATAGCATCAACGAAAACTGCGTGACGGGACCTGTGTACGTGAATCGTTCATGGACCGGCTGCTATTGCCAGATCTCTTGCAGACCCGATTAGTGGAAAAAGCAGAGCACTGAATCTCAGTTATTGACAACTGGAAACAAGAAACATCCTCCAATGAGCCCATTTTACACTGTTCTGTCACAGAAAACGCTTTTACATATGCAGAACACCAGCGGAAGCGCACAGTCCACATTGTCTTCTTCCAACTGTGAGGTCTGGAACTTCCGCTTAATTTTCATCGTGGCTTATGGCCGCAGTGAAAAAAAAGTTGGAAAATACTATGGACCGCGTTTTAGTTGACCAGGTTCATCCAGCAGCATCAAACGCGGGATTGGAATTTAATATGAGTTTTCGAAGCACAGTCGAAGCACATTGCATGCCACGACCGCTCTTTTCCTTGACAGATGAAAACACCTAGAGAAAATCCCCTTCCATTATTGCGCATCGAAAGCATCGAAGCAGCGTATGTTATCTGAGCCTCTCTTAGAAGTAGGAACTGAAAGGTTACAAAACGATTGTTCGTCACGGCTGTTTGGTCAATTCTACGAAATTTACGGGCTGGACACATTTGCAATCTGGTCTTTCAATCAAGAGATCTCCGCCCGATAGGCTAAGATTATAGTTCCCCATCTATATACACTCCTGGAAATGGAAAAAAGAACACATTGACACCGGTGTGTCAGACCCACAATACTTGCTCCGGACACTGCGAGAGGGCTGTACAAGCAATGATCACACGCACGGCACAGCGGACACACCAGGAACCGCGGTGTTGGCCGTCGAATGGCGCTAGCTGCGCAGCATTTGTGCACCGCCGCCGTCAGTGTCAGCCAGTTTGCCGTGGCATACGGAGCTCCATCGCAGTCTTTAACACTGGTAGCATGCCGCGACAGCGTGGACGTGAACCGTATGTGCAGTTGACGGACTTTGAGCGAGGGCGTATAGTGGGCATGCGGGAGGCCGGGTGGACGTACCGCCGAATTGCTCAACACGTGGGGCGTGAGGTCTCCACAGTACATCGATGTTGTCGCCAGTGGTCGGCGGAAGGTGCACGTGCCCGTCGACCTGGGACCGGACCGCAGCGACGCACGGATGCACGCCAAGACCGTAGGATCCTACGCAGTGCCGTAGGGGACCGCAAAACCACTTCCCAGCAAATTAGGGACACTGTTGCTCCTGGGGTATCGGCGAGGACCATTCGCAAGCGTCTCCATGAAGCTGGGCTACGGTCCCGCACACCGTTAGGCCGTCTTCCGCTCACGCCCCAACATCGTGCAGCCCACCTCCAGTGGTGTCGCGACAGGCGTGAATGGAGGGACGAATGGAGACGTGTCGTCTTCAGCGATGAGAGTCGCTTCTGCCTTGGTGCCAATGATGGTCGTATGCGTGTTTGGCGCCGTGCAGGTGAGCGCCACAATCAGGACTGCATACGACCGAGGCACACAGGGTAACACCCGGCATCATGGTGTGGGGAGCGATCTCCTACACTGGCCGTACACCACTGGTGATCGTCGAGGGGACACTGAATAGTGCACGGTACATCCAAACCGTCATCGAACCCATCGTTCTACCATTCCTAGACCGGCAAGGGAACTTGCTGTTCCAACAGGACAATGCACGTCCGCATGTATCCCGTGCCACCCAACGTGCTCTAGAAGGTGTAAGTCAACTACCCTGGCCAGCAAGATCTCCGGATCTGTCCCCCATTGAGCATGTTTGGGACCGGATGAAGCGTCGTCTCACGCAGTCTGCACGTCCAGCACGAACGCTGGTCCAACTGAGGCGCCAGGTGGAAATGGCATGGCAAGCCGTTCCACAGGACTACATCCAGCATCTCTACGATCGTCTCCATGGGAGAATAGCAGCCTGCATTGCTGCGAAAGGTGGATATACACTGTACTAGTGCCGACATTGTGCATGCTCTGTTGCCTGTGTCTATGTGCCTGTGGTTCTGTCAGTGTGATCATGTGATGTATCTGACCCCAGGAATGTGTCAATAAAGTTTCCCCTTCCTGGGACAATGAATTCACGGTGTTCTTATTTCAATTTCCAGGAGTGTATGTGAGCACTTCACCTTCACGTAGAACCGGATAATAATTTTCAGGAGCAGATGGATCTCAGAAAAGCAACTATATAAACAAGAACGTTAGAAAGGAGAAACTCTCCACGGAGACATTACGTAAAATGGGTTTCAGCTTTCAACACTAAACGCCCCCGTATTTTTCAGTGTGAGAGGTCTTAGAATTAGGAAGGGTATTACAGACAAAGCGCTAAGAAATATCGAGGATATTGTTAAGGCTCTGGTAGGTGCCCTGATCAGCCTCGCTACTCCTTTAAAGACAACGAAAGATCTAAATGAGGATAATCCGACTTTTACGCGTTATTCTCTCACCACCGAATTGCACCCATTTGTTTTACGTAGTTTCGGTACTGTATACAGCTGTACGCCTTTGTTTGTTGCAAAGCGCAACGTAATCATGTATTTTCTTTCGATAATTTCATTAATGACGGTAATGGATGATTTTGGTTGGTGATTGTTTTGGCCCTTATCCTTGGCATTGCTGCCACTTAAATGTTCCTTATCATTTTTCATTTAAGTTATTTGACTGATCTTTCCGTTATTATTCGAGACACAGTGATCAGCGAAAGCTATATAGGTCCATATATTCATTCATTTCGTAATGAGGCTTTGTTATATACCAAAGATTCATGTATGAGCTACATAATGTTAACCGAAGATACTTCCTGAAAGGGTTCAGGTATCGTAATTCTCTTTTCCACCAAATTAACTGTGATAAGTTCCTCACTAAACGTTTTCATAGTTTTATTAATTGTTGTCGGTATCAACGCCGATTTTTCAGTGAGAACTAGCGTACAACAATTTCTGCTGCTAGTGTCGTAGTTCCAACAGACACGAATTCAGCGGCGTTTCGTAGCAACTCTCTAACTACGGTGGGTCTTTCCATGTCGACAACCCGTTCTAGAACGTTTCTCCACATAAGCGGCGTATCACTTGCCGCCCTACCCCACACCTCCTTTCCACCTGTGTCAGTTTTGATTACTGAATGTGAAACATAAACGAATCTTGCACTTGGTAGCTCTCTCACCTTAGTACCACAAGGGGCCGCTACGAATTGTGATATGGTCTTATATCTCACCTTATACCGCCGTGGTCTAGGGGTAACGTCTTTGATTAGTAAACAAAATGTCCTCGTATAACACTAGCTTCGTTATACGTCACTCTTCCGTAACAGCCAAACCTCAAGTCCTGTGACGCGAAAAGCGACATATAACACTAGGCTGTTGTTACTCAAGCTAATGTTACCCTCTGAGAGGATTATGAAATTTTGATCGCGTGTGTGTCTAACGTGACAAAGGTATCAAATGGTTCAAATGGCTCTTAGCACTATGGGACTTAACATCTGAGGTCATCAGTCCCCTAGAACTTAGAACTACTTAAACCTAACTAACCTAAGGACATCACACACATCCATGCCCGAGGCAGGATTCGAACCTGCGACGTAGCGGTCGCGCGGTTCCAGACTGAAGCGCCTAGAACCGCTCGGCCACACTAGCCGACATAAAGGTATCGGACTGTAAGTTTGAATATACTGCAGTTAACAGAAAAACTAAACAGGGTCTAACTTTTGGGTTTAATGAAAGTGGTAAATCGCATATGTGAATGAAAAAACGAACGGTCGACAACCTAATTCGGCACATTAATTTGGAAATATAAGTTTAAGAAAATTTCATATCAGTTATTGAAGTTACTTTCATTAATATTCCCTTTGAATAGCACACAGGATACAAACGGACACAGAGAACTCTCAACGGTGGGTAGCAGTAGTTGCCAATAATGCACATACTAATAATCACAGAAAGCAAACTCGTACCAAACTCATACTAATAAGGACTACAATCAAATGTTGTTACTCGGATCGGTACTGAAATGTTCCAGCCTGAAGTGCAGAACTAAAAGTTGCCAGGAGGGGTCTCTGATTTAACTGGCATATAAATACCACAATTAAAATACCACAATCACACTGTTTATACTCCCATTTACAGAAATATATCAGATTTCTTTAATAGGAATAATAGTCCCCTTATCTTTTTAATATGTGAAGAATATGATGGGGATCCATAAACTAGTAGGGTGTCACTAGTCAAGCTCTTAGATTACTTCAGTAGCAAAGACCAATTCAAACAAAATTAACTCTTAATTTCATTTGGAATAGTTTATATTTTTACTTTTCAAGTCAAATTATTCAACACTGAGCTCAATTAACTTCAAAAAATCGTTCATGATAGTAATCAAGGCTAAATTATGTTTCAAATAAGCTTAACTTATATGTCATTTTCATCACCCGTGAAGCAGGTATTTTAGACAGTAACATTTACACATTCTTGCACCGGATTTTTGCAAAAAGATACTTTGCAATAAACTGAGAGCGCTTTAGCAACATTCTAACACACTTTAACTTTTGCTAGTTCTTGCACATTTGGCAAACATGAATGAATCACTAGTTAGGAGAGGACCCTGCATAGGTTCATGACCATGATTGAAGATATAGTTGTAAACACCGGCCACGGATTTTTAACGTGTTAGAGACATTCCTTATTACCGAGAGTACCATGCAACAGCCAAACCTCATCCGAGGCAAAATTCCTTGCAGAACGGTTTCCAATTGCCTCCCTTGGCACCGTCGATGTGTACCGTGCTACGGCTGGCCACTGACTGCGTACCGTTCACACCAAGGAGCCGCCCAGTTCGACCGCCAAAACCACCTTTTACATCGCGCCAATCCACGTCCGTTGCGGAGGGACTTCCCTACATGTTACAGTACAAGTGCCCTACGCATGAATTAGCTTCCCATATATACAATGTTTTTCTTCTTAATATACACATATTATAAAATTTCATTATTTTAAACATCATTTAGCTTTTTCCATATATACATTACAATACTTTAAATTTCCTGTCAAATGGTTCAAATGGCTCTGAGCACTATGGGACTCAACTGCTGAGGTCATTAGTCCCCTAGAACTTAGAACTAGTTAAACCTAACTAACCTAAGGACATCACAAACATCCATGCCCGAGGCAGGATTCGAACCTGCGACCGTAGCGGTCTTGCGGTTCCAGACTGCAGCGCCTTTAACCGCACGGCCACTTCGGCCGGCTCCTGTCACAAAACAATGACCTTAATCAACAAAGAATACACACTTCGTAATTACAGATACACAGTTACATAATATAACCCTACTTCTAATGAATATGACTGTTACACTCGGTCTCGGGTCCGAATCCCGCCACTGCTTAAATTCTGATTAAGAATCAGCATAGGCGGCCGAAGACTTCCGACATAAGTAGTCAGCCTCATTCTGCCATCGGCCTTGTCAAGAGGGCGGAGTAAGCGGACAGAGGTTCAGGGCACTCAAGAGGGTCGGAAACTGCCCTAAAGGCGGGAGAATCAGCAGTGGTGAACGACATGAGAATGCAGAAGGCAATGCAAACCACTGCATTAAAAATACACCACAGAACATGTGGCCTGTAATTGAAAAAGTGTCATGATGATCACTCCATTGGATCTCCAGGAGGGGACTGCCAATGGGGAGGTGACCACGAGAAAAAGACTGAATAATCAACGAAAGCATAACGTTCTACGAGTTGGGGCGTGCAAAGTCAGAAGCTTGAACTTGGCAGGAAAGCTAGAAGATCTGAAATGGGACATGTAAAGGCTCAATCTAGATATAGTAGGGGTCAGTGAAGTGAAATGGAAAGAAGACAAGGATTTCTGGTCAGATGAGTATCGGGTAATATCAACAGCAGCAGGAAATGGTAAACGGTAGCAGGACTCGTTATTAATAGGAAGGTAGGGCAGAAAGTGTGTTACTGTGAAGGTAGAGTTGTTGTTATCAGAATCGACAGCAAACCAACACCGACAACGATAGTTCAGATATATGCCGACGTCGCAAGGTGAAGATGAAGAGATAGAGAAAGTATATAAGGATATTGAAAGGGTAATGCAGTACGTAAAGGGAGACGAAAATCTAATAGTCATGGGAGACTGGAATGCAGTTGTAGGGGAAGGAGTAGAAGAAAAGGTTACTGGAGAATATGGGCTTGGGACAAGGAATGAGAGAAGAGAAAGCCTTATTAAGTTCTGCAATAAATTTCAGCCAGTAATAGGGAATATGTTCAAGAATCACAAGGGGAGGAGGTATACTTGGAAATGGTCGGGTGAAACGAGAAGATCTCAGATAGATTACATCATCCTCAGACAGAGAACCCGAAATCAGATACTGGATTGTAAGGCGTACCCATGAGCAGATATACATTCATCGTCAGATCATAATATAGTAGTGATGAAGAGTAGGCTGAAGTTTAAGACATTAGTCAGGAAGAATCAATACACAAAGAAGTGGGATACGGAAGTAGTAAGGAATGACGAGTGACGAGATACGCTTGAAGTTCTCTAAGGTACAGCAATAAGGAATAGCTCGTAGGCAGTACAGTTGAATAGACATCTCTAAAAATGGGCATCACAGAAGTTGGAGAGAAAAACATAGGTACAGAGAAGGTGACTGTGAAGAAACCATGGGTAACAGAAGAAATACTTCAGTTGACCGATGAAAGGAGGAAGTACAAAAATGTTCCAGGAAACTCAGGGATACAGAAATACAGGTTGACACAGAAAAACGGGAACATTTCCACAATCTAATAAAACTAGAAGTGATGAAGGAAAGAAATTGCATTCATAGTAATTGAAACCTTACAACTTTGCCATTTACGAAACACTGGTGGCATTTATTATTTTTTTAAAATTACGTCTTTTAGATGGCGTCCTCCTGTACGAATACATTCGTGAAATCTGATGTTGAGATTCCTCACTGGCCGCGGCAACATCTCAGCTGGGACATGGGACACTGTGAATTGCATCCCGAATTCTCTGTTTTAACTTAAAGGGTTCTTGGTCGAATCGTGTAGACTTTGCTCTTGAGGCAGCACCCACAAGAAAAAATGACAAACGGATAAATTTGGCCATCTAGGGGGCCAGGGAACGTTACCGAATCGTGAGGTCACACGGTTGCCAAACAATTCTCGCACTTGCAATTGACTGCGGTGCTGTGTGTGATGTCGCTCCGTCCTGTTGAATGCAGGCTTCTTGAACGTATGGAAAGTTGTTCAATGCAGGTGAAACGAAAGTTCGCAACATCTCCACGTAACGATCGGCATTGACAGTTATTGTGTTTTCCTGTTCATTTGCGAAAAAATACGGCCCGATGATCCCATGTGATGAAACGCCACACCATACTGTCACTTTACTAGCGTGTAAAAGGCGCTCATGAACGTCATTAGGGTTTGTGTTTGCCAAGTAACGGTAGTCCTGTTTATTCACATAACATGTGAGATGACAATGTGCCTCATCTGGCATCCACAACTTCTTTAGAAATTCATCATCATTGTTATTTTTGTTATCATTTGTTGACAGAATCCTAATCGTAACCGGTAATCGTTGTCCTTCAATTGTTGCACCATCTGTAGCTTGTACGGATGAAATTTTAAATCAAGATGAAGAATTCTGCGAACACTCTCCCGGGACATTCCGACCTCTGTTGCTTACATTCCGACCACTGCTGCTTGCTTACGAATTGAACTCTGTGGGCTCCGTAAGACAAACTCACGTACAACATCAATGTTCGCTGGACAACGCTCACTTGTCGTTCCGTCGATTTCTTCTTGAGGGCGGATCCAGTCTCTTCAGAATTATTAGTCCAACATTTTATCGCGTGTTTCGACGGAACGGCATCGTGACGTCCTAAATTATAAAAACGTCGAAACTCCCTCTGCGCCGGGACCACACTATCATGGTTTTTATAAAACATTTTTATGGCTAACGCACGCTGTTGCCCGTCCCGATGATCCATGTTTGTTGACATGGCGGTCTGTTTACTCGCTAACTGTCACTAACTCGCTGTGCTGCCGCCTGCCCATGGCTGCCACTACTCATTTCAAAAATTCCCGTTATTCTGCGTTTCCCTGTACAAGTCGCTGAGGAATAAAATAAATAGGAAGAACAGAGAAGCTAAGACGAAATGGTTGTACGAAAAATGTTAAGAAATCGAAAGAGGGATGATTGTCGGAAGGACAGACTCAGCATACAGGAAAGCGAAAACAACTTTCGGTGACATTAAGAGTGCAACGGGAATTCCACTGCTAAATGCAGAGGAGAGACCGGATAGGTGGAAAGAATACATTTAAAGCCTCTAGGAGGGGAAGATTTGTCTGATGTAATAGAAGAAGAAACAGTAGTCGATTTAAAAGAGATAGGGGATCCAGTATTAGAACCAGAATTTAAAAGAGCTTTAGAGGAGTTAAGATCAAATAAGGCAGAAGGGATAGATAACATTCCATCAGAATTTCTAAAATCATTGGAGGAAGTGGCAACAAAACGACTATTCACGTTTGTGTGTAGAAAGTATGAGTCTGGTGACATAACATCTGACTTTCGGAAATATCACCCACGCAGTTCCGAAGACTGCGAGA
The DNA here is from genome assembly GCF_021461385.2 of Schistocerca piceifrons. Taxonomy (NCBI): domain Eukaryota; kingdom Metazoa; phylum Arthropoda; class Insecta; order Orthoptera; family Acrididae; genus Schistocerca; species Schistocerca piceifrons. Next base: position 548,924,761 of record NC_060142.1, on the reverse strand, counting down.
GCTGACAAGAGCGAGAATTATCGCAGAATCAGCTTAACAGCTCATGCATCCAAGTTGCTGACAAGAATAATATGCAGAAGAATGGAAAAGAAAATTGAGAATGCGCTAGATGATGATCAGTTTGGATCCAGAAAAGGTAAAGGCACAAGAGAGACAATTCTGACGTAGCGGTTGATAATGGAAGCAAGACTAAAGAAAAATCAAGACACGTTCGTAAGATTTGTCAACCTGGAAAAAGCATTCGACAATGTAAAATGGATCAAGATGTTCGAAATCCTGGAAAAATGGGGGTAAGCTATAGGGAGAGACGGATAATATAGATTACGTACAAGAGCCAAAAGGGAATAATAAGAGTGGACGACCAAGAAAGAAGCGCTCGGATTAAAAAGGGTGTAAGACAAGGCTGTAGCCTTTCGCCCCTACTCTTCAATCTGTACATCGAGGAAGCAATGATGGAAATAAAAGAAAGGTTTAGGAGTGTAATTAAAATTCAAGGTGAAAGGATATCAATGATATGATTCACTGATGACGTTGTTATCCTGAGTGAAAGTGAAGAAGACATGATCTGCTGAATAAAAAGAACAATTTCATGAGTACAGAATGTGGATGGAGAGTAAACCGAAGAAGTAATGAGAAGTAGCAGATATGAGAACAGCGAGAAACTTAACATCAGGATTGATAGTCACGAACTAGATGCAGTTACGGGATTCTGCTACCTAGGCAGTACCGACCGAGGTGGCCGAGCGGTTCAGGGCGCTTCAGTCTGGAACCGCGCGACCGCTACGATCGCAGGTTCGAATCCTGCCTCGAACATGGATGAATGTGATGTCCTTAGGTTAGTTAGGTTTAAATAGTTCTAAGTTCTAGAGGGCTCATGACTTCAGATGTTGAGTGCCATAGTGCTCAGAGCCATTTGAACCATCTGAATCTAGGCAGTAAAATAACCAACAACGGACGGAGCACGGAGGACATCAAAAACAGACTAGCAATGGCAAAAAGAGCATTCCTGGTCAAGAGAATCTACTAGTATCATACATAGGCCTTAATTTGACGAAGAAATTTCTGAGAATGTACGTCTGGAGTACAGCATTGTATGGTAGTGAAACATGGACTGTGGGAAAACCGTAACAGAAGGGAATCGAAGCGTTTGGGATGTGGTGCTACAGACGAGGGTTGAAAATTAGGTGAACTGATAAGGTAAGGAATGAGGAGGTTCTGCGCAGAATCGAAGAGGAAAGCAATATGTGAAAAACACTGATAAGAAGAAGAGAGAGGGTGATAGGACATTTGTTAAGACATGAAGGAATGGTTTCCATGGTACTAGAGGGAGCTGTAGGGGGCAAAAGCTGTAGGGGAAGACATAAATTGGTTTGCAAACAGCAAATAATTGAGGACATAAGCTGCAAATGCTGCTTCTCTGAGATGAAGAGGTTGGACAGGAGAGGAATTCGTGGTGGGCCGCATCAAACCAGTCAGAAGAAAAATAAAAGAAATCTCTCAGTAGTGCCGCACTTTGCGGCCTGCGTCGCTTGGACCTGTATTCTCTTAGTAACAATCAATTTGAACATACGGTATGTTACTCCACGTGGGGGTAACGAAACGAAATAAAACTGTATAACCGTGATTAATGACTAAACACATGAATCGCCGCTGCATTGCAACACATCGCAAGCCACTCATCAAATTTCTTGAGAATTACGAGCGTCACCGATTGATCCTTGCGATCTACGATTTGTCCACACACGTGTGACCTACTGATAGATCGCACGACCTTGTGACGAAGTGCTACGGCTAGACGCTCATGGATAGGTCTCTTAAACAACACATTAAGAAGGCTCTCAGTGGAGCTGCCAGTAGGAGGGAAAACGGCGCAAGCCGGAAGATGTTCGCTTGTCCCCGAGAGCCGCCAACGGTAGCTACGAGACACTGTCGCGGAACCAGTCTTTAGGTTAGGGTGCTGTGTTTATTGTGTATATTGGTGTTTATTCTGTGTTGGTTTGCAAAGTGACCATCACTGATTCATCACTGGATTCATCTAATCTTCCGACACCTGTGAGACGGCGGATGTCTGTCACCTACAAAGGTGAGTGCAAATAGTAGCAAACATTTTAGACTACTTCGACCAAAAGAAGCAGGGAAGCGTCCTGGTCAACCACACTCCCCAGTCTAAATTGTGAGCTCGTTAAGTACGGAAGCAAAATAATGTGCTGCTTTACGAGACTTGGGAAGTTTTCGCGGCCTCATACGGACGAATCATTCGGAACCACTAACAAGAAAGGGTTAGTTGGTTTAAATTTAAATTTTTGAAATATTTTTTTAAATGGTCGCCAGTTAGTTCAGAATTTCTTTGGTATGTTTGTTTTACTAACGTTCAAGCATTTTATAGCTCAGTTGCGTATTGTATGGACCACTGCTAGTTCCTTCATGTTGGAAATACGTTCAATGTTGAGAGCCGCCCGACTGTCAGAACTTTTTTCCTCTCTTTCGTCTTTCTACATAAAACAGATGAATTCAATAGGCAACGCATTCGCTACACATTACAGTGAAAGATGTTTACAAGAAGCTAGGACGAAAGTAATAAATTTTTCGTTGATAAGAATCCCGCCCCAAACGATGCGCCGGCCATAGTGGCGTGCGGTTCTAGGCGCTACAGTCTGGAACCGAGCGACTGCTACGGTCGCAGGTTCGAATCCTGCCTCGGGCATGGATGTGTGTGATGTCCTTAGGTTAGTTAGGTTTAATTAGTTCTAAGTTCTAGGCGACTGATGACCTCAGAAGTTAAGTCGCATAGTGCTCAGAGCCATTTGAACCATTTGAACCCAAACGATGCACGCGAAAAAAATTATTTTTCATCTCGTCAAATTTTATAGTGAATCCAATTTACTCTTGTAGGTGCATACTGAAAATCTATATTCCTTATAAAATTGTTTTGGAGAAAACAGTACTTTTTGCAGTTGTTTTTCATTATTAAACTTTCTTACTCTTGTAGGTGCATACTGAAAATCTATATTCCTTAGAAAATTGTTTTGGAGAAAACTGTACTTTTTGCAGTTGTTTTTCATTATTAAACTTTCGCGAAACTGTTCAAAATTGTCTATTGTTTTATTTATTTAGTCATTCGAATTAAACAGCCTTGCAGAATTTTCAGACTGTGCTGCAATTCTGATTAAGTACGAGCAGGAACTTAACTGTTGATTTCATTGTCAAATTCGTTGTCGGCGTCTGCATCAATGCGGTCATTTGAGCTCTGAACGATCTCCAAAATGTCTTAGGCTGTCACAATCGGTGCCGTAGGCCCTATAGGCATCAACAGAAAAAATTCATCCAGTGACACTGTAGGGCAGTCAAACAATGCAGAAATTTATCCAAACATTTCATTAAATTCCGGCTCGGTTTCAGTACTATTCACCGATTTCTGAAGCGTCAAAGAATGTGGTACTTCAAAGAATCCCGCATGGTGAAAACAATTTTCAGTCAGCTTTGACATTACCAAATCCCTTGCGGCAAGCAAAATATTTAATGCAGCTAATGAAGTTATGGTGAAATTGTCGATATCGAGTAAATATTTTCAGATCAGTTGAAGATTTCATAACAAAAACAACGCTTGCCAGTCTTTTCTTTTTCATTTTCGTGATTTCCGCGCATTCTTTTAGCCATCCCCGACAGTCACGAATTGTCCTAATCATATATGGCAGAAAAGTCCCTTGTCCCGAGTTATTGCAGCTCAAAAATGACAAAAACAGCCTTTGTCATTTGACAAGGGCTATTTTTGGTGAAAGTAGGCGACAGTGCGACCTCAGTGCTCATTGTCGCCCACGTAGTACTTGAATTATTTCAGTCTATTCACTGGTAAGTGAAGGTTCTGTGTCTGTGGGCCAGTAATGAATTCCGAAGACAGTGTTCAGTGGCCTAAAAAAAAAAAAAGAAACGTGAGGAATGTTCAAATGTGTGTGAAATCTTATGGGACTTAACTGCTAAGGTCATCAGTCCCTAAGCTTACACACTACTTAACCTAAATTATCCTAAGGACAAACACACACACACACCCATGCCAGAGGGAGACTCGAACCTCCGCCAGGACCAGCCACACAGTCCATGACTGCAGCAGACGTGAGGAAAGAAAGGAAAATGTTGTGGTGTCACCGCCAGACACCACACTTGCTAGGTGGTAGCTTTGAATCGGCCGCGGTCCATTAGTACATGTCGGACCCGCGTGTCGCCACTGTCAGTGATCGCAGACCGAGCGCCACCACATGGCAGGTCTCGAGAGACTTACTAGCACTCGCCCCAGTTGTACGGACGACTTAGCTAGCGATGCAACACTGACGAAGCCTCGTTTATTTGCAGAGAAGATAGTTAGAATAGCCTTCAGCTAAGTCAATGGCTACGACCTAGCAAGGCGCCATAGCAATTGATAGTTATCGTATGAAGCATGTCTCATCAAGAACGATGTATACAAATGATGGATTAAAGTTAAGTATTCCAGAAGCTACGTACTTTTCTTTATAGCATTCATTACGTATCCTGTTTCAGACCTCACGCCATCCTGCGTGAGCTTATAGCGTGCATTTCGGCCTTCTCTAGCAGTATAACAAATGTAATAAAGGAAAAGAAGCTAATGGGTGAGGAATACACGAATTACGTCGGCAAAAGTGTTCCCGACAAACGGGTTGGAGATGACTGCACGTAAGCACTGTTTGCATTCTTTATTTCCGGCAGTAAATTTTCTCATCTGCTTTGCTTGATGGGTAGGTATGTAGGTTACTTAACCTCCACTCCATTTGGCTGCAAAAGCAAAAGACTACGTTGCTTTCAAACGATAACGGCTGAACAAAGGCAACAGCTTTTTTCAGAGTTCTGTAGAATGGACTCAAAAAATGCAAGGCACTCCTCTTTGGCTGGTCTTATCACTGTTGATGATGTGAAAAAAGGTCGCGCAAAGTAGTGCGTGAAGGCGGAGCAACTGATGCTGATGGCACCGGTTCACTGTCCAGTACACCTTTTGCACACAATTTTTTTTTTAAAATCATAAAATCGAGTGACTGTTGATGCTATAACAGACGTATCTGCTTTTGGAGAGGTATTCCTGGCTTTTCACGCAATCTCTCGAGGTCGACTATGCACTGTCCAACAGTATCTGATCTCAAACAAAGGTTCTCCAAACGATAGGGGAGGCAAGCACAATAAAAGACCTCGTGCAAGTCCTTGGCCACTCAAAGAGCTTGTTGAACATCGTGTATTTTTATTTAAACCAACGGTTTCTTATTACTCATTCCGTAAGAATTTGTCCAAGAGAACTGTGAAGAAATTGTACGATGTTCTTTTCTGGACGAATATCAGTTTAAAGTGCCCTGCAAACCCTACGGCAAAGTTTTCAATATCTTGGATATATGACTAGGATATCCTCTGTTGTATCCACCGACCCAACCAACCAACCAACCAACAAACCAACTCGCGGACGCGCGCCCTGACCGTGACAGAGAACTGTAGGGTCCCCCTAGACAGGTCAGGCGTGCACTACACACCGGAAGCAGCTACTAGGGTAGCAGAGTACGTGTGGCGTGCACACGGGGGTTTTTTAGGTTAGAGGGACCCCCCCTTGGGCGAAACGATAAAATACCTGACGGCTTACCAGAGAGGACATTATCATCGTTGATAAAGAACGTCCGTCCTCAGAGACCAAAAACAGGAAAAGTTAACGTAATATTGGTAAACTGCAGGAGTATCCAGGGCAAGGTTCCTGAATTAGTATCTCTTATCGAAGGAAATAGTGCGCATATAGTATTAGGAACGGAAAGTTGGTTAAAACCGGAAGTGAACAGTAACGAAATCCTAGACAAAGGATGGAATATATACCGCAAGGATAGGATAAACGCCAATGGTGGAGGAGTATTTATAGCAGTAAAGAATTCAATAATATCCAGTGAAGTTATTAGCGAATGCGAATGTGAAATAATCTGGGTTAAGTTAAGTATCAAAGGTGGGTCAGATATGATAGTCGGATGCTTCTATAGACCACCTGCATCAGCAACCGTAGTAGTTGAGCGCCTCAGAGAGAACCTGCAGAACGTCGTGAAGAAGTTTCGTGATCATACTATTGTAATAGGGGGAGACTTCAATCTACCAGGTATAGAATGGGATAGTCACACAAACAGAACTGGAGCCAGGGACAGAGACTCTTGTGACATTATCCTGACTGCCTTGTCCGAGAATTACTTCGAGCAGATAGTTAGAGAACCAACTCGTGAAGCTAACGTTTTAGACCTCATAGCAACAAATAGACCGGAACTTTTCGACTCCGTGAATGTAGAAGAGGGTATCAGTGATCATAAGTCAGTGGTTGCATCAATGACTACAAGTGTAATAAGAAATGCCAAGAAAGGAAGGAAAATATATTTGCTTAACAAGAGTGATAGGGCACAAATCGCAGAATATCTGAGTGACCACCATCAAACGTTCATTTCTGAGGAAGAGGATGTGGAACAAAAATGGAAAAAATTCAGAAACATCGTCCAGTACGCCTTAGATAAGTTCGTACCGACTAAGGTCGAAAGCGAGGGGAAAGATCCACCGTGGTATAACAATCATGTACGAAAGGTACTACGGAAACAAAGAAAGCTTCATCATAGGTTTAAGAGTAGTCGAATCATAGCTGATAAGGAAAAGCTGAACGAAGCGAAAAAGAGCGTAAAGAGAGCAATGAGAGAAGCATTCAACGAATTCGAACATAAAACATTGGCAAACAATCTAAACAAGAACCCTAAAAAGTTTTGGTCATATGTAAAATCGGTAAGCGGATCTAAATCCCCTATTCAGTCACTCGTTGACCACGATGCCACCGAAACAGAGGACGACCGAAGAAAGGCAGAAATACTGAATTCAGTGTTCCGAAACTGTTTCACTGCGGAAAATCGTAACACGGTCCCTGACTTCAGCCGTCGCACGGACGCCAAAATGGAAAATATTGAAATAAACGATATCGGAATTGAAAAACAACTGCTATCACTTAGTAGCGGAAAAGCATCCGGACCAGACGAGATACCCTTAAGATTCTACAGTGATTATGCTAATGAACTTGCCCCCTTTCTATCAGCAATTTATCGTAGATCGCTGGAAGAACGTAAAGTACCTAGCGACTGGAAGAAAGCGCAGGTCGTTCCCATTTTCAAGAAGGGTCATAAATCAGATGCGAATAATTATAGGCCTATTTCGCTTACGTCAATCTGTTGTAGAATAATGGAACATGTTTTGTGTTCTCGTATTATGACGTTCTTAGATAATACAAATCTCCTTCATCATAACCAACATGGATTCCGCAAACAGAGATCATGTGAAACTCAGCTCGCCCTATTTGCCCAAGAAATTCACAGTGCCGTAGACACTGGCGAGCAGATTGATGCCGTATTCCTGGACTTCAGGAAGGCATTTGATACGGTTCCGCACTTACGTTTAGTGAAAAAAATACGAGCTTACGGAATATCGGACCAGGTTTGTGATTGGATTCAGGATTTCCTAGAAGAAAGAACACAACATGTCATTCTTAACGGTTCAAAATCTGCAGATGTAGAGGTAATTTCGGGAGTACCGCAGGGAAGCGTGATAGGACCTTTATTGTTTACAATATACATAAATGACTTAGTTGACAACATCGGTAGCTCCGTGAGGCTATTTGCAGATGACACGGTTGTCTACAAGAAAGTAGCAACATCAGAAGACTCGTACGTACTCCAGGAGGACCTGCAGAGGATTAATGCATGGTGCGACAGCTGGCAGCTTTCCCTAAACGTAGATAAATGTAATATAATGCGCATACATAGGGGCAGAAATCCATTCCAGTACGATTATGCCATAGGTGGTAAATCATTGGAAGCGGTAACGACCGTAAAATACTTAGGAGTTACTATCCGGAGCGATCTGAAGTGGAATGATCACATAAAACAAATAGTGGGAAAAGCAGGCGCCAGGTTGAGATTCATAGGAAGAATTCTAAGAAAATGTGACTCATCGACGAAAGAAGTAGCTTACAAAACGCTTGTTCGTCCGATTCTTGAGTATTGCTCATCAGTATGGGACCCTTACCAGGTTGGATTAATAGAAGAGATAGACATGATCCAGCGAAAAGCAGCGCGATTCGTCATGGGGATATTTAGTCAGCGCGAGAGCGTTACGGAGATGCTGAACAAGCTCCAGTGGCGGACACTTCAAGAAAGGCGTTACGCAATACGGAGAGGTTTATTATCGAAATTACGAGAGAGCACATTCCGGGAAGAGATGGGCAACATATTACTACCGCCCACATATATCTCGCGTAATGACCACAACGAAAAGATCCGAGAAATTAGAGCAAATACGGAGACTTACAAGCAGTCGTTCTTCCCACGCACAATTCGTGAATGGAACAGGGAAGGGGGGATCAGATAGTGGTACAATAAGTACCCTCCGCCACACACCGTAAGGTGGCTCGCGGAGTATAGATGTAGATGTAGATGTAGATGACATCGCTGGCCACAGTTCCTGTCGCGGCCGTCGGCGTCTCAGGGCGTTACCGCCGACGGAAGAGGGCGCGCTATGGCTGAGCTCGGGTCCGCAGCGCCCTCTGCCTTTTGCATATAAGGAGGAGCGCTGGCCCCAAGACGGACAGTCTATTGTCGATTGTCTATTGCTAGCCTTTCGTGGAGTTTATAGCGGAGCCATTGCAGTGTGATGTTTGCTATTGTATTCGACTAGGCTCAGTACACGGATTACTCTTGGATATTACTTGGACTTGTATTGCTGGTGCACGTTTCGTCAGAAATAAAGATAAGTTATCTGTTTACGCTAGCTGGCACAATTCTTGTCATTAATAATTTTTCGGCCAACAGACATAGCTACATCCTGGTCACTACCCACGCTTTATACAATTTGTATTGGCTGCCCCAAAAGTACCGCCGAGGACCTTGGGTTTGGGAGCCGTCACAAAATCCTCAGTCTGACACTTGTTCTACCTGCGACGCTTTAGAGAAACAGGTATTCGCTGCTGACGCCAGTGACAAATCCGGATTGACTGTTCAAAAAGAAGTACACTAAGAAAAGTGGAAGTTTTTTATGAACTAAAAAGACGCTTCAAGCAGAATTCTCGACAGGGGTTAGTGACAGTTGTAGCTTACTATTGTATGCAAAACTGTCCTGTACCTCAGCTAACAACTAATGCATTTTTTTATGCGACTTACCTATGGTATTATGCTCCTGGTGTTCACAACCTTGTCAGTGATGAAGCAATGATGTTTACATATCATGCAAGGGTTGTCAAGGGGGCAGGCAGAACGAAGTGATAGCTTTACGCTTTGTTGTCTCATTACTTGAAAAGTAGGCAACGTCTGGAGATAAATTTAGTTTTGATTTCAAACGGATGTGCCGCAGAGTAAAAATTTTGTCAGGATGTATTTTCTGTATAGTATACGTATTTTCTGTGTAGTGCACAGCCTGAAGTTTTCTCCAAAATAACTTAAATCTTTTCCATGAGAGGTCATACATTTGTGCCCGATGATCAAGATCCCTCCTTAATTCCCGTAAGAAATAGAATCAAGTCACTGAAGTGCCTAGTGACTGGAACACAGTCATTACCTCTCCTTGGAAACATCCAACATCTTGCCGCGTCTGCAAAGTAGACCAGGCAATGATATTCAACATGAAAAAAGCTGTTGACCACTACTTCAAACCAAATGCAAGAAAATGTCAAATTGAAAGGGCTAAGGGTATAAAAAATTGAAGCATCCACGAGCTACATTTTTGTGCTGGACAGTTATACAGGACCTTGGTGTACGGTTGCAGTTCGGAACCACTAAACTTCCACACGAGTTAACTTTCAGTCAGATTTACAGCAATGTACGGAAGATTAAGCTGCCCAAAGCTCAAGGCCTCAAGGTGCTTTTTCTTTATTTGACGAGTGGCAGCCATTTTTTTTTTTTTTTTTTCAAATCACTGATTCGCTGTGGGAAGATAGGTGGACCAAACTAGAATATGTTTGAATCTAACAACGGTAGTGGACAGGACCTGTGGACGTTTATTCGATCAGTTCTGTGTATCTTTAATGTAAATTAACCTTTTGACAGTAAAAATGCAGTACATTATGAAGATTGTAAAGTATAATTACTGCACATTTCGAGTCATTCATTCATATTCCCGGCTACATTTTCTGTCACAAAAAGCCTATGATAGTGAGGGCTGTAAACTGAAAAAAATCTTACTAGCTACACTGAAAGCTAAGTTATTACAGTGTCATATAAATGTTTTAGAAATTCCCAAGAGGTCACATAAAAAATGTAATGTGTGTTTTTCGTTCTCCTGAAAAATGTTTTTGTTATGAAGTCTTCAATTACTTTAGATAGAGAAATTTCAAGTTATGCATTATGTCTTGCTCACACGGTTGTAAAACACTCTTGTTTTTCAGAGGCACTGTGCATCGAACCTTGACACACCAGCATGTCCTGGTCAGTACTTCTCTGATTCGCAGTTATCCAGTTTCAAGACACGGTGTGGAACAGAGCAGTGGCTTGTCACAAATGGTCAGTGCAGCCAAAAGCCATCTCAGTATAGCAAGAAAACTGTCTTCTAAAAAAAAGTATTATTTAGAATAGCACCATTGAGTACAAAATAACTCCCCTTGTATGTAAAAAATGTGGATTTTTCCTCGTCTACTTTTTGTGGTACTATACTCAGTGCCACTCATGTTTTACAGAAATACAGATAACTCAAAGTATTATCTCCTCTTCTAAATTTGAAATCGTGACGATTTAAGTCGTATCTGTAGTGCATTAACTACGTTTGAACATTTAGCTGTCTCATTCTGCATACAGAGAGTAGATAGCATCTACAGAGTCTGTGGCGCTATCTGTCGCTAAGGCCGAAACCTAATGGCTTTCCAGTGTTGCCAACCGTTGGGTCTTATCTGTCTAATCATGTGCAATATGGCAGTTTTTATCTAAAATACAGCAAGTGGTAACTGATGTTCTAACGCTCATACAACGATGAACCGTTTAGATTTAGACGTCTAATGGCTTTGCAGTGTTGCCAACCGTGAGGTTATCTTTCTAATGCTGGCCATGTAATCTCAAATGTAGCACGTAGCAAATGCTCTTTCGACGCTGATACGAAGTTGCAACGTTTATTTTGAGACAAACACGAAATTGCAATAACAGTAGGTAATACTCTGCTTCTTTCATCACAAAAAGGCAAGTATCAAAGGTAAAAGAACATATCCAGTTGAAAGTGAAGTACAGAAAAAAAGACTAAACAGTTTTCTGCGTACTTGGAAGACAACGAATACTTACAGCGCGTCGTTACTGACGAAGGGTAACATCCACACACAATCTACGTGAAAACTAAAATCCGCTGTAATTGATGTTTTTATTTCTTTTCTGCAGCTTTCGTCCCGTATCTATACGGGGTCTCCAAGCTAATTATTGGATTTGGAAATGTTCCTGGTAGAGGCTGACTCTATGTCCTTCATGTTGTGCGTCTCCCCGAATCGCAATACTGGCGTGCTAAAGGGCGTGGCTATCCGGTCGGATCAATTGATGTAAGTAACCGATGGCAGAATTTCAATTACCGTAATAACATCTGCAGTGCGTAACATACAAAAATTAACATTAGCATCACAATATGTTTAAAAGACGTTTTCTGATTGTTACTGCACAGCGTGAGATCAAAATCATTCTACACGGTTGCCCAAAATAGCAATAATGTGTAAAATGTTTATATAAATCAGACATGAAATATTTATGAATAGTAAGACTGCTCTTCACAGAGGATGCTGGAAAAGGCCACCTTTGACGTCGACACAACGTGTGGGCAAACTGAATCGGTAATTTGAAGAAAGGAACAAGACCAAAAAGTCGATTTTGTTTTTATTTTCACCAAACGTGTGTCTGCATATGGATGCACATTGTGAGCCATAGAAAGGGAACAAAAACCACTGATATGTTGGTGTAATAACACTTAATGTTCGTTAGTGTGAAGGATGAATCAAATCCTAGTTTCGAGTTCGTTCACCCTCAACGCTGGTGGTTGTTTCTACTTTTCAGCTGATTAAAACCTTGGTTTTCATGATATCAGAGTATTGTTTTGTGTTTAATGTCGGACGCCTGAGTTTTAGTAGTTATTCTAGACGGTTTAAAAGCTTGTCAGGTTGGCGTTTCTAATATGATGTCAGGTATTTTGTTGTAGGCATGCTGTTGGTGAAAATAAACAATATGGATCTTTAGATTAAAGTGCTTCACCTCTCCAGAGGCGCCTGCGGAGGTTAGAATCGCAACTGCAGCTTAGTGCCACTTCTCTTCGCACTGGTTGCTATTGGGCTATCTACAAAGATATGTTGGTACTTCTCATGGAGAGTGCACTCCTTTCTTCAATGTGATCACAATTTTGGAACTGCATAAACGAAAATTAGATGACTACATAGAATTTAAGCACCGCAACAATACACTGATTTGACTCAGTGCTGATCAACGTTAATCAAATCTCCAGTGAAAGTATCCTGGATTTAAAGAATTGGTGGCCTAAGTTCTACAAAACCGCTACAAAGTTCAAGGAATAATTGTCATTTTAGATCTGCAAGTACAGCAATGTAGAAAATTTCTTATCTAAAAGTTATTTAACCGTATCTGAGTCCATTGATGGTGTGGCGGAAACACTTTCTCGCTGCAAAAGCACAACACAGAAGCGCTCCAAATTTCAACAGAAATGGCGGACATTGGAAAAATTCCAGTGTAAGACAAGAAGATCCTGGGTGTATACAAGATCGTTACAAACATTCCATTTGAGTACAGACCAGTTTATGAGGAGGTGTTAATGTGACCAACAGAACGGTGAAAGTGAACGATAGTAATGATTGTCAGAGTAAATTTCTCAGATAATGCATTCAAAACGTCTGAGAAATATAGATATTTCCTATATATGTCGTATTATGAATGTTTTGTGGAAATATAACTATTTCTAATGCCGTAACAAGAAGTTTTAATGCCTAATTCCTGATCAGTTTGAAAAAGGGAAGAAATCTTCAGTTTTTAATATCGTGATGCTTGCTTCTGGACAATCGAATTGATCTTTCCGAGGTAGTGAGATAAGACGTTAATGTAAAGAATCGCAATATAACTGTTTGATTAATACAAAATTTAATAAGAATGGAGAAAGTTTTTTGTTCCCCCCCCCCCCCCCCAAAAAAAATAGGTTTGGATTCATTCCATGCTTGAAACTACCGATTCAATTAGCAGTGAGGCGCGTAAAATGATTCAAATGGCTCTAAGCACTATGAGACTTAACATCTGAGGTCATCAGTCCCCTAGACTTAGAACTGCGTAAACCTAACTAACCTAAAGACATCACACACATCCATGCCCGAAGCAGATTTGAACCTGCGACCGTAGCAGCAGCGCGGTTCCGGACTGAAGCGCCTAGAACCGGTCGGCCAAGTGGCCAGCTGAGCGCGCAGCGCAGGCCCGTATTGGAGACTTGTTCAATGAAACCATCCCGGCATTTGTGTTAAGAGATTTAGGGAAACGGTGCACGTCCTAAATCTGAATGGCCAAAAGGGTATTTAAAATGCTGTCCTACTGAATGTGAGTCCAGAGTCGTACAGCTGCCTTAGGGAAGGCAGCAATGGCATTTTCAACATTCTGCTGTAGCTCTTCCTGCGTGTGGGGATTGTTTGAGTACATTTATCCTTCACCTTATCCTCAGCTAAAACTCAGAGGGAGAGAGATCGAGCGATCTTGGAAACCTGGAGATTTTGGCCATCTGTAGATATTATTGTCTGTGCCTGTTGTCCTCATCGAACGCCTCATGAACTCGTGGCAAAGTGTGTGTGGTTGCTCCATCGTGTTGAACATCCAAAAAATTGTTCATCTATCAGTCGATCTATCGATGGATTAAGCAGATTACATTGACACAAAATTCGGGCCAGTTTAATTTTGGTCACCGTATATATGTACATGCACATTTCCAGGGGGTTTCTCTGTTATGGGGCTGACAATGTCCTTCCCCATCCAAAAATACCATTTTTTGTATAAGTGTATATACTGTTACATGTATCAATTTCTAAATTTCTCTGCTAACTTTCGGAGAATAGCACTATGAAAACAGAATGTCTCAAAAATAACAAGGAAACCTAGAAAATAACACACTATGTTTGACAAAGTATGCTTTACAGTTGCTGAGGATAGGCTTGCTATGTGAACAGCTGCATAAAACATTCCATCCACGAAAAGGCAACTAGTCTCAATTGCCTCCAGCAACAAATCCGACACGGTTTGTGTGCTCGTATTTGGAACAGCAAACCACAGGATGTCGAGCAAGGTACGAGAGAAAGATCGCACACAAGGACAAAAATTAACAGTATTACGGTGTAAAGTCAAGTGCCGGCACGCCACTCGGAAACGACAGGGAAGAGAAGGCTGTGGGAAGAAGTCAGCCAATCGCACGCTGACCGACCTCCCTTCCAGGACGACAACGCGACAGCAGTGGCCCCTGTGTGAAGACGACATAAGCGCCGCTACAGACTGATGACGGCCCAGTTCATTAGCAGCTTCAACATTAGCGACTTTGACAAAACGTCAACGCTAGTCACCTCGCTTGTACTCTCTATATAGCACAGACTTCGGATTGTCTATACTGAGGAAGATTGATCGTTTTGTATGTCGCCCTTTGCTTGCAACACATCTGTGTAACTGCCAAAGTCAAGTACTGTATCTTTACTTATTGTAATGAAACTCATTAATACGACTTGTTTGCCGGCCAGGGTGGCCGAGCGGTTCTAGGCGCTTCAGTCCGGAACCACCCGGCTGCTACGGTCGCAGGTTCAAATCCTGCCTCGGGCATGGATGTCTGTGATGTCCTTAGGTTAGTTAGGTTTAAGTAGTTCTAAGTGACTGATGACCACAGATGTTAAGTCCCATAGTGCTCAGAGCCATTTGAGCCAATACGACTTGTTTGGTTGTTTGTCTACCGAACCGAGTATGCAGGCTTTCTAGACACTACAAGATTGTCGACGAGGCTGGACGTAACAAACAGAAAGAGTGATTTTCATGAGAGTAGGCGGAAAGAAACAGCCTTCCTCCTATTTACAGGCTTGCATAGTCTTAGTCTGTGCACCTGAATTCACAATCGTGGCGTTTAGTGAAGTGCTGATAGAAGTGAGAGTACAGTTCCATTTTCTGTTGTCTTAATTTTGATGTTGGCAAAGTTGTGAGAGATTGCTGCTGTTACACACTGATGTGCCAAATATTATAACCACCGGGCACCGCGGGACTGAACCATCTGATGGTGTTGTGGACACGTGACGCGGAAAGGTAAGTATATGGGTGGAGCAGAGGCGGCGTGCCATATGTCAACGACATTTCCATCGCTTCATATGAGCAAATTGCTCAATTCGCGAATGAGGCGGCGGTTTCCACGGCCCGATGGAGACAAGAGGCTTACTAGCGATTGATGCAAAAAAACAAAGTCAAATTGAACGCAGAGAAGACAATTGCGCTCTACTTCAGCAAGAAGAGGCCTGTATTATATGACACGTTACGACCACAAAACAGGAACATCCACAACCTTGGCGAAAAATCACGAACAAAATCGCTAGCAACGATAAAGAAATTCTTCCCCTTTCCTGAGTAGTGAGCTAAAAGTCTAAATTTAGGCTATTGGAGAACATGGTAACATCGAAACTATTCTATGACATTACCATCTGGTGCTTAATAATTAAAATCCTTCTCAATGAAATGCAAATGGTCGAAATAAAATGTCTTAGATGGATTTTTAGAGGGATCGTCTACACCGTGGATACCCGAAGTTCTGTTTGTCGCGCCTCTCTGCGGCCAGAAATGGAAACATCGCCGCCCTAAACAATAATAATAATGTAACAGCAAGCACCTGAAAATGCGACCGATAAGCTCGGGAAAGGGGGGGGGGGGGGGAATTTAAGAAAAAAGTAATAAGGACGTGGCGAAGAGAGGGGCTTGTGAAAGGCGAAATGCGTGTCTATTAATTTCTCTCTCGGTTCAAATGGGTCTAGGGACTATGGGACTTAACATCTGAGGTCATAAGTCCCCTAGAACTTAGAACTACTTAAACCTAACTAACCTAAGGACATCACACACATCCATGCCCGAGGCAGGATTCGAACCTGCGACCGTAGCAGCAGTGCGGTTCCGGAGTGAAGCGCCTAGAACCGCTCGGCCACAGCGGCCGGCTTCTCTCCCGGCACTGCCAACATAAAGTCACTGTTGTATAAATACCGCGTGGAAGTAACATGGATTCGTGAAGACTCATCATTTGTACCCCAACTTCCATGCATTATCATATCTTAACCATGTGTGTATTCATGAAATGCCACAAGACCAAAATTGCACATCGAAGCAAAAAACAATAAAAATTCGCAGTACCAAAATTCAGTTTCAGTTTTATATGTATTTCAATTTGGCTCATGCTTTTAGCCAAAACGTTGCCCGACGGGCGCCAACTCAGTTTCGTAGGAAGTGCACGTATCTGTGGGTTCGCAACACCGTTGTGGAGCCAAGTCAACATTCCACCTTTCACAAACACGGCGGCTAAACAACATTCCCTCTGCATCACGCACGCCTTTGAGGTAAGCTGCTAACTAAAACTGCGCTTACAACAACCAGCGGTAGAATATTTGTTACAGTACGAACATTTGAGTTAGAATTTTATCTAAAGGTGCAGGTGGCGGAGAGCGAAAAAGTACCATTGTTGCTGGGGTGAGGGGTGAAGTGAGAGCGGGAATGTTTACGTGTCTCCGGTTCGGAGCTGCCAACCGGCGAGACCGCGCGCATCGTACCAAAAAGCTGCAATGATATAAATCTGACACGAAAGAAATGTAGATTCGAGATTGCGCATTATACTGATGGACACTCATCTTCAAATGTGTTTCTTTCGTGTATGATGTAAAACGAAACTGTTTCAAAGATGTTGTAGCACTAAGCAATTTGTAGCACAAACACTTCATAACTTACTGAGCATTTTAGGTCGTGTCAGACAATTTTATATAAATACAATTATTGCCACTAGTAATTACTCGATCATTTCGTTATTATTTAAATTGTCAACGCCAGACAACAACAGTAGGATTTTGACAATGCCGCCAATGGGAAAATAGAGGTTTATCGATACGAAATGCCCCGACTTGTTCTGACACGCCACGGGAAGAACAACTAAAAATTTCCGTACTGTACTTCCCTCGGGTACTTTTCTTTGTCGGCTAACAAGGAAACACTTTTGCTTCGTCGACTAACATCTTAACATAAGCATGGGAAGAAAATGATTTAGGCCTGTTATGTTGTATTTTACATACAATTCTATGAAAGAAAGGCCTCTAAAAACTGCCAAAATTTTTCAGTTCTAAAAGAATAATTAGTTCAGCGAAATTACCATAAATTTTACATAATCTTAAGTTTGGTCCGACTTCACATGAGAAAAGAGAGTACCTATTATGCCTGTGTAAGTTATTGTAACCTTTCTATTGCGAACAGGAAAATTATTTGTATTCCGTATAAATTTCTAAATACAAAATATTAAATAAAACATTTTTCGACATGCATTTACTCCCTAAAACGGTCAATACACGCATTGCATGGAAGTTAGGGCTCTACTCATTACAGAGATGGCCAGTTCCAAATGCGGCACTTATTTGTAGCAAATATTGTGAAAATAATTAAGTATATTGGAATACATCGCAATTAATAGAAGGAAAATGGCGACTGCTGAAAGATCGTTGAGACTGCGAGCAGTATGAAGAAGAAGACAGCTCACACAAAGTGCTTCCAAAGGGGATTATATTGGACGACCCAACTATGTATGACCTGTCGCAATTATTCGCGCGGCTAAGGGTGATGAGCAAAAAAAAGTTCATAAACTTCATAATAATATAAATATTTTATTATAGACATACACGATTTACATACACATTTGTTAATAAATAACAAACAAAAAAATGTGACTGATGAGTTTGGACATTTATGAACAGATTTTCAGTTCTTGGTTGAATAGAAGAAAGTGCACAACGTAAATTGCTAATAATATTGGGTTTTCTTCTGTATTTCGTTTTCATTGCTACAACAGCTGAAAACGTGCTTTCCCACACACAAGGGCTTGGAAACGGCAAGCATAGTTGCAGCGCTTGCTTTGTTATGCTGGGATAAACTTTCAGATAATGACTTATCCATTTTCTCAAAAGTCATATTTGGCTGCAGAATCGCTTTTAATTTCCAAAACTTATTCTTGTAGTGTTTCCGACAGCCCACCTATGTCAACTTGAAAAGTATCTGTTGCCAATCTGCTTGATTTGATATTTTGTCCCGGCCGGAATGGCCGTACGGTTCTATGCGCTACAGTCTGGAACCGAGCGACCGCTACGGTCGCAGATTCGAATCCTGCCTCGGGCATGGATGAGTGTGACGTCCTTAGGTTAGTTCGGTTTAATTAGTTCTAAGTTCTAGGCGACTGATGATCTCAGAAGTTAAGTCGCATAGTGCTCAGAGCCATTTTGATATTTTCCTAGTAAAGTGAGTTTGCATAAAGACCTCCATAAAGATATAAAGTGTGCTTCTTCCAGGATTCCAAATGATTTGGGAAAACAAAAATAACTGCAGGCTACAATTTTACGTTTCCGAAGTTGCAACTTATCAATATACACCGTGATGGTATCCCGATGATAAATTATGTTCGAATCTTCACCTTGCAATTTCAAGTTCGGTGAGTTCAATGAATCGAAAATATTTGACAGATAAGCCAACACAATTGACACTTGGCTTTCAGAGTTCCATACATCATTCAGTTTGGTTTTGAATTTCCAAAAACTGAATCACTTGTTCTGTAAGTTAAGATAATCTCGCTTTTGAGAGCCAGCGTACTTTCTTATGAAATAGCAATTTTGATTTATTCTGTTCCCAAATATTCACAAAGGGCCGTAAAAAGACGAGTATTTAACGCAGTCTTTTTAAAATGATTCACAATTTTGATACACAATTTTTTGACGTCGTTGAGTTCGTTTGGAAGTGTCTTAGCTGCCATGGCTTGATGGTGCATAACACAGTGGACTGAAATAACAATGGGATTCTTTTCTCAGACCATCTGCACGAATCCTGGGCGAGATCCAAGCACTGACGGGGCGCCGACTGTGCATACGCTGATCAGATTTTGCCACGACAGTTAATATTTGCAAAAGAATTCAGATATCGCTGTCATTATATGAACTGCTTTTGAAGTAGTCGTTACGCCTGTCGAAAATAGCATCTCGTTTTTAATTGTTTAGTTTTATATGCATCGAACGAAAAATAATAGTTGACAACAATTTGAACATCTGTGCTCTCGTCTAATTCTACTGCGAAAAATCGTGATTCTTTCGCGGCCTGTACTACCTGATTTGTTATGCCTTCGGCCATATCATCAATCCGACATTTCACAATGTTTTCAGAAAGCGTTATTTGTGAAAGTTTTAGTTTATTTTCTGGTCCAAGATAATATCAGCTGCTTTCAACAAACAGGGTTTGACAAGTGTTTTTTCAAATGGTTCAAATGGCTCTAAGTACTATGGGACTTAACATCTGAGATCATCAGTCCCCTAGAACTTAGAACTACTTAAACCTAACTAACCTAAGGACATCACGCACATCCATTCCCGAGGCAGGATTCAAACCTGCGACCGTAGCAGCAGCGCGGTTCCGGACTGATGCGCCTAGAACCGCTCGGTCACGGCGGCCGGCCAAGTGTTTTTCCGACAATATGACTTTTCTTAGCATTTGCTTTTTCAGAAGACTGAGCAATGGACCAGTACTATTCAACTTCATACCTATCAAACTCCGTACATTTTGCAGCAGAAAACTCCATCGGCTTACCTCTTATATCACCGTGTTTAGTCCGCTGATGCCGTTCGAGACGACAGAGTCTCGTTGCATCGTTGGTCAATACTTCATTGCGGCTGCTCGACACCATTGTTTTGCAAAGCAAAAGAACCGCATTTAATGTAATCATCACTGTTCAAAATAGTTCAAATGGCTCTGAGCACTATGGGACTTAACTTCTGAGGTCATCAGTCCCCTAGAACTTAGAACTACTTAAACGTAACTAACCTAAGGACATCACACACATCCATGCCCGAGGCAGGATTCGAACCTGCGACCGTAGCGGTCGCGCGGTTCCAGACTGTAGCGCCTAGATGCGCTCGGCCAACCTGGCCGGCTAATCATTACTGTGTTTGCGCTTCTTCGATAAACTCATGAAGAAGTAAAGAAAAAAATAGCTTTACAAGTCGACAAGTTTACACTTTTACGTCAAAAGTAAACACGAATGAACTGCTTGTTTAATAGATACTGACTGAACAACTGAGCCCAACTAAGACTCGAGCGCCAATGTTTCTCACACTTGGAAACAAAGCCACTGCTGGAGACAGTTGGCGCGAAGTGTTCCGAATCGGGCAGACGTGCGACGATCGGCCAAGTTTTTTCGCACGTCCGTTGTATTATAGTTCAATTCTTTTATCTTGGCGGTTCGCGCATGCCCGCCCAGACGCGGGAGATTGCTGCGTTGCCAGTTGCACGCGCCAAGCAAACTTTACGTTTAGGGGGGAGCGCGCATTTTACGAAGTAAAGTAAAGCCACCACGGCCGCATTAACCCTTTCGCTGCTACAGAGACGTGCTCGCCGCATTCCGTGCTGTGCGCGGTTATGTCATCACTGCACTGCTCGCCTGTGCAGACACATGGTGTTCCGACTGCTTTGACACACTTATCATTCGATTTCACAAAAACTATTTGGTCCAAAAATTTGATTTTTACACATTTTCTTGACTGATACCTTCCCCTCATCAATGATTTAATTTTGTTTCGATGTTCAACGCAGTTATTGTGCAGCATTAAATGTAGTAAACCATTGCACGAAATTTTGAAGAGTTTGCAGAGGTAAAAGTCCATAGCGTATACTTTCCGTATGGTCGATTTTAGTTGCCACTAGAAATTTCAATAAATTACATTCCAACGAATAAAATTCATGAAGTAAGACACTTCGATATTGTTTTTAAATAAAGAAAATATTAAGCACCGAACAAGGTCGCTTAGCAGCCAAACACTTTAGCCGTTACACTAACGCAGCTCGTCATCCAATAGACTTCCTGGAGGATTTTAAAATATGACGCAAAATACCAACAAACACTGTTGGTATGACTGTGGATTACTCACGTTTCGTCGAAGTACAATAGGAAATAAACAATTACTGCTGTTCTTTATTGCGAAAAAGCGGTTAGTGAGAATGGTACAAACACCTTTCCATGCTATCGCCTGAAATAGGAGGCTTATTGCTTGTTTGGTTTCATTAATTAATAGAATATGAAGTAATTGGTATGAAGAATGCTTTTCCCAGACTTTCTATAAAAGAAGTTTTGCTATCAAGACATTGCTTTTGTTCAATTACTTTATTTATGACTGTACGTTTCTAAAACTGAAGACACTCCTCCTTGCTCTGCACTGCAGTCGAGCTCTGGCAACGTCGTTCTCTGTTCATTGGCTGACTGTCTTTTGTGACGTGAGATGCGCAGAACGAACCTTAACTCGGCCGCCGTCGTAAATGACGCGCAGTTTAGTACGCTACGAATTCGAGCGGTCAGATTGGCTACGATCAGTTAGTTACTGCGCGTACATTCAGGCTGACGATCTAAGACGAAAATGAGTCTCAGAGTACACAGGAAATGCTGGGTACCCAGTAGACGATTCGTCGTAAGTACTAACACACTTACCCTGATTAAGCAGCTGCGCTTTTTACAACGTTTATCTTGATTAAATAGCTACATTTTTACAACGTTTATCTTGATTAAACAGCTACTTTTTTAACGACGTAATGCGTTGGTGCCGCTGGCCCTGGGCACCCCCCTCTTTTAAGTCCAAGTGGAGAACGACATATTCTTCTGTTTGAGCTCAATAGAGGTGTGATAGCAGCGGAAACGGCCAGAAACATCTGCGCCATGTATAGGTATAATGCCGTTGGACAGAGCACGGCAAGAAAATGGTTTTCTCGCTTTAAGGAGGTTCGTTTTGACATTAATGACCCTCCACATGACCTGGTCGTTTGACGATGATTGTTTAAACGCGTTAATCTTTAATGATCCACGTCACTGTACTCGAGAACTGGCTAATGTGATGAACTGTGCTCATTCAACCGTCGTGCGCCAGCTGCGTGCTATGGGGAAGGTTCAAAGATCGGATCTATGGGTACCGCACAAAAATCAGCGGGTGACCGTATGTGCATAGCTGCTTGGTCGTTATCAGTAGGCTCGTGACAACACCGAGCATTCTTATCCTGTATCGTTACTAGTGACAAGGAATCGTCTCCTTGTAGTACAATAAAGAAAAGAAAGGAATAGTTGAGCCCAAACAAAGCAGCAACTCGCCGTACAAAGACCTGCACGCATCCGCAAATGATAATGTTATGGATCTGATGGAACAGCGACGATATGGCGTACTACAAATTGCTTCTCCGAGGCGTAAATACCTTGTTGACGTTTACTGTCAACAATTGTGTCGTCTTTCAGACGCAGTCCGAAAGCAACGGCCAGGAAGCTCCGTGAAGGGCTGCTACTCCACGGCAGTGCCCGCTCGAAAAGCCAGACAGACTTGCGCCTTCAGATTTTCACCTTTCCCGATCGTTACCGAAAAACCTACAAGGAACTTTTTTTTCTGGATGAAAATGCGCTCCGAACATGGCTCGGCGAGTCCTTCACCTCAAAACCACTTGATTTTAACAGCCGCGGAATCGAAAAGTTACCTCAGCCTCGTCAGACTTGTACATAGCGAAGGAGAATGTATTATTGACCAGTAGTCTCTGCTACTTGTATCTGTCGTGTTAAATTTACGGAAAAACGCTACGAACTTAAGCACGAAGCTAATATTATTATTGTACGCGTCTGTGGCACGTTTAAAGTTAGATGGGGTTGGGGGGGGGGGGGGGGGCTGTAACAAAATATGACATTCCCCTCACAGAAGCTATCTCTGGCTGCACGCCTCCCTATACAAAGTAGTTAGTAATACTGCAGTTTAACTTTAACTAAAATACTTAACCCTTCGATTGCAAGAACTGCTGTATTGCACTAGCTCAAATCTAACGGTGTTCATTGGGAGCGATTCTGTAAAATGGTAACGGTGTTTTATTGTTCGTAACAGTCATTTCATAATTCATTACCTGTTTGAATGATGTGCTTTGAATAAAAACCACGGTCGATTTAATTTTTTAATTCCTCTTGCATCCCACACTAATGAAGCGAAGTATGTTACACAAAAATTCGTTTCATATTGCACTTCGTCATAAGCGAGAAGCATAAATATTTATTTCTAAACGCCAAATTCTGTAACCAGTGAGAACGCTACCTCAGTGACAACCTTTCCTGTTTGGGTTCGCAACAAGCGAATTAAATAAACAAGTTGAGGTGCTTGTGGCAGAAATTGGTACAGCTTTGATCAGTACTTCTGCTGACCTGATGTCACATCACAGCTGCTTCCTTGACAGAGTTACACTCTTTCTCAAAGATTGTTGCCAATATTTCAGTGTTAGTTAAACATGCGTTAATATTTGAATGTACCTTCAGGGCGCTCAACAATAAACACGTCTGTCATCAAATACACCCAATGACCTCCCGTAGTTTTTTCTTTATGCAATATTATTGGTATACTGTCACGTTCCATTCTTTTTGTGCTATAAGAATTGAGTCAGTTGTCACAGTATTTTAGGCATTGGTCTCTTATTCACGTCCCTGTCAGCCGTTTATAAAATCTGACTTCCGTACGACTTCCCTGTAGTACTCACAGCGAGATCAGAAATAATTCCGGCAAAGAAGCCGTGGCTTTTACTCTCTGCCCGATGTTTCTTCAAATCCTAGCTTTTGCTCCGTCCCTTATGACTTTTATATCAGCATGAAGTTAGACACTAAACTTCTTCACTTTCTTCCACCGATACAAGCAGTCATAAATCAAGCGAATGAAGTACATTAGTATTCGAGAAAGATTAAGCCTTACTTGTTTTGATCAGTATCGGGTTGCCGTTCCAGCATCAGGAGTTTATGCGGTAGTGAGACAGAATTATAGTCCATTCCCGATGTCATTCGATCTGCACATTGAGCAAGCAGAAAAGGAAACAAAAGAAAAATTTGGAGCAGGAATTAAAGTTCAGGGAGAAGAAATAAAAACTTTGAAGTTGCCGATGGCATTGTAAAGCAGTTGAATGGAATGTTCAAAAATGTGTGTGAAATCTTATGGGACTTAACTGCTAGGGTCATCAGTCCCTAAGCTTACACACTACTTAACGTAAATTATCCTAAGGACAAACACACACACCCATGCCCGAGGGAGGACTCGAACCTTCGCTGGGACCAGGCGCACAGTCCATGACTGCAGCGTCCTAGACCGCTCGGCTAATCCCGCGCGGCAGTTGAATGGAATGGATAGTGCATTTAAAAGAGGTTACAGGATTAATATCAATCAAAAAATTAAACAAGGGTAATGGAATGTGGTCGAATTAAATCAACTGAAGCCGAAGAAAGTAGATTAGCTTGGGTGATTGGCTGATTTGGGAGAGGGGACCAAACAGCTAGGCCATCGGTCCCATCGGATTAGGGGAGGATGGGGAAGAAATTCGGCCGTGCCCATTCAAAGGAACCATCACGGTATTTGCCTGAAGAAATTTAGGGAAATCACGGAAAACATAAATCAGGATGGGTGGACGCGGGTTTGAACCGTCGTCCTCGCGAATGCGAGTCCAGTGTGCCAACAACTGCGCCATCTCGCTCGGTAAATCAGATTAGGAAATGAGGTGCTAGAAGTAATAGAGGTGTTTTGCTACTTGGGTACCAAAATATCTGATCATGACCGAAGGACATAAAATGGAGACTGGCTGTGGCAAAGCGAGGGAATTGTTAACATCGGGTATAAAATTAATTGTGAGGAAGTCTTTTTCTGAAGGTATTTGTCTGGAGTTTAGCCTTGTGGGTAAGTGAAACTTCGACAATAAGCAGTTCAGACAAGAATAGAACAGAAGCTTTTGAAATGTGGTGCTACAGAACAATGCTGAAGATTAGATGGATTGAGCGCGTAACTAATGAGGAGATTATGAATTGACCCGAGAGAAAAAATAAACTGATGGCACGACTTGAACAAACGAAGACGTCGCCTGACAGCACTCATTCTGAGGCGCGAATAACTTGTCTGTTTGGTAACGGGGGAGGGGGGATGCGTGAGGTATAAATTTGCAAGGGGAGACCAAAGCATGAATACATTGGTTCAAATGGTTGTCGGGTGCAATAATTGTTTGAAGATAAAAGGGCTCACAGAGGATTGAAGAGCGTGGGGATCTGCGTCAAACCAGTCTCCGGACTGAAGATCACAACAACAGCATTGTGTATTACTTGTTGTTGTTGTTGTGGCCTTCAGTCCTGAGACTGGTTTGATGCACCTCTCCATGCTACTCTATCCTGTGCAAGCTTCTTCATCTCCCAGTACCTATTGCAACCTACATACTTCTGAATCTGTTTAGTGCATTCATCTCTTGGTCTCCCTGTACGATTTTTACCCTCCACACTACCCTCCAATACTAAATTGGTGATCACTTGATGCCTCAGAATATGCCCTACCAACCGATCCCTTCTTCTAGTCAAGTTGTGCCACAGATTTCTCTTCTCTCCAATTCTATTCAATACCTCCTCATTAGTTATGTGATCTGCCCATCTTCAGCATTCTTCTGTAGCACCACATTTCGAAAGCTTCTATTCTCTTCTTGTCTAAACTATTTATCGTCCACGTTTCACCTTCCATACATGGCTACACTGCATACAAATACTTTGAAAAACGACTTCCTGACACTTTCATCTATACTCGATGTTAACAAATTTATCTTCTTCAGAAACGTATTCCTTGCCATTGCCAGTCTAGTGTATTACTTATCACCTGATAAAACTGATATTTTGTGTAAAACGTATCACCTGATAAACAAAATAATAGATTTTCAAGACTAAAATTTGCGCCGGCCGGAGTGGCCGTGCGGTTCTAGGCGCTACATTCTGGAGCCGAGCGACCGCTACGGTCACATGTTCGAATCCTGCCTCGGACATGGATGTGTGTGATGTCCTTAGGTTACTTTGGTTTAATTAGTTCTAAGTTCTAGGCGACTGATGACCTCAGAAATTAAGTCGCATAGTGCTCAGAGCCATTTGAACCACTAATATTCGCTACGGCTATGGCAACATAAGCTGGTTGTATTTATATTCAAATAATCTCGGTCTAGATACGGACTTGGAAGTCTTCGTAACGGGGTAAATTTATTGTCGGGCTGTTGTTGAACAATTATTCTCTACAGATAGTTGACGATGTACACCACATATTCTCTTTATGGAACAGGTTAGCCATTGAACATTTTGTGTGTACATGTAAAAGTGTCTGAGAAAATAATGCGATATAGTATTAATGAACACAATGTCAAAACTGAGCTACTTTTTTCTGACACTGTCAAAGTCAAAATCGGTAATCAAACGAAGACAAAAGTTACTGACCTTAATAGTTTAAATGTAAAGTATGATTCATCCCAGTTCAAATTCCTATCAACATGCACAGCAAGAAATTTTGAACTTTGTTCCACGCATCGCTTTTCCTCTGTACTTCACTGTGAACTAAATAACATCATGCTTTCTGCCGAACTATTTGAAATGTGGTTCTACCATATTAAGTGACAGTTGTTAACAGAAAACACAATAATGAATGATGGTAATAATCTCTAATGGATACTATTCTCCATATTAGATCAGATCATATGTACCTACCATTCCATAGGTCCGTAGTGAGAAGATCCTCTAGGACGCAGGACATGTTATGATACAATAAAACACAATACATATTAAATAAAAGATAATAATACCTATACGTTCCATAGATCCGAAATTAAGTAGTCCTCATGACTATGTTTATTGCTCTCTAAATCATGGTACAGTGTTACCAAGAGAGGTATGTGTACAGAGCAACAACAACGCATTTTAACTATATGGCGCAGTGGAGCCAAGGTAGTCAGGCAGAACTATCAGAACTACGTGAAAGGAAAAATCAGATGTGCGAAGCAACAATAATTATTTTTACGTTGTACATGGGTCTGTCAGCTTTACACGATAAATTATGGTACATATGTTTCCGTTACACCTATGTTCCTTGTACGTTTTCAGTCGTCTATGATGGTCAACACTGCGATTTTCTATATTCTGGGTTTTACCTTGTGTAGCCGACTACCAGCATACACTATCTGATCAAAATTATGCGGACACCGTATATAATGCGGAATTGACGACAAGATGTTGCGAGAGACGGACTCGCCAGTATAAAAGCAGGCGAGGATTACTGTGTTATTAGTACAGAACCAGTAACTGGAGAATAGGGCGATCAGGGGAACTCTGACTTGGAATATCGACTAGTGACTGGAAGTCACATGAGTAACAAATACATCAGGGACATTTAAACCCCTCTACAGCTGTCCAAGTAGGTGTCTCTAGTAGAGTTCAAACCGTCATAAACACGAAAGGTGGGCACACTCCATATTAATGTCCACCGACGTGTGTGCAGACACTGTTCATCAGATAGAGTAAGGCTGTCGTCATTCTCGACCAAACATTTCTCTTGCTTAATCTTCATGTTTTTCGAAAGTTATAATTTGTAACTGCATCATTACATACGAAAAAGTATGAAACGCCAAGTTTTTCGCGCACACACTGCGACCAATGACAAAAACTTAATGGCAGCTCGAAAGTAGACCCTTTCATGCAATTGTATCGCAATTCCATTAAACTTCATTGTTCTCACTGCTGTATTGCGTTCCTAAAACGAGCTCATGTACACTGTTGTGATAAGTGAGGCTTGTTTGCAACGTTTTACGTGTTTCACATTAGGACACCAAGGCAAACTACGATTTGTGTACCGTTACGTATTATGAGGGAAGAGCGGCAGCTGAACGGGCAGAGACTGTTCTATATGGTGCCCCCAGATTTTCGCTTCAATACTTTACAGATATTGGAGGGTTGTAAACTAATATACTGTATATTTAGCTTTTCATTTTTATATACAACTTACACCTTATAGCAGCAACTTAGGATCACAGTAAATGTTCAAATTTACAATAACCAATCTCAGTGCAAGCAGTGCAACGAAGTCCATTGACAGAATTGAACTCTGGGCTCAAAATCAATCGGTCCCGTTGCTTGTACCTGTTGTTAATGATGGAGTGTATTTGCTGCTCCACTTTATAGGCACGCCTACGAGTGCTTATTGACGAATCTCCCACACAGTCCAATCTCGTTTCCTCAAATTATACCGTGAGAACAACTCGAAAGAACCCTGGACAGCTCTCAGTAATTTGAGCAACGCAGTTTCTCGTAAGTTTCCGCCTAAGTCGATAAATTTCTTCTAATTGGAGCCCTGCTTAAAAACCTTTCTCTCTGTAGATTCGTTCAGCTTTCCGCGTATTAAAACCTGCTGTATCACGCACTAAATGCATGTCTGTAAGCTTCTGGAACGGCTAATGCTCCGTCTACAATAGCGCGTTGTGAAGTGTAAACAGGGCTTCCACCGCAGACACATCACAGACGATTTTGTATTGTTTTTTCACAGTGGCACCACCAACGTCGAAGGGCCAACGAGTTGTTCTTGTTTTGAAATAAAAGCAGCATTGCACATTCAAGACATCGTACCGCCACAATTATATTTTCTTATTATTAATAACTTACTTCAAAAATTCAGTTGATGATTGTCCCTAAATGTGTAGGACACCCTGCATATAACCATCGAACTGCTCCTGCTTTAGTAATCGCAAAGATGCATGTGTCATAAACTGGTAGACCTGGTCTGATTTCCGAGAACTACAAATTTCAAACTATAAACCATGCTGGAAAAGACTTTTGAACACTGCCTTGATCAAAGTTACAAGAAAGAGAAAAGAAGTGAAACGTACATAACGTAAGTCCAGATCTAGAACGTTCAACGTTATTGTAGCATTGTTCTTAGAGATACACAAAAAGTTGCCACCCCTTCTCTCACTGCGGGAGAAACCATTGTCCCTGGCGACCAGGTAAGAATCTTATGAATGCATGCTACTAATGGCGGTCTTTCTTTTCTGTCAGGTAATTCTATTCCTCATCCCAATATTATCCTACTGCTGTGATTACCACGAATCTCTCGATACTACAGCAACTGTAGTTCTGTTATTTACGTTTTTAAGTTCTTACATTTAGCCGGCCGCGGTGGTCTCGCGGTTAAGGCGCTCAGTCCGGAACCGCGCGACTGCTACGGTCGCAGGTTCGAATCCTGCCTCGGGCATGGATGTGTGTGATGTCCTTAGGTTAGTTAGGTTTAAGTAATTCTAAGTTCTAGGGGACTGATGACCACAGATGTTAAGTCCCATAGTGCTCAGAACCATTTGAATCTTACATTTATTTCTTCCTACACAACTTTGCCAGGATCTTCTTTTTATTCTTTGGACATAACCACCACCCACCCCTCCTCACAAACAATACATATGTTGAAACTTCCTGGCAGATTAAAACTGTGTGCCCGACCGAGACTCGAACTCGGGACCTTTGCCTTTCGCGGGCAAGTGCTCTACCAACCGAGCTACCGAAGCAGGAGAGCTTCTGTAAAGTTTGGAAGGTAGGAGACGAGGTACTGGCAGAAGTAAAGCTGTGGGTACCGGGCGTGAGTCGTGCTGCGGTAGCTAAGTTGGTAGAGCACTTGCCCGCGAAAGGCAAAGGTCCCGAGTTCGAGTCTCGGTCGGGCACACAGTTTTAATCTGCCAGGAAGTTTCATATCAGCGCACACTCCGCTGCAGAGTGAAAATCTCATTCTGGAAACATCCCCCAGGCTGTGGCTAAGCCATGTCTCCGCAATATCCTTTCTTTCAGGAGTGCTAGTTCTGCAAGGTTCGCAGGAGAGCTTCTGTAAAGTTTGGAAGGTAGGAGACGAGGTACTGGCAGAAGTAAAGCTGTGGGTACCGGGCGTGAGTCGTGCTTCGGTAGCTCAGTTGGTAGAGCACTTGCCCGCGAAAGGCAAAGGTCCCGAGTTCGAGTCTCGGTCGGGCACACAGTTTTAATCTGCCAGGAAGTTTCATATCAGCGCACACTCCGCTGCAGAGTGAAAATCTCATTCTGGAATACATATGTTACTACATTATCTGAGAAACGCCTAAAGCAATAAACAATTGTGTTCGCTAAGCCATGTAGAAAAACATTGCACTTTCCTAAATGACAGTGGCTGGCAGGGTGTTATATCTAAAATAACCTGCCTAAGAGAATGTCCTTTCTTATTATTGAGAACTGCATCTACTGTTATGGCCAAGATCTCCACCTTCGTCCAATCATTCTGAAACAATTTCTTCCCTATTTTCTCTAAATCACTTTCGACAAATGCCATAGAAATTATTTTTCTTATTGAGCGAATAAGAACTTCGTCTCTTAACGACCAGGCCGTCGAAGTATGTGAAAACTCTAGCTCTTCTTCCCTAAAGCACTTCTTCGTACTGACTAAATGCACCGTAAGAAATTGTTTTCTCATCCGAACAACGTGATATCACTGAAATAAAAAAATCTCGGGAATGAAGCTAATAGAAAAAAAATTGTTATGACGAGGAATCTTTGTGCTATTTTGTTTCTTATTTGTCAGTTTGAAAAGGACTATCAGTAAAATCCGCGGTTTTAATGCATACCGTTACGCGCTAAATAGTGTGACTTGCAAACAAACTTTCCATATTCAGATATTACTTGTGCCTATCGTTCTTAACATTCGAGTAACAAGCAAGAAGGGCGTAAATTCTAACAACTGTTGATTCCACGTTTCTTTCCGGAGGAGCAAAATTATAGCAATGATCGCGAGCAGTGTATCAACGTAGATGTTATTCTCGCATGAACATATCATCAAATGTACTATCATGTTAGAACAAGTCGGCATTAGAACCATTACTGAACAGATAAGCCCCCAAAACAATTTTATCCACTTAGCTTCCTGGTAATGCTCGCGGTTCACCTATATGCGGCACTTCAGGCATGTATAAAATGTATGAAGTATAATATGCACGCAGAAATAACCTATTAACGTTTAATAAAAATGTTGAAGAAATGAGTCAACACTGATGTAAATATTTTTAAAAGGCAAGTATGCAAATTTAACTAATGTTATCGACGGTCCTAGAAAATTCTGCGTTATATCTATTCTTTGACGTTATTCTAACAATTGGGACCAGAATTTATCCGCAATTAATGACGTCATAAAATAGTTCCGTCGTTATCCCCTTAATTTGAATGTTAAATATGTTTAGCATTTTAAAAACCTGTACAAAATTCCTCAAAATGAATAATCAAACCTCTCTCTGTGCTCTGTTTCGGCAGAATGGCTGAGATTCCTGTAATACATTTTCTTTTGTATTCAAGCGCCAATACCTCTTGCGGCGCTTCTATTGTTTAATGTGTTAAATCATCGTCAGACTTGGCCCACATCAGATCAAAATTTTTCTAGTGCATTACTCCCAACCCCATCTCCCCCATTTAAATTTATTATTTTTTTCGAACTCTAAACCACCAAAAAAATGCGTGAAATTGTACATATCCAGGCCGGGCAATGCGGAAATCAGATTGGTGCAAAGGTAATAAACTCGGCTTTCACTGACTCACTTTAAGATACACCTCCAGTGTGTCGTTAATTAAAGAAGTAATTTTGTTGATTTGTTTCAGTTTTGGGAGGTAATATCTGACGAACATGGGATAGATTCCACCGGCACTTACAACGGCGACTCCGATTTACAGCTGGAACGCATAAATGTCTACTACAATGAAGCAGCAGGTAAATTTCCAAAATTAATCGGTAGATATTGATAAGTTCGTTTATATTCTGCTTTTTAGTTATATTTAGAAAACATACAGCCACACTGCATGTTACGCAGAGTCGAGGCACGTTCTTTCTAGAATAGCATGTGTGGTCCGTATTTCATAGACTCATTTACGTCGGAGGTACAGTCCTGTCTTACCAAATTATTAAATTTTACCGATGGTGGCTAAAGTAAAGCTGACTGTGCATTAATCAAAAATTGTTTTACTACGTCCCTTTTTAAGTTATTTAGCATACACCAGAAAAATGCTTCTACTGTTCAGAAATTTGCCAGTGGCGTTATCTTTGCTAGTCACCATATACATCATACTGCTAGTCAGTTGTTGGCTGTTTTTACAAGGCAGGAAGTTTCACTGCGGCATTGCTGATCCGTACGATTGTGGTTGTCTGATCAGTAAGCAAGAGTGGCGTCACAAGCAAACATAATTTTTTGATAGTCGTAAGTCTCATGACAACATTGAAATAGTTCCAGTGTCGCCTGCTACTATTTGCCAACGTCAGAGTCATCGTATGATAGTCGTGTAACTGGTTGTTCCAGATTGGGTTGCTTTTGCAAGTTGTAAAAACCGATATTAATGTCTCCGAGCTCTTACTGTTAATTTAAATGGATTACTTATCACAGTTCCCTGTTTTCCATTTATTGCAAATAATAAAAGTTCAGATACTGTTTAAATTCACTGAGTAGCCCTAATCGGACTATGTGACAGACTGTCAATCCTAAGGGCCCGGGTTCGATTCCCGGCTGGGTCGGAGATTTTCTCCGCTCAGGGACTGGGTGGGTGTTGTGTTGTCCTAATCATCATCATTTCATCCCCATCGACGCGCAGGTCGCCGAAGTGGCGTCAACTCGAAAGTCCTGGACCAGGCGAACGGTCTACCCGACGGGAGGCCCTAATCACACGACATTTCATTTCATTTCATCGGACTATGAATCTACGAAAACGAAAGCAGTTCGGTTGGTGATAATTCAGAGAGGATGGAGGCGATATTTTTCGCAATATACGCACGAAAAAGCTTCCGAATGTTCCAAAACTCTCAAAAGGCCTTTAAAATTCAACAAGCTAACAAGTAATGGAATTTCAAAAGCTGCGCAGCACTTTAGCAATGCAGCTCAGGCAAACCATTCAGTTATGTATTTTTAAAACAAGGGACATTCTTCGAAAGGTATACTGATTTAAATTTTATGTCCCCCTTCTCAGAAAGAAGAAAGTGCCCGAAATAGCTCGATAAATCATTCGACAAAATGGCCATGGTCTTAACATGAATCCATACCTGGGATACGGAACTTCAAATGCCACCGTCTTAAATAGCGAGGCATCTGTATCACATGTTAACTTTTTCTTGATTTACGACGGTTGGAACTTAAATAGTGGCAACTATTTATTCACAACCTATACGAAAGAGTTACATGTTTGCACTTGTTAGTGTCCTTCAAAGTAGTCACCAGCGTTGTGTAGAACCCGTCCAGCGAGGTGGAAGGCGTAGTATACCATTAGCAGAGCCTGTTCTGTTGATGGTGCGAATGGAGCGGTCTACTGCCTGTCGAATCTCTGGAACAGTTCTGAAGCGGGTGCCACGGGCAAATCAAAGTCACAAGGACTTAGTCCGGGGAGCATGGTGGATGGTACAGTAATTCCCAGTCCCATCGACCGAACACAGCAGCCACAGCTTGCGCTGTATGCGCCCGCGCTTTGTCGTGCAAAATGATGGGTGGGTTGCGCAGAAAGTGTCGCCGCTTCTTCGCAAAGCTGGTCGCAGGTGATGCTCCAAAAACGAACATTAATACTGTGCATTGACGGTCTGACACTGACGTGCTGTACGACCTCTGGCACATTCAATCTTGATCCAACTCCGTTGTACCTGTTTCGAAAACTTAGTGGTACCGTTTCCTTAAACCGCTCGTTCACAAGTGACTGTTTCCCTCGATTGTGCGCACGCCGGTGACATGGCACGGGCGAGTCCATTTGCTCGGAGGTAAGGTAGGTATGTCAACAACGTGTGCTGTAAGCGACAATAGTAGATTCCGTTGCATAGTGTCTCCACAGCAGTGTTGCCACTATTTAAGTTCCAACCTGCGTATAATAGAGAGTAGAGTGCGGAGGAAGTAATATAAGACAATCATTACACAAATGTTCGTACAGTGTTACACCCAGCTATGTCAGATCACTAAAATTAACAGCAGTCAGCCTAACAACTTTAAGTGTTCCCGCTAGTGTTGCCTTAGAATTAGGGCGTCGAGCGCCCAAACAATGATTTACATATCTTATATATTTTCTGCCAATGTAGACCGACGGGGGAAAGCTGAATAAGCTCTGTATCTCTCACAATGTAAAATTAGTTTGCAATGCATTCTAACTTAAAATGTGTTTCAGTTGTGATGTGGTCTTCAGTCCGAAGACTACTTTGATGCAGCTCTCCATGCTAATCTATCCTACTAAGGCCCTCTGATCTCTGCATAGCTACTGCAGTCTGCGTCCATTTGACGCCGTTTACCTTCGAAAAAGACCTCCTGACCTTTCAGTTTATATCCGATGCTAAGAATTTTTTTCTTTCAGAAATGCTTTCCCTGCTACTGCCTACTGCCAGTCTGCGTTTCACATCTTCTCTACTTCGGCCACCGTCAGTCAGTTTGCTGTTCAAATAGCGATACTCACATACTCCTTTTAGTGTCTCATTTCTTAATCGATCGACTGCACTGTATAGATATTACCTTGAGAAGATATTTGAAAAATTCTTGTCCGCAGCTCGTGGTCGTGCGGTAGCGTTCTCGCTTCCCGCGCCCGGGTTCCCGGGTTCGATTCCCGGCGGGGTCAGGGATTTTCTCTGCCTCGTGATGACTGGGTGTTGTGTGCTGTCCTTAGGTTAGTTAGGTTTAAGTAGTTCTAAGTTCTAGGGGACTGATGACCATAGATGTTAAGTCCCCTAGTGCTCAGAGCCATTTGAACCATTTTTTGTAAAATTCTCAAGCATATTAGCTAAGAACAATTGATCCTATTTATGGAGCACAACGGTGACAGTGCTGTTTATTACCCATCGCAGTTTCTAGCATATGAAATAGGTTTTGCAGCAACTGAAGCAAGCTGGCTGCAAAAGTGACCTGTTTTTTGTGCCTACCACTGGGCAGTTTCTCTCCAACGCTAATGCCATTTCCTAAAGTTAAATTGGCGCACTTCAGGTGGAATTTTGCTATAAAAGTAACTTTTCCGCATAAAGTTTCCCCAAAATGTATTTCAAACTCTTCAAGGTACAAGATCCGGAGACCTTCATGTGCAAACCTCCTCAGTATTTAACTGAAAGGAAACAGCATGTATGGTCAACGAATGGGCGAGAGATTTTTTGTTTTTTCTTAGCAGAAATCTTGAGTTTCTTTTTGCGTCAGTTCACAGTGTATCCGCAACATTTCGGAACGGCATACAGTCTTCCGGCGAAGACTGTGCTGGTGGGGAGTCTAATAGTCACCAAGTTTTTACAAAAGACCAACAGAAGCACTAGGGCTGAACAACGATACACAGGAGGAATTAGCATTAAATCCTGTTGCGTTTGGTCATCAAATCTGCAAAAAGAATTCTTAGGCGGTATTACGGACGATATACAAACGCTTAGGCTGGTTTTTAAGTTACGCCAACAATCAGTGGCAAAAACGTTGTCCTTAAAAAAAATATTGCTTGGATGCGGACTCAGTGCAATATTTCATTCGATTATTAGAGACTCTCATGTTTTGCCAAGTAGGCTCATATGTTTAGCTTTTAATCAGCTTGAAGAAGTGATGGTAACATTTAATATGAAACAACAA
Organism: Schistocerca piceifrons; assembly: GCF_021461385.2. Lineage (NCBI taxonomy): Eukaryota > Metazoa > Arthropoda > Insecta > Orthoptera > Acrididae > Schistocerca > Schistocerca piceifrons. The sequence goes on along the minus strand of NC_060142.1, from coordinate 548,889,050 downwards.
AGAAATTTAATCAAGAATTAAATGGCTAATAAACGAAATACACCACATTATACTACCTGAAATTGCAATCACAAGAATAAAATACAGTGACAAGTCCCATCGTGGAGATATACCAACAGATGTCACTAAGTCGTGAGGCCACCGAAAGATCGATTACAACCCGAGATTTCTCAAGCTGTGACGTACGCTTCTGGACCCGTTCGAGTCGTGCTCAAGCACAGCAGTAGATGGTGCTATTGTGATGCTATGCTATTGAAGTTGTAAAATTTGTCATTCAGTATTATTAAAACAATGGCAGCCCAAAATATTGGCCGAGGAGCCTGTGTAGCGTAAGTGTTCAAATACACAGTTACTGGAATTTCTCTAAAAAGTTACCGCTGGATGACAATGCTTCCGAATCGCTTCGTTAAACCTTTGATTATTAGCCAACTTAAGAAATAGTTTATAATTGGTTTGCAGAATTTCGTCGTGTTTACTTCAGCAATGAATTTCGTTAATATCTACTAAACAAGGTCGTTGGGACATTCATACGGATATCGAAGATTCCAGCACATTCGATTCTGCATGAACATTTCGCTGTTTGGAAAAAAATACCGTTTCAGGAGAGAAAACTTGCATATATTCTTGCAAGCAGGAAACTAAGCAGCAATCAACTGTTTTGGTGTTTGGAAATGACCGCTTATTTATTTGGTTGCGCTAGACGTGTCGCGACCATTGTATTATAACGTAGAACAGTTAGTACTCAATGGTGTACAATATGTTTTTCCCCATTCATCTACGAAATTAGAAACAGCATCGGAAAACATCTACATCTACATCCATACTCCGCAAGCCACCTGACGGTGTGTGGCGGAGGGTACCTTGAGTACCCCTATCGGTTCTCCCTTCTATTCCAGTCTCGTATTGTTCGTGGAAAGAAGGATTGTCGGTATGCTTCTGTGCGGGCTCTAATCTCTGATTTTATCCTCATGGTCTCTTCGCGAGATATACGTAGGAGGGAGCAATATACTGCTTGACTCTTCGGTGAAGGTGTGTTCTCGAAACTTTAACAAAAGCCCGTACCGAGCTACTGGGCGTCTCTCCTGCAGTCTTCCACTGGAGTTTATCTATCATCTCCGTAACGCTTTCGCGATTACTAAATGATCCTGTAACGAAGCGCGCTGCTCTCCGTTGGATCTTCTCTATCTCTTCTATCAACCCTATCTGGTACGGATCCCACACTGCTGAGCAGTATTCAAGCAGTGGGCGAACAAGCGTACTGTAACCTACTTCCTTTGTTTTCGGATTGCATTTCCTTAGGATTCTTCCAGTTAATCTCAGTCTGGCACCTGCTTTACCGACGATCAACTTTATATGATCATTCCACTTTAAATCACTCCTAATACGTACTCCCAGATAATTTGTGGAATTAACTGCTTCCAGTTGCTGACCTGCTATTTTGTAGCTAAATGATAAGGGATCTATCTTTCTATGTATTCGCAGCACATTACACTTGCCTACATTGAGCTTGAATTGCCAATCCCTGCACCATGCGCCAATTCGCTGCAGATCCTCCTGCATTTCAGTACAATTTCCATTGTTACAACCTGTCGATACACCACAGCATCATCTGCAAAAAGCGTCAGTGAACTTCCGATGTCATCCACAAGGTCATTTATGTATATTGTGAATAGCATCACATTACCTGATATATGGCGTAACGACTACTTTTTGTTTCTTATGACAAAGAAAATATGCGTGGACAGCGATTTTCTCACCACAAGAAACTGGTGAATCCTTCCAAAACCACATTCTTGAGGAACGAGTGGGTGTATCAATTATCCCCCCCCCCCCCCCCGCCAAATCTAGATTTGCATCTAAACAGCACTTAAGTAATGTATATTCATGGACGATTATCATCATCATCATTGTTATTATTATTCGAATTTGTCTAACTCAGGACGATGTGAAGCAACTGAGTTATGACACCATATTCTTTTCCTCTTTTTGGCATGCCAATGTTTCTGTCACTCTTGTTCTCTGTTGTTCTTTCTTCTGCCCAGTCTTTCTTCTATTCTTTTGTTTCTTCTTCTGGAAACCCTTGATTTTTTTTTGTTTCTTCTCCCTGAATTCATGTTTGTTTTCTATTTCTTAGTCTGTCTGTTATTCCCAACTCCTGTATATCTTTCTTAATTTCTATAAACCATGAAATTCGGATTTTGTGAAAGAATTTGGATTTTTTTGTCAGTCGCTTGTTATCCATTCTTTTTCAGTGACCGTGAAATGTAATCCTCCACCTTGTCAGAGTATCTATTCCCAGTTTTTCATACACTCCGTTGCTGCTTCTCAGTTGTCAAATCCCATTTTCGTACTTTGGACCCAAACATTTTCAAATTATTCTTTTCTATTTCTTCTCCATATGTAGGCTTTGTTCATGGTAAGGCATTCGGAGACTTAGGGACACCCGTTTTCAATCATCACATTGTAGTTCCTCAGTTTTGTTTTAGTAGACGAGCAATATCTGTTGTACATATTCTTTGTTAAGTGAAATGAAATTTCAGACTTTTATGTCTCTATTTATGGTAGCTGCTTTGTCCAGATTATTCGTCTGCATATTATGATTCCACATACGTTGGTGCAGCTTTAATCCGTTGGTCATGTATACAATTTTGTCAAACGAAATTTGTGATCTAGCTGTTCCTGCTACTTTTTTCTGCTACTTGGAGTATGTTTATCACTTTCATTGCTTATGGTAGGTTCTCTTCTAAGATTGCTAAACCATGAGCGAAAATTAAGCAGTCAGTTTGAAGGTTCCCAAACAATTTCTTCCAAGTTTCACTTTATTTATTCCCTCTTCTTCTGTTCTTTTTCTCCACTCGTTTTACTTTCTCCAAAACGCAATTGAATGAAAATCGAGATAGTCCATTCCCTGGCTCACGCCTGCTTTAGGCCTAATTTCGAAGCATTTTGATATTTCACCAAAAACTTGAACTTTAGAAATTTTATTATTGAAAGTGTGCTTATTCCATTGTTTGTTAGCTCCAGATTCTTTTGGGGCATGAATAGTGTGTATGGACAATCTTATTTTTCATTTGTGATGTAGTAAGTATATAATTTCACGAGAGATGGCTCAGGATATGGCAATTCAGCATCCATTATATGCCTTGGTTTTCAAGTTGTACAGAATTCATAGGTCAGGTTGTTCGACAGGGCAGGAAGCGAGTTTGATCTGTGAACTTTTTCTCTTTTTAGGGGGAGGGGGCAGCTTCCGTCTTCAGCCCTTCGTTGAATATGTCTTTGGTTATAGTGCTTTATTAAAATAGCACACAGCGTCTTGTTTAGAACTTATAATGTCTCCGAAGCTATTGCATTTGACAGTTTTGGCCTCTGAAGCCAGAGAAATATTATGAAGCATAAACACATGCCGGCCGAAGTAGCCGAGCGGTTCTAGGCGCTTCAGTCTGGAACCGCGCGACCGCTACGGTCGCAGGTTCGAATCCTGCCTCGGGCATGGATGTGTGTGACGTCCTTAGGTTCGTTAGGTTTAAGTAGTTCTAAGTTCTAGGGCACTGATGACCTCCGCTGTAAAGTCCCATAGTGCTCAGAGCCATTTGAACCATAAACACATGCGAATCTCAAAACCCGAACAGCTTTTATATGGAAAACATTTTTCTGTATTTTGTTTCAACATGCACGACACTATCATTAAGGATTAATTTATTGCCCTTAATTTATATAATAGACGATTTAACAGTTGCGCTGTTCTGTAAGTTTGCTATATAATGCAGCTGCAAGCCCGCTAAACTCGCATCGCAGAACAAATTTAGGAGCCGGCCGGGGTGGCCGAGCGGTTCTAGGAGCTACAGTCTGGAACCGCGCGCCCGCTACGGTCGCAGGTTCGAATCCTGCCTCGGGCATGGATGAGTGTGGCGTCCTTAGGTTAGTTCGGTTTAATTAGTTCTAAGTTCTAGGAGGCTGATGACCTCAGAAGTTAAGTCACATAGTGCTCAGAGCCATTTGAACCATTTGATTTGAACAAATTTAGACCTCCTCTAGTTCACCTAAAGTAATCAAGACAAAAGTAGGTTAATTCCTGGATATAGAGGAAAGTTCGATATGAGTCGTCTGTTTTTCCTCCTCAAACGTGCTAAGCTACAGGTTAGTCTGTCACCAAAACCAGATTTTCTTAGTATCGATTTCCTTGGGTTCGCCAACTCACAATCAAATTGTTACCTTGCAACCTAATATAGACCTCGGGCGAAACTTCAGACCAGGCTGTCACCACAACCAGGTTTTTTAATTATCACAACCAAACTGGTACCTAGAGGTCGGGCTAAGCTACTTATCAGTGTCACCACAACCAGTTTTTTTTTTCCTTTTTGTCTTTCACGTTCGCTGGCTTTGTAACACTCAACAAACTGTGAAGATATACACCAAACGGTGACGTGACACCATGGATTTACGGCACTCACCAAAGCCAACAACTCGTATCGGAAATCCTTCTACACCCCAATTCCTTTTGAAAGGACACGACTGAGTTCCTTCCTCATCCTTTACTTCCTCTCTAATGACCTCGTCGGCGGCAGGGCGTTTTAGTTTATCGCTTGCCAAAGCATTATTAAGCCAAGAGGAAATTTCGACTTAAAATGTAATGTCAACCTTTGTGAATATTTAGTAAACTTTCTCTTTACGTAGTTGGCTAATGATTATCTAGTCTGAACGAAATATAATTTTAGCTCGTTACAGATATCAGGGTGTATACGACCCGGGACAACCGGGAGATCCGGGAAAAACCCGGGAATTTTTTCATCCGGGAGAAAAACGGGAAAAACACGGGAATATTTTAGAATTCTGGGGTATTTTTTTGTTTTAGTTTTCAGTTAAATTTTTGTAATTTTTACTGGTAAGAAATAATACTCTAAAAAAGGATATTACTGCATCCCGCTACTGCAGAATAATACTGCAGCAATAAAACATGAACGTGAGAAAAAACTAAAATAAAACCTAAGTTCGAAGGAAATGCGACATGTACGCAACAAAACAGAGTGCTCATACAAGTGTTTGCCAGTAGCAAAATGTGTCAAAGGCTTTAGGAAGACTATGCTTATGCTTCATAACAACAAATTGCCTCCGATGAGCATGTCGTCACAACTGTTTACATTAGATTCGTGTGAGCAGTTGCGAGCGGGCCCATGCGCATCCGTAGTTGAGTCGCGCATGTAGCATATCCCGCTTCTGGCCACAAAAGTGTGGCTGTTAGCTGTATAAGCAGGCAGCAAGATGCTACCCGGAAAAATTTTACTGGCGCGCACAAACTGCCGTATTCACTGGAAGCAAACTGGGGTTTCTGCCCCGGGCAGCAATTTCAGTCGAGCATTAATCGCCTTGCTGAGCAATGAAGCTATTTTTGTCGGCTTGCTAAAGAAATACGGCTTTATTAACCTTTCCGCTAAGGCAGTCAATTTATTTGAAACGAAGTGTTTAATTCCACACTATTGGCTAGTTTCAACTGTTCACTGCATTTCAAAAGAGCATGCTTTCATCTTCTAGTACGTATGGCATTATGCCATAATAAAGAACCAAAAATGAGATAATACAGTACTTGTACGCCAAGAAAATTTACAACCGAATCTGGACATGCGAATGTGCACTTTAAGCCAAATTATGCATTTTAGTATGGTTCAAGAAATTCCTCTGATGTCTTGTTTCTTTTATGACACAATGTATGATCTTTTAATGTTTTACACGTACGAACATACGGGCTTCCTGCGTCATCGTAGCTGCGCAAGCGCGGTGACGCCTGTTATCTGGCGCTCTCTGGCAACTGCTGAAACGAACCTCTTTCTAACAGGTCGCGGGAAAATATTGCGAATGATTGATTGAAAAGCGTTACTTTCAAAGTAAATTTCCTTTCACGCAAGATGAACTAAGTGCGAGAATGTACGATGAATTTCTTAAATCACAGAGCGTTTGACTCTCATTGAAAAATCAACTATTTGAGGACAACCATTTAGAAAAAAATTCTAGCCCAGAAGATCAGACATTTATGTCGGTATTAAAAAATTTTACTGGCACATTTGTGTGATGTAACTTAAAGTGTAACACGCGAAAAAAAAAAAAAAAACAACATTATACGTGAAAGTTTAGCTTCTCTTGCAGCTCATTAATCGTCGAGACCACCTATATTAATTTACACCAGTAACTTTTCCTATTTGTGTGTATGCACCACTTATCAGCGCTAATGCTATTAGCTGACTACAACACGTGTCTTAAGCTCTGAATATCCGCTGTATCGGCTGTCGAAATCACATGATATGAGCTATGACTGGCTTACAAAAGCCCATCGCAATCTCGATTTCAATGCTTCGGAAAGTAACATGTGGTGTTTGGTGGAATTCGAATTTATACTTTCGTAATACGAAAATATGCAGTATACATGGCCTTTTTTCTGAGCTTCGTGTTCTAAACAGCTGAGAAATTCTACGCCAGTGTATAAAACCATTACCATTCAAAGGATTGATAAGTTTTACAGTTTTGAGGAAAAGTATACTATCACTTAGCAGAGAAAAAGTGTATTTTCACCTGGGAGAAAGTGTGTTTTTAACCGGGAAATCCGAGAAAAATCCGGAAATTTGTTTTCCTTGTCCGTGTATACACCCTGGATATACTACTTTTACCAAAAGTAGTATATGTATAGTATATATCCATAAGTATAGTATACTTACCAAGAGAATCTACTTTTTCAGTATACATTATTTTTGCCTCTTTTTTCCGCAGGAGGAAAGTACGTGCCACGTGCCATTCTTGTGGACTTGGAACCTGGAACGATGGACTCAGTACGATCTGGCCCCTTCGGTCAGCTCTTCCGTCCGGACAACTTCGTGTTCGGACAGAGCGGCGCGGGCAACAACTGGGCAAAGGGTCACTACACAGAAGGCGCCGAGTTGCTCGAGTCCGTGCTGGACGTGGTCAGGAAGGAGGCGGAGAACTGCGACTGCCTCCAGGGCTTCCAGCTGACCCACTCTCTGGGCGGCGGCACCGGCTCCGGCATGGGGACGCTGCTCATTGCCAAGATCAGGGAGGAGTACCCCGACCGCATTATGAACACCTTCAGCGTCGTGCCATCGCCTAAGGTAAGCTCCTAAGTTAAGCTCTACATTCACGGCGGCCCAAACTGTCGGAAAAATCCCCAACCAACCCTACACCCCACCCTCACCGAAGGTTTCTGTTTAGACGGTAGCATTTTTCACTACTTAACAGCACATGTCAGTCGGTGGCTCTTTTAAAGTTCCAGACTACTGATCCAGAGGTCTTCGGTAATACCCTAGTCAGTCCAAGGACTTTAATCTGCAACTTTTCACTTCTGGCAGCGTTTGTTGATGTGGAAAATGCCAACTTAACCGTAGTTCGGAATCCGCGTTAAATTGTAGGTCCTCATACAACTAAATGGGTAAGTCAGCTCAAAGATTAGAGGAAGGCAACGAGAATACCACGTCTAATAGAAGCAACCCTAGTGAATCACTGTGGTGTTAAAACCAACCTTCGTGTTGATTGCAGCTTCACCATTACCTTAGTGACACCTGTAATATGAAGAGGCTAGTGTTAATCAACCTTGCAACAAACATATAAAGAAGGAATGATGCGTTCAATCTAATCTAGGACTAATCATCAAGCTATGGATCACAACCGTCAGCTCAAGAGCTGCAGGGACAGCACGAGATTGCTTGACTTGCTCACAATGAAGCCGATGAGGTCTTGTCATTCTATTGTGAAGAGGCTAGTGTTGGTACATTAGCAGAGATGTCAGTTATAACCGTCAAGTACAAAGTATTCACAACTATGATGCACAAAACTTTATTTCAGACTGCATCGTAATGATAACTTCCAATTTTTTTTAATTTTTTAACGCCTGTGCTTCTCCTCAACTATAGCTTGAATCTGCACTGGTGTGCAAAACATGTATGTAACTTACTTCGATGAAACTCAGGCCATACATAGAAAAAATTGCTACAGTATGTTACAGAAGGTAACTGATGGAAGGTAATTGACAGAAATACGCGAGGAGACAAATAGAGATGCAAAAAAATAATGTTCAAATGTGTGTGAATTCCTAAGGGACTCAGTACGATCTGGCCCCTTCGGTCAGCTCTTCCGTCCGGACAACTTCGTGTTCGGACAGAGCGGCGCGGGCAACAACTGGGCAGTTGTTAGTAGACTTACACACTATTTAAACTAACTTGCGCTAAGAACAACACACACACACACACATCCATGCCCAAGGGAGGATTCGAACCTCCGGCGGGAGGGACCGCGCAATCCGTGACGTGGCACCTCAAACCACGCAGCCACTAATCGCGGCTACAGATGACACTTTTATGAGTGGCGTTTGAAAAGTCCGTGCAAAAATAACCACTAATTACGTGTTTGGGGCAAACCGTTTTTATTTTTCGACATAGTCTCCTTTTAGACTTATATACTTCGTCCAACGCTGTTCTAATTTGTTGATCCCTTCCGAATAATAGGAATTGTCCAAGTCTGCTAAATAGCTATTAGCTACTGCAATCACCTCCTCGTTTGATTAAATTCTTTGTCCCGCCAGCCATTTCTTCAAATTGGGGAACAAAGTCTGGGGAATAGGGGGGATGTGAAACGAGTTGGAATCCTAGTTCCATTAATTTTGCGACCAAAACTGCTGAGGTGTGTGCTGGTGCATTGTCGTGGTGGAAAAGGAAGTTTTTGCGGTCCAATAACCGGCGTTTTTCTTGCAGCTCGGTTTTCAAACGGTCCAATAAGGATGATTAATATGCACCTGTAATAGTTTTATTCTTTTCCCAGATAGTCGATGAGGATTATCCCTTGCGAATCCCAAAAGACAGTCGCTATAACCTTTCTGGGTGAAGGAATGGTCTTTGCCTTTTTCAGTGCAGATTCTCCCTTGGTAACCCATTGTTTAGATTGTTGTTTGGTTGGCTGGTTGTTTTGGGGAAGGAGATCAGACAGTGTGGTCATCGGTCTCATCGGATTAGGGAAGGATGGGGAAGGAAGTCAGCCGTGCCCTTTCAGAGGAACCATCCCAGCATTTGCCTGGAGTGATTTAGGGAAATCACGAAAAACCTAAATCAGGATGGCCGGACGCGGGATTGAACCGTCGTCCTCCCGAACGCGCGTGCAGTGTCTAACCTTGTTGTTTGGTCTCAGGAGTATAGTAATGTGTCCATGTTTCATCCACAGTGACGATTCTTCTTGAATCCTGCGGATTCTTCCTGAACGGCAGCAAATAATCCTTGCAACACTTCACACCATTCCGTTTTTGGTCAAGCGTGAGCAATCGCGGAACCCACCTTGCGGACAGCTTTCTCATGTCCAAATGTTTACGCAAAATATTATGTACCCGTTCATTCCAGGTGCCCACAGCACTAGCAATGTCACGCACTTTAACTCTTCTGTCATCCATCACCATATCATGGATTTTATCAGTCATTTCTGGAGTCGTAACCTCCACAGGGCATCCACGAGGTTCAGCTTCACTTGTGCCCATATGGCCACTCCGAAAATTTTGAAACTACTAAAAACTGTTCTAATCGAAGGTGCAGAGCCACCGTAATTTTCATCACTTCTATTTAGTGTCCTGAGGCACCTCAAACCACGCAGCCACTAATCGCGGCTACAGATGACACTTTTATGAGTGGCGTTTGAAAAGTCCGTGCAAAAATAACCACTAATTACGTGTTTGGGGCAAACCGTTTTTATTTTTCGACATAGTCTCCTTTTAGACTTATATACTTCGTCCAACGCTGTTCTAATTTGTTGATCCCTTCCGAATAATAGGAATTGTCCAAGTCTGCTAAATAGCTATTAGCTACTGCAATCACCTCCTCGTTTGATTAAATTCTTTGTCCCGCCAGCCATTTCTTCAAATTGGGGAACAAAGTCTGGGGAATAGGGGGGATGTGAAACGAGTTGGAATCCTAGTTCCATTAATTTTGCGACCAAAACTGCTGAGGTGTGTGCTGGTGCATTGTCGTGGTGGAAAAGGAAGTTTTTGCGGTCCAATAACCGGCGTTTTTCTTGCAGCTCGGTTTTCAAACGGTCCAATAAGGATGATTAATATGCACCTGTAATAGTTTTATTCTTTTCCCAGATAGTCGATGAGGATTATCCCTTGCGAATCCCAAAAGACAGTCGCTATAACCTTTCTGGGTGAAGGAATGGTCTTTGCCTTTTTCAGTGCAGATTCTCCCTTGGTAACCCATTGTTTAGATTGTTGTTTGGTTGGCTGGTTGTTTTGGGGAAGGAGATCAGACAGTGTGGTCATCGGTCTCATCGGATTAGGGAAGGATGGGGAAGGAAGTCAGCCGTGCCCTTTCAGAGGAACCATCCCAGCATTTGCCTGGAGTGATTTAGGGAAATCACGAAAAACCTAAATCAGGATGGCCGGACGCGGGATTGAACCGTCGTCCTCCCGAACGCGCGTGCAGTGTCTAACCTTGTTGTTTGGTCTCAGGAGTATAGTAATGTGTCCATGTTTCATCCACAGTGACGATTCTTCTTGAATCCTGCGGATTCTTCCTGAACGGCAGCAAATAATCCTTGCAACACTTCACACCATTCCGTTTTTGGTCAAGCGTGAGCAATCGCGGAACCCACCTTGCGGACAGCTTTCTCATGTCCAAATGTTTACGCAAAATATTATGTACCCGTTCATTCCAGGTGCCCACAGCACTAGCAATGTCACGCACTTTAACTCTTCTGTCATCCATCACCATATCATGGATTTTATCAGTCATTTCTGGAGTCGTAACCTCCACAGGGCATCCACGAGGTTCAGCTTCACTTGTGCCCATATGGCCACTCCGAAAATTTTGAAACTACTAAAAACTGTTCTAATCGAAGGTGCAGAGCCACCGTAATTTTCATCACTTCTATTTAGTGTCCTGAGGCACCTCAAACCACGCAGCCACTAATCGCGGCTACAGATGACACTTTTATGAGTGGCGTTTGAAAAGTCCGTGCAAAAATAACCACTAATTACGTGTTTGGGGCAAACCGTTTTTATTTTTCGACATAGTCTCCTTTTAGACTTATATACTTCGTCCAACGCTGTTCTAATTTGTTGATCCCTTCCGAATAATAGGAATTGTCCAAGTCTGCTAAATAGCTATTAGCTACTGCAATCACCTCCTCGTTTGATTAAATTCTTTGTCCCGCCAGCCATTTCTTCAAATTGGGGAACAAAGTCTGGGGAATAGGGGGGATGTGAAACGAGTTGGAATCCTAGTTCCATTAATTTTGCGACCAAAACTGCTGAGGTGTGTGCTGGTGCATTGTCGTGGTGGAAAAGGAAGTTTTTGCGGTCCAATAACCGGCGTTTTTCTTGCAGCTCGGTTTTCAAACGGTCCAATAAGGATGATTAATATGCACCTGTAATAGTTTTATTCTTTTCCCAGATAGTCGATGAGGATTATCCCTTGCGAATCCCAAAAGACAGTCGCTATAACCTTTCTGGGTGAAGGAATGGTCTTTGCCTTTTTCAGTGCAGATTCTCCCTTGGTAACCCATTGTTTAGATTGTTGTTTGGTTGGCTGGTTGTTTTGGGGAAGGAGATCAGACAGTGTGGTCATCGGTCTCATCGGATTAGGGAAGGATGGGGAAGGAAGTCAGCCGTGCCCTTTCAGAGGAACCATCCCAGCATTTTCCTGGAGTGATTTAGGGAAATCACGAAAAACCTAAATCAGGATGGCCGGACGCGGGATTGAACCGTCGTCCTCCCGAACGCGCGTGCAGTGTCTAACCTTGTTGTTTGGTCTCAGGAGTATAGTAATGTGTCCATGTTTCATCCACAGTGACGATTCTTCTTGAATCCTGCGGATTCTTCCTGAACGGCAGCAAATAATCCTTGCAACACTTCACACCATTCCGTTTTTGGTCAAGCGTGAGCAATCGCGGAACCCACCTTGCGGACAGCTTTCTCATGTCCAAATGTTTACGCAAAATATTATGTACCCGTTCATTCCAGGTGCCCACAGCACTAGCAATGTCACGCACTTTAACTCTTCTGTCATCCATCACCATATCATGGATTTTATCAGTCATTTCTGGAGTCGTAACCTCCACAGGGCATCCACGAGGTTCAGCTTCACTTGTGCCCATATGGCCACTCCGAAAATTTTGAAACTACTAAAAACTGTTCTAATCGAAGGTGCAGAGCCACCGTAATTTTCATCACTTCTATTTAGTGTCCTGAGGCACCTCAAACCACGCAGCCACTAATCGCGGCTACAGATGACACTTTTATGAGTGGCGTTTGAAAAGTCCGTGCAAAAATAACCACTAATTACGTGTTTGGGGCAAACCGTTTTTATTTTTCGACATAGTCTCCTTTTAGACTTATATACTTCGTCCAACGCTGTTCTAATTTGTTGATCCCTTCCGAATAATAGGAATTGTCCAAGTCTGCTAAATAGCTATTAGCTACTGCAATCACCTCCTCGTTTGATTAAATTCTTTGTCCCGCCAGCCATTTCTTCAAATTGGGGAACAAAGTCTGGGGAATAGGGGGGATGTGAAACGAGTTGGAATCCTAGTTCCATTAATTTTGCGACCAAAACTGCTGAGGTGTGTGCTGGTGCATTGTCGTGGTGGAAAAGGAAGTTTTTGCGGTCCAATAACCGGCGTTTTTCTTGCAGCTCGGTTTTCAAACGGTCCAATAAGGATGATTAATATGCACCTGTAATAGTTTTATTCTTTTCCCAGATAGTCGATGAGGATTATCCCTTGCGAATCCCAAAAGACAGTCGCTATAACCTTTCTGGGTGAAGGAATGGTCTTTGCCTTTTTCAGTGCAGATTCTCCCTTGGTAACCCATTGTTTAGATTGTTGTTTGGTTGGCTGGTTGTTTTGGGGAAGGAGATCAGACAGTGTGGTCATCGGTCTCATCGGATTAGGGAAGGATGGGGAAGGAAGTCAGCCGTGCCCTTTCAGAGGAACCATCCCAGCATTTGCCTGGAGTGATTTAGGGAAATCACGAAAAACCTAAATCAGGATGGCCGGACGCGGGATTGAACCGTCGTCCTCCCGAACGCGCGTGCAGTGTCTAACCTTGTTGTTTGGTCTCAGGAGTATAGTAATGTGTCCATGTTTCATCCACAGTGACGATTCTTCTTGAATCCTGCGGATTCTTCCTGAACGGCAGCAAATAATCCTTGCAACACTTCACACCATTCCGTTTTTGGTCAAGCGTGAGCAATCGCGGAACCCACCTTGCGGACAGCTTTCTCATGTCCAAATGTTTACGCAAAATATTATGTACCCGTTCATTCCAGGTGCCCACAGCACTAGCAATGTCACGCACTTTAACTCTTCTGTCATCCATCACCATATCATGGATTTTATCAGTCATTTCTGGAGTCGTAACCTCCACAGGGCATCCACGAGGTTCAGCTTCACTTGTGCCCATATGGCCACTCCGAAAATTTTGAAACTACTAAAAACTGTTCTAATCGAAGGTGCAGAGCCACCGTAATTTTCATCACTTCTATTTAGTGTCCTGAGGCATTTTGCCTTTCATAAAGTAATGTTTAATCACCACACGAAATCCTTTTTCGTCCATTTTTTGACAATCACTCGACCTCCTTGATTCACACGAACGCCGAACACAAAGAAATAGACCAATATGACTGAAACTTGGTGTGCGTTCTTTCAAAAGATGCTGCTAACTAAACATGACCTCGATACGCGCCGGTGGTGCCATCTCTCGGACTTTGCACGGACTTTTTAAACGCCCCTCGTATTCAAAGACAATAACAGCACTAAGTCACCGCAATTAATGATGGTCCCCCAGTCATTGCAAAAGGCGGTACATGGTTCTTAATGCGTGTGCGATCACCACGGACAGCAGTGCGTGTGCGTGGTCTGCAACGTGCACCCATGCTGGCACAAGGTTGGTAAGGAGTTCTTGTGGTATGGCGTGCCATTCCTCCACCAGCGCGGTCAACTGCAGAATGGTCGTTAGTGACTGTGGACGTGCAGCAATATGTCTCTACCGCATCCCATGGATGCTCGATGGAATTAAAATCGGGGGAACGGTCAGACCAGTCCATTCACCGAATATCCTCTAGTTCCAACAGTTCCTCCACCTGCGCTCTTCGATGCGGTCACACATTGTCATCAATAAAAGTCAAATCAGGGCCGTATGCACCCCTGGAATGGGGAAGGAGTGCAATGTGATAACAATATTGACTGATGACTGCACCGTGTTCAAAGATTTGGTCAGTATGCCCATGCAACATTATGCCTCTCCCATGCCATAACATCTGGACTATGTAATGTGCCTCTTACGTGAGGAAGACAATTTTACCAGTTTTAATAAATTACTGTCTCTTATTGATTTATTCACGATAGTTACGAAGTGCGGTAGTCCGTAGCCGGCCATGAATCGGAGAGCATTTCCCACGCTGGCTGGCTAGGTGACGAAGCGACCGTATGTCGCGTTTAGTGGGGTGGGGCTCGGCGCTGGACCGTAGGAACAAGCGTCAGCCTCGGAAATATACATGACGGGAAGTACCGCCATCTTGGCGCCAAAGTCACCGATTTTGTTTATTTATATTTAATAATTAAAGTCATTTATGACAACATGAATACAAGGAGGAGCCTCTGGATGTTTAAAACTATTTATCATAATTTTGCCTCGTTAAAATTCACACCCGTTCATTAACAAATGCATATCTTAGTAAGTACGAACTTGATCGGAAATCCACGAACTGTGACGGAACTAGTAAGAGATACGGACTGCGCGCCGAAGTCGGCAGTCGGCGTTAAGAGCTCTCCCTGTATTGTTCGACGGTAGCCATGCTCTCCGTTACGAGTAGTTTGTGACACGAGTGTTTCATTATTGATCTAATAGGAATAAAAGTGATAACACGGCATTCTGAATGTTAATTTCGAGTAACTAGATACCCCAAAGTTGATCGACAGCAATTTCAGATAATTAGCTTCAACTGACAGACATCCAGTGCGCCAATGAAGAATCTGCTCGCGGCTAAGCTGAGTAATAACAGTATCAGTTTAGAAGCGAGGGATCTTGCAACTACCAAAACGATCGTGTTTAACAGTGCTACTGGGTGCATTAAGTGTTCGCACTTCTCGCCATATAAGGGCACGTTCAGCATAGCGGCGACTCAAGTATAATTATTGTCTTAGGAGGAAAGTGCCCTTTACATACGCCTCATAGCGTATTTTCTTGGTCCAGATTTCATTAAACAACGTTACTTAGCGAAAGTTACTTTCGTTCTTAAATTTTGCACACCAGTGTAATTTCACTGATGACTGGGACAATTAAAACCAACTAGTCAGCAGTACTTTTATTGGACGTACTCCACAATTTTATTTACAATAAAACATGAAGTTAAAGGTGGGCTCTGGAAAGAACAGAACCTAAGCATCTTCTTAAGTTTCTGTTGCTGTTACAAGTCGGTGCTTCCGAGGAAACACATTAGAACTTGTAAGACTATCACGAGGGAGAAAGGATTAACATGGCAACAACCACGGGAATACTGGACAAAATCAAGAATACGAAGCAGAATAAGACTTCTATAATTCAAAAGTCAAAGTCATTATGTGCATATTTATGTACAGTAATAAATTTCCGCATTTCGTAAGTGTCAGTAGTAGCACTAATGTAGCTTGCGTGTGATGATAATTTGGAGACGGCTTGTGCAGAATTACGAGGCACTTATTGCAGTGGTTATAATTTAGAGAAGGCTTGTGCTGTACAGTATCTTGTTTTATGAATGTATTAAAATTACAGTGAAAAATGAAGGTGTTCTGGAGTCTGGTCGAAGCTTGGGTAAAAAGTTCCATTATTTTTCAATAGAACTATTAAGTCTGGTGAGTTAGAAACAGACTCAGGCTACCTTGTTGAAATAGGACGCAGGTTAGTAATTAAGTGTTCATATGAGCAACCAGATTGTTGCAATGGTAGTTAAATATTGCGACTACGCTACATAAGTTTGTTAGCAGTGAAATACCATGGTCATGTGCTAATAATTGAATGTTACTTGGGTTTACATAGTTTTTTTCCAGGGGTATTTGCACATTTCCCAACAACATAACACAGTCTCATGCAACATTGCTGAAGGCATTCTCCCATAACTGTCTCAAAAATCGAACAACTAATTCGACTGCCCCCAAGTGACAGGAATGTTTTAGAACACTTTGCGACAGACAGGCTCGGCATTTTAAGTATACTTATCAGGAGAACTGGGATTATGTAACTGCAACGGTAATGGTTATTAAATGTAAAACGTGCCATGAACACAAGGGGAATTTTTATGTTTACTACCTGTAAATCGAAATAGGAGTACAAGATATAACTCAGGTCATCGCACTCTGGACCAGTGCTTCCTAAGCAAATTGTTGAGGAGCGTGAAATACAATTTCCACCGTCAGACATTAGCAAAATATCTTTCAGAGAATCCTAATTTCGAAGCGCCAAAGAAACTGGTATAGGCATGCGTATTCAAATACAGCGCTGAGGTCGGAAACGCCAATATAATCTTATTCTTGTTTCTTATAGTTTCATTAATTTGTGTTTTACCGCATTTGGAACGCAACATAATTTCGCAAACGGAGAGTTTATCTTTCTCACTCGCCTCGATTACATTAATCGTTTCGTTAGTGTTGACGACAGATACCGTTCGTTCCACATCATGTTACAGCATCTCAACCTTTAACTGGGGATGTGGGGTGTTCACAGCTTCCCAGGTGTAAAAGTTTATTGGTATTTAGTGAAACATGTTGGTCACACTGTTGAGCGCCTTTTTACCTTTGTTCCAAGGTATGCACATTGTTGCGAAACCATTGTTCGTGTTTTTAAAAGTACGCAGTACTGTACACAACAAGTTTTAAAACGCCAGGATGGTTCAAATGGCTCTGAGCACTATGGGACTTAATATCTGAGGTCATCAGTCCCCTAGACTTACAACTGCTTAAACCTAACTAACCTAAGGACATCACACACAGCCATGCCCGAGGCAGGATTCGAACCTGCGACCGTAGCGGTCGCGCGGTTCCGGACTGAAGCGCCTAGAACCGCTCGGCCACAGCGGCCAGCGCTAGGGTGCTCATAACACGCCACCTACCTAGTAGTGCGACTTCCATTGTTGAGTAGTGTACATCATGATGTGATATGAGAAGCAGAGACGTCTTAGAAGGAGGAAGTTTTTAATGAAGATGAAGACTGTGAGATTCCAGAGTTTGAAGATTCGGATGATAATGAAGAAGAACAGTGCGGAGAAAGCGATCATGCAACTACAAGTGATCAATCTGATGATGCTAGTGAAGATCTGGCTTCCTCCTTTCCAACAACACCTGAGAGGTTTGTGCTTGGTAAGGATAAAGTAACTAAATGGATGACTACATCTAATCCTAATAGTATTAGAACAAGGAAGCAAAATATAGTAACTCAGCTTCCTGGTACCAAACTAATTGCTAAAACTGAAAGACTGCTTTATGTGTTCACAAATGAGCAAATAATTTTCTCGATAGAAGAGTGCACCAACCTTTATATTGATCGCATTGAGGCCTTCTTCAAGAACAAAAATAGATGCCGGAAAACAGATGTAATAGAAATTCGATCTTTCATTGGGCTATTTATAATTGCTGATTCTTATAGAGCAGCTAAAATGAATTTACAAGATCTGTTTTCTTCACAGGGACTAGGAGTAGAAATATTTCACACTATATGTCACTGGACAGATTTTTGTTCCTTATGAGGTGTTTGGGATTTGATAATATTCATGATAGAGGGCAATGTAAGGAACTGGATAAAATGGCTGCAGTACGGGAAGTATTCACCTTGTTCAACGAAAACAGCAGAAATGCATACAGCCTTATGCCACACTTGATGAACAACAGGTTCCCTTTAGAGGTAAATGTCCCTTTTGGTGTAATTTCGTACCAGCTAAATACGGAATAAAAATGCAGACATTATGTGATGCAAGGACTTGGTATCCATCTCAGATGGAAGTGTATGGGGGAAAACAGTCTGAAGGGCCTTCCCAAGTTACTAATTCAGGTAAAGACGTCGTTTTGAGGCTTACTGAGGGGCTTCAAGGAGCTGGACGAAATATAACAACAGATAACTGGTACACTACTATCTTGCTCGCTGAAGAATTACTGAAAAAGCGGCTAACACTTGTTGGCACAATGAGCAAAAAGAAGCCTCAGCCTCCTACTGAATTGACTGTCATAAAAGGGAGAGAAACTGCAAATACAATTTTTGCTTACAGAGGGGACATCACTTGCCTTTCATATGTTCCTAAAAAAGATAAAAATGTTATACTGCTGTCAACAATGCATCGAAATTCCAAGAGTATTGACGTGACAGAGAGAAACCTGAGATCATTACCTTCTACAACCTTACAGAAGGTCGAGTTCACACTGTGTCACAAGTTGTGTGCAAATACACCATAGCAAGAACCACAAAACGATGGCCATTAGCGGTGTTCTTTCGGATGGTAGATATTGCTTGCATTAATGCTCAAGTTATAATGAAGAGCAACATCCCCAGTTTTGCTGCGAAAAGAAGGCAAAAATTAACACAGGTGGGGCAGGAGCTTGTGCATCCTCAGGTTTTAAAAAGAGCTTAAAACTGGGTTGTACCAAGATCCATCCGGCTGAAGGCAGCTAAGATCTCAAATACAGAAGAGTTTATTCCAGCAGTTCAAAGTAATAAACGCACGTTAGGAAGATGCACAGTTAGTCCAAGAAATGCTGACAAAAATCAAGTTCTTCTGTTGCAACTGTAACCAATTTTTGTTTTTAAATCATATGAAAAACATTGCAGTAAATGTTCAGTGTTGAAATGTGATTTTTCTGTGGGCTTTTGACATGAATGATTGTTTTAAGTTATATAAATATGTCTGTTGCTTTGTCTGTTAATACCTCTCTATAATTTTAAAATGGTTGAAGCTTTTCTTGTTTGATTAATTTGAAAAACAGTATGTATACGAACTTTTGAAACCATTTCACACAGGTTATTGATTTATCAGTTACGGATAATTATTCGTGTACCTTAGTGATTAAAACTGTACTTAAATGAATTAATAAAAGACTAAATACAATGTTTATTGTATAATAAACCATTTAAGAAAAAAATCGAAACCTCAGTATCGTATTTATGTAGGGTGCTGTGAACACCCCACGTCCCTAGTTACGTTATGAATGCTCACCTCCCCAGTTAAAGGTTAAAGTGCTAGTCAACTGAAACTGGCAGAAAATAATGACATTGCAAGGTAAAACCATTGTTTAACGGAACAATACCACCTTTTTCACTGCGCACGTTGCAGAAGATTGTTGGTAGAGACGCAACAATGTTCCAATAATGAGGAAAACGAGATGCGTCAATAATGAGGAAAACGAGAAAGCCAACAAATAGGGCGCTGACGAACGAACCGAACTGATGCACTGTACTGACACTGAGCGTAACTTATTCGTTGTTGCACAGAGCGGCGCGGTTTTAGGTTTTAGGTCCACACCAGCAACGCAGCGCTGCGCTGGACCTCTTTTCCTGGTTTTGCGCGGCTTAACAGATGTATTAAAAGTAACGTCCTTGTAGAGTCGTGAATAACTAATGAGTTGTAATACAGTAGTACTGCATAGGCTCTTTTCCGCATTATACAATGAATTATTAAGTATGTTGTAAGATTTGATTTCCGTTTCCGCGTCCTGCTTTATGCAAAAAGTCAGCATACAAAAGTGCACTGAATGCATCGGGACTGAAATACTTGTACGTTCAAATGACTCTGAGCACTATGGGACTCAACATCTTAGGTCATAAGTCCCCTAGAACTTAGAACGACTTAAACCTAACTAACCTAAGGACATCACACACACCCATGCCCGAGGCAGGATTCGAACCTGCGACCGTAGCAGTCCCGCGGTTCCGGACTGCAGCGCCAGAACCGCTAGACCACCGCGGCCGGCTCTTGTACGATTTAAGCGGATCTCCGAATTATACACGTGCCGATTTGAGCAAGTTTTACTGTATTTCTTCTCCTTGGTTGCTCAAAGTCATTCCGTCGAGATTACCCAACATTTTCTTAAAGCAAGGACGTTTCAAAAACGGTATAGCGTTTACATGGGAGGGAATAACAGACTGTGGAAGATGAATTCAGGCCGCACTTCAGAATCAAGGTGCATGACCAACCACTAGCGATACCTGAAACTCGGTTTATGAAAATCGAATTTAGGAGTGATGGTTGCGAGGCTGACCACCCGCTGCCCAATGGTTTCTCAAGTGCAGCAACCATGTACCTTTAACAAATCGAAACCCCGTCAGTTTTCGCTACTAATTGATACGCACTGTATACAAATCTTGCAACTGGACGCCCCTGTCAGCGGTCGTTACTGCTACACGTTCAGTATAGACACCTTCCAATTATGGAGCCTCTAACGCCCCTCTCAGCTTGGACCTTAGGTCGTGGATAAGACAGACCTATTTCCCCTCGATCTACTGTTCTGCCTCATTCGAAGTCATGGCTTTCACTCTTTAGTGTTTCTAGCTATCCATCCCTTTATTCTTCTGAGTGAGTGAAATCAGTCTGTAGTGCTTTAATTAAG
The DNA here is from genome assembly GCF_021461385.2 of Schistocerca piceifrons. NCBI lineage: Eukaryota > Metazoa > Arthropoda > Insecta > Orthoptera > Acrididae > Schistocerca > Schistocerca piceifrons. Next base: position 548,868,452 of record NC_060142.1, on the reverse strand, counting down.
TGAGCTAAAGCAGTGGTAAGGAAACGGGGTACACATATCCCAAGAGGGTTTATCTAACCTAGGCATGGGTGAAGATATCTTAGGGCGAACGCCAAAGTTGAAATAAGCATCTTACATATTCATTTAATTATTATGTACTGATTAGACTAATTATCGTTTTCGTTTGTTAAAACTGATTAATATAATGCTGCATATTAATTTGCTCCACATTCAATTAATATGTAACCATAGTGAGTAGAAGAAAAAGTTTGTCGTCTCCGCTAGTTCACAGGTTCCGCCGCGACACGTCAGTGTGACCCACGGAAATACATGTTATTACGCCAAACGCTGCAAACGAACTTATTCATTCATAACGTGCATGTAATCATGTGAAAATTAGATGGATTGAATTAAATTACCTCAGTAGACATCAGTTGTTAGCTAGTTTGGATAGTTTCCGGGCAGTCTTGGGAGTTTTTGAAGACTTCAACTCCTTCCGAATTTGTTTAATGCTGTCCTCACGAAGTTTTACCGCGACTATATTTTCCACCTGCATAAGAACATTGAGGAGGCCTTTCGATGGATATGTGAGCAATGTCTTTTCTACTCGCTATGATGTAACTAATCAAGCTGATGTGTCGTTCAAGGTCAAAGTTGAGCATAAAGTCACCTGCATGAAAAAAGAAGGGAACATTGCCAAATTTTAGAAACTATTTACATTTCGTTTTGTTGAAAGGGTACTGTGGGGTCCTGCCCACTCGCCTCCTATTGGATGCCATAAGGATACTTGCTGCCTTCTTAGATGGCTATACAACAATTCAAGCAAATCACATAAGTTTTTATTACAAAAAAGTATCACTCCTCATCAGGCCTCTCTGCTAGTGTCAGTATAGTACTTCTAGTACTGTGCGGCCGAGGCTGGCAGGAGCGGCGCTTATATTTTCTTCGGATAGGGGCCACTCCTGTTGTGGTGCCGTCCTAGGTAGCAGGCTATTGGCTGACGTCATCTCACAGCCTTCTCTGCTCTTGCGTTCTCGTCTTCGTGCCGTCGCTTGTCGATACGCCGTAACAGAGACGATGGGGTCTGTTAATTAAAAATCATTTGAATTTAACCCTTAAACACTTATTCAGCTATGTATTCTTGTGGAAGCTAATGCAGCGAGTGAGAAATTACGTTACCAGCTAAGTATGTACAAATCATACCCGCTGGCCGCTGTGGCCGAGCGGTTCTAGGCGCTTCAGTCCAGAACCGCGCTGCTGCTGCTGTCGCAGGTTCGAATCCTGCCTTGGGCATGGATGTGTGTGATGTCCTTAGGTTTAAGTAGTTCTAAGTCTAGGGGACTCATGACCTTAGATGTTAAGTCCCATAGTGCTTGGAGCCATTTGAAATCATACCCAAGCACACAAAACTGTTTACATTTTATAACTGAAAATTAGCAGGTATACCATTTAACAAGCAAGAAGATGTACTACCGACATTCACACATTCGTACTTCAATTTCATAATTAAGCCTATCTCTCTCCAGCCATCACTGTAGATACGCTGGAAGCGATAACTGGAGTTGCTTGATCCTTGGTGTATTCAGTCCTGCGCCAAAACACTTCTGAAAAGTGACAGTATATATTTAAAAATCAAAAATTAAGTCATAAATTTAACAAATGTACACTATGTGATCAAAAGTATCCGGACACCTCCAAAAACATATGTTTTTCATATTAGGTGCATTGTGCTGCCACCTGCTGCACAGATACTCCATATCAGGGATCTCAGTAGTCATTGACATGGTGAGAGAGCAGAATGGGGCGCTCCACAGACCTGACGGACTTCGAATGTGGTCAGCTTTGTCGAGCTGTATCTTCAAACACAATTTCAGAAGTGTACCTTAATCCTGTCACTGTAGATGAAATTCAAAAAAATCATCATGTCTCTAAAAAGTAAGAACTCTGCAGGGGTTGATAATATTTCTAGTAATTTATTGAAATATTCTTGTGTGTGGATAATGGACATTCTCTGTCATATTTTCAATGCTTCCCTTCAGAAAGGTGTTGTTCCCAGTAGACTTAAGTATGCCATTGTGAAGCCCCTGTACAAAAAGGGTGATAAACTGAACTAACTAGCGACCTATCTCTTTGGTGACAGCTTTCTCTAACATTCTAGAAAAGCTAATACATGTAAGAATTACTGATCATCTCATGAAGAATAAAGTTCTCAGCAAGAGCCAGTTTGGCTTTCAAAAGGGCCGTTCAACAGAAGGTGCAGTCTATGCACTTGCAAATGAAGTCCTAGAAAACCTTACTGAAAAATGCTAGCACTTGGTGTCTTCTGTGATTTGTCTAAAGTGTTTGACTGTGTTGATCACCACATTCTCTTGCAAAAAGCAAAATTAGTAGGAATAAGTGCTGTTGCAGGCAATTGGCTTCAGTTGTATCACCAAGACAGAAAACAAAAAGTAGCCTTGAATAGCTCAGATGGAGTATGTGATGTTTTCCTCACATTCTGAATCGAGTTCCATTACATGTGGAGTGCCTCAGAGCTCATTTCTTGGGCCACTATTATTCGTGATTTTTATAAATGATCTACCATCATGTACAAGCCTGTCATATAAATTTACTTTATTTGCTGATGATACCACAACTTTTAAGAGCAGTAGAACAGATAATAATCTTGAGGAATCCATTAATCATGTACTCTCAGATGTGGTTAATTGGTTCAAGGTGAATGGTCTCTCATTAAATTCCAGTATGACCAGCTTTATTTAGTTCTGAACAAAAAAAGAAAAAGAGAGAGAGAGATAAGTGTGACATGTGGTAATCAGCCAATAGAAAGAATGGAAACAGCAAAGTTTCTTGCAGTGCACATTGACAAGAACATAAACTGGTCTTAACATTCGAGGGACACTCCAAAAGAAATGCACACTATTTTTGTAAAAATACAGTTTTCATTCTGCATGTGTGAAAGTTTTACAGTGTGTAGATACATCCTTCCCGCTTGTTTTCAAACTTAGTTCAACTTGTTCCCATGAGTGGTGCTGTCACAGCATGTCTTCAAGATGGCTGCTACACTTGACGTTCGTCAGAAGCAACGTGCTGTCATAGAATTCCTGTGCTGTGAAAACGAGACAGTGGGAAACATCCACAAGAGGTTGAAAAAGGTGTATGGAGATGCTGCTGTTGATCGCAGTACAGTTAGTCGGTGGGCAAGCAGGTTGCGTAAAGAAAGCGGACACGGCAGTATTGAGAGGATTGTCCTTGCAGCGGCAGGCCTCGTACTGCACACACTCCAGACAAAGTGCAGAGAGTTAATGAATTGGTGACTGCTGACAGACGCATCACATTGAACAGATTATCACGCTACGTTGGGATAGGGGAAGGAAGTGTTTGCAGAATGCTGGAAGTGTTGGCGTTAAAAAAGGATGTTGACAGAGGCTCACAAAGAAACAAGAAAAACGGTATGCAGCGAACTTTTGGAACAGTACGAGAATGGTGGAGATGAATTTCTTGGAAGAATTGTGACAGGTGATGAAACATGGCTCCATCATTTTTCACCAGAGACGAAGAGGCAAGAGATGAAGAGGCAATCAGTGGAGTGGCATCATGCAAATTCACCCAAGAAAAAAAAAATTCAAAACCACACCTTCTGTAGGAAAAGTTGTGGCTACGGTGTTTTTCGATTCCGAAGAACTCTTGCTTGTGGACATCATGCCAACTGGAACCACAATCAATTCTGATGCATATGTGACGACACTAAAGAAACTTCAAGCTCGACTGAGTCATGCTCAACCACATCGGCAAAAGCAGGATGTTTTGCTATTGCATGACAATGTTCGGGCACGGCCACATGTCAGTCAAAAAACCATGGAAGCGATCACAAAACTTGGATGGACAACACTGAAACACCTGCCTTACAGTCCTGACCTAGCTCCATGTGACTATCATCTCTTTGGGAAACTGAAAGACTCTCTTCGTGGAACAAGGTTTGAAGATGATGACCCCCTTGTGCACTCTGCCAAACAGTGGCTCCAAAGGTTGGTCCAGAATTTTACCGTGCGAGTATACAGGCGCTGGTTCCAAGATGGCGTAAAGCAGTTGAGAGGGATGGAAATTATGTGGAGAAATGAAAATATTGTTCCTAAAGGATGTATCTACACACTGTAAGACTTTCAAACATGTAGAATAAAAGATGGATTTAAAAAAAAAGTAGTGTGCATTTCTTTTGGCGTGACCCTCATATTATAGATGTCTGCAAGAGGCTTAGCTCTGCTTTGTATGCTTTATGGGTTATCACTACACATGTTGAACCTAACACTGCAAAAGTGGCATACTATGGCTATTTTCACTCACTCGTTGACTACGGCATTATTTTTTGGGGTAATGAGCCATTAGCAAGAAAAGTGTTCATTGCTCAGAAGTGAGCTTAATGTTCATTGCTCAGAAGCGAGCTTTAAGAGTTATATGTGGATTGCGCCCAAGAGACTCGTGTAGAAATAGCTTTCGAAGACTTAAAATATACACAACTACATGCCAATATATTTTCCCTCTCATGTGTTTTGTGTGTAAAAATATAGAGATATTTCAACCAAACAGTAATTATCATGAGCATAACACAAGGAGGAAGAATGACATATACAGCGAGCATAGAAATTTGAGCTTGGCGCAAAATGGTGTCCACTACACTGGAACAGAACTCTTCATTGCTGTTCCTCCTGATATAAAGACAGAGATTCATAGCAAGCGTAAGTTTAAGAAAGCACTAAAAATATTTCTGCTAGAAAAAGCTTTGTACAGTCTAGATGAATTAATAAACTGTAAAATTTTAATATTATATAATACATGTTGACATAATGCCACTAAGAATGTTATTTAACTTGAGCTCTGTATCTGTGTGTACTCTATCTCTTTTCCCATAGTGCTTTAATGATTCTAAGAAAATATGTATTGTCTTTTTTCTGTATTGCTGCTCAAAGAATTTACTGTATAAATTTTTATATAATTATGTACTCAAATGTCTATATGTGCTATAAGATTATCACATATTTGTATAAAACTGAGTCATTCCACGTCCTTGTGAACCCAACACAGTTGGACCTATGGAACACAAAATCAAATCAAATCAAATCTCAGCGAGAAGCACGCCAGAGAGATAGGGAGTATGCTGATCGTGTGTTAATCATGTATTCATTTGGAAGTGGACTAATAGTGTTAAAGTACCATCCACCATGCATTATGTTGACTTCCTGAGTGTCTATGTAAAAGTTGAGTTTATTGTCTAGTCAAAACGGACAGTATTTGAGACTTGGACAACAATGGAAGAGGAAACATCTGTGACTGTTTTTGTGTGAAGCATGTCGTCATTCTAGCGCAGCCACTTATATGCTAAAAAATTATTTTAAAATGGTGGACCGAAAATTTAACCTCTCTTCATGAATAATAGTAAACCGCTTTGCTGACCTGCTCAGCATAATTATATTGCAATAATAGTTCCAAGACAGTAAATTTTTGTTATTTATTTTACATTCTAAAACATTTGAACACTTCAGTGAAGTGTTACAAAATGATGTGTGTATAGTGTGTGCAGAGACTGATAGTGAGATATGAGTGAACAGTGTGGCATTACATTATTTAATAAGTTATTTGTAAAAAAAAGTATTGTATACCAGGAGTAAATCTAATGAGTGTGAGTGTGTCCAGCTAGAAGACTGTAAATGTATGTGTATACAAATTAGCTTATTTTAAATTGGTGTAATCTTGTAAACACTTTGACATGTCCTATATCCTTGTAAGCTACTACTATACTACTACTACTACTTGTACCTTACAGGAGTCCAAGTGTCATTCATTGTTACAACTAATGAGGTTCATTGTTATTGCTCTGCAGGTGTCTGACACGGTTGTGGAACCTTACAATGCTACTCTCTCAGTTCACCAGCTGGTCGAGAATTCAGACGAGACATACTGTATAGATAATGAAGCCCTCTACGACATCTGTTTCCGTACATTAAAACTGACGACGCCAACATATGGAGATTTAAACCATTTAGTATCTGCTGCAATGTCTGGTGTTACTACATGCTTGAGGTATGTATTTATAAAATATTAACCTATATACTGGAACAGCCTCTGAGGATGTACATCACAAGGTCTAACAGTACTGCTTTTTTGTGAACTAATTTTTTTCGATTATACCTGAAATACAACCATAATAAATACTGTTGTGGCCAACTTAAGGGATTCAGTTACAACCAGCACTGGCAGGTTACCTCACCTCTTCACAGGACCCAAGCACAAAAAGAATGAACTTGCAGATTTGGATCTGCCACTGGATTGGAAACAATCATATACTGATACACAGGATGTTGGCTTGCCCGTCATCCTAAGTAATGCATAAATGGCACAAATTGCCAAAGCTCCGGGCATTCAGAGGAGCATCTGATGCTCCTTCCCCGAACACCATCTGCTCAGACCCTAAGGATGAACCAGAGACATCTACAGAAACCCTTGTAGGACAGGACTGAGCACCACACTGCAGATAAGCATAATTTAATACACCTGCTGTGACTGACCAGCTGGTCCCATCCCTGTCAATTCTCATGCAGTTTAGTATTTCCCATTGACACTGTTCTTCACCTGCAATTACTTTTGTAAGATTCTTCAAATGTCACAAAATAAAATAAGCTCATTTGGAGAGGTTGAAAAACTCAGCCAATAAGCTGTAAATAAAAGTTTATTGGAATGCTTGATCTAGGTTTCAACAATTTTAATATTGTCTGCTTCAGAAGATATAATGGACCTTGTTCATCAGTTGCTGATTAAGTATTCTGAATAAACCCAAATGGGTCATGTCATATTTGTCATTCATCTTGAGGACACATAATCACAACCCATGACTTAGTGGCCCCTATACTTCCATCTGCACACATATAATACAATAGTGTTGCAGTCTTATTCACGGTTTATAGTTATTTGTGTTCTTAAGATGGTTGTCGAATATGACAAGAGCTGTTTGTCTTTATTCAATGGACTTAATCAGCATCTAATGTAATAAGGTCCAATGTCAAGAACTCCAATAAAGGTTTATTTGCAACTGGTTGGCTGATTTTTTCATCCTCCCGAACTTCACTGTCACACGATTGCTGAAGTTGCAAGCCATGTTTAAGATTTTATTTGCAGACAAAGCGAAAAGAAAACTGGATAGCATCTAGCGTGTCTCACTTAACGTATCAGGATAAACTTGAGGATTGTGGATGTTGGACAGACTGTTGTCATTTTGGTGCAGAGAAACTATAGTACTCTCTCAGTTAAATATGTTTTAGGTAGTAGATTTCTATTATAAAGTGGTAGCAGTTGTTCATTTTGTGATTATGAAAGAGTTCTTAAATAGTTTCAAGTTTTATTTTATAAAAAATTGTGCTTCATTTCCTCTACCCCTAAAAGAAAAATAACATGAATGCCCACTGACTTGGTTTGTGGGTACACTCATGCTGTGAAAAAAGTTTTGAGTATACTATCAGCAACCGATATGCAATGTAATGCTGGAAGAATCACAGCCAACGAAATGCTGACTCTCCAGTAGTTCTCAGATGTGAGAATTCCACAAGTTCACAGATACTCATGAAAAGACCTGTATTCTTTGGGGAAGATCCACAGCTACACTCTGATGGTTTGATAATGCCAGAACACTTATGAGCCAATTACAGATAAAGAAAATATCACTACAATGGAAAATCCAGGATGGAATGTAACAATATTAGTTGTGCCTATCTGCGACTCAGCATCTCTGCTACATGGTGAGTAGCAACTTTCCTTTTCATAATACTGAAAATATCACTACATGTGAAGAACAAATGATTAGATAATATTATGAAAGGGACAGATTGCTGCTTACCATATACAGGAGACATTGAGTTGCAGGCAGGCACAACAGAAAGACTGCTATACATTTAAGCTTTTGGCCAAAAGGCCCTGTTCTAAAGTAGAAAACACAAACATATTCACAAAAGCACACCACTGTCCCTGGCCACCGAGTCCTGACCTCTGTAGTCAGAGACACTGGTCATGTGTGTGTGAATTGCGCTTGTTTGAATGTCTGTTTCCTACTTTAGAAGAAGACCTTCTGGCACAAAGCTTAAATGTATAGCAGTCTCTTTGTTGTGCCTGTCCGTGACTTACTTCTCTTCTATATGGTGAGTAGCACTCTAGACAGTTCATGATATTGTTATTTGAGCCTGGATTTTCCATTGTGTGTATAAATGAATTGAATATTTTTAAAAGAGCTTTAGTCCATGATTTGGTGATTTTGAGCTTAGTATTGCTTCGGATACTACATTTGTAACTGCACAAACTGACATTAAAGAGGTATCTGTGTGTCAGTTAGTGTGCATCCTATAGGATTATGGAGAACAATATTATTTTTATAGAGGCATCAGTTGATGACTCATCCCGTTTTAAAAGTAAAGAGGCTTGAGTTGTTACTCATGTCCCTTTATAAATAAAGCTTAGAAAGCAGCACTGATGCTGTTGCATATTATTTAGCATTTTCTACTCACACTCCTAGGTAGCATTAACATTAGTGTTCACTAGGAAACAATATGCTGCAGTTGTTTTGACTGCTGTACATTAACTTTGTTATGCATGCTGTTAAACATATATTGCATTTTAGGGTGCCAATAGTGCTTACCAATTATTTGTAATACAGTGAGTGTTGCCAAGAGTATACCATGCGAATACACTGAACTTCGTTTCTTCTCAGTCATATTCTCAGCAGATTTCTGTTTTACCTAACCAATTCTGGGAAAGTCAATAAATTTCTACATTAATATCTAGTGAGAGAATACAGCTTTTTACCTTGTGACAGGACATTGTAAAAAGGAAATTAAGGAAACACAACAGATTGCTTACTTTATATGATGTCACCGTGGTGGTTCTTATAATTTTGAAAAAGATAAATTTCTTGTTAGAGAGGTTGCTGCTACTGAAATGCCAGACATCAAGTCATGGTGGCAATGCACCACGCAAAGACTAGAACTTCTGAAGAAACTCGAAGTACTTCAAGACAAGTGTAGGTGACATTTTCTATTAACACTTTTTCACAGTCTGATGACACAAAAAATGTTGTATTACCGCTTCTACAATGATCAGTCACCCTGTATGGGCCTCCAAGGTGATAAATTGACAGTGATAGAGAAACTAGCTTGTCTATCAGGAAAGGAACCAGTTAAGTCTAATACAATCAATGACATAGAAAAACTCCAATGTTATCTAAAGGATGAACACCTACCTTTCAATGTTATCTTTGGGATGACCACCTACCTTTCTAAGAAGAAATCTTGGGGTGGCCTATGTGGAATAATAGCCAAGACAAGTGAATGAACTCCAAACATTGATTATTGCTATAGAATGATGGCATTAGTATTGAGAAATGTAGCCCTGTACATGTTATATTGTACATGATAACATCATTCAGCTTTTACCTAACACCTGGCTTCACTCTTCAGCTCAGTGCTGTATATTCTGAAATCAGTCAGTAACTGAAATACTTTTCTGTACATGTTTTTTTTTTGTTCCATTCACAGCTAAACAAGGGAAGCATGACGGCTTATATATACTGAAGCACCAAAGAAACTGGTATAGGCATGCATGTTCAAATACAGAGATATGTTAACAGACAGAAAATGGCACTGTGGTCAGCAACACCTAAGTAAGATGGAAAGTGTCTGGCACAGTTGGAAGATTGTTTACTGCTGCTACAACGACAGGTTATCAAGATTTAAGTGAATTTGAACATGGTGTTATAGTCAGCGCACAAGTAATGGGACACAGCGTCTCCGAGGTAGCAATGAAGTGGGGATTTTCCTGTATGACCATTTCACAAGTGTACCATGAATACCAGGAATCCAGTAAAACATCAAATCACTGACATGGCTGCAGCTGGAAAAAGATCCTGCAAGAATGGGGCCAATGATGACGGAAGAGAATCATTCAATGTGACAGAAGTGCAACTCTTCACAAATTGCTGCAGATTTCAGTGCTGAGCTATCAGCAAGTGTCAGCATGTGAACAATTCAATGAAATGTCATCGATATGGGCTTTCAGAGCCAGGCCCCTTCATGTACCCTTGATGACTGCACGACACAGTATATATCACCTGGGCCCGTCAACACTGACATTGGCTTGCTGCTGATTGAAAACATGTTGCCTGATCGGACGAGTCTTGCTTCAAATTGTGTTCAGCAGACAGACATGTACGTGTTTGGAGACAACCTCATGAATCCATGGACCCTGCATGTCAGCAGGGGGGACTGTTCAAGCAGGTACAGGTTCTGTAATGGTGTGGGGCGTGCGGAGTTGGAGTGATATGAGACCCCTGATGCGTCTAGATATGACTCTGACAGGTGACACATACGTAAGCATCCTGTCTGATCACCTGCATCCACTCATGCTCATTGTGCATTCCGATGGACTTGGGCAATTTCAGCAGTACAATGCGACACCCCACATGTCCAGTATTGCTACAGAGTGGCTCCAGAAACACTCTTCTTAGTTTAAACACTTTGGTTGGACACTAAACTTACCAGACATGAACATTATTGAGCATATATGGGATACCTTGCAACATGCTGTTGAGAAGAGGTCTCCACCCCTCATACCCTTACAGATTTATGGACAGCCCTGCAGGATTCATGGAGTCATTTCCCTCTAGCATTGCTTCACACATTAGTCGAGTCCATGTAACATCATTGCACACTTCTGCATGTTTGTGGGTGCCCTACATGGTATAAGGCAGGTGTACAAGTTTATTTAGCTCTTCAGTGTAATTCTCAGGAAAATATTATAAATCCAATTTTAACTTGATGATCTCTCTGGATGATGTATGTATGGTAGCTGCAGTACATTTTCCTCATTTTTCACTGAAACTGGTCTCCTGAAATTTTGTAAGAAGGCTTTTGCTGGGGTAATCATCTTTCTGTGAACACCTGGGGGTTTAGATTTTTTAATATTTTTATGCCACTTTTTCTAACGTCAAGACATACTGTGACACCACCATTTTAGTTTTTTATACTGACCTGAAATTAGCTTACATCAACCTTGGTTGTGGGTAATTATAAGGACGGTTGTTAATAGAGGGTAATAGTGCATCACCAGCATTTCTTCCATCTGTGTCTGGCAGTGAAACATATCATCTTATTGCACTAAATCACCCTGTTGCTCCAATATTAAACAAAGGTAATGAATGTTTTGAAATTACACAATTGATATTAATAACTGAGTTTATTGTACCACAAAAAAGCATGAACGACTCTATTACCTAATTAACCTACTCACAATAATAATAACACTGCTTTATTCATTATGATTCATTGCATATATATAAAAAGAGGCTACAATTCTTGATACGTAGCACAATAATACATTCTTCTGAACATACCATTGATGTGAAGTTTGTGATTTCTTTACTACCTAATCAAGTTGACTTACATTATAAAAAAATAATTGTTTTAGGAAAAGCCAAGATCACCTTTTTTGCGGAAGTTTGGTTTCTTCATCTTTCATCTTACCATACTCTACACATATACTGCCCATGTTGCCATGTGCTGCCATTATTGCATTTAGATAATATAACAATGAAATGGTTGTATGGTATGAGTGATCCTAGTCATTAATGCTGTAACCAAAGATACAAATTTATCAATGTGCATGACTCCACATTGTTTTACATTTGCATTTCGCTTTGACACAGCAACAGAGTGAAATTGGGTTCAGCGTGGTGTGTTAGATGCTACATGATGCATCTCAGATTTTCTTCATGTATGCCTTCACTAATTTTTGTAATACATTGTGATTTAGGTACCAGTTGAATTACTGGACTTTAGAATGCATCTTTTACAAATATGAAAATAAAAGTAATGCTTATATAAGAATAAAGGCAGCTAATTGGCTACTCAGATTATAACAAGAAGAAGACTGACCCCTCTCTGAAGCTTGAATATTTTTGCAAGCAAAAAAGTAAATTTAATATTTGTTCTGTACCCATTGATGTTTCAACAGATGTGATGCTGTCTTCCATTTTTCCTCCTGTATTTTTTTTTTTTTTTAATGTCAGTTTGACTTTCATGTATTTCACTATTTGTGTCACCTACCAGTGTAAAATCATATTATCAGAACTACTGCATTCAGTACCATCAGTTATCTGTCTCATTTATTCATATACAGACCTTCCCTGTGATTATTTCACTTTCACAATCCCCTCAAACTCATTTTTCAGCAACAATCCATCTCTTAATGTATGCTCCCACCATTCTCTCTTTTCGATTCATTCTGTCTAGTTGTCATATCACAGGATTCTTCATTCATTACTCAGTTAACAATCCTACTCAATCAGTCTATATATTATGAACAGTATCCTGTAACATCACATTACTAGGGCTTCCAATTGTTCAATTTCTGTCTTCCTCATTGTCTACATTGAACACCCAAATAGTGTTATTTTCCAAACGTAGCTTCCCATTCATCTTTTCCTGGTCTCAAGGTTTACATTTCTTGGTGTTAGAAGTTGTTTCTTTTTGTCTTCTGCTGCTTCTTTTGTCTTCTGCAGTCTTTGCCTTTGTTGCATCTTACTTTATCCGTTCTGCTTACAAGAAAGCAAAATTGCTCAAGTTTCATATTGAGCACTCCACATATCAACCTTAGAACACTACACTCTGCTTCGAATAAATAATGTGCAATGTTCTTTTGTCTCTGTAGTTGACAGCACACAGTCTAAACATGGAAAACATTTATATTAAATCTGCCCTCTATTATTTATCACATTGGTAAAACTGATTCTCAGGTGCGCTGCCTATTCTAAAGTTAACTAATTATCCTCTAATCTACTTTCAATTTTTGCCTCCAATTCTTTGATAAAATACTCTTCTGAATTTTTTTGATGCAGGCATTGCAAGACTGTTTGTAAAATAATTTTCATATCCATATATCTATCCATTCTTCCTTTCTTTGGAAGTATAATAATTAAATAATTTTCACAATCTGATAAAATTTCCACAGCTGCATAAATTTCACTCACAAGCTTGTATAGTTCTTGGTTTACTCTTTGACCAGATGTCCGTAAGAGTTTCATTGACATTTTCAATAGTGAGGCATTTTGTTCCTAGAAAATGAAGCGAAACCATTTGAAACTCCCAACAGGTATGTGGAATAAACCATTTTCGCAAATGGATATACAAATGACACTCACGGATTACTGAATGAAATTATACCACTATATTAACCTCAGTACTTGACACCAAAATAAACACATTTGCATATGCCAACTACAAAGTAGCAAAGTAGAGACTTAAGACAGTAGCTCTAGAGCCCCCTCCCCCCCCCCCCCCTCCCTGCCAAGTGCAGAGCGCCACTAGCCTGTAAAATAATGTGGATGTGGTGGTACTGATCAACTGGCCAGTATACCATGCCAACCCTGCAGATGTAGCTGGACACCAAACAAGAACAGCTGGAATGTTTCTACATTGCCTGTCAATCGAATCAATTCCTGAGGGACCCATTCATGTAGCGTGTGGCCTGCAGAACCCGGCCACTTTGAGAGCAGTGGTTGTAATCTAGAGAAACAGATTACTGCATAATACGTGTAAAACGAAATGTAGGGCTATAGGTAGAGATATGCCGAATGAAATGCATTTGACTGTCAAGAGAGAAATGCATGAGGCCTTCAATGGCTACCATAGCAGAATATTGTCAAGTGATCTTTCAGAGTCACCAAAGAAATTCTGGTCATATGTAAAGACTGTTAGTGGCACCAAAGTTAATGTTTAGTCCTTGTTGAATAAAACAGGTACTGAAATTGAGGGTAGCAAAGCAAAAGCTGAAATGCTTAACTCTGTTTTCAAATCTTCTGTTACAAAGGAAAACACAGGAGAATTGCCCCAATTTAATCCTCATCCCACTGAAAAGATGAATGAAGTAAGTATTAGTGTCAATGATGTTGAGACACAGCTGACATTGTTAAAATGATTGTTTCAGTGCCTCTGTGCGTGCAGCAGTTACTCTAATCTTATCTTCACAAGCCCTATGTGAGCAATACATAGGGGGTTGTAGCACATTCTTAGAGTAATCATTCAAAGCCAGTTCTTGAAATTTTGTTAATAGGCTTCTCAGGATGTTTACCTCTATCTTCAAGGGTCTCCCAGTTCAGTTCCTTCAGTATCTCTGTGACACTCTCTCATGAATTAAACCTGTGACCACTCGTGTTGCCCTTCTCTATACGTTTAATATCCTCTGTTGGTACTATCCGTCATGAGTACCACGCACTTGAGCAAACGTATAGAACCAGTTGCACGAGTGATTTTTAAGCAATCTCCTTCATAGATTGATTGCTCTTCCCTAGTATTCTACCAATAACCAAAGTCTGCCACGTGCTTTATCCACAATGGAACCTATGTGATCATTCCATTTCACATCCCCACAAAGTGTTACATCCACGTGTCTATATGAGAAGGACAATTCCAACAGTGACTCTTCGATATTGTAGTTACAGGGTACTAAATTTTTCTGTTTTGTGAGTAGAAAATATTACATTTCTGAACACTTAAACCAAGTTGCCAATCTCTGCACAACTTTTAAATCTTATCAATATCTGGTTGAATATTTATGCAGTGTCTTTCAGATAGTACTTCTTTCATTACAGATAACTGCATCATCCGCAAAAAGCCTAATTTTACTATTAATATTGTCTACATGACAACATGAACAGCAAGGGTCCCAACACACTTCCATGGGGCACACCCAAAGTTACTTCTACATCTGACAATGACTGTCCATTCAAGATAACATGCCACATCCAACCAACCAAATGTTTCTTAGTCTAGTCACAAATTTCACTTGATACACCACAGAATCGTACTTTTGACAATAAGCATATGTGTGGTACTGAGTCAAATGATTTTCGGAAATCAGAAATACAACGTCTACTTGACTGTCTTGATTTTTGCCAAGAACTGGGCACAGTTTTTGTCCAAGCCATCTACAATAGATTATAATTAGAAGAGGGGCTAACTCAGCAGCAAATTCAGCATAGAATCTGACAGGGATAATGAAGCACTATCTGAAAGAAGCTACATAAGTATTGAGTCAGATCTTGATAAGATTGAAAAGTGGTGCAGAGATTGGCAACTTGGTTTAAGTGTTCAGAAATGTAATATTTTCCACTCGACAAAACGAAAAAATGTAGTATCCTATGAGTATAATATCAAAAGAGTCACTGTTGGAATTGGCCTTCTCATATACAGGGTGTCCTTCTGAAGTGTTGGATGAGATTATCTCGAAAACTATACATCGGGTAAAAATAGTGGGTAAGACAAGTTTGTAAGCTCAACAGGGGACATCAAATGATACTACACGTGACCCCTCAGCCCCTGCTCCCTTGGGTGTGGTCGGGAGCAGCTTTTAAATCCTAAATGGAAACCCCCATTTTTTTTTTTTTTATTGCAGTTTCGGATTCTCCATAAAAAGTAATCAAGTTTTGTCTGAAACATTTTTTATACCATTGACAGATGGCGCTGAAATCGAGAAAGCACTCCAATTTATTTAGAATGATCCGAGAAGAACACATCAAATTGATACAAAATGTGCACCAATTCTTTCATTACACCAAATTAAGCTATTTTTTTTTTTACAAAATGTATTCTACCTGCCACAGTTTTTGATAGAGGGAGGCTGGAATGGTATTAAAATCTCATTAGGGAACTCTTCACAATTGCATTACTGACCTGACTGTGGCGCTACTGTGGCCAAACTGTGAACTATGGCTCAGTATAAAGGTCGGTGCAATGCGATCAGATATCACTTTACTTTCAGATTGTGAACCATAAACATCAACTGACAAAAGTAAATTATTCTTTAGCGAAAGGTGGCTCACTATCCTCCTACAGAGACTGTTGATATGATGTTAATTTTAGGTGAATGCCATAACAATTACGCTGCAGCTGTGCAATTGTATGCAGATTGTTTCCCAAACAGACGACATCCAAGCAAAAACATTATTTGAAATTGCACTCAACCAGCTCAAAATGGATACATGCACCATCCACCTTGTCATTACGAATACAATGAAAATGATGCTCGTACCCTTACTGTTCTTGTCTGTGTTCAACTGGATCCCAAAATGAGTAGTTGTGTGATTCAGAGAGAAACTGGAATACCGAAATTAACTGTTTTGAGGATTTCGAAGGCATATAAATGTCATGCGTATCATATCGCACTGACACAGGCATTAACTCCGAAAGATATGCAAATACGTGTGCATTTCTGCCATTGGGCCTTGGAAATGATAAGAGGTGACAATGATTTTTTTAGATACATTATGTTCACCGATGAAGCCACATTCAAAAACAATGGCGAGTTAAATCGTCATGATCTTCATTATTGGTCGCTGTCAATTCACACTGGCACAGAGCCACTGCCAATCAACACAAATGGTCGTTAATGGTCTGGTGTGGAATTTTAAACAGTTGCTTGATATGACCATATTTTTTTGACCAATTATTTACAACTTCTCTTTGCTGGAGGTAATGGAAGAGATTTATTTAGAAACTAGGCAATGAAGGTGGTTCCAGCAGGATGGAGCGGCTCCCCATTATGCTAAAAACGTGCGGAACATTTTAAATTTACGGTACCCTGGTTGGTGGATAGGACGCGGCGGACCAATTCAGTGGCCTCCACGATCACCAGACCCCTAACATCTCCTGATTTTTCTTGTGGAGTTATTTAAAAAATATTGTTTATGACAGACAGCCCACAATCTGAAACAATATGGAGCAACACATTCAAAGAGCGTGTGCAGCCATACCACGGGATGTGCTGCTCAAAACTGTGGACAACTTTCACAGACAATTGACTTTATGCATTGAAGCAAATGGGGATAATTTTGAACAATTTCTTCATGGCTAATTTCATTAATTAAGCACCCCAAATTGTGAGAGACAAGGGGACTCACACTAATGAAGCACCACAACATGTGAGGGGCAAGGGGACTCACACTAATGAAGCACCCCAACATGTGAGGGGCAAGGGGACTCTCACTAATGAAGCACCCCAGCACGTGAGGGGCAAGGGGACTCACTAATGAAGCTCCCCAGCATGTGAGAGGCAAGGGGACTCACTAATGAAGCATCCCACAGGAACATCATTCTACTACATCCATGTCGTTGTTCCTGGGTAATGGTAAAAGTAGGATACAGTACATTCTATACAAAAATAGCTTAATTTGGCATAACGAAAGATCTGGTGCACATTGTTTATCGATCTGATGCATCTTTCTCAGATAATTCTAAATAAATCAGAGTTCTTCCCCAATTTTACTTTTTCTTGATTTCAGTGTCATCTGTCAATGGTTTAAGAAATGTTTCAGACAAAACTTGATTACTTTTTTTATGGAGAATCTGAATCTGCAATAAAAAATGGGTGTTTCCATTTAAGATTTAAAAGTTGCCCCTCACCCCTCCCAAGAGGGCAGGTCTGGAGGTCACGTGTAGTATCATTTGATGTCCCCCTTTGAGCTTACGGACTTGTCTTACCCACTATTTTTACCCGATGTACAATTTTCGAGATAATCTCATCCGAAACCTCAGATGGACCACCCTGTAGATATGTGGATGTAGCACACTGTGGAGACATGAAATGGAATGTTCACTTGGGTTCAGCTGTGGGTAAAGCAGGTGGCAGACTTCAGTTTATTGGTAGGAGATTGCTTAAAAATCACTCGTGCAACTGGTTCTAGACGTTTGCTCAAAAGTATGGGACTCATACTGGATAGTACCAACAGAGGATAACAAACATATAAAGACAGGCAGCATGATGGATAGTCACTGGCTTGTTTAATCCATGGGAGAGTCTCACAGGGATACTGAAGGAACTGAACTGGAAGACCCTTGAAGATAGACATAAACTATCCTGAGAAAGTCTATTAACAAAATTTCAAGAATCGGCTTTAAATGATTACTCTAAGAATATGCTACAACCCCCTATGTATCGCTCACATAGGGCTCATGAAGGTAAGATTAGAATAATTACTGCATGCACAGAGGCACTGAAACAATCATTCTTCCCCTGCTCCATACATGAATGGAACAGGAAGAAACCCTAATAGCTGCTACAATGGGATGTACCCTCTGTCATGGACCTCACAGTGGTTTACAGGCTAAGATGTAGAAGTAGAGATCATACAGTAGGGGAGTGTGGTGATGAATCACCTATCAAGAGAACAGCAGTGCTGAGGCACATCTTACGGTGTGCCTGACGTTGGCGGGGGTATTATTGAAGGATTGGAAGTTCCTCACCTATCTCTGGATCATGTAGCTCCCACACCGGTTTCAAACATTGGATGGAAATAGTGGAGGGCTTCTCATAGGACCCTTGTGGTGCAGAATAAGGCGGTTGCAGAGCTGCCTGGATAGTGTCGTTTCAAATTATAATGTGCTCAAAATCCTTCAATGCCCTTTGGGCATGCCATACCGTGAGTCTGAAATGGAGGTATATGGACATAGGCAATATGTTGTTTTACCCATCCAACTGGTGCTGGCAACTCGGTATGTTGGCCAGAGGTGGAACTGGAGCCATGAAATCTGTAGGAAGAGCGAGACATTTATCATACAAAACTTCTGCCAAGGATGACTGTAAATTCTCTTTGTATGCTGTTCATATATCAAGCAGAACTTGAGAGAGTGCTTCCATCTACGGGTCAGAATGGCAAATATGTACTGCCTTACGAGTGTGGTGCCAAAATTCAACAAGGGCATTACTTTGTGGGTTGTATGTCATCGTTCTAAATCGTTGAACACCACATAATCTGCATAGCTTAGTAAACAGGTGTGCCTCAAATTGGCATCCTTACTTCATGGAAATTGATGTGAGCAGCCAAAACATGTGATCCACATCTGTAGGAATGTCAGCACAGTGGTGCTGGCTGTCATACTCATCAGTGGAACTGCCTCTAACCAGTGGTTACTCTGTCTAAGGCTGATGTTATACAATGATAGCTGTTCAATTCTGGTAGAGGTCCCACGAGGTCTAGGTGGATGTGCTGTAACCTTTCTTTATGTATTGCAAATTGTCATGCTCCAAGAAAGAGTGGCAGCCGACCTTGCTGCACTGGCAACTGATGCATGTTCATGTCCATTTCCTGCTGTCGGATTTCTTGGTGGAACACACAAACTTGGTGGAGGGCTAGAGGACATATCTTATATCATGAGATACTGCAACACAGGTGCATGTCTGCACCAGGAGTCTGTACTTGGTCCAACATCATGTTGGTGATGCTGCCATTCTGTTACCTGTTGATTATCCTTATATACCTAAAGCCATTGCATCAAAGTGTATGGTGGTACTCAGCGTGCTGATGTGAGAGACAGTCAGAAGCTACATTTTCAGCGCCATTGTGAATTGCTCGATGTAGTTTCGATAACAGAAATGCCAAGGGAATCAAAGGAGCTGTTGTTGGTTGCCTAACATTTGTTGTAAGATTGCACTGACGGTAGTTTCGCTGGTGTCCACCTTTCCAGACAAATGTGCTGAAGGTAGTAGGTGTGCCAATGTAACAACTTGGTGGAGGCAATGCATGATTGAATCAAAAGCATTTTGGGTATCATTGGTCGACTGCAGTGGTTGTTTGCTTTGAGCATTCTCACCAGCTAAGGCATGAGTCAGTGGGGTTGAATCTTGGCTTCCAGTGGAGTACAGTGAAAGTAAAAGTTATCATCCCTAAGAATCTCTGTTTGTTCATGAAATATTGTTGAGTGGGATGAGCACCATCCTGCTTCACCGACTGGCTGAGAAAGTTAACTTGGTGTCTGTGTAACTTTCACTTATCCCTGTTGATGACTAATCTTAATGTCTCAAGTCCTTTGAAGATCAGTTGTAGGTGCTCTTCGTGCGGTTCAGTCAAAGAGGGGAAAATATGGATGTCATACAAATACAGCAGAATAGGAACTTACTGAGGGCTCTGTTGATGAATTGCTGCCAAGTCTGGACAGCATTCTTCAACCCAAATGCCAAGAACAGAAATGCATATTGTCTGAATGGTGTAATAATGGCAGTTTTTGACATATCTTCTGATGCTATTGGGATCTGTAACTATGCCTTCTGACAGTCAAGCACACTGAAAATTGAAGCACCAGCTAATGTGTGGGTAACATTTTGAATATTGGGAATGAGGTATCGGTTTGATATCATACAAGAGTTCAGAGCCCTGCAGCCCCATATATCTTAATGAGCCACGCGGCAACAGGTGGATAGCATTGTCTGATGATGTTAGCACAATACCAGAGTCTTAACAGTTCCTCAATTCCTGCCTAAGCAAAGTATAACTTGCCTGGTGTTGGACACTGAGCTTTACAAAAGACAGGAGGTCCTGGAACAGTATTAATTTTGTGGACATTACTGTCTTTAAGGCCATGTTTTAAGAGAGATAGCATGCCAAAGACAAGCACTGTTAACACCAATGGGAAATGGTGTTGCACTGTCGTCATGTCACTAATGTGCGATTTCTTGAAAGGTGCCTCTTGAAGTCTATGAGACTAAATGAGACCACAAAGATCCCTTTCTCTGAGATGGTCACTGTGATTCCAGGTGGTTGATACACTCCTGAATGTGTCAAACCGTCTCTCTGTATATCTGCTTTAATTCCTCCCTGCTCCCACTGCCTGAGGCATCAAGTAAAACTGCTTTGAGGTTGGGGTTTTTGAAGGTCCCTCAAAAGTTGTGTGCAAAATTTGGGTTTCATCTGCTAAATTTGACCAATCCACCTCCATGTTTGAATACAAATTTTCCATTGTGACCTGTTGAATAGTCAGAGAGTGGTAAATGTTCAACAGATATCTGGTTGATGTAATGTAAGTCTGTTGAGTCTGGGTGCAGAGGTTTAGGTGGTCTGCCTGCACATGCCACTGCATCTCTGCTATTGCCTTGGTGAAGTTTACCATTCGTCTAATCAGTGTACAGGTGGCAATATCATAAAAAGTTCACACTTAACAGTAGTTCATTGACTTTGCAACAGTTAATGTCCAAGTAAAGAGGGCGAGTAGACCCAAGTCAGCTGTTGTTTGGTCGGCATATTTTTGTGGCTTGGAGCTGTAGAAGAGAATCAGAGATATGTGGAAGGGCTATCACCTTCAGAATGATGGCCACCCTCTGTGCCCAAGTCAACGACGAAATAATGATCCATACTTTCATCAAGAACATAAAAATCTTCAAATGTTATGGGAAAACAGAGCCTGCTTAAATTGTAACCATTCTTGAATCCTGCCAAAATCTGTGACGTGTAGTGGAGGTCACAACTAGCTTTCAGGTGTGAGCAAGACATAGAGAATGTGCGAGCATTGGCTCTGAAATAATAATGGAACCAACATCAGTGTGCTCTCTCTCATCCACAGTTGGAACTGTGGATTTGTCTGGCAGGGGCAAGAATGCTACGAGAAACTGGTCACTATGATTCCTGTGAGACAGCTCTCATTTACATTTGGCAAGTCTGTCATGTTCCTCCATATGTGTTCACCTTGGCTGCCTGTCACCATGATGGATAGCTTAATGGCCGCCAGCACCGTAATTTACTGTCGGCATCCTTGTAATAATGGGGTGGTTGCGGGAGTGAAAAAATCCATTCAGTGACTCGTAGTTTGTCTTCTCATGTATCACTTTCATACAAAGTCAAGGAAATTTGTATTTGAGCAGGTAATTTACTTGACTTGCTCAAATCCAAGTTTCCTTAATTTCACATGAGGGTTACACATTTAGATCCCATCAGTGTCATCAATGTGTGATAGTCCCTACAACTTACTTGCCTCTAAAAACATAATTTCCCTCATCTTAATGACTGCTTCACAGCCTATGCCATATGGATCCTTCCCACCAACACCAGCTTTCCTGAATTGCGCAGGTGGGAACTTTCCCTGCAATACATCCTACATTCCCGTAACCCTCCTGGCCTCAACCTTCGTTAGTCACTGTCGTCACCCATCCAGCCCCCCTCCCTGTTCCCATTCCAGCACTACACAGCCGTCATTTCACCACACCCAGTCTTTTAATTTATTTTTATTTCTCTCCTTTCCACTCCTTCCCCCTTCCCCGTCCGCACCTTCTCTCCTGCCCTCCGTCTAAACTGCAACACTTCACTGTCTGCAACTTCCACCATACTATCCCTCCCCCTCCCCACCCCAGCCGCCTCCTTACCCCCACCCTGTCGCCATTCCCATCATGCACTGGTGCTGCTGCTCACAGTGTAGTTTCAGCTCTCTGAGAATGCAGACTTGTAAGCAAGTTGCGTTTGCGGGAATGTGTGTGTGTGTGTGTGTCTGTGTATGTGTATGTGTGTCTACTGCTGACAAAGGCCTAATGGCCGAAAGCTATGAGTGTGTGAATCTTTTTATTGTGCCTATCGCAACTCAGCATCTCCGCTATATGGTGAGTAGCAACTTTCCTTCTCTGGTATTGTTACATTCCATCCTGGATTTTCCATTGTTTGATTAGATACAGATAGTTTTTACCATGACAGTATTACTGCTACTGACCTTTGAATTCATTGACACTTCAATGGCAGTTCTGTTGGTGCAATCTCATACAAGTTTTCCAAAGTTGTTGTTCTTCTACAGTGTTCTAACGTTTAACCTCTGAAATAAATTAGCAGTTTTCTAGTTTCTAAAAGGGAAACATTACTAAAGGATAATACTGTAGAATGGGAAGAGATACAAATTTCGTCTTGCAGAACTAGTGGTTCCTTTATCAGATGGTTACGGAAAACCAATGGAAAAGTAATGGCATAGAAGAATTGGAAAGTGTTGAAGGGAATGATGAGTGCTACATAAACCTGGTTTAAGTCGTCAACCTCTTGGAATTCTGTAAGGATCTTTCTTTTGAGCTCTCTCTTTTAATTAGTTTTGTGTTGTGCTTCGACTCCGCCCTAAACTTTTAGGCTGGAGGTTTTAACATGTTGCAGAGTGGCTGGCTCATCCTATTATTTTCGTGATCAGCCAGCCACAGTCCTCTGCTGTACAGTTTTAATTCCTTCTGCCTTTGTTCTCTATGTTGTTTTTGTTGCTGTGCTCTGTTTTCCGTGTTGTCTTACAATGGACTATGGGGCTTTTCTTCCCCCGGACTTTTTCTTTTATTGCTTCGCCTGCCTGGTGGATAGTTTCACTCTGCTCTGTGTTTTTATGAAACAAGGGACCGATGACCTTTGTAGTTTGGTCCCTTTAATCTTTAACCCAACCAACCAACCTTTACTTTCCCTTGTTGTGTGTGTCACATTTCTGCAATTTACCCTATCTTTTAACTAATGGACTAATAAAGTAGAACTTTTTCATAGTTTTTTGGTGATCTCAGACTTGTTTAAGTTACACTTTGAGATACCTGAATATCTCCTTTTTGACTGAATTAAGGTAATACATTTTATTTATACTTTAACTGAAAAGGATGTAAAGCGGTGGCCACTATCTCTAAAAGACACACACAAAAGATAAATTCAGAATCTTCTACAACTGTCAGCTGCTCCACATAAAAAAATCTGAAATTTTTGTAGCTAGACAGAATACAAGTCAGTTTCTTTTATGAATTCTTATTTTAGCTGATTGTGCATGCCAAATCCCCCCCAAATTGATCAACTACTAGGATCACGTTACAACTTTAATTACTTTTTTCCTTGTTGTTGTTTCCTATTTTTCCAGTATTCCTTTATTTTTTCTCCATGTTGTATTTTCCTTTTTTCTGTCCATGTTGTTTTTGATTTCATATTTCTTTTGCATAGAAAGCCTTCTAAATTTAGTATTTTATTCTTAGAAAGGTTTCTGTCTGCTATTTATGGCTCTTTGATGTTGTTTCTTTCTAGTTCTTCCCTTACTTCTGTAATCCATGCTACTGTCAGTTTATTCTTCCAGAAAGACAGAAATATTTGTTTTGTAATTATGTTGATTTGGTACAGGTTTCTAAAAAATATAAATTTTAATTTAGCCATTACTTCTGCTATTTTCTCTATGTTTTCGTAGATCTCCTCATTCTTCTCATTTTCCAGCCATCTGTAGTTTGTACTGCACCCACTATTTTTCTAATATATGTTTTTCAAGTAGCTCTATTCTGTCCAGCTTATAGTTCACTGTTACTTTCACATCCATAAACAATCTTGCTGGACCACTGTGGTATAGTGTTTCCCTTTTGTCTTTCTAGATATGCATTTATTATTATAAATATTCTTTGTCAGACCATATGCTCTCTCCATTTTGTTAACTCTTACAACTACTAGAATTTTTTCTGGTCCATTCTATTGTATAATTTCCCCGAGATATTTAAATTTACTTACTCATTCTGTTGTATCTACTTGTGTTTCTGTGAATTTTGGTGCATTTTCTTATTTGTCTTGAATTTTGTTTTATCAGCTGAAATTCAGAGACAAAGTTTTGCTATTTCTTCCAGAAGATTTATTTGAGTAACTGCATCTGTCATATTTTTTGCAAAATCATCTGCAAAAATAAGACAGTTTTTCTTAATTCCACATGTTTTCCTACTTACAAGGGAACCTCCCCATCGCACCCCCCTCAGATTAAGTTATAAGTTGGCACAGTGGATAGGCCTTGAAAAACTGAACACAGATCAATCGAGGAAACAGGAAGAAGTTGTGTGGAACTATGAAAAAAATAAGCAAAATATACAAACTGAGTAGTCCATGCGCAAGATAGGCAACATCAAGGATAATGTGAGCTAAGTAGCGCCATGGTCCCGTGGTTAGCGTGAGCCGTGAGCAGCTGCGGAACGAGAGGTCCTTGGCTCAAGTCTTCCCTCGAGCGAAAAGTTTACTTTTTTTATTTTCGCAAAGTTATGATCTGTCTGTTCATTGACGTCTCTGTTCACTGTAATAAGTTTAGTGCCTATGTTTTGCGACCGCACAGCAAAACCGTGCAATTAGTAGAAGAAAGGACGTGCCTCTCCAATGGGAACTGAAAACATTTGATCACAAGGTCATAGGTCAACCGATTCCTCCACAGGAAAACACGTCTGATATATTCTATACGACACTGGTGATGGCATGTGCATCACATGACAGGAATATGTTGTCGACCCACCTAACTTGTACACTTGGCGAATGGGTAAAAAGATTCTTCTACCTTGCCCGATTTAGGTTTTCTTGTGGATGTGATAATCACTCCCAAAAAAGTGATGAAAACATAAGAGTCTGTCACATAAACTGCAACAAATGAATGCAACAGTTTCACAGTCGCACAGTTTTCCCTGTGCTCTGTCAAAACATATGTTTTTAACGTTTTCAAATTTTTCCGTGTGTAGACCGTCAGATCCTGCATAAGTCCAAGCAAATCTGAACATGTCCTGGAATTTTGGAGAGAGAAGTTGATTATGTGTGAGTGCCTGAACTTTGATAATTGTCTGAAAATAAAAAATTAAACTTTACCTATCTTGCACACGGACTACTCACTTTGTATATTTTGCTTATTTTTTTCATAGTTCCACGCAACTTCTTCCTGTTTTCTCGTTTGATCTGTGTTCAGTTTTTCAAGGCCTATCCACTGTGCCAACTTATAACTAAATCTGAGGGGGGTGCGATGGCGAGGTTCCCTTGTTAGAATGTTTAGTCCAGTTTTGTGATTTTTAGCTCCAATTTTTTCTAGAACACAGTTAAGCAGAGTAGGTGATGAACCATCCCCTTGTCTAACACCGATTTTTATTTCAAATGGGTGAGATACTTTTCCCATAAATTTTAGCTTTAGATATGGTATTTGTTAGAGTTTCACAACTTGAGTTTACTAATGTTGCTTTAACACCAAAGTCTCTTCTGATTTCACATATTGTGTCTCTGTCTACCAAATCAAATGATCTCCTGAAATCAATAAATGTTACCATTAAAGGTTTGCTGGTTACATTCTTAACCAAATTATTGATTTTAAGTTAAAAATCTGTTCTTTGCAGGATCTTCCCTTTCAAAAACCACCCTGATATTCTCCCAGTTGTTTGTCTAAAATTTTTACTACTCTTTTCAGGAGAATTTTTGATAATATTTTCTCTGTCACAGGCAGATTGCTTGGTTGGTTGCTTTGAGGGAGGGGACAAAACAGCGAGGCCATCAGTCCCATTGGATTTGGAAAGGATGGGGAAGGAAATTGGCCATGCCCTTCGAAAGAACCATCCCGGCATTTCTCTGAAGAATTAAGGGAAATCTTAGAAAACCTCGATCAGAATGGTGGGGCACGGGTTTGAACCGTCGTCCTCCCACAGTGTGCTAACCACTGCACCACCTTGCTCAATATTGGCAGAAGTGTCACAGTTCTGTAATTGTTGTCATTTTCTTGTCTCCAGTTTGATGCAACAGGTGGCTTAAACCTATTTTCCGCTCTTCTAGTATGTTTTCAGTTTTCCAAATGTTCTCAGATAGCAGATGTAGATAATTTATAATCTTTGGCTCAATAGTCCTGCTGTAATGTAGCCTTCTTATTATTTTTGAGGGATGTGATGGCTTCATGAATTTCTTCTTCTGTTCATGGGAAATCTTCCTGCAGGTTTTATGACATTGCTAAAAAAGAAATCAATTTTACTGTCGAAACTGGATGGTTTAAGAGCCTATCAAAATTTTGCCAGTATTGCACAAGTTTCCTTGTTATGTAATCCTATTTAGTAATTTTCACTTTTGAAACAAATCCTTTGTGCCTGATACCCTTAAATTCATGTTCAAATATTTGGTAAAAATTTCTAGTATTATTTTTGGTACAGTTTTCTTGTGTTTCCATAAGTTAAGATTTCTCAAAGGTGCTTTTGATTTTCCAGATTATTTTTGATATTTCTTTTTTTTGCTGTCTGAATTCTTCTAAATGCCATTCTTTTTTGTAACATCTCCATTTTCTCTCTTTTGTAGCTCTGTATTCTAGTGCTTCTTGACAATCTTCATTCCTCCAGGTCTTCTTTTTGTTCTTGGCCAGTCCCAAAGTTTTCTCTGCTGCCTTAGCAATTTGTACCTGATATTCATGCCAATCACATTTTTTTTGTTAATATCGTCTCTAAATTTTTCAATCTTTTCTATTCTAATATTAGCTGTAGTGGAATTGTAACTGATTACTTTCTTGTTTCTGCTTTTGTTTTTGATGGAAAAAAATCACATTTTAATTTTAGAGAGATAGTAATTTGAATAAAAAATCCCATTTCTGAATACGTACATAATATATCTTCAGTGTGATGTTCACTATGAGAGACAATGTGAGTCAGGAGGAAAGGTACATGCTTTGAGGTGTGATAGTAGTAGTGACTCTGAACAAAAAACTTCGTATTGACATATGCACTATTGTGAATGGTTTCCGAAATAGATCAGGTTTAATATCACTTAAGTTTTTCTAGAATAACTTGAAAACTGAACCCTATTACAAAAACGTGTCTCAGTACACAATTACCCTAAATTAAATTTGCTACAAAAAAAGGTCCTATTTATTTTTTGTCTAGGACTAACAGTTTGTGTGAAGAGATCATGAGAATATTGAAAATCTCATGGGAAGCATGTGTGCTGTAGCTTAGGTACTTTTTGTAGGCCAGTTTGAGGTAGTTTTCCGGCTTGATAGATTGCAAGAGTCCTGTATCAAAATGTTCATCTCAACTTCCTGTATACTACTGTGGCACATTGTAAACAATGACAATGAATAAAATAGAAAATAAACAGAAATGTACATTAAAAGTGTTCTATCTGAGAAACCATCCAGGACAGGGCATATGTCCATATCAAGTTTTTTGTTCAGAACCACTAATGCTATCACCCGTCAAAACACGTTCCTTTCCTCCATGTGTGTGTGTGTGTGTGTGTGTGTGTGTGTGTGTGTGTGTGTGTGTGTGTGTGTGTGTAACATCATCTGTTTGACTTGTCCCATATCATGTAGTACAATCTGTATATTGAATGATTGAGCGGATCAGTAAAGATACGAGGTGTGGCTAGAAAAAAACCGGACTAGTACTGGTGAAACAATAAAACGAATGCAATAAGGCTGAAAGTCGCGTGGCCTGTCACGTGACTCTCGCTCCGCCTACTGCTCGAGTTTCATCTGCCTCCTGCACTCAGTCTGCCCGTGGCGTCTGTTTTAAGGAGTTGACGTTTTGTCTGTGCGTCGGAAAATGTTGAGTGTACAGAAAGAACAGCGTGTTAACATCAAATTTTGTTTCAAACTAGGAAAATCTGCAAGTGAAACATTTGTAATGTTACAACAAGTGTACGGCGATGATTGTTTATCGCGAACACAAGTGTTTGAGTGGTTTAAACGATTTAAAGATGGCCACGAAGACACTAGTGATGACACTCGCACTGGCAGACCATTGTCAGCAAAAACTGATGCAAACATTGAAAAAATCGGTAAACTTGTTCGACAAGATCGCCGTTTAACAATCAGAGCAGCGTCTGAGTTAACAGGAGTTGACAAGGAAAGTGTTAGGCAGATTCTTCATGAAAGTTTCAACATGAACAAAGTGTGTTCAAAAATGGTTCCAAAGTGTCTCACAATTGAACAGAAGGAACGCCGAAGAATGATTTGTTCTGACATCCTGGAAAACATTGAAAGTGATCCCACCTTCTTACAAAATGTTATTACTTGCGATGAATCGTGGTTTTTTACTTACGATCCCGAAACTAAACGCCAATTGATGCAGTGGAAAACTCCTGGTTCTCCACGACAAAAAAAAGCACGTATGTCAAAATCGAAATTCAAGGCAATGATGATTGTTTTTTTTGACATCAAAGGGATTGTGCACATTGATTGGGTACCAGAGGGACAAACAGTGAATCAGCATTACTACATTAGCGTCCTGGCTACCCTACGTGAGCGAGTACGGAGAAAACGGAACGATTTGTGGAGAAAAAAAGTCATGGATGCTTCACCAAGACAATGCCCACAGTGCGTTGTCAGTGAAGACGTTTTTGGCAAAACACAACATTCCCATCTTAGATCATCCACCCTACTCACCTGATTTGGCCCCCTGTGACTTTTTTCTTTTCCCTAAAGTCAAGTCAGCTTTGAAAGGAACTAGATTTGAGACTGTTGAAGCAGTAAAAGAAAAAGCGACGGAAGTAATGTATGGACTTACCGAAAATGATCTGCAGCATTGCTATGAACAGTGGAAAATTCGTATGGAGCGGTGTAGAGACCGAGGAGGAGAGTACATTGAAGGAGATAACATGAAATTGTAAATAATTGTAAATAAATGTTTTTTCCAGCATCAGTCCGGTTTTTTTCTAGCCGCACCTCGTACAGTACAACACAACATAAACATTATAATTTCCATGATATTCCTTTTTGATATAGCTATGTGATCCAGTTGAAATTCTCCTAAGTTTTGGATTTACTTGGTAGTTTTTGAAAATGTGTGGACATCAGTTTCAGCTGGAAGATTTTATATGTATTGATCAGTCTTTCAGCATTTCTGTTTGTTTTTAAGATGTACTGGATATTTGTCTACAATATTCTTATTTTCTTTATGTTTCCAACTTTCACATTGAAGTCACCGAGAAATATTTTAACTTTGTTTTTAGGTATGTTGGAGATTTTAGATTCCAAAAGGTCCCAAAATCGATTTACTTTCTGCGGATTTCATCCATTATCATCATTTATAGGTGCAGGTGCAAGGCAATTTACAAGGGTATAGCTGTTATCATTGAATTTTATTGTCAACAGGGACATTCTTTCTGATTTCACCATAAATTCTGTTATACTACCTACATTTTTTTGTATGAAAGGCTGTTCCAAACACTGGCATGTTTTTCATTATTCTTACTACTAGTTTCCCTTTATAAATCCTGTAATGTTGTGTATCAACTACATTCTCATCTAAGAATCTTGTTTCCTGCATTGCTAAAATCTCTGCATGATTATTTTGTGAAAATAATTCTAATACCTTCTGTTTCTCAATTTTCAGAAAAGAATTTGATGTTTCAAACTAGAAATCTCTTCTCGAACTTAAACTTAGAAGGTTTTTCAATATAGTTCACCCCCACCACAAATGTTGGGACTTCCCAGAAGCCTAGGTCCCAATTTATTACAGGATGTAATGATGGTTTCCTCATCAGACTTAACCACCTGAGGTAGAACATCCATTGTGAAAACTTTACATTTTATGATATGAAGCTGCAAATTGTTGATAGCATGGAACCCAGAGTCATCCCTGAATTCCCGATATAAGACCATGTTGTTAGCCTGGAGTGTCACTGATTCAACCACCACTAATAACACGTGGAACAAAACCATCACTAACACGTGGAACCTTCATGCCCTCAATCCATTTTAACCTTGGGTAAGAGGCTGCCTCTTTCGACAGCTCCGTCGTCCAGAAGTCTGTCTCCTCTGTCATCCAGAAGTCCATCTTCTCTGTATTCGTTGCCTTTGAAGTATTCACTGTAACAATGGCAGGGGGCTATCAGCTGGGCCAGCTGAACCAAGGTTTCTTTCTTTTTTTTTTCTTTTTAAAGAGATGTTATTCCTCCATCACTTCTCTTTATCCTGGCTTGTGACAGGCAGCCTCAGAACCTCTAGGACCCTGGATGATGAAGTTCCCAATTATTTTTAATATTATTATTGTTACTATTGTTATTTATCAATGGTACCCTATGTATTCTTTGAATCTATTTAACATCTGCAGTTCATTTAAATTGAGTTGAGAGATGAGATATAAAGAAGATTATGTTGCAATTACACCTGAGTGATAATGCATTTTGCCCAAGAGAGACCAGTTCTTAAAGATTCTTGAGTTAACAAAAAAATTAATTGAAATTTCTTTTCACACCCCAAAAGTTTTATGATAGTACACCTTGAATTCACAAAATCCTGCTTCGTAAAATTCATTTGACATCTGTACTTCCTTGCTTTGTTACATTCACAATAAATTTTCTTTATAATGTGTGGATAAAAATCATAGGTAGAGATTGCTAAAATTCCTTTATTGATTGTTAGTTTCAGCTCATTGATGAGCCTTCTTCACATCAGTGAAAATTATTACGTACTTCAATGTGCATGAGCTACTGGGCATTACACATTGTCGTAATCTGTTGAGCTGAACTGCTCTTGCTGTCATGTACACATTTTGGCACTTCCCTGCAATCTCCCTTAGCCTGACTGTGTGGATAAAAATTGTGAAGGCCACTGACATTCCTTTATCGAGTACTAATTTCAGCTCATTGGTGTGCCATCATCAGATCAATAAAAATTATTACTTAATTCAGTGTGTATCAGCCACCAAACTTGAGCGATTCAGCTCAACAGCTTATGGCTATGTGTAATACCTGGTGGCTCATACACACAGAATTTTTATTGATATGAAGATCTTGACCTGGTATTTTTTATCCGCACATTGTAACATAACAGATCACCTGTTACGAATTTGACAATATCAAATAACTTTTTCTTTCCAATATTAGGCAATAAAAGATTTCAGACCAACTTAATTTTATCCTAGTGTTTCAAACCTATTATACAGCTAGTGTAGGCTATACTGGTTTTGGATGTTTGTCTGCTGACTAATTACAATTTTATTCTAGTGTTTCAAACCTTACAGAATTTTTGTACATATATTTTACAGTTAGTATAAGCAAAATTACTTCTAGATATTTGTCTGTTAACTAATTACCATTTGGCTCTAGGTTTCCAGGACAATTAAATGCTGACCTTCGCAAACTAGCTGTTAACATGGTGCCATTTCCTCGCTTACATTT
This sequence comes from Schistocerca piceifrons, assembly GCF_021461385.2. Classification (NCBI taxonomy): domain Eukaryota; kingdom Metazoa; phylum Arthropoda; class Insecta; order Orthoptera; family Acrididae; genus Schistocerca; species Schistocerca piceifrons. The sequence continues at coordinate 548,836,765 of NC_060142.1, read as the reverse complement.
CTTCATTCCTGGCTTTGCTCCATTGACATCACGTGGGTCTCAACAATACCGATCTCTTACTGTACCAGAACTCACGCAGCAGATGTTTGATGCAAAGAATATGATGACTGCTTGTGATCCTCGACATGGACGATATCTTACAGTGGCAGCCATCTTCAGAGGGCGCATGTCCATGAAAGAGGTAAGATACCTTACATTTTATGTGAGATAGTAGTTTGTTATATAAGTGAAGGAAGTTCCTTGTGTAAACAAAGTCATTTTAGGGTCTGCTTGTGAAAGGACACACTTGTATAAAAAGTAATATTTGGTGAATACTGATTTCATTTTTTGTCAGTTTTCCATAATAGGCTCAGGAACACTTGCAAGTAGTGAACAGCTAATAAGCAGTTATCACAACAATTGCGATGGTTAAAATTTTACAAATTCTCCTGACTACATATAGACTATGTGATCAAAAGTATTCAGACACCGCCAAGAACATACATTTTCCATATTAGTTGCATTGTGCTGCCACTTACTGCCAGGTACTCGATATCACCCACCTCAGTAGTCATTAGACATCATGAGAGAGCAGAATGGAGTGCCCCGCGGTAGTCACGAACTTCAAACGTGGTCAGGTGATTGGGTGTTACTTGTGTCACACGTCTGTACATGAGATTTTTGCACTCCTAAACATCCCTAGGTCCACTGTTTCCGATGTAATAGTGAAGTGGAAATGTGAAGGGACACGTACAGCACAAAAGCATACAGGCCGACCTCGTCTGTTGACTGACAGACTACCGACGGTTGAAGAGGGCTGTAATGTGTAATAGGCAGACATCTATCCAGACCATCACACAGGAATTACAAACTGCATCAGGATCCACTGCAAGTGCTATGACAGATAGGTGGGAGGTGAGAAAGCTTGGATTAAATGGTTGAGCTGCTGCTCATAAGCCACACATAACACTGGAAAATGCCAAATGACACCTCGCCTAGTGTAAGACTAAGAACAAGTTTATCTCTGTATTCTCTGTAAATTGAGATCTGATAAGTTATCCCAAAACTATAATGACCATGAACAGTAATTTGACAAATTGCAGTGATGTTTCCTGTATGACTACCTTTGAGACTACAGACTTTCCCATTTAAGAATCTGTGTATTGGTCATTGTATACAGCTTTTTGTTACTTAATTTACACAGCACACAATAGTTGCCTATTAACCAGAAAATTATTTTCTTTCTTAAATTTCAAGGTAGCGTCAGTTAATTTAGTTATAGCTTATTGTATTACCAGAAACACATGTTTATCATAAAAGAAACCCCAATGGTATGCCTGTCAGGTTTGTAGCCAGATCGTAAAATCAAGTTGATGTATTTCAGCATTCCATCTGGTCACATCTTCAGATGCTAAACTCAACTACTGAAATGCCAGAACCGTTGCCCCTATCCATGCCACAGAATGTCCATGGCACTTGCACCAGAAGCTGTCAGTGCTGTCCAGTAGCAAAATGGACATGCAAGCTCACTGCACCGATGTAGTGGATTAAAACTCATAGGATGTAGATTCTGGTCAGTGTGTGTAGGTTTGTGACACAAAGAGCATATGCTATCTCCAAATCTTGACGACTTGGCAAAAGAAATTGAACACCTGAAATCTGTGGTCAAGTAAAATGGTCTCTCTAATAAGCAGATTTAATGTGTCTTGGGGGTTGGATTATCACCAGAACTTGGCTGTATTTGGCTCCATTATACTGGAGGCATGTCCATCAAAGTTGAGAGGATTTTTAAAAGTTAAACATCAGGGCATTTTTCCATATGCCAGCTAAGCTTAGAGGTTTCCCTGACCTTGTTCAAGGATTATTTATAACTAAGGAAGCCAGTGTGTATAAATTCCTTGTTCCTATGGCAAAATTTCATGAAACGGACAGCATGTGGTTCAGTATGGATGTGTAGAACATAGCTGCTAGTAAACCTTTTGGGATACAAGGTCTTGGTCCACAAAACTCTTCTGTTCCTAACATTTCATCCAGTACTGTGCTCTACATCTTCAGAGGTGTTGCTCCTCCATTGAGTCATGCTGACTCAACAAAAGAACAATGCTCTGAAGATGTTCAACACAGTCCTGTACAAAACATTAGGAACATAAGAGTTTTATGGACCATGGCCTTATACCCTGAAAATTTTACCAGCAGCAATGTCATCTGGTCATGAAAGCCTAGATTCTGTATAGAGCATAGTCAACACACAAGACTTCAATAACTGGATAAATCTGCCACAGATGAGAAACATCTAAATGAAGGGCAGTGGCTCACAGATAGTTGCTGATACATCTCGGTTTTGAAACAGTGTCCTTAGGAAGGTGAGAGAGACCGATTATCAGATAATCTCATAAATGAGACAATGGGTTCCCATCAAGCAAGGTGTTGAACCCATTATGGCCTTGAATTCCTTCACAAAGCGTATGATGCAGTGGGCAGCAGATTTTTGTGACAACTGTCTTGTTGCGATGTCACTTATTCTAACATTCAGCAACAATGGCACTGCATGTGTTCTTTATAGAAGAGCAGCACTGACAGCAGCTGGCATACACATGTTGTGGGCATAGTCTCAGTGTTCCAGCTTAATATTTGAAGATGGCAGTCAGGTGAAATGCTGAAACATCATGTCAGTTTGATTTTAGGATCTGCACACCTGTCAGTACTCATTTTGCTTTATAAAGGGGTTCTTCCACGAGGAAATTTTCTTCTGAAATAAGAATCTTTTTACTGTTGACCACTACATTATTCAAGCACAAAATAATAACTAGTATTAGTACATGACAGTGGAATTACAAAGTAATTTCCACATTTCCACGGAGTTATTCTCTTACGAGTACAAAAGATAAATTAATGTACAAGCAATTAAAATTAGAGGTGACACAACTTGAGCTAAGCATGCAGTCTAAGATTATAAGTTGGTCTGTTCTAATGACCATCACCTTAATCAGGTGTAGAGCTAACTTCAGGTATGCCTTAAGGAAATGTGTTGGACCCTCTATTCAGGTTTCATTTTAATAATATGAAAAACAAAATATCCATTTTTTTGCATTTTGAGGTTCCATAACACCTTCAAATGCACTATCACTTTCTTGTTTATATGATCCCTTCAAAAATGGCACTAGTACTTCATGCTGCTTGTGCTGCAATCTTTTTTAACCTAAAAAAGGCTACTCTTCATATAGATAAGTACCTGTTCTGTCATGTTTCTGAACATGCTGGCAATAGGTTACCTGTTCGACACAAGATGAAGCCCTTGCATTCTCTGTGGTCAGTCTAGCCTCTTTTGACATTTGTGATATGATGAAATCAGTGATTAAAATTATTCAGCAAACCTCAGTGACGAGCATTGGTGTGGTCTGCCTAAGATAAGACAGAAAGGAGTGGCAAATTATTATGTGGCAATATAAAAATACTTGATAAAGTATTAGTTTCTTATCTTGTCTTTTCATTATAGTTTTCTGGAAGTTCTTTTTTATTGGCACACTGTCTGTGAAGATAATTCTTGTTTCTGCTTGTTTATGCATTAACTTTCTAACGAAGCCTTATACGATTTTGTTTGCTTGGTATGGTGTTACTCTTCACTGAACAATTCAAGAGTACTTTGAAAATCACACATTTATTGCACTTTGAATTTACACTTTACAACATGTGACCCAGAATTCTGTGTTTAGCACAATAAGACAAAGAACTGAAAACTAAAGATATCACTCACTGAATCAGATTTCACTGTCCACAACCAATGTTTTGATTGTTGAGATGTCAACACCAGAACCCCCCCTCTGCTTTCTTTTTTAACCCAGAAGCACTAGGGTTGCAAGGGAACCGGTGTTTTACCATTTGTTCAGCTTGTGTGACCACCACTGGTGACGGTTGTGATTTTGTCTGCAGCCTCCACCAGTTCAGTGGAGTGGCCAAACCATCTTCCTCTTGTTCGCAGTCTGATAGTGTGTAAGAGGGAGAATGATGTGTACTCTCCATGCTGGTGGACATTGACACTGTGACTGTGGGTAGCTGAACCGTATTTGACTCCTCTATGTGTGCCAGTTTGAGGCCTTCAATTGATGCTGTCTCTTTGCTGTTCTATTCTGTTTTGAAGGTGCGTGTAACTCTCGAGAGAACATTGGAGAGTTTGGTGTACAGTGTCCTTGAGGGAGTCTATACATCTACATCTACATTTATACTCTGCAAGCCACCAAACGGTGTGTGGCGGAGGGCACTTTACGTGCCACTGTCATTACCTCCCTTTCCTGTTCCAGTCGCGTATGGTTTGCGGGAAGAATGACTGCCAGAAAGCCTCCGTGCGCGCTCAAATCTCTCTAATTTTACATTCATGATTTCCTCGGGAGGTGTAAGTAGGAGGAAGCAATATATTAAATATCTCATCCAGAAACGCACCCTCTCGAAACCTGGACAGGAAGCTACACCGCGATGCAGAGCGCCTCTCTTGCAGAGTCTGCCACTTGAGTTTGCTAAACATTTCCGTAACGCTATCACGCTTACCAAATAACCCTGTGATGAAACGCGCTGCTCTTCTTTGGATCTTCTCTATCTCCTCCGTCAACCCGATCTGGTACGGATCCCACACTGATGAGCAATACGAGTGTTTTGTAAGCCACCTCCTTTGTTGATGGACTACATTTTCTAAGGACTCTCCCAATGAATCTCAAACTGGTACCCGCCTTACCAACAAATAATTTTATATGATCATTCCACTTCAAATAATTCCGCACGCATACTCCCAGATATTTTGCAAAAGTAACTGCTACCAGTGTTTGTTCTGCTATCATATAATCACACAATAAAGGATCCTCTTTTCTATGTACTCGCAATACATTACATTTGTCTATGTTAAGGGTCAGTTGCCACTCCCTGCACCAAGTGCCTATCCGCTGCAGATCTTCCTGCATTTCACTACAATTTTCTAATGTTGCAACTTCTCTGTATACTACAGCATCATCCGCGAAAAGCCGCATGGAACTTCCGACACTATCTACTAGGTCATTTATATATATTGTGAAAAGCAGTGGTCCCATAACACTCCCCTGTGGCACGCCAGAGGTTACTTTTAATGTCTGTAGACGTCTCTCCATTGAGAACAACATGCTGTGTTCTGTTTGCTAAAAGCTCTTCAATCCAGCCACACAGCTGGTCTGATATTCCGTAGGCTCTTACTTTGTTTATCAGGCGACAGTGCGGAACTGTATCGAACGCCTTCCGGAAGTCAAGGAAAATAGCATCTACCTGGGAGCCAGTATCTAATATTTTCTGGGTCTCATGATCAAATAAAGTGAGTTGGGTCTCACATGATCGCCGTTTCCGGAATTCATGTTGATTCCTACAGAGTAGATTCTGGGTTTCCAGAAACGACATGACACACGAGCAAAAAACATGTTCTAAAATTCTACAACAGATCGACGTCAGAGATATAGGTCTATAGTTTTGCACATCTGCTCGACGATCCTTCTTGAAGACTGGGACTACCTGTGCTCTTTTCCAATCATTTGGAACCTTCCGTTCCTCTAGAGACTTGCGGTACACGGCTGTTAGAAGGGGGCAAGTTCTTTCACGTACTCTGTGTAGAATCAAATTGGTATCCCATCACGTCCAGTGGGCTTTCCTCTGTTGAGTGATTTCAGTTGATTTTCTATACCATGGACACTTATTTCGATGTCAGCCATTTTTTCGTTCATGCGAGGATTTAGAGAAGGAACTGGAGTGCGGTCTTCCTCTGTGAAACAGCTTTGGAAAAATGTGTTTAGTATTTCAGCTTTACGCGTGTTATCCTCTGTTTCAGTGCCATCATCATCCCGGAGTGTCTGGATATGCTGTTTCGAGCCACTTAACTGATTTAACATAAGACCAGAACTTCCTAGGATTTTCTGTCAAGTTGGTACATAGAATTTTACTTTCAAATTCACTGAACGCTTCACGCATAGCCCTCCTTACGCTAACTTTGACATCATTTAGCTTCTGTTTGTCTGAGAGGTTTTGACTGCGTTTAAACTTGCAGTGAAGCTCTCTTTGCTTTCGCAGTAGTTTCCTAACTTTGTTGTTGAACCACGTTGGGTTTTTCCCATCCCTCACAGTTTGATTCGGCTCGTACCTGTCTAAAATGCATTTTATGATTGCCTTGCACTTTTTCTATAAACACTCAACATTGTCAGTGTCGGAACAGAAATTTTCGTTTTGATCTGTTAGGTAGTCTGAAATCTGTCTTTTATTACTCTTGCTAAACAGATAAACCTTCCTCCCTTTTGTATTCCTATTTACTTCCATATTCAGGGATGCTGCAATGGCCTTATGATCACTGATTCCCTACTCTGCGCTTACACTGTCATCACTCAGTCAGGCTTGCAATGTTGTCTAAAGACTGTTTTATCTGCATTATTCTTCAGTAGCATGGAATGTAATTGTGTAATACTTCTTTGTAGTTGCTGATTGAACTCTGTTGTGCGCTCTGTAGTTTGAAGATTCCATGGCTTAGTAGAGATGGGCTCGGCGTGAAGTGACAGTTGTTCCTCATACAGCAGTTGTGGTGCGGGGCAGTGCAGTTCATCTTTAACCAGTGTTCTTAACCCTAGTGGCACTAGTGGCAATGATTCATTCCAATGGCTCCCACTGCACAGTAGAGCCACTTTTAAGGGTCTGTGGAATTTGCAGACCATAGCTCACTAGGTCTGATACGACTGCAGCCACATTGACATCAGACATCGTGGAACAACTGAGACTTGAATTTTCCTCAGTTTGCTCACCATTTGATGGTGGTTGCATCTGCTTGTAGTTGTTTCCTGCAGCAGTCGTTGTTGGAGTCATTCATGCGACACTGCTGCATGTTCCAAATTAGTGTTGTGCTCACTTACGGGTTCACCAATACAGGATTTTGTGTGCTTGGTATGGTGTGACTATACTCTGAATGATTCAAGAGTAGTCTGCTCATCGCACATTTTTCTCACTTTGTAATTAGACTTTACAACACATAACACAGAGTTCCACACTTAACACAACAAAACAATAAACTGAAAAAGTAAAGATATCACACAGTGAATCATATTTGTTCACAAACAATGTGTCAACTTTTGAGGTCACCACAGCCTTTTGTCTTCCTGATTTCTATTACCTATTACTATGGTTAAAAGAACACTTCATCACACATAAATGTGTAAATACAAAACTTTTTCTATAAAACTATGCGCGTTGGCAACCAACAACCAACATTTCACAAAAAGTCATTAGGACTGTTTAAAATGTACAAAAATGGACCAAGATCAGTGATGTATACCGCTGTCCAAAGATGCAGTTTAACATTGACCAATACAAGCAAAGACAAATTCGTGTGTAATTAACATTTGATAATTTACATAACAAATATTTATGAGAAAAAGTAAATAATTATTATATACAACTTTTCAAAACTATAAAAATACTTTTAACACATTTTTTAGTCTTTCAATTTACAGTCTGAAACAACTTTTCATTGTATGCTTTTATAATTGAATACAAACATAATGATATTTTACTATCAGTATCTGTTTACTCGTAAATAAAAATGATAATTTAGTGTTGTGTAAGGAATGTCAGTGCATTGTGTAGTGACTTTATGTAATGGTTTTGGCTGTGTACTACAGATAAAGAAATATCACTCACAGGTTCCATTTCATCTGACAGTAATTTTTGTGGTGTTTCTGTAGTTGCAATTGAGCTTAGACTGCCTCCCCTTTCAAGTGAACCACTAGCCATGATGCAAGTGTAAGACAGGCCAAAGTTGCATAGAGGACCAGCCCTACAGTCAGCCTCCATTCTGAGGCAGGTGAGCCCCCACTGTTCACCCTGGGGCAACTCCTCAAACTGTGACTGGTGCATAGATTTTTGTTATAATTGTCATTCATATTTTGTATGAACAAGTACTGACACATGGAAATAGCATTCTCCAGTCATAAAAAATGACAAAGCCATTTGGCAGCTATCTGAAAAAAAGTTCTAATGATACAATGCATAGAGTGAACCAGGAATGGAACCAAGAACCATCCTAGAAGTTGAACAGGCTCTGGATATGAGCATCACAAATATATGCTACTTATAATGTTTGTGCAAGCCGTGAATTGAGCATTCCACAGAAAACAGTGTGGAATGTTACCATACCACATGTGACATGATTTCTTCACATGTGTTACTTTAAGGACAAAATTTATGCTGCCAATGCTCACTGTGAGAACTGCAGGAATGTGTCTCTGCTGCTGTGACAGACATTGATGGATAATAGCCTGTCTTCCAATAAGTGGCTGCTTTGTGGTTCATCTTGATAGTGTCCTCAAGATCCACTTGCCAAACAAATTCAGTTTTCATGATATGGAGGTACATGCTATCTTGACACCACTGGAATAGGTGAGGTGTGTCAAGACCATGAAATTCTTCACGCGCTCTGATTGCCTGAGTGCACACCAAGCTGCACACTGCATGTAACAGGCATAACAGCCAATCCAGTCCATCCAGGACATGTTCCTTCACTTAACATTTCCTAGTGAAGGAGAAGATACTCTGATGGGTACTAAAGCATGTGGGGATTTGGGACAAGAAAACTGCAGGAGTAGCAGCCAAAGTTGTCTGCACACTTCCTACTGTTGCAACATCTAAATGCCCTCCCCCATGCTATAACCTTGCTGTCGGGGCACAGAATTCTGTCTCTGGGAGAAGGACTTGCTGGAAGTGAGAACTAACAAACTATGACTGGTAAAATCTGCTACCTAGTTGTGGTGTACCTCTTTCCGATGCATCATATTTTGGAGAGAGTTCTCGAGGAAATTTCTCTTCATTTTATGTGGTGATCTGCAGTATGTCATTTGTGTAGTTAATATTTGCTTGACTGCTAAACTTTTACACAAATTGTTTGGCACAAACTCTGAGCTTTGTCATCAATCTACTTTCAACCAACCTGTTGCTCATATTTAAAGTTTTTGGAATTTATTGTGGCTTTTGTTTATGTATCTTTTTCAAATTTTCTATAATACTGCTTACTTTCTTATAAACTTTATAGTTTTCAACATTTCCTTGTTTTGGAATAACTATTCTTTGGTATAATAATATTAGTTATTAATTTCTAATTTAGTTCTATTTATTAACTTTTGGACACCAATGACAGTGTTATGTGCCCCAATCCAAAGAGCAGCAGTAACAGTAGCCATGTGTCCCCTAATTTGTCTGATCTTCTGTGAAGACGGGTCATCAGAATGTTAAAAATATTCCTTCTCCTGATGTATGATGCCATCCTCAAGGTATCTTCTACTGTAATTTATTAAGCATTACTATAAAGCTTTTCTAGAGGTCAAAGAAACTTTTCAAATTGGACAGTTTTCCTTTGAACATTTTTCAGTATCTGAGTCATTCCAACTTCAGGTGGATTAATAAGCATCTGCAAAAATCTGGGGGAGGGAGGAGGTAAAATTCTAAAATTGCCATATTTTATATAAAGCAGTTGGTCATTGCAAGATGTCATATAATACCACAGGCCACAAAATGCCTTCAGTTGGCTGAATGAGAGGTGTGGTGGATTCACAGGAAATCACTTTCAGAAGTACACTCCTGGAAACTGAAATAAGAACACCGTGAATTCATTGTCCCAGGAAGGGGAAACTTTATTGACACATTCCTAGGGTCAGATACATCACATGATCACACTGACAGAACCACAGGCACATAGACACAGGCAACAGAGCATGCACAATGTCGGCACTAGTACAGTGTATATCCACCTTTCGCAGCAATGCAGGCTGCTATTCTCCCATGGAGACGATCGTAGAGATGCTGGATGTAGTCCTGTGGAACGGCTTGCCATGCCATTTCCACCTGGCGCCTCAGTTGGACCAGCGTTCGTGCTGGACGTGCAGACAGCGTGAGACGACGCTTCATCTAGTCCCAAACATGCTCAATGGGGGACAGATCTGGAGATCTTGCTGGCCAGGGTAGTTGACTTACACCTTCTAGAGCACGTTGGGTGGCACGGGATACATGCGGACGTGCATTGTCCTGTTGGAACAGCAAGTTCCCTTGGCGGTTTAGGAATGGTAGAACGATGGGTTCGATGACGGTTTGGATGTACCGTGCACTATTCAGTGTCCCCTCGACGATCACCAGTGGTGTACGGCCAGTGTAGGAGATCGCTCCCAACACCATGATGCCGGGTGTTGGCCCTGTGTGCCTCGGTCGTATGCAGTCCTGATTGTGGCGCTCACCTGCACGGCGCCAAACACGCATACGACCATCATTGACACCAAGGCAGAAGCGACTCTCATTGCTGAAGACGACACGTCTCCATTCATCCCTCCATTCACGCCTGTCGCGACACCACTGGAGGCGGGCTGCACGATGTTGGGGCGTAAGCGGAAGACGGCCTAACGGTGTGCGGGACCGTAGCCCAGCTTCATGGAGACGGTTGCGAATGGTCCTCGCCGATACCCCAGGAGCAACAGTGTCCCTAATTTGCTGGGAAGTGGCGGTGCGGTCCCCTACGGCACTGCGTAGGATCCTACGGTCTTGGCGTGCATCCGTGCGTCGGTGCGGTCCGGTCCCAGGTCGACGGGCACGTGCACCTTCCGCCGACCACTGGCGACAACATCGATGTACTGTGGAGGCCTCACGCCCCACGGGTTGAGCAATTCGGCGGTACGTCCACCCGGCCTCCTGCATGCCCACTATACGCCCTCGCTCAAAGTCCGTCAACTGCACATACGGTTCACGTCCACGCTGTCGCGGCATGGTACCAGTGTTAAAGACTGCGATGGAGCTCCGTATGCCACGGCAAACTGGCTGACACTGACGGCGGCGGTGCACAAATGCTGCGCAGCTAGCGCCATTCGATGGCCAACACCGCGGTTCCTGGTGTGTCCGCTGTGCCGTGCGTGTGATCATTGCTTGTACAGCCCTCTCGCAGTGTCCGGAGCAAGTATGGTGGGTCTGACACACCGGTGTCAATGTGTTCTTTTTTCCATTTCCAGGAGTGTATATTAGAGTGGTATAATGAATAAAAACACCCCCCTCTCTTAAACTTCATGTAATCATCTCTGTTGTTTGTTACTTCTCACACTGTTTGTTCCTACGTATTTCGATTTTCCTGTATTCATTAAGTTATTTTGTTTTATTGAAGTTGTCTATGTATTCCATATAGACTGTAGTTTCAATTATTAAGGCTTTCTTTTAACTGGTACTCGTATTACTGTCCATGTTTAACACCTCTTGTAGTTGTCTCATCAAATATTGTTTATATTTTACTTGGTTCTTTTATTTAATGCAAACTGTTACATAGCCACAATTTAGAATACAATGTTAATGTTAAAGTTCAGTACCACCACACTCTCAAAGATTGCATTTACTGTCTGTTCCTTAAAATGCCTGCATTTATTTATTTCTGCTTATCTTACTGATATTGCTTAAGTTCCTTATGTATTCTGTAGTTACACTGGTAATTGTTTCTTCTTTTAATTGGTTTGTGTATCACACTCAGCGTTTTATACCTCCTCAGCTTTTTACATATCCTGCTGTAGCCTTGTCAATTACTGATTTTATTTTATTAGTTTTGTTTATTAATAGAAACTGTTATGTAGGCATATTGTTCCTATTTTGTGTTAAAGTTTTTCCCGTCTACTCCATTTTTATACTACTGGCCATTAAAATTGCTACACCACAAAGATGACATGCTACAGACACGAAATTTAACCAACAGGAAAAAGATGCTGTGATATGCAAAATGATTAGCTTTTCAGAGCATTCACACAAGGTTGGCACTGATGGCGACACCTACAATGTGCTAACATGAGGAAAGTTTCCAACCGATTTCTCATACACAAACAGCAGTTGACCGGCGTTGCCTGGTGAAAAGTTGTTGTGATGCCTCGTGTAAGGAGGAGAAATGCGTACCGTCACATTTCCGACTTTGATAAATGTCGGATTGTAGCCTATCGCGACTGCGGTTTATCATATTGTGACATTGCTGCTCGCATTGGTCGAGATCCAATGACTGTTAGCAGAATATGGAATCGGTGGGTTCAGGAGGGTAATACGGAACGCCGTGCTGGATCCCAATGGCCTCGTATCACTAGCAGCCGAGATGACAGACATCTTATCCGCATGGCTGTAACGGATCGTGCAGCCGTGTCCTGATCCCTGAGTCAACAGATGGGGACGTTTGCAAGACAACAACTATCTGCACGAACAGTTCAACGACGTTTGCAGCAGCATGGACTATAAGCTCGGAGACCGTGGCTGCAGTTACCTTTGACGCTGCATCACAGACAGGAGTGCCTGCGATGGTGTACTCAACGACGAACCTGGGTGCACGAATGGCAAAATGTCATTTTTTCGGATGAATCCAGGTTCTGTTTACGGCATCATGATGGTCGCATCTGTGTTTGGTGACATCGCAGTGAACTCACATTGGAAGCGTGTATTCATCATCGCCATACTGGCTTATCACCTGGCGTGATGATACGGGGTGCCATTGGTTACACGTATCGGTCACCTCTTGTTATCATTGACAGCACTATGAACAGTGGATGTTATATTTCAGATGTGTTGTGACCCGTGGCTCTACCCTTCATTCGATCCCTGTGAAACCCTACATTTCAGCAGGGTAATGCACACCTGCATGTTGCAGGTCCTGCACGGGCCTTTATGGATACAGAAAATGTTTGACTGCTGCCCTGGCCAGCACATTCTCCAGATCTCTCACCAATTGAAAACGTCTGGTCAATGGTGGCCAAACAACTGACTCATCACAATGCGCCAGTCACTACTCTTGATGAACTGTGGTGTCTTGTTGAAGATGCATGGGCATCTGTACCTGTACACGCCATCCAAGCTCAGTTTGACTCAGTGCCCAGGCGTATCAAGGCCGTTTTACGGCCAGAGGTGATTGTTCTGGGTACTGGTTTCTCAGGATCAATGCACCCAAATTGCGAGAAAATGTAATTACATGTCAGTTGTAGTATAATATATTTGTCCAATGAATACCAGTTTATCACCTGCATTTCTTCTTGGTAGCAATTTTAATGGCCAGTAGTGTATTTATTTACTTCAATTTTTTTCTTCTTGACTGCAGTACCACCACACTGTCAAAGATATTACTATATGTTTCAGCTTCCATCTAAACGTATTACTTATCTTCCAATGTTGTCTGCAAATATTGTAACTTCTTTGGTAACAATACTCGGTAAATGTCTGAGGATGGTCGTGTAAGCCAAAAACCAGTTACACAATAAAAGTAATATTGTGGATCAAAAGCAAACTGGTGCTTTTCATTTATTATAATGTTGTTCTACCAAGTACCAACGAAAGATTCTGTTAACATAATAAAAACTTTGCACACCAGATTCCACTGGGGTAGGTGGTTGCAAGTGCCGCTCTTGCCCCCCACCCCCCTTTGCAGACAACTATAGATGGATTTAAAATGAATAAGCTAAGTTTTTGTAGATTGTCACTTTCACTGATAACACATCAGAATTTTCTCTGATCCCACTTTTGACACTTATACTCCCCATTACAAAATCTGTATAGTTGTAGTATCATATACAGATTTAGCTTAAATGATTCATTGGGTTCAAAGCACTGTGTATTGACAGTGTACAACACACAAAGACAGGTGATACACATAAAGATAGAGATGCTCACCAGTTTTAAAAAGCTTGGCTCATGGCTCACGCGTACACTAGATGCCAGGCCTGTGATGGCCTTGTACAGGATGGCGGCAATGCAGGAGAAGAGTTTGTGTGTGTTAGAATATGTGAAGAGTTTGTTGCTTATGAGTGTTCAGCGTGCTTTCATATGCTGCACCTGGCCACCAGACCATTTCGCGTTGGTTTCGCCAGTTTTGTGATACTGGCTGTCCACGTAAAGGTAAAAGCACAGGGGACCGAAGTGTCTTAGAGAAAACAGTGGAGTGTGTGAGAAAGAGCTTTGTGTGCAGTTCACAAAAACGGACTGTTTGTGCAAGCCGTGAATTGAGCATTCCACAGAAAACAGCAGGAATGTTGCCATACCACATGCGATGTGATTTCTTCATATGTGTTTACTTTAAGGACAAAATTTATGTACTCCCCCACTACCAATGCTCACTGTGAGAACTGCAGGAATGCATCACTGCTGCTGATGGATAATAGCCTGTCTCCCAACAAGTGTTAACACACACACTCACTCACATGCACCCACCTGTCTCCCTGCACATTGATGAAAACAATCTAGTAAATGTATCGGTAGAGCTGGATAACCGTCTGGAAGTGCACCAGACAAATAAGGGCGCACACACACACAGTGAACATTTGTAGTATGCATCAGAAACTTGGCAACTGTATATATGTTTTCATGTATCACCCATCTTTGCACATTGTATACTTGTAGACAAACAGTACTTTGAAACCCGATGAATCATTTAGGCTAATTCTGTACTTATACGAATTACCAACTAAAGACATTGGATAAATGTTACTAACTTGGAAAACAACAATAGCTAAGGACAGATTGCTGCTCACCACATAGAGAAGGTGTTGAGTTGCAGACAGGTACAATTAAGAAGAATACTAGGAATATTTCTACTTTCAAAACTCTCCTTCAGAAGTAGAAAACTCATACACATTCACACAACAACTCACACACACATGGCCAGTGTCCCTGGGTACTAAGGCTCAGGCCTTTGTATATAATTGTTATTCAATCCTGGATTTTTTGTTATTTTGGCTTGGATTATTCATCATTCTGTATTAAGTTTTGATAGTTTTTTGTTTGATGGTCTCGATCAATAGAAAATGTACATTTACTTAAGTCTTCCTAGCATTTGCAAAAATGTCCTTAGGTGTTATGCAGTATTCCAGAACAAGAAAATGAAATGCTAATCTTTCATAAAACATGCTTAATTTATGGCAGAAGACAAAGTGATCTTAATGCAATTATGGGCATAACTTAATTGAAATATTCCCTGAGAAGGAATCAATTCAGATTTTTGTTTAGCTTTTATCTATGTATTTTGTCTTGTATAATTATCTCATTACTGAAACTAGTGGGTAATAAATCATGTGAGGGGTGAAGGTAATGGCTCACCACATGGTTCAGTACCTCAATTGTTCCAAATTCACACAGATCTAAATAAACTCAAGTTTGTTTTACCATGCCACTTTCACTGATGAACTACAGCACTCCAGAATTTTCTCGCTGATCTACATTTGATGCATTCTCCATTACGGATTGAAATTACTGCTAAGCTTTCAGAAAATGTTCCCCCTTGGAGCCAGCAAAGTAAGCTGCATTCGAATATAATCTGCACTCTAAATTTGAAGGAGGTAAAATGAGAAACTCAGTGGAGGAAAATTTTCCACATTACCCATTTATTAACTGTTCACAATACGAATACTCAGAATCACATTTTTTAATGTTATTATGTAGATAAATCGCACTTCTAATCACAGTCTTTATTGATGTCACTATTAATGTTATTTGTATTTATTTCATCACTGCCAGTAATTTTGTCATTCTTTTCCCAAAGTATGTCAGCCTCATTACCAACCAAGAAGTTGGACATGCATCACTTCTTGAACCCTTTGATGACTGAACCTGGTGATGTGCACCACAGAGAGAGAATCCACTCACATACAAAGCTGACTCTTGGCTTTTTAATCGTGTCAGATGGAGTGACAGCATGATCTCCTAAAAGCCAGTTGGAATAAATTTTTTGGTGAAGGTTTAAATGGTTTGGTTACGACAACTTCAAATACCTGCAGTTTTGAAGTCATATATACAATTATAATGCCTAGGTCTGTCTTTAGTACAGTAACTGTATTCTTTACTTCAGTTTGTGGTGAATTTTAAACGCATCTAACACTTGCATAACTCTCTTAGTGAGCAGTTCACTAGGTCTGTGATTCCAAACAGTAACTAGCTAGCCCATCATTAACTCTTTTATCATCCAGCCAGTTTCCTGGCAGTGAATCACTAACCCTGGGCAACATCTATCTTCAGTCTCAGATGGAGAGTGGGACAACAGCTGATCAGAGTATGAGGATTAACGGTAATGTCTTTTCAGTGTTTCCTGACTGGTAAAAGTGATAAGAATGCTTCCACATTTAGATTTTGTGCCCCTGGAAGTTGATCAGTTTTTTGGTAAAGCCTTTTGACAATCTCTATGTTAGTGAAGTATTTAATTGGATAGAGAGTTTACTTCTATGTGTTAATCTGCAACACCAGTTTATGAGCTTTTAAATGCAGCCATCTTTACATATGATTGTATAATATGAATATAAAACAACTTGTTGCACATCTTTATGATTAGTCAAATTATCCATGGAACATAAAACTAACAATACTCCCATGGAATCCTGTTTCTGGAATGTGTAAGGTTTTCACAGTTTTCAAGGTCTTTAACTGGATTATTTATCAGGAGATAGCTATTTCATCTTTCTTTTAGCATGTATGAAGAATAGAACCTTAACTTCAAACTCAGGTCATTTCCCAGCTTTTGTCCTTCTGTAGGATTTACTTGTTCAACAGCAGTTTGCAGCTTGTTCTCTAATTCTGTCCAATGTTACACATTAAATTAATCCAAACCATACTTTTTGACAGCTTCTCTGTTAGATGTATTCTTCAGACAATGGATAACCATGAGTTTGAAATTTGTACCAAAAATACACGAAATTTCAAGGTTTGTTGTTGATTTTCTGGTTACTTTCCCTTTCATTGGTGAAGACTAAATTTTTCTTTTTAGTTAGAGAAATATTGTGCCTGTCCTGTCATATAAAACTGTTGAACTATGAGCACAACAATATTAATTAAGAAAATAAATTTTAACAGTCAAAAATGGTTACATAGTTACCTTATATACAACAGTTAACATCCAGACATGGCAGTATTGTTATTACATTTCAAACTAAGGAACTACAGGTGTTGGATTAGAAAGGAAGGGGATAATAACAGAACAGGGAGTGGGTGTACATAAGTCGAGTACAGTGGGAGACAAAACTGATTACTCATAATAATAGAACATATTATATTTACAACTGAAACTTAAAATATTAATGACTTTAACAATACTCACATTTTACTTCTTAATTGATGAAATAATTACTGGACTTTTAGCTTTGCTAACATTTACGTTACAGCATTATTTACTTTTGAGTGGCAAGTATGGCTTCATCACAAGTTAGGCATGATTTAGTAAATACAGTAGCGTTTACATAGCTATCAACTAGTTCTTGTGTACCTAACACGATATATTTGCAATTAATGATGATATTTCAACAAGTAGTTAACATAAATGAAGTAACAAATAACATGAATTGCATATATCTAAACAAAAGAGAATGGATCAGGTGATTTACTATATGTGGTATCAGTCACTTCAATATAGTGTCTCTTGGTCTGCCACATTGCGTGGCGTCAACTATGAAAAGTAACGAATCATGTGTATATGGGGTGTGGATGGTAGAGAGGTGATGATGAAAGTGGCTCACATCCAAGATACAGGAAGTTAAGCTGCAGGAAATGGTTTTGTGGAGGTATTGGTTTAATGAGAGCAGCAATTCTTTCTAAGGGACACATTAACAAAGTACAATGGGGCAGCTATGGTGGTTAAAAAGAGGTTATGTATGATGGTGGTGGCTGAAGTGAGGAGGGAGATGAATTAGGTGGGGTAGATTCTGGGAAGAGCCTAGACATTTGCATAGAAAGTGGAAGTTGTGTTGGCTTCTGAGATGGTATCACTGTGGCCAGGCTTATAGGTTGTAGTCAGACAGATGGCAGAGGTTTTGTCAGTACCCACTGTGATTCATTGATGAGCATTTATTTGCAGGAAGGATGTTTTAATAAACGACTGTTTCAAGAATGGGGATGGTAATGGTTTTCTCTGCTTACAGATGTGGGGTATTACGAAGGAACGTAGGGAGGGAAGGTAAGGCCAGGTTGGTGGTAAGGAATTCCTGAAAGGCAACAGGGAGTGGTTGGGTGGAAGGCAGTCATTGGTGGGTGGAGGTATGAACTGGAAGAGGAAATGTTCCATGCTAGATCTTCATCTGTCTTGGTAAATTGTGGACACATCCAACACATTTAAAAATTTGTTTGGAGCTGAACGTGAAGCCTTTGGAAAGGACAAACTTTTCTGTGATTAAGTCTCTTGGTGAATCAGTTAACAAAGTGTTTTGGTTTCTTTGGATTCTGGGGATGTTGATAATAAGTTCAGAGGGATGTGATGATATTTTGAGTACTCTTCCAGTTGTTGAGAACAAATTCATAGTACTTAGGACAAGCAATGCATAGTAACTCATTCATATCATTTATGTTTCAGGTGGATGAGCAAATGTTGAACATTCAGAATAAGAATAGCAGCTATTTTGCCGAGTGGATCCCTAACAATGTTAAAACTGCAGTTTGTGATATACCACCTCGGGGACTAAAAATGTCTGCAACATTTATTGGAAATTCTACTGCCATTCAGGAACTTTTCAAACGTGTGGGAGAGCAGTTTTCAACTATGTTCAAACGGAAGGCTTTCCTCCACTGGTACACAGGTGAAGGAATGGATGAGATGGAGTTTTCAGAGGCTGAATCAAATATGAATGACCTCATCAGCGAGTATCAGCAGTACCAAGAGGCAACAGTAGAGGAGGATGCAGAATTTGATGAAGATGATGAGGCAGAAGCAGATGCAGGATTGGTTGAAGATGAGTGATTTCCATTGTCGCATGGCCTATGTACTTTTGCTACAAACCTAAAATATCATATATTCATATAAATCTCCTTTTGATATGTATATATGAGTTTTGATTAAATAAATATACCAAAAAATGATAAATTAATTCATTATTATTTTATTGTTACTTTTGCCTGATGATCCATTTTAACCTGTAATATGAAGGGATGACAAATTACTCCTACATGGCAAAAATTTTTGTTTTGTAGGTCAGAAAATTGCAAGTGGAGAATCTGATATATCAAGTTTGGGTTTGGTTGGAGCTGTCAGCATGGCAAAAATAGAACACGAAGTTGCATTCTTCTAGTTCAGATTCAGATTCTTTATTGGTCATTCAGCATTATTACATGCAATATACTTTGTCAATTCACTTACCCTATTAATTTTACAAAATAAATTTTTACATATTTAAGTTGATATTGGGCATTTCTAAAAATTCTTCTAATGAATAGAATGGATTAGTTAACAAGAAGTTATGTACATTTTCTTGAAATAATTTGTTAGGCTTAATTGACGCATTTTTAGACAGTTTGTTATATATTTTAATTGCCGTATACTTATGACTATTGTTAGTTTTAGTTAATCTATTTTGTGGCAACAGCAGAGTAGTACAGGTTCTTGTTAGTAGTCATGCCTTTGATTTGTTACACTTAAATTAGGTAGTTCAGCAAGTATGTAGTTAATGCTGTCAAGAATACATAAATTAATAATTGTTAAAATTCTATGTTTATTGAACAATGGTTTACAATGTGTTCTATTATCTACCTTAGCCATTACTCTGATTGCCTTCTTCTGGATCACCATAATTTCATTTATTTTTCTGCTGTTTCTCCAGGGTATTAACCCATACCTTAAAACAGACTGAAAAAAGCAAAGTATGCTGTCCTTATGTACTCAAGTGACACACAACACATCAGTCTCTTCAACAAATATATAACTCTTGACAACCTAACCACTAATGTGATAAACATGAGAGTTCCATGTTAGACTGTTGTCAAGTATGATAGCTAAAAACTTTGACTTTTGTTTTTCTATTTTTGTAGTCTTTAATAGACTGAACCACATATTCTGAGTCTTTTCCTCATTAAATAGTAGGCTATTTGGATTAAACCATGATGTTGCATTTTCTTTTGCCAATTTCATGTCTCTTTACAAGGTTATCGAGTACATGGTTTACAGATAGAAAAGTTGTATCATCTGCATATACATATATGTCTTTACATCTGTATTTCCTGGTAAGTCATTTATGTGTACAAGGAAAAGAAGTGGTCCAAATTTAGATCCCTGTGGCACTCCATGTTGAACCTCGAGTATGTTTGACAGATGACTTCTTGAACTCACCACCTAGTAGTGGTTCTTCTAGTACTGATGGGACAACTGACTGGTTTTAATAGCTGACTGGCCAATCCATGAAACTGATCTCTGTGGCCGTATTGGATATAGTTAGTTTCATGTTCTGTGGGTCATTTGGTCATTTACACAATTAATTGAAATGATGTGGAATGTCATTTTACATTCCCATTACACATGTAAATATAACTACATGCTGATAATCTACAGCTGTTTTTTTTTAATCTTTTGCAAGGTGTAGTGTTGCTCTTGGGGGGCAAAAAGAAAAAGAATTGTTATTTTTTTTCTTTAAATTGTGGAAAAAGTGGATATTTTGGTGGGCCACTTGGCAACAGAATCAGGGATTGATTACGCTATTATAATAACGTACGTTGAGCATTATATACCTGAATAAGAGAAACATTATCATTTCTGTGCATTTTTATAGTCACGATGTAGTCATATCCGGAACAACACTAAGGGACCAGAAGATTTATGGACACAAAATAATTATCAATTGAGTGAATGAGGAGATGGAAATCATCAAGGTTAATTTACTAAAATAAGCACACTTATCTGTAACACACTTTTTTTAATGCTACGTACCTTTTCATATTAAATTACAATACGTGACCATTGTGGTTAAATACTTTATACATAACAGTCAAAATGTCCTCTTGATGCTGTCTGTTCGTAATCAGTTACAAGAAACTACATGTTTTCTGATTGAAAAAAAAATTCACTCAATATTTTCACATAAAATATAAAATACAGTTGCGGAACGCAGCAAGTTGTGATAAACCTTTTGCATTTCCTTTATGTTTTCGTCTTCCTTAAAGGCAAAGAGACAAGATGAAGCGGTAGCCCATCATAGAGCCTATGCCTACCGTCATGTATTTTTTGACTTTCAGTTGTTAATAAACAGAGGATTTTTTCTGGTACCGGTAGGAGGAAGGAGGGATTCGCGCTCAGCTAGTGAAAGAGTGAGAAGCACATCAATTTTTTAGCGAGTAATTGTAGACCGCCATTTTGGGGTCGCTATGAATAAGTGAGGAGTGTGGATTTCATATGTGCACCGTTTAGAAAAATACAGTATTGTTTTATTAACAGAAAGGTCGTGTGAGTTGTTATTTCAAATAGTACAATAATTACAATAACTGAAGCCCACCTGTGTACTTTGGAAAATTACGAAGATCCGATAAGCTTAATAGGAACACGGTCAAGACTTCAAAGGTAAACGCGGCGACCAAACGTAGTATTATAAAGAATGGTAAGCACAAATCTACAGCGGAGAAAGAAACTACTCCGCCCTGCAAAATAATATGAACTAATACGGACTTATTTCCAGGCATAGCTCAGCTTATTGTGCTTGTCATTCACGCCGAAAATTAATCTCATTAATTCAATACATTTTAAAAAGCCACACATTTTATCATCATCTATTCCATTATTTTATTATACTATAAAGTCCTCGTCCGCCTTTCATGGGATACAAACAGTAAAAGGTGAGGCGCCAAAAGTCTCATTTGTCTTGAAACAACAGAATTCTTTTTATACCATTAATCGATACAGGCAACGCGCAAGAACAGCAAAGATAAAGAATAATAGACTCTGTCGCTGCTATGCGATGGTTCATTTCTTTTACTTTACAATTGTCCGATAACTTTAGGCCATCAGGCGTTTACTATTGAGCGTATATTAATGTTTATGAGGCGAAAATTACTAATATTACAAAGGAATATTTGTCACCGGCCATTAAATTCCTTTGAATTTCTTCATTGTAGTCTCAGAATATGAAGTATCTTTTTAGATATGATATATTACATTGCATTTATTTGGGGTTCACTTTTCATCCAGTCATCCGATTTCTTCTGTTACTGTGCCATTGAGTGTTTTGACACTTTGTTCCATAAACAAACTTAAAACATTAAAATGGATGGAAAGCTAAACTAAAATCTACTTATTGTCCTCAATAAAATTCAAATATTGGAATGACGGTAGCAGTGCTGACAGACGATAATAAAATGTAGCTAAAAATAATAATGCCAAAACGATCAAATGTTTCCACTCAGAACAGAATGCACCGAAGATCCGGGGATGCCAACTTGGTTGCAGACTTGTTTACATTGATGGCTAGAGATAGATTTAACTGTGAAACTGAAGTACCAATGCATAAATGTGTATAATTCTTCATGGCCATGAATACTACAGGTGCTACTTTTCAGAGACAGTCAGATGTAAATATGTTTGTGCGCATGGGCATAGCCAGTAATGTAATTTTCTGCACAATATATTTACCTTTCACTCAGATAAGCGGTAAGTGTTATAAGTGCTAGATTTAAATGGTTTTTAATTAATGATCATCACACGTGTTCAATAAAACAGTGTAATCAGTCACTAGTATTTGCCAATGCGCCTTTCTTCTTCATAACACGTGAGAGAACTTTCATGGCCAACTTTGTACCCCCTATGATACATCACCTTAATTATGTAATTTTCCTTTGTTAAAAAAATGATTTTCATTGTTATTTTGAATGATTACAACATTCAAATACAATTTCAGTCATGCTCATAAAATGTGTAGTTTCAAGACTTGGTCACACGATCGAAAATGCTCTGTTATTTGCTGAAGCTCCGGTGATGTCACACACTAGGAGTAAGACAAAGCTATACATGTGTTACAAGAATTTTAGCTGAAGTTACTAGTGTTTTTTCTGTATGTTTTCTGCAAAGTTTAATTATTTAGTGATGCAGGGAATTTGGAACTTTATTATTTGCTCAGACTGTGCTGAAAAGATTTTCCATGGCATTTTTTGAAAGCCTGCACAATAAAAAGATCAAAACGAAACCGAAAAAAAGTTGTTATTTTCTTAGCAAATCATTATATTTTTTGTGAGACAGAACATTTCATTTTCATTTTTTTATTTCATTTTATTATCTTCCTGTATATCATTTACATGATGTAGGAATTGTCACAACAAAGTTATCACACTAGTACAAGTACTACAGACATAATAATAGAATATCACTTTCAAGGCATTTTTTAAAAGTACAAGTTTAGACATACAAATTAAAATTTTTGGCAATAAATTTACACACAATCAAAGTACTCATCTACGTCATACAAAGTTTTGCTTAAAAGGTAATAAATTTTAAGTTCAGTCTTAAATTTTACTTCATCTATTATTGCCTTCATGTACACTAGGGCATCGAGATGATGGCTCTGTTTTCTCAAAAGATCCCAGAATACCAGCTTTTTTATTCATTTACTCGTGTCCATATTCGGCAATTTACAAACAATATAAAAACTTCTATATTGGTGGAAATTACTGTAAGGGCTGGTTTTGAAAAAAACCTATCAGATGTGTTCTGGTGGTGGAAAGATTTGCCGCTGGAATATCTTCCAACATTGCCCAGTGTACGCTCGATCGTTTGGTTAATATCAGCTTTAAACGTAACTTTAAGGAACTGATGAAATTTCATGGCAAAGAACGTGGAGATACTGAATTACGGCGCATACGAGGTGTATACGCGGACAAGGAAAAAAATTCCCAGATTTCCCGGTTAAAAATACACTTTCTCCCGGTTGAAAACACTTTTTCCGTCTTAAGTGACAGTATATTTTCCCTCGCAACTGCAAAACTTATCAATCCTTTGAATGGTTATGGTTTTAGACATGGGCGTAGAATTTCCCGGCACTTTAGACATGTACGCTGAGTATTTTCGTATTACGAAAGTATACATTGGAATTCCACCAAAAACCGCATGTTACTTTCCGAATCATTGAAATCGAAATTGCGATGCGCTTTCTTAAGCCAGTCATAGCTCCTGTCACGTCATCTCATCAGCCGATGACAGCGAATATTCAGAGCATAGGATGCGTGGTGTAGTCTGCCAACAGCAACATCATTGTTACGTAGCGGTAACACACAAGTCAATAGTTTAAATTAATATACACAGTGTTGCTACAAGAAAAGCAAAGCTTTCATGTATAATATTCGTCTCTAAGGTTAATAAGCTGCAAGAGAAGCTAATATTTTGCATATAATGTTTTTGTGCGTGTTACACTTTAAGATATATCACACAAATGTGATAGTAAAATTTATAATAATGACATAAATGTCTGGACTTAAGGGTTCGGAATTCATCTAAATGGCTCGCCATGAAAGAGTTGATTTTTAAATGTGAGTCAAACGCTCTGTGATTTAAGAAATTCATGATACATTCTCGCGCACAGTTCAACTTACGTAAAAGGTTATTTACTTTGAAAGTAACGCTTTTCAAACCAGCATTCGCAACATTTTTCCGCGACCTGTTAGAAATAGGTTCGTTTCAGCAGTTACCAGAGAGCGCCAGGTAACAGGCGACACCCTGCTTGCGCAGCTACCATGACGTAGGTAGCCCGTATATACATACAAGTAAAACATTAAAAGATCTTACAGTATGTCGTAAAAGCAGCAAGACATCACAGGATACTCCATGAACATCAGAATTTCGTGAACCATACTAAAATGTCCACATTTAAACTGCAACTTAAAGTGCACATTCATGTGTACAAATTCGACCTGATATTAAGCTTTTCAGTGTGATTTTCGGTGTGTAAATTTTCTTGGAGCACCAGTACTGTAATATATGATTTTTGGTTCTTTATTATGGCATAATGCCATATGTGCTTGAAGATGAAAACGTGCACTTGAAATGCAGCGAACAGTACAGTGGAATTAAACATTTCGTTTAAAATACATTGACTGCCTCTGCGGAAAAGGTTAGTAAAAGCCAAATTTCTTTAGCAAACAGACAAAAATAACTTCATTGTTCTGCAAGGCGATTAATGCTTCACTGCCAGAAAGGTGAAAACATGATAAAACCTGAAACAAATAACGTATTTTAGCCTTCCGTAATAATATGAATGTATTTTAATTCACTTGATAACTCCCGGCCACAGATATCCGTTTTGTTTTAATTTGGCGTGAGAGTAAACGAAGGGGAAACAGCAAAATCACCGAACGTAAACACAGGTCACGTGGAGACTACCCACTATAACTCAGGCTGCTCTGCGCATCAGCCCCGGATCTACGATATTTGCGAACCGGGTCAATGCTAAAAAAAATCGAATTTTCAAAAATATGTGCATCTTGTAGCGCATATATTTCTGAAAAGTCTGAAACATAAAACATGTTTTCGAGAAAATGCAAGGCATGTTATTTGGTCTTAAGTGTGCCAAAGTGCAGTTCCACACCTCTTCATACAGCATTCTTCTATCGCACGTCACAATAATTCGCTCTGTGGAATTGAAACGTGTATATTTTGTAAACGATGCCATCAAACTATATTCAGGACATTGGGGAACAGTGGAAATTGAAATGTCCTGTTGTGCCTCTCCCGCTCCCAGTCGGCCGGTTTGACAGCCTGCCACTCTTTCTTTTTTTTTTTTTTTTTTTTTTTTTTTTTTTTTTTTTTTTTTTTTTTTTTTTTTAATATCTCGTCATTAACAGCGGGTGCTATTATTTGTAATCGGGAGAACAAGAAAATTTGCCTATTAGCTAATAACTTGCAGTTTTGTGTGACATAAAATTAAATATAGGATACATAAAACCAATATAGACACGAGACAAGCAAGAAAGTACACATTTCTTCAATCCTGAGCTCCTAGAATTTTTTTCTCTCTGATATTGCTACAGCTTTACATGGCGTGCTTTCCTTTCTGGGAAAGAATCCACCACCTCATCAAAGATCGGCAAACATTTTGCTACATGAAAAATCGGAATTTCGTTATCTAATACTGAAAAAGCTGTTAATACGAATAACACCCAAGACTGGTGTGGTTTCTCGATCTGATCACGTCTATTTTGTCACTGTCTGCTAGATAAAACAAAATAGGCCTTTCTAATATTGCAGCAATTTTGTATCACACACCAAATAAGCGAGACTGTTTCGGCACAAATTGTCATTTTTATAACACGACAGAATATAATTCACGAAGTACCAATATCAAATCGCTATTAGGCCTACTACAGGCAAAAAGCTTTATGTTAGGAAACAGTTTCACATTTCATTCATACGCACCAGTTCTCCAGCACGAGATCGAAAAGTAGCATTACGAAATTCTTATATAAATTTGGAATCGTCTCATTCTTCCATAATTCATTCAGAAATCAACTTAAAATGAGTTCAAAAATGTTAAAAAACCAACAGGGATGCGTTTCAAAATCATATGAATGATCGATGGATCAACATGCGCTGGATGCAGGGCACTTTATGAACCAAGTTTTTTTTCCCTCAAGAATATGAATGTGACGTCCCCTTTTCCCGGTAGCATCTAGCCGCTTGTTGCGACTGCTTGCACAGCCAACAACCTCATTCCTGTAGCCAGAAGCGGGAGAATCTACTACTCAAACGCGACTCAACTGCGCATGAGCCTGCTCGTAACTGCTAACACGAATCCAATGTAAACAGTTCCGACTTCACGCTCATCAGTGGCAATTTGTTTCGAAGCTCCATAGCGTTTGACACATTTTGGTGTTGGCAGACGCTTGCATGAGGACTGTGTGTCGATGTTGTATATGACGCATTTTCTTGACAATTTAAGTTATTTTCCTTTCTTTCTCTCGTTTATGTTTTATTGTTGAAGTATTATTCTGCAATAGCGGGTGTAGTGGGACGAAATTAAACGTCACCCATCCACCAAAGTCAGCCCAGTTTGCAGGTGACTATAAGTTTAATTTAGTTTTGTTTATGTGTTTTCTTATTATTTGTAATAAGATGTGAATTATCTAAAAGTTTTGTATTTTTTTTTATGTGTTTCATGTACGGAGAGATCGGCGCAACGAACGGGGACAGCATCTTCGTTGCCGCGACCAGAGAGGAAATTGCTGGCCGCTATACGTCGCGGGTCGACAGCCAAGGAGCAACAGAAGATCCTGGAACCGAGTTGTTGCGTCGTGTTTCTAAAAAATTAAAAATGAATTTTTATACTCTTTTTGTACAACAATGACATCAAATAGATCTTAGTCTTATTGAAATGTTAGTCACTGTCTGTCAACGCTCAAGTTCACATCTGTATGTGTAGGAAGCTAATAAAATAGTGTATGCTACTAAAGTTGAAACACGTGTCTTGAAGATTTATTTATGAAGAGTTATGTGAACGGGTTAATAATATATTTGACAAGATTATTGATTCAGACAGCGTTGGCCGAAACTTTGAATCTAAAAAGTTTATTTAATGTGTGATTCTGATATCGATTAGATCAAGATAACGTGTGTCGATATAATTTTCTGAGGAGAAACAAACGAAATTTAAAATCGGAAAATTTACGAAAAAACCAATTGGCCCAAGTGATGTAATTCTCTGCACACGACTCAACTGATGTTTTACAGTTTCGTTCAAGAACCATTCTATGACAATTTAAAAAGAATATAAATCATTTTTGAAGTGGGTTGTAACTGACGTAGGTGACGAAGTCTGCACATGGTCATACATATATCAAACGAAAACCTAAGACGTCGTTACACCACACTGTGGCGACCTTAGAAACAGGACTTGTGTGCAACTAAGGCACACAGGTACGAAACAAAACATCAAGAGTCCTTCGGAAGTCAACGCGAGTTTTCGTGGAGCCTTCACCAGCCAGCGGCGACTTCGCGGGTGTGGGCATCTGACGGAGTGCAGCCAAGCAGTACGGTCACGCAGTTGTTCCACGAGAAGGCGCGTCTGTTGGGCAGCAGCTGAACGCTGCAAAACCCCGACAACCTTTTTTCTCCCTAAACTAATAGGCCCAGTACGTCAGCTGCGGGGCGTTCCTCCGGCTGGTATTAGAGGTGTTGCTGAGGGCTTCGCCTGTCTACGGCGGTGCCGGGCGTGGTTGCAGCCAGCGATGTTTCCGGTGTTCGACTCAGCGTCCTGCCGGTTGCGGAAGCGGGGTCGCAGCATCTCAGCGGCTGCATCGACGGCTGTTACATCTGCAGTCCATAGCAGCACACTGGTCATCGAGAACTACAAATTACAATATTAGTGTCCGGTGAGTTTGTTTCAAGTTGGAAGTGGAGTGTTGTATATAGGAAGTGTGCTTTTATAGGATTGTTGATTCCAAGTCTGCGTGTGTAAATAGTTAATATTTTACAATAATGTCGGGAAGTGAAATGTCAGACGAAGAGCAATCTATGTCCGATAGGAGCATGAGATCCCTTTTTAGGGCGATCGCTAAATTGAAACAGTCTAACGAAGAATCTACTGCTAGATTAAAAGAGGAATTAAAACAGGCTAACGAGGAATCTACTGCTAGATTGAAACAGGAACTAAAACAGTCTAACGAAGAATCTATGGCTAGATTAAAACAGTCTAACGAGGAATCTACTGCTAGACTTAAAGGGGAGCTAATAAAATCAACAGACAGGTTGCAGGAATATCTTAATGAAACCAGTCGAGAATTAAGTGATAAAATAGAGTCTTCTAAAGTTGAAATGCAGGAAAAATTAGTAGGACTTAGTAATAAGATTGCTGATAATTGTAAAAGGTTAGAAGAACATATCCAGGAATCGCGCGAGGAAAAAGCTCGCATGCGACACGATATTACTGACTTATCCGAGAGACTAGATAGTGTCAATATCTTAGTTGTAAATGAAATACAGAAAAATAACGATATGTTACGAGATGAATTTTCTATGCAAACAGAAACTGTTCGCAGAGAATTATTGAAATCTATTAAAGAGGTCTCTACCAAACCTGTAGAGATTTCTTCAATAGATAATGTAGAATTAGAAACATTAACTCATCAAGTAGAAAAGGACCATACCGAAATCGAAAACATGAAATTTTTAATTACTGAGATATGCAGTAATCTTGAGACTGCCAAAGATAATAATATTGACGAAGGTACAGAGCGTTCACATCGTGAACACAGTGAAGAATCGATATTAGCTAATCGCGTATCCAATACAGAAATGCGGATACAGGAAATTACGAAACGGTTATCGGAATTAGATAATAACGAGAACATTTCAGGTAGCAGAGGTAATAACATAATCAGAGACAACAGTCGCATCGAATTTGCTAGCACGGATGGCAACAATATGAATAAGGCAGTCACGGCAAGCCAATCCGATGCAACTCCGTCTCTGCCAGCTAAACAAAATCCGACTATTTCTCTCGCAGAATGTCTGGATGACATAACGACAAATTCAAATGTAGCAAGTCGATTTCCTGTATTCAAACCAGGAGGCGAACTTCATCCTATAATCTTTATAAAAGCTTTTGAAACATCATTATCTTCTAAATGGAGTAATGAAAAACGCATTCAATGTGTAATAGGACATTTAGAAGCAGAAGCTGCGGAATGGGCAGTACTGCATAGAAATGAATTCAGGGATTGGGATGATTTTGTTAAGCAGTTTAAACAAAATTATTGGTCAAGACGAAAACAACAACACTTAACTTTAAAGTTGTTAGCCCCTCCTCCATATTCTAAACGGTGGAGAGGTTATAGGAATTATTTTGAATGGAATTTAAATCGTGCTCAATTAATTGAAGAACCAATTATTGAAAGTCATCTAATACGAGTCCTAAGTAGTAGGTTACCGTATTACATAAAGGAAAGAAAAATGTTATTCTACGAATTATACAAAACCTTAATAATGGGGACGAAACAGTTAACACCCGGGGTGTGTGGTTATATTTTAACGACTTGTTGTATTGGAAAGCACAGAGGGAACACCAGAGATGGAAAATCTGCATTCCGGAAACTGTTGTGGACGAGTTAATTACTTATATTCATGAAGGTTACGGGCATTTCGGAATTCATAAATGTATTAAACATCTAATGAAGTATTATTATTTCAAAAATATGTCACGTATTGTGAGAAGTATTATTAGGGCTTGTGAAACCTGTCAAAAGGTTAAAGTTAATAACAAATCCAAGCGTTATAAATTATATGCTGTAATTCCTCGAGGTTTGTGGGATCTACTGTCATTAGATTTTTTCGGCCCTCTGCCTCGGAGTTCAGGAGGATTAACATATGTGTTTGTTGAAATGGAATGTTGGTCCAAACATGTGAAACTGTATACTTTGAAACGAGCGAATACAGCAAGTGTTATACGCTGCCTCACCCGAAATTACTTTGTTAACTGGGGCATTCCTAAACGACTTATGTCTGACAACGGTAGTGCCTTTATTAGTCAAAGATTTCAAGACATGATAAGACAATATGGAATCAAACATATCTTAATTTCGAAATATCACCCTCAAAGTAATTTAGTAGAAAGAGTCATGAAAGAATTAGGACGATTATGTAGAACTTATTGTGCGCATAAACATACTCGGTGGGCCAAACTAATGCCTGAATTCGAAAAGATATTAAATGAATTGCCTCACCTAACGACGGGATTATCACCTATAGAAATTTTAGGCAAACGAATTATAGGTGAGCCTTTACTAGCTGCTTTACCTTGGCCACCAGTAAATGAGATACAACAATGTATCCCAGACGAAAAAGTTTGCGAACAGATTGTAAAAAATGCCGAACGGAGAATTAAAAGTTATAATCAACAGGCTGTAGAACCCTCATTTCAGGTAGGAGATCTTGTGTTAGTACGATCTCATCCTAAAAGCTCTAAGATCGATAAGGAATGTAGAAAATTCTTCTTTATCTTTGAAGGTCCATATGTTGTACATAAGATTGTACATCCCAAAGCATTACTTCTTATGGAACCTTCATCAGGTGTAATTAAAGGATTATATAGTGTTGATCAAATGAAACTCTTCATTCCTAAATAAGTTAATATTTAGTATATGTTACATACGGAAGAGCGTTCATAGTTTATTCATGTGAAGTTTTCGTGATAGTTACGTATTATTTTAAAGAATAGAACAGAAAGCTTAAACAAGTGTTCTACAATAATCTACTGGTACTTCAAAAAGAGAAAGATAACCCAAAGGGGGATTTATATGGAAGAAATTTTGCTCTTAGGTCAAAAGGAATTTTTGCATATTTTAAATTTACTCGGATAGTAGGAACCAAAGGGGATGGTTAATAGTTTTAGGGACCATGGGCGTCCAGAGCTATATGGCTCACGAGAACATAGCAGAGTGCCTTTAATAGAGGTTTGTAATAGTGTTAATATAGAACACACCAAACGGGGCTCTCTCGCTTGTTTCTCCTAAATAAATGGCCATTACCCAACAAGGTGTCCGAAGGTAAAGAAAGCCGTGCCGAGATTCTAAAGAAAGTTTTGCATGATTTCTTCTTGACCTCACGCATAAATAAGGCATTAGGGAAGAGGATGACGTAAAGTAAATAGTACTATTAGTTATTGTGAGAAACTTATTAGTAATATACATTCTTGAAAAGAATAACTCTAGTAAATAAATGAAACTGGAACTAATCTATCACAATTTGAACGCTCTGTCCTAATGTACAACGTTAAAGAACGTACTAAATTAGTATTTATTAGCAACTATTAACTGAAGAGGAGCAATCTCCCTATATTCGGTTACGAATTACCATAATAGCACAATTAAGAGTAAATGACAAATAGTCACAACAATATCGTATTAAAAGGATTAAATCTATCTAAGAGCAAGGACTCTAGGTTACGTAAAATGTGAGGAAAATGTATTAACAGTTAAATATTGTATATTGAACAGTTTTAATTTCGGTTAAAACCTGACAAACTGAGCTTGTGGGTGGGGTATGTAGTGGGACGAAATTAAACGTCACCCATCCACCAAAGTCAGCCCAGTTTGCAGGTGACTATAAGTTTAATTTAGTTTTGTTTATGTGTTTTCTTATTATTTGTAATAAGATGTGAATTATCTAAAAGTTTTGTATTTTTTTTTATGTGTTTCATGTACGGAGAGATCGGCGCAACGAACGGGGACAGCATCTTCGTTGCCGCGACCAGAGAGGAAATTGCTGGCCGCTATACGTCGCGGGTCGACAGCCAAGGAGCAACAGAAGATCCTGGAACCGAGTTGTTGCGTCGTGTTTCTAAAAAATTGAAAATGAATTTTTATACTCTTTTTGTACAACAATGACATCAAATAGATCTTAGTCTTATTGAAATGTTAGTCACTGTCTCAACGCTCAAGTTCACATCTGTATGTGTAGGAAGCTAATAAAATAGTGTATGCTACTAAAGTTGAAACACGTGTCTTGAAGATTTATTTATGAAGAGTTATGTGAACGGGTTAATAATATATTTGACAAGATTATTGATTCAGACAGCGTTGGCCGAAACTTTGAATCTAAAAAGTTTATTTAATGTGTGATTCTGATATCGATTAGATCAAGATAACGTGTGTCGATATAATTTTCTGAGGAGAAACAAACGAAATTTAAAATCGGAAAATTTACGAAAAAACCAATTGGCCCAAGTGATGTAATTCTCTGCACACGACTCAACTGATGTTTTACAGTTTCGTTCAAGAACCATTCTATGACAATTTAAAAAGAATATAAATCATTTTTGAAGTGGGTTGTAACTGACGTAGGTGACGAAGTCTGCACATGGTCATACATATATCAAACGAAAACCTAAGACGTCGTTACACCACACGGGATACAGTAATATCCTTTGTTAGAGTAACGGTTCTTACCTGTCAAAATCACAAAAATTTAACTAAAAAATAAAACAATGAAAAATTCCCGGAATTCTAAAAAATTCCCGGATTTCCCCAGTTTTCTCCTGGATGAAAAAATTCCCGGGTTTTTCCCGGATCTCCTGGTTGTCCTGCGTCTGTTCATTACTTACTTTTTCCTGAGCTACAAGATCAGTTTTTTGAATGGTTTTCGGGCGAAAAACTCCTACGGTCATTAGCGCCCGGTCTGTGACTTAGGAAAAGGTTAAAGATAGCAAACTGGAAACCACCAGCAATGGAGAAAGTGGGGAAACTGAAAACAGAAGGAAAGCTTAAAAAACACTATAAAAGGGGGGTTGTTTGTCCCCAAAAAGAGCTTCAAATGACTGACGTCATCTCATTGACACTAATAAACTCGAGAGCGCGATCGGCTGAGCGCGTGTCATCTGCTAAAATGGAAGATATATCAGGCGACAGCTGCAGACGGGCCCGTAACGGAGTAAAATAGGGACACTCAAGTAAAAGGTGTGTCACTGTCCACAGTTGAGAGCAGTGGGTACTAAGCGGGGGAGGATCGCCACTTAAAAGATGTCGATGGCTAAAAAGACAGTGCCCTACCCGGAGTCTTGTTAAAATTACCTCCTCCCGAGTTCGGGAGGAAGAGGGCCAAGCACAGGCAAGAGATTTCACGTCCCGCAATTTATTACTGGGAAGTGTCGACCAATGTGCGTGCTATAAAAGAGCAACACGACGACATAAAACACTCTGTAGATCAGCAAAGGGAACCATGCGAACAGCAGACTGAAGAAGAGAGACTGCAGCCCTGGCCGCTATATCGGCCGCCTCATTCCCACAGATACCAACATGTCCTGGCATCCAGAAGGAACGCCACGGAGACGCTCCCCAAGTGGAGGCAGTCCTAAATCCGGTGGGCCAGAGGGTGGACAGGGCAGAGAGCTAGGAGACTGAGGAGAGAGCTGAGCGAATCGGAGCATATAACATACTGCATCCGCTGATGGTGACGGATGTATTGGACAGCCTGGAGAACAGCGTTAAGCTCCGCAGTAAAACCCGAACACTGGTCGGGGAGCCGAAATCGATTAGGAGTGTCACCAACAATATAGCCACTCCAAACACCAAATGATGTTTTTGAGTCATCGGTGTAAATAAATGTGGTATCCTTCATTTGTGAGAATAGAGCAGCAAATGCCCGACGATAACAAGAGAAGGGGTACCATCTGTGGGAAACTGGCAAAGGTCACGGAGCGGGCAGGTCAGGGGCCGGAGCCAAAGTGGTGCTGCACCCCAAGTTGTCAAGAAAGTTTTGGGAAAGTGGAAGGAAAGTGAACGTAGCAGTTGATGGAAGCGGACTCCCGGTGATAGTAGAGAGGAAGGGCGGCAGGCATACCTTAAATCCAAGGAGGCATCGAAAAAAATGTGTGTGTGTGTGTGTGTGTGTGTGTGTGTGTGTGTGTGTGTGTGTGTGTGTGTGTGTGTGCACGCGAGTGTAAACCTGCAATTTTTTCCCCTAAGGTAAGTCTTTCCATTCCTGGGACTGGAATGACTCCTTACCCTCTCCCTTAAAAGGAGAGGGGGGGGGAGTGGGGGGGAGAGGGAGAGAGAGAGAGAGAGAGAGAGAGAGAGAGAGAGAGAGAGAGAGAGAGAGAGAGAGAGAGAGATTTATATTTTTTTACAATTAAGGGAAATTTTCTTAATTACACTTTGACATTTTCTTAATTACACTTTACATATTTTGTCTTCTTTTTACATGCAAGATGGAAAAAATTTACAACATTTATAAAAAAAATCCATTAAAGGAAATAACATTTTCTTACATACTCTTTACATATGTTGTATTCTTTTTACATGAAAGTTGGAAAAAGGAAGGTTTATGTAGAAAAACCAAAAGATTAGCACTATCGGTTTAGATAGTAAAGAAATTCATCAACATTATAGAAACTTTGACCTAATAGTAGCTTCTTTAATTCTTTTTTTAAATATATGTAATTTTTGTATGCTTTTTATTTCTTTTGGGTAGATATATCACACTATTTTGGAACAGGGCCTTTGAATATATGTTTCTATGGAAATCATTGTTCAGAAAAGAGAAGTCCTGTTCTGAGTTCATGAAACATACTGATTCATAGATTAATAAACTAGGGAGGGTCAAAATTTTCAACTCCTTAAAGAGTCCTCTACATGGATCTCTACAGGCAACACCCTTCAGAATACGATTAGCTCTCTTTTGGAGCTTGAAACAACTTTTTGTGAAACCTGTATTCCCCCCAAAATATAATACCATAGCTTAGATTACTATGTATGTAGGAGTAGTAGACACATAGTACTGTTTCAAAATTGCAGTTTTCTTTACGTTTTCTTAATATATAACAGTATTTACTAAGTTTTGTATTCGATAGATCAACATGTTTTCCCCATCTCAAGTTATTGTCCAGTCATACACCTAAACATTTTGTAAAAGTAGTTTGTCAGTTTGTTCTATCAGACATTTCCCAATCTTTACTCTTATGTTATTTTTTACTTTGTTTTTTATGTGTCTAAAATTCATCCAAGTGGTTTTTGTCATTTATAATTAAGTAATTGTCCTTGAACCATTCAGCTGCCTCATACACTATTGAAGTTAATTTTTCTTGTAGGTCAGCTTCACTAACTCAATAAAAAGGCTCATATCGTCTGCAAAAAGTACGGATTCTGCTGTTGTTAGATGCTCAGAAAAATCATTAATAAAAACTAGGAAGAGCAGGGGGCCTAGGACCCTGCTGTAAAACACAGTTGGTTTCAGATATGTTGAGTAATATATTGTGCCATTATGTATTATTTCAACACATTGATATCTATTGCACATATACAATTGAAACAAACTGTGTGCTTTTCCACATAGTCCATAGCAATACAGTTTCTCTAGCAAAATATCATGGCTGATGAGGTAAAATGCCTTGGGTAGATCCATAAATATTCCACAGTTTAAGTCCTCATTATACATTACAGTTAAAACCTGTTCCAAGAAGTGATATACACCTGTTTCTGTAGACCTGTTTTTCCTGAACCCATTCTGTGCATTGGTTAGAATTTTGCATTTGTTTAGGAAACTCAACAGTCTCTCATACATAATCCTCTCAATTACTTCAGCAAAACCTGATAGTTGTGACAATGGTCTATAATTTTGTATGGTATATTGACAGTCTTTTTTATAAAGTGCCTTTATTATTGATTTTTTTAAGTGCAAAAGGGAATTCACCATTTTAAATGATGTATTAATAAAATCAACTAGTTCAATTATTATTTTGTTTGCTCTATGTTTTATGACCTTATCAGGAATACCATCACATGTACAGGATATTTCATTTTTCAGCTTATCAAGTGCATTTCTTACTTCTGAACACATAACAGGGTACAAAAACATTGGTTTTTCATTTGTGGGAACCTGTCATTGAACATATTGGCAACACATAGAGGGTCTTCAACAACTTTTCCTCCCTTTTTTATTATAAGATTACTGTTTGTCATTTTTGATTTACCAATATTATGGTTTATGACCTTCCAAACTGATTTGGTTTTACTGCTGCCTTTTCTGATAAGACATTGTTCAGTTTTTTTGCTGCATGAATAACTTTTTCTGTAGACTTTTCTGTAGCATCTTAGATATGGCATTAACACTGCATTAACTTTGAATGCCAACCCAGATTTCTACGAGTACCTCCAGATATCTTAATTTTATTTATTTATTTATTTAGCATCCAATAGATCACACATGTGATATAGGATTTGTCATTTGATTACAGGTAACACATAATAACACATACACATAATAAATGGACAAAGATATACAAACAGCAAAACAAATTACATGCACATAGTACATAAGTAGTGTACAAGAACTTATTACATAAAAACAAAAGTATGTGCTCGTGATAAACAATTATAGATCATGAACTACGCCTTATACACAAAACTTATTACGGATATTTAACAGATTTTTCATAAGTACCATAATTACGAAGTTGAAAACATAATTAAATTAGTTTAAATTTTAAAAAAAAATAAGTACATGTTTCAATCCACAGCCTGAGACAGGTATTCATTTACACTGTAGTAGCATTTTTCCATCAAGTATTTTTTTACTTCATGCTTGA
Organism: Schistocerca piceifrons; assembly: GCF_021461385.2. NCBI lineage: Eukaryota > Metazoa > Arthropoda > Insecta > Orthoptera > Acrididae > Schistocerca > Schistocerca piceifrons. The sequence goes on along the minus strand of NC_060142.1, from coordinate 548,799,977 downwards.
AATTATTTTTGCCTTTCAATTCTTTAATTTGAGATGGAAGTGCATTTAAAAGTTTTATTCCTAAGTGACTAACATATTTCCAACTTCTACTTTTTGCTACATAGGGAATGTGGAAGTCTTTACAATGCCTTGTATTGTGATCATGGTAGCTTGAGTTGGTTTGGAGATCGTTGTTATTTTTACTGATCATTTCCAGGCATTTAAAAATATATATCAATGGTATTGTCTGTATCTTTACTTGTCTGAATAAGGGTCTACAGTGAGTTTGTGGTGGGCTGTGTGTCATGATACGAATAGCCCTTTTTTGCATAATAAAAATGTCATTTAGTCTTGACCTGGTTTTCGCCCAAAAACTTATGCCATAGCTTGCAACTGATTGGAAATAACTAAAGTACACCGCTCTAATACATTCCTTGCTACATAACTTGGATATTATTCTTAAGGCAAAACATGCTGAGCTAAGTTTCTGAGTAAGATATACACTGTGTTCATTCCAGTTTAAATCTTGGTCAATTTGCATTCCCAGAAACTTTGTGGTGCACACGTTTTTATGAATTTGTAATCCAGCATAAGGCACATATTTCCACCTTGACACTTGCTTCCATACTGTATAAAGTTTGTTTTCTTTGTATTTAATGTCAGCTTATTTGAATAAAACCATGACTGTGTGTATGAGAGCATTTTTTCTGCTCTAGTACACTATGATTCTTTTATATCAGTAATTATGATACTCGTGTCATCTGCAAACAGTGGAATTTTGGCTGAGCTGTCTGGAGCCTGTATATCATTGATATAAATTAGAAAAAAAATAATAATAATAATAATAATTTTATTGTTGTTCAGCTGATTACAGCAATAGACAAAGTCAAGAGCATATATTTCTACATAAACTACTATATCGATGTAAATTGGTTTACATAAAATAGGTACACGTTAGAATACAGTATTTTCATCTTCAAAGAATTCATCAATGGTGTAAAACAGATTGTTCACTAGTAGCTTGTATAATTTAGCTTTAAAGATATTTACAGGCAGTTCTTTAAAGTCAGCACTTAGTCTATTAAACATCCTTAGTCCAAGAACTAGGTAAGAGTTATGCGATTTTGATAATCTATGATATGGTACGTCTACAGATGTTTTGTTTCTAGTATTATGGCTATGAATATCACTTCTCAACACAAAATTAGAAACATTGTTTCTAATGTACATTAAAACATTGTAGATGAATAAGTTTACTACTGTAAGACACTGCAATTTAATAAACAGAGGTTTACAATGTTCTGTTTTATGAGAATCCGTTATTATTCTTATTACTTTCTTCTGTAAAAGTAAAATGTCATTTACATGACAGCTACTACCCCACAGTAAAATTCCATAAGAGATGATACTTTGGAAGAAGGCAAAATATGTTGATCTCACATAGTCATTGGGAACATGTCTTTTTAAATTTCTAATTAGATAAATAACTCTTGAGAGCCTAGCCAATATATTTTTAATGTGTGGTTCCCACGTCAATTTATTGTCAATAGTAACACCTAAAAATTTAACAGTTTCTAATTCCTGGTAGTCAGGAATCCCTTTGAGACTAAAGTAAAGTGTCTGGATTTTGTTTTCATTTAGCAAGAAGCCATTAGCTTTGAACCATAATGAGGACTGAGCAAGGGTGTTTTCCGTGTACCTAGATCAGAGCTTTTATGTAGAAAAGTTGTGTCATCAGCATACAATATTGTATGAGAATTTATGAATAAGGGCAGGTCATTAATCATTAGTATAAACAGTAAAGGTCCAAGCACCGACCCTTGAGGCACTCCGTACCTAACATGAACCAAATTTGATTTCTCCCTACCAATGCACACAACTTGTTGACGGTTCTCTAGAAAAGACCTGAACATATTTATACTGTTGTCATCAAAACCATAGTAAACTAGCTTATTCAGCACAGTGTCATGCTCTACACAGTCAAAGGCTCTGCTCAGGTCACAAAATGTAGCCTGGGCATAGTCCCTAGCCTCGAACACATCTAGGACTAATTTTCGAGGGAGTCCATTGCATCAGTTGTGGATTTACCTTTCCTAAATCCAAACTGTTTATCACTAATTATATTTAGTTTACCCAAGTAGGCACTAACTTGCTCATACATAATCGTTTCTAAAATTTTTGAAAAAACTGGGGTTATGGATATAGGTCTGTAACTAGCGGGACAGTTCTTTTCCCCTTTTTTGTATATGGGCACAACTCTAGAAATTTTTAGTATGTCGGGGAACTTACTTTCAACTAGGCATTTGTTAACACAAAAGGTTAAAGGATAAATCACACAATCAATAACATCTTTCAACAAATTACATGACGTATAGTAATCAACACTAACTGAAGGTTTGAAATTTTTCACTATTTTTAGGATATTATTTGGGCTCACTTCTGTGAAAGTGAAGGTGCTTGGGGGAAGCTTTTCAAAGCAGCTGTCCATAATACTAAGTGCATTTTCAGGTGGTTTGATTATGGAACTACAAATTTCTTCAATGGACTGAATGCAATATTTATTAAATTCTTCTGGGGTAATGGTAATTCCCTCTTTGTGTTTAGTGTGTGAAATGGAGTTTATTACACTCCAGGCCTTCTTGCATTTATTGCTAGATTTTTCAATGTTTACTATGTTATGCAGTTTCTTTATTTATTGCCTTCCTATACTTGCATTTAGCTTTAGCATACAGGTCTTTATACAGTTCTGATTTACTGGTTTTGTACAGACTAGAATACAGCATGACAATATTTTTCAGTTGCCCTAACTGTGGAGTATACCATTCCTTCGTTTTCCTTTTCTTGTAATTACTACTAATATTCACTGTATATTTTTTCAGAGGGATGTTATTTTCAAATACATTTAAAAAGACGGAGAAAAACTTTGTGAATACAATATCAGCTGAACAGTGTTGAAGCCTAATAAAACATGTGTCCCAACTGAAATAAGTGAGGGCATGTCTAAACCTATCCATCCTCTCTCTGCTCACTGGTCTAGTAATCACAGTTTTAGATTCTGGTTTGGTGCAGTCTGAAGTTACATTATTAAGACTAAGATATACTGGTCTGAGAAAGGGAAACTAATTACATCAGTGGACATACAAGTTTTCTTAATATTTGTAAATATATTGTCTAGACAGAATGAGCCTCTGGTAGGTTTGCAGTTAACATAGTACATGTTAAATTGTCGAAGCACATTTTTGAGCTCTGTCACAGTTTTTCTGTCCTGTAGGACATCAAAACTTGAATTGATATCCCCTCCAATGACAACATTGTTTTTTCCATTTTGGTATACATATGTACATTAAGAGTTCCTCAAGTTTCTCCAGAAAGATATGGGGGTCACCACTAGGTGGCCTGTACACTACTACTACTACCATTAGCTCAAGGCTCTCAATTACTAGACCCGACATTTCAAAATGCATTTCACCACAAAGGGTATTGAGATCTATCCTGCCACAGTTTGGTGCAAGATGTGTTTTTGCATATATTGCTACGCCACCACGTAAGGGCTGTTTTCTGCAATAGCAACTAAGTAGTGTGTAATCATCCAATACTTTGTACCCAAGCTCATCCTCTTTACACCAATGTTCACTTAAACATAGAATATCTATCACGTTTTCATTTGAAAATTCGTTGACAATTAAGTTTTTATCTGCCATGCCCTGAATATTGAGGTAGCATATTTTAAACTCTACTTTAGGCATTTCTTTTTTTGCATATTCTCTTAGTTGACATGACTAACAATGGGCCCAGAATGCTGCCCTGTGGAACACCTATTTCAATTTGTTTTGGTTCAGATATGAGTTTAAAATTGTGAAGATTGTTGGATGACCTCAGCTCAACAACTTGTGACCTGTTTTGCAGATATTACTTTATTATTACTATATCTTCGCCGTTTGCCAGCCATGGCTGGACAGACTGCGTCACAAATACAATGTTTATCAACTAACATTTATACAACACCATATGCAAAATTTATATTACAAATAAAAGAAAATATTTATGCAGTGCACAAAAACACACAGAACATAGAGAAAATGAAATATAACTAAACAGGAAAGTAAAACTTCATAGCAGCAAGTAAAAATACCATAAAGCAAAATGTTTACAAAACCATGTAGATCACACACGTAAAGTTTTGTTTTGGCAAAATACGCACTTTAGGTAAAACACTAAATTAAATGTGCAGTTAACTGGATTGAACGGCGTGACAAAGAGCTGTCACACAAAGATGGTAACACAATGGTAGAATCCGAGTGGTTGGCAGTTCGACTGCGAGGGCTGTGAGGAGTGAAGCCCTGAAAAGATTGGCCACTCGAATTAGATGAACGCGGAGAAGGAGCAGTGCTCGGCAGAGAAGCACGCTGTGGAGAATCGATACACGAGTGCATGGTGTGGGAAGATGGATGGCCGCTCGAAGCAGGGGTGGGAGAAATAGAGGCAGAATCAGGGAGTTCACCTGAGGCTCAATGAAAGCTGGGAAGGTAGTAGGAGCTAGTAGGAGCTGATATGTGGGGGAACATGTTGAAGCTTTTTAGTATGTCTAAAAACTTGTTTTTTACTGAACTCTGGACCAATAGATTAATATTAAAGTCACCACAAAGAATTATGGTAGAGTTCTCATTTGAGAAAATGTTGAGCATTTCTTCCAAATTCTTAAGAAAGACTTCAGTATCTCCAGATGGTGATCTGTAAATTGCTGCAACAATTATTTTCTTCTTTAAACTATATAACTGAAAGGCTACTGCTTAAAAATCCTTTTCTATGATTAATGGTTTAGCCTCGTATCTTAGCTTAAATTTAAGCTTGGGAATTAGATAAATGCATACACCACCACCTTTGGCATTTTGCCTACAGTACTGACTGGCAAGTTTATATTGGCTTAAGTTTATGCTGTTTAGTTCACTGTCCCTGCACCAATGTTCCATAACACATAAACAATCAATATGGTCACTATTTGCTGCTACCTCAAGTTCAAGGTACTTGTTTTTAAGACACTGAATGTTCAGACTCATAATTCTTAGTTGATTTGAACAACCCGACTGACCTGTGACTTTACACTCTGTTGCCAGCTGTGGTGGTCTCGCGGTTCTAGGCGCGCAGTCCGGAACCGCGTGACTGTACGGTCGCAGGTTCGAATCCTGCCTCGGGCATGGATGTGTGTGATGTACTTAGGTTAGTTAGGTTTAAGTAGTTCTAAGTTCTAGGGGACTGATGACCACAGCTGTTAAGTCCCATAGTGCTCAGAGCCATTTGAACCATTTTTTTTACACTCTGTTGATGAATTTTCTCTTACACCGTTACAAGATTTCATACCTTGTTGAAGATTCCTCTGCTTGCAAACATGTACCTGTTTCCCTGTTATGTCCTGTTGTTCACTGTTTTGCCCCAGCAAATATCCTGGCTTCTCAAGAGTGGCTGCCTTCTTCTGGTGTGATGACTGCTGCTATTACCACTGCTGCTGCTGCTGCTGCTGTGTGCTATTGCAGTGAATGCCAGTGATTCTGGTTGCTTGGTTATTGATGTTGGAACTACTGCTTCTGATGTTGCTGTGACTGCTAATGATTCTGGTTGGTTGGTTTTTGATGCGGTAACTCTTGCTTCTGATGTTGGTTCAGTAGTAGGTTCCTCTGTTGTTACTGTTTTTTGGATGGCCCATTTGCGTGCTGCTGCTGTTTGTGCTGATGTTTCTGCTACTGGAGATTTATACCATCCCAGTTCAGTGGCTGTCACTTTGGAATTGCATTTAATTGCTTCCCTTATTAAGTTTCCTAACCTGGCCTTCCCATTTCTGTTAAGGTGAAGCCCATGTTTCGTAAAACATTCTCTATCAAGTGTGCTTGAGTCAATGAATTTCACATTACTGAATAGCCTACAACTACTTTTAAGTTTCGCATTAATTCTGTGAATTTCCTTATTCACACATAACCATTCAGGTAAATCGTGCCTGTGGGTAAAGTTCACCAGTAAAATGTTTGTAGTTTGCAGTAAAATGCATGTAGATGCCATGTGGCATCGTCTAAATAGTCTACTACTTGCAATGAATGTTATAAGTAGTATAACAGTAATATCAGTCAGAAAAGTTGTATATCATGCATATTTGTATCTGTGATTAGATATGGTATAATTTTTTGGCGATCAGAGAAAATAAAAGTACATAGAGTCTTACGGCTACAGAAAAAAATCATGGGAGGTGCAGAAAAAAGGCAATCGAATCGTGCCAACCTCTGTTCAGGACCCTTGATCTTATGACTGTACCTGGCGCTATATATATATATATATATATATATATATATATATATATATATATATATATATATATATATATATATATATATAGACAATTAAGTTTTCTAAACAAAACCCACAACTTTTTCAGGATGATCTGTTTAAGCATGATTACGAAACATGAAACAAATATCAGTTATTGGGTTCAAATAGGTATATATCATAGGCTAAAACTGCTGGAGAAGGCACCTTACTGTAAGTGTATGAGTCTGGGAAATGACGTGTGTGAAAAATTTAAAAATTATTAACCAGAAGAATTTGGACATCATTTACGAAAATACCTAGCAAGTAAATATTATTACAGCGTAGAAGAATTTATGGCTGACTGTTACAAATAACTGTGCCTGATGTTACATTTTATTCTGTCGTGCTAAAAAAAGTACTTTAAGTAAATACTTATTCACAATTTCACTTTATTTTCAACATGATTGTTTTAAATCACTCTGTGGTACTTACAATTACAGAATACCTGCAATTATTCTGTATACTTACAATGAGAAGTAGCTTTAAACCGAAGAGTCGCCTATGTCACAATCATCAGACTGTGTATGACAATAAAGTTCCTATGCTAATGTAACTTTATGTACTGACAAGGCTAGTACTCGTCAAAACTTTAATATTTGCCGAATTCTGAACGTGGCTCGTTGGTCTAGGGGTATGATTCTCGCTTAGGGTGCGAGAGGTCCCGGGTTCAAATCCCGGACGAGCCCGAATTTATTTTTTGCTCCTACATCTTATTTAATTCCCGAAACTTTGACAATTTGATTTCTATCCCGGCTGTTAATACATTTTCATACACATTACCATATAGGAACAGAATATTACAACACACTAAGCAGCATAGCTGTGTTAGGACGAATTAATGAGCAAATTAAACTAGATTCTTTATTAGAACCCTCATAGTTGCACCATACAAGACGTCTTTGTGGAATAATATACGAAAATATACGCCATTTTCCTAAAAGCATCATTAGGTTACGAAAAGAAACAGCCAACCATTGGTAACAGATAACCAAAGATTACAAAGTGACAATTGTACGATATTGTTGTCCAGTAACAGCATAAGAATATAGTTAATAAAGTAAGTTCATTTAGTAAAAAACCAGTAACCCCCCTACCCTCATTCTTTAAATGTTCTAACTCCGAAGTATAAAACAGCTACAGTATTTTTTCACTGGCCTCAGTGCTTATGACGTCATAGCTCTCGAATTATGAGTCGTAAAATGACATAATTTTGCAGATGCATTCAGTAGTAAGTGTGTATACTGTCAGCAAAATGTGTTGCGGATAGAGATAGCAATAAAGAAATAATAAATTTAAACGTAATAACTACTGCTGAACTTTTACTGCATGAACTGTTAATACTTTTATTATAAAAAAGTTTGAAATTACGAATAAAGTCGCTAAGTGCTCTAGATAAATATGTTGAAGGCAAACTGCGCACTTTGAAATAGAAACAGAACCTATATAAATTGAATCTTTATTTGCCTTTCGATATGTTTTCCACACAATTGTGTAAATTACTGACTTACGCATATTGGCATGTTTCATAATGTAGTTATTGGCTGCTTATTGCATTCCTCCTTACGCTGTCTCAAGAAATAGAGTATAGGCCTACACAGTTCCTATGTTTACTATTTCTTATCGTGTTAAACCGTTAATGCAAGATTATATCTCTTACCGTGTCGATTATGACAACATTTTAAATTTAGTCAATAATTATATGAAGTCTTAAAAATCAAATCTTTGTTGGCCGTGGAAGCTGCTAAATACGCACCCCACAAGTAGGGCCATGTACCTTACACTGTGCACTGTCTTTGGCATGCAGGAATATAGATTCGAGCAACTCTTTGTTGAAAGCCACATGACAGTCATGAAAAGTAATATTTCATTGGTACATAGTTTTATGGTGAGATTTAAATATTTTGGCACACAGCAGTCTCATATACAGAAAATTTTTTTGCAGAAGGAAAGTAAAGTAAATAATATATCAAGGAATGAATTGGTGAATTGATCAGCAATCAATGCCGCGTATCTCTTGTATGGCAGTACATTACATCTTCTCCCTTTCTTCAGACTGATTCTGAATTGACATGTCTACCTATGATGTATAGCAGGACTCAAGTTCACTTCGTGAAGGTATTTTCGTAGAGAGGCAGGTGCTGCCACCCATCTCCTCCAACCCCCCACCCCTCATGGCAGATATGATACGCGAATTGGGATGGAAGTCATTAAATCAAAGACGTTTTTCTCCGCGGCGAGATCTATTTACGAAATTTCAGTCACCAATTTTCTCTTCCAAATGCGAAAATATTTTGTTGAGCCCAACCTACATAGGTAGGAATGATCATCAAAATAAAATAAGAGAAATCAGAGCTCTAGCAGAAAGGTTTAGGTGTTCGTTTTTCCCGCGCGCTGTTCGGGAGTGGAATGGTAGAGAGAAAGTGTGATTGTGGTTCGATGAACCCTCTGCCAAGCACTTAAATGTGAATTGCAGAATAATCATGTAGATGTAGATGCACACACATACACACACTATATGCAGTTCAGAACTTGTAAGAAGTTCCTTCCCACTATGTGTCTAAACTATGAGGAAAAAACAGATACAAGAGGCTGACAGTGTTAAATTGCCAGGGTTACAACTTGATAACAAATTCAATTGGGAGAACATAACACAGAAATGCTTTAATATTTAAACAAATCTTTATTTGAGATCTGAAATTATTAGACATAGGTGATACAAAAATAAAAAAGGTACCATATTTCACTTAAGAGATGTCAGATAGGAGTAGCAGGGCAGTGCTGGTTCAACCAACACCAGTTATAACTGATCTCTAATCTCAAGTCACTGATAAGACAGGACACGCTGTGCAAAGAATGTTCAAGGTTGGGAGTAAACCAAAGAAAGATGAAAGTAATAAGAAGTAGCAGGTTGAGAACACCGAGAAACTTAACATCAAAGTTGGTAATAACGCAGCAGATGACGTTAAGGAATTCTGCTACCTAGCCAGTAAAATAACCCATGATAGATGGAGCAATGAGGAAATAAAAATCAGACTAGCACAGGAGAAAAGAGCATTATTGACCAAGAGAAGTCTGCTAGTATCAAATATAGGCCTTAATTTAAGGAAGAAATTTCTGAAACATGCAAAAACCGGAACAGAAGAGAATAGAAGCATTTGAGACGTGGTGTTACAGACGAAAGTTGAAAATTAGTTGGACTGACTAGGTAAGGAATTAGGAGCTTCTCGGCAGAATTTGTGAGAAAAGGAACATATGGGAAACACAGGCAAGAAGAAGGGACAGGAAGATAAGACATCTGTTACGATATTAGGGAATAACTTCCATGGTACTAGACAGAGCTGCAGAGGAAGACAGAGACTGGAATACGGCCAGCAAATAATTGAGGATGTAGATTGCAAGTAATACTCTGAAGTGAAAAGACTGGCACAGGAGGGAAATTCATGGTTGGCCACATCGAACCAGTCAGAAGACATGACTCAAAAAAGTAAAAAATAAAATTCAATGTGACTCCCATCCCTCCTTCCATTCCCACTCATCCCTCTTTCTCTCTGGACCAATCCACTTTTTTTTATTATAAAATATCCAATTTCATGGTCTATACACAATAGTGGAAGAATCACCATTAAGTGCCAGCAGGAGCAGCAGTAGCGGCAACAACAGAGGTCACCAGAAGACGTCTGTGACTTTTGAAAGTAAGTATTGGTCTATTACTTATTATTAATATTATTGCTGTTATTCACTTATTAATATGCTTGTTTATACTCATGTTTTTTAATTACTTTTTCCAGCAGTGCAACAGACCCCAGCAGTGCAGTACTATCTGAAATGCTTCACCAGGAATGAAGCTGTTCAACTTATTTTGCTTGCACCATAACAGCAGACGCAGCCCACAGCCGTTTGATTATTCTGTGCCGCCACCACCAAAGCCACAGTAGCAACAGCTGCTGCTGGAACTACCTGAGGTCACCAAGCCTCAGTTAAGTGCCAATAGAATACTGCTTTTCTCCAATATGAGTAATATGAGTACTAGTGAATCTAAACATATGAATATAGGCTAACTCCCCTGCATCTCCCCCCCCCCCACCCAACCACCCACCCCCATGACTTTGATGTAGTAATTTAAGTAGAGGACATTCAGTGTGTTATTGCTAGAGTGGAGTATTTTTGGTACAAAAAAAAAAACTACCTATGCAGTATGATGGAGTACATTGAGAAAAATGAGTATGACCTATCCCATTAACCTACTGACATCCATATAGTTAGGAAAAAGGTATCAGTAGCCTATATGTATGGGGAGGCAATACAGGAATTAACCTCAGGAAACACACTCATTAATACAGAACACTCTAGTGTTGTTAACTTGGGCGATCTATACTGTGTGTTAAATATTGCTATAGACAGAATGAGCAGCTGGTATTCTTATGCTAGAGGTGCATACTGTGAGTTTGAGTACTATTTGCTTGAGAATAATGTAAATAAGAAGCAATCAGAACAGTGTACAAATGGCTGTATTCATCCAATGCCAAAGTCTACAAGTGTAGATCCTACAAGTATAAAGTCATATAAGCTGAATTCATGGATGACAGATTTATTTATTTATATGTCAAGTTCTGTAGGACCAAATTGAGGAGCAGGTAGTTGCTCTTACAAGACTGGATACTATACACGCCGAAATTAAGGCCTATAGAAAACAGTTATTTGGAAAATATTGCAGAACACAAGTGTACATAATTGTGACAATTTATATGTGTATATATAAACAGAAAATAATACTGCCTACAAAATTTTCTTCTTTTCCACCACATCCCTATCCTATAATTCAAATATTTTATAACTATAGCTCACTGGAGAGCAATGCTACTGATTTTTATCCAAAAAATAAGCATGGTCATAAGCTGGTCCTACTTACCAGGTGTCAGTACTTACAAGCACTAGTTTCCAGCTGCCACCATCCCCACTGCTGCCACCTCCACAGCCTCCTCGCCACTGCCTTTAACACTACTGCAGTCATTGTCTCTAGCAGATGTAGAGAGAAAGAGACAGGGCCATGCCTACATTGGCAGCTGCAGTCTTGATAAGCCACCTGCATAGGTAATGAGTATGTCACATATGAAAAAGACACACACTTGTGCAAGCTCATTCGAGTGTGAAACAACAGTTGATCAAGACTTGCAGTCACTATAGCTTAATGAATAAGGTGATAGATTCCTGGCGGAAATAATTTCCCATTCCCGTAATCTAACCAACATGCTATGTTGTTATCCTTAAACACATAAATTTTTTTAAGAAAGAAAGAAAAAAATACTTTTAGAAATTATTTTTTTATTTGTTCTGTTTACAGCCATCACAGCGTAGTTTAATAGGAGGAAGACCATAAAGCTGACAAATTGTGCATTCACATCATAATGCTTATAGCAGGTGAAATTTTTTTGAACATTGGTCCAGGAAAACAGTGAGCTATTAATATTTCGAATTCTTCAGTTAACACAGTCATGGTCGCATATAGCTTGGTAATTTTTGTTTGTAGATGACTGGTTTAGATCTTCTAAAGGGATCATCATTAGATCTACATTCTGCGAAGAGGAATAAAACATAATTCTTCAGTTACAATCGAAATGAAGTAAAGAGGCGCAGGGGGAATATTGGATAAAATCGGCAAGGAAGCAATGGAAACCATTTCGAAGAAATATAGAAATCCTGTTGTTATACCATATAAACCTGACGTTAAATGGACGTTCTAATGGAAGAGCTGCCTGGTATATTGCAACAGCTACGTGTAGAGGACTGTTATCTTTTGGATTTGGACATAACGCAAGATTTCTAGGGATTTTTAATAAAATCAAGATATGCGACTGCCTAGTATCAAAGCACAACTTCTGCATGGAAGGAGACCGCCAGAGAAGCATGAATGTGATTGTGGACAACGATAATACAGTTGAAATAGACTGTTTCATAGGTTGACCTCCAACTATAGAGTAAAGATATACAACAAATTATATGTCTTATCACAAGCCGAGGTGTGAACGAAGTTGGATTTTGTAAACTGCCCAGACATGCAACTACGAGAAACTTTTAGGTCCTTCTTGGTAAACAGCATGGTATTACCAAACTGGAGGCTGCAATATACAACTACAGAATGGATTGTGTGTTTGGCCCTGTGCAAAACTGTTCAAGTATTTTAAACTATAACAAACAGTATTTACAATATGCTCCATGTAGCCTGTGTTGATTACATCCACGTGGTGTCAGCTAACTAATAATTTACAGAACAGCTGCTGTGAGATGGTTAACAATATTCTGCAGTTTGTCTACTGTGGTAACAAGAATAGCCAAAAGTTAACTGGTATGCAAGTGGCCCTGCCAGACTCTCAAGACCAAGAAAAGCTTATTAGTTATGTACTGTTTGCACACAGTTTTAATTATCTACCCATAAACTATGTGAAGAATCTTAACACTGACTCCAACAAAGACAACGTAAGTATTATACTGAAACACTATAGTAAAGCAGGAGAAACATATTTCTCTCAATCCAGGACATTGTTCTCCACAGTACCGTCAGATATAGATATCACAGAATTTGGACTGGTATCTACAGAGTTATTCCACAAGTTTTAAGAAAAAGAGTAAACGTCCCACAGGACTTAAGCCATTCCCCTTTAAAGAAATTACGCCTTTAAGTGCAGTTAGCATGGCGCGTGTGTGTGTGTGTGTGTACGGAAAAGAAAACTAGAAATAGAAGAGATCGAAGCCAAGAAACGAAAACTGGGGTATATAGCGAAGACAATTGCCACGAAAGAAAAATATAAACTGCAACTGGAAAGAGAGGAAGCTATTGCAAATGCGCAGGCAAAGCTTACATAATGTTTTGAAAACGGTGTGTGGCGAAATCTGGCTACCACTGGAGAACATAAAATATCTGCATTTAATATTAATAGCACCCGTAAGTGGCCATATGTTGGAGTCCTGGCTAAAAATAATGGATCGGAGCAGGTCTATTACACAAAAGCACACACGAAAAACCTGTTTACAAAGCTCCATTTTGGATCTGCTTAAAATGGATGGTTACATCGTATCCAAGTGTGCTGGACTGGATGTTGCGCATTTTGCAACAGAACAACCGTTTTCAGAGCTTAAAACCGGCGGCATAACAGCATTTAATGGCGACTCGTTTGTAAAAGTTGTGAATATAAGGAAATTCCACAAAAATGTGCAGCAGAAGAGCTAGTAGTGTGCACCCAGGAAGATATGGAGTGTTATAAAAAATAATATTAAGCAGGAAATAAGAAGCAAGATTAAAATCACTGAATGCTCTCGTCTAGAACTGCTAGAAGAAACAGAGCTAATTGTTAAAGCCATAAACATATATAGCTTACAGGCAAAAAGTTAGATATGTTTTCGAATTCGAGAACATACGAGGGTCACTTCAAAAGAAATGTACACAATTTTTTTTTAAATCCATCTTTTATTCTACATGTTTGAAAGTTTTACAGTGTGTAGATACATCCTTTAGGAACAATATTTTCATTCCTCCACACAATTTCCATCCCTCTCAACTGCCTTACGTCATCTTGGAACCAGCGCCTGTATACCCGCACGCTAAAATTCTGGACCAACCTGTTGGAACCACTGTTTGGCAGCGTGCACAAAGGAGTCATCATCTTCAAACCTTGTTCCACGAAGGGAGTCTTTCAGTTTCCCAAAGAGATGATAGCCACATGGAGCCAGGTCAGGACTGTAAGGCGTGTGTTTCAGTGTTGTCCATACGAGTTTTGTGATCGCTTCCATGGTTTTTTGACTGACATGTGGCCGTGCATTGTCGTGCAACAGCAAAACATCCTGCTTTTGCCGATGTGGTCGAACACGACTCAGTCGAGCTTGAAGTTTCTTAAGTGTCGTCACATATGCATCAGAATTTATGGTGGTTCCACTTGGCGTGATGTCCACAAGCAAGAGTCCTTCGGAATCGAAAAACACCATGCCCATAACTTTTCCAGCAGAAGGTGTGGTTTTGAATTTTCTTTCTTTGGGTGAATTTGCATGATGCCACTCCATTGATTGCCTCTTCGTCTCTGGTGAAAAATGATGGAGCCATGTTTCATCATCGGTCACAATTCTTCCAAGAAATTCATCTCTACCACTCTCTTACTGTTCCAAAAGTTCGCTGCATACCGTTTTTCATGTTTCTTTGTGAGGCACTGTCAACATCCTGGGAACCCACCTAGCACAAACCTTTTTTAACGCCAACACTTCCAGGATTCTGCAAACACTTCCTTCCCCTATCCCACCAACTAACTGTACTGCGATCGACAGCAGCATCTCCATACACGTTTTTCAACCTCTTGTGAATGTTTCCCAGTGTCTCGTTTTCACAGCACAGGAATTCTATGACAGCATGTTGCTTCTGACGAACGTCAAGTGTAGCAGCCATGTTGAAGAGATGCTGTGATGGCGCCACTCACGGGAACAGGTTGAACTACGTTTGAAAACAAGGGAGAAGGATGTATTTACACACTGTACAACTTTCACACATGCAGAATGAAAACTGCAGTTTTACAAAAATAATGTGCATTTCTTTTGGAGTGACCCTCGTACCTTTATTTGTATCTGTCAAATTACTGGCTGGAGAAAGAACTAGATGAGTGCAATGTAGATTTGAATAATAAGGTAAAGAATAAGATTAATGTTATTAAATGTAAACTGAAGGTGAAGGGGGGAGAAAGGAAAGGGAAGGCAAGACAAGGGATTACGGATGTCAGCTGCATCGGGACATTACACGGAATAAGTAGCGACAAGTGAAAACGTGCGCCAGACTGGAACTCAAACCCAGGTTCTCCTGCTTACTGGTCAGGTACGTTAACCACTGAGCCACCCAGGGCACAGTGTAGTCGCAGCTGTGTAGACTATCTTGGCATGGTTCATGTTTGCCCCATGCTTCCACTGAGCGCCACCTATGCGCAGTCCCTGTCCATTTCCTCCATGGTAGCTACTCAGAGATTCCCGCAAGAGGTCGGACATGCTTGTTTATCCACACTGAAGAAGGTGGATCCATTGCCCATTTGGGTGAATCAATTATACGTTATTAAAATTATACGTTATTAAAACCACACCAACCGAAAATATAGGAATTGTTGTTTTCTGTGTGTAAATGTATACGTAGAGCTTATTCGTTAACCCGATAAAAATCCCCAGGATTTCCCTATTTATGATGATCTATGTGCTTGTTTTTCGGATGTGGGTAGTGGGCAGTTGGAAGACGTTGAAAAATAGTTGAAACTAGGTAGTTAAAGGCAAGGCAATCCTCGTTTCGTACATATACGAGGATAGTTACACGTTCGTTTGCGTATGCGAAAATCATTCCATTCCTTACCCCTCTCTGTTCTGGCGACTGTGAGTAACGAAGTACAATGAGGCTTTCAGAAAGTGTGGTGCAGGTGAGTACTGGATTTCAACATACACACTGTCCATTGAACCATGGGTCGCTTCAGTGATACGCCAAGGCCAGAGTGTGGATTGGAACATATCAGCTGCCACAGTCTGTTCTTGATTCTTATTGATTGGAAGACCTATATGTTAAATCATTTCGTGGAAGGCATGTCATGGGGGTGAGACGTCTAGGGGAGATGAGATGATATTTTCTATAAGTTAGCTGGATCCTTCTAAGTTACTCTTTCTGCTCTGGAATATGCCAGCTCTTGTGAGGAACGAACGTAACATACATAAAAGACGCGAGGGCTTTTTAATTGTAATTATGATCTTTATTCCTCAATAAATACGTGGTGATAACAAATGTGTGGTGGGAGGGTTTTGCTATTGGGAAGCGATGGTAGGCTGCACGTAATGGCACCCAGCTGGTGTGAGGGTTGACATACCATAATTTTTCAGACGCTATACACCTATAAATACAAGGTTTACATAAAGTCCAGAGACACTTTCAATTATTCATTGGACAAGAACTAAACATTGTGCAGATGTCATACATATTGCATTTTGAAGAGAAACTCTGAAAATCTCTTTTACAAACATTCGATATGCGAACCATGAATGATCCGGCAGAGGTCAATACGGTAATCGAATTCTTGCCACACCCGCCCCAGGCCGGCCGCGGTGGTCTAGCGGTTCTAGGCGCGCAGTCCGGAACCGCGCGACTGCTACGGTCGCAGGTTCGAATCCTGCCTCGGGCATGGATGTGTGTGATGTCCTTAGGTTAGTTAGGTTTAAGTAGTTCTAAGTTCTAGGGGACTGATGACCACAGTAGTTAAGTCCCATTGTGCTCAGAGCCATTTGAACCATTTTTGAACCCGCCCCAGCATGACATTGTCGATTGCGGCAGTCGCTTCCTGTATTCTCTCCCGGAGCTCTGCTACATCACATGGTAGAGGCGGTACACACACCAGATCTTTAATGTGTCCCGACAGAAGTAAGTTATATGGAGTGAGATCTGGTGATCAAGGAGGCCATTTCATGAAACAGCGGTCCCCTTCTGTAGCACAGCCGATCCATCGATGCGGCAGCTCCTGCTCTAGCTCCAATTTGAGTCGCAGAACTTTCCATACAGTCATTGGAGCCATTTCGAGTTCACGGGATGCACAACGCACAGATTTCCTTGGACGGCTTATGAATGTCACTCGTGCACACTCCACATTCACTTCACTCACACTCGGACATCCGCTTCTCTTTGTCGGGCACAAGCAACCAACCATAACGAATTTGTTGTACCAGTGAAAATGGCCTTCCTTGTTGGTGGCTTCTTACCATACTTGGTTCTAAACATCCGTTGAACAGCTGTAGCACACTTGTTTTTGTCGAATTCAAACACACAGAAAGCTCGCTCCACACCTGGACTCGCCATGTTTGCCACTAGCGCTGACTATCAGTAAATTACCAAACTAAGTTGTGGCGGTATACATGATTAAAAAAATTTCAGGGTTTCTCTTCAAAAAGACATATGTGTGAGATCTGTACAATGTTTGGTTCTTGTGTAACATATAACTGAAAGTGTTTCTGGACTTTATGTACACCCTGTATTTTGTATTTTATCCATCCTCAGCAATTGTAGTCGTATATAACGAAATAATAAGCAACTAGTTGCATGAAAGAAATTCACCAGTTTCAGGCTTAGTGCCCTTCTTCATGAGGTTATAAAAAAACGAACACTATCGATCGGGTCTTGAAGGCCCAACGGTACCTGTTCTGGCATATCTGCAGTTGTTGATTCGCTTCTTTATACTACTTTTGCTGTATGCATCTTATGGTTGACACACTCAAATAATGTGATAGGTATAACCTTCTGAAAAAGGGCGCTAACTGCCCAAAGCTGGCAAAGAAATTAAATTTCTTTTATACAACTGGTTTCTCATTATTTCGTTATTCATCTACACTCCTGGAAATTGAAATAAGAACACCGTGAATTCATTGTCCCAGGAAGGGGAAACTTTATTGACACATTCCTGGGGTCAGATACATCAGATGATCACACTGACAGAACCACAGGCACATAGACACAGGCAACAGAGCATGCACAATGTCGGCACTAGTACAGTGTATATCCACCTTTCGCAGCAATACAGGCTGCTATTCTCCCATGGAGACGATCGTAGAGATGCTGGATGTAGTCCTGTGGAACGGCTTGCCATGCCATTTCCACCTGGCGCCTCAGTTGGACCAGCGTTCGTGCTGGACGTGCAGACCGCGTGAGACGACGCTTCATCCAGTCCCAAACATGCTCAATGGGGGACAGATCCAGAGATCTTGCTGGCCAGGGTAGTTGACTTACACCTTCTAGAGCACGTTGGGTGGCACGGGATACATGCGGACGTGCATTGTCCTGTTGGAACAGCAAGTTCTCTTGCCGGTCTAGGAATGGTAGAACGATGGGTTCGATGACGGTTTGGATGTACCGTGCACTATTCAGTGTCCCCTCGACGATCACCAGTGGTGTACGGCCAGTGTAGGAGATCGCTCCCCACACCATGATGCCGGGTGTTGGCCCTGTGTGCCTCGGTCGTATGCAGTCCTGATTGTGGCGCTCACCTGCACGGCGCCAAACACGCATACGACCATCATTGGCACCAAGGCAGAAGCGACTCTCATCGCTGAAGACGACACGTCTCCATTCGTCCCTCCATTCACGCCTGTCGCGACACCACTGGAGGCGGGCTGCACGATGTTGGGGCGTGAGCGGAAGACGGCCTAACGGTGTGCGGGATCGTAGCCCAGCTTCATGGAGACGGTTGCGAATGGTCCTCGCCGATACCCCAGGAGCAACAGTGTCCCTAATTTGCTGGGAAGTGGCGGTGCGGTCCCCTACGGCACTGCGTAGGATCCTACGGTCTTGGCGTGCATCCGTGCGTCGCTGCGGTCCGGTCCCAGGTCGACGGGCACGTGCACCTTCCGCCGACCACTGGCGACAACATCGATGTACTGTGGAGACCTCACGCCCCACGTGTTGAGCAATTCGGCGGTACGTCCACCAGGCCTCCCGCATGCCCCCTATACGCCCTCGCTCAAAGTCCGTCAACTGCACATACGGTTCACGTCCACGCTGTCGCGGCATGCTACCAGTGTTAAAGACTGCGATGGAGCTCCGTATGCCACGGCAAACTGGCTGACACTGACGGCGGCGGTGCACAAATGCTGCGCAGCTAGCGCCATTCGACGGCCAACACCGCGGTTCCTGGTGTGTCCGCTGTGCCGTGCGTGTGATCATTGCTTGTACAGCCCTCTCGCAGTGTCCGGAGCAAGTATGGTGGGTCTGACACACCGGTGTCAATGTGTTCTTTTCTCCATTTCCAGGAGTGTATAAATGATAATCACTCTGCTTGCCAGGTAAGTTATGCTGTTGGAACATAAAGTTACTGTTGTTAGTGTTCCGACATATCACCGGATGTGTGTGGGAACTGATGAGACTACTATTCCTGTAAATAATTACGTTTGTCTAACTGTAAGGAGAGAATAGATTTGACACAAGAATTGTGATTTTAACGCACTGACGAGTGTATCCGACCGTAATGGGTGATAGATTCATTTCATAAACACCTGTACAATATACCTATGCAAGAGTACAACTTTCTCCGCCACAATGAATAAACAGGGCAGGCAATATGGATGTAACATCAGAGATACACACAACGTCCTCTCATTGGCTCCCCTAAGCAGATCCTCACATGTTCTTCGTCTCACTATCGACTGCAGTGTTCATTACTGTACACCAACGCATATCTGTGATGTCTTTGCAATCCTTTCGTGTGTATTGTTGATTACACTGTTCTACAAAAAAACTTTTTTTCTATTTCTGAAAAAATACATTGTCATTGTAGTTGTACTTCGAGTGCTGAATTCAAAAATATTTTTAGTTTTTTTTCTGTCAGGGATAGTCTATGAGTAGTCGATTTTTATTTCTCTTTTCTGTATCTGATATATGCAGCAAACGTGAGGTGAAATTCGATAAACAAATTCACGTTTTTATGATGTTATAAATTCATCACATTAATGGAGGGTGAGATTTAACATATAACACAGTAATCTTCGTGTATACGCTTTGTAGTATTTACTTGACATGAAAAATTACAGAAAATTGACAAAATTGAGCCACTGTATTGTAATGAACATCACTTTTTTTTCTCTTGCATTGTGGATCTTTCTTCTCTCGAATGATATTCCAGCAATACTCTGCTAACGTAGGAGGTACCCAGTTCCCTTCATAATGCCTTTCTAGGGCAGAGATGTCTTTATGGAATCTTTCGCCATGTTCATCCGATATGTCATTACAACTCTATGTGAAGTAGTCCAGATAAGAGTCCAGCATACGTACGTTCGAAGACATATTGACCCCAGAACTTGATATGTTTTGATCATGTCATTCACCATTGCTTTGTAGTTAGTAGCTCTTCTTCCTCCGAGGAAGTTTTCTGACACCATCATGAAACAGTCCCATGCTGTCTTTTCTTTGTCAGTTAAACTTGCTTCAAGATTTGCATCTTTCTGCAGCTCCATGATTTATGGGCCCACAAATAGGCCTACACCTTCCTTTATTTTTGCAGCGGGGAATCTGGTAGCTAGATATGCAAACCCACTGTCTGTTGGATCCAAGGCCTTTACGAATTGTTTCATTAGGCCAAGTCTGATGATGTGAAGCGGTGGAAGTAGTATATCTTCAGGAGTTACCAGACTTTCACATTGTACATTGTTTTCACGCACTTTCTATCTCTGCCTAGGCCATTTATTTTTAACGTAATGAGAATTTCTGTCTCGACTATCCCACTCCCAAGTAAGACATGCACACTTCGCGTCACCCTGTTGCATTCCCACTACCATAGCAATTACTTTGAAATCTACACATATTTTCCATATGCATTCATTGCATTGTAATGAATTTAGCATCTTTTGTACGAATTCGTAATTCTCTTTGGTCAAGTTGCCATAAGCTACAGGAGCAGAAGGTATTTTGGGGTTCCATTGTGGACCAAAACACCCTTGAGACTCGTTTTCGATACATCTACGAAAAGTGTCCACTCCTGTGAAATATAGGTGAAGTTCAGCACTTTCATTAGGCCAGCAACGTCATTGCAAAATGTCAGTGCTCCGTCAGTTGCAAAATAGGAAAGAAAGGCATGTTCTCTTTGCCTGAACACTCTGATTTTAGTACTTTGGTGGAGTAGATTATACTCTTGTAATCTTGAACCAAGCAGATGCGCCTTTTGTTTACTTAGCCCTGGATCACATACTAAGTCATTTAAATCTGTTTGTGTTAACAAGTGTGACGATGACTCACTTGTGCAGTGATATAAAGGACCATCATCTGTGATTTTTTCAGTACTACGTACTTCACTGTCACTCCGAACTTGACCTGGAGCTCTTAAAGGTACTAGAAGGCTGTCAGAATGCTACACTGGCATTCACCAGAAGGCAGGTCTGGCTAAACAGTGTGCATCTTTGGTTGGTTGTTTGTAAAACCCTGAATTTTTGTTAGACAGAAATAACAATAAGTAACATGGTCCTTAGGCTCTCTCCACACCATGGGCACAGCGAACAACGCCACATCCTGTTTACCTTTCCACTACTGAATTAGTTCACAGCAACATGTAGCACAACAGAAATGTGGTGCCCATTCTTTATCTTGGTCTCCTATCTCTACTCCAAAGTAATGTTTATATGCTTCCTTTATGACTGTTGAAATTTTCTTCCTATTTCTGACAAAGGTGAACTTCCCACAGATACAGCAGATGTTCTGGCTTATATCGATATCCACGACGACGTGGCATCTCTAAAAATTTAAAAATACCTCTTCAGTAATACACTTGCACTACATTAACACTAGACAAACGCTGATATGTAAAAACAAGCAGTCAATTTACCTTCAACACCAGGCTAAATCGGTTTAAACACAGAAACTTATAAGTTCAACTGTGCCCAGAAATATGACAGAGGCTGTTACCTGTCAGCCAAAACACGCACTCGTTAAGATTGACACAAATTACAGCCAACACCACTGTTGTAAACTCGATGCACCTGCCTCTGGGAAGCGTGAAAGTTGACTGCCGTGGCAGCGACCAGCTGTCGCCGTTCGGGTTAATGAGCTATTGCAGGTGGTCTTAATGACATAGGTGTGGCAGGGGATGACCCATTGACCTCTGATTCTTCCACCTGCTGTTGAACAAGAAATTGTCACATTCCATCACTACTGGATGCGGCAACATACCCGAATTTCTCTATAGCATCCCTGTGTTTGGCATGAATTGTGGATATATATATATATTACATAAAAAGTCTCCTTGACAACAATATTTTGTTTACATATTTGAATTTCCCATGGTAAAGTGGTTTAGGAGCACACACTTTAATATCAGAAATAGAACCCTTGTCAAATAGTGTTATCACATACTGATGGACGCCTGTGCTTTACAACACTTGTTTGAGAGAGTCTTGGCAGGGTACAGCAGAAGCCAGAAGCGCTGATTGAAAATACCTTCAGTCAGTTCTTGAATCTGATTTGCTAGAAGACGTAAATGTTACTTAATTTCCTAGAACTGGGGAGAATCAAGACACCTAGCTGGTGTGTGTGTGTGTGTGTGTGTGTGTGTGTGTGTGTGTGTGTGTGTGTGTGTGCACTTACCATTTTTTTTGACACTATAGACATACAAACGATAATCGCATTGCTTGCCTGAAATGTATATGTGTTGGGGTGTAAAGCTACTGTGGTCAGTGTTCTGACATGTGTGAAGCAAATTATGTGGGTGGGACTATGTTTGCTCATAAGGTATTTCTGATAGTTTGCTCATAGTAGAATGTCACTGTAAGGGTTCTGCAATCGTAATATTTAATTTTAATTAAACTGATAAATATGTGGCTAGATTTCTAGGACAACAACACTTGTGTCCAGGAGCAAGGTGGAGGTAGACAGTGGCCAGAATGAATGTCATTTCGAGCTTAAGGTGCGAGCCACTGCTGAGCCTCCTGAACTGGTGAGGTGGGTTACAAGGATGCAGTTCAGTTAACCATGTAGCCCTCCAGGCGGGTGAATAGCGAACTAATACTCAGTATGTTAGGCAGCCTTTGTGATCACATGTGTTGTGAGTATTCTTCAATTTTTATGCAGAAATTTGAGATGATTCAATATTGAGAGTGTTTGTGCTGGACAATTATTTCCCCTCCCCACCCTATCACCTAAGTAAACTGGCCAGTTAACTGGTGGGTGGTCACAGCAGCAGTGTCTCTGACCTCTGAGCATGTGGAAGATGAGTGTGCAATTGCCGATGCAGCCAAAGTCTGGCGGTGGTGAACAGTGGCCTACAGAAGTTTCTGCAGTCTTCAACATGTAGCTGTGACAGCTACTACAGAATGTACTGTGGTTCAAGTGTATGTGTTTACAAGGGGCCCTCCCTGTCCATGTGGTGACTGCTGCTCTGTGTGCACGTTGAGTGCTTCTCAAAATATCCCAGAGGACTCTGCCTTATAGAGGAAAGGTAGAGTGGTATTTGTTCTGGCATAGCAGAGAGAACCAACTTGTGAATTCTACAGTGCTTAGCAGATCTGTAGGTGAACATAAAAACTAAGAAGAGAAATAGGCTTAGATTAGAAAATGATTTGGTTATTTATGTCTCTAAAATGAACCACGATTTGACAAGTTATTAACAAATAAACAGACACAGCCTCTCATTGAAATTGTATTTTGATAGTAATGTAGATCCCACAACCCTTGCTAACTCATCTGGCTGAGTGGCACCAGTCACAGATATCGCTGGTGTCGCTCTACGAATAAAATTCTGATAAATGTCAATAATGATTTTAAATAATACAAATGAGACACATTAGTCATTAATCATCAAATTGCATCTGTGCCAATAAAACGCTCTGCATTTGCGTGTAATCACTGAATCGTAACATTATTGTTATGGACTTGTGGGAAAGTTAGCACCGCTGGCCACGGAAAACGACTCACAGTCTTATCTCAGGCGTTGACGGTGCAGTGCAGTTCACTCTGTGACTTGAGTCTGTTATGTCGTGTATTCTTGTATGTTGCGAGTTTCCATAAAATAAAGTGTGTTACGTACTCCGTACCGCTGTGTCGTCTATCATTAGTTATCACTACGAACTGGAGTTCTACATTAGTGACACCCAACTACCGCATCACGTCATGTTCTCTAGCTTTACTACTAAGCCAGTTACTACGCAGCGACAGTTCTGGTATTATCACACTCCGCGACACGTATTTCGTGTAAATTGACTGTAATTCTCCTGCATCCTTGTTTTACACACCACGCTATGACATAACATTCGTGTGCAATGCATCATACTGTGTTCCAACCTGAAATATCGACAACTGCGTAGTGCGCCGATTGCCCAGTGCACCCATTGTGTTCCACCCTCCATCAGCGTGCAAGAAATGGCTCGTTTGCTCATGGAATATATAATCCACATGTTTGGTGCTCCGCAAAGTCGCATCCAACAGTTTCCAAGGGACGTAAATTCAGATATGAAGTGTCATTACAGTGCAGGAGAGAAACACACTATCCGTCTAGTCAGACAGCGTGCTCTTATCGACACTACTGTTTCCGCGTTTGAACAATAAGCACTTTCACGATTGTGCCTTTCAACCAGCTGAACAGTGCTCTGACGTTATTTTTCGCCCCACTATTTTGTACAATCGACAATGTGTAACCGACACTGACAGAAACGACAGCTGTCTTGCGTCAACCTCCACTCAATTCGTGATGACAGGAATCCGAATTCTCACGAATTCAATCGACTATCACCGAGCACGACACCCCTCATTACCATGCCATCCCAGCTGGCCGTGGTATCACGACTTCATCTGACCATTGCTAAGAAGTCAGCGTCTCCTCCCAGCAGTGGTAGCAGGCCGTTGCATCACGCCTCCGTCCGAATTACACCGAGACGACGTGACTCGGCTCGATCACTGCCTCGTGAGGCGACACTTCCCTAAAAACAGTGGCTGCCAGACAACAAAAGAAGTTGTCGCGTGGCGGACGCCGATCTCCCGCCACGCGCCAAACATCTATGCTTGTTCGGATCTTCCACACGCAAGTGCCGATAGCCGTGCACACTTCACCACCGTCTTGCGCGTCCCGCACTGTGCACGCTAAAGCGCAGATGCTACCTATGGCGACCAGCTACCAGACACGACAACACCCTCAAGGACATCATACTACAGCATTTGCGCCACCTGGAGAACAACGCTACTGCACTGAACAAAATGTTCCACAAGCATACCACAGTTCCACCGAAATCTAGTGGGCAACTTGTTACAAACAAGCAGCCATCTGCACAACATCTGTTCCTGCCTGAACGACTCCAGCAGCTGTGTGATGATATCATGCAAGTAATTCGATTTTTACAAACAATCCTCTCTCACAACAGATGCCTACTACAGTGCAAGGCCTGCCACCTGCAGCCTGTGACAGTTACGATTTCTCAACCTGACGACTAATACCTTATGATATCCACAAGAAATAGTCCAGTCATGCCTCACACTAAAAATGCTCACGGCATGGCCGCCACGTACTTCCCTCCCTACTCCCAACCCTCCTCCTCCTGTGACTGCATCGTCTCTTTTCCAGACACTACTCGACGCCTATTGCTTCTGCCCAGAGAATCATAGCCTCACGGTTACAGACAAGAATCTGGTAGTCACAGGGGCCCTAGTAATGGCATGGTCTCATATGAGTTCCCAGTAGACCATTCCTTGGAGACTCGCCAACCCATTCCAAATAGTGAGCTCCACATGGGGCCACCCTATGCACACCTACTGGGGGATTCATCTTCCCCACCTTCCCCTCCCATGCTCACACACACAGACCGGATCGTCCATGCACTCACCCATTTCCATGACCATCACCCCTCCACACCGCGCTTCGCACTACCGGTGGGGAGGTGGAGCCGCTGTGGAAACGTTAGCGTCACTGGTGGGCAAAAACGACTCACAGCAGTCTTGTCTGTTGACAGTTGACAGTGCAATGTAGTTTTCTCTGTGACTCTAGCGTATTATGTCGTGTATTCTGGTAAGTATCAAGTTGCCATAAAATAAAACGTGTTGTGTACTCTGCATTGTTGTGCCATCTATCATTTGCTATCACTTAGTATGGAGTTATACAGACTTTACTCTTGATGGTATGGCTTATGCATGCTCTGTGGGAAAGTAACGACAGGTGGTGGTGGTGGTGGTGGTGGTGGTGGTGGTGGTGGTGGTGGTGGTGGTGGTGGTGTGTTGGGGCTTATGGGCGCTCAACATCGAGGTCATCAGCGCCCTGACACACATTAAAAGGAACGAATGTGGACAGACCTAAGAAAACTAAAGCACATACTCAAACAAAGCAGGAAAAGAAGGAAAATGCTACCTAAGAAAGTAAAACCTAAGGAAAGGGGAAACATAGCAACAAGAATGTCACAGTAAATTGTTATTGGCTGGCCACTTACATAAAATATGGGCGAGCTTGTCACACAGTGAGCAAATTAAAATCCTCTCCTTAAAATCTTTGTAAAAACATTTGACAGGGCACAGAACTTTAAAACTTTCACCACATTCGTCCGAGTGTTGCCTAAAAGAGACGGAAGGTCCGCTGGTAAGTCAGCCGCGTCATAGGGCTGTGGCCTATTCGAAGCCGAGTGAGGAGAACCTCGTCCCGTCGATGGGGCTGAAAGGAAGTACACCACACACGCGTTGTGGGCTTGACTATACGGAGCTTATTGTCAGTCACTTCCAGCCACTCATCCTCCCACCGATGCATGACCCGTGAGCTCAACAGCGAGGTGAGTGCGTGCAAGGGGATAGCACACTGAGATACTTGTGGGGCGAGAAACGCCCCCTTGGCTGCGAGATCTGCCCTTTCATTCCCAGCAATGCCAACATGCCCCGGAACCCAGCAGAAAGCTACAACCTTCCTCAGTCGCTGTAGTCGGAGGAGGGCATCCTGGATGGTCTGGACAATTTTGTCTGCCGGATACAAACGTTGCAATGAGTGAAGGGCACTGAGTGAATCGGAACAGACAAGAAATTTAGGAGAGGAAGAATGTCTCATGTGCTCCAGTGCCCGCAAGATCGCAAACAATTCTGCATCAAAGACAGTAAAAGTCTGAGGCAGTCGGACCTTGAGGACACGATATGGAAAAACAACTGAGCAACCAACAGAATCCCCCTTGTTTCGACCCATCCGTAAAAACAGTTACATAGTCGTGGTGCTCAGATAAGATGGCAGAAAATGCTGCATTGGATTTGGGGTTGTACTGACTCCACACCGAGGGACTCTAGTACACGTTGCACACGGATCCCAAACGGCAACGTAGCCCGGGGACGGCGGGAAAAAAGGCGGTCCAGAGGTGGATGGGCAACAAGATGGTGAGCAGGCGATTTGGGAGCTGCAAGAAAATTACAAGCCTGGCGCACCAGCAGGAGCTGCCGCCGGATGGTAAGTGGCGGTTCACCAGACTCAGCACAGAGGCTGGGTACGGGACTGGTCCGATAAGCACCTGTGGCCAGTCGGAGCCCAGCATGGTGAACAGCGTCAAGAATCCGCAAATAAGATGGCCTCGCTGACCCATATACTGTGCACCCATAGTCCAGCCGTGAACGCACAAAAGCTCCATAAAACTGTAGGAGACGCGCCCTGTCCGCGCCCCAAGACCTGTGGCTGAGGCACTTGAGGATGTTCAGTGCCTTCAGCGTTCTGGCTTTCAAGTCACGTAGGTGTGGCAGCCGTGACAACCTGCAGTCAAAAATTAGGCCCAGAAACCGCACTGTGTCTCTAAAATGTGGGACAGTATCCCCCATATGCAAGGCAGGCAAAGTAAAAAGATGACGAGAACGATTAAAATGAACACAAACACACTTATCGGCAGAAAACCGAAAACCCGTCTTTGCAGCCCACTCCTCTAACCGCCGCACTGTTAGCTGCAACTGACGGCTCTCGGTTGCAACACTGGAGGAGGAACAGAAAACAGCAAAGTCGTCCACAAATAAGGAGCACTGTACTGGACTCCTCACTGTAGACGTTATACTGTTGATGGCTATGGCAAAGAGGGTAACGCTTAAAACACTGCCCTGGGGGAAACCGTTCTCTTGCTCAAAGCGATCAGACAGTGTGTTACCAACGCGGGTCCGAAAAAACCGCTGAGACAGGAAAGAGCGAATGAAAATCGGGAGGCGGCCACGAAAGCCCCATTGATGCAGTTGTGTAAGAATACAGTGTCTGCAAGTAGTATCATATGCCTTACTGATATCAAAGAAGATACCGATACAGTGATGCTGACGGAGAAAAGCCTGCTGAATAGCCGCCTCTAGGAGGGCCAGGTTGTCGACCGTGGACCGAAATTTTCGGAATCCACACTGAAAGCGGCTAAGGTCCTTTCCTGGTTTGAGGAGAGGGATGAGAATTGCCTCCCTCCACGAGGTGGCGAACACTCCTGTCTGCCATATGAGATTAAAACATTCGAGGAGGATTTCCTTTGACGCCGCTGGCAGACGTCGAAGTATGGAGTACCGGAATCGGTCGTAACATGGTGCAGTGTCAGAAGTCTCAGCAAGTGCCGATTCAAGTTCCCACATTATTAACACAATGAACATACAACAGTCAAACCTCACTTTATGAACACCTTCTACAAAGAGTGATTTGCATAACGAGCAATACATAACGCACTTTGTAAAAGGTTGAGTCCCTTGAAGGCACTGTTGCACTTGACGAGTCTGCTCAGTACCTTTTTTTTGTCTTTGGCAACTATTTCAGAAACAATCTTCTGACCTAGATAGACCTCTGCAGTTGCTATAAGTCACTCACTGTTCTATGAGCTTCCAGCTTCTACAGAAGAAGCTTTGGTAAATGAAAATGCTGTTGACAATGCAGTATTCAGCTGCACTGTTAGTGACACTCCTTGCATTGCAATTTTAGTTGCTGGTACTTCGCCGGCCGGGGTGGCCAAGCGGTTCTAGGCGCTACAGTCTGGAACCGCGCGACCACTACGGTCGCAGGTTCGAATCCTGCCTCGGGCATGGATGTGTGTGATGTCCTTAGGTTAGTTAGGTTTAAGTAGTTCTAAGTTCTAGGGGACTGATGACCTCTGATGTTAAGTCCCATAGTGCTCAGAGCCATTTGAACCATTTGATTTCCTGGTACTTCCACTCCGGCTTCCTCAATCATGTTGCATATTCTCTGTGATGATCTTGCAAGATCTTCTAACTTCGAAGACTCACGTTAATTCCCAGCCTTGAGATACCTCTTTATGAATTCTATTTTAGATTTGTCATTGTTAACCAACCAGGATTCAATAAAGCTGTCCTTAAAACGATACTTGGAGAGATGACTTAGAGAGATGTTTGGAAAATATGTTTGTTATAACGAGAGTGTCGCATTGCAGGTAAGACTCACAAGCGAATTATGCTCATTAAGCGAGTCTTACCGTATAGTCAGTTTGCAAAGAAGTAGATCATTTTTCGAATTTTTCAAAGTTACATATTGGATCTTGTTCAGTCAGTTACTGATTGGTTTCTGAATTTTCTTTTATTTTCAGGTTTTGCGTATAGTCATCATTAACACGGTTTAATATATTATAAAACAATCTATGTTCTGTAGATCCAGAATTAATGTTAACAGGAATTACGTAATTCTAATAACAAATAAATTCCACTTTTATAGGCCTATGTTTTTGTATTACGGAGACCTTACTATTCATACAGACTCGGCTGGTTGTTTCCTTTAGTTTCACCTAGTTTAAAAAAAGACAACATTTCTTTCTAACTAATTGTAAGAGTATTTAGCAATTTTATTAAAATTATTGTACTAGTGTTTTAGCAGATATTTTCAGTTCTTTTATAAAGCACTGTACTATCAGAAAAACAATGACTCACTTCAAGGCAATCAAAAAATGGTTCAAATGGCTCTGAGCACTACGGGACTTAACATCTATGGTCATCAGTCCCCTAGAACGTAGAACTACTTAAACCCAACTAACCTAAGAACATCACACAACACCAAGGCAATCACAATTAACAACACAAAAGAAATGAGAAATGAACCAGGCGATATGTAACGATGATTTTGTGAGAATTCCAACCATGCCACAGAGGTACAAAAACAGAAATAACGCAATACACAGCGTGTCAGTTACACTCTAGGGTGAGCTCAGACATCCTATAACCGCTCAGTAGAAATTTCTGTACTTCGTGCCTTCTCTCAATACTGGCAGTTCTAGCGGTCTATCGTTTGGTTCGAAGCACGGTTACAGAAGAGCATTCTAGTAATTGTGATGCGAAGTTTTGCTCGTGAAATGAATGTGTGTGTGTGTGTGTGTGTGTGTGTGTGTGTGTGTGTGTGTGTGTGTGTGTGTGTGTTCTGTTGCAGCCATTTTGTATCACATTTCAACGTGAACATCTTTTAAATGCGCTTTCACGAACTGTTCTAGTTCTTTGTGATATTTTTACCACAGCAGATGGTTGTCAGTACTACACAAAACATCGCTCTCGTGAATTCAGTCTGCACTGAGCTCAGTGACCCTCGCATTCCTAACTCCATTCCACATATGTCAGAGACTTTGATAGACATAGTGTCAGTTTTCACCACTGCCAGTGTGTATTTGAAGCGTTCAACAGGTTTAAATTAAATCCAGTACTAGAAATAAGTACCTCACCTGAATGTGAGTCGCTTTACAACGTGATTTCGCGGAACCTTGTCACTTTCGTTTATCACATCTGCCATAGCAGAAGATCGTAACCGCCGCCCCCCCCCTCCCCCCCCCCCCCCCCCCACGCCCCTCGCCCAAGAGTTTGGGACACCTCCACGGATCACGACCCACAGGTTGAAAAATACTGTTCTATACCATACGAGAACATATCATACATCTGATGTCTGTAAGTATAATGACTTCAGTGGCATGAAATTCGCAATAATACTCCAGAACCTACCGAGATTCGAGAGGCGGAATCCAGATTATTCAGTTCATTTTTATGGCCTCACAGCGGATGAAAACAAGCCAGAAAACTACAAAGAGCATATTGCTCAGAACAAGAGGGAGAAACATATAAAGCGTAAAGTAGTCAGACCCATCTACTTATCCAAAGTAGCCAGTGAGTGCCCCACAAACATAGAACTGCTGCCATTCTCCGAGTGTTTGCAGCAACACTATATCTGGATCAAAGACATGTCCCACCTACTTTCATTTCAATTGATTCAACATCAATATAAACACCATTTTGTCATAGATGCCTTAACTCTTTTACTGTGAGTGAGGATCTACAAAAGTATCGAATTGACTAATCAAGCCAGGAACCGATACATGCAAAAATGTCTACTGAGGCAAACAAGTCCCTAAAGTTTAAGAATGCCCACCGCCAAGAGTGCAATCGCTTCATTGTATACACACATTTCGAGAGCCCCCTACCTCCTGTGGCATGTTGTGAAGGTGATGTCACTTTCTCTCACACTGCCTTCACAGAAGGGCGACTACCGTATGTCGTGATTATCAAGTTGTATTCTCATATGACTCTAACCTCAATCAATCCAAATCACACATTGCGGTAATCATACAAGAGGGTTTTCTCCGAGTTTGTAAATCTTGTGCTGTGGGTTGATGCTATTTATAGCAAAAAGATTTCCATGACCAACTCGCAGGAAAATGGCGCTTTATATGGGCATGCCTGTCACATTTGTGGGCTACTACTGGGTAGAAAAAAGGAAACTCCATGTAGAGACCATTGTCATCTAACAAGTACGTTCCGTGGCACAGCACACAATGCATGCAACTAGAAATACCAAATACTGTGGCACATATCCGTCTCGATGCTCACTTTCTTGTTGAGAAGATAGACGATTTCGGCTTGAAAAATGACAATGTCAATGTCATAGCTGACAATGTTGAAAAATGCATTTCATTTTTGACGCGAATCACGTGAAGAATAACGCTCTGCTTCCTAGATTCGCTGCATTTTACGCATGAATCTCTTCAGAAACTCGTTGAGACAGTGGATCAGGAGGACATGCATATCATGGAGATGCATATCGTGATGATGCTAAATTTCGCCTTGTGATGAAGAAGGGCGTCTTTCCTTATGAATTCCTAGATTTGAAGGAAAGACCCAACGAATCCACATTGCCTGATATAACCGCATTCATCAGTAAACTCACAGGCACTGCCATAGCGGACGCCAAGTATGGGCATTTGGTGAATGTTCGGCAGGATTTCAGATCCATAAATTAGGGGAATGCGGTAGATGATACATGAATACCGATATACGACTGCTCACAGACATTTGTCAGAAATTCTGGAGTGTATGCTTGAACACATACACACTCTGGATCCTGCCCTCTGTTACACCATGCCATGGCTTTCGTGGATGCAATGAAAAAAAAGAAGTGTCAACACAGATTTATTGACCAATGTTGAAATGTTGCTCGTTTTCGAACGTGGGATTTGCGAGAATTTAGTCAATGTGTGCTAAGGTACGTCTAGACGAATAAGTAGTGAATGAGTGAGGAGGAATACTGGCCACCTGACGATTTGAGTTGCACCCTTTACTTGGATGTAAACAAACTATAAGAGTATGCCACGCAGCAGTCTCTGCCGACTGGAGGGTTCTGATTCCTATCCAAAGAGGAAATCGTCAGACTGAATAAGTTTCGATATGTGGATGTGCATTCTGGTGAAGGATAAGTCTTAGAGGCAGACCCGGCATTTCCTACTGCTTTGGATGATGCACATTGTGAGTTGCTACCGTGTCTGGAGCCCTTAGCCCTGCGCAATGGTCTACAGAAACCTTCAGTAATATCTCAGTTTGGGGATGAAACTTGTTCTAGTCACCCACACCATCTCTTTCAGGCAACCACGCTGGTTGAAGGAGAAGGTTGATGTAAATACCGAAAGAGTACCGTAGGGGACTAGGAAATGCCGTTTAGATCCTAGACCTGATGAAGGGAAACCCTGATCTACACCTCCATGTGGTAGATTTTTCAAATTGCTCTGAGCACTATGGGACTTAACATCTGAGGTTATCGTCAGTTCCCATGTGGTAGAGAGTGGGCAATGTCACTTCATGTGACAGCTAACTTAGACTGGGACCAAATGGTGACTGGGATAAGTCATCACCCCAGCATTTGCTGGCCAGGGCACCCTCTTGCCCTGGAATTGGGAAATCATTTCCAGAGGCAGAAGAACCAGCTGATGATCAACGGCATAGGATGTGGAAGGCAATGGGAAACCACCACATTAAAGAACTACAGTTATACCAAGCACCAGCAGTAAACCATGCCAGTATCTTTTGTAAAATTTTCCGGATATAAAATAGTCCCCCAACTGGATATCCAGGTGGGGACTGCAAAAGATACCGACAAAGTGAAGGAAAAGAATCCCAGCTTTAAAATAGCAACTTGGAACGTGAGAACACGGCTTCAGTGTAGTAAACTAGAAAACCTAATAATTGAAATGGAACTACTGGAAACCGATGTCCTAGGCATATTCCAACCAGGTGATTTCTGGTCTGAAAAATACAGAGTCATTCACGCTGTAACTGACTAAGATATACCAGGAATGGGATGAATTGGAATAATTTTGAGGAAAAACTTGAAACTAAACCAAATGACTCTGTTCTAATACAAGTACACACGCCAACATCCAAAGAAGAAGATGCATTCGTTGACGAAATATACGAAGAAATAAGTAATGCGATTAGAAATGTAAGGGAGATGAAAACCTTATTGTCATGGGGGAATGGAATGTGGGTGTTGGTGAAGCACCGAAGGTAGGAACTGTTGGCAAATATGGACTTGGAAGAAGAAATCAAAGAGGAGATCGACTAATAGAATTCAGCTTGAGGCACCAGTTAGTTGTTGCAAACATACTTTTCCAACATCACAATCGAAGAAGATACACACAGAAGGCTCCTGGAGACCTGAGGAGACAGTAGATTGATTACATTCTAGTGAAATCACGTTTTACGAACCAGGTAAAAGACTGAAGACATCGGCAGTGACCATAACCTGGTCATGATGAAAAGTTCATTCAGATTCAAATGTCTGAAGAAGAAGACAGTAAAACTTAAATGGGAGCTAGAAAAACTGAAAACCGAGGGGCTGGGAAAGCGCTATGCTCACGAAACAGACAACCTAGCTAAAAAATTTCAACATGGTGGAGTAAATGAAAACAAATAAAATCTGGTGTATACAAAGCAGCAGAAAAGACAGTTGGGAAAACTAATCCAAAGAGCAAGAGGAAATGGATTACAGCAGATGTTATTGAGCTTCTAGAAAACGTAACTGATGAACAAGGAAAAGCTGAATACACAAGACTGAGGAATTTAGTCAATAGAGAAGCTAGGAAAGGATAAGACAATTTTCTTAAGGAAATGTGCAGGGAAGTGGAAGAAAATATGCAAAACGGAAGAACCAATTTAGCCTGCAGAACAGCAAATACATTTTTTAACAAACGTAAAACAACACGCTCAGGCACAATAGAAAGTAAAGAGGGGAAAATGCTATATGGTGAAGAGATGGAAACAATATATTGAGGAGTCGTATGCTGGAACACCTCTTTTGGAGGAAGTAATAGAAAGACAAGAGCAAGCAGACTAAGATGACAAGGGAGATGACATTCTGCAAGAAGAATTTGACAAAGTTCTTTTAGAGTAAAAGAACTACGGAACAACAAAGCAATGGGTATTGATGACATACCTGCAGAACTAATAACGAATGCTGGTGACGGCATGAAAATGATGCTGCTTAAACTTAGGTCCATCTATAACACAGGAGAGATACCGACAGACTTCCAGAAATGCATCTTTGTTCCTACACCAAAGAAGGCAGCAGCTACAAAATGTGAACAGTACCGAACTTCAAGCCTACTATAACATTCATCAAAAATTCTCATAAAAATAATTCTGAAGACAATTGGAGAGAAGGTGGAGGATATGCTGAGCGAAGATCAGTTTTGCTTCAGAAGGGGTTTGGGAACAAGAGAAGCGATTCCGGCACTGAGACTCCTTATCGAAAAGCAATTACAGAAAAATAAAACAACTTACATTGCCTTTGTAGACCTGGAAAAGGCATTTGGTAACGTAATCTGGCAGGAGATGTTCAGAGTGCTGAGGAAAAGTGGAATGAAGTACAAAGACATCAGTATGATAGTTTCTAGAAGAATGAGGTGGCAGTGATTAGGAACAGTCACCAGGAACAAGAAGCAGAAATTAGAAAAGGGGAGAGACAAGGATGTGCTCTCTCTCCTCAACGCTTACATCCAGAAAACTATAGATCAATTTCGAGAAACTACTGAGGTGGGGATCAAAATTAATAGGCAGAAGATAGACATGCTACGTTATGCAGATGATATTGCTATACTCACAGAGACAAAAGAAGATCCAGGGGAAGTCCTCAGAACAATGGAAATGATTCTGTGCAATCAGTATGGAATGAGAATTAACAACGAAAAGCCTAAAACGATGGTATACAGTACAGAAGCAGAATATGAACCTCTGAGAATGAATATTGGAAGAGAGGAGCTGGAGGTGACAGAGGGATTTATCTATCTGGGAAGCAAAGTCACAAGGGATGGTAGAAGCCGGAAAGAAGTTGCGAGCAGAATACAACAAACCAAAACTGCATTTAATCTGAGGAGGAACTTATCCACCAGCAAGAACGTCCGTCCGTAAATAAGGAAACGTATCATGAAAGTTTTCGTTTGGAATGTGACCCTAAGCGGTTGTGAAACTTGGACAATGGGAAGAGAAAAGACAGCTAGAGGCCCTGGAGATGTGGTGCTGTAGAAGCATGTTGAAAATCAACTGGAGAGACAAAGAAACGAAAGAAGAGGTGCTTAGAAGACTAGAAGAAACCAGATCTCTGTGGAGGCACATCCAAACGACAAACTTGTAAGGCACATCCTAAGACACAACAATATCATTGGAACAATAGCAGAAGGAGCTATGGAGGGAAGGAATCGGCGGGGGCGACCAAGGATATCATACATGCAACGGATCATGAATGACGTTGGTTGTACCACATACGTGGAAATGAAGAGTAAGGTAGACAGAA
Source organism: Schistocerca piceifrons (assembly GCF_021461385.2). Lineage (NCBI taxonomy): Eukaryota > Metazoa > Arthropoda > Insecta > Orthoptera > Acrididae > Schistocerca > Schistocerca piceifrons. The sequence goes on along the minus strand of NC_060142.1, from coordinate 548,764,125 downwards.
GAGAGGTATGGCACTCGCTCTTATGATGTGTGATTTTGAAAAGGACTTTTTTACTTTAATGAACATTTCATTTTCGGCAAAACCGTGAAAAATATAAGAAACCACTGCGAAATTCGTTTAGTTTGCATTGGGAGGGACATTATAGTGTAAGAGTTTTCATTGCCAGGCTAAATTTCAAGCAGGCCACTATCGTCAATAGAGAAGTAGTTGTTGCGGAGTCTGCTCAGTTTTTTGTGCAGTTTGCAACAACTCTTTGTGTCTGTATGTGTATGCCAGACCCCTTCAAACTCCATTCAAAAGTTAGCACACTGGACTCGCATTCAGGAGGGTGAAGGTGCTAATCCACATCCAGCCATCCAGATTTAGGTTTCCCATGATTTCCCTAAACTGCACCAGGCAGATGCCAGCATGGTTCCTTTGAAAGGGCAAGGCTGAATTCCTCGCCGATCCTAGAAACGGTCTGAGCTTGTGCTCCATCTCCAATGACCTTAATGCCAACAGAACGTTAAACCTTAATCTTTCTCTGTTTTCCAAACTCCACACGAACCAACTTCAGTATGAGTCTCCGAAGCCAAACTTCGCTGATCTCCAGTTATTTTATATGGATACAAACAGTCTCATCTAGTGAGTGAAAGACTATGATCCATGTGAAGTAATTAGGTACCATCCCAATGCATTCGACATGTGTGGATATGTGACTGATAATTGTTATAGGACAACACCTCAGAACAAGGTTATCGACCTGATGTAAGATGAGGCAAATGGGTCAGAGATTGTGGAGTTTGTGGGGCTCAGATCTAAAATGTATGCATACCGTGCAGATACAGGTGCCACCCAAAGGTGGGACAAAGGTGTGCATCGTGCAGCCACAAAGTCTCTCATGATCGAAGGTTACGAGATTTCTGTTCACAAGTGTTACCAGTGCTCTGTACCAGCCTCTGCATATGACGTGCCATGTAGATTGTCGATTGCAAGGCCATGAGATACATACTGTAACAGAACTGAAAGTCAGCCATGATGCAAAATGATGACAAACAGTTCATCTGTGAGGTCAGGACTGGGACCCTCTCATGCTCCCACTGGTCACATGAGTGAATGAGTGCGTGTTGATGGGTATTTATTTGTAATTAGAAGCTTTGTGTGAGCCAATAGTTGTAAGAAACATTTGACATACGTGTGTCTATGCATATGCATGATTGAGTTGATTGATTGCACACTGTATGTGTGCAAATTGTGTATTATTATATGTACTACATGCATGTTCAACTTGACTGCACATCATGTGTGCATTTATGTATTTTGTGTGTGTGTGTGTGTGTGTGTGTGTGTGTGTGTGTGTGTGTGTGTGTGTGTGTGTGTTTTTCTTTGTTTGCTGCTGCTAGTCCCATTTTCCATGCATGGTAAATATTATATAATAGAATGAGACCTGCATGTAGAAAAAAATTAAATTGCATAAAAAATTAGAAAATAATTAAATGTAAATAAATACATGCCATAAAAATGGATGTACATATAAACATATGTATGTACTGCACGGCTTCCTAAACCAATGGCTCGATTTCAATGAAACTTGGTACACACATCACTTACTGTCTGGAGAGAACCACCTACCTATCAAAGGAGCAGTGGTTGGGGTGAAAATGTAGTGTAGCTCTTGATGAATGAATTGACACAGAGTACTTACTGACTTGAAACAAACTTTAAACATAATTTCACACATTTACGAAACTTTTTCTCGCTAAAAACCCCCCACAGAATGGAGAAAGGTAAATATGTTCGTCATTTACTACATTATCGCTTCTTATACAGTAAAACTGTCATATCTGGCATGAGGTTTTAATTTATTACTTCTTTGCTTTCAATTGCATTCATGACACATTTTGCAGACAGTATTCACATATACCAGTGATTGTACAAGTAAAATGACATCATTGTATGACACATAGTTCAAGTGATGTCATTATCAATGCACAACGTTTTATTTTATTACATCGTTACAACTAACTCTCTTCGCAACACATTTTGCAGATAGCATAAAAATATACCACTGAATGTACATGCAAAATTACATCGTTGTATGACACATTGTTCAGGAAATACAATGTTTTAGAGGTTGAACTGTGTGAAATCGGAAATGCAGGACGGAATTCTCTACGGATACATGTTAAATATATGTACAAATATGTGTAAAAGATGTGAAATATAAATGTGTGACATGTGCATACTCTGACAAGGTCACAACTGAAAGACTCCTCCAAAACCCCTGATTCAATTTCAATGAAACATGGTACACAGCTGGAGAGAAATACTGTGGTGGTTAGAACTAGCAATCTCCTATTGGGGTGGGGGTGATAATGTGGAGAGAAAAGGGAGAGGAAGAGATGGACATATGGAGAGTAGCAAGAAGGACACGGTTATGAGGCAGAAAGAGTTTTATACAGTGAAAGGTAGAGGTAATGGGAAGAAAGGGGAAAAGTGGAGGTAGACAGAAGTGGCTTGAGGAGATCGACAGAGGAAGGAAAGACGAGCAGATGGACAGAGAGAGGGTGGGGCAGAGGAGATGGGCAGAGAGATGAGGAGAAGGAAATACAGAGAGGAAGGGAAGAGGAGATGACGTGGGAGCGGGGAGGAGGAGATGGACAGAGAGGGGTAGGATGAAAAAGGCAGAGAGAGGGGGAAGAAGAGATGGACAGAGAGAGAGGAAGGAGGAGATAAAGGGAGTGAGGGGAGATAGAGGGTGAGGAAGAGAGAGAGACGGAGAGGGTGGAGGAGATGGACAGAGGAATTGGGGGTGGGGAGAAGCAACTGGTCAGGGAGGTAGAGTAATATATGTATTGGCGGATCTGTCAGTTGTCCTCAAGGTGATTCATGTGAAAATGTTTCCGTCATGATTATGGCCACACAGCACGAATTAACAGACTATGAACGTAGAAGGGTAGTTGGAGCTACATGCATTCGACACCATATTTCGGAAATCATCAGGGAATTCAATATTCTGATATCTACAGTGTCAGGAGTGTGCAGAGAATAACAAATTTCAGGCATTATCTTTCACCACAGACAACACAGTAGCTGACGGCCTTCACTTAACGACAAAGAGCGGCAGCGTTTTTGTAGAGTTGTCAGTGTTAACAGACAAGCAATATTGCATGAAATAATCGCTGAAATTAGTGTGGGAAAAATAACAAATGCATCTATCAGGACAGTGAGACGAAATTTGGCGTTAACAGGCTGTGGCAGCAGACGAATGATGCAAGTGCCTTTGCACAACATCACCTGTAGCGCCTCTTCTGGGCTCATGACCATGTCGGTTGGCCTCTAGACAACTGGAAAACTGTGGCCTGGTCTCTTGAGTCCTGATTTCACTTGATCAAAGCCAATGTTAGAGTTTCAGAGTGGCGCAGACCACACTAAGCCATCGATCCATGTTGTTAACAATGCACTGTGTAAGCTGATCGTGGCTCCATAATGATATGGGGTGTGTTTACATGTAATGGACTGGGTCCTCTGGTCCAGTTGAACAGATCACTGACTGAAAATGGTTATGTTGGCTATTTGGAGATCATATGCATCCATACATGGACTTCATGTTCCCAAACAATGATGGAATTTTTATGGATGACGATGTTTCATGTCAATGGGCCACAGTTATTTGCGGTTGGTTTGAAGAATATTCCGGACAGTTTGAGCAAGTTATTTGGCCATCCATATCGCCAACATGAATCCCACTGCACATTTATGTGACATATTTGATAGGTCAGTTTGTGCACAAACTCCTAGCCTGGCAACACTTTCGCAATTATTGATGGCTGTAGAGGCAGCATGGCTGAATATTTCTGCAGGGAATTTCCAAAGACTTGTTGAGTCCATGTTACATGAAGTTGCTGGACTACACTGGGCAGGAGGTGGTCCAACACAGTGTTAAGAGGTATCCCAGATTTTTGTCAACTAAGTGTAATAATTTAAAGTAGAAAAATAATTTATTGTAAAATAACCCCAATAATATTTCGAAAATAACACAAATTAAGAGAAAAACTTTAAATAAATGATTGTTAATAAACATATAAAGATTATTAATAAGTAAAACAAATATTGTCAATAAAAAATAAGTTACTTTGTTGTATCTGTGTTATTATTACAAAAGAACGTGAATCTTTTGGTACAGAGTACAAAATGACAAAGTTCATGCAGCTGAACTATAGCGAAAAAGGTTGAAAATTATTGCCAGTAATTCAGAAATTAATTTGTTATTACTGTTCATAGCAAGCTTGCACCTCCCACTATGGTGAACAGACCTTGAATGATGAGGCTCACGCAACTGAACTAGAGAGAAAAGGAGGAAGGGGAGGCGTTCCCTACCATTTTATTGTGTTCCCATTGGTTTAGAGGGAAAGGGAAGACGGGGAAGATGACCATTTTTCCACCAATTTGTACTCACACAAGTCCCCAAGATGCATGGGTGGGGTATCAGATCACATCGTGACCTTGATGTAACACCCACAAGTGCTCTAAAGGCATGGGCAAACATGTGACCGGTGCTGCATTACATCCTGATCTTGAATGTACCACACACAATTTCCTCAGGTGGATAGGCAGAGAGCAAGGGGGTAGTGGTGTGGGGGATGATCTTGAATATACCTCACGTAATTGCCTCATGTGTAACATGATACCCTGAATATCTCACCTTATTTGTTATCTCGAGCGAAGAAACCAGTTACAACCAGTCTGGAGCTTGAACTGGCACTGTCCTACTACTGTCAGGATCACTTCTTGGGGTAATTAATCAATCAAAGCTAAAGTTTTCCGAGTCCAAAAGCATATTACGAATCATTCCTGCAGAGACTTGTACAAAGAACAAGGATCAGTCACTACCACTTCCTAACTTATTTATTCCTTAATTAAATTTGGCATAAATAATATCTCTTTTTTTTAAAACCAACAGCTCCATTCGTACAAAGCAAATTAGAAATAAGCACAACGTCATAAAAATTTAAAGTCACATACCTTGATATAGAAAAGTCACCACTATCAGCAGCCAACTTCTCTGACACCATTGACTGTTTTCTTAATACAATCGACTGATCAGTTTATTATTAATAATATCGAATAACGTGAGTGTTTAAAATTCGACTTTCGCACATAGTCAGTGCTGTAGTGTGATCAAAAAAATGGTTCAAATGGCTCTGAGCACTATGGGACTTAACTGCTGTGGTCATCAGTCCCCTAGAACTTAGAACTACTTAAACCTAACTAACCTAAGGACATCACACACATCCATGCCCGAGGCAGGATTCGAACCTGCGACCGTATTGGTCACGCGGTTCCAGACTGTAGCGCCTAGAACCGCACGGCCACTCCGGCCGGCAGTGTGATCAATTCAAATGAGTGTGGTTAACTGATTTGCTGACTGGTGATATGCAGTTACAATAGCATGTGCATTATCATATGTACCTCAGTGTATTACATGGATACATGTTTTGTAACAACTTTGTTTGGTCTCGTAAATTGACATGTGGCCGCGAGAGCGGTGTGCTGACCACATGCCCCCCATATCTGCATCTAATGACGCCTGTGGGCCGAAGGTGACACGGCAGCCGTCGGTACAGTTGGGCTTTTATTGCATGTTTGGACGGAGTTCAGTTTAGTAGCAACTTTGGTAATAGCTATTAAATGAAAAGATGTTAAATTTTTTTTACTTATTTCGCATTCATGAGGACCATTTGACTTAAGATCTGTAAAACGAATATGAGCATCTCGTTTTGCAGTAAATACACTGAAGGAAAAAAATTGCAACGCCAAGGAGTTGTGCGACATAAACGAAAGTTCATCTGAAAGATGATTTCTATTCAGCTTTCACGCCAGTCGCATAAGATTGGCTTTAGTAGCGCTACTATGAGCATGCTGATGAGGTTTGCTTTAAACACACGCTGTAATAGTTGTTAGCGTTAGTTATGTTTGAGACCGGACGTGGTGGGTTGATTTTAGTCAAAAATGCCTTTAAGGCGACACAGACGCCATTATCAGCATTCATTGAGATTCAACGAGGCCATGTAATAGGGCTACAAGAAGCTGTATGTTCCTTCAGAGAAACTGCAGAAAGACTGGGCAGGAATGTAGCCGCTGCACATGATTACTGGCAGCGGTGGTCACGAAAATGTACGGCCACAGGAAGACTGCTCCAGACGGCCACGTGGGACTACGCTGGACCATAAACACGCTCTAACACACGTTATTAGATACATAAACTAATTAAATAAACATATATCGAAGGAATAGAACAAAAGGTTGGCTGGTTTCTAAAACACAGTAAATATTTAACCAATTTCTTCACTAATAGTCGTGTTCAACGTATGGCTCTGGCGCATCGTACTGTATCAAAAAATGGCTCTGAGCACTATGGGACTTAACATCTGTGGTCATCAGTCCCCTAGAACTTAGAACTACTTAAACCTAACTAACCTAAAGACATCACACAGTCATCACGAGGCAGAGAAAATCCCTGACCCCGCCGGGAATCTTTTTTTTTATGTAACCATATATATTTATTTAAATATATTAACAACGATACATTAAAAAAAGACATTTTATTCTATTAACCTATTATATTCCTACTGTTGGTTAATATTACTGTAATTTTATATGTTTTCGTTTTTATATTTTCCTTTTTCGTTTTTCTCTTATTGTTGTTCCTTAAACCCTTTTACATTTCCATTTGTCGCCTTTTTTTGAGGGGGTAGACATTGCAGGACAGGCATAACAGTTTATATTTGGCATCGGTGCATTGATTTTGAGTTTATGTTTCTGTATGTGATGCACTTGTGATGCCACAGGCACATTGTGTATTCTGGTTTGATCTCTTCCTCTAGTTACACTGTTAAGTGGGACAGTATGAGGGAAACGTCACCATGATAGGTGGAGCAGAAGTGGAAGAAACTTTTTTACATATACTACAGAATATACCTAAATTGAAGAAGAGAGAAAATTTTGTCATATTACATAAGAGAAGCAGAAAGGAGAGTCTGAGTAATCAATAGAATTTTATAGGCACAAAGTAAAGGAAATCATTTAAAAAATATATAATAATAATAAAGAGTAGTTGGCACTTTCCACTAAGTAATGCTTGTTTCCTAGTCAGTATAGTACAAATAATGGAAGAAAAGTTAATTAAAAAAACTGGTAGTACTACTGTGCATACCCCGGAACCCGGGCACGGGAAGCGAGAACGCTACCGCACGACCACGAGCTGCGGACGCAATGTGAGCAGCAGTTGGCACCACAGTGACACAGCGAACTGTTACAAATCGGTTACCTGAAGGACAGCTCGGAGCCAGATGCCCTGCAGCGTGCATTCCACTGGCCCCAACCCGCCACCATTTGCGGCTTCAGTGGTGTCAAGCGAGAGCTCACTGGAGGCCAGCGTGGAGCTCTGTAGTGTTTTCTGTCTCGGTGCCGGTGATGGCCGTTTGTCGGTTACGAGGAGGCCAGTTGAGGGCCTGGAAGCAACCTATCTGTGTGCTAGACACACGGCGTTGCGGGCTTTCTAACAATAATAAATGAAATGATGGTGGCCCTCAACTACGTACCCAATGACTCTGCGTTGAACTATTAAAAGTTTTGGCTGGTTTCGTTGTCCAGGGGCTGGGATACGTAGTTGCTGCATTACAGGCCAAATACTGGAGTCTACAGTATACGATAAGAATACACACTTGAATCGAATGGTCGAAGGCTTGTATCACTCCGCAATTGCGAATTATGAAAGTAACATATAAATTTATAAATGAATGATTGCAATTAAATAAAATCTGCAGGTACTATCTTAACGACATGATTGTAGAAGTACTTTGAAAAGGCGGTATTTTTCTGCAAAACACTTATTGGTGTCGATGGTCCAGCAATTAAATAAAATATAAGTTGAATTACAGGGAAACAATAGATTCCTAGCGAACGTAATTAGTTATGAAAGACAACATAGCTTCTGAGATATTCACTTCTAAACGTACACTACGTCTTTACTGTAGAAGCCACGGATATCTCACAAGTGCACAAGTCGGCACTCCGAAGTATTTCTATCTGCCGCGAATACGCGCAAACCGCTCCACACTCCAAGTCTTTCCCGCGACTGTCCGTCGGTTGCGCCGTCGCGTCCAGCACTTCCGTGTCCTTTGCCGTATTGTCCCTCGCGCCGCACTGTTCCCAATTCCCTCCTGTCCTCTCCGGAAACGATGCTCCTCCCCGACCTCCACACGTCTCTCTTAATAACGAGCGCTGTGATTGGCTAGAGCGCTACCTCCATGTCTCCAAGCTAACGTATCCACACAAACATTATGAAACACATACCAAATACTGGATCTACATTCAAATAACTTGAAATTAAATAAATATTTCTATTGCTGGACCATAAACACGCTGTAACACACATTATTAGATACAGAAACAAATTAAATAAACATATATCGAAGGAATAGAACAAGAAAGGTGGGCTATTAGCCTAATGTCTCTATACTTTCTAAAACACAGTAAATATTTAACCAATTTCTTCACGAATAGTATATATCGGATATAAACAAAGACATAGATGAATAAATATATGCATGCTGCTACCGTTTTTTTTCGTGTAACTGTGGAGTACTTGTGGCCTGACGCGATCGATAGTAATCGGCCACTTTGACCTCCTATAACTCACGTACTAGTTACATGCCTGTAATTTATATCAATTTAGGTTTACACTAATAGCTTTCTAACAACACGTCGATCGACGAAATCGGATGAAGCGTTTACATTTTGGAAATTCGTTGATGGGTGTTACTTGTCTATTAGTTAAAAGTTTAGTATCTGACTGTAAATTAAAGATATTGAAAATCTGATTAGACCATCAGAATCGTCGTGCAGGTAATGGTTATGTACATGTTTCGTTTTGAGGTATCATGATTCCTATGGCTACTATTAATTTCTATATGAACTGTGAAATGTCTGCCATTAAGGTTTCACAAAGTCCGCCATCTTTGGCGCTCCCGGCATAGAAATCTCCTTCATCGACACAAAGCACCGTCCTCGTCACAGTGTCAACGTGGAATTCCCAGCCACGCGGCCGATGGGCCACGTGCTCCGGCCACCCCTCTTGCTCAGCTAACGTTCGGCACCAGACGTTTGGTGCCGCGCCGCGGCTTTGAGGAGCGTCCTGTTCGGCCGCCCCAACTCCGAACATATATTTCCAGGGCGCCACAGCTCGCCCGTTACCTCACAACCTGAACCTCGAGTTATGGTCTGGGATGCGATTTCGCATGACAGCAGAAGCACTCTCGTGGTTGTCCACCCACCCTGACTGCAAATTTGTACGTCAGTCTAGTGATTCGACCTGTTGTACTGCCATTCATAAACAGTAGTTTAGGGGGTTTTCCAACAGAATAACGCTCGCCCACATGCCACTGTTGTAACCTAATATGCTCAGCAGGGTGTCAACACATCGCCTAGGACGTCTTGACAACCAGGTCAGTCTCCAGTCGCGCACACACGTGACACCACTGGACAACAACTGCAGCGTCACCCTCAGTCAGCATTAAACGTCCCTGTACTGACCGATAAGTGGAACAGGCATGGAACTCCATTCCAAAAACTGACAACCGACACCTGTACAACACAATACATGTGCGTTTACTTAAAACAGGTTTCTGAAAATGTATTTCCGAAATTTCATTATTCTACATTAATTATTTTTTGCTGTTGCGGTTTTTTTCTGTCAGTGTATGTTGTTTCATGAGGAGTCCCACTCCTTGAGGGTCTCCATACTATGGCCTACATCTAATTTAATGTAAAACCGACTACATGTAAGCCTTACCAAATCTCTGAATTCCCAAGGGATATCTGTAGCTTGCTGCTTAGGTACTGCAAGCAGGAGCGGCTGGTGCAATAGCGTCGTCTGGCCAAGGACAACGTCCTCGTGCGTCGCCACTGTCGGTGTAGGTGGAACGCACAGGCCGAGCCGCTGGTACCCAGCGTACGCCTCCGCACGCATACGGCAGAGCAACGCAACGCAACGCCGGGGACGACATTCCTTCAGTCTTTTCCTTGTTAGTCTGATATGCAGCAGGCAGCCGTGGCGGTAATGTTTGTTCCTCATGCTAATGAGACAATGCGGCACTTTCTGTGCCATTCCTCTTGCGTTAGCTGAAACCCGAACATTTATTACTTAGTTCTTGTTTATTACGCTGACCACGACGAGATGAAAGGAAAATACTGACGCATTCGTGTACAGTAACACCTTGACATGCTTGCTTGCGTAGCTCGTTTCGAAAAGTGCATTGTTCAAGAATGAAGACAACAACAGGTGTGCTTCAAGGAAACCAAGTTGCACAAGCACGTGGTAGGACTGGGGTCTTTTGTGGATAAGGTCTGCTAAATATATTCTGTATTTTTAATAGTTTTAAAAGTATTGTTATTTGAAACACTTGATCTCCCAGCAACAAATAACCCTGAGATAGTAACGAGCATCAAAACGGATGCAGGGATTAGTTAACACAGTGTTGTCGTAGCGAGACTGAAAATTGTAACCACCAATCCCTCCAAAAATAAAAGAAAATATACCTATTCAAAATAGCAGATAAAAATTCAATTAACACCTTATTGAGAGACGTAGTATCGGCAGCAATTGAGTCATTTATACAAAATAAATTAACAAACAACGGAGCTGATCCCCCATGGTACACAAAACGGGTAGAACACTGCTGCAGAAACAACGAAAAAAACATGCCACATTAAACAGACGCAAAATCTCCAACATTGGCGAGCTTTTACAGAAGCTCGAAATTTAGCGCGGACTTCAATGCGAGATGCTTATAATAATTTGCACAACAAAACTTTGTCTCGAAACGTGGCAGAAAATCCGAAGAGATTCTGGTCATGTGTGAGGTATGCTAGCGGCAAGGCACAATCAATGACTTCTCTGCGCGACAGCAATGGAGATACTATCGAAGACAGTGCTACCAAAGCAGAGTTACGAAACACTGCCTTCCGAAATGCCTTCTCCAAAGAAGACGAAGTAAATGTTCCAGAATTCGAATCAAGAACAGCTGCCTACATGAGTAACATAGAAGTAGATATCCTCGGAGTAGCGAAGCAACTTAAATCACTTAACAAAAGCAAGTCTTCTGATCCGGACTGAATACCAATTAGGTTCCTTTCAGAATGTGTTGATCCAATAGCTCCATACTGAACTACCACATACAACCGTTCGCTCGACGAAAGATCCGCACCCAAAGACTGGAAAGTTGCACAGGTCACACCAATATTCAAGAAAGGCAGTAGAACTAATCCACTAAATTACAGGCCCATATCATTAACGTCGATATGCAGCAGGATTTTGGAACATATATTTTGTTCGAACATTATGAATTACCTCGAAGAAAACGGTCTATTGACACACAGTCAACATGGATTTAGAAAACATCGTTCTTGTGAAACACAGCTAGCTCTTTAAAAATGGTTCAAATGGCTGTGAGCACTATGGGACTCAACTGCTGAGGTCATTAGTCCCCTAGAACTTAGAACTAGTTAAACCTAACTAACCTAAGGACATCACAAACATCCATGCCCGAGGCAGGATTCGAACCTGCGACCGTAGCGGTCTTGCGGTTCCAGACTGCAGCGCCTTTAACCGCACGGCAGCTAGCTCTTTGCTCGCATGTAGTGCTGAGTGCTATTGACGAGGGATTTAAAGTTGATTCCGTATTTCTGGATTGCCGGAAGGCTTTCGACACTGTACCACACAAGCAACTTGCAATGAAATTGCGTGCCTACGGAATATCGTCTCAGTTATGTGACTGGATTCTTGATTTCCTTTCAGAGAGTCCACAGTTCGTAGTATTTGACGGAAAGTCATCGAGTAAAACACGCCTGATTTCTGGAGTTCCCCAAGGTAGTGTTATAGGCCCTTTGCTGCTCCTTATCCATCCAAACGATTTGGGAGACAGTCTGAGCAGGCGTTTTAAGTTGTTTGCAGATGACGCTGTCGTTTATCGACTAATAAAGTCATCAGAAGATCAAAACAAACTGCAAAATGACTTAGAAAGATATCTGAATGGTGTGAAAATTAGCAGTTGATCCTAAATAACGAAAAGTGTGAGGTCATCCACATGAGTGCTAAAAGGAATTCGTTAAACTTCGGTTACACGATAAATGAATCAAATCTAAAGGCCGTAAATTCAACTAAATACCTAGGAATTACAATTACGAACAAAGTAAATTCGAAGGAGCACATGCAAAATGTTGTGGGGAAGGCTAACCGAAGACTGCGTTTTATTGGCAGGACAGTTAGAAAATGTAGCAGATCTACTAAAGAGACTGCGTACAGTACTCTTGTCCATCCTCTTATTGAATACTGCTGCGCGGTGTGGGATCCTTACCAGATAGGACTGACTGAGTATATCGAAAAAATAGCAGATAGGACTGACGGAGTGCATCAAAAAAGTTCAAAGACGGGCAGCACGTTTTGTATTACCGCCAAATAGGAGAGAGAGTGTCACTGGAATGATACAGGATTTGAGGTGGACATCATTAAAACAAAGGCGTTTATCGTTGTGGCGGAATCGTCTTACGAAATTTCAGTCACCAACTTTCTCCTCAGAATGCGAAAATAATTTGTTGACGCCGACCTTTATAGGGCGAGGGCGAAACGATCTCCATAATAAAATAAGGGAAATCAGAGCTCGCACGTAAAGATATAGGTGTTCGTTCTTTTCGCGCTGTATACGAGTTGGAATAACAGAGAATTGTGAATAAACCCTCTGCCAGGCACTTAAGTGTGATTAGCAGATTAACCATGTAGATGTTATTTGTTTCTTTATTGTCGATTTTTCTTTACATATCAAGTTCACACCGCCTAAGTTGGTTTGGAACAGTGGTACTCGAACTGGGCGTTATCGCCTCCTGAGGTGGGGGAGGTTCATCGCTTCTCGAGGGGGTAGTGGGAAGGAAAGTGTAGTAGGGGGGCAGAGTGCATAAAAGAGGGACAACAGGAGCGAAGGTTCTGTATTTTCTTTGTTCGTTGTTGTTCTAGCTTCTTTCTAGCGAGCTCCTCGTCCAAGTCCTGAATGCCGACAGGCCGACATGTCATCATCTGCCATTTTGCGCCGTGATGATGCAGTATGAAGAGGCATGTGGTCAGCATACCGCTCTCCAGATCGTGCTGTTGACTCACCAGACATTGGGCACGCTAGTAGTCGGCGGAGTAGCCACTCAGTTGGTGTCACGAGACTGAGTGCAACCCTGTACCAGTCCTGCCACCAAGGAAAAATCGTTGGCATTACCGAGAATCGAACCCATCTCTCTTAGCTACTAACAGACAAATTGTAGGTACTTATAATTTCTTCAGTATTTGTACGATAACACGTGACACTTGAAACACATACCATTGATTAACATTATATTTCTATTGACGGTTTTAAAACGTTGCCGGAATAACTTAAGAAATACGTACAAACACGAAAACGCGATTAAATACATTTATTTAAGAATTAATACTTTAACTTCTGCAACCCACTGTGAAGTCAACAAGTGTTTTGTCTCTCAGTCCAGTCAGTATGCGTGCGTGAAGTGGATGAGCTCAGACTCAGGCAAAGCTTTGACAGTGGAAGTCCATGGACCGTGTCGACACTGCATGTACGTATGCTCTGCATGAAAAATGGCGAGAATCTGTAGCTCCTAGGCAATTAAATAACCAGTGGATTTTGGTAGCACATTCTGACAAAATGGATGAAGAAGAGATGTGCTGCCAAATATGCGAACTCAAAATACAGTTTCATCTCCTCTCCTAGAAGTGGACAAATACTGTTGGAGTCATTTGTGACAAATCATTTCCAAATAAAGCTATCAATCCTTCCACAATAAATGATCACTGAGGACAAACATATGTCGACAAACGGGATAAGATTTAAGCTTCAGAACCAAAGTTTGAGAAATGCAGTAGTGGGGGGCAAGCAGTCCATTCTCATTCTTGAAGAAAGTTTCCTTGCTTTCTACAAAATCACGTTCTGAACTCCGAAATGTGTGAAATCATATACTAAACATGAAACGCTTGAATTATTTAAAGAAACCGCCAGTACCGTCCTGCTGTCTGATGCAAGTGCCAGGATGAAATCAGTCCCATCAAGTAATGACACAGTGTTAACAAGAATCAATAAAATGGTATTTGATGAGGAAACTATAGTTTTATTAAAATATGATCGAATTTTCTCATTATGAGAGTACTGAAGAGCGATCTGTTTTAATTCTTGAACACCATTCAAAAGCCAAGATCGCACAAAATATTTTGTTTATTTAAGACAATCCGTTTCAACAGTCTTGCTGTCATTTTCAGGCTTTAAACTGTTTTTTGGAATAAAAGATGTTCATTTTACGCTGAATCTCATACACAAGACGTCAAGTGGATAAAATTAAGCACATTATAAACGATCGTCATCGCTAAAATATTTAAAAGCACCAAAAGACCATGTCCATATACACAACAGCAGATCTATTTACATATACTGGGCACATACTAAAATGTAAACAGATGTGATATTGTGTTCATATTTGCACCACGTAACAAGCATCTGCGACCACTATTTATATCGACATGTCCTTTTGGACAACACGCTGTGTGCTTTTAAATATTTTAGCGATGACAAACGTTTATAATGTGCTGAGTTTTATCCACTTGACATCTTGTGCATGAGGTTCAACGTAAAATTAACATGTTTTATTACAAAAAAAAGTTTAAGACCTGAAGATGACAGCTAAGACTGTTGAAACCAGTTGTCTCCAAAAAAAAAATATTTTGTACGATCTTGGCTTTTTAATGGCTTTTAAAATATGTTCGGTATTATGAAATGTATGATTTACGTTGAAAAATATTATTGAAATAATTAAAAAATATTTTTGTACACAATCAAAAATGCGAATTTAAAGTAATGTATAAAACATGGTAACGCTAAGTTCATAGCAGGGTTGGTGTACCAGGTAAACTTTGTTTTCAAACTAGAAAGATTTATGCGGTTGTAGCGTATGGGGAAGGGGCGAGGCGAGGACGGTTACCACTGCTGCGAGGGGAGGCTGAGGTGGGACAGGTGGACAACCACTGATTCAGACAGCTGTAGCGCTGCGAGACAGAGCTGGTGTCTGCACTCTTCTTTAGCGAGAGCACAAGTATATAAAACACAACCAAGCAACTTCTGCCTGGTTTTTTATTTTGCCTGTAGATTTCGATCCTTCACGAAACCCGTTAACGATGACGTGGCAGAGGAAAATCGGGGGAGCGTGGAGATCCTTTCACAACATGACTCAGATAGGGCCGACTGCGAAGATGATTCGTTTAAATGCGGTATCTCTCTTTTTCTTGGTATAACATATATTCTTCAGATTATAACAACTAAATATTCTTTTTGTATTATTATCGTTATTCAAAATTACAAGTATGTCTGTTTGTATTTTCTTTTTTCATTGCTGGTTATCAAATGCTGCTCAGTAGTTGACCAAAACTGCCTGACACTGTATTTGGTCCGCCTCCACGGGGCGGGACACGGGCAATGGCACATCAGTAACTCCAGTTGATTATGTATTAGATTAGTATGTGTAGCTTTGATGGGTCTATGTTCATTACTATGTGGATTTTCCCTTGTTCTTGACCTTGAGTTACTGATGTGACGGCTAAGAGACCAACTGCAGTATTACAGCTCGCGTTTTCATACAGGCAGCGGACTTATTTGGCAAGCAGCAAGTGAAAAATAAAATCTCTGGTCGTGAAGAATATGCAGCAGCTCTGTCCAGCAGCAAGTAAGTCTATGTCTCCGGAGAGGAACATGCTACAACTATTCCGGCAACATATTTTGCAGAAATTTCATTATGCTGAATGAAGTGAAAGCAGGAGACCCATGTTCGAACCTCAGTACTGCCAGGGAGTTTTCCTCGGTGGAAGGACTGGAATGGGGTGCATTCAGCCTCGTGATGCCAAGTGAAGAGGTACTCGACCGATTAGTGGCGGCTCCAGGCCACGAAAAGTGACTACAGTCGGGAGGCCAGTGTGATTAGTAAGCGTCCCTCCTTGGATAGCTCAGTCAGTAGAGCACTTACCCACGAAAGACAAGGGTCGTGAGTTCAACCCTCGGTCTGGCACACAGTTTTAATCTAACAGGAAGTTTTATGGCTACAGTACTTCCCAAGGTTTCCACTATCTTGGAAAAGTGTGGAAGAAGGAAAAGAAAATTTTATTTTTAGATTTAGGCCCTGGAAGTGACGACATTCCGACAGAACTATTGGCAGCCTTGGGAAAGCCAGCCACGAGAAAACTCTTCCACCTGGCGAGCAAGATGTACGATACAGGCGAAATACCCTCAGACTTCAAGAAGAATATAATAATTCCAATTCCAAACAAGCAGTTGCTAACAGATTTGAATATTACCGAACTATGAGTTTAATAAATCATGGTTGCAAAATATTTAACACGATTTCTTAACAGAAAAATGGAAATACTGGTAGAAGCCAACCTTGGAGAAGAACTGTTTGGTTTCCGGAGAAACGTACGAGCACAGGAGGCAATACTTCTCTTAGAAAGCTAGCTTAAGGAAAGGCAAATCTACGTTTATAGCATTTGTACACTTAGAGAAAGCTTTTGACAACGTTGACTGGAAAACTCTCTTTGAAATTCTAAAGGTAGCAGGGCCAAAATACAGGGAGCGAAAGGCTATTTACAGCTTGTATAGAAATTGGACGGTAGTTATGAGCGTTGAGGGGCATGAAAGAGAAGCAGCGGTACAGAAGGGAGTGAGACTGTGTTGTAGCCTATCCCCGATGGTAGTAGTAGTAGTAGTGATAGTAGCTTTATTCATCTGTAGATCTCTTTTTACAAGGATATAGGACATGTCACAGTATTTACAAGTTTAGACCAATTTAAAATAAGCTAAATCGTATACACACACATTCACAGACTTCTAGTTAGAGACAATCATTAGATTTACTCCTGGTATACAATACTTTTTTTACAAATAACTTATTAAATACTGTAATGATACACTGTTCACTTATTCACTTATATCTCACTATCAGTCACTGCACACACTATACACACATTGTTTCATAACACTTTACTCGCAACACATACACACACACACACACACACACACACACACACACACACACACACACACACACACTAGTGATCTCTGGGCCATTTTCTGTACAGCATCTTCCCATTTGCTATCCTGAAAAAATAAGTCAGCATCCCTCCATAATGAGTGAGATGTTGAGCTCAGGAAGAGGAAGAGATGTTAGTATTGTGCTATGCATAGCTTGGGGATAAGTTTTTCTAGAAAAGGAAAAAATAAGGAAAAAAACATAGTGTGAATGTGGTATGTGGAATGCTTTATAATCATTATTATTATTTATTTGTATTCCTTTTTTTTTTTTACCAAACCCCTACTCTGTTTTATCTAAGTAATCCTTCAATGTATAAAATGTATCGCATAACTGGTACTTTTTAGCTGACTTTTTAAATAAGTGTATTTCTGCAATTTCCTTAATCTCTTTTGGTAATTTATTGTACAGTTTTATGTTTTAAGTTTTATGTTTAGTTTTTCTTCGTAAATGTAAGTTGCATGGTCATGGACAGAGTTGATTGCGCGGTGATAACGAATGTTATTTTTGATGTGTACAACTGACTGATAAATGTATTCACATGGAGCAGTTGAAATTCCCAGTGTTTTGAACAGATCTTTGCAATGAACTCTACTACTATTTTTGGTTATTATTCTAATGGCTCTTTTCTGGGATTTGAAAATTGTGTTCATATTTTGTGCATTTGTTCCCCAAAAAAGAATACCATAGCTAAGAATTGAGTGTACATATGTTATTCAATCTGTACACTGAGCAGGCAGTAAAGGGAACCAAAGAAACATTTGGAGTAGGAACCAAAGCCCAGGGAGAAAAAATAAAAACTCTGAGGTTTGCCGATGACACTGTAATTCTGTCAGAGGCAACAAATGACTTGGAAGAGGAACTGGACGGGACGGATACTATCTTGAAAGAAGGATGTAAGATGAACATCAATAAAAGCAAAACAAGGATAATGGAATGTAGTCGAATTAAATCAGGTAATACTGAGGGAATTCGATTAGGAAACGAAACAAAGTAGTAGATGAATTCTGCTATTTGGGCAGCAAAATACTCGTAGCTGATGATGGCCAAAGTAGACAGGATAAAAAATGTGGACTTGCAATGGCAAGAGAAGCTTTAGGAAAAACAGAAATTTGTTAACATCGAATACAGATTGAGTGTTCGGAAGTCTTTTTTGAAACTATTTTTATGAAAGGTAGCCATACATGAAAGTGAAAAATGGGTGATAAACAGTTATACAAAAATAGAAAAGAAGGTTTTGAAATGTGATGCTACAGAAAAATGCTGAAGATTAGCTGGGCGTATCACGTAACTATTGAGGAGGTATTGAATATAACTGGAGAGAAAAAAAATTTGTGGCGCAACCTGTGTAGGAGAAGGGATCGGTTGGTTGGACACATTCTGAGACATCAAAGGATGGCCAAATTAGAGAGAGAGAGAGAGAGAGAGAGAGAGAGAGAGAGAGAGGGCTAGGGAGGGGGGTGTAAAAATCTTAGAGGGAGACCAAGATATGAATGCAGTAAGTAGTTTTGAAAGGATGCAGTTTGCAGTAATTATTCAGAGATGAAGAGGCTTTCACGGGATAGAGTAGCGAGGAAAGCTGCATCAAACCAATCTTCGGACTGAAGACTAAAACGTAACAAGCGAGGAGGAGTACAGGCCAACTGACGATCTATGTTACACCCTTTACTTGGTTGCAAACAACCTCTACGGGTACGCCCTGCAACGATATCAGCCGTTTGGAGAGTTCCGAAGGATGTCCGAAGAGGAAATTGCCAGACTGAAGGAAGAGATCCACGATGTTGCTGCTAATTAGGGTGAGGGATATATCTTGGAGGTAGAACTAACATATCCCAGCAATCTGTACGAAGTGCACAGGGCTTGCCGCTGTATTGGGTGCACCCAGTCCCGCGTAATGGTTCCGTCCCCATACCGATGAGAACGCTGGGGAATAAGCAGAGATATAAACTGCACTACAGAAACCTGCAGAAGTGTCAGTTTGGAGATGAAATTTATTAGAAATACTTACAGCATCTCCTGCAAGCAACGTCCTTGGTTGAAGTAGTATATTGATGTAAACACTGAACAGGGGCACTCGCGATTTTTATGAATTAATTAATATTTCAATTTCGGAAAAACATGGAAAATACAAGAGAATTTATTTTACCCTTGGGAGGTATGTTTTAGCGGAAGAGATTACACTGCCATGCGATATGTTACGCAGGCCACCATCTTCAATCACAGACTGGTCGCCGTTGAGATGGCTAAGGTTTCGGTGCAGTTCAAGAAGCCTATCTAAGTCGACATGCTTGTTCTGGACCTCTTCAAACTCTCCGAGTACCAATTCCACTACGAGTTTTTGAAGCCGAATTTCGTAATTAGATACGATCCCGAAGCATTCGACTCGTTTGGATAAGCGTCCGATAATCTTTATCGAATAACAACTCAAAACAAGAAGGTTATCAGCATGGTGAAAGACGAGGCGAATAGTTCGCAGATCGTGGAGTGTGTCGAGATCAGATGAAAAAGGTAAGCCTACCGCATAGATGCAGGTGACACCCAGCGGAGGTTTAAGCGTGCGCATTGTGCGGCCTCAAAGGCTCTCACGATAGACGATTACAAGACATACCTGTTCGAGGGCGTTGGCAGCGCTCTGCATATGGTGCGCCAAGTAGTCTTTCTACCACAAGGCCATGAGGTACTGCACTGCTACTGAATGTTGGGCTGTCGTATCATGGTTCATCTGTGGGGACCGAACCCTCCCATACCCCCACTTGAGAGTTATTGAGTGTGTGGACGATTGTTTATTTGTAAATACTGGTTGTGTGTGTGAGTGTATACAGAACAGTTGGATGAACCTTTGTCATAGGTGTACAGATGAGTGACCGCACATTACATGTGTGTATATATTGTGTACACAACCGCATACTGTGTGAGCATGTATATATTGCATATATTTGTGTGTGTATATATGTGTTTTTCCTTGCTGGTGCTAGTCCCTATCTCCCATACACTGAATATAGAAAAGACCAGAAAGAAATGATTAAAAAGTATAAACTCTTTATAGAAAGAAAGAATGAGAAAGTATAAATTTAATTGGAAACGTGGTATATATGTTCTTCTCTCTACTAATTTTTAGTTTATAAATGTACCAAACAGTATTAGTAATGTTTCTAAGTCATATGAAAAAAATGTTTATTGTACGTTACATGTGCAATTAATTAAGTAAAAAGACTGACAATGAACAACAAATTATTGTAAAAAATTTTAGCGCAAAATTGATTAAAAACGACAAATAAATGATTGCAATTATTTCCTGATCCTCTCATTGCAGCAAAGAACTGAACCATATAAAAATTATTTTTAACAATAACTTGCTTGTAACAAATGCGTCTACGGCACTCTTGCTATGGTAACGCTGGTTGCCGTCAGATCACAGAACCTAAGCACTGTCCGTCCTCGCTAGCAATTGGACGAGTGACCATACGAGTCTGGTAAGCACCGCTGGCAACTGGGGTGCCAACTGAGGA
The DNA here is from genome assembly GCF_021461385.2 of Schistocerca piceifrons. Taxonomy (NCBI): domain Eukaryota; kingdom Metazoa; phylum Arthropoda; class Insecta; order Orthoptera; family Acrididae; genus Schistocerca; species Schistocerca piceifrons. The sequence continues at coordinate 548,743,456 of NC_060142.1, read as the reverse complement.
GCTACTTGATTGGAAGTAGTGGCTCTCGTCACGAAAACTGACAACGGCAGGGGAAGCAGTAGGCTGGCCACATATCTGCATCCAGCCACGCCTATCATCTGATGATGACATGGCGGTCGGTACTGTTGGTCCTGCCGAGGCCTGTTCAGACGGAGAGTTTTAGTTTTATAACACATCTGATCCTATCTCTCTCTCTGGTGTACAGGCCTCAAATGAAGAGGCCTACACAATTGTTCTAGTTATGAAGGATGGGGTCGGGGAGGGGGATAGGATGCTTGAATCTTATTGGGCCAGGGAGAGGGGGACACACCCCATATTCCCGACGATTTTATATCGCACAAGTGCCCTGAGTCCGTGTGACTGGTATTGGATTACATACAATTGCCTCAGGTGTGCCGATGGGGCGAGAGTTGCTCTGGGTGACGTTGAATGTAACTCGCACAATTGCTTCAGGTGTAACCTCACACCGGAAGTATCCTGTGGTAAGATCATTATCAATTCACGTACCAGGTCCTGGTAATTACCATAACTTATATGCATTTTAGCATAAAGTACTGTCAGTGTTAGCCTTTTATGGACTTTTCTTCTATGGACGGAGACCTGTACAGTTACTGCAGGCAGTCCTATTCGAGGCAATGTCTACGTCGACGAAAACTTTACCGTTATGACTGCAGGCTACGACAAACCAAGCCCTGTAGCGCGTGGCAGTGGTTTCCATGGCTTTACTTAAGTTGGCTAGTATACCCGGCGCCTGCAAAGCTGCTGCTTCGTCTCACCCTCAGATGTCAGCTCCAACACATCAACCTGTCCGCCTACAATTTACTCTCCACTTTAGAGTGGGCATGTTCATCACACTAAACAAGACGTCCTTTCCACTTCTGCTAAACATATTTGTACTACATTGCATCCAACATGTTGTGTGTCGCTGACATAGTTTGCTGTGTTCTGCCACCATTCTGCATCATTACCAACATCTACACGGCTTAATTTAAAAAAAAAAATTCTTAAGACTTTTCTGAAAACTAGCTATTTCTATCGCCGCGTCGGATGACTTAATAATTTCCATCAACCATTTTTCTCTCAACTAGTGCAATTATCCTGGACTCTTCGGGCACTGTAAGTAGTCTATCTTCAGCTGCTCTTCGCCCACTTGTGCCTCTACATTCAACTCTACTGCCTATAAGTTTTGTGGTTTAATTACCTTAAGTCGCTCAGAAAGTATTTCTGAGAGAGACTTGTGTTACTAAAAGGATCCACTGTCGTAACGGTTACTTCATGTGTACTGCGCTGGTCTCTCAAATGTACCCACACGCTAGGTGTCGTATTCTTCTTTGACTTCGTCGTATGAAGCTCTCACAGTGGTCTACTTTGTATCATACAGTATTAGGAGTACAGTGATAAAGTCGTCTGCTATCGTCGTCCGCATGTTGTGAGGCGTTGGATTCCTCGGTAATTGTTGTGAAGCAGGGACTGAAGGACTAGTTAACATTCGTTATAGTGTGATTACGCCAAAATATGAGACGTGGACCTTGACGATGGGACTGGACATTGGAAACAGCATACTTTACGGATGATATGAATAATATAGGGTCAGGATCTAATGGACTAAAGTTGGTTACCTTGTCAGTCAATAGGCATCTTCTCTGCTCTCCGTTTGTAAGGTAACCACAGAGTCTCCATACAATTCTCTAGAAAACTAAGCCAGTGTACGTTATGATTATTTTCATAATTTGATCGCCATTAGTGTTTACGCTCGATGTCGGAAGCTGTACCGCGAAGAAAGCAAAATGAAAAAATTACAACAACAGCTGAAATCATGAAGTTTTGTACTATGTACAGATAACGAATGGCAGTGTTTTACACTTCATATTTTGAATCATGCATAATCGTTGAATATGGAGATCTACAAATCCAGCTTTCTCGGATCGCTACATAACATGCAAACGAATCGTATTAATGAGTTTTATTACGAAATGAACAACGACCATACTTTAACTTTGACAATAACACAGAAATGTCGCACGCAAAGGGCGACATGCAAATAACAAATCTCTTTAATATATACAAATCCTAAGTCGCTGGTCCCGAAGCGCCTAATCTTGATGCTGCTACAGAAGTGATCCGCGGCCAGTCGGGGCGGCGCTTATGTCCTCTTCGGATAGAGGCCGCTGCTGTCGCGTTGTCTTCCTAGAGAGCGGTCGGTCACCGTGCAATTGGCTGACGTCTTGTCACAACCCTCTATGGTCTGCCGTTTCCTACTTGCGTGCCGGCGTCTGACTTAACGCAGTAATGCAGTAACATCGTATTTGACAGTGGAATAAAACCAAACACCACACTCTCTGGAATTAAATCAAATCACCGTCTCTCTCCAATTTACCGCTTCGGCGCGGAACCATTACTACCCTTGTTCATCAACTGTCCATCAACTGTATGTCATTAGTGAGCGCAATAAGCTCGCATTAGACGGAGAGCAACTTTCACGTCGAAGAGTTGCCCGCAGTATTCATGTAATGATACCGGAAAAGTACACGAAATCTAAATTGGAATGGCGAAGTACGGGTTCGCACGAGTTCTGTTGCTGCAACTGCTTTCTTCGTTTCGTCATGACTGTCGGTGGGTAACTCGTCTTATCTGGAGTGCACTGTTTACCCTCCAGTCGACAGCTACGTAGCTACGCGCAGGACACTACCGCGGTTGTATACGGAGGGGATTCGTGCGCGATGTTGGCCTTGCATAGAGAACAATATAACAATATTACCAGCTGCGACATAGTCGCGTATACGAACAGTGATCCAATACCGTCAAATGTTTTTATTCGAGTCTTAGATCACAACATCAATTCTTTTGACGATGACCGGCTTCAGTTCGTAATGACCATCCTCAGATTTTTCTACATCAGGATGGTCATCATCAAAAGAACTGATATTGTGATCAAAGATTCGAATAAAAAACATTTGACAATATAACAATTTTTACAGAATAATATAAATAATGAGAAATAATTTTTGTAGTCCTAGTGTGAAGTTAACCACAATCCACCTTCTCTCTTTCTCAACGGTTTGTGCGTTTGTGCGTGTGTGTGTGTGTGTGTGTGTGTGTGTGTGGAGGGAGGCGCTTTTTTCGCTGCCCACTGCCTATTATACCAACTCCACCTCTTTCCTCTATATATAAAATATTGTTCGTAATACAGCTTTCAGACTTAACAGTGTCGAAAATATTCTCACGATTGCAATTTTGGTGTTATGTCAGTTTAAGAAAATACCTTCGTTTACTCTAAGTAATTTGGAAACAGTAAAAAATTTCTATTAGTTTAGTCCGCCCCTCAACCGACTGCCGACCACAAAATCCATGATTCGAGCCGGCCATTGTGACCGAGCGGTTCTAGGCGCTTCAGTCCGGAACCGCGCTGCTGCTATGGTCGCAGGTTCAAATCCTGCTGCGGGCTTGGATGTGTACGATGCCCTTAGGTTAGTTAAGTTTAAGTAGTTCTAAGTCTAGGGGACTGATGACCTCAAATGTTAAGTCCCATAGTGCTTAGAGCCATTTGAACCATTTGAACCGAAATCGACTCTGGTGGCTGTAGCTGTTCGCGGCCGAACTTGACCTGATTTTGAATACCTTGGAGACATTTCGATATTGGCCTTATGCGGTATGGGGAAACCGAGAAAGATTGGCCTTATGCGGTATAGGGAAACCGAGAAAGCTAAATCTTGTCGGTTGGACGGTGAATTGAATCCTGTTTCTCCCTAAAGTAAGTCCAGAATCTTAACCTCCTAACCACCCTGCTCATTCCACACTTTTCGAAAGTAAGCCAACGTTTTACACTACCTATGGCAGGTCATACTACTCACTGGTACACGATGTAGCCCTTTCTCGTATAGGACTGAATGCTTGTGCACCACATCGTCAATCACTTACCAGTCACACGTACAGCTGACATGTCCAAAGGAGCGGAAAGCTCTCATTCTTCTTCCTCTAATCAAACTGAGCAATCCCTGATAACTCCTTGTCTAGGAGTTATAAGAAACCGTTGACTTACCATGGACCCGTTTTGGTGCACCCTCCTCCTACGGCGCAAAACAAACAGCAAAAGTGACCAGAGATGCTGTAACGACTTGGATCGCTGTTGCGTCTCACGACAAAGTGCAGTGTTCGATGTTACGAATCCTGCCGGTTAGCATTTTCCGAGATTATTGGTTAAGTTATTTTTGTTAAAGTTGTATGTTAAAGACAGCAATGGCTCAGGCAAAGCAGGCTTCCTAGTTCTCAGGCTCACTGTCATGTCAGAAAAGCACAAATACCGTTCTTGACTACGGTTTTCATAGAACCAAACAGTAATCTTCCGTTAAATAAATTTTCCTTAGTCACCCAGAAAAACTCGAAAGCTCTCGCTTTCGCTTAATTGCTACAGAGTCTTCCGCACGGCTGCAGATAAGACAAGTTCTCCGGGGAAGAAATTAAGCGAATGCGTGAAACACGAACAGACCTTCGTAAAGAAAGTTCTAACAGATTTTTATGTAGCTTGCGCGATTACTGCGAATCGGCAGCTCACTAGGCGTTAAACATCTTTCAGCCTTCCAGCTCAGAAGCCATCAGACTTACAGAGAAAGAACTGTAGGCTTTTGAATTTTTCGGCGGTACTGCTCTTCACTCTGCAAATAAGGAACGGAAAGGCGTATCACAACCAGTACTTTAACACCGCCAGCCGACAGTTTCAACTACTACTTGAATTACCTAAGACATGTAAATTGTAAGGGACAAAAATTTTGCTGATATGTGTCATCGATCATGCGGGAAATCTCGGTATGCGCCTTGCTTAGCTCAAACAGCGGTAACTCTAAAGCCACACGTTCTCGCATTTGTCTCGTCTTTTCACAAAGCGTAAATTGCAGTTTTGGCCGGAAAGAGCCTAAGCCTTTACTGAAATAAAAATGGACTTTCGATGTAGTTCGCTCGCGCAAACTGGGTGTATCACCTGAATCTTGCACCATTTTTATTTTATGAACCGTTGCATCTACATCATATTCCGAGCAACCTAATGGCGTGCGTTATAGGGTACCTCTGGTACCCCTTCCCCCCCATATTCGCGAATGGAGCGTGAGGAGAATGATGAATGATTGTCAGTAAGCCTCCGTATTGGTGGCTCTCATTTCTCGAATTTTCACTTCGCGCTCATTACGTGAGATGTATGTGGGAGGAAGTAATACGTTTTCCAGCTCTCCCTGGAAAGTGCTCCCTCGAAATTTCAATAGTAAACCTCTCCGTGTTATACAATGCCTCTCTTGTAATGATGCCAATGAGTTCATTGAGTATTTCGGTAACGCTTTCGCGTCAACTAAACCATCCCGTAACGAAATGCTCACTCTTCGTTGGATCTTCTCTCTCTCTCTCTCTCTCTCTCTCTCTCTCTCTCTTTCTCTCTCTTCTATCAGTTCTACCTGGTAGGGATCCCAGTGGATCAGTTACATTTCCTTAAGATTTTTCCTTTGACTCTCAATGTGGCAGCTGCTTTTCCTACTATTTGTTTTATAAGGTCGTTCCACTTAACGTCGCTCTGGATAGTTACTGCAGGATATTTTATGGTAGCTACTGTTTCCAGCAGTTTCTCATCAATGGTGTAGTTGTCAGCAATGGATTTTTTTTCCTATGTTCGTGCAAAAGTTATATTTATTTACATTCCGATCAACCTCCAGAGCCTGCACCATTCAACAATACGCTGCAGGTCATTCCGCAACTCGATACTGTCTTAAAGAGCATCAGACACTTTCTGCTTGAGCGATTGTGTACATTGTAAACAATAACGGTCTTATCACACTTGCTTGGGGTACACCGGAAATTACCCTACATCTGTCGATTTTGTTCCCTTAGGAGCGACGTGTTGAGTTCTATCTGCAAGGAAGTCCTGAATCCAGCCGCAAATTTTGTTCGATACTCGATAAGCTCATAGATGGACTAGGAAAATTAAAGAAGACTTAGGAGAAAAAAGAAGCAGCTGTAAGAATATCAAGAGTTTATACAGAAAACCAATTCCAAGCAAGGAAGGAAAATCTGAAAGGTGGAAGGAGTACACAGAGAGGGTACGCAAGGGGAAGTTTTTTCACTAAACGGCGGTTTAACCTGAGCGCCATTGTCTGCCCTTGTTGAAAGCGGGAATGAAATGCCCTTTTTTCCAGTCGGTAGGTAACATTCGTTACTCCAACGATCTACGATAAACTGCTGCTAGAAATGGAGCAAGTTTTTCACACACTCTTTGTATAACCGCATAGATATCTCATCTGGTCCTAATGCCTTTCCATTACTAAGCGATTACAGTTGCTTTTCTATTCCGCTATCGGTTATCTGAATATCTGGCATTCCGACAATCGCACGATAACTGAAAGGAGGGACTGTGTTATGATCTTCTGCGATGAGACAATTTCGGAAGACTGAAAGATAGAGAAACGAAGTTTTTAGAGATGATTGTGCACAGAGGGACACTGAACTCTTATACCAACCGAGACATCGGGTAAAGTATGTTTTTTTTAAAAAAAGGTTCGATGTACTTTGTTATGTCATCGACACTCTTTAAAAAGACGATTACAGTGGTACAACGTTAGCGCAATGTTGATGTTGAAACTTTTCGCAAAAACATTAGAGAAACGTAAGAAAGTTGAAAGGCAGGGTGGCCGAAATCTGCCCATTGCTGTGTACATTGGGCTAAAGCGGACACTCATGACAGGCTCGGCCGTTTGTACAAGATTTTCAACTGTTTATATATTTTCACAAAATATATTCACTTAAACTTGAGTTCGTGCAAGCATGTGAAATACACTGCGAAAAGAATTACGGGAGCACGTGTATTAAGGGCCGGTATGTTAACTTTATTTTGATACAAAGGGTGTACCTGTGATCTAATTGAACAGCTTGAGAGCTCGCTTGAAATATATACAACAACTAAAGTAATTCGCTATCTATAGGCTGTTGCGTGCATTACACGTGAGGCGCTCAAATAAGTAATGCAACAAATTTTTGTCCTCGACCAATTTCGCTTGAAAAACTGCAGAATTTGTTGAGAGACACAGTGGGATATTCCCACTTCTACCCCCGTAGTTTCACGAAGTTCCGATAGGTGGCAGCGCTAAACGTAGCCTTCAAAATGGCGTCTGGTACGGAGATGCATTCCAAGCAGAGAGTTTTGGCGGTCGGCCAGAATCGGAGACTTGGCACCGAACAAAAGCGCAATGAGTCGCTGGACGAGGCGTTATCATCGTCGCAACAAGTTCGCGCTAACGCATCCGAGCTACCGTGTACCGGACGGCCGTACACAACTGTTAACTCCCTGCATTGTTGGAACGTGCTAACACTGCAATTCGAAGTGGTCGACGGATCACAATGAAACACCTCGCTGCTCACCTGGACGTGTACTGCTGATACACTCGTCCACATGTTGGGGTATCCTCGCCGCCGAACAGAAGACCACAAACAGCCACAAATGGCCATCAGTGCGGAATAGCTTCTCTGTTACGAGTCTCATCGTGACAATTTTTTCTGAAACACGGGCTCATCACTTCTAACAGGAAACAACACAGCAAACCTTATTGGCGCCACATCACCTGTCGGCCGAATAAGCAGTTCAAAGCTGAACCGCCAGCAGGTAAAGTAACGTCGACGGTATTCTGGGACTCTGCAGGGGTTATTCTGTTCGACGTCCTCCGTCGTGGTGCAACCCTCAGGAAACTGGAGAAACAGCTTCAGCGTGTTCGTCGTCACAAAAATGAAAAAGAAGTTCTCCTTTTCCTTGACAGTGCAAGGCCTCACACAAGTCTGTGCACCCGTGAGGAGCTCACAAAACTTCACTGGACTGTTCTTCCTCATCCACCTTACAGCCCGGATCCCACACCATCCAACTTCCCGTTTGGCCCAACGAAGGATACACTCCTTGGGAAACAGTATGTGGATGATGGGAGTATTACTTGTCGAATGCCCCTCGTAATATCAAGGACACTGCAGAAAGAAGTGAGAACCGGTGTCCCCGTGTTCCCTAGTGCATTACACAGTTGTCAGCTGTCATCTGTGGACACTGTATTCAACCAAGCACATGGAAAGTGCTGTCTTCATGCAGTGCAAGTTGCAAGGGCAGTCTGCTTGATCCAAAAAGGACGGACTTTCCATCATATAGTGGCAGATACCAATGCCTCCCCAATCTGTCACCTATGGGATGTGGTAACTCTAGGGGAGACAGGTCAGTACACAAGCTGATTTGCACAAGTTTCCCAACACATTAGAATCCCATATGAAGACCGATATCTGGTCATCTCAGGGTTGCAAGGTCGTACGACGGCCACTGTAACTGCTGTGTTCGATCAGACTGAAAGGAAAAGGTTAGAAGAAAGGACGTTAAACGACTACCCAGACGTCCTGTCCGAGTACTCCCGCTTGACAAGACTACATTTAGCAGCTCCCCTTCAGTTGTGCAGTTCCCATGTCAACTGGCAACTTAGATAGTGGCGAAACGCGGCATTCACAGACGAGTCCAGGTTTCCTCACACGGAAGATGGCCGTGTTCGTGTGTGGAGACGCCGTGGTGAGCGGTACCTGCCAAATGTTGCCCTGGAAATCGACAGATTCGGCCAAGATTCTGTGATGATGTGAAGAGACATCAGTGTTGACATCTGTACGGATCTGGTTGTTGACCCTTGTCGCCTTACAACAGGCAGTACGTCGGACAGACCCTGTTGGACCATTTGGTGGCTGCTGCATACGGTGGCGGCCCTGAACTTTCTCTCATGCAGTATAATGCCAGGGCTCAGGTGGCAGGCCCCGCCAGCGATCTCTCGCGAAGCCTGGGCATTGAAGTAATGGAATGGCTGGCCGTGAGTCCCGACTTAAACCCCATCGAGCGTGTGTGGGTCATGCTTGGCAGACGTGTTCGTGGCCGTCCTGTTCCACCACAAACTCTCGATGAACTCTCAAGGATTCTCATTCCAGGACGGGAACGGATTCCACAGGGTGATTTCTGTAGACTTGTACGGAACATGCCACGTAGCTGCCAGGCGGTGGTACTGTCGGGGGGTGGTAAACACTCACGGAGGACATATGCGATACTGAAGCTCAATGAAAAGCACCCACTACTCTATATCATTGTTTCCACTTTGTTTTAGACACCTCTCGGACATTTCATTTCCTATTATCTAAATGAACAAGGATGTAACGGAGTTTTGTTGTGTACTTAATTTGTGAAAGCTACACGCATAAGTTAGTAACATATCCAGTCCTCAATTATTGCTCGATGGAGTGTGTCAGACGCCCAAAGTCACGTTCCCCTAATTGTTTTGCGCAGTGTAGTTACAACAGTCGTAACTGACATTGTTATCTTTGTCGTAAAAGTAGGGGCCCCGCTTAGTGGGCGCGCGGTTTGAGGCGTCATATCACGGATTGCGCGGCCCCTCCCGCCGGAGGTTCGAGTCCTCCATCGGACATGGGTGTGTGTGTGTGTGTGTTGTTCTTAGCATAGGTTAGTTTAAGTAGTGTTCAAGTCTAGGGACCGATGACCTAAGCAGTTTTGTCCCTTAGGAATTTACACACATGTGAACACTTAAAAAGTAGGGAAAAGAGGAAACACGGCATTATCTCAGTAAGCGTAGGCCTGTCTGCTTGTCTCTTATGACGACAGAGGCTGGCGTGAAATCCCCACTTGGCTGTGTTTACACATTTCTCGGAAATTTTGAAGTTTTAGCGCCAACAATAACGAGCGTTATACGATTGCATTCATCTTTACAAGCAGTAGAAAAGTACAGTTCCATTTTTTAAAAAGACACTTTTTTCAATATCTCGGTTTATACAAGAGTATTACCCATACAGCGAAGTTACGTGTCCTTTTGCGTACAATCATACAATAAATCATCGGTTTCTCCGGGACACCTCCCACGTACTTGGAGATAGTGTAGCGAAGCAACTCAAATCACTTAACGAAGGTTAGACTTCCCGACCAGTTTGTTTACCAATTAGATTCCTTTCAGAGTATACTGATACAATAGCCCCATGCTTAGCAATAATACACAACCGCAAGTTTGAAGCAAGATCATTACCTAAAGACTGGAAAGTTGCACAGGTCACGTCAGTACACAAGAAAGTAATTAGCAGTACTCTGTTGAATTATAGACCAATATTTCTGGCGTCGATTTTCAGCAGGATTTTGGAACATATACTATCTTTGAACATTATGAATTACATTGAAGAAAACGATTGTGCACCACAAATAGCTATTTATTCTCAAGAAGTTATTAATGCTGTCTACAGGGAATCCCAAACTGATTTCATATTTCTAGATTTGCAGAAGGTTTTTGATCTCATTCCTCACAAGCGGCTGTTAAACAAATTCCATGCTTATGGGGTATTGTTTCAGTTGTCGACTGGATTCGTGATTTTCTCTCAGAAAAGTCACAGTTCGTAGTACTGGCGGAAAGTCATCTAGTAAACCACAAGTTCTATCTGGCGTCCCCCAAGGAAGTGTTATAGGCCCTCAGTTGTTGCTAATTTATTTAAATTATTTAGGAGACGATCCATGCAGCCCTTATAGATTGTTTGCAGATGATGCTGTCATTTACCGTCCAGAAATGCCATCAAAAGAACAAAACCAATTGCAAAATGATTTAAGCACAATATCTGTATGGTGAGTAAAGTGGCAATTGACACTAAATAATCAAAAATGTGAGGTCATCTACATGAGTACTAAAAGTAATCCGTTCAATTTCGGTTACACGATAAATCATACAAAACAAGCCAACTAAATGCCTAGAGATAACAATTACAAACAACTTGAACTGTGCCGATTACATAGATAAAGTTGTGGGGAATGTGAACCATAGACTGTTTTATTGGAAACACACTTAGAAAATGCAACAATCCACTAAAGAGCCTATCTACACTACGCTTACCCATTTTCTACTAGAGAATTGCTGTGCGGTAGAGGGCCCTTCACAGTGAATACTGACGGAGGACATCGCAAAAGTCGTAAGATTGGCAGCTCAATTTGTGTTATCGGGAAACAGCGGAGAAAGAGTCATGGATGTGGTACTCGAATTCGGATGTCAATGACTTAAATATAGTTTTTTTCGTTAGGAGGAGATCTTTTCACCTAATTTCATTCACCAACCTTCTCCTTCTAATGCGAGAACATTTTGTTGACGCCCATCTACATAGGGAGAAATGATCATCGCGATGATCAGAACTCTCAAGGAACGATTTAAGTGTTCGCTTTTCCCCGCGCTGCTCGAGAGTGGAAAAGTAGAAAAATTGAAGTGTCGACATGTAGATGTAGATGTAGATGTTATGTCCAGCCCACACACAGAGAGACTGCAGATTTAATCAATCAGTTTAAAATCCAATCACAAATTTGGATAAGAGGAGAAATTTCATGTCCAATGACTGCAATAACTAGTCGACTGTTACCATATTTACTGAGTTAAAAACCTTCATGACAAAATTTCCGCCGGCCGCGGTGGTCTCGCGGTTAAGGCGCTCAGTCCGGAACCGCGCGACTGCTACGGTCGCAGGTTCCAATCCTGCCTTGGGCATGGATGTGTGTGATGTCCTTAGGTTAGTTAGGTTTAAGTAGTTCTAAGTTCTATGGGACTGATGACCACAGATGTCAAGTCCCATAGTGCTCAGAGCCATTTTTGAACAAAATTTCCACTGTTAAATCTAATTTGCTCGAGATTCTAGACCGGTGGTTCCCAATGTTTCTTAGACCGTTACCCCTGAGTGCAATCAGACATTAATTAGCACTGCCCCCTTGTTCCCCTCCCCACCCCACCCTTCGTCTGTTGCCCCTCTTCTCCCCCTCCACATCATCACCAAGTTTAGTACCTAGCTAAACTGTGGAAAAAAAAGACTTCTTTGAACACTTTTATTTTTAAAATAATGGAAGATGAATTACATTTAACTTGTGTGTGTGTGTGTGTGTGTGTGTGTGTGTGTGTGTGTGTGTGTGTGTCAGAGTGAAATTGGAAGACTTCAGGCTGTTAATGCTTTGTGTCTGACCACAGCCACTAATAGCAAACAGTAATAGTAAAAATAGTAATAGTAACAGTAATAACCCGTGGAGGCCCGGGAAAAGAGTAGGCCTCCGGTATGTTCTGCCAGTCGTAAAAGGCGACGAAGAGAACAAACCACTAATAGGGCTAACCCCCCTTTTAGTGTGATTAGTTGGTTCAGGACAGAACTAATGAAGCCTCGGACAAGCGCTGTCATGGTCGGGGACGACGCTTGAACCCTATGCCCGTCCACAATGGTTTTCCACTGCTAGCCACACGGAAAATGATTTAAATCCAAATAGAGGTGTTTTGCAGGATACGCTTCCTGCAACCACTCTAGAAGGAAAATGAAGACAGAGGATGAGATGGTCAGATGAAGTTAACCGACACCTCATGTTCTGTTATTACCAAGCAACAAACTTAGGAACCAACACAACTGGATACAGATCCCAAGTATACACAACATTTATTACCAGATACCCAGAATCAAAATTTTTAACAGAACAGCGACTAGCTGATCAGATCCGTGTAATAATCAAAAATAACAGGATACCCCAGCCAGAATTAGAAAACATCAAACAACAAGTACAACAAATACTGGAACAAAATAATGTGCAATCAGAAGAAGAAGAAAATACAGTAATGGACTCAAACATCCCAGAGCAAACAAACAAAGAACACCACGCATCAATTAAACAACCAGAGGAAAACGAAATCTTAAGACAGCCACCAGAACAAGCACAAATAGAACACGAAGTGACACACGTTAGATATAGAAGAAAAATTTCAGCTGACATATATAGAATACAAAGACACAAATACAGACATTAGACCATTCTTGCATAGACCACCAAATAACCCACAAGTCGAAAAAACAATAAAAACTATCAACACAATCATACACAACAAAATAAATGAAAATACAACTATGGAAAAGTTACAACTACTGGTTTATATAGGAGCACTCGCTACACTAAATATACACACTAGGCAGAGATCAGAACCAACCAACACACAGAAGAAACCCACAAAACCAGCATGGCAACACAGGCTACAGATCAGAATATAAAAACTGAGAAAAGACATTGGACAACTAACACAATTTATAAGAAATGAAATATCAGACAAAAAACAAAAAAGGTTAGGTAAAATCTCACAACAAGACGCGATAGAGCAATTAGATGAAAAGAAGCAGAAATTAAAAGCAATGGCCAAACGACTTAGAAGATACAAAAAAAGTGAAAATAGAAGGAAACAAAACCAAACATTCAACACAAACCATAAGAAATTTTACCAGACAATACATAACACACGCATTAAAATAGACAATCCACCAAACATAACAGACATGGAACACTTTTGGAGCAACATATGGTCAAACCCGGTACAACATAACAGGCATGGACGGTGGATACAAGCAGAATCGGACACATACAAGATGATACCACAAATGCCTGAAGTGATAATTTTGCAACATGAAGTCACCCGAGCAATTAATTCTATGCACAATTGGAAAGCCCCTGGAAAAGATAAAATCGCAAGTTTCTGGCTAAAGAAGTTCACCTCAACACATTCACATCTAACTAAATTATTTAACAGTTACATTGCAGACCCATACACATTCCCTGATACACTTACACATGGAATAACTTATCTGAAACCTAAAGATCAAGCAGACACAGCAAACCCAGCTAAATATCGCCCCATAACATGCCTACCAACAATATACCAAATTTTAACCTCAGTCATTACACAGAAATTAATGACACATACAACACAGAACAAAATTACAAATGAAGAACAAAAAGACTGTTGCAAAGGAGCACGAGGATGTAAACAGCAACTGATAATAGATGCAGAGGTGACATAAAAAAAAAGGTTCAAATGGCTCTGAGCACTATGGGACTCAACTGTTGAGGTCATTAGTCCCCTAGAACTTAGAACTAGTTAAACCTAACTAACCTAAGGACATCACACACTTCCATGCCCCAGGCAGGATTCGAACCTGCGACGTAGCGGTCTCGCGGTTCCAGACGGCAGCGCCAGAACCGCGTCACTTTCCACTTTTAACCAGACATAATGTCTGCGAAAGGAAAGAATAATAATAATAATGCGTACAGCACTATAGTAGCCCTTACGTAGTTACTGCTGTGTCGTCATTTATCTGTTTCGAAGTGACTAATGAAGCAATATCTGGACTACTGTAGGGACTGTCTACAGCTTGATGAAGACATTTTCTTGAGATGTTTGGCATTTGTTACGTATATGTCTCACTTTTATCATCAGCGATGTACGGGACAAAGCAGAACGTATGTGTGTAGTGGGTGGGCTACGTGAGGAGCTTGTAACCTCCACCACATTAATACTGCTAATTGAGAAAAAGTAATTGTTGTTAACTTATATAATCAATATTAGAGTCTTACAAAACTGTGATAATAATAATCATCTTCTGAAAATAATTTGGTTTCGTGACTGAAACAGAATAGAATTGTTTAGTTTTTACTCCTCAGGATATTTCATTTTATCCCTCACAGGGTAATTACCCCCAGGTTGGAAACCACTGTTCTAGACCCACTGATGTGTTGAGAAAGTACAGAACCAGCGGATGATAACGTCAGAATACATTTGTGATACCCAGAAGATACCCAGAAGACATGTTATTAAAAAATCCCAAGATGGCGTGGACTGTTAAAAGAGTAGCCATTCGGTTCAAATTTGCTTCGTGACCCCACTGTCGCGAAATAATTTTTTTTTTCTCGGCGCGCTGTAGTTGGCACGACACCAGAACAGCCAACCTAACAGTCTGAAAGACACCCCACCGCCACTGCAAAGGAACAGGGGAAGACGACAGCGCAATCTCCCCTGTAAAGTTGGCGGCGCTGACTGTCTGAACGATGGACACATTGATTTTTTTTTTTTTTTAAATTAGCAGAGACACGCTCTACAGCCTACTCTTACGCAGCCTCTTGTGTTGTCCCCTTTATGTTGATAGCTTGTGAAGATTGCCGCAGTAGTCTGCCGGCATGTCAGTTTAGGGCATGTACTTCCAACACCTTGGAGTCAGACGTAGGGAGTTTAGTCATGGTAACGATTAAGTCGCACGGCGTGAAGAACTCTTATTACCGTGGATGCCGTGCCCACGTGCGCCTGCAGTCTGCGAACAGCGCTCGGGGGCGATGTTTGTAAGCTTGCCGCCCACACCGACCTTTGCAAAGAGTCTCGACTACTCTCATGCCCAACGAAATGTCTCTCCTCTTATTCTCAGAGTAGCTTTACGTCCCTATTGTTCAATTAGAAATCTCGAGGGGCTGGAAATAATTCATTCATTTAACACGTGGAGAACAGGCTGCCATTAATGAAAATCCCACACAGTGGACTTTGAAAAAACGCTCTCTTATTTCCTTTTGTGTTATTGAGTCAATATACCGGAATTACACAAACGGAAAGAAATCTCAACATCGAGAAGAAGTTCTGGGTCAAAAAATGATAGCTGGTGCTCGTGTTTCTAATCGGGAGGGTGTCTATTCAGATTTCGCGCAAATCGCATAAGAGTGGCTTCAGTATACGCTGTAACGGTCGTGAGCGTTAGTTACGTTCGCGATTAGACGTGGTGAGTTAATGTTTGTCAGGAATGCCTTTAAGATGGCAGAGGCACCGTTATCAACACCTCGCTGAGTTTGAACGAGGTCGTGTGCACTGCATCTGCAGCCGTTGCCACCACAGTCACACAACAAACCGTTAAAAATCGGTTACATCAACGAGAGTTGCAAGCCAGACGCCCTGTAGCGTGCGTTCCACTGACTCCAAACCACCGCCATATGCGACTCCAGTGGTGTCAAGCGAGAGGTAATTCCCGGCAAGGTGGTACAGGTCTGTTGCATTTTCTAATGAAGGATGGTTCTGTCTCGGTGCCTGTATGGGCCGTGTGTTGGTTAGGAGGACGCGAGTTGAGGGCCTGTCCGACAGCTGGGCACTCTGGACCTACACCTCGAGTTATGTTCTTGGGAGCGATTTCGTGTGGCAGCAGGAAGCACTGTCGTGGTTATCCCATGCATCCTGACTGCAAGTCTGCATGTCAGTCTGGTCATCCATTCTGTTGTACTGTCGTCCATGAACAGCGTTCGTTTTTCCGACAGGATAACGGACGCCCACATACAAATGTTGTAACCAAACATGCTCTACAGTGTCGACACGTTGCGTGGCCTGCTCCATCACCAGATTTGTCTCCAATGGAGCACGTGTGGGACACCATCGAACGGGAACTCCAGCCTCATCCACAAACAGCATTAGTAGTCCCTGTACTAACCGACCAAGTGCAACAGACATGTAAATCCACCCCAAAAACTGACATCCCGCACCTGAATGACACGATACACGCACATCTGCATGCTTGTATTCTGACAGTTACACCGGTTATTAATGTACCAGTATTTCATATCTGCAACGGCTTATTTCGCGCATACATGAACGTGTGATCTTGCAGTGTTAATCACCTACATATGTTAACCTACACAAATGTATCCCTCAAATTTAATTACACTACATTAATTATTTTTTCGTGCTGCGATTTTCTCCCGTCAATGTGCTTCGACTGGAGCCTATCTGTTACTTGCCTATAACTTTTCCCGTGTCCCTTATTCTTCAACCACTTTCTGCAGAAACATCTGCTTTAGGTCCGTATCCATAATGCTGCGACGGTCAAGGAGACATGAAGGTATTTCCAGGTAAGCAAATACTTTAGCGAACAGAGAGGGAGGAAGTAAAGGTTCGAGTACCAGGTGCGATTCTCACTTTCACTAACATACCACAAAGGGGATTCCACCATTTCTTTCAATATCACTTTAGTTGATCCCATTAAGACAGTTGCATCTCCCTTCATTTATTAAGTTCCACACGAGTTTCATCAGTCTTCTGACTGGTTTGATGCGGTCCGCCACGAATTCGTCTTCTGTGCTAACTTCTTCATCTCAGAGTAGCACTTGCAACATACGTCCTCGATTATTATATGTATGTACTCCAACCTCTGTCTCCCTCTACAGTTTTCTGCCTCTACAACTCCCTCCAATACTATGGTGATTCCTACAAGTCACAATAAGTCGAAAACCTCGTTTGGATGTCTTCAACGCATCATGAAATAAAAAGGGCGGCGTTTTAGGTCATTCGCCCCTTGTAATCACTCGCTGCGTGTACAAAATGGCATATTTACAATCTGGGAACTCACAATAACTGGAATTACGAATTATATCATTATATACATTCCTGGAAATTGAAATAAGAACACCGTGAATTCATTGTCCCCGAAAGGGGAAACTTTATTGACACATTCCTGGGGTCAGATACATCACATGATCACACTGACAGAACCACAGGCACACAGACACAGGCAACAGAGCATGCACAATGTCGGCACTAGTACAGTGTATATCCACCTTTCGCAGCAATGCAGGCTGCTATTCTCCCATGGAGACGATCGTAGAGATGCTGGATGTAGTCCTGTGGAACGGCTTGCCATGCCATTTCCACCTGGCGCCTCAGTTGGACCAAGGTTCGTGCTGGACGTGCAGACCGCGTGAGACGACGCTTCATCCAGTCCCAAACATGCTCAATGGGGGACAGATCCGGAGATCTTGCTGGCCAGGGTAGTTGACTTACACCTTCTAGAGCACGTTGGGTGGCACGGGATACATGCGGACGTGCATTGTCCTGTTGGAACAGCAAGTTCCCTTGCCGGTCTAGGAGTGGTAGAACGATGGGTTCGATGACGGTTTGGATGTAGCGTGCACTATTCAGTGTCCCCTCGACGATCACCAGTGGTGTACGGCCAGTGTAGGAGATCGCTCCCCACACCATGATGCCGGGTGTTGGCCCTGCTCGGTCGTATGCAGTCCTGATTGTGGCGCTCACCTGCACGGCGCCAAACACGCATACGACCATCATTGGCACCAAGGCAGAAGCGACTCTCATCGCTGAAGACGACACGTCTCCATTCGTCCCTCCATTCACGCCTGTCGCGACACCACTGGAGGCGGGCTGCACGATGTTGGGGCGTGAGCGGAAGACGGCCTAACGGTGTGCGGGACCGTAGCCCAGCTTCATGGAGACGGTTGCAAATGGTCCTCGCCGATACCCCAGGAGCAACAGTGTCCCTAATTTGCTGGGAAGTGGCGGTGCGGTCCCCTACGGCACTGCGTAGGATCCTACGGTCTTGGCGTGCATCCGTGCGTCGCTGCGGTCCGGTCCCAGGTCGACGGGCACGTGCACCTTCCGCCAACCACTGGCGACAACATCGATGTACTGTGGAGACCTCACGCCCCACGTGTTGAGCAATACGGCGGTACGTCCACCCGGCCTCCCGCATGCCCACTATACGCCCTCGCTCAAAGTCCGTCAACTGCACATACGGTTCACATCCACGCTGTCGCGGCAAGCTACCAGTGTTAAAGACTGCGATGGAGCTCCGTATGCCACGGGAAACTGGCTGACACTGACGGCGGCGGTGCACAAATGCTGCGCAGCTAGCGCCATTCGACGGCCAACACCGCGGTTCCTGGTGTGTCCGCTGTGCCGTGCGTGTGATCATTGCTTGTACAGCCCTCTCGCAGTGTCCGGAGCAAGTATGGTGGGTCTGACACACCGGTGTCAATGTGTTCTTTTTTCCATTTCCAGGAGTGTATTTGGAGCAGTCATGATATTTATAGCAGTCGTTTCGGTGTAATTCTTCTTAACTATGGATTTGTTAACTTAGATATCTAATTCGCTTCTGCGGGTACAGACATTCCAAGTAATAGCTACACTGAAAGGTTAGCTAAAGAATTTATTTTGATTGCTTGCGTTGTAGATGACAAAGACAACAATATGGAACGTGTTAGCGGTTTACTAATTTAATTTACCTTACTGTGACAATACACTCATGTGACGAAAGTCATGTCACAGCATTATGCACAGATACAGATGGCGGCAGTACTGCGTACACAAGGTATGCAAGAGCAGTGCGTGGGCAGAACTGTCGTTTGTACTCTGGTGATTCACGTGAAAAGGTTTCCGACGTGACTGTGGCCACACGACGGGAACTAACAGACTTTGAACGCGGAATGGTAGTTGCAGCCAGACGCATGGGACATTCCATTTCGTTAATTGTTAGGGATTTCAATATTCCCAGATCCACAGTGTCAAAAGTGTGCCGAGAATACGACATTTCATGCTTTACCTCTCACCACGCATTGGGCGATGCCCTTCCCTTAACGACCGAGAGAAGCGGCGTTCGCGTAGAATTGTCAGTACTAACAGGCAAGCAACACTGCGTGAAATTACTACGGAAATCAATGTTGGCCGTACGACCAATATATCAGTTAGGACAGTGCGGTGAAATCTGGGGTTAATGGGCTATGGCAACAGACAACAGAAGCGAATGCACGACATCACCTGCAACGCCTCTCCTGGGCTCGTGGTCATTTTGTTGGACGCTAGACGACTGGAAAACCGTGGTGCACTCATATGGGTCCCGATTTTGCTTGGTAAGAGCTTATGGAGGGTTCGAGTGTGGGGCAAACCGCATGAAGCCATAGACTCAGGTTTTCAACAACGCGTTGTTCAAGCTGGTGGTTGCTCCATAATGGTATGGACTGTGTTCACATGGAATGGGATGGGCCCTCTACTCCAACCGAACCGATCGTTGACTGGAAATGGTTATGCTCGGCTACCTGGAGACCATCTGCAGTCATTCGTGGACTTCATGTTCCCAAACGACAATGAGCCATGTCACTGGGACAAAAAATGGTTCAAATGGCTCTGAGCACTATGGGACTTAACATATATGGTCATCAGTCCCCTAGAACTTAGAACTATTTAAACCTAACTAACCTAAGTACATCACACAACACCCAGTTATCACGAGGCAGAGAAAATCCCTGAGCCCGCCGGGAATCGAACCCGGGCGCGGGAAGCGAGAACGCTACTGCACGACCACGAGCTGCGGACTGTCACTGGGACACAACTGTTTACGACTGGTTTGAAGAACACTTCAGTGAATGATTTGGCCGCCCAAATCGCCCGACATGAACCCTATCAAACATTTATGGGACATTATCGAGAGATTAGTTCGTGCACAAAATCCTGTATCGGCAACACTTTCATAGTTATGGAAGGGTATAGAGGCTGCATGGCTCAATATTTCTGCGAGGTACGACTTGTTGAGTCCATACCACAGATTCTGCACTTAGCCGGGCAAAATGAGGTACGACACGGTACTAAGTGGTGGTGGTGATGACGTCCCATAATCTGTGACAGAGCGTAGGGGAATGATGCGGGAGACCCGCACCGCCGTACTAGGCAAGGTCCTACTGGAGGTGGTTTGCCATTGCCTTTCTCTGACCGTAATGGGGATGAATGATGATGATGATGAAAACGACACAACAACAACCAGTCATCACGAGGCAGGAAAAATCGTTGACGCCGCCGGGAATCGAACCCGGGATTCCGGGAAGCGAGAACGCTACCGCGAGACCACGAGCAGCGGACCGTATTAAGTGGTATCTCATGGATTTTTTGTCACCTTAACGTAATTTCAGCCGCTATCAAGTGATTACGCTCTGCCTTCGGATATTATATTTCCTTCAAGTGGGTATGGTGATGACTTTTCGATACTTGGTCCTAAATATGGAGTAGCAACAAGCATTAAGGAACAGGAAATGGCGAACTGAAACAAGGGGAAAGTGGCAACGACAACTCGCGAAAGGATGAAACACGAGACGCCCGGAGATAGTACCCGCGGACTCTCATTTTGCTCGTCAACCTCGTGACTTTCCACAGTGAGCGATCTGCGGCTGTGATAGCAGCAGCCACGGGGCGCCAATTACACGGCACCGCGCAAGCTTTCTACGTGCCTGTCATGTTTGTGTGGAGCAAGATGTTATGGCTACTGTTGCAACCATCGTTTGCACACGTGGAAACTATTTCAGGACTTCACATCTTGCTTGCGAGGCATTTCTCACAAGAAGTTCCACAATTTAGACCTCATTCCATCAGACGAACTGAGCAAAACTTCACACATTCCGTGTGCATTGTACGCTTTACAAACCCAAAGGTGACTTGTGCATCTCTGAAGGAATGCAGCTGAGTGTTCTGGGCGGTATAGCGAAGAAGAGAAGGCAGGTTACAGTTTAAATTTTGCTACGATGAGGCCGTCAGAGCCGGATTAACAACTCAGTTTCTGACGAATGCTGAAACAGGCATCACCTATTCCATGGAGCCATACCGGCTGTGGGAATATGTGAAAATGTAAAAAGTGACTGAAAAGGAAATTTTTTGTCAAGCAGTTCACATTTATATGTACATTTGTTTTACGTAAAAACTGACTAAACAGAAAATTTTTTGTCCTAGCAGTTCACAATTCTATGTTCATTTGTCCTAGGAAAATATTTTAGCAAAATTGTGTGAAGTTGCTCGGACTTCTACCTCATCAAATTTGTTTTATGAATACACAGTTTACAAGCAATAACTCGCCAAATAAAATACAAACGGTGTTTGGTTTAATTAAATTCCGTACTGGGCACTCAAAAACAAAAAACAAAAAAAAGAAAAATATATTGTGTCTGGCATTAATTTTGTTGTTGTATTGGGACATATACGTAACCAAAAACGTATAAGGAAACAAACTTTTTTATTACAACCAAATTAGAAACAAAGTAAAACGAAAAAATTTGAAGCGAAATATATTACAAAAATAGTCATTATATATATATATATATATATATATATATATATATATATATATATATATATACATGCCAAGAAAAAACAAATAATTTTTTATCGAATACACATTTCGTACGGTCTAAACTATAAGAAAAGGGCATACATTTGCTTCTGTGGGAAAACTAAATTACGATGATGATGATGATGATTAGTGTTTTAGGGCGCACAACAACGAGGTTATCAGCGCCCGTTCCCAAAAGAAATGTTGACGAGTGCAGCCAAGATCTGTTAAACAAGGATCAATTCAGAGCCGATCTTTGCGAGAATTGTAAATGTTCAAATTTCAAGATTGGACACAGCACATCAAAACAGGTAGATAAAACTAAAAATACAAATAGCAGTACAAAACAGGTAAAAATAATTAACGGTGGAACGGTCGAAACACGCATATAAAAAAATGGTTCAAATGGCTCTGAGCACTATGGGACTTAACATATATGGTCATCAGTCCCCTAGAACTTAGAACTACTTAAACCTAACTAACCTAAGGACAGCACGCAACACCCATTCATCACGAGGCAGAGAAAATCCCTGACCCCGCCGAGAATCGAACCCGGGCGTGGGAAGCGAGAAACGCGTATAAAAGAGATAATACACTGCTGGCCACCGTAAATGCAACACCAAGAAAGACAAGAGGTAGCACAACAAGATTTATTTTGTAGATAACATGTTGACCAAGTATCAAATGATTACGTTTACAGACGTCTGTGACATGTGGTTCCTGCCAGAATCAGTAGCCAGAGTAGCCGCTATTGTTGGAGATCACCGCTCCCACACGTCTCGGCATTGAGTCAAAGAGACGTTGGATGTGTTCCTGGGGTACAGCAGCCCAAGCAGCTTCCACACGTTGCCAAAGATCATCTGGTGTGGCAGCTGGGGATGTAATCTGGGTCACTCGTTGAGCAACCATGGACCACATGTTTTCTATCGGCGAAAGATCCGGAGGGCGAGCCGGCCAGGGAAGCAATTCAATCTGGTTATTGACGAAGAACCTTTGGACAATGCGTGCCACGTGTGGTCGCGCATTACCCTGTTGAAATATGGCTGTGGCCGAGCCCTGAAGGTAAGGAAGGACAACTGGCTCCAGCACCTCGGATATGTAGCGCCGGCTATTAAAGTACCGTCAATGCGTACTAGAGGCGTGCGAGAGTAATATCCAATACCGCCCCATACCATAATACCCGGTGCAAGACCAGTGTGGCGGTGCATAATGCAGCTGTCAAGCATCCTCTCTCCACGGTGTCTCCACACTCGAATCCGACCATCGTGGTGCTGCAGACAGAAGCGTGCCTCGCCAGTAAAGACAACGTCATTCCATTCTGCCGTCCACATCCGTCTGTCATCACACCATTGGCGACGGAGACGTCTGTGGTTCTGCGTCAATGGTAGACGAAGCAATGGACGTCTTGCGGACAGACCACTCTGCTGTAAACGGCGTCGAATGGTACGCGCAGACACTGGATGATGCGTTACAGACGCAATGTGCTATGGTTTGGGATGTCACTGAGCGATCCGTCACTGCCATGCGCACAATTTGCCTATCAGCACGTGCAGTGGTGCACCGAGGTGAATGCGATCGACCACGTCGGTCCGTCGTACCCTCCTGCATCCAACGGTCACATATCCGCATTACAGTTGTTTGGTTTCGTCCAACACGACTAGCGATTTCTCTGTATGATAATCCACAATCTCGGTAAGCCACTGTCCTTCCTCTGTCGAACTCGGATACTTGATCAAAAGATGTTCGCTGTTGTCTACGAGGCATAACTGATCGTCTTGTGAAACAACCACAAGGTGAACACACGTGCCGAACGTACACTCGTCGAAATCGCCAAGCCTTAAATGGCGCTATGAGGTGGCGCCACAGGCGCTCGTGATGTGCGTCTGCGCTGAAATTCTAATCAGTTGCATATCTCATCGCTGCAAACCCATGGTGTAAATTTCACTTGATTCGGATGCTTCCTTCAGGGTGTTGCATTTACGGTGGCAAGCAGTGTATTTAGGAAACCTGTAGATTTGCAATTAATTGAACATACCATTTCTGTCTTCGAGTAACCTGTATCTCATATTCGTCATCAGATTCATCGTCAGAAAGTTTACTTGCTGTTTCGTGATCACTCCCAATAGCATTTTCGATAGTAATGTTGTTCTGGGGACCGCCCTCTTGATCTGAATAGCGAGCATCGCATTCCTCAATCCATCTCAGTACACAATCTTCAAAGCTAGGATATGTATCGTTAACTCTTTTTTTGGATTCGCAGGCGTATTCACCAAACTGTAAATATTACGCTAAATGCGTCGCGGAGTCCCGGGGACTCCACGTTCATTGTTTACAACGCTTGTCTTGATAACAGACTACAGTCGCCTGAGCACGTGACGTGTGTCCCCACCATAGGGAAGGTACTGGATAAGGCGTGTTCCCTCATCACCAAATACGAAAATTACTACAGCTGAGTACTTTCCTGGAGTCCATGGAATTCTCAGATTTGTGCAAAGTCACGGGAAATCTAAAACTGGGTGGCCGGACGGAGATTTGAAGCTTGCTGTTCCGGATACAAATCCACCGTTGAGGCATAAAAAGTTTGTTGCACCAGCGGTAGTAGCCAATCTTCAGCAAGCTACTTAGCCAAGTTCTAACTGTGTTGCTTCCAACGTAAGTAGTGAGTTCCCAATGTCGGTTACGGCAAGCGCCATAAGATGGTCATTAATATACTAAGAGACTGTAAAGTTACCAACATGAAGAGCTTTGGTCTCTGCCTGTACCATACAGTGGACTGAGTTGCTAACTTTGGCGGTATGTATGATTCAGTCCCTCGCCCCTCGAGGGCAACGGGAGTGTCATTTCTTTTACCTGAATGACAAAAAGGAGAGAGATGCCTACATGTTTAACACGTTCCGAAAACCCGCTACATCTGATTGCATAAACCGCAACAGCTCTAACCATCACCGATCCCATAAAGAGGCGTATTTCCGCTCAGCGACTGACACGGTAATCCAATGGTTCAAATGGCTCTGAGCGCTATGGGACTTTACATCTGAGGTCATCAATCCCCTAGAACTTAGAACTACTTAAACCTAACTAACCTAAGGACATTACACACATCCATGCCCGAGGCATGATTCGAACCTGCGACCGTAGCAGCAGCGCGGTTCCGGACTGAAGCACCTAGAACCCCTCTGCCAAAGCGGCCGGCCACGGTAATCAAATACCCTTTAAGTGAGGTGAATATTAGTACTGAGTAATGCCATCTAACGACGGCTTTGCCCCTACATTAGTTAAGTTATGCACCAAGAAACATAAGGGAGACACTAGGAATAGATATCAGATGACACTAGAAAGGAATCAATCAAAGAAAAAGAAAGAGAGGTTTGTAGACTTCCCGTACTGGTTTGTTTCGCAAAGTTAGACCACAAATTGGCTTCTGGAAAGAGAACACTGGCCAAGTCAGGCATATAATAAGTTCGGAGTAAATGAAATAATATATGGTGACTGTGGTTATTTTTACGTTAGGAAAACGGGGAGCAACTTCAAAGTATGGAGAACAATCACAGTAAGTCCTTTCACTCTGCACTTCACTCTCATTTAAGACAATACAAGCATTCTGATAACGACGTCACTAAGACCATCATCGTTCTTCAAAGATTAGTGAACGTCCTAGGAAAAAACAGAGATATACACTCACATGGCGACACCTGGACAACGTCCTTAATGAATTGACAGATTATGCTGCAAGATACATATACAGCACTTTAACAACATTTTAACCAGATAAGTTTTAGTTTTCTCCGTTTCTCGGCATGAAATTTCCAGTAAATGTTGACAAGATATGTTAGTGCTCCTTGGGGCGGCGACTTCGCGTCTGTATAGCTGAGTGTGTTGTTCATAATAGTCAGCATCAATTTTAACTCTTTATTTATTATACTTTTGTACAATATTTGCCCAAACGCAGTATTTAATGTACATAGTGAGTGCATGCCACAGATCTGCTTAGATTCCTATCTCAGAGACAACAGGAGACCCGTATTATCAAACTCTTCGCCATAGCCACCAGTTCCATGTTTTATTAATGTGACAGTAGCGGCCTATACAACCAAGAAATGTGGCCGTTTAGCGTTTTACTGTAACGTGTACAAAGGACGATCTGTGTACTGCAGACGTAAGGTAGATAACGGACACCATTGTGGTCATGTATCGAGGATATGTACGGAATTACAACTAGATTTTAAATATTCAGTAGGTTCTTGTTTTCTAGATTCACATAATTTTAACCATCCTAACGATTTTATGGACTCTGACCACAATCTATTGGTTATGACCTGTAGATTAAAACTGAAGAAACTGCAAAAAGGTGGGAATTTAAGGAGATGGGACCTGGATAAACTGAAAGAACTAGAGGTTGTACAGAGTTTCAGGGAGAGCATAAGGGAACAATTGACAGGAATGGGGGAAAGAAATACAGTAGAAGAAGAATGGGCAGCTTTGAGGGATGAAGTAGCGAAGGCAGCAGAGGATCAAGTAGGTAAAAAGACGAGGGCTAGTAGAAATCCTTGGGTAACAGAAGAAATATTGAATTTAATTGATGAAAGGAGAAAATATAAAAATGCAGTAAATGAAGCAGGCAAAAAGGAATACAAACGTCTCAAAAATGAGATCGACAGGAGCGCAAAATGGCTAAGCAGGCGTGGTTAGAGGACAAATGTAAGGATGTAGAGGCTTATCTCACTAGGGGTAAGATAGATACTGCCTACAGGAAAATTAAAGAGACCTTTGGAGAAAAGACAGCCACTTGTATGAATATCAAGAGCTCAGATGGAAACCCAGTTCTAAGAAAAGAAGGTAAAGCAGAAAGGTGGAAGGAGTATATAGAGGGTCTATACAAGGGCGATGTACTTGAGGACAATATTATTGAAATGGAAGAGGATGTAGATGAAGATGAAATGGGAGATATGATACTGCGTGAAGAGTTTGACAGAGCACTGAAAGACCTGAGTCGAAACAAGGCTCCCGGAGTAGACAACATTCCATTGGAACTACTGACGGCCTTGGGAGAGCCAGTCCTGACAAAACTCTACCATCTGGTGAGCAAGATGTATGAAACAGGCGAAATACCCTCAGACTTCAAGAAGAATATAATAATTCCATTCCCAAAGAAAGCAGGTGTTGACAGATGTGAAAATTACCGAACTATCAGTTTAATAAGTCACAGCTGCAAAATACTAACACGAATTCTTTACAGACGAATGGAAAAACTAGTAGAAGCCAACCTCGGGGAAGATCAGTTTGGATTCCGTAGAAACACTGGATCACGTGAGGCAATACTGACCTTACGACTTATCTTAGAAGAAAGATTAAGGAAAGGAAAATCAACGTTTCTAGCATTTGTAGACTTAGAGAAAGCTTTTGACAATGTTGACTGGAATACTCTCTTTCAAATTCTAAAGGTGGCAGGGGTAAAATACAGGGAGCGAAAGGCTATTTACAATTTGTACAGAAACCAGATGGTAGTTATAAGAGTCGAGGACCATGAAAGGGAAGCGGTGGTTGGGAAGGGAGTAAGACAGGGTTGTAGCCTCTCCCCGATGTTGTTCAATCTGTATATTGAGCAAGCAGTAAATGACACAAAAGAAAAATTCGGAGTAGGTATTAAAATTCATGGAGAAGAAGTAAAAACTTTGAGGTTCGCCGATGACATTGTAAGTCTGTCAGAGACAGCAAAGGACTTGGAAGAGCAGTTGAATGGAATGGACAGTGTCTTGAAAGGAGGATATAAGATGAACATCAACAAAAGCAAAACAAGGATAATGGAATGTAGTCTAATTAAGTCGGGTGATGCTGAAGGAATTAGATTAGGAAATGAGACACTTAAAGTAGTAAAGGAGTTTTGCTATTTGGGGAGCAAAATAACTGATGATGGTCGAAGTAGAGAGGATATAAAATGTAGGCTGGCAATGGCAAGGAAAGCGTTTCTGAAGAAGAGAAATTTATTAACATCGAGTATAGATTTAAGTGTCAGGAAGTCATTTCTGAAAGTATTTGTATGGAGTGTAGCCATGAATGGAAGTGAAACATGGACGATAAATAGTTTGGACAAGAAGAGAATAGAAGCTTTCGAAATGTGGTGCTACAGAAGAATGCTGAAGATTAGACGGGTAGATCACATAACTAATGAGGAAGTATTGAATAGGATTGGGGAGAAGAGAAGTTTGTGGCACAACTTGACCAGAAGAAGGGATCGGTTGGTAGGACATCTTCTGAGGCATCAAGGGATCACCAATTTAGTATTGGAGGGCAGCGTGGAGGGTAAAAATCGTAGAGGGAGACCAAGAGATGATTACACTAAGCAGATTCAGAAGGATGCAGGTTGCAGTAGGTACTGGGAGATGAAAAAGCTTGCACAGGATAGAGTAGCATGGAGAGCTGCATCAAACCAGTCTAAGGACTGAAGACCACAACAACAACAACGATTTTATACTTGACGGACAAGACGGTTCATGTAGACGATCACAGTATGTACTCGTAAGTAATCTTATACTTCTAATTCAGAGTATACAAAAGTTCTGTGTTATCCACATCGATATGCATACATCTGTTACTTTATCCGCTGTATCAGATGCCACTGGTGATGGGCTATATGTCCAAATATTGGCCTGGCAAATAAACACACAGGTGTGCAAAACCAAAGGACTTAAGCAACTTTCGGAGGACTTTCTCTGCCAAGTAACACAGCTCGATGAAACTTCGACCACGAACAGAAATGGCACTTTGATTCGAAAACAATAATTACAATGCAGTTCGTGATGGTCCCCTGGATATTAGAAACGTTGGTACACGGTTCTTAATAGGGAGTATGATCACCAATGTGCTGCCATGCTGGCCACAAGGTTGGTAAGGAGTAGTTGTGGTAGGGCGTGCCATTCCTCCACCAGTGAAAACACGATCGAGATTGTTTTTATTTGATTTTTAGAATTAGACAAGTGACCGACTGCACTGACCTCCACTTTGGTCTGCGAATAACTCAGGTTCTTCTCTACAAGCTGTCTTTCGGTGAGATCAGTGTTTAGTAGCGAGTAATTCTTTTAGCGGGGCAGCGAGGTTCAGTCGGGCTTAGTGAAGTTAGAACAGATTAGTCGAGATGTAGATCGAGAAAGATTTGATGAGTAGAGAGCCTAAAACACACTGCCAAAAAAGAGGAGCACAGCCTACGAGATGTTTCCAACTGACTCACGATTACGCCCGGGTTCCCGGGTTCGATTCCCGGCGGGGTCAGGGATTTTCTCTGCCTCGTGATGACTGGGTGTTGTGTGATGTCCTTAGGTTAGTTAGGTTTAAGTAGTTCTAAGTTCTAGGGGACTGATGACCATATATGTTTAGTCCCATAGTGCTCAGAGCCATTTGAACCGTTTTGACTAACGATTCACTGTTGCAACTGTGCATATGCAGCATATGAAATGATTACATTTACAGATAAAAAGCACAAGCGGTTCAGAGGTACCACATATCGACCCACGCTGTAACACAGATACCAGCTCGCGGTGTAGCCTCCACGGGCGGCAATTCAGGCGCTGACTGGCATCCAATCGATCGTACAGGTGGCGAACACTGTCCTGGGATTCGCTCTGCCACGCCTGCCCGACCTGTTCACGTAGTTCTGTAAGAGTCGCACGAGTCACTTCTCTTCCCACCATATCCTACAGGTGCTCGATTGGAGACAAGTCCGGAGATCTTTCTGGCCAAGGAAGCTGCTGCACGTCTTGTGGAGCACGTTGAGTTTCACGGGCAGTGTGTGAGCGAACATTATGCCATTGGAACAACACGTCAATTTCCTGTGCAAGAACGGGAAAATAACGGATCTAACAACATTCTGCACTTACCGAGAGCTGGTTAGCTTCCCTTCCAGAAACGCACAAGACGAACGACAGCTGTTGTAGCTTATCGCAGCCCAGATCATAAGGCCTGGGGTGTGGTCAGTGAGTCTTAGACGAATGCACTCTACGAGACAGCGCTAATAAGGTCTACGTGGTTCGCGCAAACGACTGTGGCGTGTGCTCCTGCGATTTGATTGTTCCGGTGAAGTGTGTTCGATCTCTTTCGATTCGCTTTGCGGTGCGCGGGTTGGTGCGTCCTCTGGGATTCCGTGCGGGAAGCCGAAAGGGAGTCTCAGAGAGAGAGAGAGAGAGTGAGAGAGAGAGAGAGAGAGAGAGAGAGAGAGAGAGAGACGAGTGGGCCTGGGCGGAGCGACGCCGGAAGATCGCGGAGGTCGCGTCGGCAAGTGGTGTGAGTGTGACAGTTGCGTTGGGGTCGGCCGAGCAGCGGAACAGGAGTTGCTGCAGTGACTCGCTGTCGTTCGTTCTGTTTACGAGTTCAACCTTCCTCTCGCTGTGGCTACGGGCTGGTGTTATTCTGGCCATTACCTTATTAGCGTTATTTGCATTAATATTGTTAAAGGTGAGCTGTTAGTCTGGTGCGTCTTCATCTGGTGGAGTTACAGCGAGACTTCTTTCTGTCGTATTCTGGCTTGCGCTGGTGAGCAGTGAGTGTTCCCACGTCGCGTGTCGAAATACTGACTTGTGCCCCGGTTGATTTACGTATGAACTGGAGCGCCTATGTGGGCGTGTTTGCTTAAATTGTTGATGAAGTGTTTCACAATACCCTTACGTGAATGTCTTTAAATTGCATTTCAGTTTGTTACTGAACTTATGTCAGTTAAGGGACGCCCAAATTGTCACGCTAGTCAAGTAAAGTTTAAGTCTACTGTGACACCACTGTTTACCTGTTGGATTAAAATTAATTCAATCTTGACCACAGCTAGGAATAATACAAGGCTAATTGTAAGTGCCGTGTGTGTGTGTGTGTGTGTGTGTGTGTGTGTGTGTTTTGTCCTTTTCTGTTACTCACTGCTGGTGAGTGTTAAACTGTTTTGTAAACCCCTTTGACGTCATTTCACGGTGTGGTTTTAGAAAGAGTTCTGTGGGTACTGTTGTTAACGGCTCCTGTTGCAACGGGGTTTCTGGCCCACACATCTATCGCACGCCAGGGGTTTAGTGCCAAACGCCAACAGTGCGGTAACTTGTTATCAATCCTTTTCGAATCACCGTCTGGCCTACGACTATTGATGGATTTCTGTGGTAAAATTCAAATGGAGGCACTGTCTTGTTAACTTGTCTGAACTGAATGTGCTTGCCTTGTAAAACGGTTCATTACTGATTCTCAGTAGTTTAATCAGTGGTAGGGCACTCGTTATTCTGGACCTGACTGTACTTGGCATTAATTGCATTATCTTCGTAAATCGATGTGCTACGTAAGATTATAACGCAAGCACCATTGTGGGTAATATTTACCATTTAACTATATGAGTTGGTTCTGTGAATCATTGTGGCACACAAGGTCACGTAAGACAGTGCTGTAGTGGGCAGATATTGCTATACGTCTGTGGTATTTCCTGTAAGCCATTGTGCCCATTAGGTTATGTAAGGCTTAAATACAGTGACCAGTTTGGTATTTTTCCGTGTTTCGTAATAACATTTTACAAGCATTAAAATTTTGGTAAAGGTTTAAATCTCATATCTGCAGATTGTTTGATGTTAGATAACTTGATGATTCATGTTAAATCAGCTGATGTAAATTTAAACTGAACAAGTTATATGTCAATATGTTGTTACCAGTACCTTGCATGAATTTTCTTGCGTAATAAATTCAATTTTATATTCTATCCTCAATTTGCTGCTCAGCCTTCCACTCTAGCAGCCCCTGTATCCTGCTCCCAACTATATCAACCAATGTCACTTGCGTGCAGGCAGAATCTGCTTTCATCGCTGTAAACCAGGGTGCACCATTTCATCCTCCAATTGATCCTCTGTCGAGCCGTGCACGTCGATACTGTGGCGAGAGTGGAAAATGGGCTGGAGGTGTGCGTGCCCGTAGGCACACTGCTAGTAACCGGTTGGCAACCGTTCGTGTTGACACGTCTGGGCTCACAAGCCCTCTCATCTGGGCTGTGATAGTTTACGATCTGCCACTGCTGCCCTTACAATATGACGATCTTGGCAGGCATCTGTTATGCGTGGGCGTCGAGAACCTAGTCTACGGACGTGAGAATGTTCACGTGACCACCGATACTAGCATCCTTGCACAACTGACACAGCACGTCCAGCCTGTGGGGCAATTCTCCCAAAGGACCATCCCGCCACTCTGAAGGCAAAATCGACCCCATTCAAACTAGCTCAGTTGGCTGTAGGAAGCACGAGTGCATCTCCGTGGCAAGGTTGCCTTCTTTCTTCACACAATTGCACCGCACTGAGCCTTCTGGCTGTGAGCATTTCCTATTTATGGATAGACACAGGTGGCGCTTAGGTAACTATACCACTACACTGTGTGTTGGCGGACGGAGCTGAAACCAGTGTCAGTACATCCACTATCCTACAGGCGGCATATGCCTCCATCGGATCGAAATCGACATCGTCTTTCCAGGTCTACTAATTTTTTTTCCGGTAGTGCATTTTCATTGATGGAGAGCCAAATTACATGTTTCATAACACTAGTATGAAGTGCTGGAACTAATAAAAAATAAAATTCAAATATTAACGTTCATTCAGCTCTCCTATGAAAGATTAATGATTTGTGTTAGCTGCGTGCGGCCGATGGGCGTGGGAACCGGTAGGCCTTGTTCCACTGTCCACTTGTTGTGAGGAGTTCAGTTCGGCTGATACCACAGTACATTTGAAACAACGGTTACGTCAAATTATGCCAGTTATTATGTGTAATATATATGTCAGTGTGCCACGAGACAGAATTCTGTGTAGCGGCATCAACGTCGACGATACGATTTATCCAACAGAAGTAGAAATGTCCCTTCCTGGAACCAGCAGTTGATGCTGCATACATTTCACGATTATGTCTGTGATTTTTACTGTCTTGCAGCTAATCACGTTTTAATATTTTTTTCATGATGAATAAATCCGCTTCAGTTCTACCTGACAAATCCTTTATTCGGATAAAGTTGCACACACGACCCAGGTTTCAGGATGTAAATCCCGTCTTCAGGCGCTACAAAAAAGGAAACCAAAAGGGATTCTTCTTGCAATTAATTAACATTAATGGGGCTCATACAAATGTGAAGCTGAGATTATCTCTTGATTAACTGCGAGAAAGTCTTACCAGTCATGTAAAACATACACCAGATTTAATCAAGTAGTATGCGAGATCCTGTGCGGGTGAGGCACGAAAAGGTTCTCCGAGTCAATCAGTACCACAAACGGAGGCTAACCGAAAAAAGATGACAGTACTTGTAATAGCAAATAAGCACACATTGCCAGCCTAATGTAACGTATGAATCAACTGCGAACGGCTAGACGTGTGGCATAGGCTTTTAGGAATTAAATTGAAGGCATAAAATCTGTGAGCCTCAAAAGTAGCTTACCATATAGGTACCCAGCCCATGCTACATGTCTAGTCGTTCGCAGTTGATTCATTTTTGCTTTAGGCTGGCAGTGTTTGGTTATTTGCTACAACATTAATCTTTTTTCCCGTTAGGCCCACTTTACCCGATGTGGTAATGGTTGACATAGAGAACTTTTTCATGCCACAACCGCACGGGATCTCGCATACTACTCGATTAATTTGCTGGATTTTTGTACATGGCTGGTAGAACTTTATCATGCGCAATGAAGGTATAATGTGACGGTCACATATGTATAAGCCCTATCAATGTTAATTTCATGAAGAATCCCTCTTAGTTTTCCTTGGGTTTTTTAGGGCTTGAAAATGGGATTTACATCCTCAAACCGGGGTTGTGTGTACGATTTTATCGAAATAAGGGGTTTGCAAGTGCTACTGGAGCTGATTTATTCGTCATGAAACATTTTAGCAACCGTTGTGATGTCCCGCAAAGAGTATATTAAGCTTCAACGTTCCTGAATGATGCAGAAGATGCGGCACTTTCGTAGCCACTGGTCTGAGGCAGGCAATATAGCGAGAGATAGGATTGTATAGGAGACGCGGCTGCCTTTAGCTGTTACGACAAGATCACTCTTGTCACGAACGATTATGAGATATTAAAATTTATACTACAAGTGGACACAATCTCGAACAGTTTCCTTAACCCTTTGGCTACTTAAGCACGCCTCCAGGCCTGATTCAGACCCCCATTGTGACCGATGTTGCCTGCTATTAATTATCAACGCTACACCCAGAAGCTCTCCACGGGTACATGGGAATAGCAACAATGGGGAAAGGGATCTACTGGTGGATAACGGACTATGCTGAGTCAATGTACGGGGGGCGATCAACAAGTGATGCAACACAATTTTTTTTCCCCCAAAGCAGATTGGTTTTATTCAGAATTTCAATACATCATATCATTCCCCACTTTTCAGACTACAAAGCCATATTTTTCAATATAACCTCCGTTCATTGCAATGGCTTTACCCACCTTATTGGGAGGGCTTGTGTGCCCAAATAGTACAACTCTACTGGTCGACGTCGGAGTCCACGTATTGCTGTGTCAATAACCTCCCCGTCACCCACGTACTGCCTCCCACGGAGTGCATCCTTCATTGAACCAAACACGGAGAAGTCGAAAGGTGCGAGATCCGTGCTGTTGGATGGTTGAGGAAGAACAGTTCAGTTAAGATTTGTGAACCCCTCTCGGGCGCGCAGACATGTGTGACGCCTTGCGTTGTCACGGAGGAAGAGAAGTTCCTTCAGTTTCCTGAGGGTAGCAAAATACACTCCACAGCTGATCGCTGCACTACGAGGGAGGCGTAACCGCTTCAGAGTCCCAGAAGACCGGCGCCATGACTTTACCGGCTGAGGGTGCAGCTTTGGAATTTTTCTTCGGCCGGCCGAAGTGGCCGAGCGGTTCTAGGCGCTACAGTCTGGAACCGCGCGACCGCTACGGTCGCAGGTTCGAATCCTGCCTCGGGCATGCATGTGTGTGATGTCCTTAGGTTAGTTAGGTTTACGTAGTTCTAAGTTCTAGGGGACTGATGACCACAGAAGTTAAGTCCCATAGTGCTCAGAGCCATTTGAACTTTTTCTTCGAAGGAGAGACGGTGTTGCGTTTTGTTTCCGGTTCGAAATGATGAACCCATGTTTCATTGCCTGTGACTATGTTCGACAAAAAGTCATCACGATCAGTTTCGTAATGCGGAAGCAATTCCGCATAGATGGTCATTCGTAGCTCTTTATGGTCTTTTTGTTAGGCGGTGAGGAACCCAGCAGGAGGTACACACCTTAGAGTACGCCAACTGGTGGACGAGTGTGTTAGGACTACCAACAGAGACGTCCAGTTGAGCAGCGAGGTGTTTGATTGTCGATCTGTTGATCACCTCGAATGTTCCAACATTGCAGGAATCACAGCTGTGTGCGGCCGGCCGACGCGTGGGAGACCGGACAGGTTTGTGCGACCTCATTGCAATGACGACAGACGCCTCGCCCAACGACTTACGTGCTTTTGTTCACTGCCAGGTCTCTGTGGGCGTTCTTCTGGCGCCTATGAAAATCTGCAATGCTCTAGTTTCCCGCCTAAAGAAACTCAGTGACAGCTCTCTGCTTGGAACGCACCTCTCTTAACAGACGCCACTTTGAAGTCTACGTATAGCGCCACCAGCTGTAGAAACTTCATGAAACGGGAATATTCCACGATGTCCCACAACAGATTCCGCACTTCTTCAACAGAAATTGGCCGAGAAGATCAATGTACAGCATTACTTATTGAGCGCCCTTCGTATATTAATTTTTTCATAAGCTTGTTAGGTGAAACACTGAAATTGCCCCTATCTACGCAATTAAGGAAACAAGATGAGATGACATTCTTCAGTTGTTTCGGCAACGTGCGAGGCGACGAGCGTTAGTAATAAAATGTGCGCCAGACCAACACACTGACCTGCCTTTCGCGAATAACGTGCTACCAAATTCGCTATCCCTGTTCGCTTCATCACCGACTCAGAAATTCACTTGCTTACCAGTATATCTTCCAAATCCACAGAAGACTATTGCTACGCTACCGGACGAACACTTCTAGAGGAAAAAACGCTCCTGAGGCTGCATCTGTGTCGATCTCTCCCGTTCTCACAGAGTTCCTATTTCAGTAGGCGTAGCAGGAGGATGTCAGTAGAGTCTGCAAGGCATCGGACAAATGCCGATTTGAAAGTCTGAGTCTGTCCATGACGAGTGCACGGATAGCACAGAAGGCATAACCGGCCCCCGCAGTTTCGATCCTTTCATTGACTTGACTGACAGTTTCGAGAAAGTCTTCTTCTCTTCAACATTTCGAAGAATGTCGAACTTCATAGACCAAAACTGCGTGATCGTCACTGTAAATTCAGGGTTTAAGATAAGAGTTCGCAGAGCAAAGGGAGCGTAGGCCTACAGAAGACAATTCGCCGACACAGCAACTGACTACTTTCCAACAGTTCTTTCCTTAATTGACGACTTACGTTATCTAGAAGGCACCTTTCCTTTTTCTTGTCATATAAGATAAAAATTTTAATTCTGTAGATTTTGTATATTCAACCGTATTCCGTTTTGGAAGCCTCTTACTGCAGAGAAGGCTTTTAGTTCAGACAAAGCTTTCCCGACGATTTGTTTCACGAGGACTGGAATATATGAAAATCTCTGTTCCAATATGAATTGCGTATCGGAGAGAAAATGTCTTTGGACAAACTTTGTGAGAAGAATTTCTTTTAAGCCAAGGGCTTGTGGCTACGGAGAGGAATCCCAGCCGGATAACTGACGATGAGGTATTGAATGTAAAAGGACAGGAAAGAAATTTATGGCACAACTTGACTAAAATAAGGGATCGCTTAATAGGGAAGTGTGTGTGTTGAGTGGGGAGATCGACGCCTGTCACCAGTAAGCAGATTCAGAGGGATATACGCTGCAGTAGTTATGCAGAGATGAAAGGTCTTCCACAGGATAGATCAGCGTGCAGAGCTGCGCCAAGCCAAGTTTCGAACTCAAGATAACAACCGCATCATGAGCAATATGAGGAGGACCACAATCCGTGTTACTTCTAGAGACTGTTGACGGGACTCATTAGGTCAAGCTTTAGATAGGACCCCCTGTACAGAAGCGTCATCCCACGACGCTACACACACACACACACACACACACACACACACACACACACACACACACAGAGAGAGAGAGAGAGAGAGAGAGAGAGAGAGAGAGAGAGAGAGAGAGAGAGAGAGAGGATGATTCCGTGATGATGTTACAAACTTTCTAGTATCATGGAGAAGGATAAATGTATCAATTTGAGGTAAGGGTTCCTGTACTGGAAACGAACGAGTCGAAAGTTATAAGCGAAAACAGTTCTGGTACTGCTGAGAGTGGAACACATGTGTGGGTACTGTTGTTAAGATTTTAGGCTAGGCAGGTTTCAGATGTGGTTGTATGGTCACCAAAACAAGAACAAAGTAAACGTGAGCACTAAAATGCATACCTTAAGAGCTGCGAGCACGTGTTCAGTACAGAGATGTTTTTCACAGTGGCGAAGGTGAACAACTGCTCAAAACTCATCAGATATGCAGTTTAGAGTCCTCGTTTACTGGACATTTCTTCTTGTTCTGATCCATACTACCATCTGTGAAAGTCATCTACTCTGAGATCTTAGCAACAACAGTAGCAACACATTTATTCCACAGTAGGAGCCATCAGAACAGTTTTCTCTTACAACATTCCACTTGTTCGCTTTCGGTACACGTGCCCTTACAGCAGATTGATACATTTATCCTTCTCCATCATCCTAGAAAGTTTGTAAGGTCCCCACGGCATCACCATGTATAAATACACACATTTACAGGCGACGACACCTAAAACTTTGACGCTCTGTCGCGTCGTTGGATTCATTGGATGACGTTTCCAGACAATTGTTCCTATATAAAACTTCACGTACTAAATCCCCTCAACAACCTCTATAAGTGTGTAACATGAATTGCGAAACACCCTGTATATACAACGAGATAGCGAAATTGGTAGCTCACTGACCACGACAGGCAGAGATCTGGGTTGCATTTCGGACCCATCACACAACTTTAATTTGTAACAAATGTTCACTAAATACAATCTCTGTAATTTTGAATTTACACACAGATATGAAACAAATAACCTAGTCAACATCCAGCGCCCTCAAAGCTTTCATCAAGCGTGTAAGATCACAGAGTTGCCGAGAACGTCGAAACCATTAGCTGTACCGAGCTTCTGTCCTACACAGTACAATTGTGCCTACTCAGTCTGCTACCTCAAAGTACCTGTGTCAACTAGACGTTAATAACCGTTCTCGGAGTAGTATTTGTGATAGTACCCTCTACTACTACCCAGCAGTAAGGAAAGTTGTGTTTCAGCGATATATCAACGTCCAGGGTCAATAGAAATAGGCTACTACTTCTCACACATTGACGTGGGAGGGAATCTGCGATGTCCCCTCAACGGACAGGATACGCTGCAGATCACGTTGTCGGAAGTGCCCAACGAGGAGGACTCCCACATCACAAACGCATCAGCTTATTGACGGGGACGTCAAGAAACGTATTTTGGTCGACTGCCGGCTATTTCTTGTGGTATCTGCAGGATATTCTCGAGTGCCTCACTCAGCGAATCGTAAAATTTAGGATAAAAGATTATTGACTGTCTTCGGTGCGGCAGTGGAAAGAAGTGTAGTAAAGACCTTTATGAAACTTCCTGACATTAAAATTGTAAGCCGGACCGATACCCGAAGTCGGGGTCGGGGTCTTTGCCTTTCCCCGGCAAGTGCTCTACCAACTGAGCCACCCAAGCACGAACCACTTGTCCATTGAGTTTGGGTAGCTCAGGTGGCAGAGCACTGGCCTGGGCAGGGCAAAGACCACGAGTTCGAGTCTCGTTACGGCACGAAATTTCAATCTGCCAGGAAGTTCATACACTACTGGCCTTAAAATTGCTACACCACCAAGATGACGTGCTACAGACGCGAAATTTAACCAACAGGAAGAAGATGCTGTGATATGCGTATGATTAGCTTTTTAAAGCATTCACAGAAGGTTGGAGTCGGTGGCGACACCTACAACGTGTTGACATGAGGAAGGTTTCCAACCGATTTCTCATACACAAACAGCAGTAGACCGGCGTTGCCTGGTGAAACGTTGTTTTGATGCCTCGTGTAAGGAGGAGAAATGCGTACCATCACGTTTCCCACTTTGATAAAGGTCGGATTGTAGCCTGTCGCGATTGCGGTTTATCTTAACGCGACATTGCCGCTCGCGTTGGTCGAGATCCAATGACTGATAGCAGAATATGGAGTCGATGGGTTCAGGAGGGTAATACGGAACGCCGTGCTGGATCCCAACGGCCTCGTATCACTAGCAGTCGAGATGACAGGCATCTTATTCGCATGGCTGTAACGGATCGTGCACCCACGTCTCGATCCATGAGTCAACAGATGGGGACGTTTGCAAGACAACAACCATCTGCACGAACAGTTGGATGACGTTTGCAGCAGCATGGACTATAAGCTCGGAGACCATGGCTGCGGTTACCTTTGACGCTGCATCACAGACAGGAGCGCCTGCGATGGTGTACTCAACGACGGACCTGGGTGCACGAATGGCAAAACGTCATTTTTTCGGATGAATCCAGCTTGTCTTTACAGCATCATGATGGTCGCATCCGTGTTTGGCGACATCGCGGTGAACGCACATTGGAAGCGTGTATTCGTCATCGCCATACTGGCGTATCACCCGGTGTTATGGTATGGGGTTCCATTGGTTACACGTCTCGGTCACCTCTTGTTCGCATTGACGGCACTTTGAACCGTGGACGTTACATTTCAGATGTGTTACGACCCGTAGCCCTACCCTTCATTCGATTCCTGCGAAACCCTACATTTCAGTAGGATAAGGCACGACCGCATGTTAGAGGTCCTGTACGGGCCTTTCTGGATACAGAAAATGTTCGACTGCTGCCCTGGCCCGCACATTCTCCAGATCTCTCACCAACTGAAAACGTTTGGTCAATGGTGGCCGAGCAACTGGCTCGTCACAATACGCCAATCACTACTCTTCATGAACTGTGGTATCGTGTTGAAGCTGCATGGGCAGCTGTACCTGTACGTGCTATCCAAGCTCTGTTTGACTCGATGCCCAGGCATATCAAGGCCGTTATTATGGCCAGAGGTGGTTGTTCTGGGCACTGATTTCTCAGGATCTATGCACCGAAATTGCGTGAAAATGTAATCAAATGTCAGTTCTAGTATATTTGTCCAATCACTCTGGATGGATCCCTGGGGATCGGGCAGCTTAAGCAAGAAATAAGAGAGACAGACTTTCTGTTTATATGTAAGTATATGTTTACAGACCGAAGATTTTCGGTAGTATCTTCATTACAGTCTACGTAATTTTCTATCACTGTGACCTCTGATGTGTGTAACCACATAATTATAGCCGACTGAAAATTTTGATTCTCAAAATAGTACGGCGACAGTTCTGGTAGTTAAAAAATGCTATTTTTATTTTCCGTCAAGCATTACGAGATAATTACCTTCGTAAGTAAGCATTCAATTGCAGTCCCGCAACACCAGCTTTCGCTGCGTGGAAAGTAAGCGAGAAGCGTACGATGGAAGAGGAATATTAAGCCTGTTTCGAAAGCAACGTAAAGGCATGTCAGGCATAACGTTACCGTCGGTTAAAGCGATCGACGTGCGTCTCGCGGCTCAGGAAGCAATCACACTGCTCAGCTGTGAAAGCCGTGCGGCCCCGCCGGCTCCATTGCCTTCCAGGGCAGCGACCGTTTGAATGCTAACGCCAGGGGCCGCAGCGACACTGTGAGTTGCGGAACCAGCGTGTTCCCGGCGTGTAGCATTTCCCACTGCAGCTGCCTACACTGAGAGTTCACCTCTTTCAGACTGGTGTTGCTCCGTGAGACCGCCTACATTACTATTAAATTACTGATATTCGTGAGCGATGCCGAGTTTATTAGCTTTAGCCCGCCGAAAACACGGAAAGTCATTCGTGCATCATTTTTAAAAGGAAACTCCACCTTTCATGGTACTACAGTTTAAGAACACAACAAGCTAATTGGAATACACAGACATTTACGAGATCTGTTCAAAAAACTCCGGAACATTCGTAATTTCGCGCCAATGGTGTGTTGGTGCAAAATGCGGTTAGCATCCCTGCACACGTCTGTGTTTACTTTGTAACTACCGGAAGTATGTTGTGCGTCTGTTATTGTTCAGTGTTGCATTGAGTAGACGGTTGTGTAGCACAGTATGCGAATTTCGATACGGCAGGGTTAGATGGGCAACACGTCTGCATTAAATTTTGAGTGAAACTCGAGAAATCCTTTACAGAGAAATACGAAATGATGCATAAAGCCTACGGTAATGAGTGCTGACGCCGTACTCGGTGTTACGAATGGTTCACACGGTTTGAAATTGGCCTGACGGAGGTTGAAGATAACCCTCGTTCAGGAAGCCCTTCGACGTCTACCGACGACGCCTCTGTCAGGAACGTCAACGAAACTGTACATACCAATCGAAGACTGACTGTCCGAGAGATTGCACAAGAATGTAACATCTCAGTTGAATCATGGCATGAAATCCTGACCTAGCGTCTTCGAATTCATCGTGTTGCCGCCAATTTCGTCCCACGGCTCATGACTCAAGACCTTCGCCTTGCGATCTGTGAAGCGCTTTCGGATCGGGCAAATGAGAATGAGATGTTCCCTAAGAGAATCGTAACTGGTAATGAGACGTGGGTCAACGACTATGACGTTGAGACCATGGTTCGCCGGCCGGAATGGCCGAGCGGTTCTAGGCGCTACAGTCTGGAACCGCGCGATCTTTACGGTCGCAGGTTCAAATCCTGCCTCTGGCATAGATGTGTGTGATGTCCTTAGGTTAGTTAGGTTCACGTAGTTCTAAGTTCTAGGGGACTGATGACCTCAGAAGTTAAGTCCCATAGTGCTCAGAGCCATTTTAGACCATGGTTCAATCTTCACCATGAGTCGCGAAAGGTTTTGCAAGACCAAGAAAAAGCTCGTCACGTCAGGTCAAATGTCACAGACTTGCTGACAATTTTCTTTGACTTTGAATGTTTAGTTCATCACGAATTCGTGCCACAGGGACAAACTGTTAATCGACGGTGCTGTCGGGGCGTGTTGCGACACCTGCGAGAACACGTGAGAAGGAAACGGCCTGATATGCGGCGAGACAATTTATGCCACTTGCATCACCATAACGCGCCCGCACATTCGTCCCTGTTGGTGCGTGACTATTGCACAAAAAACGAAATCACTCAACAGCCTAATCCTCCTTGCTCTCCAGATCCGGCCCCTGCGGACACTTTTTACTTCCAATGTTGAAAACCCAGTTGAAAGGACGAAGATGTGCAACGATAGTCGAGATAAAAGAAAATTCGCTGACGGCGCTTCGCGCGATCCAGCAAGAGGCGTACCAAGACTGCTTCCGGAGGTGGAAACGTTGTTGGGAGGGGTGTATCAATTGTGGAGGAGAGTATTTCGAAGGAGACCCTGGACAATAAGTGGAAGGTAAGCATAGAAAAATTCTATCGACAAAGTTCCGGAATTTTTTGAACTGGCCTCGTATACGGGATGAGACAGCCAAGACAGACCATTCCAAATAAATCCAGAATGAATATCTGTCGTGGTACGGTTTTCGCCAAATTATAGCGGACAATATGGCATATTTCCCGACGTCTGCTAGTAATCTTTATCGTTTATGATCGCCGAATTACGACACCGACTTTGTTTTTTTTCCCCAGCTGAATTATACAGGGTGAAATTAATAAAACCGACAAACTGCATGGACGGATTCCTGACTGGATATGGAGGAAAAAGATCCCTAGAACATGTGACCGGAAATGAGTCGTTGCCACGGTAGATGGCGCTGACGAATGAAAGTTCCTCTGACCACATGCCGTGTGTTCCTCGTGTATTGCGGACTGTGTGTGTGACGCAGCGTACTGTAAGCAGCAGAATGGTATAGTATTCATGGCGGGAACAAGCCCGTATGGTGTTTGTGTAGGGCCTAGCATACGGAAACAGACTACAGGCATCACGGCTATACCAAAACAAATACCCTCACAGACACCAACCACATCGAGGGTCCTTTCACACAGACGAACGTGCGGGAAGGCGGCGGACTGTGCCTTCACCAGATTAAGAGGACTGGTTCTCCCTCGCGACCATTTTCATCTGTTTGGTCGTACGCAGACAACATCTCGGCTTGTTACCGACATGAATACCGGACCATTCTGCTGCTTACTCTACGCTGCGTCAATCACACAGCCTGCAACGCACAAAGAACCCACGGTTTCACGTCATTCGTCAGCGCTATCTACTGTGGAATGATGAGGCGCTGCAAACCACCGCCATTAGGTTCAAATGGCTCTAAGCACTATGGGATTTAACGTCTGATGTCATAAGTCCCCTACACTAGGTTCCTTCAAGAATGTGTTGATGCAATAGCTCCTTACTTAAGTACCATATACAACCGTTCGCTCGACGAAAGATCCGCACCCAAAGACTGGAAAGTTGCACAGGTCACACCAACATTCAAGAAAGGCAATAGGAGTAATCCACTAAATTACAGGCCCATATCATTAACATCGATATGCAGCAGGATTTTGGAACATATATACTGTTCGAACATTCTGAATTACCTCGAAGAAAACGGTATATTGACACACAAAAAAATGGTTCGAATGGCTCTGAGCACTATGGGACTTAACATCTGAGGTCATCAGTCCCCTAAAACTTAGAACTACTTAAAGCTAACTAACCTAAGGACAGCACACACATCGATGCCCGAGGCAGGATTCGAACCTGCGACTGTAGCAGTAGCGTGGTTCCGGACTGAAGCGCCTAAGCCGCTCGGCCACAGCGGCCGCCCCGCCATTAGGAGAAGAGGTTCCACAAATGTCTGCCCTCTTATGACAAATGTAAGCAAGCACGTAACTCACGTAGTTTTTGTGTTTACATGTGCGCTTGATGCCCACCAGTCTGTTCTGCAGTTGCAGTAATCATAACTTTCTCGCAAAGTTATTGAGACATTCAAAACGTATAAAACAGTCGAAAAATGAATATCGCTTATGGTGAATGTCGCAAAAGCAGAGCAGCGGTGCGGTTGCATGTTTAAGAGTATCCAAATGTGCCAAGCATTAACGATATGTCTTCGCAAACATTATTAGAAAAATGTTCTATAAACTGGGAGTAAGGAAAGGAGAGTAAAATGAGCCAAGGAAAAAGAAAAACAAGGATGAAAGAAATGAAAATAACATTTTATAAAAAAAAATGGTTCAAATGGCTCTGAGCACTATGGGACTCAACTTCTGAGGTCATTAGTCCCCTAGAACTTAGAACTAGTTAAACCTAACTAACCTAAGGACATCACACACATCCATGCCCGAGGCAGGATTCGAACCTGCGACCGTAGCGGTCTCGCGGTTCCAGACTGCAGCGCCTAGAACATTTTATAAACACTAACACACAATGCAAATGTGAATA
The DNA here is from genome assembly GCF_021461385.2 of Schistocerca piceifrons. Taxonomy (NCBI): domain Eukaryota; kingdom Metazoa; phylum Arthropoda; class Insecta; order Orthoptera; family Acrididae; genus Schistocerca; species Schistocerca piceifrons. The sequence continues at coordinate 548,699,188 of NC_060142.1, read as the reverse complement.
AGAGGCATCTCGGAAGCGGGATCAACCAATACTACATTCCATCACTATAAATGTAGTATTTGTACCCGAAAGAACAGATATCATTGATGAGCGTGCAGCTTCTCTAGAATGAAATGATAATTAAATCGACACCCTAGCTGCAAACAGGCGTTGATATACATCATTGGGGACATACTGAAAACTGTGCTCCGACCGGGCTCGAACCCGGGATCTCCTGCTTACATGGCAGACGCTCTATCCATCTGAGCCACCGAGGGCACAGAGGATAGCGCGACTGCAGGGTCTCATCCATTGCACGTTCCCAGTGAGAGCCACATTCCCAACATGTACACACCACTAAATTCATAGTACGCCTAATAGATGTTTGCCCATCACATTCATTACTCGTGGAAGATTAATCTACCAAGTCAACGCCTGTTTGCAGCTAGGATGTCGATTTAATTATCATTTCATTCTAGAGAAGAGCTGCACGGTCGTCAATGGTATCTGTTCTTTCGGGTACAGATACTACCTTTATATATAGTTAAAATATGGCTACCCGCCATTGACCACCTTGTGCGAACGCACATGCTATGCCCCAACTCGTACGGGACTTGGTAGATTAATCTGCCACGAGTAATGAGTGTGGTGGGCAAACATCCATTAGGCGCACTACGAATGTAGTGGTGTGGACACGATGGGAATGTGGGTCTCACTGGGAACGTGCACGAGATAAGTCCTTTAGGCGCACTATCCTCTGTGCCCTCGGGGGCTCAGATGGATAGAGCGTCTGCATGTGAGCAGGAGATCCCGGGTTCGAGTCCTCGTCGGAGCACACATTTTCAATATGTTCCCAATGATGTATATCAACGCCTGTTTGCAGCTAGGGTACTAATTTAATTATCATTACATTCCATCGCATTTGGTTCATACTCTTCACTTATCGCTGCATGTGCATCTGCTTGGCAATGAATTCCAAAACTGATTATAGCTCCTTAAATGTTCTCTGCGAAAAGTGCAATGCGGTGCAGCATAACTATGCAAAATTTTGTTTACGGAGGCAGCATCGTTTACAAATCGTGGGAAAGTAAATCTTCGCAATGTGCACTAGTCGTCAGTCGAAATGAAATGAAATGATCGTATGGCATTTATTGGCAAGGATATGCCCTTCGGGGTTCGGCCGCCGTACTACAAGACTTTTTAGTTGACGCTACTTCGGCGACTTGTGTGCCAATGATGACACAACACTCAGTCCCCTGCCGGGAATCGAACCCGCGCCCCCTTGCGTGGGAGGCGGTAACGCTACCGCTGTGCTACGGAGGCGGACTCGTCAGTCGAAAATCCACGCTGGTTCACGGAATTAGATAAAAAGAACGCTCTTGGTCTATCATCGTTTAGTGCGTGTTCTTCAAGAACCACGTCATTAGTCCCTGTTTTATTGATGGGAATCATTTATCTGCTATGCTGATGCTCCTGCTGCTGCTGTAATAACTGGAAGAGATCCCACTAGACATAAGACAGTCAATGTGATGCCAATTCCCATGTTAAGACAGCCCCTCTTAATAGATCATTTGGAGAGCACTGGAACGGTCGTTCAGGAAACTCAAAATGGTCTGCTCAACCACCGAACACTACTGTACTGTACTGTACTGTTACCTGCGGCGAAAATTAAAACAATTTCTATTAGGAAACACAGGCAACTCCCGAAGGCATTTCATGCTTTACAACAAGGGCCAGTGCTGCCGTTAACTCCAGACGAAATTCAACGTGCAGCATCGTTTGTCCAGAATGACCTCATAGCGCTCAACAATGCTCGACGTCAACTTTTGATCACTTGGTACGACAGCTGTGATTATAAACACACGAACCGTACCTGGGGCTACGTGCTTGCTTAAATTTGGTATAACAGGGCAGACATTTGTGAAACCTCTTGTTCAGACGAGACAATGATCAGTGCGCTATTATTCTGATACTATTTGATAAAGTCCCATACAAGTTATGTAGCTGAAGTTATCTTAGAAGCTTCTTTCCGATTTTTACGAGGGGCTTTCAATAAGCAAAGCACGTTTCCCTCTGAAAGGTTTGTTTTATTCAGGATCCCAATACACCACTTTATTCCCGACTCTTTTGGCTACAAAACCCTATTTTTCAATATAATTTCCGTTCAATGCGACGGCCTTCCGCCACCTTACTGGGAGGGTCTGTATGCACAAATGGTACCACTCTATTGGTCGACGACGGAGACAACGTTTCGCTGCATCAGTAACCTTCCCATCATCCACGTCCTGGTTCCGCACAAATGGTCTTCGTTGCTCTTTGTCTTCTGTTAGACGGCGCCAAACCCAGCGAGCACACACTTTTGAGTACCCCAGCTGGTTGGCAAGTGTGTCAGCAGTAGCAGAGATGTTCAGTTGTGCAGTGAGGTGTTTGATTCTGATCCGTCGAGAAACTCGAATGACAGCGTCCGCACGTTCCAACATCCCAGGAGTCACAGCTGTGTATGTTCGGCCGACACGTTGAAGAATGGATAGCTTTGCGTGACCTTGTTGTGATGATGACAGACGTCTCGCCCTACGACTCGCCGTGCTTTTGTTCACTGCCAAGTCTCCGCAGACATTGTGCAATCGCCTATGAATATCTGCGATGCCTTCGTTTTCCGCCAAAAGAGATTCAATGACAGCTCTATGTTAGGAGTGTCCCTCCATTAGGGCCGCCATTTTGAAGGATACGTATAGCGCCACCATGTATCGGATCTTCATGAAACTATAGAGGATGAAGCGGGAATATTCCACGATATACCACAACGGGTGCCGCTTTTTTCAACTGAAATCGGCCGCGAAAAAAATATGTTTCATTACTTATTGAACGCCCCTCGTAGAAAGCCACAAAAACGTATGTAGTTCAACTGAGACAAAACAAAGTCGGTGTGTAATTCGGCGATTATAAACGATAAAAGTTACTTGCTAATGTCAGGAAATTCGCATTATTCTCCGCTATAACTTGAGGAAAACCGCAACAGAATATAGTTATTCATTCGCGATATATTCGGCGTGGTATGTCTTAGCTGCCTCACCGTGTATACTTATAGGCCTAATTTGACCAGGATGGGACAAATAGGAGTAGATAAATCGAACTGCCTGGACACACATTTATAATTTTATGAAGTTAAATTATTTTGGGCAATAAAATAACCAACAATGGTCGAAGTAGAGAAGATCTAAAATGCACACTGGTAATGTCAAAAATAGTTAATATGACTGTGGGCTTGAGGGTGGGGGAAGAAGTAATAACTGGAGAGCGAGTCCAAATCTTGACTGCAGGTAACAGTTTGAAGTGGATGTAGGTTGCAGCAGTTTTGCAACGATGAAGGGACTTGCGCAGAAGAGACTACAATACGCAGCCACAACACATAAGTCGTCGGACTGAAGATCGCACCACCACCACCACCACCACCACCACCACCACCAACAACAACAACAACACAACGAATAAAGTAATCAATAAAGAAAACTGACATAGAAAAAATGTGCGAAAGTGTTATGTTGAGGTAATATAGAAACTTCTGAGCTAGAACATTATAACTTCCTGCTTAACAGCGAGTCGGTCCACTTTTTGGAACGCAATACAGCAGCAATTCTGCGTTGCATGGATTTGACAAGTCCTTGGTAGATATCCGGAGGTGTGTGGCACTGGAGGTCTCCGCACAGGTGACGAAATTCCTGTAAATTAGGCACAGGTGGTTTCTGGTCGCGGAGCTGGCGCGTGGTAGCGCACACATTCCATCGCGTTCACATTCAGGGAATTTGGTGGTCAAAACATCAACGTGAGGACAATATCAGACTTCTCAAACCACTGCATCACGATTCTGGCCTTGCGACACGGAAAATTATGCTGCTGGAAAATGTCATCAAATGGCTCTGAGCACTATGGGACTTAACTGCTGTGGTCATCAGTCCCCTAGAACTTAGAACTACTTAAACCTAACTAACCTAAGGACATCACACACATCCATGCCCGAGGCAGGATTCGAACCTGCGACCGTAGCGGTTGTGCGGCTCCAGACTGCAGCGCTTAGAACCGCTCGGTCACTCAGGCCGACGGAAAATGACATCGCCGGCGGGGAAAACATTAAACATGATGGGATGCAGGTGGTGCTCAGTAATGTTCCTAGTCCACCGCCGTCAGGGTGTCACCGATTACAGCCACGGATCCCCACGGAAGCCCACGGAAGCCCAGGTAAACAACCCCCACAGCGTTAACACTGCCCCATGAGCTTGCGTCCGTGGCGCGGTGCATTATTTCCAGCACCCGTTCCATTGGATGAAGACGTATCGAGACATGATGATCGACCTGGTGTAACAACCAACGCGATTCCTGCGAACAGGTGACTCGTTTCCACAGATCCGTCGTTTTCTCTCGATGATCTGCATCTACATCTATACAGATTCTTCCGCAACCCACCGTACAGTGGTTGGAGAAGAGTACCATGTACCGCTACCAGACATTTACTTTCCTGTTCCACACGCAAACAGAGCGAGGGAAAAAGAAAAATGACTATCTGTATGCCTCCGTATCTTCGTGGTCCTTAAGAGCATTGTATGCTGACGGCAGTAGGATCGTTTGGCAGTCACCTTCAAACGCCGGTTCTCTAAATTTTCTCAATAGTGTTTCTCAAAAACAACATCGCCTTCCTTCCCAGGATTCCAATTTGATTTTCCAAAGCATCTCCATAATACTTACGTGTTGTTCGAACCTTCAGGTAACAAATCTTGCAGCTCGCCTCTGAACTGCTTCGATGTCTTCCTTCAGTCCGATCTGATACGGATCTCAAACACTCGGGGCGTACTCGGGAATAGGTCGTACCAGCGTCCTATATACGGTCTCTTTTACAGATTAGTAACTCTTTCCTAAAAGTCTCCCAATAAACCAAAGTCGACTATTCGCCTTCCCTACCACGGTTCTCACATGCTCGTTCCATTTTACATCACTTTGCAACGTTATGTCCAGATATTTAAAAGACCTGACTGTGTCAAGCAGGACACTACTAATGTTGCACCCATAATAACAGGTTTGTTTTTCCTACTCATCCACACTAACTTACATTTTTCTACATTTACAGCTAGCTGCCATTCATCACACCAACTAGAAATTTTGTCTAAGTCGTCTTGTATCTTCCCACAGACACCTTACATACACCACAGCACCATCAGCAAACAATCGCAGACTGCTGCCCACTCTGTCCGCCAAATCATTTACGCATGTAGTGAACAACAGCGCGATCCTATCACACTTCCCTGGGGTATTCCTGGTGATATCCTTGTCTCTGATGAATACTCGCCGTCGAGGACAACACACTGGGTCCTGTTAGCCCCCTTACGTCAGTGGATTTCCCCATTTGCGGTCCCTTATCGTCGCTAGAATGACTCACAATTCGTGTCTGACTAGCTTATATACTTTCCTTACGTCTTCACGTGCCCACAAAGTCACGCGGTGGCATTCAGAATCGGTTCGTACATGTCCACAGACAATATAGCTAACTTTCGATTTGCCGCTTCAGTTTAAGTTCTGTATTATCCCTTCCTGCGAGTTGTCCCATGTGACAGAACATTTCGAGGAAATAATGTAACTCCATGCCAAATGCAGCACAAGATGTCCTAACGTGACAAATAATTCTTATTTTTAATACCTCTAATAGCTATTCGGTGCCTTGTGCCCCTTGCGTGCATGCAACCCTTCTATACGTACTGCTTGCCGGTAGCGTGACCAGCAGGGTGTCCTTAACAGCCGCGTCCTACTTCCACAGCGGGGTCGGCTAGTTTCAATGACCCCGATATGGGGCTCAATATTATGGCGCTTTCCAACCGTCCGCTGGCAGACATCGTCAAAGGATAACAGTTTTTCTTGCTGTCCCTCCGAAGCGCGTGTAGCTTTTTAGTGTTCTGATAAGAAACCGTCAATGGTTTGAATAAAATCGTTTTGGATACTTGGCCGCGACATTCTTACCATTAAAAACAACTGTAAAATATAGAGGTTTCGATTATCTTTACAGCTGTTCTCTCCGAATGACTATATCGAAAAGGAATTTATTCACTATGACGCTAGCCGTGGGAGTTGATTCACGATCATCATATTTAAGTAGTTTGACGCAGAGTTTTATGGTTCTGTTAGAAGACATTAAGGAAGTTTACTTGGTAGTTGTCTGTTATCACACGGCCGTTAAAAACAAGTCAGAAACTGAACATAATCATTGTCAGATTCACAGCGGGAGCAGGCAAGGTTCGTAAACGTTTTAACAGATGTAAAAAGTTAACTACATGTCACTCAAATTACTTAAGGCTCTGAAGAAAATAAAATACAGTTCAAACAGCAAACAAACAGCTGATCTGTTTGCGACAACACGACAATAGGACGCATCCAGTTTAGACATTTAGAGGATATCACAATGTCAGCAGACATGAACACGATGGTCTCGACCTGTAGAGATTCTGAATGACCTTAACAGGTTTGAAGGTTTCTCCTCCAGCACACAAGTTCAGTATTTTAACCACAGAACTACTTCGTTCGACAGTAGTCAAGTGTTACTGATCCACGTTCATTACTGTGGGCCTGTGCATATTTCTTCGAGACACGATCACTAATGATCAGTAACACTTGCCACTTAATAACTCACGAATTCGAAATACGTAGCAACACAACAATTTCTTTGTAGTTTCCAAATACCTACTTTAGTAGCCGACGTCGCTAATGCACACGTGTGTGTTACAACTCCACTCTGAAGTGGCCAGTTTCAATCGCGTCGATGAAAAAATTTCTACGCCCGAACGTGACCGTCCAGGAGGATTGCCTAGAAGTACAGCTTCTAATCACCACGCCCAACGACAAAGCACTGGTTAAATTTCAAACCTCTCACGAGCACCTCATCGAGTGGCGGCATGTGACACTCGGTAGCGATTAGTACGTCGGAATGAGATAAATTCTGTGGTGCCCTTGGTGTTCAAATGCCTCTGAGCACTATGGGACTTAACATCTGAGGTCATCAGTCGCCTAGTACTTAGAACTACGTAAACCTAATTAACCTAAAGACATCACACACATCCATGCCCGAGGCAGGAGTCGAACCTGCGAACGTAGCGGTCACGAGGTTCCAGACTGAAGCGCCTAGAACCGCTCGGCCACACCGTCCGGCTGCCCTTGGTGTTACAGCAGTGGAGTCTATATGTCGATGCTGCGTTTCAAGCTCTCTTTTTACTCTCTCTCTCTCTTTTCGTCGACAATAAAATAAACACGACATTAAAATTCTAAACTGTACCTACACTTACGATGACTTCGCTACGGAAAGTTGAGTGTATGTGAAATCATAAGGGACTTAACTGCTGAGGTCATCAGTCCCTAAGCTTACACACTACTTAACCTAAATTATCCTAAGGACAAGCACACACAACCCATGCCCGAGGGAGGACTCGAACCTCCGCCGGGACCAGCCGCACAGTCCATGACTGCAGCGCCCAAGACCGGTCGGCTAATCCCGCGCGGCTCTATGGAAAGTTCCAACGCGAGAGAAGAAAGCAAACTGTTCTAATAAGGTGGTTTAATCTACCCCGAGGAATTTCGCAGCCAATAACATTACGCAACTTTATTATTATAGTTTTGTAATTTCACTTTGAACGTAATGCTCTTCAGGTTTGAAAATTGTAACTGCCTAAAACAAGAGCACAAGAAGCAAACTGAAACCAGTGTCAGTCACAAACGGTTTTAGAAATATGATACTGCATATACTTAAGTTTTATCGCTACTCTTGCACTTTTCTTGTACAATCTTTGGGCTGGTTCCATTTAGCTCGTGGTTTTGCGTATTACGGCTGGCAGCACTACCACCACTGGAAGATACATTCAGAGACACAATAACCTGTGTTCACACTCCCACTCTCACAGCACTTCTGGGGAAAAAAGCTGAAGAGTAGAACCTCTTACTTGTTGTGCGATATTAATACAATAATTAATCACTTGACAGATTCTAATTTGTGTGTTATGTTTTATATTTTGAGCTAGACGTTCTTTTTAATACTACTGTCAGATTAGGTACTAAGACTGACTGGTGGACGCTGCTTTGGTTACTATTAATTGCTGCAAGTCATGAGAGAGTACGGAGATACTTAACATTCCTGTCAAGCGTGAAAGGCAAGTAACCTGGTTTATGACATGATTTATGTAACTTCATGCAGGGTTTACCCTGTTACTGCCGGGTTTCTCGCCAAGTACTGCACTCAGTACATACAAAATTCATGCATTCATATTTAGCTGGTCTGATTTACTTTAAGCTCAGGCAATATCACGCGATTAATAGATGCTGCTTTCATGAGATGGCATGCTTTTGGAAGAAGTGAAAGCTACGTACCTGTATTTTAACAGTTAAGTTTATTGTAATTAGACGCTCACAAACAATACTTGAATGGCTAAACCGTTTTCGAGTGAATCATTTTCGATGGCCTACGTACAATTCGTGATCTGAGGCTGCGTCAAAATATGTTATGAGTCGTCACTTGTGTGAAGCTCCTACCAGTAGACTGGCTGAGCACAATAAACTCATTATGAAACTGAATCCACAAATATTCCTCGTTTTAAATGTCGTGGCGGTTTAACGTAGAATTTTGTTCCAGTATTTTAACATTAATGGTTCAAATGGCTCTGAGCACTATGGGACTTAACATCTACGGTCATCAGTCGCCTAGAACTTAGAACTACTTAAACCTAACTAACCTAAGGACATCACACAACACCCAGTCATCACGAGGCAGAGAAAATCCCTGACCCTGCCGGGAATCGGACCCGGGATTTTAACAGTAATCTTATTTCTTCAGGGCACATGGGACTTCGTTCACAAATACGATTTATGGGTGTGATCCTCTTCAGTCGTCCGATATGTAAATTTGATAAAGTCTAACAGCTTTTCTGTAGAGAGGCCTCACGTGTAGATTACTGCGCCACGGCCTAAATCTACAGTGAAGAGCGAGACAGTGACCGATAGAATCTGATTCGATCAATAATAAGAACAGGAACAATAATCAGCAGTACTTGGATTAATTATGAACAGCCATCCAGAAAGCAGTTTCTGAAGACTTTAACCACAACAAGACATTTCGTCGTTTACGCTGCTCTCGAAGCACGAAAACGAGTGTGTGTTGTGGTCACAGTACGTGTTTTTGGGTGGGTACTGTTTAAAATTTATGGCAGCGTGTAGAACAGCGAAATTTTTAATTGTGTTAAGTGCTTAGATCACTGTGAGTGTTGTATTATCGCAAAAAATAATCTCGGCAGACCAGGGAGAAGTAGTCGATAACTCGGTCGTTGCACTGTGTAAATTGCGGGGAAAAACGACAAGAGGCGCGCACTTGTGATTTTTCGTTGCAGCAAAACTAATAGTAATTTGAACAAAAATTTGGAGGTATGAAATTTCAGCTCGGCAGCCGTGAACACAGGCAGAATATCAAGGTAGGAAGGAGACAGCAGAAATTCCGAGAGAAGAACAACATGACGAAAGCAAGAGGGGAGATCTAAAGAGCTAAAGCAAAGCCAGAAAGCGCTAAAAAGTTCATCTCGCGTAAGAACAAAAGAAACAACTCTGCTCGTAAACAAATTTGCAGGCACTCAGTTTTCTTGCGCTCGTTTCGCGACGGGGACAGGAAAGGGACGTGAGGTTGGCAGTAGGAAAGGCGAATGGTCGTGTTCGGTTTATTGGGGAAATTCTAGGAAAGATTAGTTCAGCAAGTTCATCGCGTATATAACACTAGTGAGACCCATTCTTGAGTACTGTTCAGGATCCGCACAGGGTCGGGTTAAAGGAAAACGTAGCAGCAATTCAGAAGCGTGGTAATAGATTTATTACCTGTAAGTTCTACCAATGCACAAGTGGTGGTGGTGGTGGTGGTGGCAGTGGCAGTGGTGGTGGTTAGTGTTTAACGTCCCGTCGACAACGAGGTCATTAGAGACGGAGCGCAAGCTCGGGTTAGGGAAGGATTGGGAAGGAAATCGAGCGCAAGCTCGGGTTAGGGAAGGATTGGGAAGGAAATCGGCCGTGCCCTTTCAAAGGGAACCATCCCGGCATTTGCCTGAAACGATTTAGGGAAATCACGGAAAACCTAAATCAGGATGGCCGGAGACGGGATTGAACCGTCGTCCTCCCGAATGCGAGTCCAGTGTAATGCACAAGTGTTATGGAAATGTTTCCCTGAAATCAAATGGGAATCCCTGAAAGGAAGACAACGTTCTTCCGCGAAACACCGTGGAGAAAGTTTAGTGAACCGGCATTTGCGTCTGACTGAAGAGTGGTTCGAGCAATGACCGTGAAGACATAAGAGACACTAGTGCTCTAAGGAGGCCTATAGACAGCCGTTTTTTGCCTAACTCTTTCAGCGAGTGGAACAGGAAAGGGAATGACCAGTAGTAGTATAAAGTGCCCTCCACCATGTACTGTAGAGACGCTTGAGAGGTACGTGTGCGCACTGACGGTACTTGTCGGCTCAGGGTAGTATCACGAGAGCTAGGTCGCGCTGCCGGCTCATGGCAGTAGCCCTAGCGCGTCGTTACCGCCTTAGTGACCGCTTCACTCCCGACTGCTGTGCGTTGCCTCCTGATAAGCAGGAAAGAAAACGGCCGCGGCCGTGGCGGGTAGTGGCCCGCCCATTGACATACTGTGTGGAAGTCAAGGAAGACCCACGCCAGGATAGAACGGAACACGAGGCGGACAGCGTTCTCCGCAGCCACGTTTTCTCGTTTGCCGCTTCAGTGCAGCAGTAATGACTGCGCCCTGCAGGGTCACTCCAATGATCACGCAGAGCTCGCCTTGTGGATGAAAATCCGGAACAGTAAACAACTTAGCGCATGGAAAGCCGATCTCGATCACTGGAACGGAACCCCGTAGCCACGCTCTTGCGACACTGCTTCTCGCAGTCTTCCTCTTAAAATACTTGGCCCGCTGAACGAACTTTATAAGGAGTCTTGGTTGACTTTCTGTCTCGCAGACCTGACAAATCGCTTTAAGTGCCGTGTTGTTGCTCGAAGCATCAACAATCTGTAATAGTGGTGCTAGTACTGTTCTAAACTGACACATCTGCTGTGTATATTTCAAACTTATCCCAAGTTCTAACAACGACTAATATTCAGTCGCTTATTCACGTGTTATATAATCTGGACGTGTTTCCCTGTACTCAGCACATTAAATGCAGAATCTTTTACATTTATTTATCTATACTGATGGTCCATCACAAAGCTAACTAAAGATATCACGCTTTACTTTACACTTTGGAAATGAATTGTAGAAAAAGATACACATTTCTTTGTTATTTCTTAAAGTACCTAATACACAATCATAGCAAAAATAATAATGATAGATAAGTAACAGCAATCAAACGTTAGAAAAAGTGGAAAGAAGAATAGAAAGGAAAAAAGAAAATAACAAACAAATTTGTCGGTATTATCAATACTATATGAAGGAAATGATAAATAATATTCAATACTTGAGTAATCTAATGTAATAGCTCGCTTTTGGAATGTGGTCTACAGAAGAATGCTGAAGATTAGATGGGTAGACCATGTAACTTACGTTTAGGCACTAAATATAACTGGGCATATGGCATAAAGAGGAGAGTGGTTCATAGGGCACGTCCTGAGACGTCAGGGGATCGTCAGTTTAGTGTTGCAGGGAAGCGTGGCGGATAAGACTTGCAGATGGAGGCCAAGAGATGAACACAGTAAGCAGATTCAAGAGGATGTAGGTTGCAGTAGTTCAGTGGTTAAGCGTACCCACTCCCGAGATAGGACCGAGTGAGGTGGCGCAGTGATTGGCACACTGGACTCGGATTCGGCAGGACGACGGTCCAAACCCTCGTCCGGCCAACCTGATTTAGATTTTTCGTGATTTCCCTAAAGCGCTTCAGGCAAAATGCCGGGATGGTTCCCTTGAAAGGGAACGGCCGATTTCCTTCCCCATCCGTCCCTTATCCGATGGGACCGATGACCTCACAGTTTGGTCTCCTCCCGCCAAACCAGCCTTACTGGGTTCCTTTACCGACGTGCAACAATAGCGCTTGTCTTTTGGTGTGTCTGTGTTTAACAAGTGTCCGCCGCATATGTGTAAAGTTCATCTGACTGGCCTAAAAAAATGTGTGTGAAATCTTATGAGACTTACCTGCGAAGTCATCAGTCCCTAAGCTTACACACTACTTAACCTAAATTATTCTAAGGACAAACACACACACACACGCACACACACACACACACACACACACACACACACACACACACACACACACACACACCCATGCCCGAGGGAGGACTCGAACCTCCGCTGGGATCAGCCGTCGGACTGGTCTGTGTTTGCCATATTTGCTTGTGTTGGATGAGGTGAAGTGGTTTTGTTAAGCATGAACCAGCTGAATCTTTCTGGCTCTAAGTCATTCGTACTATTCCAGTAATGTGTTTATATGTTTAATTATTAATTAAATTTAAAAATTAAGCGTACATTTTATTTGCCCAACAACTGCCCTCTTAAATTCGTTTTGCGTAATGTGCCATCGCTTAAAGTTTACGATTGTTGAAAAAATATTCTTGAATGTGTAGTGCGCGCTTTGTTTCATGATCAGTCTTTTGAGCACACAAGTTCGTGCAATGGCTGGGGTCCCACTTTCTTAATTGTACTTGTAAGTTGTTATGCGGCCACTTGTTCTCATAGTCACTGGTTATGACGGCTCACTGGGTGATCTGAGCCGATTCTTAGACCTTCTGGAATGCTGTTTCTCGTCAATAATTCCAATGTAATTTTTTTTTTCTTCGCGTGTGTTAGTATTGCTTATTTGATATAGGTTGAACCAGGGGCAGCGAAGACGCCAACTGATTAAATTTCTCCTTCACATACCTTCTGTAATTGTGTTATTGATATCTCAGTATTTTTAAATTGTTGCTCATCTGCTTAAATACTGTTTTAATTTTGCTAAATTATTATTACTCACTATCATTATCAAACTACCAATTTTTAAAAAAATCTTTGAGCAGTAAGAGTCATTCATCCTGCTGCTGGGAGAAAGTGTTTTGTAACAAAAAGCGTATTTGATTACCTGAAATTTTATGGTAATTAATTTTAACTTATGTTCCCAAATAAATGTTTTTCTCGTTCCAAATACCAAATTTTACTTCCCAGCGCCTCACCGTTCCCAATTCAACGCTAGCTGCTTTATTACAATCAAAAAACTGCCTCCCACCCCTCTTACCTATTAAATAATTATTTTCTATTAGAACTACGAAGCGGTGACAGAATACAGAAAGCAGTCTCCTAGCGACGGAAGGCGCCAATGAGAATTTCGCGATTCGCGGAAAAAGGCGTCAACGTATGACTGCTGCAGGCGAGACTACAGTAGCAGCACAAAACTGGGAACGTCAAGACCACGAGGGGCTGCTGACGAGGTCGCTCCTGAAAGGAAAGTCGCACGCCGCAACAGCGGGAAATAACTTCTACAACTTGCTCTTGCAAATGTGCATAGTTCCGCGTACGATTTGTCTTGATTCAACCTTGCAATATTTTCAGTGTGATGTGCGTACAATCTCATATTTGACCAAGAATAAGTTTTCATACTACTACTCATTGGCAGTAAACACTTTAAGTTACAGCAGTCCGGTCTGAGCGGGACGTCCGGACCACAACTTACAGCCTGACGAGTGCACTAATCGTATTCCATTAACACTCCGCAGATCGTAAAGCCTGACACACCAACTCCCTGCCCTCCGTTTCTGCAGCAAGAAACACACGACCGGTTGGTGCTCGTCTGGTTAAGAGTGGACGTCAAGGCCGGTAGCGTTTTATTACGGATTTAGAAGTCTGGAACAGGCTTTTCGTGAACATTAAAATCCGGATTTACTGCGACTTTGTTTTAATGTTTACCTGTTCAACTAGTTACGCAAGGCGAGTGCGGAAAAAAAAAAAAAAAAAAAAAAAAAAAAAAAAAAAAAAAAAAAAAAAACAGCCGTCATCGGAGCCACATCCTCGTGCCTGATGTAAGTAAGTATTCCATATACGCATCAACATAAACACTTTGCAAACTACTGTACACTGCATCCGAAATAGATAGAGCTACCACCCACAGCACTCATCTATTCACGTACTTCGGAAATATGACTGTGTGCCTTCATAAGCGCCCATTCTTTGCTCTTCTCTCGATGTTCGAGTGAGATACGCGATGGAAGCAGCAGTCTACCTGAAACACAGGCTTCATAAATAGACAGGGCTTCACACGAACAGTATTATGTTACGTCGAAAATATTCTTGTGTAACGTCACTGGATTGGAAATAACAGCCAACCAGTTGCAAAATAGAAGTTTATCAAATCTCCACGTCTCCCAGTTCGGTCATAAATAATACACTACGTCAGAAAAAGTATTAGGACACCGCACCCCCCCCCCCCCGACCCCCCCAAAAACATTTCTTTTCCATATTAAGTGCATTGTACTGCCACCTACTGTCAGGTACTCCGTATCAGCGACCTCAGTAGTCATAAGACACCGTAAGAGAGCAGAATGGGACGCTCCCCGGAACTCACAGACTTCGAACGTGATCAGGTGATTGGTTGTCACTTGTATCCTACGTCTGTATGCGAGATTTCCACACACCTAAACATCCCTAGGTCCAATGTTTCCGATATGGTAGTTAAGTGGAAACGTGAAGGGTCGCGTACAGGACAAAGGCGTGTAGGACAACCTCGTCTGTTGACTGACAAAGCCTGCCCGACGGTTGAAGGGGTGTCGTAATGTACAATAGGCAGACACCCATCCAGACCATCACACAGGAATTCCAAACTGCATCAGGATTCACTGCAAGTACTATGACAGTTAGGACGGAGGTGAGAAAACTTAGATTTAATTGTCGAGAGGCTGCTCATAAGCCACATATCACGCCGGTAAATGCCAAACGACGCCTCGCTTGTTGTAAGGAGCGTAAAGATTGGACTATTGAACAGTGGTAAAACATTGTGTGGAGTGACGAATCACAGTACAATCTGTGACGATCCGATGGAAGGGTGTGGTTATGGCCGATGCCCGGTGAACGTCATCTGCCAGCATGTGTAGTGCCAACAGTAAAATTCGGAGGCATTGGTGTTACGGTATGGTCGTGCTTTTCGTGGAGGGGGGTTTGCACCCCTTGTTGTTTTGCGCGGCACTGTCACAACTCAGGCCTACATTGATGTTTTACGGACCTTCTTGCATCTCACTGTTAAAGAGCAATTCGGGGATGGCGATTGCATCTTTCAACACGATCGAGCACCTGTTCACAGTGCACGGCCTGTGGCGGAGTGATTACACGAGAATAACATCCCTGTAAAGGACCGGGCTGCACAGAGTCCTGATCAGAATCCTATAGAACACCTTTGGGGTGTTTTGGAACGCCGACTTGTGCCAGGCCTCACCGAGCGACATCGATACCTCTCCTCAGTGCAGCACTCCGTGAAGAATGGGCTGCCATTCCCCGAGAAACCTTCCAGCACCTGACTGAACGTATTGCCTGCGAGAGTGGAAGCTGTCATCAAGGCTAAGGGTGGGCCAACACCATATTGAATTCCAGCACGTGTCCAGATACTTTTGATCACATAGTGTATGTGACGCTACACACAATACCTTCTGAAGAAGACAGTTCTAAACTGTCGAAACTATGTTCAAGGTTGAATAAACTTGTATTTTGCAACAGGTCTGGTTGGCAGTTATTTCTAATCCACTGAAACTCTTGCAATCACATTTGCTGAAACACAGCCATGTATAGAATGCTTAAGTTCCCCGAGAAGGTAATGTAATCGCCTCCGCAAGCTCATGCTACGGTGGTGGAAACCGACTCGGATGTAACAGTTTCAAATTTTGGTAATCGGAGAACTCTCACCACAAGTATTAGGCCTACAAGGAGGAGAAAAGTGGTAGCGACAAGTTCATGACTTTCAGACTTAGTGCCAGTGTCCTGGATTAAGGTTCAAACGTCGCAGAATACCTCTTAGAGTGAAGTCGTGCGACACCATTGGTGATGATCGTCTGTCGAATGGGAACGATGAGCACGCTGGTTTCTCTTTGCGTTATGCGACAGAAATCTGATGTGTGTCGGCACTGGTTTTCATCCCGTTTCGTCAGTTTAACATACTAAAAGCCACTACAGTGAACTAATATCATTCATGGTCATCCAGACGATACTGGTACCTTGCTCACACCAGATAGTAAGAGGGGCGTTCAGTAAGTAATGCAACTTTTTTCCCCACCCAATTACAGTTGAAAAAAGGTGGAATATGTTGTGGTGCATCGTGGAATATCCCCTCTTCAGCTCCCGTGGTTTCATAAAGTACCAATAGGTCGCGGCGCTATAAATGGAGTCTAGAACAGAGGTTATTACAAGCAGACAGCTGTCATTGAGTACCATTGGCGTTAACCGAGAGCATCGCAGATATTCATACGCGCTTGCAGAAAGTCTACGGAGACTCATCATCATTAGTATTCTGCTAAAAGGCAGGTTTTCACATGGTAGTTCTCCAGGCTGTCCGGTCTTCTGAGATCCTCTTCAGGTCCGCATAATTTCCTCTCCCCTTTATGTCGTCTATCACCTTGTATCTCCTCCTTCCTCTCAGTCTTCTCCCACAAACCAGTCCTTCCAAACAGCCTCCTAGCAAGCACTCCCTTCTCAATGACTGTTCCAACCAGTTCCTTTTCCTTTCTCTTATAACCATCAGAAGACATCTCTCATCAACCCTTTCGAATACTCTTTCATTACTCACTCTTTCCATCCAGCTTATTCTGTCCATTCTCCTCCACATCCACATCTCAAATGCTTATAACCTTTTTCCATAATATCGTCTCAGCGTCCTTATTTCTGCCCCATATAGTGCTACACTCCAGACAACATTTGCGAAGCCTTTTTCTTACACCTTTATCTAATTTGCCACATAAGTCTCTTCTGTTGAATGCCTCCTTCACTAAGGCAATTCGAGTTTTCGCCTCCTGCTGACATCTCAAATCTTCAGTTATTGTGCTTCCAAGATATTTACATGCACTTACTTGCCTAATGGTAGATAGTTTTACACTACTGGCCATTAAAACTGCTACACCACGAAGATGACGTGCTACAGACGCGAAATTTAACCGACAGGAAGAAGATACTGTGATATGCAAATGATTAATTTTTCAGAGCATTCACACAAGGTTGGCGCCGGTGGCGACACCTACAACGTGCTGACAAGAGGAAAGTTCCCAACCGATTTCTCATACACAAACAGCAGTTGACTGGCGTTGACTGGTGAAACGCTGTTGTGATGCCTCGTGTAAGGAGGAGGAATGCGTACCATTACGTTTCCGACAGTGATAAAGGTCGAATTGTAGCCTATCGCGAATGCGGTTTATCGTATCGCAACATTGCTGCTCCCGTTGGTCGAGATCCAATGACTTAACAGAATATGGAATCGGTGGGTTCAGGAGGGTAATACGGAACGCCATGCTGGATCCCAACGGCCTCGTATCACTAGCAGTCGAGATGACAGGCATCTTATCTGCATGGCTGTAACGGATCGTGCAGCTACGTCTCGATCCCTGAGTCACCAGATGCGGACGTTTGCAAGACAACAACCATCTGCACGAACAGTTCGACGACGTTTGCAGCTACATGGACCATCAGCTCGGAGACTATGGCAGCGGTTACCCTTGAAGCTGCATCGCAGACATGAGCGCCTGCGATGGTGTACTCAACGACGAACCTGGGCGCACGAATGACAAAAAGTCATTTTTCGGATGAATCCAGGTTCTGCCATTGGTGCCATTAGTTACGCGTCTCGGTTACCTCTTGTTCGCATTGACGGCACTTTGAACAGTGGACGTTACATTTCAGATGTGTTACGACCCGTGGCTCTACCCTTCAATCGATACCTGCGAAACCCTACATTTTAGCAGGATAATGCACGACCGCATGTTGCAGGTCCTGTACGGGCCTTTCTGGATACAGGAAATGTTCGACTGCTGCCCTGGTCAGTACATTCTCCAGATCTCTCACCATTGAAAACGTCTGGTCAATGGTGGCCGACCAACTGGCCCATCACAATACGCCAGTCACTACTCTTGATGAACTGTGGTACCGTGTTGAAGCTGCATCGGCAGCTGCATCTGTACACGTCATCCAAGCTCTGTTTGACTCAATGCCCAGGCGTATCAAGGCCGTTATTTACGGCCAGAGTTGGTTGTTATGGGTACTGATTTCTGAGGATATATGCACCTAAACTGCGTGAAAATATAATCACATGTCAGTTCTAGTATAATATATTTGTCCACTGAATACCCGTTTATCATCTGCATTTCTTCTTGGTGTAGCAATTTTAATAGCTAGTAGCATATTTTAATATTGGACAGTCTGTATCTTCTACTGATGACCATAGTCTCTGTTTTTGGTGTGTGTATTAGCATCCCATACTCCACACAAGCTTAATTCAGATCCTTCAGCATGTTATCCACCGTCCGCTCATTTCCTGCCACTAATACCATGTCATCAGCAAATCTTATACATTCTATTGTCTTTACACCAATACATATTCCTCTTTTCCCATGTAAGCTTTTTGCAATAATCTCTTCAGGGTATGCGTTAAACAACAGTGGGGAAAGGCAACAACCTTGTCTAACACCTCGTCCAATGCTGCTTCCTTCTGATATTTCATTTCCAATCATTATCTATATTTTCTGGTGTAAATAGATTCTGTATCAGTCGCCTCTCTTTCCAATCTACTCCTTTCCTTTTCAAACTATCCATCAGCTTGTTCCCCTGAACTCTGTCAAAAACCTTTTCTAAATATATAAAAACAACAAAGATTTCTCTATCTTTTTCCATAGCTCTTAACAGGCCAATAGCATCTCTTGTTCCTATTCCTCTTCTAAATCCGAACTGCTCCTCTGCAATCCCTCTATCCAGCTTGTCATATAGCCTTTTATTCAAAACTCTCAGCAACACTTTAGCTGCATGACAAATTTGACTGATGGTCCTATGCTCTTCACATTTTTTAGTGTTTCTCTTTTTCTCTATTGGTATCATAACTGTTGCAAGGAAGTTGTCAGGCCATTCCCCTTTGTCATGTATCTCATTACAGAGGTAGACTATTTCTTTTTTTGTCTTGTTTCCCAGACTCTTCAACAGTTCTGCTGACAAATCATCAATTTCACATGCCCTCCTGTTCTTCAGCCGGCCGTTGTGGCCGAGCGGTTCTAGGCGCTTCAGTCCGGAACCGTGCTGCTGCTACGGTCGCAGGTTCGAATCCTGCCTCGGGCATGGATGTGTGTGATGTCCTTAGGTTAGTTAGGTTTAAGTCCAGGGGACTGATGACCTTAGATGTTACGTCCCATAGTGCTTAGAGCCATTTGAACCTATCCTTCATCTCCATCAGCGCCTTTACTACTTCTGCTTCCAAGATGGTGAATCCCTTTCCATCTTCGGCACATATTGCTCCTCTTCAATCTTAATTTCCCTTTGTATTTCATCCCCCTTATACAAACATTCAATATATTTTTGCCATCTGTTCAAAACCTCCTGTGGTTCTTCTCCTAGAGCACTTTCTATTTCCATGTTATTCCTCTTTCTTTTACGTTCAAAAACTATCTCGCTAGCCAGTCTATACATCATTTCATACTTTCCCACTTTCTCTATTTTGTCGCATTTCTGTTTCATCCATTTCTCCCTTGCTTCTTCAGTTTCTCTCCCTAATTCATTATTCAGTTTCCTGTACCTCTTTCTGCGTTATTGAGTTTCTGCGTTTTTCCACTTTCTCCGCTCTTCCGTCTTTTTCAACATGTTTTCTGTTATCCATTCTTTCCTGATACTTTGGGATACTCTACATCTACATTTACATGGTTATTCTGCAATTCACACTTAAGTGCCTGGCAGTTCATCGAACCATTTTCATACCACTTCTCTGCAATTCCAGTCTCGAATGGCGCGTGGGAAAAAGAAACACCTAAATCTTTCCGTTCGAGCTCTGATTTCTCTTATTTTATTATTATGATCATTTCTCCCTACGTAGGTGGATGGCAACAAAGTATTTACGCATTCAGAAGAGAAAGTTGGTGATTGAAATTTCGTAAATAGATCTCGCCGCAAAGAAAACCGCCTTTGTTTCAATGACTGCCACCCCAACTCGCGTATCATATCAATGACCCTCTCACCCCTATTGCGTGGTAACACGAAACGGGCTGCCCTTCTTTGCACTTTTTCGATGTGCTCCGTCGATCCTGCCTGGTAATAATCCCATACCGCGCAGCAACATTCCAGCAGAGGACGGATAAGTGTAATGTAGGCTGTCTCTTTAGTGCGTTTGTCGCATCATCTAAGTGTTCTGCCAACAAAGTGCAGTCTTCGCCTTCCCCGCAATATTATCTGTGTGGTCTTTCTAATTTAAGTTGCTCGTAATTGTAATTACTACGTATCTAGTCGAACTGACAGCCCTTAAATTTGTGCGATTTATCGTATACCCAAAATTTATCGGATTTCTTTTAGTACCCATGTGGATGACCTTGCACTTTTCTTTGTTTAGTGCCAATTGCCACTTTTCGCACCATACAGAAATTCTCTCTAGATCATTTTGTAATTGGAATTGATCGTCTGATGATTTTAGTAGACGGTAAATTACAGCGTCATCTGCAAACAATCTAAGGGGGCTGCTCAGATTATCACCTAGATCATTGATGTAAATCAGGAACAGCAGAGGGCCTATGACACTACCTTGCGTAACGCCAGGTATCACTTCTGTTCTACTCGATGATTTACCGCCTATCACTACGAACTGTGACCTTTCTGAGAGGAAATCACGAATCCAGTCACACAACTGAGACGATACTCCACATGCAGGCAATTTAATAGTCGCCTGTGAGGAACGGTATGAAAATCCTTCTGTAAATCTAGGAATATGGAATCGATCTGAGATCCCTTGTCGACAGCACTCATTACTTCATGGGAATAAAGAACTACTAGCTGTGTTGCAAAAGAACGACATTTCCTGAATCCGTGTTGGTTATGTATCAATAAGTCATTTTCTTCAAGGTGATTCACAATGTTCGAGTACACTATATGCTCCAAATTCCTACTGCAAATTGAGGTCAGTGA
Source organism: Schistocerca piceifrons (assembly GCF_021461385.2). Taxonomy (NCBI): domain Eukaryota; kingdom Metazoa; phylum Arthropoda; class Insecta; order Orthoptera; family Acrididae; genus Schistocerca; species Schistocerca piceifrons. Next base: position 548,678,068 of record NC_060142.1, on the reverse strand, counting down.
TATGGGTCTGTAATTCAATGAGTTACTCCTATTTCCCTTCTTGAATATTTGTGTGACCTGTGCTACTTTCCAGCCTTTAGGAGCAGACCTTTCGTCAAGTGAGCGGTTGTACTACTTCCTAGTACTTCTTTGGGAAAGTCGATGAGTCCTTCCCTCAGTTTTATCCATTTGTTATTAACACTTTCATCAACACTTCCTCTTTCCCATTTTTCCATAAATCTGTTTTCCAAACCTGATGAGTTTCCTACCTCTTTGAGTATTTCTATGTTTAGTCTTTCTTTTGCTTTACCTCTCCAGACTTTTTTTCAACTTCACTTGTATTTCTCCCACTGCTATGTTGCGGTCTGAATTTATATCCGCTCCTGGATAACCTTTGGCATTCTTCAAACAGTTCCTAAACCTTTTTTGTATCAGGATGTAGTCTAACTGATATATATCCCTACTTGATATCCTGGTGTAACGTCTCCTTTTGTGGTGTTCAACTAATGTGTTTCCCACTGCACACTACGGAGACCTGCCAGCGAACAAAAGCACGGTGAGTCGTTGTGCGAAAGGTCGCGAAACCAGTCCGAACTCCCGCCTGCCGGCCGGCTTCACACAGGTGTTACTCCTGCAACATTGGAACGTACAGACACTCTTATTCGAGCTGATCAATGGTTCACAGTACAGCACCTCGATGCTCAACTGGACGTCTATGTTGATAGTACTGACACACTCGTTCACCAGTTGATGTACTCAAAGGTGTGCGGTAACTGGGTTCCTCGCAGCCTAGGAGAAGACCATACAGAGCAACGAAGGATCATCTGTGCAGAATTGCTTGCATTTTACGAGGCTGATCGTGACAATTGTTGTCGAATACCGTCACAGGCGATGAAACGTGGATTCATCACTTCGAACCAGAAAGAAAATGGTAATCTATGGAGTAGCGCCACACCGCCTCTCCTTGGAAAGAAAAGTTCAAAGCCGTACCCTCAGCTGGTACAGTCATGGCGACGGTCTCCTGGGGCTTTGATGTTCTCCCTCATGATGCAACGACAACGCTGAAGTGTATTGCGCTACCCTCAGAAAGTTGAAGAAATGACTTCAGCATGTTCGTCGCCACAAAAATTCAAACTTGTCCTTCTCCGTGGCAACGCAGAGCCTCACAAAAGTCTGCGTACACTATAACAGCTCACAAAACTTCACTGAACTGTTATTCCTCATCCCCCTCACAGCCCAGGTCTCACATCTTCCGACTTCCATCTGTCTGGCCCAATAAAGGATCCACTCTGTGGGAAGCAATACGTACATGATGGGGAGGTTTATTGGTGCAGCAAGATCTTGGCGCCTACGTCGACCGGTAGAGTGTTACTATGCGTGCATACAGGCGCTCCCAGTAGGATAAGGCCGTTGCACTGAACGGAGATTATGCTGGATAATAGGGTTTTGTAGCCAAAACTGTGTGGAATAATATGGTGTACTGTAATCCTGGTTAAAAACAACCTGCTTTCCGAAAAAAAATGTGTCGAATTACTTATTGAATGCTCCTCGAGGGTGAGAGAAGGGCAACAAAAAACCACCGCCGCCACCACCGAGGGCAGCGCGATGGATCCCGCATCCAGCTCCTGCGACGAACGCTCCTTCGCCGAGCGTAGGACTGACTGACTTTGAGCATATACAAGGTATGTTCATATAGGATCGTCTCTTACTTTCTTGTCTCTCCAACGCGGCCTACCACGAAACTGGAGAGGCCGGGGTGGTTGGCCTCTATGGCGGGTGGTGGAACTGGGTTGTTAGAAATCAGGAAGCCACTAGTTCACCACTCTGGACGGGGTACTGGTGGAGTGGCGAGTGCAGGCCTGGTTGTCGTCCGACGTCCCGTTATGAAAACAGCATTGTTAAAACTTACATTTGCTGTCAGAAAATTACAAAAGTCGTGAAGATCTAATAAAACTATCTGGTTCCAGAGACATTTTCAGGTTTCAGACAACTATGATGTATACACGCAGACTGAAGCGACGAATAAAAATTTGTACCAAGACCCAGATCCGAACCTGGGTCTCCTGCTCAGTAGGCAGATGCACTAACCACTATCCCACCGTGGCACAGCGCCTTTACACAACTGCACGGACTACTCTATCATGCCACCCTCCTCAATGAGTTTGCCCGCACATGTGATGGTGGCTAAGTGGCTGCATGACCCCAGGCTCGAACTGTTGACCACCAGATTAGAAGGCCGGCAACAGCTGAAGTGGGCCCCCGCAGGTGGTGTGTGTGTGTGTGTGTGTGTGTGGGGGGGGGGGGGGGGGTTGAGGTTTTCGGGCGCTAAACAGCGTGGTCATCAGCGCCCAAACGCACAGAAGCAGGAACACATGCGGTGAAGGGACGAAGACGGACAGCGAACATGGAGAACGGCTAAAAGACACAGGCCTGACGCAGTTCCAAATCCTCACACACAGAGGCAAAACAAGAGGAAAAGAAACGCACTAAAAAAGGAAAGGAAACACAAGGAAAAGAGAACAGAAATCGAAGTGCAACAAGTAGGTAATCGTGACTGGCGGACCTCTTACCTAAAACCTGGATCAGCCAGTCACCCAGCAGCACATTAAAATCCTCTCCCTAAAATCCGAGGCAACAAATTGGACAGGACACAAAACCGTAAGACCTTAACCACAGTCGCTGTGTTGTCTTGCAAAATAGAGGGCAAATCCGGTGGCAAGGAAACCACCGCCCTCTGGTCACAGAATAAAGGACAGTCAAGTAAAATGTGGCGGTCAGTAATCTGGACGCCACAAGCACTGCAGATTGGGGGGTTCTCCCGCCGGAGTAAAAAACCGTGCGTTAAGGGACTGTGCCCGATGCGGAGGCGAGTGAGGAGAACCTCATCCCGCCTGCATGACTGGTAGGACGTACGCCATGGCCGCGTGGTGGCCTTGACCAAACGCAGCTTATTTTCACCGACTGCCAGCCACTCCTCTTCCCATTGACGCAAAAGGGAGGTAACAGCATGGAGGAGGACGGCACATTCAACAACGTGAGGGAGGGAACATGCATCTTTGGCAGCCACATCCGCCAGTTCGTTTCCCCTAATACCCACGTGCCCCGGCACCCAGCAGAAAGAAACGTTCTTCCCCTGCCGTTGCAGGTGGAGTAGGGCATCATGGATGTTCTGGACGACCGTATCCGCTGGGTACAAGTGTTGCATGGTCTGAAGGGCACTCAGGGAGTCAGAACAGATGAGAAACGTAAGACTGGGAACACATCTCATCTGCTCCAATGCCCGTAAGTTCGCAAACAATCCGGCATCAAAGATGGTAAACGCCGCAGGAAGCCGTAACTTGGCGACTCGATCAGGGAAAACAACAGCACAGGGCGCTAAGTCAGCAGGATCCGACAGAGCGCGAACAGGAGGGCCACAGACAGCAGTGGTAGAATTCAGAGATCACCGCTGCTTTATCCATGAAGACCTGTAACCGGCGTAGATCCCCTCTGAGCTACTGGTTGTCAGACTGCACTCTTCTGTCCAGAAATGAACTGCCGAGGTACCAGTTCCCATCATATAAGCCACAGCTGGGCCTAAGCTTGGATGTGAAGCAATCAGATTATCAACACCGGAGTGGCTCTGCCTTCCTGTTGCGCCGATGGTGTTATGACTATGGTTCCTCTGCTATGTCGGAGCGAGTGGTAACCGGCCAACACTGTGGAGACAGTACCTGTTTTTTCAGCTGGTCACTCCGACGTACGAGTAACTTCACCTGGCCGGCCCTGGTCTGAGTTGCTTCCATGGGCACTTAGATCAATTGTGGCGGCGTCTTTATTTTACTCATTTATGCCAAGTAAAATTGATGTGGCACAACAAAAGTGTTAACCTCACCACATCACCACTTTAATCTTTTATTTCAAGGTCCATTTTCTGTTTAAGAGTGGACAAGGCGTAACGGTAACACACAAAGTATTTTCGCTGATTCTAAATTACGATAATAATCTGACAGGACCATATATGGATGTAACAGGTGATGGCTTACGATGTCCTTGCACACCGTTCCAATCATCCTTGCCATTAAGGTAACGAGGCAAAGGTGCTGATACTTTCAGAACACTGCCACCATCATTCTCACAACACAAACTCGTAACTTACCTAACGACGGTAGACCGAATTGTTTCCACATTATTAAGTTTAAATCATAAATCAACGTTCCGTCCGCAAAGAAGGGTTCTTTCTTCACGATAAAGATATACTGTACTTCTTTCTCTGGTTTAACACATGTCAGTGTCTTTAGTAACCCATCAAGAGAAAAGTCGTGATGATTCTGTGAACAGTTATATCTGCGAAGTACGCGGTTTCAGCAGTTCCATAGGCCTTTGGTCTGCTTGTTCAAAAAAGATTCGATATGCGTAGTGATGAGAAATTCTTTTCCCAATTTATTCTAGTCGTCAGAAAAAAGTGTATTAGGCCAATTTGGAATTTGCGGTGGTGGTGGTGGTGGTGGTGGTGACGACGACGACGACGACGACGACAACGACGGCGATGATGTGATAATGAAGAAGAAGATGATGATGACTATAATGATGATGATGAAGATAACAAGAAGACAATAGTTAGGCACATGTTGTAGAGTTGGAAATTATAGTGTTAAGACGTATATATTGGCGCTCTCATTTATGCACTTTCAATATGAAGCAACTTGAGTACTAAGGATTTGCAGTTAATGTATTTTAGCCATCAAAACTAAGGGAAAAAAGTTACTGTTCCATGTCTCGTCTACATCATGTTTATTAGAGATCACACTTGCACGATTAGCTACGGATGCAGAACAGCGCACACACGGTCGATTTAGGGAACCAACTCGAATTCGAACCAAAAATCTACTTCAAAAAATTGTAAAAGATCTTGGATTATTTTTGGATGAGCATTTAAAATGGGGAAAGCTAACTGTGAAGGCATGCTGGTAAAAATGTAGCGAAAAACTTACTGTCCAATGTTTCATCTACGTCGAGGCTTTTTTACAGGTGACACGGACATGGACATGGATGCAGAAGAAAGCAGACACGATCCGTATAAGAAACCAACCTGCATTCGAACCAAAAGCCAGATACAAAAAACCGAGAAATATCTCAGCATACTTTTGGATGAGCTTTTAAAGTGGGAAGAACTAATTATAAGTGCATGCAGGAAATATGTATCTTGCCAACATGCAATCCAAAAATTTAGAAAAATGTTTCCACCAAAAGTAAAACAAACTCCTCCAATCTTTAGTTTTGGCGAGCAGTTATTATACGAAGTAGTAGTTTAACAGAACACTAAAAGCGAAAATTTCAGACGATTTCAGCCAGCCATGAATGTTTGTGAAGATGCGTGTGTAACATTTCGGTTGTTGATCACGTCAGCCCTGCGTCATGGACTTCAGCGACATACGCTGTCGAAAGTTTAATGAAGGCAATTGGGATCTAATTTACATGGGGTTGAAGGACTCGGACATAGGTGGATACAGAAAAGATAACAGCTGTGACCCGGTATCCAGAACTTATCCCCCGTCATAGATTTAAAAAAAAGGTTAATCAGGATGGCCTGACAGAGACTTCAGACCCACAGCAATCTACGAGGGCAGTTCAATAAGTAATGCAACACTTTTTTTTTCTCGGCCAATTTTGGTTGAAAAAACAGGAAATTTCTTGTGGAATATTTTCAAACATTCCAGCTTCGTCTCGTATAGTTTCATTGACTTCCGACAGGTGGCAGCGCTGTACGGAGCTGTTAAAATGGCGTCTGTAACGGATGTGCGTTGCAAACAACGGGCAGTGATCGAGTTTCTTTTGGCGGAAAACCAGGGCATCTCAGATATTCATAGGCGCTTGCAGAATGTCTACGGTGATCTGGCAGTGGACAAAAGCACGGTGAGTCGTTGGCAAAGCGTGTGTCATCATCGCCGCAAGGTCAAGCAAGACTGTCTGATCTCCCGCGTGTGGGCCGGCCGTACACAGCTGTGACTCCTGCAATGGCGGAGCGTGCGAACACACTCGTTCGAGATGATCGACGGATCACCATCAAACAACTCAGTGCTCAACTTGACATCTCTGTTGGTAGTGCTGTCACAATTGTTCACCAGTTGGGATATTCAAAGGTTTGTTCCCGCTGGGTCCCTCCTTGTCTAACCGAACACCATAAAGAGCAAAGGAGAACCATCTGTGCAGAATTGGTTGCTCGTCATGTGGCTGAGGGTGACAATTTCTTGTCAAAGATTGTTACAGGCGATGAAACATGGGTTCATCACTTCGAACCTGAAACAAAACGGCAATCAATGGAGTGGCGCCACACCCACTCCCCTACCAAGAAAAAGTTTAAAGCCATACCCCCAGCCGGTAAAGTCATGGTTACAGTCTTCTGGGACGCTGAAGGGGTTATTCTGTTCGATGTCCTTCCCCATGGTCAAACGATCAACTCTGAAGTGTATTGTGCTACTCTTCAGAAATTGAAGAAACGACTTCAGCGTGTTCGTAGGCACAAAAATCTGAACGAACTTCTCCTTCTTCATGACAACGCAAGACCTCACACAAGTCTTCGCACCCGAGAGGAGCTCAAAACTTCAGTGGACTGTTCTACCTCATGCACCCTACAGCCCCGATCTCGCACCGTCGGATTTCCATATGTTTGGCCCAATGAAGGACGCAATCCGTGGGAGGCACTACGCGGATGATGAAGAAGTTATTGATGCAGTACGACGTTGGCTCCGACATCGACCAGTGGAATGGTACCGTTCAGGCATACAGGCCCTCATTTCAAGGTGGCGTAAGGCCGTAGCATTGAATGGAGATTACGTTGAAAAATAGTGTTGTGTAGCTAAAAGATTGGGGAATAACCTGGTGTATTTCAATGCTGAATAAAACAACCCCTGTTTCAGAAAAAAGATGTGTTGCATTACTTATTGAACTGCCCTCGTATTTATTTAACCACAGTATCATCTCACTCGGTCGAACAGTGACGAGGAGTTATTCTGGACTTATTTGAGAGAAAATGAGTGGAGGGGGGAACGGTTGTATCTCTGTGTGGATCTAAACACCTCTCTCTGCCTGTCTGAGAGCTGCTGATGACATCCCGTACTTATAACAAATCGCACAATAACGAGGATCCCGTAAGAACGACGGCACCCATCACATGCGCTACTAGTCATCCATCATCGGTTGCAGGAATTCCGTAAACGAAGAAGAGAGTATCCCGATATAGCCATGGAAGTTATTCCTACCGAAAAAAAATTGGAGCTCTCTTGATCATTCAATGGTGTGTCCTTGTCTCCCCTCCAGAAGTAACAGTAAAACAGTGCTATCCGAAGAGAGTGGAGTGTGACAGACAAGTGAATAACAGCATACTATTCACAAGATCTCTTAGTAGATCTGGTTCGTTAAAAAAGTGTTGACGCTGTTTTTCTCCGTGCAGCTGGGTCTTCATACTATGCGTCATGTTGTATCGTTCATTCTACATCTACATGATTACTCTGGAATTCACATTTATGTGCTTTGCAGAGGGTTCATCGAACCACAATCATAGTATCTCTCCACCATTCCACTCCCGAACAGCGCGCGGGAAAAACGAACACCTAAACCTTTCTGTTCGAGCTCTGATTTCTCTTATTTTATTTTGATGATCATTCCTACCTATGTAGGTTGGGCTCAACAAAATATTTTCGCATTCGGAAGAGAAAGTTGGTGACTGAAATTTCGTAAATAGATCTCGCCGCGACGAAAAACGTCTTCGCTTTAATGACTTCCATCTCAACTCGCGTATCATATCTGCCACACTCTCTCCCCTATTACGTGATAATACAAAACGAGCTGCCCTTTTTTGCACCCTTTCGATGTCCTCCGGTCAATCCCACCTGGTAAGGATCCCACACCGCGCAGCAATATTCTAACAGAGGACGAACGAGTGTAGTGTAAGCTGTCTCTTTAGTGGACTTGTTGCATCTTTTAAGTGTCCTGCCAATGAAACGCAACCTTTGGCTCGACTTTCCCACAATATTATCTATGTGGTCTTTCCAACTGAAATTGTTCGTAATTTTAACACCTAGGTACTTAGTTGAATTGACGGCCTTGAGAATTGTACTATTTATCAAGTAATCGAATTCCAACAAATTTCTTTTGGAACTCATGTGGATCACCTCACACTTTTCGTTATTTAGCGTCAATTGCCACCTGCCACACCATACAGCAATCTTTTCTAAATAGCTTTGCAACTGATACTGGTCTTCGGATGACCTTACTAGACGGAAAATTACAGCATCATCTGCGAACAACCTAAGAGAATTGCTCAGATTGTCACCCAGGTCATTTATGTAGATCAGGAACAGCAGAGGTCCCAGGACGCTTCCCTGGGGAACACCTGATATCACTTCAGTTTTACTCGATGATTTGCGGTCTATTACTACGAACTGCGACCTTCCTGACAGGAAATCACGAATCCAGTCGCACAACTGAGACGATACCCCATAGGCTCGCAGCTTGATTAGAAGTCGCTTGTGAGGAACTGTGTCAAAAGCCTTCCGGAAACCTAGAAATACGGGATCAACTCGAGATCCCCTGTCGATAGCGGCCATTACTTAGTGCGAATAAAGAGCTAGCTGCGTTGCACAAGAACGATGTTTTCTGAAACCATGCTGATTACGTATCAATAGATCGTTCCCTTCGAGGTGATTCATAATGTTTGAATACAATATATGCTCCAAAACCCTACTGCAAACTGACGTCAATGATATAGGTCTGTAGTTCGATAGATTACTCCTACTACCCTTCTTAAACACTGGTGCGACCAGCGCAATTTTCCAATCTGTAGGTACAGATCTATCGGTGAGCGAGCGGTTGTATATGATTGCTAAGTAGGGAGCTATTGTATCAGCGTAATGTGAAAGGAACCTAATCGTTATACAATCTGGACCTGAAGACTTGCCCGTATCAAGCGATTTGAGTTGCTTCGCAACCCCTAAGGTATCTACTCCTAAGAAACTCATGCTAGCAGCTGTTCGTGTTTCAAATTCTGTAGTAGTTTGGCTCAGTAGAACTTATTGTCTATACTGTGCTCCGATTACTTTGGCGGCTTTACAGGGACAGCGCGTAACAGAACGAGTCTTCACGAAGTCGGCAGTGCGGGCAGCGAGCGCAGTGACGTAACGGGCAGCTGCCTGCCGTACAATATGGCGAGGTTCTCTGTAGAACGGACGCCGCGCTTTCACCTGCGGCACGCGGATGCCTCTTGTACGCGGTCCAGACGCCGCCTAAGCAGCCGTAAAAGGAGATGAGGCTGTGCGCGAAGCGGTTCGTAGCTTCAGACAACCCATTTGTCTGTTACGGGGCTTCGTCGTCTGCACCTGGTCAATGGCTCCATACGGAAGCAGTGTCATGTTACTCTTACAACTGTACGACCGTAAAACGCAATGAAAGATAACGCGACCTGCAGCTTTATTTCCTTCCTGGAATTCATGAAGTACTTCGAAATACAACGCAACAAGTTCTTGACTTGGTAATCAGTTTGGGGCTGCGCTACTGTGAACAGTCTTCATTAGGCACTAATCTGGATGGGACATCTTTTTAATGAAGAGAGATGCGGGTTTAAAGTCCTTTCGAGGACAAAGGCAGAAGGAAACATGTAGCACCATTTTCGAGGAAGCCATCCTGGCGTACGTCCTGAACGACTTAGAGCTGCGACATGGAACCTAAATGTGGATCCTCGGTCTGGAGTCTGAACCACAGTCATTCTGTCGCAAGTGAGTGTATTATTCATTGTGTAACGTCACTTGTGTCCTAAAGGGAGTGCAAAATAAAATTTGCCAGGACAATACACTGGCTGACAAAAAAAGTGAATTGCCCAAATGGGGAAGAGGAACGAGATGAAGCTTCACGGCTTCAGAGGCTGTGTGGTGTTATTTCAGTGATTAAAAAGCCGATACATATGTAGAAAGGATTGTATCAGTTTGACGTTGCATCGCCTTTCGCCTGAATGCAGGCATTGATGCCGTACATAACCGTCTCGAAGTCGTTGTGACCTCTCCTGTATCTATATGGATACTCTTCGAATCACACTGCCTGGCAAAAGGTTAATCGAACCACCTTCACAATATTTTTCTATTATTCCACTTTTGGACGCGCACGGAAAAAATGAACACCTATATCTTTTCGTGCCGGCTCTGATTCCCCTTATTTTATTATCATCATTGTTTCTTCCTATGTAGGTCGGCGCCAACAAAATATTTTCGCATTCGGAGGAAAATGTTGGTGACTGAAATTTTGGGAGAAGATTCCGCCGCAACGAGAAACGCATATGTTTTAATTATGTCCACGCCAAATCCCATATCATGTCACTAGCACTTTCTCCCCTATTGCCGCGCGTAGTGGCAGCGCGGTTTGAGGCGCCATGTCACAGATTGAGCGGCCCCTCCCGCCGGAGGTTCGAGTTCTCCCTCCGGCATGGATGTGTGTGTTGTTCTTAGCGTAAGTTAAAGTAGTGTGTAAGTCTAGGGATCGATGACCTCAGCAGTTTGGTCCCTTAGGAATCCACACACATTTGAACATTCTAACCCTATTTCGCGATAGTACAAAACGCGCTGCTTTTCTTTGAACTTTCTCGATGTACTACGTTAATCCTATCTGGTGAGGGTCCCAGACTGCGCAGCAGTACTCCAGAAAGAGGACGGACAAGCGTAGTGTGAGCAATTTCTCTACCAGATCTGTTGCATCTTCCGTTCTCCCAATATAACACAGTCTTTGGGTCGCCTTCCCCACAACATTTGCTATGTGTTCTCTCCAATTTAAGTTGTTTGTAATTGTAATTCCTAGGTATCTAGTTGAATTTACGGCCTTTAGATTTGATTGATTTATCATGTAACTGAAGTTTAACGGATTCCTTTTAGCACTCATGTGGACGACTTGACCTTTTCCATTATTTAGGGTCAACTGCCAATTTTCGTACCTTACAGATATCTTTTCTATATCGTTTTGCAATTCGTTTATGTCTTCTGATGACTTTACTAGACGATAAAAGACAGCATCATCTGCTAACAACCTAGGACGGCTGCTCAGGTTGTGTCCTAAATGGTTTATATAGAAAAGGAATAGTAGAGGACCTGTAACACTACCGGGGGAACGCCAGAAATAAATTTTGATTTACTCGATGACTTTCCGTCAATTACTGTGAACTGTGATCTCTGTGACACGAAATCGCGAATCCACTCGCATAACAGAGACGATATTCCATAGTCACGCAACTTCATTACAAGTTTTCGGAAATCTAGAAATGCGGAATCAATTTAAAATACCTTGTTAACAGCACTCAACAAATCATGAGTGTAAAGAGCTAGTTGTGTTTCACAAGAACGAAGGTTTCTAAATCAGTGTTGACTGTGTGTCAGAACGCCGTTCTCTACGAAGTAATTCATAATTGTCGGTCACAATATATGTTCTAAAATCCCGCTGCATATTGACGTTAATGATATGGGCCTGTAATTTTGTGTATTACTCCTACTGCCTTTCTTGAATGTAGGTGTGACCTGTGCAACTTCGCAGTCTTTGGGTACGGATCTTTCGTCGAGCGAGCGGTTGTGTATGATTGTTAAGTGTGAAGCTATTGCATCAGCATACTCTGAAAGTATGCCCAACTGGTATACAGTGTGGATCCGAAGACTTGCTTTTATTAAGTGATTTAAGTTGCTTCACTACTCCTAGGATATCTACAACTAAGTTATTCGTGACGCAGTCTACTGCACAACTGCTGTAACTGATCCTCGATATCCTCGATAATGGCACTGAGTCGAAGTTGACGTCTGATCCGGTCCCATACATGTTCTGTCGGGGACAAACATGGGGAACTTATTGGCCACGATAGTACTTCAACGTCATGCAAACAGTTCATAGACCCAAATACCACGTGTGGACGACCGTTGTTGTGTTGAAAAATGACACCACGGTAGTGTCACGTCAGAGCGAACACATGATGATACAGGAGGTCCAACGTGCCGTCAGAGTTTCCAGCCGTGACCCAAGTGGTAACCGACGGCTCCCCGCACCGTCACGCCAGGAGTAACACCGGTGTACCTCTCCAAAACATTCGAAGATTGGGACCTCCCCCAGGTCACCGCCATATTCGCCGTCGATGATCATCTGCGGTAGTGCAGAAGTACGATTCATCGTCGAACAGAACGCGGCGCCGTTCAGCAGTCCATGCTTCCCTGTCACGGTGTCACGCCAAACGCAGCCATTTTTATTGTGTTGTTAACGGTAGGCTACAGAAGGAACAGTAATTCCGTAGTCCAACCGCTGCCAGTCTCCGACCGGTGGTGCGGGATGGCACAGAACGTTGTAGGAGCCTATTATTTATTCGTCGGTGTCTGGTGCTGATGTGAAGAGGTTACGGTGTGCTTGATGCACGATACGGCGATCCACCCTTGGTGGTGCTCACATCTGGTCGAGCAGGAACTCTGCGACAACTACGCCTGCCCTAACGCCCCCTTGTAGCACAATATCGGACAACTGTCAGAGATGAATGCCCCACAAATTTGGATACAACACGATTCGTCTAGCCCTCCAAATGGAACGTCAAAGTGAGGCTGCTTTCAAACTCTGTAAGGTGCTGACAACGCTGTCTCCTATCCTCCACAGTGATCACTCAACACTGTACTCTGTTCACGTTACTTATATACCGTATCAGGGCTGGCAATAGCACTAATCACGAACAACATTAATACCTTCTGACGGTCGCTCTGCCTGTCACAGAGAATTGCGATTGTAATAATTTACAAACCAACTGATAATGCATACGTGTACGAGGTTATATTCACGAACGACCGTGTCTTTGAAGGTCTTCTTTTTTTTGTTTTTTCTTTTGGTCAGGCGGTATACTTATAATAGGACTGACGCGGGACTTACTTGTCTTTACTAGTTATGCATCTGTAACACTGTCGTGTCTGAACACGTTTCTCTATAACTACTGGTCGAATTTCTATGGGGTTTTCGCGAAGATAGCCTGAGCACAGCAGGGCCACCGTATAGACTTCAGGCTTTATGTCATCAAAATCGGTCCACGGAAAGAAACTGATGCCATAATTGAAAGCTGAATCCATACTAATATTATAAATACGAAATTAGCTCTGTTACGTTTTCACGACTAATCCACCGAAGTGATTTCTAGAAAATTTGGTATGGAGATAGCCTGAAGAAGAATACAGGCTACTTTAGAAAGTGTGTAGTACAAGATACCTGTTGATTTAATGGATTCTACACGAATCAGTGAAATTTTTTCACTCTTTGAAAAAGCTATTTACTCTTTGAATTTTTGATATTTATCAGATTCGCTCAGTCTAAAGTAGGCCAGTCGCGACACTCGCTGCTGTGAAAATTGTTACCATCTGACAGCTGGTGCGACACTAGAGCCCCAGGCGACGAGAAGATAGCCGTAAAATAGAAGTTTGCCTTGAATTACTTTTCTGGTTAATTAGCGAAATAGTTATTAATTATCAAGATACGTGGATGACGATCAAATACATGTACGTAGGTCGGAACTTAAATAGTGGCAAACATTGCTGTGGAGACACTATACAATGGAATCTACTATTGTCGCTGATAGCATACGTTGTTGACATACCTACCTTACCTCCGAGCAAATAGACTCGCCCGTCCCACGTCACTGGCGTGCGCACAATCGGGGGAGACACAGTCACTGGGGAGCGAGCGGTCTAACGTAACGGTGTCACTACGTTTTCGAAACAGGGACAACGGAGTTGGATCAAGATTGAATGTGCCAGAGGTCGTACAGCGCGACAGTGTCATCAAGGTCTTCAAGAGGCGTGTGAGGAATCGGCATTGCCGTACAGAACAGTGGCAAATTGGGTAAAAGCCTTCAACGAAGGTCGGCAAACTGTGGCAGACATGCATCGGGCAGGTCGTCATAGCGTCTCTGAAGAAGTAGTGCATACTGTTGCCGCGTTAGTGGACAGTGATCGACGCCATACGATTCGTGAGCTCGCCCACGAAACCGGATTAGTGCGTACAACTGTGCTTCGCATCCTGAAGGAAAGCCGGCGCATGCGAAAAATTGCATCACGATGGGTTCCGCATGACTTGACGGAAATGCAGAAATGGATGCTTTACGACGCTGCTCAGACGCACTTGGAGCGCCATGAGCGCGAAGGAGAGGCTTTCTTGCTCCGTATCGTTAAAACTGTATGAGACATGAGCCACATCGTACAAGCCAAAACTGAAACGCCAATCCAACGAATGGCGTCATTATGGGGCGCCGCGAAAGTCGAAAGTGCGTCAGAGCCCCAGCCAGTATGGTGAAAGTTATGGTGATTCTCGTGTACGGCGGTGATGAAGTTATTCTAACGCATTACGTTCCTCCACGGCAGACCGTCAATGCACAGTATTACTGTTCGTTTTTATGCCGGACGGTGTGGCCGTGCGGTTCTAGGTGCTACAGTCTGGAACCGTGCGACCGCTACGGTCGTAGGTTCGAATCCTGCCTCAGGCATGACAGTATGTGATGTCCTTAGGTTAGTTAGGTTTAAGCAGTTTTAAGTTCTAGGCGACTGATGACCTCAGATGTTAAGTCCCATAGTGCTCAGAGCCATTTGAACCACTATTTTGTTCGTTTTTGGAGCATCACCTGCGAACAACTTTGCGAGAGAAGCGGCGGCGCTTTCTGCGCAACCCACCCATCTTTCTGCACGAGAATGCACGGGCGCATACAGCGCAAGCTGTGACTGCTCTGTTCGGTTGATGGGACTGGGAAGTACTGTACCATCTACCATACTCCCCGGACTTAAGTCCTTGTGAAGTTGATTTGAAAAAAATGTTCAAATGTGTGTGAAATTTTATGCGACTTAACTGCTAAGGTCATCAGTCCCTAAGCCTAAACACTACTTAACCTAAATTATCCTAAGGACAAACACACACACACACACACACACACACACACACACACACACACACACACACAACACACAACACACACACACACACACACACACGCCCGAGGGAGGACTCGAACCTCCGCCGGAACCAGCTGCACAGTCCATGACTGCAGCGCCTTAGACCGACAAATGTGGCATCATCATCTTGTTGCTGCAATTCACTGTGCAACATACGCTCCCGTTTGTAAAAACCATTCTACAGACCAGTATAAACAAATACGATTCGCTTTAGCTTTCAGAAAAGTATAGCTTCCTGGCAATCGCAGTTGGTAACAAAGAAGGGACGGAGTGTCGTGACTGTTGATACACTGTGGTAATTATGAAAATACTTTTATTGGTTGATATGTGTTCGTGGTAGGATTCAAAGTAATGAATACAATGCTTATACAATCTTCAATTTGTTTAATCCCTGCTTCGTCACTAAAGGGTGTTTCAGATGTGATGGTCAATATTCAGGGATATGATAGGAATGGTCATTCAAAACAAAAACTTCAAGCAAATATGGGCTCTAAAACGCATATCTTAAGAGCTATGAGCAATTCTTGATCTTCGATACTGTGAAACAAATCTCTCTGCTTTCCATATTTTGGGAAATGGTAGTATAGACCAAAACAGGGAAAAAAAGTCCAGTAAACATGTCCTCTAAAATGCCTATGGGAACCTGTTCGTTAGAAGAGTTTTTTCAAAGTAGCAAGGATCACCAAGTGCTCATTAGCTCTTAAGGTATGCGTTTCAGAGGCCATATTTACTTGACTGTTTCGAATTATTTTTCCTGTCATATCCGAGAATATTTACCATCACTTCTGAAACACGTTATATTTGTTGCACAATGTACACGTCGTATACTATACAGCTACGTCAGTAGCACGATGCATGGAAGTACGCTCCTGCCTATGCCCCCTCTGTGCGCACTGCTCAGCAGCGATGCTGCGCACGCCGACGCATCACTCTATGGAACAGCTTGGCAAGAGGAAGAGCGGGGTGCACAGCACGAGATATACTTGCCTGAACAGGCAGACACGGAGGGAAGCTGATATTATCGCGCATGCAGTAGCTTATTTACTCACCATCGTTCATCATATGGAAACTACTGATACCTACACATGCCGACACGCCATTCGGTGGTACAACTTGGTAGGATTGCTTACATGAACAGGCACACACGTGAGAATAACTGACACTATCACGCATACGGTAGCTTGCTTACTCACCACCGCTCATGACATGGAAACTACTGATACCGCCTAACTGCAACCATAAGTAACAGCTAGTTAATGAACATAACGCTTCTTATTCGCTAAAAAGCCCATTTTGCGCCATTCAGCAACTACGTTTTGCATTGCAGACTTTGCTGGAGGTTTTGCCAAAACATTTCTAGTCTTAAAATCACACAGTACTGCACACTTTCCACGAACCGTGCTTCATATGACACTCCAGAATAAACACGCTCTGTTTTTTCGTCAGCACTATTTTTGTTGCATTCAACTGGCCACTAAGCACGTCTGCTCCTCCCGTTCACACAAACCTAAGAAGTGCTCAGAACAGAACATGCAGCAGATGCGCAACTTATGACAGGAAGCGATTGGTGCATCTATATAATGGTTTCCAGCATTTTCTGTAAAAGGCATTTCTCCTGCTCATTAATAGGGCTCAATTC
This sequence comes from Schistocerca piceifrons, assembly GCF_021461385.2. Taxonomy (NCBI): domain Eukaryota; kingdom Metazoa; phylum Arthropoda; class Insecta; order Orthoptera; family Acrididae; genus Schistocerca; species Schistocerca piceifrons. The sequence goes on along the minus strand of NC_060142.1, from coordinate 548,661,484 downwards.
TGTGTCAGTCTCTCAAGTATTTTCCGGTCCAGTTTCATTTTGCCGACCCAGTATACCAAGAACTCTAATGTCTCAAAGACACTGACACGTCATTTAGTTTTAAACTTCATTCGCAAAAGTATAAATGAATCACGAAGGAATCAAATAATCAGAACGGATCTGAGAGGGAATGGATAGCAGATTAAGACATGGATTAGACTGTACACAGGGTGTGATGGGCATTGCAGGTTATCTTGAATCAGGAAGATTCCCAAAAATTACTAATAAAATCATATTTATTAAATATAAATACCCAAATGATCCTGCTTCTTGTGCAATGTCCATCAAAATTAGACGTTTAAAATTATTGCAAGCCCTCTAAAACATTGAAGTCCAGTCACTGTGCCCCTGAGTGATGCAGACGTAGAGCCAACAGCTGGCCTACGATGTCTCGGAGACGACGAACGAACACTGCTGCTTGTAGACTCGACGTAACTGGAAACTGTACACGATTCGGCGCACTGGAGAGAACTTTCCGCCGTAGTGAGTGCTCCGGTATTTAGTGAGGCATCGACCAATCGCTATCCACACGCGTTGTGCCCATGGCTTGGCAGCTGCTGCCGCTGGCGGTCCTCGGTGTAGTTCGTACTGGCAACCCATGAAGTGTTTCGAGCGCGGCTTATCGATTGCGGTGCGGTACTCCCTAGAGTCGTGAGTACCTTCACCACAGAGCGACTTCTCGATGTATACGAAAACGTCACCTGCAGAAAATACCAGCAAGTTGAGAAAGAAGATGACTGATTTTTTTTCCCCAAACGGTTTAGTTAATAATCAATATGAAAGTTTTCCTCTACAGTAACAACCGTTGGAAACCGCCTAGACCGGAACAGGCAGCCACGCGGGATAGCCGCGCGGTCTGGGGCGCCTTGTCACGGTCCGCGCGGCTCCCCCCGTAGGAGGTTAGAATCCTCCCTGGGGCGTGTGTGTGTGTTGTCCTTAATTTAAGTTAGATGAAGTAGTGCGTAAGCCTAAGGACCGATGACCTCAACAGTTTCGTCGCATAATACCTTTCGACAAATTTCCATTTTCCGGAACAGGCAGCAGCGCGCAGAAGTCTGAAGCAGCAGCCACGGGACAGTCCCTCGTCTGTCTTGACGCAGGTCGAGCTGGGTTGAGACAATGAACTCGCATTCAAGATCTGCCTGTTCGAATTCCCCGCCGGCCAATCTGATGTAGGGTTTCTGTGGTTTTCCTATATCGCTTAAGGCCTTAAGAGATACGCCGGGTGGTTATATTGGAAATGACACGTTCGATTTCCTTCCCCACTTTTCCCCAGTACCGTCCTTGAGCTCAGCCTCAATTAAGTCGACGGGATGCCAAGCCTTTTTTCATTTCCGTGTCGATGGTACACGGGACAACGTAGAAGGTTAAAATGAGCCACATCCGCATGACGATATTCGCCAGGTGGCTCTGATGGAAAAACTCCCTCTTTCGCTTGGTGCATTGTTGAAGTTTTTGACGATTCCTGCAACCAACGTTCACCGTTTAGACCACTGGTGGGCAACCGGTGGCCCGCGGTCTGCGGAAAGAGAAAGAGAAAGAGAGCGCAAAGTGCTGCAGAATTTTTCAACGGAAGTTTTTAAGACAGTTATTGTAAAATGTAGTAAGTACAGAAACAATGTTCATGAAGCGTAAACAAATGTAAACACCTGATGATGGGATGAGCATAAAATGAATGTACTCTCGAGAATGAGTGTTTTCAAGAGTAATTTGTTGGCTTGGCGTGGCGTGTATAGAAAGGGGCGATCGCCATTCATATCGATGCGTTACGCCGTAAACGTTAAGGTCATGGACGCTATTGTTCTGACATCATGCGCCAATAGCGCCGCTGTGACGTGGCGTGGCGGCCTGCAACCTTAAGGAAGTATGTGACAGCGGCCTGCGGGTCACCAGAGGTTGCCCATGCCTGGTTTAGACGAAACAGCTCGTTAAAACCTTTGTAACGTGACCGTTTTAAGTACGTGATGGAGGCTGACCGCGTGATCGATCACAGCTCTATTATTAATTTGTACTCAAAGCTACTATTACCACTAATTTTATTTGATACGAAAGCTATTCGGAAAGTACATCTACATGGACACTCTGCAAATCACATTCAGGTGCCTGGCAGAGGGTTCATCGAACCACCTTCGCAATTCTCCACTATTCCAATCTCGTATAGCGTGCGGAAAGAATGAACACCTATATCCGTACGAGCTCTGATTTCCCTGATTTTATCGTGGTGATCGTTCCTCCCTATGTAGGCCGGCGTCAACAAAATATTTTCGCATTCGGAGGAGAAAGTTGGTGATTGGAATTTCGTGAGAAGATTCCGTCGCAACGAAAAACGTCTTACTTTCAGTGATGTCCAGCCCAAATCCTGTATCATTTCTGTGACACACTCTCCCATATTTAGCAATAATACGAAACGTGCTGCCCTTCTTTGAATTTTTTCGATATACTGTGTCAGTCCTATCTGGTAAGGATACCACACCGCGCAGCAGTAATTCTAAAAGAGGACGGACAAGCGTTGTGTATGCAGTCTCCTTAGTAGGTCTGTTACATTTTCTAAGTGTCCTTCCAATAAAACGCAGTCTTTGGTTAGCCTTCCCCACAACATTTGCTATGTGTTCCTCCCAATTTAAGTCGTTCGTAATTGCAATACCTAGGTATTTTGTCGAATTTACGGCTTTTAGATTAAAAAAATGGTTCTGAGCACTATGGGACTCAACTGCTGAGGTTATTAGTCCCCTAGAACTTAGAACTAGTTAAACCTAACTAACCTAAGGACATCACAAACATTCATGCCCGAGGCAGGATTCGAACCTGCGACGTAGCGGTCTTGCGGTTCCAGACCGCAGCGCCTTGAACCGCACGGCCACTTTGGCCGGCGCTTTTAGATTACACTGATTTATCGTGTATCCGAAGTTTAACAAGTTCCTTTTAGCGCTCATGTGGATGACCTCTCACTTTTCGTTATTTAGGGTCAACTGCCACTTTTCGCACCATTCAGATATCTTTTCTAAATCGTTTTGCAGTTTGTTTTGATCTTATGATGACTTTATTAGTCGATAAACGACAGCGTCATCTGCAAACAACCGAAGATGGCTGCTCAGATTGTCTCCAAAATCTTTTATATAGATAAGGGACAGCAAAAGGTCTATTACACTACCTTGGGGAACGCCAGAAATCACTTGTGTTTTACTCGATGACTTTCCGTCAATTAGTACGAACTGTGACCTCTCTGACAGGAAATCACAAATCCTGTCACATAGCTGAGACGATATTCCATAAGCACGCAATTTCACTACAAGCCGTTTGTGTGGTACAGTGTCAAAAGCCATCCGGAAATCCAGAAATACGGAATCGATATGAAATGCCTTCTCAATAGCACTCAGCACTTCTTGTGAATAAAGAGCCAGTTGTGTTTCACAGGAACGATGTTTCTAAACCCATGTTGACTGTGTGTCAATAGACCGTTTTCTTCGAGGTAATTCATAATGTTCGAACAAAATATATGATCTAAAATCCTGCTGCATATGGACGTTAACGAAATGGACCTGTAATTTAATGGATTACTCCTGCTACCTTTCTTGAATATTGGTGTGACCTGTGCAACTTTCCAGCCATTGGGTACGGATCTTTCGTCGAGCGAACGGTTGTATATCATTGTTAAGTATGGAGCTAATACATCAGCATACTCCAAAAGGAACCAAATTAGTATACAGTCTGGACAAGAGGACTTGCTTTTTTTAAGTGATTTAAGTTGCTTCACTACTCCGAGGACATTTACTTCTACGTTACTCATGTTGGCAGCTGTTCTCGACTCGAATTCTGGAATATTTACTTCGTCTTCTTTTGTGAAGGCATTTCGGAAGGCAGTGTTTAGTAACTCTGCTTTGGCAGCACTGTCTTCGATAGTATCTCCATTGCCATCGCGCCGAGGAGTCATTGATTGTGCCTTGCCGCTAGAATACTTCACATACGACCAGAATCTCTTTGGATTTTCTGTCAGGTTTCAAGACAAAGTTTCGTTGTGGAAACTGTCATAAGCATCTTACATTGAAGTCAGCGCTAAATTTCGAGCTTCTGTAAATAATCGCCAATCTTGGGGATTTTGCGTCTGTTTAAATTTGGCATGTTTGTTTCGTTGTTTCTGCAACAGTGTACTAGCTCGTTTTGTGCACCAAGGAGGATCAGCTCCGTCGTTTTTAATTTATTTGGTACAAATATTTCAATTGCTGCCGATACTATTTCTTTTAATTTAAGCCACATCTGGTCTACACATATATTATTAATTTGGAATGAGTGGATATAGTCACTTAGGAAGGCGTCAAATGAATTTTTATCTGCTTTTTTGAATAGGTATATTGTTCGCTTAGTTTTCGAGGATTTGGGGATTACAATATTCAATCTCACTACGACAACCCTGTGTTCACCAATCCCTGAATCGGTTTTGATGCTCGTTATTAACTCAGTATTATTTGTTGCTATGAGGTCAAGTGTGTTTTCACAAAACCATTTACTATTCGCGTGGGCTCATGAACTAACCGCTCGAAATAATTTTCAGAGAAGGCGTTCAGCACAATTTCGGATGACATTTTATGCGTACCTCCGGAATTAAACATGTATTTTCGCCAACATATCGAGGGTAAATTAAAGTCACCACCAACTATTATCGTATGAGTCGGGTATGTGTTTGAAATCAAACTCAGGTTTTCTTTCAACCTTACAGCAACTGTATCATTTGAATTGGGAGGTCGGTAAAAGGATCCAATTATTATTTTATTCCGGTTGCCAACAATGACCTCTGCCCATGCTAACTCACAGGAAGTATCTACTTCAATTTCGCGACAAGATAACTACTTGTGACAGCAACAAACACGCCATCGCCCACGGTGTTTAGCTTGTCCTTTCGGAACACCGTTAGGTTCTTCGTAAAAATTTCGGCTGAGCTTATATCCAGCTACGACAATTTACAACTATTATGCCAATGGTTCCTGTCTCTACGGTGTCCAGCCTGCATCCTTTGTGACTGAAGCCATTCTTGTGTTTTCCCGAGACCCTCTAACCTAAAAAACCGCTCAGTCCATGCCACGCAGCCCCTCCTACCCGAGTAGCCACCTCCTGCGTGTAGTGGACACCTGACCTATTCAGCAGAACCCGAAACCTAACCACCCTTTGGCGCAAGTCGAGGGATCTGCAGCCTACACGGCCGCAGAACTGTCTGAGCCTTTGGTTCAGACCCTACACTCGGCTCTGTACCAGAGGTCCGCAATCGGTCCTGTCGACTATGCTGCAAATGGTCAGCTCTACTTTCATATTGCAAGCAAGACTGGCAGTCTTTACCACTTTTAAGTGGTAAAGAACGATCGGTCGTGAAGTGGAAAAAACAGTGAAAATCAAAACTGTTTTATTTACTACAGTTAGCTACACCTTCAAGCTACTCCTTTACATAGTCGCTGCTCCGGTTTCGACATCTGCCGTAGCGTTGTACCGACTTTCCTATACTCTCGTCATAGAAGGCAGCCTTCTACGCTTTCCGACAATTTTCTAGGCTGCACTGCAGGTCGTTGTGTCTGCCAAATAGCCATCGGTTCGTCTGAGCAAAGATGAAAATCAGAGGGAGCCAAGTCCGGGCTGTACGGAGGCTGATCAAACACTTCCCATCGAGAACGCTGCAGGAGCGTCCTCACATGAAGAAAGGCATAGTTCTGCAAGTAATGTGGGATTAGGCAGGAGTCGACAGTGCCACATGAAGGGATGCCTCAAAAAATCAGACGGCGCCAGTGATGTTTTACCTCAATAACACGAAACGCATTTGGTGATAAAAATATGCGTTTTCTTGTCGTTAAAAAATAAAAAAAACATGGAGTGTAGCAGAAAATTTATGATGAAGGTACAGGATTCTATAAGCTCTATTTGGTCGACTATCTCCCATTTCTGGCAGAATAACCGTTCTTCTGAGGCTTTTGAACATGGCACTGGAAAGCTAATTTCAAAACGATAAATCCAGGAACGACCTTGCAAGAGTATCACTGTAAAGGTTAAATACGTTTTGCTGCAAGGGTTATCGCTCGAGATACCTGCAAGGAAACACGCCACGGCTGCGCTGAAGATTTCTGATGGAAGTGTGAGAACAATGCCGCACAGGGAGCTAGGGATGCATCCCTACCAAATATGCTACTGAAAGTCATCTGCAAAGAAGTAGGTACAGCACGTTCCTAGCAAACTTCTTTTGTTGTTTAGAGATCGGTGTCTCTTTGTAGTACCGTAAAGGAACTGAAGTCTCGATACAGAGCGGTAGCTTACTGTCTAGAACTCCGTAAACGTCCGTTCCACTGCCCCGAACTGTTGGCAGTAGCGCTGTAATTGAACATAGCGTACTAATTCGTGGTATATGGAAGAGTAAAATTTTACGTCAACTACTTCTTGTCGTTGATCAAGCTTTTGGTTTTTCTGTATTGCGGCGCTCGACGTAGAGTTCATCACTGTCCTTCATTATTACAGAGCGAGTGTAGTGAAAATAATTTATAAATGACAAAAACCAACTATGTAAAGATCTGCATTTATTAACACCCCACCCCCTCAGTCACACACGCATTTTAGTTTCTCATTCTTACAAAATCTGCTAAAAGACTGACACACCCATGAGAACAAAACATTAAAATGCTGATGTTTGTGCTGTTAATCACGCAACACACCTGATGAACGGACCACTAAGTAACACATCCAAATATCCTCTCTACTACTTAATGTCGTTTCAAAAAAGCTGAAAATACACGTTTCACTTGTCATTTTCATTATTTAATGGGTGCAAAAGTCTTTCTTTAAACCAGGGACCAAATTTACGATGGATCATAAAACAAATGTAGACAAAATATGCTTCATTGAAAGTAGATTAGTAAACCATGCCTTCGGAGAACGCGCAGGCGTGCAACAACGAATGTATCTGCGCAGCTGGATGAAGGTACCCCATGGTATTATGCCTGGCTCTAAAGTTGAAGGTTAGAAGCACTCAGAAATTGCCTTCTGTGTTCCCACCGGTACGCAACACTTTGGGTAAGAATGCTCTAACTGCACTGCGGAACAGACATCTATGTCTTTGGTCAAACCCTCGTAAGCTGCTTTTATGAACTGCTTCGTCCCCTCGATTCCCACACGGTCAGGTATACTTTTCTTTGTCCCTGTATTCGGTAAAGAATATCTCGGACATCCTGAACAATTTTTTCAGCCGGTCGCAAGTGATGGGTGATTGCACGGTTTACAATTACCTTGACCGGAGGCCAGAACTGTGAAAATCGAGAAAATCAACCGACATGTATGCAACCCAAGACAAATGATGGTCTCTAACAAGATTGGTGGTTTCAGAACTTTGTAGCTACAGGCACAATCTTTAGTCGATCACTAACTTCTGAACAGAAATTTTACCATCTCACAGTGATATTGGTCAGCTAATACGGTCTCCCGATTTCATACAACGTGTCTTGTTAGTTTCTCCACGTGCTCATTCCGCAACTGTTTGTTAATCAATGAAACACCGCTCCAGTTGCTGTTGATAACTTTACTGCGTCTACTAACGGTCTCGGCCTCTATTTTAGGCCACTTCCAAGTACCTATGAAAATGATGCCACAGAGAAACGACGTTCGAATGATAAAAAGCACGAAGCAGATGGAATTAAATTGTTACGAACCTTGACACACCCATGTTTCTCACGATATCATTGGGCACGTACTATTTTAAATGCATCTGGCTTATACTTTTATCATTTGAACGTTATTTCTCTACAGCATCATTTTTCAGAACCATTTGAAAATGACCTAATATAATGGCTGAAACTTAGTTATAGACAGCAACTGAAGTGTTTTTTCATTCATTAAAACAAGGTGTTTTTCTTATCCAAGCATGTCTGTAAGTTGAGGAACACGCACGACGATCAGGTAACGAAGAACAGTTAACCGAAGCAATGAAATAAAGTAAAGAACATTAGGCCTTAACGTCTCTTCGACGACCAGGTCATCAGAGACGCATCACAGCCTCATAATGGACAAGAGAACGGAAGGAAATCGGCAATATCCTTTTCCTGGGAACCATTCGGGCATTAACTTTCAGCAATACAGCAAAATTGCGAGAAGGCTAAGTCTAGAAGGCTGGACGAGGAGCTGAACCCCGGTTTGTCAAGTGCAGCTAAGAACAAGAAGTTGTTACAATTTCGAGCTTGCGACCTATAAAACGACAAAGAACTCTGAACTATTTTGGGTGGGACCCCTCGAGTAAATTTCTGCGTAACAGAAGAGATGCAGTGGCTACGCATACAAAGAAAGATATTTACTCTTTAAACAGTTTAAACGCGTTGACGCTGTATCACAGATCTAAAAGCTAATCACGGTAAGTTTTTGCAGTTAACTGAAATGATGCTCTGGCCACAAAATTTTACGCTGGGTTCCAGGAACACAGAAACATATTCCTTTATCACACTAGAATAACTTGCAGTAGCCTGGCATAAGCAAAATACGGATCGTGAGTCCGTGACACTGAAAGCTGTAACAGTTCTAGTGAGGAAGGGCGAACACATTGCCTTTATTATATTTCAACATCGAACAAACGCATTTCTTTAAAATAGTTTTAAAGCCCCCACTAACAATTCTTTATTACAATTTTCGAATCTCATAATCCCCTTACAATGATTTCTCACACAAATATCCTAAGAAGGAACTTCAAAACACTTAACTGCAACTATGGTATAATTTTAGGACTTGGTTACCCACGCTAGCAACACAACGTAAACAATTTTAGAGAATGCACCCCTTAGACGAGAGAATATTTTATCTGAACAGTGTATTGCAATACACTCAACTAACGAGAAAGATGATGTTATGCGTACCTGGAATAACTATAGTTCTGCTAGCGTCACAGACAAAATTACTCGTCGGAATATTACAATTCTAGTCGTCGGAATATTACAATCCAGCACCGTTCTTAGTTTTCTAAAAATCCTATTTTGTACAAAACCAGCCACAGCATCCGCACAAAAACATCAGCCATGCCATTCGGCACGCCCAACAAATTCGGACAGCAGCATGCAAGCTTTCTTAAGCATCGGTGCCAACTAGCACAAAATAACTTTTGATGCTAACTGCAACTGCCACTGTCACCGATATGGAGCAAGCAGACGACTCTGCAGGGGTACAGCGAGTACAGATCAGCAGTGGGCTCCGTGTACTCGCTTTAAACTCGCCAGCGAGTCCTGTGGCTTCGTCTTCGAACAAGTCAGCCGCCTCGGTGTACTCACAGACTATACTCCGGAGTCTCTGCCGCTGCCCACTCGTCACGTGAGTCTGTTGTCTGCTACAAGTGGACTCGACTCGCTCAGCAAGGAGCGCGAGTACACGAGTAGAACCGCGGACTCGCAGCGTTCCGGCTACACATGTAACATTTTTGAAAGAAATTTCCTCCATTAGACTGTAAATTACTATTTATTTATTTCACACACTCACCATTTCGGCTTTACAACCGTTCTCAAGTGCAAGATGAACTACCACAAAATGTCCGATCCGCCTAAATGACACACACAAGCAGTGGGCATATAATTACTAATCGGTTAACTGTCAGAGTCAAAAAATGTCTAACAATTATGTTGACATAAACACACATTCGAGGCGTTGCCGAGCCTATAACGACATTATGAGAAAATCTGACATTGAGGATGAGGTGCAGTCTAGTGATTAACTATTAAAATAAATTTACAACGGTTTTCGAAAATTTACATAAATAAATGATATCCTGCTTAACTCGCTGGTAGTCCATAAACACAAGTTGCCACGACCACAGAATATAGAAACTGCGCACTTTTTGGTCACTGGGATACAACAGTGACGTTTTCGTTTGAGGTAGCACCTACGTTTTCTCGTGGTGGAGGTGGAATAAACAGGAATACAACCATTTTGTTTGCATTGCGCGAAATTTCTCTGTTTTGCGTTGAACCGTGGACTATAATGTGGATCTTATTTCAGACCCCACTCCTCCATTAACGGAACATATTTGGAACTGTGTACCTTTCATCAATTAATTTTCGCCTTACACCCTCCACACACTCACACAACACGGCTTCTTTAAAGGCCACCTCATCACGACAATCGGTCACTTCGCCTTATTACTGCGACTTTACAGCAACAACATGGTGTACTCACCTTCTAACAATACTAACAATACGTCGCCACTTGCCTTACACTTCTACATGCTTCAGTAAGAGACAACAGAGTCGATGAGTATCAAGCAACCGCGGCGCCACAGTTCTCAGACTCGTCATACTCGCAGAACAACAGCGGGAACGACTGCAGCCCGTTGGTACTTACGTACACTACTGGCGATTAAAATTGCTACACCAAGAAGAAATGCATATGATAAACGGGTATTCATTGGACAAATATATTATACTAGAACTGACATGTGATTACATTTTCACGAAATTTGGGTGCATAGATCCTGAGAAATCAGTACCCAGAACAACCACCTCTTGCCGTAATAACGGCCTTGATACGCCTGGGCACTGAGTCAAACAGAGCTTGGATGGCGTGTACAGGTACAGCTGCCCATGCAGCTTCAACATGATACCACAGTTCATCAAGAGTAGTGACTGGCGTACTGTGACGAGCCAGTTGCTCGGCCACCATTGACCAAACGTTTTCAGTTGGTGAGAGATCTGGAGAATGTGCTGGTCAGGGCAGTAGTCGAATATTTTCTATATCCAGAAAGGCCCGTACAGGACCTGCAACATGCGGTCGTGCATTATCCTGCTGAAATATAGGTTTTCGCAGGGATCGAATGAAGGGTAGAGCCACGGGTCGTAACACATCTGAAATGTAACGTCCACTGTTCAAAGTGCCGTCAATGCGAACAAGAGGTGACCGAGACGTGTAACCAATCCCACCCCATACCATCACGCCGGGTGATACGCCAGTATGGCGATGACGGACACACGCTTCCAATGTGCGTTCACCGCGATGTCGCCAAACACGGATGCGACCATCATGATGCATCCGAAAAAATGACGTTTTGCCATTCGTGCACCCAGGTTCGTCGTTGAGTACACCATCGCAGGCGCTCTTGTCTGTGATGCAGCGTCAAAGGTAACCGCAACCATGGTCTCCGAGCTGATAGTCCATGCTGCAGCAAACGTCGTCAAACTGTTCGTGCAGATGGTTGTCGTCTTGCAAACGTCCCCATCTGTTGACACAGGGATCGAGACGTGGGTGCACGATCCGTTACAGCCATGCGGATAAGATGCCTGTCATCTCGACTGCTTGTGATATGAGGTCGTTGGGATCCAGCACGGCGTTCCGTATTGCCCTCCTGAACCCACCGATTCCATATTCTGCTAACAGTCATTGGAACTTTACCAACGCGAGCAGCAATGTCGCCATACGATAAACCGCAATCGCTATAGGCTAAAATCCGACCTTTATCAAAGTGGGAAACGTGATGGTACGCATTTTTCCTCCTTACACGAGGCATCACAACAACGTTTCACCAGGCAACGCCGGTCAACTGCTGTTTGTGTATGAGAAATCGGTTGGAAACTTTCCTCATGTCAGCACGTTGTAGGTGTCGCCACCGGCGCCAACCTTGTGTGAATGCTCTGAAAAGCTAACATTTGTATATCACAGCATCTTCTTCCTGTTGGTTAAATTTCGCGTCTGTAGCACATCTTCGTGGTGTAGCAATTTTAATGGCCAGCAGTGTAGCAGCAGCGACTTAATTTTAAACGTATGCAACCCCCCCCACACGACTCGTGCTCGCTCCTTTCCTGGTATCTAACGGCAAGCGGCGTCCTGTAGGAAGAGCGAGCCGAATAGTTGATACTTTTGGGCCTAAATCTGTACCCAGAAGACCGCTCTACCTATGTGCCCCGTAAGTAGCAGCTGCAACCATGCGGCGCCACACTCGCGCTGCTCGCAACGACACACTGTAGCGAACCCATGAGAGGTAGGCACGGGAATTCCCATCGCCTCAACTTGTGAAGACTTCAGGTCAGCACAAAAACGTATGTTGATGGTCCAAAACATTATGGCCACATGTGTACTAGCGTGTCGGTCCACCTTTGGAACGCAGTACAGCAGTTGCTCAGTGTGGCCAGGATTGAAACAAGTTGTTGATATGTTTGTGGAGACACGTGGTGCCGGATGTCTACGCGCTGGTAGCTCAGTTCCCGTAAATTACGTGTCGGTGGTTTGTGGGCGCGGAACTGGCGCCCAATAGCGTCGCAGGTGTGTTCCAACACGTTCAGATCAGACCAATTTGATGATCAACACATCGGCGTGATTGCACTATAATGCTTTTCACACCACGTTTCTGCCCTTTTGATACAGACAGTTATTCCGCTGAAAGATGCCTTCGGCATCAGGGAAGATATCAAGCATGAAGGGGTGCAGGGGTCCACAACACTATTCACATGGACCGTATATGTGCCTTGGTGTCTTCAGTTACTACCATGGATCCCATGGATGACCAAGTGAATATCGCCTGTAGTATAGTGACGACCCCACCGACCTGCATCCGTGGCGCCGTGCACGTTACGAGCTGCTGTCTGACTGGATGACAGCTTAGCGAGACACGAGCATCGACCTGGTGTACCACGATACGTGACTCCACCCGTCTAAGCGACTTGTTACCACTGATTCCCGATTCAGTCGCCACTAGCTGGTGGCAACTACAGTCTTAACAGACGACGTCGTTTGAACAACATGGGGAGACGAAGGACTCTTCTGCTGGGGAGCCCCAAGTTCAATAATGTGCGCTCCAAACAGACAGCATTTTACTCTTTCGTAATCTGCCACAAATCGCTATCAGTCAGGCTTTATAGAGCGGGTGGAGCTCCGACCTCCACGTTATGTGATGAGACAGGGACACACAACGTCTCGTCGTCTACTACGTAGTAGCTTCACAGTCTTTCAGCCACTTTCGACAGATGTTCATGAAAATAGCATGCTGATAAACAACTAGCCTCGCCGTCTCCGTGGCGCTCGTTCCCCGGCAAAATCTGCCCTTTGTTGAAGTCGCATTTCCGCACCTGCGCCCCCTTATCGTCGCTGCCCCGCCTATAAACTGTGCATTTATTACTGCGTCAGGGGCCCGTAACGGCGCTATGAGGTACTCAATCTCCTGGTGGGCAGTCGTCACATTGTTTTGGTTGAACGGTGTACACGATGACCACAAGACACTATGCAGTTTAAATACTGGGTACAAAATTAACTAACAGACTTGAACTGATCGTCGGTCAAATTTCGCAGTTTGTTCATGGTTATATCTGAGCATTTTAGTATACAGAGCAATTTGACTGCAGTGGCTCGCTACATAGCACACTGATGTGACAGAAATCATGGGGTAGCTATATGGACATACGAGGGTTGGAACTTCAATAGTGGCAGCTATTTATTCACAACCGATATAAAAGAGTTACATATTTGCACCTGTCACTGTCCTTCAAAGTAGTCACCAGCGTCGTGTAGAACCCGTTGCCAGCGATGTGGAAGGCGTAGTATACCGTTAGCAGAGCCTGTTCTGTTGATGGTGCGAATGGAGCGGTCTAAAGTTATGGTGATTCTCGTGTACGACTGTGACGGTGTTATCCTAACGCATCACGTTCCTCCACGGCAGACCGTCAACGCACAGTATTACCGTTCGTTTTTGGAGCATCACCTGCGACCACCTTTGCGAAAGAAGCGGGGACACTTTCTGCGCTACCCACCCATCATTTTGCACGACAAAGCGCGAGCGCATACAGCGCAAGCTGTGACTGCTCTGTCCGCTTGATGGGACTGGGAAGTACTGTACCACCCACATGCTCCCCGAAAGTCCTTGTGATTTTCATTTGATTCCGAAGATGAAGGAACCACTTCGTGGCATTCGCTTCAGAACTGTTCCAGAGATTCGACAGGCAGCAGACCGCTCCATTCGCACCATCAACAGAACACGCTCTGCTAACGGTATACTACGCCTTCCACGTCGCTGGCACCGGGTTCTACACAACGCTGGTGACTACTTTGAAGGACAGTAACAGGTGCAAACATGTACCTCTTTTGTATCGGTTGTGAATAAATAGTTGCCACTATTGAAGTTTCAACCCTCGTATATACAGGGTGGGGCATAATAAAGGGCGATTTTTAAAACGCTATTAAGTAAAGACTTCGTAATTTTTTTATTTCATCCAAAAAGCATTTTCTGCAATAGTGAAACACCGGTTATTTTTTGAAGATAAATCACACCGTGCAGCATTGCAAGTGGGATCTGAAAAACTTCCTGTCAGGCTCTTTCAGGAAGTAAATTGCTCGAGGAGAGTTATCTTTGTAAACTTTGCTTTTCAGATAACCCCACAAGGAAAAGTCACTGTTGTGAGATCCGGTGAACGAGAGGGCCATGCAATATCCCCATTTTGGAAGATCACATCACGATTGACAATATTCCAGTTTACTACGGAAAAAACTGTCTCATCGTTTACTTCGTACTGTGCAAGTTGTGGAGTAAAAATGTTTTCCAACATGTCTGCGTATCTCCGCGAAGTCACTGTTTTACCATTGCCAAGGCTATCTTCAAAAACGTATGGCCCTATGATCGCTAATAAAGACATGGCGGCACCACATAGTAACTTTTGTAGAGTGCAGTGGTTGATGATGCAGTTCTCTAGGATCAAAGTCACTCCAAAACAGAAAGTTCCGCTTGTTCACAAAACCGGAGAGATGGAAGTGAGGTTCATCACTCACGCACGAAAGATTTACATGTCCTCTTCTTGATTAAATTCTAAGCGGAACCGGCTTCGGCTTACATGATCTGCTGCCTTTAGAGCCTGAACCATTTGGATCTTGTAGGGGTGAAAGTGCAAATATTAGTGTAATATCCTCCTTACCGTTCTGTTTCAAATACCAGGTGTAGCGCTGTGACAGCGAGCTGAGCGACGAACCTTCTGTCAATGGCGACTATTACACCTTCTATGGTTTCAGTTGTGCGCACAGTTTTTAGTCTCCCACTTTTCTTCTATGTCATTGAGGCCTTCTTCTCAAAGTTATCAACCCACTTTTCTAATCGCACAGGCAGATGGCACCGGCTGATTCCGATTAATGTTCAAGTGGTTGCGGAATGCACGACATGCTAACTGGTACGAACTACCTCGACAGCACACGCACGATGCTGTGAGGCTCAGCGCTCCATTATGAATAAATGCTGTTTCGCGCGAAAAGTAATAGTCGCTATCCCCTCTACCTCTCTTCGATGCAGCTTCGTTCGCGCGCTTTTTAAAATCGCTCGATATTATGGCTCGCCCTGTATATGTGGCGGTAATATCGCGCACACAAGGTATAAACGGACAGTGTACATTGTCAGGGCTGTCATTTGTACTCAGGTGATTCATGTGAAAAGGTGTCCGGCGTGATTATGTCGCATGACGGGAATTAACAGACTTCGATCGCGAATGGAAGTGGGGGCGAGACTGATGGGACGTTTCATTTCGGAAGTCGTTACGGAATTCAACACTCCGAGATTCACAGTGTGCCGAGAATATCAGATTTCAGCTATTACCGCTCGCAGCGGATAACGCAGTGATCGACGGCGTTCCCTTAACGACCGAGACCAGCGGCGATTGTGCAGAGTTGTTAATGCTAACAGACAAGCAACATCGCGTGAAATAACCGCATAAATCGATGTGGGACGCACGACAAATGTACCCGTTATGACAGTGCGTCGAAATTTGGCGTTAATGGGCTGTGGCAGCAGAGGAACGACGCGAGCGCCTTTGCTAACAGCACATCGTCTGCAGCGCCTCTCCTAGGCTCGTCGCCGTATCAGTTGGACCACAGACGACTGAAAGAACGTGGCCTGATCAGGTGAGTCCGATTTCAGTTGCGAAGATATTCTGGTAGGGTTCGAGTGTGGAGCAGGTGCCACGAAGCCATGGACCCAAGTTGTCGAAGGACTCTGCAACCTGGTAGTGGCTGTACAATGGTGTGGACTGTGTTTATATGAAATGGACTGGGTCCTCTGGCCCAACTGAACCGATAATTGAATGGAATTCGAAATGTTCGGACACTTTGAGACCATTTGCAGGCAACCACGGACTTCATGTTTCTAAACAATGTCACGTCACCGGGCCACAATTGTTCGCGACTGGTTTGAACGTCTGGACAATTCGGACTAATGAATTCAATAGCACTGATTTAGGTTTTCCGTGATTTCCCTAAATCGCTCCAGGTAAATGCCGGGATGGTTCCTTTGAAAGGGCACGGCCGACGTCCTTCTCCGTCCTTCCTTAATCCGATGAGACCGATGACCTCGCTGTTTGGTCTCTTCCTCCAAACAACCCAACCCTCAGTTCGTGCACAAAATCCTGCACCGGCAACACTTTCACAATTATGGGCAGTAGAGGCAGTATAACTCAATATTTCTGCAGGGGACTTCCAACGACTTGTTGAGTCCATGCCACTTGGAGTCGCTGCACTACGCCGGGCGAAAGGAGATCTGACTCGATATTAGGTGTCTCATGACTTTTCTCATCTCAGTGTATTTGCATTTCGTTTGGTTTCTTATTCCATTTTACGTTTGTATCAGTACTGCACTGAAAACATTAGCACAGCAGTGCTGTTGTGGATGGTATGCACTTGCTCTCTCCGCTGGAAACGAACTTTTTTCATTAACCACGGTAGTTGCTGTTGGCAGCAGTATAGCCCATCTTCTTCTGCGTCTTGAAGGTTACACTGAGTACTGTTCAGAGCTAGTTTGGCTGTTTTTCCGGCTGTGCTCTCTGTACATAACCGTTATGCAACACAGGCCATTACAACATACGTCTACTGTTGATAAATTGGCCGATATGCACCACGGGTACGGGCTCGCTGAATGCCATGGAAGAGCGGCACAACGACCTTACACTGACCTGTTGACGCAGGGAGGGCAACCACATCGCAGTACTTCTGCGTCTGTTTGACGATTATCGTGTTACTCTATATTTTTTGTTGTGCATGAGGTTTTTTCACAGTTGTACAGCTATTTTAACAGAAAGAAATGTAACTGGCATAATAAATCGTAATCACATTGTCACGTTTAAGGGGCAGCTGGAGAGTAGCGTTTCCTTACGCCAAATTACTCAGAAAATGTCTCCAAACAACCTCCAAAATTGGCCGGGCTCAGACTGCATAACCATGAATAACCGGAAATTTACATTTACAGAAGGAGAGCACGTCAGAACGTAGCCAACTATATAATCGAATTCTTAGAAAGAAACAAGGCAGACACGGTTTAACCTTCCGACGAAGACGAGAAAAGTGAAGATGGAGGATTAGCTTGGACTAGGAAAGGATGCCGTAGGAAATCGACCGTGTCCTGTAAGTTTCGACATTACATATTTTTACAGATTTCACTTTCTTCGATTTTTTTCTTGTTACATTCTTGCTGTGGTAAACGTTGTGATCCACATAATAAATATTTAGTCAGTTTCAATGTACCTTTCAAGAACATATTTTCCGCTGCTTTCTCGTTTCCCTACTGCAGAAAACATCTCAACGTCTCTCGGGACTGAAGAGGATTTTTAGGTAAGAATTATCAATGTCAGAGTTGTTGTTCGACCTCCATCTGCGTGATTCGAATGCGTAGGACGGTGTTTTTTGACATGACGTCATGCCTATACAGAAGCGGGGGAGGCGTTCTGAAAAGTAGCGAATGTATCGCCTTGTGGAAGTTGTGCAGATAAATGTATTTCAAACATCTATTTGGTTTTGCATCATGGTCAGCAGATCAAAAGCAAATTCGAACTTTTTCTCATCTCCGCTTATACTTTCAACTCGCCTGTTTCTTCGACTCAGAGTTCCCAACTACAAATAGATAGTGTTGGCCACAATCTGTGAAAGTTTGTACGATATTGAGTGATGTGCGGCTCTGTTAGTCTTCGATGTTTTAAGGGGGGGGGGGGGGGGTTGACGTCAAACGGGCCGACTTGGATCAGGAGAGGCACCACAGGACATTTTGTTTTCTACTGTCCATACTTTTACAAATAAATTCATAAAATTTTGTCAGCATGACCAGGAAGGATTCAGGATTCACACTCATAGCAGTGGAAGTGCAAAAACATAACAAAATAATTTTTTTTTAGATATGAAATTTCATCATTTTTTCACTTACTGTTGGCTGCATTTGTTGCTATAGGTACATTTTTCTTCACAAGTAAGACAGATTGATTGATGAATTTTGCATAGCATATAAACCATACTTACAGGTGTATGAAACTAGAATTTTCCAAATATATTAAAAACTGTGGTAAAAATTGAGATAATTAACTAAAAAATTTGATTTTTTTTCTAAACAAAGTTTAAAACGTAACAGCTCATTCATTTTTTCATAAATTAAATAGATTCTAGAGTTTCAGACACCTGTAAGTATGGTTTGTATGCTGTGAAAAGTTCATCGAACAGTCTCTCTTGCTTATGAAGGAAAGTGTACCTATAGCAACAAATGCATCCAATAGTAAATGAAGAAAAGATGAAATTTCACATGTGAAAAAAAAAAATTATTTTGTTATGTTTTTGAACTTCCACTGCTACGAGTGTGAATCCTGAATCCTTCCTGGTCATGCTGACAAAGTTTTATGAATTTACTTGTAAAAGTATAGACAGTGGAAATTAAAATGTCCTGTGGTGCCTCTCCTGCTCTAAGTCGGCCCGTTTGACGTCCTACCCCCCCTTAATCTAGGAGCGTGTAGAGTCCTCATGCGAGGGAACAGCGACCAGCTGACGTGTTGAGACTGACGGGTCGGGACGTCCGGCAGACACAGTGGCTTCCGGCGAGAGCAGGGCGTGACGTCCGCAGCCTGAATACTGCGGACAGCGAGAGCGCTCGCGAGGATCCGCAAGAAAGAGGGGAGAGAAGTCGGCAGCTGGCCGCTAACTGGGTCGGAACCGCTGCAGGTAGCCCAGACAGGCGCCGGCGCCGGAAGCTGCGGTGGGCAACACGTGTGCAGCCTAGGCCGCCAGTCTGCCTTCCGCGCCGCACGGAAGAACGCGCACCCGTCTACCGTTAATTTATAGGCTGCTCACGTTCTGCACCGCCTAGCAGCCAGTGCACAGACGTCCTAGTTCTACATACGCCAAAGAAAGTTTGTGTTTAATTTTCTGTCGACAACAGGGTCATTGGAGACGGATGATATCGGTTTCAGAGTGCGGCATGGCTACAGCGCCCTTCCAGAATATGATCTAGAAGCTTCGTGAGACGAGCAAAGTTTTCGGTCATGGACACACATTAGACACTTGGAAGACTGTCTGGCAATAACAACACAGGCAGCAATCACATAACATATTAGAATGAATAGTAAAAACTCTCTCATGGAAGCATGAGTAGTTGGCAGATTGGGCCACCACCTCAGTTTTGATATCAAACTGATACGAAAATTAATTAAATTGATCAATTAATAACTCCCCCACCTCTGACCACTCCCACCCCCACCTTCAGATGATATGACGTGTTTCTCTAAGCATGCCGAATTTTGGAGGAAATTTCTTACTCGCAGGGCTGTGCTGACACCCTCACCACCCCCCCCCCCCCCCCCCCCACCTCAGGAATTGGTGGCCCTTTCCGGGACTCGAAACCTGGTTCTACTCGATGGAAACCTTAAGTGCACGCCCCTAACACAATTATACTACCAGAGGCGCTTCGAATTGATGGCAAATTAAAAATGGTGGTGTCCTTTCTGGGACTAGAATCCTGACTCTACTGGATGGAAAACCCAAGTGCATCCCTCAACGCATGGATACTGTTCAGATGCGGGAGAGGAAGGTTGGGTTAGTGTACTTCATTTCTTTTGGTCAGGAAACTGACGCAAAGATCGATCCTAATTATCTAATTAAACAAAGATTGGGCCTAATTACACAAATATATGCACAGCGCTACACAAGGATGGCATAAAATCGCAATACAGCTCAAAAACTGACGATACCATACAAATGATGTTATCCTGCTGGAAAAAAAATTCGCAATACCACTCGAAATTAGTGACAGACACACTCAATAATTACCCTTCACCTACAAGGTGGCGGGGAAAAAAGGCTGGGAGGTAAGGTACCATGTTTATTCCTTTTGGCGGGAAATATGTTCAACTGGTGAGATGCTGGTGTTGGATAGAGATGAGTTTAGAAAGTATTACCTGTAAGCATACAGTATCTATCGTTGTTTGACGTACGAGTTTACTACAGGCGGCTACTCAAAACCCACCCTGTAGCCCAGGTAACCGAAGCCAACATACGATATCACAACTGATGGAAATAAATGCACCACAGTTCTAACTACACTTCGAAATTGTTGTGAAAAAACCAGCACTCTTAATGAATGGGTCATAATGCAACACATGTACTGGGGAAAATCGTCGTCCTAAAACACTGCAGAGAGGGTGGTAGCTGAGCGTGCGTTATCCTCGATGTACAATCACAAACTGCCGAAAATCGAGGCCCCTCATCCCTCGCCTCTCTGCCTCCTCCATCCATCCATCCATCCATCCAGCTATGGAGGGGGGACAGGTTTTTTTCAAACGGCCAGCTCCTCCATCGACCGTCTCAGTTTTTCTGCAGCCAACAGCCATCCCCTCGTGGTCGCTGGCTGCACTCAGCCTTCCACCATCTGGCCACCTTGAGGTGATGCTGCTACGCCAACACAATAGTGTGTGTAGTCAACTAAACAAAAGGAGATAAAAGGATGGCCTTCTGAAGTGCAACTTGTTAGTCTGAATTATAGTGACAGATTCCTCCCCTCCCCCCCCCCCCCCACGCTTCGCCTCCATGGTAAAAGCGTCGCTGTGTCCAGCGAGCACCCCCAGTAGACACAAACCCTCTCGCTCCCAGCTGCCTTTCGTTCTGCGATGGAGAACATTTATTTAATGTCAACGTAACTCTTTCCAGCAATCTGTTTCTAAGGAAGACTGAACCTCTGGAACAACAACGAAATTCTGGAGAACGCTCCAGACTGCTTTTTCAAACGTCCAGCTGCGTCTCGTGATTTTCCTGCGGCTCCAGTGCCACCCCCCTGTGGCCACTGGTCACGTCGGGCCCTCCGCGGTCGCTCGCAGCCTGCCTTGAGGTGGAGGCCTTAGCTAAAATAAAAGGGAAATTTAACAGCACTACACGCCCCGGCTGTTCTTGGTGTGTTTTTCAAAAGTCGTCTACTTGCGAAACAGGAAGCCTTCCACCTAAAGCAGCTGGAGCCTCACACCACAGTGTCTTCAGCAAAGTGCGCTCCGGCGAGTTTCACACAGAATAGAGCACAACGCCGGCATCCCCCAGAACAAAACCGCGGTAAATGAGCGCCATCCCGACTGCGGCTTGTTCGTTTAATGGGCCAGCCACGACCTCTTATGGAACTCCCACCACGCCGTTCCGAGCACTGGACTGTAACATACAAATTTAACATCAACGTGACTCCTACAATAAAGCAACTATTAAAAAAGGAAAACACAATCGCGACGATAATAAATGTCCTATTTCCAGGAAAAATAGGCATAGTCCATTTTCTTTTAGTGTTATCAGAAAAATAGGTATAGTTTTTATGTTCAACTGCAGGATACAATTCGCATCTCATTATTTTGCAACATCCAGTGAAGTGCACCGCCGCCGATCACAGATAATCACGTGTGTATTAGACATTTCAGACACATGAAATAACATTAGAGAATACAATCTTTCACGCCATTAGCTCACATGTCGGGAAAAAAAGGAAAATCATTTTACGTTCAACAACAAGGAGCTAAGAGTATAATACAATAGGACGTAGCTGTTTTGTGCTCTATGACAGGTCTCGTTTTACCATTGCGATGCTATATCATACAGGCGTTTACAAAACAAATCGTAAGAGTGCCTTGTAATAGAACCTTCTATAAGCTTCTATCGCATGTCTCTTCCATTGCAGATACAACAATTACCATCTGCATGCCTACATTTGACATTTTTGATCCATTATTCACGTTTTCAGACATATCTGTACAGATTCTGTCATACACCAAGCAAATTCTTGCATTCTATGTTTGTAAGCAATTTGATCATCACAACTTGTTTCTCGCAATCTACCCACATAAGTCGGAAAGAAACCACTATAATTTCTGGATTTCACAATGAGCTATAATTCAAGTGGCGTCTACTTTATAATTAGAGGTTATGTAGTATGAAATAAAACTATTTTTTAAACACGCAATCGTGACAATAATAATAATAATGATAATAATAATAACAGTCGTGAATCCACGAGAATTGAGAAAGCAGATTCCTATTAGTTTTATAAGCAAAATCAGTGTAGTTTTGAGAGAACTATCTGATTCCAAACTGTAAGCAGTTGCAGCACTCCTAATAGTAACTCCTTTAAGACTTTACCGCGTCTCTCTCCTGATATATCGAAAAACAATTACCGTCTGCGTGTTGTCATTGAGCATATTACATATACCGTATCGCTCCACTGAAGCTGGACGTCATTGCTCGAAGTCCTTTGAGCAGATCTGCACAAAATTTTTTTGTCTGTACTAGTGGAAGACCATATCCAGCAGACTATTAATCATACGGAAGGATTCCTGTATCGTTCCTTCATAAGCAGTTGAATATATCGTTTTTTTCGGCTTTAACACATACAATCAGTATACACAACCATATACTGTGCTTTTTCTACCATGACTTAAGAGGTCTATGTCAGCTGCTGCTAAATCGACATTAACACGTTTCGATCCTCTGGCTCTCACAGAAAGCTGAACAACGCATGGCGTAAGCTATGCAGCTCCCACAACACAACAGGTGGTAGATATACTACACAGAGGCGATGTTTCTCATTGGCAAAAATGTGGGAGACATCACAACATATGGAAACTGGAAGAGAGTGCGCTATTGTAGAGCAGTTCCAACACCTATCCGCAAGTGATGACCTATACAGTTTATCTCATCTTCCATAGCGACGGGGTATTGGTTGTCTGGTGTTACATCAAGACCCCTCAAACTAGTGTGTAAAACGCAAATGTCTGACACTACATGGCATGGACACCAAACACAACGTGCACCGAATTCCCAGTCAAGTGTTGTAACTACCATCGCAATGTTTTCCCCCAGGCCACGACATGAGCACCTGAATGAATGACGGAGACGGCACAAGGGCAGGTAAGGTGGACGAAATGAAACGAAATAATACACTCCTGGAAATGGAAAAAAGAACACATTGACACCGGTGTGTCAGACCCACCATACTTGCTCCGGACACTGCGAGAGGGCTGTACAAGCAATGATCACACGCACGGCACAGCGGACACACCAGGAACCGCGGTGTTGGCCGTCGAATGGCGCTAGCTGCGCTGCATTTGTGCACCGCCGCCGTCAGTGTCAGCCAGTTTGCCGTGGCATACGGAGCTCCATCGCAGTCTTTAACACTGGTAGCATGCCGCGACAGCGTGGACGTGAACCGTATGTGCAGTTGACGGACTTTGAGCGAGGGCGTATAGTGGGCATGCGGGAGGCCGGGTGGACGTACCGCCGAATTGCTCAACACGTGGGGCGTGAGTTCTCCACAGTACATCGATGTTGTCGCCAGTGGTCGGCGGAAGGTGCACGTGCCCGTCGACCTGGGACCGGACCGCAGCGACGCACGGATGCACGCCAAGACCGTAGGATCCTACGCAGTGCCGTAGGGGACCGCACCGCCACTTCCCAGCAAATTAGGGACACTGTTGCTCCTGGGGTATCGGCGAGGACCATTCGCAACCGTCTCCATGAAGCTGGGCTACGGTCCCGCACACCGTTAGGCCGTCTTCCGCTCACGCCCCAACATCGTGCAGCCCGCCTCCAGTGGTGTCGCGACAGGCGTGAATGGAGGGACGAATGGAGACGTGTCGTCTTCAGCGATGAGAGTCGCTTCTGCCTTGGTGCCAATGATGGTCGTATGCGTGTTTGGCGCCGTGCAGGTGAGCGCCACAATCAGGACTGGATACGACCGAGGCACACAGGGCCAACACCCGGCATCATGGTGTGGGGAGCGATCTCCTACACTGGCCGTACACCGCTGATGATCGTCGAGGGGACACTGAATAGTGCACGGTACATCCAAACCGTCATCGAACCCATCGTTCTACCATTCCTAGACCGGCAAGGGAACTTGCTGTTCCAACAGGACAATGCACGTCCGCATGTATCCCGTGCCACCCAACATGCTCTAGAAGGTGTAAGTCAACTACCCTGGCCAGCAAGATCTCCGGATCTGTCCCCCATTGAGCATGTTTGGGACTGGATGAAGCGTCGTCTCACGCGGTCTGCACGTCCAGCACGAACGCTGGTCCAACTGAGGCGCCAGGTGGAAATGGCATGGCAAGCCGTTCCACAGGATTACATCCAGCATCTCTACGATCGTCTGCATGGGAGAATAGCAGCCTGCATTGCTGCGAAAGGTGGATATACACTGTACTAGTGCCGACATTGTGCATGCTCTGTTGCCTGTGTCTATGTGCCTGTGGTTCTGTCAGTGTGATCATGTGATGTATCTGACCCCAGGAATGTGTCAATAAAGTTTCCCCTTCCTGGGACAATGAATTCACGGTGTTCTTATTTCAATTTCCAGGAGTGTATATTAGATCGGTGCACAAGTTTGCAGCGTTCTCATTTTGCATGTTGGTATTCCAGTTGCTAAAGGTTTTTTTATTTATTGTCATTTTTTAGACGTAGATCACTGTTGGTTTTTGAGTTTACATATCATTTTGTCATGTGGAGACAGTGGGTGGAGTTGTGGATGCCAGAAAATGGAGTGCCAACTGGAGAAATCAGAGCATTTCTGACATATTCTTCTATCTGACTTCATAGAGGAGTGGTAGCAGCGCAGGCAACCAGAAGCATTTGCGTCATGTATGGGGATAATGCCATTGGACAGAGCACCGCAAGAAAATGGTTTTCTCATTTTGAGGAGGATCGTTATGACCATAGTGACTCTCCACATTCAGGAGGAACTTCGGGGTTTGATGCAGATCGTTTAAACGCATTACAGCACAATGACCCACTCGCGAACTTGCGGATGTGATGAACTGTGATCATTCCACCATAGTGGGGATCTGCATCCGATGTAGAAGGTTCAAAAGTCGGGTTTATGGGTACCTATGCTCTAAGCCAAAGTTATCAATTTTCTCATCAACACCACCGACCATTACTATCGTGCATCGTTACTGGTGACAAGAAACGGTATCCTTATGCTGACATAAGGAAATGCAAGGAATGATTGAGCCCAAAACGAAAGAGCAAAAAAATGATTCAAATGGCTCTGAGCACTATGGGACTTAACTTCTGAGGTCATCAGTCCTCTAGAACTTAGAACTACTTAAAGCTAACTAACCTAAGGACATCACACACATCCATGCTCGAGGCAGGATTCGAATCTGCGACGTGGCGGTCGCGCGGTTCCAGACTGTAGCGCCTAGAACCGCTCGGCCACTCCGGCCGGCTTCCTTAAAAGGATTAACGATTAATTCTACATTAAATGCATGGTCTTTAATGCGACGGTGCAGGCCAACCGCTTTGATAATAACGAGTCAAGCAAACAAATTACGCCTTTCAGTGCCCACATCGATAGCCGCCTACATTGCCGCCAGTGCGCTCGTGATGCTCTGCACTAATCTGACTTTGGATATTATCGGGTTTTGTCTCCATGTCAGATGCATTATCTTGCATTTATGCATATTTGAAGAGAGATTTCATTCGTCACATCAAGTGGAAATTTGGTCCAAATCTGTTTTATATGCTTACGATTGTTCAACGAAGATACTCTCCGCATCTTGAGCGAACAATTCAGGTATTGTGCTACTGATCGTATCTGATAAATCCTTTATGTACCATGAGAACATCAGAAGCCGTATAAGGATTCTTTGGGGCACACCCGATGCTATGTTAGTTTCTTCTTGAACATGAGGCATCCAGTGTAACTTGCGTCCAGTATAACTAGCTGGAGTCTGTTAGTTAAATAGTCATCGACCCTATCACGTACCGACGAGTATACTACGTGTTTTGGTATGATGGTATCCACTTGCTGTGAATCAATACATAAGAGATGGGCGTGGTAATAGTATCCAATCCACCCTATTATAAATGCAAATGTCAACTTCCGTAGCCGATGCCGCTAACGCACGGTTGTGCAGCGGCTCTCAACTTAGAGGTAGTTGGATTCCATAGCGTTATTGGGAGAAACCTCCACCGCTAAACTGTAACCGGCAAGGAGGGAGAGAGTTGGTGGCGTACATATTCTCATCACCACCCGTGGCGCCATTATCTTGGGTTCATCATGTCATGGTAGGAAAATTTTTCGAATTAATCGGCTGGAAAACCCCTCTGAGGAAATGGAGGGGAGGACGGAAGGCAACCAACAAAACGACACGACCTTACCTTTTTACTGTAAAATGTGTACCCGTTGGTGTTTTTCGCAACGAAATCTCACTCCACATGCGTACGTCGACATGTTTAAATTCGATTCGTGCGACAAAACGCGACCAGACTGGTCGCCTAACCGGAATCTGTTGTAGTCTCAGTACTCGCAATTAAACAACAGCCCAGGTGCTGCCAGAGTCCGTCACGTTCTATTCTATCGCCAATGCCGCGATCGAGCATACCAGTCCACGTCTTCTTCCTTCACTCTGGGGCGTGCCAATTCCCGTGCCATACTACTCGGCAGACTGCTGATACAACATCACTGTGACGGCAACTCTTCCTTTCGATTAGGGAACCTAACGAGATGATAAGACAACTGGTCGTATCCAAACACTATGCTGTGTGTAAACAATTGTAATATACTCGTTGCGCAAGCAAATGCAAAACAGTGTTGTCAATGCAATCATTTGGAGACACTTACGAGGTATGTATCCAATGCATTTCAGGATCTAAATTTAATTTCTGCTACGTGCTGAAGTTATTACAAATACAAATATTTTCATTTTGGCTGGCGCAACAGTTGCATCGCATCTATATAAAGACAAGATTTTGTGCCTGGCGACTGTCTGAGGCACGATAATTTATTCCACTATTGATTTCGCCTTATGGGGCCGTTTCATTGTGATATTCAAGCGCCTAAACACACGACAAAAACGGAGAAATCGATGTTTCGCTGCCAAGAGGGCGATGGGGGAAGCCTTCTACGACTACTGTCGCAGACTTACCGAAAGATCAGTCACAAAACCCAAAGAAATTCTGCTCATACGAAAAGTCTGTTTGTGGTAGCAAAGTCAGCGTACAGACACGGCTGAGGGTAGCAAATCGAAAGTAGAAATGATGGAGTCTGCCTTCAAACGTTCCTTTACTATAGAAAAGTACAGCCCCAGATTGATTCTCACACCACTGAAAAGGTGAGCGATGCAGCTGTTAGTGTCAGTGGCATTAAAAAAAATTAACAAAGTTCGAGGACCCTATCGAAGCGATCTGAGTTTCTATACGAACTTTTTAGCAGTGTACATTACCAACATAGTCACTTAATCATAACATACAGCAGGTCCTTTGAATGAAAAACTGTGCTCAATAATTGAAAAAAGGCAGTTCAAACACAATGAGGTACCTCGTATATAATGAGTATAATGAGCTGCTCCACCCCAACCAGCAAGGATTCTGAAAATATCTATCAACTGAAATGCAATTGTGCTTTTTTCACAAGACGTCCTGAAAGCCATAGATCAAGGAAATCATCTGGATGCAGTACCTCTACACTTCCGAAAAGCATTTGACTCACTGCCACACCAAAGATTATTAGCAAAGTACGATTATGTGGAGTATTAAACTACAGTTGTGACACCAGTGAGGGTTTCTCGTTAGGGAGGACACGGCATGTCATCTTGGATGGAGAGTTAGGCGTGCCCCAGGGAGGCGTGCTGGGATTCTAGCTGTTGCTGATCTATATTAATGACATGCCGAAAGTTATCTACAATGGAGTACTATTGAATAAAATCTGTACAGGCATCCAGTCCGATCTTGATACGACGTCGAACTATGGAAAAACTGGCAACACGGGAAAGAAGTATTCTGTAACTAGAACATCAATGAGTCAGAATTGGAATTAGTCGCCTCATAGAAATACAGGCGTTGGACAAAAACATGGAATCATCATGAGAAATATCTGCTTGAACAGAACTGCAAATGGTAACCAAGTCTGCAGGTTGCGCTGTTGTGTCTGACCACGAACGTCACCTGTGCAATGTCCTCATTACGTTTAAAGTGTCACGCCTGGCCAGCACGATAGTCTGTAGACTACATTGTGTCGGAGCTAAGTGAATTCGAAAGTGGACAAACTGTTGGTTCTCGTGTGATGGGTACTTCCGTAGCCAAGATGACCGAAGTGTTCGGTGTTTCTAGGGTCACCGCGTCTAAGATACACAGGGTGGTCCATTGATCGTGACCGGGACAAATATCCCACGAAATAAGCGTCAAACGAAAAAACTACAATGAACGAAACTTTTCTAGCTTGAAGGGGGAAACCAGATGTCGCTATGGTTGGCCCGCTAGATGGCGCTGCCATAGGTCAAACGGATATCAAGTGCGTTTTTCTTTTTTTAAATAGGAACCCCCATTTCTTATAACATATTCGTGTAGTACGTAAAGAAATATGAATGTTTTAGTTGGACCACTTTTTTCACTTTGTGATAGATGGCGCTGTAATAGTCACAAACATATGGCTCACAATTTTAGACGAACAGTTGGTAACAGGTAGGTTTTTTAAATTAAAATACAGAACGTAGGTACCTTTGAACATTTTATTTCCGTTGTTCCAATGTGATACATGCACCTTTGTGAACGTATCATTTCTGAGAACGCATGCTGTTACAGCGTGATTACCTGTAAATACCACATTAATGCAATAAATGCTCAAAATGATGTCCGTCAACCTCAATGCATTTGGTAATACGTGTAACGACATTCCTCTCAACGGCGAGTAGTTCGCCTTCCGTAATGTTCGCACATGGATTGACAAAGCGCTGACGCATGTTGTCAGGCGTTGTCGGTGGATCACGATAGCAAATAGCCTTCAACTTTCCCCACAGAAACAAATCCGGGGACGTCAGATCCGGTGAACGTGTGGGCCATGGTATGGTGCTTGGACGACCAATCCACCTGTCATGAAATATGCTATTCAATAGCGCTTCAACCGCACGCGAGCTATGAGCCGGACATCCGTCATGTTGGAAGTACATCGCCATTCTGTCATGCAGTGAAACATCTTGTAGTAACATCGGTAGAACATTTCGTAGGAAATCGGCACACATTGCACCATTTAGATTGTCATCGATAAAATGGGGGCCAATTATCCTTCCTCCCATAATGCCGTACCATACATTAAACCGCCAAGGTCGCTGATGCTCCACTTGTCGCAGCCATCGTGGATTTCCCGTTGCCCAATAGTGAATATTATGCCGGTTTACGTTACCGCTGTTGGAGAATGACGCTTCATCGCTAAATGGAACTCTTGCAAACAATCTGTCATCGTCCCGTAATTTCTCTTCTGCCCAGTGGCAGAACTGTACACGACGTTCAAAGTCGTCGCCATGCAATTCGTGGTGCATAGAAATAGTTTGGTTTGACCCACGAGAGAATGTCGCAAAGATGCCGAAAGACTTGAATTGGCGTACGCTTCAAGATAGACGCAATAATGCCACGTAAGCGTTCATAAAGTTTCTAGAACCAAAATTACGTTAGTGTCAAGATAAATTAGTTATCCGCTACTTATAGCTCCCCGAAGGATCGCTAATATAAAATTAGACTCACTACATCATGTACAGAGGCATTTAAGCGGTCATTCTGCCCGCGCTGCACACACGATTGAAACGAGATGAACCCCTAACGTGGCTAGAACTCTAATTACACTTTGCTATCCACTTCGTAGTTATTTGCAGTATGTAGAAGGAGATAAGTCATATTTTGGGTATCTTCATTAGCCATGGCTCTATACAGTAAGATAAATAACAGCGTACATCGTACACACAACCGCTAAGGCTTATGGCGCTTCAGAACAAAAACCCCGCGCAAAACTTGAGGGCGAAAGTAGCTTTCGCATGAAGTGTCACTGTCAAGTAACATATCTCGATGACACTTCGACTTTACACAAAAAGAACTGCTACACTATAGTACAGAAGGTAACAAAGTGATATGCAATCAGACGAGAAACAGTAAAGTATTTATTCAAAGACAGTAATTATACTAGAGTCACCGTTATTCATGATGGCTCGTCATGGTCCCTAATAGGGGTATGATCACCATGGACGGCAGAGCATGCGCTACAATGAGGTCTCATGCTAGGCACAAGGTTAGTAAGGGTTTTCAATTTCTCCACCAGAGCTGTTGTCAACTGCTCCATGGAAAAGAAATGGTGCAGATCACCTTTTATAGGGAAAACTTCAAATAGCATAGATAACATCTTAAGGCAAAGGGTTTCTCTGTATTTTTCTATATCCCTCAGACAATAGGTAGTCTCTTGTTCAATGCAAAAGACAAACAACCAGCTATCACAAAAAGTTGGGTTCATAAAATCACATGACGTGTCAGTCTTCCTACATTGGACAGACGGGGTAGGTCAATCCGTACCAGGCTTAAAGAACACCACAGAAGCCGGAGATTGAAGAAGCCCGATTCAGCCTTTGCAGAAGATTGCCTGAACAGTAACCACAAATACACAATAGATGTAAAAGTTTTACACACGGAGGAAAAGAGGGCCAAACTCAACCACTTAGAAATTTTAGAAATTGCAAAACAGATACGTACATCCCCACACCTATTATTAAACGAGCAAACCCAATTCAATTATTCACCTCTTCTAGATGAGATCACAACCCCAGGATACAAGCATAACTTTGGGCCCCAGTCAATCGTAGTTAAAAAGCTCTTGGCTGATGCATAACTTTAATCCGGTCACTGTAGGGTAATTGGTAAATGCGTAATAATGTATATAATTTGCTAAAATAGTTATGGACTTAAATGTACATTAAGCTATGGATCGATACCTTAAGACGTTGAGATGATTATCTTTGCCTGGTCGTCATATATATCTGTCCATCGTCATCTTTGGGAATCACTAATGAACTTGAAAATGGGCTTATAACCCGGAACCTAGATTGTGCAGTAACATCAGTACTAAACTGTGAAACAAGGCTAAAACAGTGTTAGCTTAGATAATTAAAGAATAATTAACATACAGAAATGATTGGCCAGTTCTGCTCCATATGCATCGCCAGTGAGTGAATTTTAGGCAAGCGACTGCGTGATACTGGTAGTCCAAAAAACCTCGCAGATGTATTTAAGTACTGAAGTAAATGTAGGCGTTTGAGGTTAAGCTCTGGGGAGTTTTCGTGTGCTTGCGTGGACACGATAATCGACACAACACACCACCTTGGCCTCGTTAGAGTGCCGTGCCCGAGTACCCGGTTGTAACATATTGCCATACACGCTAGAGTTTTTGAAGGTTTAGTGCATCCGGTATATCTCTTACTCTTATCACAGTTCTCCTACCTGGCGCCTTCTAAAGATGTGCCTCTCTCGCTCCAGAAGATGACATTCGGTCGTGATTTTGTTGGTGGTTTGGTGCTGTACCAGTGAAAATCGTAGGAAAATCTGGTACTGCCTTTCAGTAAAGAGCACTTAAACTTTCTTCAAGATGTAGATGTAGATGTAGATGTAGGATGCCATTTATTTAGTGCTTTACTTCACAACACAGCACTGTTAACTTTACACAATATGCAGTATGTGACACCCATGAATAATAATAATAATAATAATAATAATAATAATAATAATAAACCCCGTGGAGGCCCGGGAAAAGAATAGGCCTCTGGTATGTTCTTCCAGTCGTAAAAGAGGGCGAAAAGGACAAACCACTAATAGGGCTAACCCCCCTTTTAATGTGATTAGTTGGTTCAGGGCAGAACTAATGAAGCCTCGGACAAGCGCTGTCATGGTCGGGGACGACGCTTGAACTCTATGCCCGTCCACAATGGTAATGACACTGCTAGCCACCCGGAAAATGATTTAAATCCAAATAGAGGTGTTTTGCAAGACATGCTTCCTGCAACCACTCTAGAAGGAAAACAAAGACAGAGAATGAGATGGTCAGATGAAGTTAACCGACACCTCATGTTCTGTTATTACCAAGCAACAAACATAGGAAGCAACGCAACTGGATACAGATCACAAGTATACACAACATTTATTATCAGATACCCAGAACTAAAATTTTTAACAGAACAACGACTAGCTGATCAGATTCGTGTAATAATCAAAAATGACAGGATACCCCAGTCAGAATTAGAAAACATCAAGCAACAAGTACAACAAATACTGGAACAAAATAATGTGCAATCAGAAGAAGAAAATACAGTAATGGATTCAAACATCCCAGAGCAAAGAACACCACGCATCAATTAAACAATCAGAGGAAAACGAAATCTTAAGACAGCCACCAGAACAAGCACAAACAGAACACAAAGTGACACACATGTTAGATATAGAAGAAAAATTTCAGCTGACATATATAGAATACAAAGACACAAATACAGACATTATACCATTCTTGCATAGACCACCAAATAACCCACAAGTCGAAACAACAATAACAACTATCAACACAATCACACAACAAAATAAATGAAAATACAACTACGGAAGAGTTACAACTACTGGTTTATATAGGAGCACTCACTACACTAAATATACACACTAGGCAGAGATCAGAACCAACCAACACACAGAAGAAACCCACAAAACCAGCATGGCAACACAGGCTACAGATCAGAATAGAAAAACTGAGAAAAGACATTGGACAACTAACACAATTTATAAGAAATGAAATATCAGACAAAAACGAAAAAGGTTAGGTAAAATCTCACAACAAGAAGCGATAGAGCAATTAGACGAAAAGAAGCAGAAATTACAAGCATTGGCCAAACTACTTAGAAGATACAAAAAAAGTGAAAATAGAAGGAAACAAAACCAAACATTCAACACAAACCAAAAGATATTTTGCCAGGCGATACACAACACACACATTAAAATAGACAATCCACCAAACATAACAGACATGGAACACTTCTGGAGCAACATATGGCCAAACCCGGTACAACATAATAGACATGCACGGTGGATACAAGCAGAAACAGACATATACAAGATGATGCCACAAATGCCTGAAGTGATAATTTTGCAACATGAAGTCACCCAAGCAATTAATTCTACGCACAATTGGAAAGCCCCTGGCAATAATAAAATAGCAAATTTCTGGCTAAAGAAGTTCACCTCAACACATTCACATCTAACTAAATTATTTAACAGTTACATTGCAGACCCATACACATTCCCTGATACACTTACACATGGAATAACTTATCTGAAACCTAAAGGTCAAGCAGACACAGGAAACCCAGCTAAATATCGCCCCATAACATGCCTACCAACAATATACAAAATATTAACTTCAGTCATTACACAGAAATTAATGACACATACAACACAGAACAAAATTATAAATGAAGAACAAAAAGGCTATTGCAAAGGAGCACGAGGATGTAAAGAGCAACTGATAATAGATGCGGAGGTGACATATCAAGCTAAATCTAAACAAAGGTCGCTGCACTACACATACATTGATTACCAAAAAGCTTTTCATAGCGTACCCCACTCATGGTTACTACAGATATTGGAAATATACAAAGTAGATCCTGAATTAATACAGCTCCTGAACATAGTAATGAAAAATTGGAAAACCACACGTAATATCCAAACAAATTCAAATAATATCACACATCACATTACAGCCAATACAGATTAAGCATGGAATATACCAAGGAGACTCATTAAGTCCTTTCTGGTTCTGCCTTGCTCTGAACCCACTATCCAACATGCTAAATAATACAAATTATGGATACAATATTACTGGAACACACCAACACAAAATCACACATTTGCTACGCATGGATGATCTAAAACTACTGGCAGCAACAAATCAACAACTCAATCAATTACTAAAGATAACAGAAGTCAGCAATGATATAAATATGGCTTTTGGAACAGACAAATTTAAGAAAAATAGCATTGTCAAGGGAAAACACACTAAACAAGAAGATTACATATTGGATAACCACAGCGACTAAATAGAAGCGATGGAAAAAACAGATGCCTATAAATATCTAGGATACAGACAAAAAATAGGAATAGATAATACAAATATTAAAGAACAACTAAAAGAAAAATATAGACAAAGACTAACAAAACTACTGAAAACAGAATTGACAGCAAGAAACAAGACAAAAGCTATAAATACTTATGAATACTTGTACCAATAAAAACACAGACCTAGAAGCGCTCAATACACTTACACGATCAGAACGCCACAAATATAGAATACATCACATACATTCAGCAACAGAAAGATTCACATTAAGCAGAGAGGGGATTTATCGACATAAAAAACCTACATTATGGACAGGTAGACAATTTAAGAAAATTCTTTCTAGAACGAGCAGAAACTAGCAAAATACACAAAGCAATCACTCATATAAATACATCAGCTACACCACTGCAATTTCATAACCACTTCTACAACCCTTTAGATCACATAACATCAACAGATAAGAAGAAAGTAAATTGGAAAAAGAAAACACTACATGACAAGCACCCGTATCACCTAACACAGCCACACATCGATCAAGATGTATCCAACACATGGCTAAGAAAAGGCAATATATACAGTGAGACGGAAGGATTCATGATTGCAATACAGGATCAAACAATAAACACCAGATATTACAGCAAGCATATTATTAAAGATCCCAATACCACAACAGATAAATGCAGACTTTGCAAATAACAAATAGAAACAGTAGATCACATCACAAGCGGATGTACAATACTAGCAAATACGAAATACACCAGAAGACATGACAATGTAGCAAAAATAATACATCAACAACTTGCCATACAACATAAACTAATACAGCAACACGTTCCCACATACAAGTATGCACCACAAAATGTACTGGAGAATGATGAATACAAATTATACTGGAACAGAACCATTATAACAGATAAAACAACACCACATAACAAACCTGACTACTCACCAATAAAAAGAAGAAATTAACACAACTAATCGAAATATCCATACCCAATACAACAAATATACCGAAGAAAACAGGAGAAAAAATTGAAAAATACATCCAACTGGCTGAGGAAGTCAAGGACATGTGGCATCAGGATAAAGTTGACATTATACCAACTATACTATCAACTACAGGAGTCATACCACACAATATACACCAGTACATCAACGCAATAAGCTACATCCAAACGTATATATACAACTACAGAAATCTGTAATTATTGATACATGTTCAATTACCCGAAAGTTCCTAAATGCAATGTAACATATACTGTACAGTTAAAAGGAAGTCACGCTTGATCAAGGTCCGCGTCACTTTCCATTTTTAACCAGAAATAACGTCTGAGACAGGAAATAAATAATAATAATTATAATAATAATAATAATGTACTACTGGCCATTAAAATTGCTACACCAAGAAGAAATGCAGGTGATAAACGGGTATTCATTGGACAATTATATTATACTAGAACCGACATGTGATTACATTTTCACGCAATTTGGGTGCATAGATCCTGACAAATCAGTACAGAACAACCACCTCTGGACGTAATAACGGCCTTGATACGCCTGGGCATTGAGTCAAACAGAGCTTGCATGGCACGTACAGGTACAGCTGCCCATGCAGCTTCAACACGATACCACAGTTCATCAAGAGTAGTGACTGGCGTATTGTGACGAGCCAGTTGCTCGGAAACCATTGACCAGACGTTTCCAATTGGAGAGAGATCTGGAGAATGTGCTGGCCAGGGCAGCAGTCGAACATTTTCTGTATCCAGAAAGGCCCGTACAGGACCAGCAACATGCGGTCGTGCATTATCCTGCTGAAATGTAGAGTTTCGCAAGGATCGAATGAAGGGTAGATTCACGGGTCGTAACACATCTGAAATGTAACGTCCACTGTTCAAAGTGCCGTCAATGCGAACAAGAGGTGACCGAGACGTGTAACCAATGGCATCACACCGGGCGATACGCCAGTATGGCGATGACGAATACACGCTTCCAATGTGCATTCACCGCGATGTCGCCAAACACGGATGCGACCATCATGATGCTGTAAACAGAACCAGGATTCATGCGAAAAATGACGTTTTGCCATTCGTGCACCCAGGTTCGTCGTTGAGTACACCATCGCAAGCGCTCCTGTCTGTGATGCAGCGTCAAGGGTAACCGTAGCCATGGTCTCCGAGCTGAAAATCCATGCTGCTGCAAACGTCGTCGAACTGTTCGGGCAAATGGCTGTTGTTTTGCAAACATCTCTATCTGTTGACTCTGGGATCGAGACGTGGCTGCACGATCCGTTACAGCCATGCGGATGCCTGTCATCTCGACTGCTAGTGATACGAGGCCGTTGGGATCCAGCACGACGTTCCGTATTACCCTTCTGAACCCACCGATTCCATATTCTGCTAACAATCATTGGATCTCGACCAACGCGAGCAGTAATGTCGGGATACGATAAGCCGCAATCGCGATAGGCCACAATCCGTCCTTTATCAAAGTCGGAAACGTGATGGTACGCATTTCTCCTCCTTACATGAGGCATCACAACAACGTTCCACCAGGCAACGCCGGTCAACTGCTGTTTGTGTATGAGAAATCGGTTGGAAATTTTCCTTATGTCAGCACGTTGTAGGTGTCGCCACCGGCGCCAACCTTGTGTGAATGCTCTGAAAAGCTAATCATTTGCATATCACAGCATCATCTTCCTGTCGGTTAAATTTCGCTTCTGTAGCAGGTCATCTTCGTGGTGTAGCAATTTTAATGGCCAGTAGTGTAATATTTGACTCTCTTGAGCGACAGTACCCAATTCCCGCGCCTACGTCTCTTTCTAATGAAAAATCAGATAATTAATTCATTGCAAACTTCTTTACAATGACCTTGTGTGTACGACTACTCACGTTGGCCGCCATCAATCGAATACTTCCATCAATGACTCCGGAGGTTCTGCCTCAAACTTCTGAACCAATCAGGGGTAAGGAGACTCCTTGCTACGAAATACGATTCTGCATATCTCAGCTAATAGGAATACTGTCTCCAAGTGCGTTGCGACGACGAAACCCGCCACAACGACGTCCTCGTTAGAAGTCTCCCCAGTAGCTGGGACTGCTAAATATTGCGTCATGTTACACCCGGATTGACTAACTTGCCATAAATGTTACAACAAACAACAGCACCGTTAATACAACGGAACGATTAGATGGAAATCTTGCAGCCGTATGCGCTACGCTAGAGCGGTCTACTTCTGCGCACTGCTCGCGGATGCAGGGTGTCCATTAGGTCGGAGAAACCAGAGTCAGTGAAGGAACGTGTTCAGCGTACTGCAGCGTTCTGCGTGACAATTGCAACTGAAATGTCGAGCAATGTAAATCAAGGGAGACATCGCTAGCTGAATAAAGTAGTCAGCATCCGGAAGGTTGGTTGCTTACTTAGGCTAGGTCATGTTGCATTCTTGCATCCTGAGAAGCGCACATTTATAAGGCCACTACAGTTAAATGCGGATTACGAGACACGAGGCAGTTTGGCAATTTTCAGATACGCAAGTATTACAAGATGCGAAAATGATATTAAGCACCAGAAAAATTAAAGACATGAATCTTTTGAACCCATAATTTGACATTTATTCGGCAAGACACCAAGCGTCACTTTTGCAGCTGTACATATACCGGTCTCGGAGAAAGTCTGTTAAGGGATATTAAACTCAGTCCCTGGGATCTTTTACCAGAAATAATGTGCTACAACATTTAAATGTTAGAAAGTCTTTTCTGAACTTGTCTGGTGGCTTAACGTAATACGGAATTGAAACGTGGACGATAAACCGTTCAGATAAGAAGAGAATGTGAGATTCTGGAATGTGACGATACAAGAAAGTGCTGATGAGTAGCTCGGATAGATAATGAGGAAGTACTGAGTGGATCGAGTTGTTTTGGGGGGGGGGGGGCGGCGGCGAGGGCTAGGAAGAAATTTATGGCACAACTTGACTAAAAGAAGGGATCGGATGAGAACACATCACGAGGTGTCGAGGAAAAGCGTGTCTCTCTGTTTATTGCAGTGTTAGTCATAAACTTGTAATCGACATGTCCATCGTTAACTAAACAAGCAGCGACAAAGAGGGATACTAGTTCAAACAGCCGATTTTAGGGCTGGACTACGTCATTTTGTTTCGTTTTTTCAACCGATTGCTGTTAGTGATATCGCAAAAAATCGCAATAATGATGCATCGTGATGAGGGTTGCTGTTTCCGGGAGGAAAATGATGATTAACGCAATAGTAGACACCAAACATCTCATAAAAAACACTAAATTCCCTTAAACCATGGTACAATTACGAAATTTTCATGAGACTTATACAGTATTAGGGATATAGTAAAGTGGATATTTACGATACTATAATGATGACCTAGATTGTGCAAACATTGCCGATTATCATAAAAATCAAGCCATCTGAAAAGTTCAACTGCCAGGAATGTAAGCCTCCAACGAAATCTGCCTACAGTCTTCCATGGTTGATTCTATGTAAGTCTAAAAAATGGGAGATGTTTTAGTGTCGCAGGTTTGGGCATATTGCTTAAATTGCAGGCAATAACGTTCTACCGCCGCTAGCTCAGGACATTCTGCAATTATGAGGGTCACTCCAGAAGAACCGCACACTATTTTTTTTAATCCATCTTTTATACTACATATTTGAAAGTTTTACAGTGTGTAGATACATCCTTTAGGAATAATATTTTCATTTCTCCACACAATTTCCAGCCCTCTCAACTGCCTTACGCCATCTTGGAACCAGCACCTGCATACCCGCACGGTAAAATTCTGGACCAACCTGTTTGAGCCACTGTTTGGGAGCGTGCACAAAGGAGTCATCATCTTCACACCTTGTTCCACGAAGAGAGCCGTTCAGTTTCCCAAAGAGATGATAGTCACATGGAGCCAGGTCAGGACTGTAAGGCGGGTGTTTCAGTGTTCTCCATCCGAGTTTTGTGATCGCTTCTATGGTTTTTTGACTGACATGTGGCCGTGCATTGTCGTGCAACAGCAAAACATCCTGCTTTTGCCGATGTGGTCGAAGACGACTCAGTCGAACTTGAAGTTTCTTCAATGTCGTCACATATCAGAATTTATGGTGGTTCCACGTGGCATGATGTCCACAAGCAAGAGTCGTTTGAAACCGAAAAACACCGTAGCCATAACTTTTCCAGCAGAAGGTGCGGTTTTGAATTTTTTTCTTTGGTGATGCCACTCCATTGATTGCCTCCGTCTCTGGTGAAAAATGATGGAGCCATGTTTCATCACCTGTCACAATTCTTCCAAGAAATTCAACTCCACCATTCTCGCACTGTTCCAAAAGTTCGTTGCATACCTTTTTTTTTTTCTTTGTGAGCCACTGTCAACATCCTGTGGAACCCACCTGGCACAAACCTTTAACGCCAACACTTTCAGTATTCTGCAAACACTTCCTTCCCCTATCGCAACGTAGGGATTTCTGTTCACTGTGATGCATCTGTCAGCAGTCACCAATTCGTTAACACTCTGCACATTGTCTGGAGCGTGTGCAGTAAACTGCCTGCCACTACGAGAGTAGTCCTCAATATTGCCGTGCCCGCTTTCATCACGTAACCTGCTTGCCCACCGACTAACAGTACTGCGATCGACAGCAACGTCTGCATACACCTTTTTCAACCTCTTGTGAATGTTTCCCACTGTCCCGTTTTCACAGCACATGAATTCTATGACGGCACGTTGCTTTTGACGAACGTCCAAAGTAAAAGCCATCTTGAAGACATGCTGTAACGGCGCCACTCACGGGAACAAGTTGAACTAAGTTTGAAAACAAGCGGGAAGGATGTATCTACACACTGTGAAACTTTCACGCGTGCAGAATGTAAACAAAAATGGTTCAAATGGCTCTGAGCACTATGGGACTTAACTGCTGAGGTCATTAGTCCCCTAGAACTTAGAACTACTTAAACCTAACTAACCTAAGGACATCACAAACATCCATGCCCGAGGCAGGATTCGAACCTGCGACCGTAGCGGTCTTGCGGTTCCAGACTGCAGCGCCTTTAACCGCACGGCCACTTCGGCCGGCTGCATTATGTAAACTATTTTTACAAAAACAGTGTGCATTTCTTTTGGAGTGACCGTCGTATATCGTCCCAAGCTCTCCTGCATTGATGCTATTTGACAAAACACGGATAAAAAAATAAACAGTGGCTGAATACTGTCGCATCGTACATTTATTAATAACTAGAAACTGATCGGATAAGATCTTCTGCTTATCTTAAATATACCTAATGGGAGACGATACTCTTGCTTGTTTTATTTAACTAAACAAATTGTGTTTTCAGAACAAGTTACGGGAAAGTTATATGTTGACCTCCGCAAAAACCGAGTCAGGCAACAGGGGACATAATCGCCGCTTTGGGGAGGCATCGGCAGTCCGTCTAGCGGGACAACTCCGGGCAGTTATTAAAGTCGCCAAGTGATCTGATGCAAGGCAGCGTGACAGCTGATTAATGGTGGCGCGGTCTTAGCGGTGCCACGCCACGACAGGCGGCTCACAAATCCTTTCCTTTTATACTCCGCGGTCTGCTCCGCGACCCCTCCGTCATTAATGAGCTGCAATACGCCGGCGTGTGCCACATACGTCACTTTCAAACTGCCAGGGGAGTCCATCATTCTGTCCTGGAGGACTCTCTGTACCGTGTACAGCACTGCTTTTGCGTATCACGGACCCGACAGTTCGTTGTCTCTGGAGGTATGTGGCATTAGACATCTACGTACACGTCATGTAATTCGGACCGCTGGTTTGCGTACGCGGTGATGGCGCCCGATAGTGACCCAGGCGGGTTCCATGGGATTTACATCAGGCGAATTTGGTCGGCGAGACATCAACCTGATTTCACTATAATTCTCCTCATACCACTGTGTGCACGGTTCTGCCTCAGACACGGACAACTACATTATGGAATACGACATCGCAGGTGGTTCGCATCTGTCAGCGTGTCTTCGATTACTACCAGAGGTCTCATGCAAGTGCAGGAGAATGTCTCCCTGCTCCCACCAGCCTGCGTCCGTGCCACGCTGCACTTCGCGAGCCGCCGCTCACCTCGATGACGGCGTTTGTGGACACGACCATCGACCTAGCGTAGCAAAGATGTGATTCACCCGAAAAGCAGACACTTTCCATTGATAGACAGCCGAATCCCGATGTCCTGTGCCCACTGCAATCTTAATTGATGATGTCGTTGGATCAACATGTTAACACGTAGAGGTGGTCTGCTGCTGAACTCCGTGTTCAGCAATACACGATGAACGATGTGCTCCGAGGCACCTATGCGTGCAGCAGCATTGCGCTCTTTCGGCCAAACATCACCATCTATCCCATTTTACTGAGCAGACAAGCCTCCAAAGCTATGTTCTACGAAGATCTGTGGACGTCCAACCATTTAGCGTCAAATGGTAGTTTCACTGTCATTCTCTCTCTTTCTGTAGATACTCACGACAGTAGCACATGAACATCATTCGATCAACTTCGGCGTTTTCGAAATACTCGTTCCCAGGCTCTGCTTAATAATAACCTGTCCTTTGTCAGAGTTGCTTGTCTCAGGGATTTCCCCATTTGCAGCCCATATCTTCGCTCGGGTGATTCCCCATCTGTGACCGCTCCGCTTAAATACTTCTGTCACCGTGCCACGTGCCCGTAACGCCACCAGGTGGCATCCAATGTCGCGGTGTGCAGTGGTCATAATGTTTTGGCTCATCAGTGTTGTCTATAACATGAAAATTATTGTTCTTTTCGCGCAAAAGCGATAAGTCAGCAATTTGATAAGACTCAAAAAGACGGTACAAGAATTCCAGAATATTTTTGGGAACTTCTGTAACTGTTGCAAGAAGGATTTTTTCACTAACTTTTATTAGTAAACAATTATTTGCTGTATTTCTTTTTCAGCACGGAAAAAAGCTACACAAATGCAAACCTATTAGGCCACTCAGTTTTGTTACACCATACTTGTCACTCATGTTTTGTCCGCACGTTGCAATGTACTTCTAATTCTAACTGAAAAAATTATGCTGAATCGAAAAAAGGGAAATGTGTGGCAAAATTAGAGACAGATAGGCTGCGCGACTATCTTTCTGTCAAGAGTTTGGTTCTAAAAGCGTCGTCTAGTCCTCTCTGACTAGATGCGTCATATTTTGGACATGGTTTGTATTAGATACAACATGCAAATAAAAACTCCAAAAATCCAATTGTCTTACTTGTAAGACATCGTCTACCTGTGCACAGAGTTTTAGACATCCAACATTACGAGAAATGCATTATATATTACGATTTATGCTACTGTGGGTTGTGTGATTCCAGTTTTAAGAGCTGTCATCCAGAAGACTGAAAACCGTCAATCACTTTCCTACTTAAGAAGCGTGTAACAGTATACTTTGTATTTCATGCAACGAACCAACTCCAGAGTGCACCACTGTTAACGGATAAAAAAAAAAAAAATCCTAGGAATTCTTGGCCTTGTGTCAAGTCGGTAAACGGACCGAAGTGATATCTCCAGTAGCTCAGCAACTATACCGGCATTGAAACAGAAGACACCACAGAGAAGACTAATACTTGTTACATTGAGGCACTACGGTTCCTCGTTTTAATCGTTGCACGAACGCCGAAATATTGAGCAATATTACTTGATTTTATATTCCAAGATCAGTTATCTCAAACGAAGAAGGGCTGCCGGACTTACGGGATATCTGTATGATTCTGAACATATTAGTCAAAAGACCTTAACCTCCTACGCAGCAGCAGTTAATCGCATGTCGTCGAAACAACGAAGCGTTCCAACCTACTGGTATCCCGTTTTCAAGGAGGATCCGCAAAGCTATAGACATGTATAGCTGACAGACTATAGAGTTAAAGAACACGTTTTAACTGAACGAAAATTTCTGTACATATCAAGAGAGATTAGGTGAAATTCGACTAAGTGTGTTCTCCCATGAGCTCCTGAGGTTAGTAGTTAAAAGACGCCCTGACTAATGCGATGTTGCTTGACTGCCGAAAGGCATTCGGTATAATTCTGCGGTATCATACAGTGAACGGAACACGAATTTACGGAATATAGAACCATCTCTGAGACTAACACTTCGTACGTGATACAACTCAGCACATCGATCTTAATACGAAGAAGCAGTCAGATGTGAATGTCAATTTGGGCGCACTACAAGCTGTGGGTTGATGAAGCTGTTTTACTAGTGTATAGCGCAGGAGCAATGCCAGCAAATTGAAACGGAATGCGGTAATCGACGTTTGGTGCAGGGACTAGCAGGTTATTTTCAACAACAACAAAATGTAACGTATGGGGCACAAATGGGCGGAAATGTCGTCTGCTGTTCGATTACACGACAGGCAATCAATCACTGGAAACAATAGTAATCGTAATGTATCTTGACACGTGCGTCCGGACCGATTTGAATT
The DNA here is from genome assembly GCF_021461385.2 of Schistocerca piceifrons. Taxonomy (NCBI): domain Eukaryota; kingdom Metazoa; phylum Arthropoda; class Insecta; order Orthoptera; family Acrididae; genus Schistocerca; species Schistocerca piceifrons. Next base: position 548,617,860 of record NC_060142.1, on the reverse strand, counting down.
TGAACGTCCATATAAAACTAGTTGCAGCATAGACACAGCAGATAGATTCATTGGAAGAATCCTAAAGGGATACACGGTGAAGGTAGCTTATAAAGCTGTTCAGCTGGGTCTTGAGAACAGATACATCGGAAGACTTGACTCATAACGGCCAAAGAAAGCATATCTTAAAATAGCCAAAAGAACTTTTATTAATAATTCATTTTCGACTAGTTCTGGTGGCCGCGCGGTCTGCAGCGTCGTGTCACGGACTGCGCGGTCCCTCCCACCGGAACTTAGATTCCACCCTCGGGGGTCCTTAGCGTAAGTCAGTTTTAAGTTAATTTAAGTAGTGTGTAAGTATATGGACCGACGACCTCAGCAGTTTGGTCCCTTAGGAATTCACACACATTTGAACGGTTCTGGTGTTAAATAATCACAACTAGCATTAGAAGTCAGTTTTTATTGTGAGGTGTAGTGCCTTACGTGGTGCTTGTAGCGCTACTAAGGTAACAAACAAGCAGCTTCATGCAGCCGTGAGTCATGTGTGTGTCGTGACAGGTGTATTTTTTTCTTACAGAACTGTTTGTTCAAAGTAGTTACGGCTGTGGCCAAACGATATTGCCATCGTATAGACAATGTCTTAAGAAGCCAGAACAATGAATTTTGGAAACCAAATTTTATCTTTTCCTAATATAATATATTTTATTAATTACTGCTGATTTCTTGCGCTTGGTTATTACGGCTCAAATGGCTCTGAGCACTATGGGGCTTAACTGCTGAGGTCATCAGTCCCCTAGAACTTAGAACTACTTAAACCTAACCAACCTAACGACATCACACACATCCATGCCCGAGGCAGGATTCGAACCTGTGACCGTAGCACTCGTGCGGTTCCAGACTGTAGCGCCTAGAGCCGGCCGAAGTGGCCGAGCGGTTCTAGGCGCTTCAGTCTGGAACCGCGCGACCGCAACGGTCGCAGGTTCGAATCCTGCCTCGGGCATGGATGTGTGTGATGTCGTTAGGTTGGTTAGGTATAAGCAGTTCTAAGTTCTAGGGGACTGATGACCTCAGCAGTTAAGCCCCATAGTGCTCAGAGCCATTTGAACCATTTTTTGTAGCGCCTAGAACCGCTCGGCCACTCCGGCCGGCACTTTGTTATTAGTTTGAATGAATGTGTGAATGCGAAGTAATATGATTAATAAATATTTTTACGTTTATTGAGGAAATGGTGGCGTGGAAAATGTCTGTTTCCAGAGTGAGTGAGTGAGTGAGTGAGTGAGTGAATACTAAGGGGAAAACTGTAATGTCTAATTCGACAGTTTTGGTACTGGCGAAACAAGAAACATCCTCAGATAACTGAGTTACGTAAACTAAGATGATTATTTTGATGTTTATGGGTTTTATTAATTTGTTCCTTTAACAAACTGATCAGAAAAATACTTTGTTTACACTTGTTCATAGTGTAAGACTCGGGAGAGCGCGGTTTTTTTACTGAATACTTATTGGCTACGTATAATGTATCTCAGCCAATCACAAGAGAGTACATTCGTACAATTTTTTTTCCTCTAGAGAATTGTTTGGTGGAGTCTGGAAGACATTCGGAGCTCAGCCATCATGGTTTTTTTGGACGCTTGTACTACGAGCTCTGGAAAGTGGTTGTAATTTTGCTGAATTATGAGTTAAGCTTGACCATGGAGTGCCGTAAAGTAATTGAGAACGAGTAATTAAGACGAACGTGTGAATTCCGTATTTTTCGTGCAAACTGTGACTTAATAGTAAATAAAATTCACGTGTGCAACTGAACATTCGAAGTGGCCGATTTGCGGGATACAGAGCGAAAACACAGAAGAACCATTTGTAAATTTTCCGGTAACTGTTCCAGTCAAACACCATAAACTGGCTATTTCGAGTGACTGCGACTGAGTGCGAATGAACGCCCAAAAACTTCAGTTAGGACAGACCCGGTGATGACTGAGTACTAACAATACACACTAATTGTGATTCGAAACCATTCTTACATTTAATACAGTAGCTGGTTAAAAGCCTGGAACCTGGGGAAAAAAACTTTATGCACTCTTGAGATGCGGTCATTGCGATTGCTTCTACTGCAGCTCATCCAGTCGAGAAACATTACTCGACTTCTAACAGGATAGGAGTGGCTGTAGAAGAAGAGATCACTGTAAGTGCATGGAAATTTTTCTGTAGACGAAAGGAGACTGTGCCGCCACAGTTGGAGGAAATAGAGAAAATCTGAGGAAGAGACGACCATCTTATGGCAGGTTCGATTAGGAAACGAGGGCTTGTCACAAGTTGATCTCATCCAGCCGCAAAGGCAAATTCTGCAAGAGAGACATTGTGGGTATCGGAGATGGTTACTCTTGCAGCCCGAAGAAAGAGTCAAGTAAATACTTCCTTCTATAAACATGGGGATTAAGTCAGAGATATTCGAGTGCACACAATGGATTACTTCCTGCATCATTAGTGATAGAACATGAAAGGGAGCGAGCTATTAGCGGTACAAGAGTTTAAGGCGATTCGTAGACTGTATAATGTATGCCACATAAAGTGAAGCTCTCAGAAGACATGGTCGGACGTAAATATAACTCCGTACACGTAGACACCATGGGCAGGTATGTAAATAATTAGAGAGTTGGAATTCTCTGTAACAGGTAGAACGGCTACCAGGGTGTGTTAGTGTTGTTACCAGATCTCAAAGGATGTGTAAGGGGCTTCAACTGAGTCACAATGAAGGATATGGAGCCGCTGCGTACTCGTGTGACACAGCGGTATCAGCGCCTGGTAAGAGTTTGAGAGCAGCTTCATTGTGGACCTCCATTTGCAATATCCAGATTTCCAGAACGTTCGGATGTAACAGTGGTCCGATGTTGGGCCGCATGGGGACGTGAGAGCAGGCGTACTAGTCGCCGAAGTTCCGGTCGGACACCGAGCGAGGTGGCGCAGTGGTTAGCACGCTGGACTCGCATTCGGGAAGACGACGGTTCAATTCCGCTTGCGGCCATCCTGATTTAGGTTTTCCGTGATTTCCCTAAATCGCTTCAGACGAATGCTCGGGTAGTTCCTTTGAAAGGGCACGGCCGACTTCCTTCCCCACCCTTCCCTAATCCGATGAGACCGATGACCTCTCTGTTTGCTGTCTTCCACCAAAGCAGTCGAGTCCGGTCGCACTCATCGGAGCACCAGACGGAAGGATCGCCGTACTGAGCATCAGGCACACCGTAGCCCCTTCAGATCTGCACATGCCATCCGAGACCAAGTGAGAGACTTTCTGCGAAATTTTGTGTCGTCCCGTGCCACTGGTCGAGACTGCGGAACTGTGGTCCATTGCGCAGACTGTCATTGTCACCACAACACAGATGGCTGCATCTGTAGTGATGCCGAGAACGGGAAGCACGGACTATTGATGAACGACGTCGCTTTTGCATTCAGCGGGGAACCTCGATTCTGTACGACCCAAATGACAGTCTGCGACTACGGTGGCTTTCTTTGTACACTCCTGGAAATGGAAAAAAGAACACATTGACACCGGTGTGTCAGACCCACCATACTTGCTCCGGACACTGCGAGAGGGCTGTACAAGCAATGATCACACGCACGGCACAGCGGACACACCAGGAACCACGGTGTTGGCCGTCGAATGGCGCTAGCTGCGCAGCATTTGTGCACCGCCGCCGTCAGTGTCAGCAAGTTTGCCGTGGCATACGGAGCTCCATCGCAGTCTTTAACACTGGCAGCATGCCGCGACAGCGTGGACGTGAACCGTATGTGCAGTTTACGGACTTTGAGCGAGGGCGTATAGTGGGCATGCGGGAGGCCGGGTGGACGTACCGCCGAATTGCTCAACACGTGGGGCGTGAGGTCTCCACAGTACATCGATGTTGTCGCCAGTGGTCGGCGGAAGGTGCACGTGCCCGTCGACCTGGGACCGGACCGCAGCGACGCACGGATGCACGCCAAGACCGTAGGATCCTACGCAGTGCCGTAGGGGACCGCACCGCCACTTCCCAGCAAATTAGGGACACTGTTGCTCCTGGGGTATCGGCGAGGACCATTCGCAACCGTCTCCATGAAGCTGGGCTACGGTCCCGCACACCGTTAGGCCGTCTTCCGCTCACGCCCCAACATCGTGCAGCCCGCCTCCAGTGGTGTCGCGACAGGCGTGAATGGAGGGACTAATGGAGACGTGTCGTCTTCAGCGATGAGAGTCGCTTCTGCCTTGGTGCCAATGATGGTCGTATGCGTGTTTGGCGCCGTGCAGGTGAGCGCCACAATCAGGACTGCATACGACCGAGGCACACAGGGCCAACACCCGGCATCATGGTGTGGGGAGCGATCTCTTACACTGGCCGTACAACACTGGTGATCGTCGAGGGGACACTGAATAGTGCACGGTACATCCAAACCGTCATCGAACCCATCGTTCTACCATTCCTAGACCGGCAAGGGAACTTGCTGTTCCAACAGGACAATGCACTTCCGCATGTATCTCGTGCCACCCAATGTGCTCTAGAAGGTGTAAGTCAACTACCCTGGCCAGCAAGATCTCCGGATCTGTCCCCCATTGAGCATGTTTGGGACTGGATGAAGCGTCGTCTCACGCGGTCTGCACGTCCAGCACGAACGCTGGTCCAACTGAGGCGCCAGGTGGAAATGGCATGGCAAGCCGTTCCACAGGACTACATCCAGCATCTCTACGATCGTCTCCATGGGAGAATAGCAGCCTGCATTGCTGCGAAAGGTGGATATACACCGTACTAGTGCCGACATTGTGCATGCTCTGTTGCCTGTGTCTATGTGCCTGTGGTTCTGTCAGTGTGATCATGTGATGTATCTGACCCCAGGAATGTGTCAATAAAGTTTCCCCTTCCTGGGACAATGAATTCACGGTGTTCTTATTTCAATTTCCAGGAGTGTAGATGTCTCATTCTACCAATGTTTTGGAGAGGCAGAGTGCTGTTGCGTCAAGTGTCACGTGTGGGGAGTCATCGGGTGTGAATTCATGTCACAGGTGAAGGTGACTGAGGGCCCTACGGCACAAAGGTAGGTCACTGACGTCTTGTGTCCTCATGTGTCACCTCTCATGCGACAGTATCATGATGCTCGTCCACACACAGCACCTGTCTATATCAACTGTCTGCGTTGTATGAACGCGTGGTGAGTGTTCTTTCGGACATGCAGCTGACATGAATTGTCCCTTCCCCCATCCCCCCCTCCACCTTCAATTTGTATAAAATTTCCGCGTTACGTTGCGGTACTCTGGTGGCCCAGCATCATCCCTGATAGAACGTGTGTGAGACCAGTTCGGACGTCAACACTATCCCACTGCCTCCACCCAGGACATCAAGGACCAGGTACAACAGCTGTGGGTAGCCTGCCCCAGGAGAAGATCACGGCTTTATTAAACCCTTCCCAGCCGAATCACTCCATGCTTCTTATAGAGAGGGATTAAGTGCAACGTCATACTGGCAAGTGAGTTCCTCCCAGCGAGTGCTTTTTAAATCTGACTCAGTTTTGTAGTCATTGAAACAACACATACCTTCTGGAACCGCGAAGTGTCTCTTTCCTCGTCATCTGGGTGCTTCATTTCTTTCTTTGTCAAGCAGTTAGGGGTGGCTGCAAACGATAGCAAGAACTGATTTCTGACAAGGGACCTGTTTTAGAAACAGCAGTTACAACAAAAATGGCACTATGAGATCAGCTGTCTCAGGCACCAGGAGTGAACATGCATTAAGAATGCGGATGCGCTGCCACGTGCACCAGAGACGACCATCATCTCCGATTACGCCGGCTAACTGCAGCGGAAGGACGTGCCTTTGCCGTGATGCTGTATGACGTAGCAGCTCCGCCAGGCCCGCAGCTTGCGACGCGTCCGGCAGGCGACAGAAAGCGGGGAAAGCAGCGCTCCCCCAACAAGCTACGGCCTGAGCGGAGTACACAAGCTGTCGGAGGACCCGACTGCCTCCCAGTACCACCTGCAGCTACTCACCTGTTAGCGACCTTAGTGACCGGGCTTTGTAGCAGACAGAACATGAAGTGACTTTCAGATGACTATGTCTCTACGTATATAGGGAGCCAAACTGACAACTGTATGCCAAGTAGCAGCTGACGGATGCTTGGCGGAATGCTGTACAGAAGACAGCTTGTGGAGAGGCGAGGCTCAGTGCTGTGAAACAGCCCTTCTTCCATCCCGTTGATCTCCCATCCGTGGCTGCCTGTGGTCAGTGGCAGAGGCCGTCCGAAAAATAATGCCCTACTAACGAGGAGTCCCATAACCTGATTTTCCAGAAACTAAATAAGTTAACATGTGTCTCTGTTTGTCCGTAGACACTCCACCGTTTTTGAGGAAATGACGTTCAAACGTTTTCGATGAAATGTGCGCGTAGATGGCTTTTAGCGCAGAACAGTTACTATTGATGACCGTGCAGCTTATCCCTGGAATAAATGATGACTAACTGAAACCCTCAGCTGCCGACAGGTGATGTTGATATTCCTCGATGTGGACAGCTGAAAATGTGTGCCCCGACCGGGACTCGAACCCGGGATCTTCTGCTTACATGGCAGACGCTCTATCCATCTGAGCCACCGAGGACACAGAAGAATAGCGCGACGGCTGGGACTTACCCCTTGCACGCTCCCCATGAGACTCACATTCCCAACTGTCCACAAATGTCTATAAGGTACATACGTATGTAGAATTGTGGACAGTTGCGAATGTGAGTCTCACGGGAACGCTATTCATCTGTGTCCCCGGTGGCTCAGATGGATAGAGCGTCCGCCATGCAAGCAGGAGATCCCGGGTTCGGGTCCCAGTCGGGGCACACATTTTCAGCAGTCCACATCGAGGTATATCAACAACACCTGTCGGCAGCTGAGGCTTTCAGTTAGTCATTATTTATTTACAGTTCGTACAAAATAGATACGTGTTTCAAAGTTTTACTGACCTTCAAAGCAATCACCAGCATTGTGAATAACCCGTTGCCAGCGATGTGGAAGTCGTAGGATACTCCCAGCAGTGCCGGTTGTGTTGACAATTCGAGCGGCGCTGCCTATTGCCCGACGAATTTGTAGCAGTTCTGAAGCGAATGCCGTGAAGTGATTCCATTAGTTTAGAAATCGAGTTGAACTCATGGAGGCTTAAGTCATGGGAGCGAAGTAGGCGGTACAGCAATTAGCAGCCCCATCAGTCAAACTAATCAGTAACAGCTTGCACTGTACGTGCTTGAGCATTTTCCTGTAAAATGATTGCCCGTATCGCACACGGCCCCGGGCTTGTGTCACATGGAGGTGGTACTGGAATAGTGACCAGTTGTACTTCCACCATGAAGGAGCAAAATGTACTATTTTCAGCACATTCGTGGGAACTCCTAAGGACTTCAAAAATAACTCATATAAAAGGAGTGTTCATGACCTTACGGGCGAGGAAACTGTAAAGCTGAAGTCAAAATCAATAATACAAGGAAACAAAATAGATCAGGTCGGCCTTCGTGGCTACTAGGATACAGCAAATTATCCTGGATGGAAAGTGGTCTATTGATACTGAATGAATATCAACTGCAGCCCGGGGGATTGTAAAAGAACCAGTGATGAGCATGTAAACAATAAAAATGTAGCGTTCAGAATTACACTACTGGCCATTAAAATTGCTACACCAAGAAGATATGCAGACGATAAACGAGTATTCATTCGACAAATATATTATACTAGAACTGACATGTGATTACATTTTCACGAAATTTGGGTGCATAGATCCTGAGAAATCAGTACCCAGAAGAACAACCTCTGGCCGTAATAACGGCCTTGATACGCCTGGGCATTGAGTCAAACAGAGCTTGGATGGCGTGTACAGGTACAGCTATCTATGCAGCTTCAACACGATACCACAGCTCATCAAGAGTAGTGACTGGCGTATTGTGACGAGCCAGTTGCTCGCCCACCATTGACCAGACCTTTCAGTTGGTGAGATATATGGAGAACGTGCTGGCCAGGGCAGCAGTCGAACATTTTCTGTATCCAGAAAGGCCCGTACAGGACCTGCAACATGAGGTCGTGCATTATCCTGCTGAAATGCAGGGTTTCGCAGGGATCGAATGAAGGGTAGAACCACGGGTCGTAACCCATCTGAAATGTAACGTCCACTGTTACAAGTGCCGCCAATGCGAACAAGAGGTGACGGAGACGTGTAATCAATGGCACCCCATACCATCACGCCGGGTGGTACGCCAGTATGGCGATGACGAACACACGCTTCCAATGTGCGTTCACCGCGATGTCGCCAAACACGGATGCGACCGTCATGATGCACCCAGGGCCATCGTTGAGTACACCATCGCAGGCGCTCCTGTATGTGATGCAGCGTCAAGGCTAACCGCAGCCATGTTCTCCGAGCTGATAGTTCATACTGTTGCAAACGTCGTCGAACTGTTCGTGCAGATGGTTGTTGTCTCGCAAACGTCCCCATCTGTTGATTCAGGGATCGAGACGTGGCTGCACGATCCGCTACAGCCATGCAGATAAGATGCCTGTCATCTCGACTGCTACTGATACGAGGCCGTTGGTATCGAACACGGCGTTCCGTATTACCCTCCTGAACCCACCGATTCCATATTCTGCTAACAGTCATTGGATCTTGACCAAAGCGAGCAGTAATGTCGCGATACGATAAACTGCAATCGCGATAGGCTACAATCCGACCTTTATCAAAGTGGGAAACGTGATGGTACGCATTTCTCCTCCTTACACGAGTCATCACAACAACGTTTCACCAGGCAACGACGGTCAACTGCCGCTTGTGTATGAGAAATCGGTTGGAAACTTTCCTCATGTCAGCATGTTGTAGGTGTCGCCACCGGCGCCAACCTTGTCTGAATGCTTTGAAAAGCTAATCATTTGCATATCACAGCATCATCTTCCTGTTGCAGCAATTTTAATGTCCAGTAGTGTAGTTGCAATGTCAGACTTTTCGCAGATGTATCCACAAGGTATATAAAAAGATACCCATATTAAGTATTTTTAAGTTTTCATGACATGAAAACACTACTGGATTCTCCTTTTGCCTTTTCCCGTTTTGCTATGGAGTGGACACTTATGAGTCGAGGCAATGTTAGTGGTAATTGGTGGTCGCATGCGCTTCCTGATACCAGCACTCCCCCAGGACAGAATCTGTGTACCCCATCTGTCTGTGTACAGAGTATGTATGCGTGTAAGCGTCGGTTTTTGAACCGCTGGCTAGAGTGTATTTGAGGTGGGACGTGGTTGCCAGTCCGGTATTTAGGTAGTTGAATGTGGGAAACTGCCTAAAAACCACACCCAGACTGGCCCATTAACAAGGTATTATCATTAAACGTCATTAACAATCAAAGTGTCCTCGGTCCCGCGTTCGAATCTCGCCGCTGCCTAAGTTTTGCATAGAAACTATCAGCAGAGGCGGCCGAAGACTTCCAGCATAAGAAGTCACCCTCATTCTGCCAACAGCCTTGTCAAAGAGGCGAATATAGGTTCAGGGCACTGTCTGCCCCTATAAGGTGGAAGGATCAGCAATGATCAACGGTATGAGAATGCAGAAGGTAATGTCAATCACTGCATTAAAGAGACATAATGTATACCCACAGGACATGTGGATAGTAGTTGAAGTATCATGATGATCTCTCCATTGGCAGAAGTTTCCGGACTTTTGCCCCATTCGGATCTCCGAGAGGGGACTATCATGGGGGAAGTGACCATGAGAAAAGATCGAATGAACTGTAGCGAAGCTACAAAATCTGAAAAGGGAAATGGTAAGGTTCAATTTAGATATAGTGGAAATCAGTTAAGTTAAATGGAAAGAAAACGAGGATTTCTGATCGGATTAATGTAGAGTATTATGAACTATGTTTGTAAAAATAATTTTGTAATTCGTGTACACATTTTTAGGGCCACTACTTCTGATGAATATATTTTTACAAATATCGAAATCATGGTGAAACAATTATTTGCAAATGGTTAGCTGGTTTTTCAACCTCTTCTTAATATCAACAGCAGCAGAAAATACTTTTAGTATAATGGGAGTAGCATTCGTTATGAATAGCAAGATAAGGCAAAGAGTGAGTTACTGTGAACAGTTCAGTGATAGGTATTCGGAGCCGAAGGTCCACTCGTGTACCCTCGATGACTGCACGACACGAAGCTTTACGCCTCGCCTGGGCCCGTCAACACCAACACTGGACTCTTGATGACTGGAAACATGTTGCCTGGTCGGACGAGTCTTGTTTCAAATTGTATGGAGCGGATGGACGTGTACGAGTGTGAAGACAATCTCAATAACCCATGGACCCTGATATCAGTAGAGGGCTATTCAAACTGTAATGGCGTGGGGAGTGTGCAATTGGAGTGATGTGGGACTCCTGATACGTCTAGATACGACTGCCAGGTGAAACGTGCGTAAGCATCCATTCATGTCCATTGTGCATTCCGATGGACTTGGGCAATTCCAGTGGGACAATGCGACACACAGCGGCTCCAGAAACACTTGTGAGTGTACACACTTCCCCTGGCCACCAAACTCGCCAGACATGAACATTATTGAGCATATCTTGGATGCCTTGCAAAGTGCTGTTCAGAGATCTCCACCCCCTTGTACCCTTATGGATTTATGGGCAGCCCTGCAGGATTCATGGTGTCAGTTCCCTCCAGCACTACTTCAGACGTTAGTCGAGTCCATGCCACGTCGTGTTGAGACATTTCTACGTGCTCGCGGGGGCCCTACACGATATTAGGCAGGTGTACCAGTTTCTTTGGCTCTTCAGTGTATCTTTCCATTCTGCAAATAAAGGTGAGATATATTTTTAAATTTTGATAAAAATATGCAACGGCACGAATAAAGATTTGCCACGGGAAAGACACGTGCGATGGCCAGATGTGGATGCCCACAACGGGATACAATCGAATTTTCTGCTACACAATCACCACCTTTCAAATACCGATGCCATCGTACATAATTTTTTCTTGATGTATCAGGCCATGGTGGCTATTGATCATCAACAACATCATTGTTTGAAGGTTCATTAACCATGAAAATAGTATACTGACTTCCACGTAGAAAGTGGTAATAATTATTAATTCAGATTTCACAAAGAAGATATGCGGTTAGATTTGTGGAAAATACAATGCTTAAACAATGCCATGAGATAAGCGATCTATCGATCTGCCTTCAAGCAGTGGGTGCACGATTTCCAAATACGTCTACCTGGAACATTTGAGGTCATTAAGTAAAAGTAATATGATAATTACAAAAGGTTCTACAATTAGTGCAGACACCAGTAATTATGGAGAAAGTGAATATTGTCCGATAAATCAGTCATATCTCATAATACAACGAGACCCTAACGTAAGTAAGCAGCCAGAAGGGGAAGCTGTTTCCAAACACGTCGTTTGTTTCTAAAACAAAAAAAAGTTAATGTAATACAGAGGTTGCTTATTTTGCATTATCCATACTAAGTTACAATTAAAATTTGCATTGGGATTACATATAAATTTTGTGATAGAGTTACTTACGGGATGATAATTTCTTCATAAAAATAGTAAAAAGGAAACGTCTTTTGTATGATATGCCCCATTGCCCCGTGAATCCTGGAAACGCAGGTTTAACAGCATCCTACTTTCAGGATTCAGTCGAAATTGGCTAAATGGAAATGTGGTGCAGCCATTTGAATTGTCTGCACCTTTTTACAAGATAAAAAAATATGATTTCAGTGCAAAATATTTAATAATTTAACGGCTTGCCTAGTTAGTCTGGAATCATTTAAATTGTAGTCCGGACGGATATTTTTATTTGTACACCAATCTGGGCACAGGATTGAGGAAAACGGACATTAAAACCCCAATCTGAACCTTCAGACTCCAGTTTAAATATTTGTTGACTACAAGGTGTTCAACAACTAGTACTTTTATACGAAGTGAAAAATAACACAGATGAAGTTCTCAGTGCGTAAAAGAACGAAAATTAATTTTTGTTTTCATATTGGAAGATAATAAAAATTTAACTTTTGCGTTTTAATGTTTATATCGTGGTCCCAAACTTTACTACGTTTTGTTACACGTCCTTCTGCTTTTATTAGTTATTTCTACCAGATGTTCACGTTTCAATTTTTACGAACACCTACATCTATACTCTGCAAACCACTGCGAAGTGCATGGCAGAGGGTACGTACCTATTATTAGGGTTTCTTTCTGTTTCATTGACGTACAGGCCGCTGGAAGAATGATTGATTGCCTATGTGCGTGTTGTAATTAGTCTATAATCTTGTTCTCACGATACTTAGGGGGGTTTGTAATATATTCCGAGATTCATCATTTAAAGACAGTTATTGAAAACTGGTTAGCAGGTTTTCTGAGGTTGGTTTAGGGCTATGGCAGAAAGACTGCAACATTAATTGATACACTTTCCAGTGGTTTTTCTTTGAGAATAAAGTGTAATTGTGTTTTGGTCCTTTTACTGAGGGGACAGATTATACACGTTCATATAATCTGCTGTTATCTCCTGCATAAATTCTTAAAGCAGCAGTATTGCTTTATCTTGTGTGCACATTTTGAAACTTCAATGCATTAAGACATATTACGTATACCATAATCAATTTTCCTGTGATTATATTGGGGTACTTACACATCATAGATCACGATCAGCATTAGCTCTGTGAAATAAAAAGTGTTGTGAACGATGTATTGTGCCCGACTTTCGAAAGTGTTTTGAACTTGTGTTTTATTTTGCACCTTTTGCGGTCAGTGTTCTGGTTACTCCCCATATTATGATACATTTCTAGACAGTACAGTCACTCTTAGCATTTTCAGGTAACCAGGTCAGAGCATCGACTATTATGTTATCCTTCCACTTATGTGCAATATTTCGTAATTTCGAAATAGTGCGATTGTAATAACGACAATTTTACTACAAACAATCCTGTCGGAGGAACATCCGCAACTGAGCATTACACTAGAGGTTGAAAATACCGCTACAGTAGTGAAGTTCTTTTATTTAACACACGACCAGTTTCGGCCTCTTATACGCCGATCTTCAGGTGTCGTGACTTGGTGCTGTGACCCCGAGCGCCGCGGTGGACTTGTACAAGACGCGGTGTGCTACTAACGAGCATAGAGCATGGACTTCATGCTGTTGATGAATATGACCTTTCACATTCTGTTAACACACAGCTGGCAAAAGCTACTGCATGTGCTTCACAAGTTCCATTGTCTTTTAAAATCTCAAATACACATGATGTAAGACCTGAACATGAATGTGAGGCTATGTCTGGATGGTGTAATATTTTTGAGTGGACTAAGGCATCCTTAATTTTATTGAATGCTGCTTTACATTCCTCTCTCCCAAACCACGGAGTATGCGTTCTTAATAACTTCGGTGGATTATCGTTGCTCTGTAGCTGCTGTGACAAATCTCCTAAAGAATGAGGTGAGACCTAGAAAAGCTTTCAGCTGTTTCCGTGTTGTTAGTGGTGGAAAATTCTTGATTGCTTTGATCTTATTCAGGTTCAGTACAATGTCTTCGGATGATATGATCTTAAAATCTGAGCTTGTCTCTTCCAAATTCTGATTTCTCTACACTAACCGTTATTCTTGACTGCAAAAAATTATGCAGCACATTTCTGTTACCTCCAACTGCTCCTCCCATATAAGTGTAGCTATTAGTGTATCATTTTCATGGAGTGTCACTTATCCAGCAAATCTGGTCCCAATACTGTAACAAAAGCTCCAGCACTAACATTTAAGCCAAGAGGAAGTAGCCTAATTTGATATAGTCAGACTCCAAAAAAAAAGAAAGGCTGTATACTTTCTGGAATTTTCTGACAATATAATCAGCTAGTAAGAGGCCCTGAGATCGATACTGGTTAAGTATCAAACTGTGAAATTTTTGGATCTGCTCTTTGAGCATCTCTGGTCTTCTTCATACTTTTTTTTCATTTGTCGTCACTCTTCTGACTGATTTCATGCGGCCCGCCACGAACTCCTCTCCTGTGCCAACCTCTTCATCTCAGAGTAGCACTGGCAACCTATGCCTTCAATTATTTGTGGGATGTATTCCGATCTCTGTCTTCCTCTACAGTTTTTACCCTCTAAAGCTCCCTAGTACCACGGAAGTCATTCCCTCTTGTCTTAGCAGATGTCCTATCATCCTGTCCCTTTTCCTTATCAGTGTTTTCCACATATTCCTTTTCTCTTCTATTCTGCGTAGAACGACCTCGTACCTTACCTTATCAGACCACCTAATTTTCAATATTCGCCTATAGCACCACATCTCAAATGCTTCGATTCTCTTCTGTTCCGGTTTTCCCATAGACCATGTTTCATTACCATACAATGCTGTACTCCAGACGTACATTCTCAGAAATTTCTTCCTCAAATTAAGGACGATATTTGATATTAGTGGACTTCTCTTGGCCAGGAATGCCTTTTTTGCCATAGCTAGTCTGCTTTTGATGTCCTTGTTCCGATCGTCATTGGTTATTTTACTGCCTAGGTAGCAGATTTCCGCAATTTCATCTATTTCGTGACCATCAGTCCTGATGTTAAGTTTGTCGCTGTTCTCATTTCTACAACTTCTCATTACCTTCGTCTTTCTTCGATTTACTCTCAGCCCCTACTGTGTACTCATTAGACTTCATTCCGTTCGGCAGATCATGTAAGTCTTCACTTTCACTCAGGATAGCAATGTCATCAGCGAATCTTATCACCGATATCCTTTCACCTTGAATTTTAATTTCACTCATCAATCTTTCTTTTATTTAAATCATTGCTTCCTCGAAGTACAGACTTAACAGTAAGAACGGAAGGCTACATCCTTGTCTTACACCCTTTTTAATACGAGCACTTCGTTCTTGGTCGTCCACTCCTATTATTCCCTCGGGGCTGTTGTACATAATGTGTATGACCCGTCTCTCCCTATAGCTTACCTCTACATTTTTCAAAATTTCGAACATCTTTCACAATTTTACATTGTCGAACGCTTTTTCCAGGTCGACAAATCCTATGAACGCGTCTTGATTTTTCTTTAGCCTTGCTTCCATTATTAACCGTAACGTCAGAATTGCCTCTCTCGTCCCTTTACTTTTTCTAAAGCCAAATTGATCGTCATCTAGAGCATTCTCAACTTTCTTTTCCCCTCTCCTGTGTATTATGCTTGTAAGCAACTTGGATGCATGAGCTGTTAAGCTGATTGTTCGATAATTCTCGCACTTGTCAGCTCTTGCCGTCTTCGGAATTGTGTGGATGGTGCTTTCCCGAAAGTCAGATGGTATGTCGCCAGACTCATACATTCTGCACACCAGCGTGAATAGTCTTCGTTGCCACTTCCCCAATGATTTTAGAAATTCTGATGGAATGTTATCTATCTCTTTGCCTTATTTGACCTTACGTCCTCCAAAGCTCTTTTAAATTCTGGTTCTAATACTGGAGTCCCTATCTCTTCTAAATAGACTACTGTTTCTTCTTCTATCACATCAGACAAATCTTACCCTGGTACAATCATTTTATTTTATCTCCCATGTGTCTGTAACTAAACACAACTGTCCATTTGGCTTGTGAACTATTAACAAGTGACTGCTATTAGGTGAAAGTGATGTTTCACTTACCGTCAAACCTAGCATTTTTCTAATTTTCTCCATCACAGCTTGACATTTCGTCCACGGAATGTGGTAAGTAGATGAGCAGTAGATTTTGTGGGGCATCACCTCCCGATTATATTGGTAACTTCTATTAACGTCAGGTTTGTCGGTAATAATGTTTTTTATTAGTAGATGCGCCCGTTAGACTTTCTGTGCAGCACTGATGCATTGTGACTAATATTTTGGTCTGAATACGGTTCATATTAGCTTTCATACCCAAGTCAGTAAAGCGTGACTGACTTGTCAAAACAGTGAGACAGTGTGTCATGGATATGTTTAGTAATCCCTTGTAC
Source organism: Schistocerca piceifrons (assembly GCF_021461385.2). Taxonomy (NCBI): domain Eukaryota; kingdom Metazoa; phylum Arthropoda; class Insecta; order Orthoptera; family Acrididae; genus Schistocerca; species Schistocerca piceifrons. The sequence continues at coordinate 548,601,923 of NC_060142.1, read as the reverse complement.
GATCTTTATCCTCTTAGCCCTGCAGTTTCTGCTATTAGGAGCTTTATTTCTCAACAGATCCACAATTACTTCCTCACCATCATCTGCCAAAATCCTCCCACAAAAGAATTCTACCCCAATTATGCAGCTTGCAGTTAAGCCTTTAACAATTAGGGATGTGCATTTCATCACTCCATAACCTACATTCATTCATCTATGTTTCCCATTTCACACGACGCTATTTCAGGCCAATAGTTCCCATATCTTGCAATTCTGCACCGGCACGATGGGCGTGCATCACGTCTCACCGATTTTATCAAATGGTTCAAATGGCTCAAATTGCTCTGAGCACTATGGGACTTAACATCTGAGGTCATCAGTCCCCTAGAACGTGTTGTTGTTGTGGTCTTCAGTCCTGAGACTGGTTTGATGCAGCTCTCCGTGCTACTCTATCCTGTGCAAGCTGTTTCATCTCCCAGTACCTACTGCAACCTACATCCTTTTTTTCCATAATTACTGTTGCCTGCAATTATTGTAGAAACCTTTGTTGCCATATTAATTTAAGTATGAGGAAATTGTGCACAAATTGTGTGATGGCAGAATGACCGTCTACTTACCGCATTGTGTCGTTAATGCATTGTATTCTCCATAAATCGAAAGCGGAGATTCATCTCTTGGTCTCCCTCTACGATTTTTACCCTCCACGCTGCCCTAAAATACTAAATTGGTGATCCCTCGATGTCTCAGAACATGTGTTACCAACCGATCCCTTCTTCTAGTCACTCTCCGCAATTCTATTCAATACCTCCTCATTAGTTATGTGATCAACCCATCTAATCTTCAGCATTCTTCTGTACCCTAGAACTTTGGTTAGTTACGTTTAAGTTGTTCTAAGGACATCACACACATCCATGCCCGACGCAGGATTCGAACCTGCGACCTTAGCGGTCGCGCGGTTCCAGACTGAAGCGCCTAGAACCGCTCGGCCACACTGGCCGGCCCGATTTTGTATATATATATATATATATATATATATATATATATATATATATATATATATATATATATATATATATATATATATATATATATATAATTATATATATAAAGAGTCATAAGGTTTATCATGGCGCTTGAGTCTACCACAACAATATGGAAACTTCCATTATTACAGTGCCAGCTGACTGAATCAAATCCTCTGTCTACCCTCTGAATTCCTCTGTCACTGGATGATGACTGCTATTGGTCATTGTTTGACGACTCGTTGACTGAAAATACTATACTGACTTACATGTAAAAGTGGTAACTAATATTCATTCGGACTTCACAAAAGAATATCTGCGCTTTCGATTTATGGAGAATACAATGCATTAACGACACAATGCGGTAAGTAGACGGTCATTCTGCCATCACACAATTTGTGCACAATTTCCTCATACGTAAATTAATATGGCAACAAAGGTTTCTACAATAATTGCAGGCAACAGTAATTATGGAAAAAAATTATCTGATAAATGCGACAAAGCTAACATCACTTACCTCCTAATACAAAGAAATCTGAAACAGAAGCAGGTTATCTGATAAATGCGACAAAGCTAACATCATGTACCTCCTAATACAAAGAAATCTGAAACAGAAGCAAGTGACCAGAAGAGGGAGTCTTCTTCCTAGCACATCCATTGTTTCTCAAAATACTGAATGTAATACAGAGGCTGTTTGTTACACCTTATGTATACTGTCTGGGAGTTACAGTTAACATCTGTTTTTCAGTCTTTGATGCTACATACACATTCTGTGATATGAGAGTTCCTTATTGGTTCTTCCTGTGTAAGGGCAATAAAAAAAACTGTGTATCTCTTATATGATACGCTTAGAAGACTTCGACACCTGCATATGCTGTGCCCTCATCGCCAGACTTTGGCAGGTGTTGTACCAGTCTTAAGTGAACAGAAGAGTTTCTGACAATTTCGTGTAGCACGTAGATTTATGGTGCAGTTGGTTACAATAAATCTGTAACATGGTTCAAATGGCTCTGAGCACTATGGGACTTAACATCTATGGTCATCAGTCCCCTAGAACTTAGAACTACTTAAACCTAACTAACCTAAGGACATCACACAACACCCAGCCATCACGAGGCAGAGAAAATCCCTGACCCCGCCGGGAATCGAACCCGGGAACCCGGGCGCGGGAAGCGAGAACGCTACCGCACGACCACGAGCTGCGGGCAATCTGTAACATGAGGATGTATAGTGGGCAGAAGAGGGTGAAATGTCATTTAGTCTCCACTATGCAATAGCACAAGTCAGAATTATAAGCACAAGATGACAAACCAGCAGTACTGGTATTAGTAGATTTGTGCTATAGCGATTACTTCAACCATCATCAGTCGGCAGTACTGCTGGCCCCTGTTTTGATCAGAACTGAGATAGAATCTTCCTACACGTAGGTCAAGCGCCTGAACATAGCGTAGTAAAACGTTGAAACTCTTAGCCAAATAAGTTTAGAAACGAAGGTTTAATTTTACGCCTTGTATCGAAAACCCGTGTCCCGCAACCATCTCTGTAGAGATGGACATACAAGGACATTCTAGTGGGTTTACCGACAGTGACGAACGTTGCCTTACGGTGCCTACAAAGCAATTTGTACCATACCTGTGCAGGAGGTCGGTGAACGGAGGGACTACTAAACTGCGGCTATCTCCGTCACGAATGGTTGCTACGCGGAAGGGGCTGTGCAATTCAACATCTGATATTAGATTTTGTGAATTCAAATTCATTTATACCATATTAAATTGTACAGTCATGAAGCAGATATCAACGCCTAAAACCAGCAGTAATTATGTGTTAAAAGTTTTGAGGAATTTGGCTTAATTCAGGTAGTAATTCTGTGTAACAATGCTTAAAAGTTAATTTAAATACATTTTTGTATTACAACTTTGATTACAAGAAAGAAAAAAAAGATGTTTCCGCCCGGGATCGAACCGGGGACCTTCCGCGTGTTAGGCGGATGTGATAACCACTACACCACGGAAACAAGTGACTGTTCAATGCTCTACTTGCATATTTATAAAGCCGACACGGTAGCTCAGCGTGTTCGGCCAGAGAGCCGGTTGGTCTCTGTAATAAAAAAACTGAGTGGAAGGATCACCCACCGAACTTGAACAGGATGTGTGCTTTTTCTACTTCAGAGAGTAGTGTTTGAAATTTATAAGCTAATGTACAGAACTTATGTGACATTGAGATTGTGTGTCTAATAGTGTCAAACACAAAACATTAAAGGTGCATTATTGGCTTATACTACACCACGGAAACAAGTGGCTGTTTAATGCTCTACTTGCGTATTTATACAAGCACGTTAGCGAGTGCGCGTGCACGCGTCTGGCAGAGAGAGAGAGAGAGAGAGAGAGAGAGAGAGAGAGAGAGCGCTAAAAATTTTATGATAATTTTCGTTGTTTGCAACCGGGCACTAATGAAGAATACCTGAAAATCCGTAATTGTGGAATGGGCCAAATCTCTACTCCGCTGTAAACGTAAACATTTTCTGCAGTCTTTTCCATTCGTTAGAGAAATCAGCGTCAGGGGCGTAACTAGGTTACAGCTGGTCTCCTACACTGTGTTTCGCGGAACACAGTGCTCCACAGGAAGTGAATAATTGCTCAACATAGGCGGGTCTTTCGTCCGGCATTTTGAAGATTTTAACTATTTTTTATAATTTTATTTTTACATCTGTGTTTAGTTACAATTTAAAAGTGAGGGGGATAACTGAATAAAACAAGTTCCTCATTTTTCAAATTTTATTAATCTTCAAAATAAGCAAGGTGTTCCATCAAAGTGGCAGGATTGGGGTCCAACTTATTACAGAGAGCCTTAAAAATATTTTATATTTATTACTTTTTCATTTTATGAACATTTCCTTTGAAGAAGCCTACATACAAATAGTATTTGGTGTACAAATTTAAGCAAGAAACGCTTTTCCTAAACATATGTAACACGCACTATACATGCAGCTGAGAAATACCCAAATGCACAGTCAAATATTACTTTACATGGCAGTATGACAACTTCACTCTATTGCCGAACGAATTAGCATTCTAAAATACAACATAGCTCTTGGCTATAAAATAATAATAAAATTGTGATTCTTGAGTTTCTCCCGGCGTACTTGATAATCAAAATATCCACGCGTGTACTGCCGGTCTACAGCGTCCAACGGGCACAATATTTCGGCGATCATACATGTCGCCATCATCAGGTGAACTGACGGACTGAGCGACATGTATGATGATGGCGACATGTATGATGATGGCGACATGTATGATGATGGCGACATGTATGATCGCCGAAATATTGTGCCCGTTGGACGCTGTAGGCCGGCAGTACACCCGTGGATATTTTGATTAATAAAAAAATTGCTCAGTCTTGTTATCGTAAGATATATTTTCACACAGCAAAGGAATCTTAACGCTAAAATGAAGAACACACAATGTTAAACATGTTAAAATCTCTTGACAATAGCTATATTTATCGAACAACAGTTTTGTTCATAAATGTGTGGTTTATCTGAAACTAAGTCGTAATTCCTTCAACACATCATAGTATCCCAGATTCCTCAGTCTCAAATGTTACTAAAGTATCTTTCACTTTGTTGTGGCGTAACAAGCTAGTTACGCCACACTGAGAAGGGAGCCGAAGGCACGCGTACACACACGCCGACTAGCGTCAAGTCTGGAACAGGATACGTTATGACTGCTATAAAGAAAATACGTAGCTTTGGAATATACTTAACTTTTAATCACTCCTTGTGATACATCTCTCTTGACTATACAAATGAGACTCGTAAGATACATGCACTGTTACAATTGGCGCCTTGCTAGGTCATAGCCATGGACTTAGCAGAAGGCTATTCTAACTGTCTCTCGGCAAATGAGAGGAAGGCTTCGTCCGTATTGTCGCTAGCAATGTCGTCCGTACAACTGGGGCGAGTGCTCGTCCGTATCTCGAGACCTGCCTTGTGGTGGCGCTCGGTCTGCGATCACCCAGTGGCGACACGCGGGTCCGACATGTACTAAATGGACCGCGGCCGATTTAAGCTACCACCTAGCAAGTGTGGTGTCTGGCGGTGACACCACACACTTCATCAACATTCTTCAATTTCCTTACGTTATCAAGGCCTTTTTTAAATTATTACTGTGTGTGTGTGGTTTGAGGTTTTCGGGCGCTAAACAGCGTGGTCATCAGCGCCCAAACGCATAGAAACAGGAACACATGCAGTGAAGGGACGAAGACGGACAGCGAACAAGGAGAACGGCTAAAAGACACAGACCTGACGCAGTTACAAATCCTCACATACAGAGGCAAAACAAGAGGAGAAGAAACGCACTAAACAGGAAAGGAAACACAAGGAAAAGATAACAGAAATCGAAGTGAAACAAGTAGGTAATCGTGACTGGCGGACCTCTTACCTAAAGCCTGGGTGAGCCAGTCACCCAGCAGCACATTAAAATCCTCTCCCTAAAATCCGAGGCAACAAATTGGACAGGACACAAAACCGTAAGACCTTAACCACAGTCGTTGCGTCGTCTTGCAAAATAGAGGGCAAATCCGGTGGCAAGGAAACCACCGCCCTCTGGTCAGAGAATAAAGGACAGTCAAGTAAAATGTGGCGGACATTATTTCAACAGTAAATTTAAACTGTAGTAACCACATGTTATATTAAACAAACCGAATGATTTACAGTTATGGGATATAACACTGATTTCAACCAGTCTTCTAATGTATGCGACCTCCTAAATCAGTTTGTCTTTGTCTACGATAATACGATGTTAATAAAGGCCTGTGTGCTGTACAACATACGCTGCTGTTTGCATAACTTTATTTACAAATACGTTAGAGCTGTGATGGTTGGACCCGCTGTTTCAAGGACATTGAGGTTATTACAAATAAGACATTTTACTGTAGACTATCGTTGTTGTAATAAAACTTAAAGACACGATATATCGGTACGTCTTTGGAAGAGATGTTTGCTCGCCTTTGATGCCGCTCTTTTCATTTAAGCATCTTTATGGGAATTGGTAACTTTCAGGAAGAAAGAAATTCGGAAGGACGTGGCTGTGGCATAGGTAGGGACCAACCTCGGTCTTTGCCTAAACTGAAAATGGGAAACCACGGGAAACTATTTCTGGATTGCAAGCGCATGGATTCGAACCACCTCACATACAAATCCAAATACAGGGATTACTAGCTCAGTGCCTCAGCGGGCAGAGCTACACCGTTCGGAGGCCAATTTGGAAAAAACTAGTTGTACACAGTTTCAAAATAAAATAAAATTGATCACAACAAAAGGTGGAATTCTGATACTGTACAGTTTTCCTTTAATTGTGCATATTTGGTCATTTGATAGTCCGTAAATGCATGCGTATTTTAAGCTTTAATTGTGCATGGAATTGCTGGTTTCAGTTATTATATAGTATTACAAGATCATAAATTGAATTTCACCGTAGAGAATGCGGGTAGGATACGGTAGGTTAGGGTGGGGTTGGGTGGGGTGAGGACGCAGGGCAGTCGGCTCGGACGAATTTAAACAGCCCGCAGAGAAAGATCTTTTAGAAATGCAGATACAAACTGTCATCACACACCCCTTCCCCCCTCCCAATCGCTCCTTATCCTGACTGATTTTCGTAACTGAGTGCTGTCCGGACGACCAGACTGGGAGATAGTTAGCCATTTAGGCTACTAATGAGAAAATTTCGAGCAATTGTTTCAACGAAATGAGTCTCCTCCTCCCTCCTCTCCCCCAATTGTGGTATGCCCTTGTCAGATCGGGTTATTTCGTGTTCTTTCCCATAGTAATTTAGTGTCCAAAAACATGAATCGGATCAAATCGTATTATGTAAATCGCAGTCGACGGTTCACAACGTATTATGTTTAGTGCCAGTTTCCCAGACTGCTCCTTTGCATGCTGCTTCTGCTATTTTCATCACACAACTCACAGTGCGGTGTTGATTACATGACAGTGCACTTTTGGAGCACCATGGAGAGATATTTACCCGTGAGAGACTGATCATAATGAAGGAGAATGAGAATTAGAGCCGCGAAAACTGAAAGACAGCGTGAGAAGAAACTCAGTGACAGCACTTTATGTGTTTTACGAATTATTTTCTGTTAAATCTGTAATGTCGGTGCACATGTGTTATTCGTGCAGGGAAGATTGCACAAATCAAGTTTTTAAGCTTTGATTGCGCTTTGCTATCTATATTTAGGACCTGACGAAGTTATTTTAGGTACTTCAACCGAGACCCACATTTAAGTCATTTTCAGCCGCCTTGAAATCACGGAGAAGGCAGATTCAAGTGTGGAAGCATCCCAGTATTCTACCTGGAGAATGAAAAAAGTAATGTTTATAGCGTAGGGAACAAAGAAGATGATCGCAGACTCAAGTTGTATGATGAACTGATAAACCGCCTTACCTAACGCTAACAAACTGGATGTCGATAAACTGTTGAAAACAGGAGTGTGTGTGTGTGTGTGTGGTTTGAGGTTTTCGGGCGCTAAACAGCGTGGTCATCAGCGCCCAAACGCATAGAAACAGGAACACATGCAGTGAAGGGACGAAGACGGACAGCGAACAAGGAGAACGGCTAAACAAGATTTGGGGACAACTGGAAAGAGGTTGATAATTTGCAGTTTCTAGCAAACATCGGCGCGACATCAGCTGAAACTGATAAGCCGACTGATTAGGACGATAACAGAGATTGTATGAGGAAGGAGGACGAAGTGCATGATTGTAATCGGTCTACCGTGAACAACATGTTAAGAACTTTACTTTCGTACGTGATGGGCTGTGTCCAACAAAAATAAAAAATTGAAATGAACCTTTCAATTCATATTTTGTGAAGCCATGATTGGATCATAACGGATTCGTATTTTGTTAAGTGAAAAAGATGCCTTGCCTTCAATGCAACCCTCGTCGGTTAGGCGATATTTCTGTTGATCACCGCTATTTTTGAGCAACACACTCAAATTAACATATATGTCTACGCATTGAATTTAATTTAATCTCATCTGTAATAAGTTTACCGTTTCGCTGCCTTGTGTGACAGTGAAATATCCCACCCCAAATTTCTACCAGTCTCCAAATAACTACTCCAGTGCTAACACTAGATTGCTATAAACGGATATAATTACATTATTAGAGCAATGCATAGATTTTTTTAAGTTACCATATCGCTAGTGGACGAATCAGAATCAGTTTTCCTCTTCTTTCTTGATACGAACTTATCCTTAATTAGAAACTATCAGAAGAGGGCATAGCGCAACAACAAATGGCAGCACTTCCATTAAATTCAACTACAAGTATGAACTGAACTGAACTGAACTGATTAACAGAACATCTGAGCTTGAGGAAGGCTAACTATGTACAATAGTGCTATCGACATATCAATAGTTTAAATCTGTCGATAGCAATGTTTACTATCGATAGTGCGATCCTTTTTTCGTCGTATGATTCATAATTGAAACATCTTTGAATTTCACTACGCGACAGCTGGGTCGTGCGTAATTTCACTTAGACTGTTTTGGAGTGGGGAGGCTACGTCCTCACTGAAACTACCCAAACACATACTCAATTCGATAAAACGTCGTTCACAACTTGTTTTTCACGTAATATCTAATAAGTACATAGGTTAAATAGACGTATAGAAGAATAATCTGCTAATGAACCTTGTATGATTTGTGACCTAAATTCTTGTCTTACATAAATGAGACAAGTCGTCGTTTCTACGCCGAATGAGTTGTGGAGTTTTCCAAGGATGTTGTGTGTGTGTGTGTGTGTGTGTGTGTGTGTGTGTGTGTGTGTGTGTGTGAGAGAGAGAGAGAGAGAGAGAGAGAGAAGGCGCATTGCTTCCAATTTGCCAGTTATGGATTTTCAGCATTTCTGTTGTACACAGTCTCGGAACTCAAATAAGCCTGCGGTCATTCGCTCCACTAGTTAACCGACAGTGTTTTCAAATCACGTAGTCATTCCTGGCTAACTGTAGACTGTAAGTATTCTTTGTAAAAAATTTTAGCTTGAAAAAAAACGCTCACTTCTAGCAAAAGCCGCTGTAAGATAAATCAGGATAGCTGTAATTAAACTACTAATGAACATTATCTTTGCTGGAAACGAGCGAAATATCATGAGAAAATGATGAAAACCTTAACTCTTTCATCTTCGTCACAGGCAGTAGACATGAAAAAAGATTATATTACTATTACGGCAAGCTGAGACACAGGGATATACACGTGCGTATGCTAAACCATTTCCCTCTAAAATTTTTCTCCTTCATACCACATCTGTGTTACCACAGATGACGTGTCACTGATCTCACTTGTACTAAGATTGTAGTACACGCAAGGTGTCTATTTGCTTCAACCGAAATCGTGGAATACATACGTTCAAATTAACGTTCATCAACCTGCAGTCTTCTGCAGTAGTTGTCCCCTGCGCAGAAAACACGAAGGTCGTGAAACCGTTATATCTTAACCACATTACGTGATCTTCCCATTGCTGCCTTCTCAACTGCTCTAAGAGCAGCTTCTTGTACCTGAAAATGATGGCTGCCAGAAACATTACCACCCCCCCCCCCCCCCCTCCTGAGATTTAGACGGCAATCAATTTTGGAAATAAGCAATTTTTATTCAAATGTTTTATAATTTTTTTCAAGTATCATCTGAAGAGCCATGCCATTCCACTGTACTTGCAATTTTTTAGTGTTTTTTCAATCGAGTATTTTAAACTTTTTCATTCTGAGATTATTAACTTGTACAATCAATTATTTTGTGATTACAGAAAACTATAACCCTCAATGAATTCGTTTATAATCTTATATCACAAAATTATTAATCTTTAGTTACATTTTCAATACCAATTACATTCTTCTTTTGACAGCACAGATTTTCATATGTTGGCAGTCTTTTGTTATATCATCTATCATTTCTGCTACAATACTCTACAGCCAACCACCATCACCTAGCCAAGTTTCAATCATAGAATGTTATACAGCTCTTAAGCTAAGCTATTATCGGCGCACTGCCGTCCATTAAATTCAACAGAGTATTTCTCGTGAAGAATTTACATTGGTATTCACTTTCGGCACACTGCCGTTCTTTGAACTAACTGCTATCCACCATCGGCGCAATACAGTCCTTTCAATTCGATGAAACCTTCTTCACGCTTTAGACTTTTCACTTTTCCTCACTATTATGTCGGTACCGTTCTGCACTTTACATTTGAATGTGTCATAAAGATGCCCACTTCACATGGTTACAAATATAACAGACACAAGACCTTTACACTTCACAAATACGTGGAGACGGAAGACCATTACGCACGCGCGCGCGCCCACACACACACACACACACACACACACACACACACACACCTTTTATCAAAACATACGCAAGCACCCCACATCAGCAACGCATACTGATTATTCTGTTGTCCTTGATGAGGTCAGGGGTTATGAAACTCCATACTTTCCAAAGTGGTGTTGAGTTCAACAACTGTCGGTACATTCTCCCATATCCAACCACAGCATACGGCTTCAGTACAGTTTCATTAAACAATACAAAATGCGTAAACTGGCTTCCTAAGAATTCCAAACTAGTTTTAAAAAGACACGTTTTCGTACACTATTAATACATAAATACGTAATACGTGATGTTTTACTTTGATGTTGGTGTTTATAAACAATGCCACTGTTTACAGCATACTACGACGGTGGTTCATCAGTATTTTTGTTTTGATCACAGCTGCAACTACATTCAGCTGAGGCCTTGCCCTTCGCCCTCTTAAGAGCGCTGTGCTTGCTCGCACTATCTGTTACTGCCGACTCGTTTCGCTAATGACTCGCCGCTATCTTGCATGACGTGCTATGCTCATTAAATCTTACCTACGGAGGCTTATAACGATCTACACGTCGCCTGTTGCCTTTCCTCCCTCACTCTGCATTAATGATTTCCCGACTTTCTTGTCGCCTAACAGTATTTCACCCTCCTATGTACCCAATTGGTCGACTTTTCTGTCGCCTAACAACCGCAACTCTCCGTTTACCATACACCTCTTTGGCAGGGCTACTTCTAGCCTATCAGTGTACCATAATTCATTACAGAGTAAACCACATCGCCGCTTCTATTCCTACTATATATTAACGATGTACATCATCTCAAGACAATAGTTAATTATTTCGGTTATTTTTGACACCAGAATTTCTGCTAGTGTTCACTGTCACAGTCACTTACTGGTCGTCGTCTTTTGCAGCCTTCGGCTTATTTTTATGAATTATTTCCCCCTACCTCTCCCGCTCGCCCCGTCCCTCTCCCTTTTGTATGTGTTTCCCTCTGCTGTATTATTGTTTCTCTATTGGGAGGCAATTGTGAGAGCTTGATAGTTGGATCCATACCTACTACGACATTGCGATTTGATGGAGAAAGGGTTGCAGTCGCCTGATATTGAATCACCTATGCCTGAGTGGGTGGATGGGGGTGCCAATGCTGAGCTTCGGAATATCATCGTGAAGGCAGGGAGATTTTGGTAATTTATACACCCCTCTTTATTATCTTTGTAGTACATATAACCAGTATTATTCTTTCTTTGCAGCAGCAGGTGAGTTGCACTTAATATCTATCTCTCTCTCTCTCTCTCTCTCTCTCTCTCTCTCTCTCTCTCTCTCTCTCTCTAGGCACTCCTTTACAGCACTACACTGTGACGCAAGTGGCTGGAGCGACGAAGACTTCGCCAAAATGTGGTCCTGTCAGACACCTCACTCGCCAGAACGATGCTTGTGGCTGCACGGGTCGCCGCCTCAGCCGCCACCGTCCCGGCCGCTGTCGGCCCCACTGTCTCTGCAGCGTCACGAGAGCTAGCACAACAGTACCGACCGAAAGGTCCAAATGAGAGAAATTTGTAGTGGAAGCAGACAAAAACGTAGGGTCCCCAGTGTTGAGGCAAACAAGATCCGCTTGGTGAATGACTTCTATCAATAGTGAGCCAGGCGGACAAGGTTGTGGAGATCCCCAAAGCGGGTGGTGGGCATTGAAGTCCCCAACCAGCAAATAGGGGGGTGGAAGCTGATCAAGAAGATGAAGGAGATCAGCTCTTGCCATTGAAGTGGATGATGGAATATACACAGTACAAAGAGAGAAGGTGTATCCAGAAAGGGAAAGACAGACAGCAACAGCTTGGAAGGAACCGTTTAAGGGGATTGGGTGATAATGGGCAGTATCATGGAGAAGAATCAGGAGTCCTCCATGTGCTGGAGTGCCATCAACAGAGGGGAGATGAAATCGGACTGACTGAAAATGAGGGAAACCAAAGGGATCGTGGGGACGCAGCTTTGTTTCCTTAAGACAGAAGATGACCGGCGAGTAAGATCGTAATAGGATCGACAATTCATCCCGATTGGCTCGAATGCCGCTGATATTCCAATGGATAATGGACATAGGGTGGACAGCTAAGGGAAGAATGTTACCAAGGTTGCCCTCAACGACAGCCCAGAGGCGGCGGCGGACAGCGTGGAACGGCGTTCAGCCAAAGGCAGAAGATCCTGATCCACAGGTTGTTCGGGAGCAGCTCCTGCCACCAGCGATCGGCCGGTTGATTGGCCGCCAGCAGTGCGCCTTGGCGACACAGAAGACGGCCGAGGGCGGTTACCGCCAGGTGGTGCTGTGGATACGACACGCCGTGGCACAAAAGGAGAGGAACTGGGTTTCCTAGGGAACAGGACGTTGAGATGAGGGAGGAATCGATGGTTGTGAAGTCAGGGTACGTAAAAAATCTTCACGACTAAGGCTCTTTTTTGGAATTCCGGTTGTTTGATTTTGGGGCTCATGATTTAGCAGAACCCAATGAAGCCATAGAGTAGGTGATAGTGGGGAGGTTGAACGGGCCATCTTTGCGCTGGCCGATCTGACGACCGTGGCACTAAAGGTGATATCAGAAGTCTGTGTGGCTGCCTCCTTTGTAAGCCAAGGAGAGGCAAGGACAGTGCTGTATTTACCAGTGTGAGTCACAGTGGGCTTTCGACTGGCGAATAACTTTCGAGCAGCAAAGGTCGACACCTTTTCCTTCACTCTGATTTCCTGAACGAGTCGTTCGTCTTTGAAAATGGGGCAATCTCTAGAGGAAGCAGTGTGGTCACACATACAATTGATGAAACGAGGGGATGGAGTTGGACAAGCACCCTCATGGGCATCCTTGCCACACGTAACGCATTTGGCCAGATTGGAACATGACTGGCTGGTATGGTTGAACCACTGACACCAATAGCAACGCTTAGGTTTGGGATGTAAGGGCGAACGAAAATTCTCATAGCCCGCTTTTATGTTCGATGGAAGTTGCACTCTGTCAAATGTCAAGAAGACAGTATGGGTTGGAACCAAGTCCTTGTCAACCATTTTCATGACTCGAACAGCCATTATGCTCTCGTCAGACAGGTAGTTTTGAATTTCCTCGTCGGACAATCCTTCGAGGGAGCGTGTATAAACCACCCCACGTGATGAACTTTACGTGCAGTGCACTTCCACCCAGACAGAGGAGGTGTGTAGCAGTGAAGTACGCAGCAATTTTTGTGCCTGGAGAGCACGGGAACAACACTTTACAGGACCAGCAATTGTGTCGACATCTTTCTGAATAATGAAATGGTTGACTGTGGAGAAGTCTTGACCTTCGTCCGACCGAGAAACAACAAACTGTGGCAATGATGGACGAATTTTTCATGGCTGAGACTCATTCAACTTTCGCTTATGAGCAGACATAGTGGATGATGAGGAAACCATTGCGGAAGTATCCCCCATGATTACTGGAGTCTCCAATGGCTGCTCCTTCCTTGTGGGGGGGCCCTCTGTGAGGGCACTCCCACCTTAGGTGATTGTTCACATCTCAGGTCACACCTCCCACGAAACGGATGGAGGGACCAATCGGCACTTTCGGAAGGTACCAGCTCGGGTAATCACCCTTCCCTGGGCCTGGCTGTTACCAGGGGGTACGTACATGTCCTACCTGTCTACCCGGGGCGTGGAATTACCAGTCACCCCGTCACCGGCTACGCGTGGGAATGCATGGGTTGAGCTTCAGACACGCACAGGGAAGAAAAAAAGAGGAAGGGAGGAACAAAGGAAAGAAAAGAAGAGGTCTCAAATGCCGCAGTGGAGAACAGGGTAAAGAGAAGAGGTAAGGAAAAGAGAAGGACAGAGGAAGGGTAGAGTGTTGCTGGCAGAGAAAGTGAAGAAGAGACTGTTTTGCAGTTTCAAGCGTCCATCTCCGGGTGTAGGCACTAAACATACTCCCAGAGGGGGAGAAAGGGAAGGGAAGAGGCGGAGGTGAAGGGAGGGGGGACAGGGGGATGGAGAAGGATGTTAAAAGGAAGGTATGCAGTCCAGAAAGGAAAGAGGGCCACACTACCTCGGGGATCCGTGCTCGCTACGCAGGTATCCACAAAAGATTTGTGGACCCCCTGGGAGCGGGGGGGAGGCGTCGGGGGGGGGGGGCGAGCTACCACATACCCCCCTAATACCCACATTAAGTGACAGCTGTGGGCTGAGGATGACATGGAGACCAGTCGGTACCATTGGGACTTCATGACCTGTTTGGGCAGTGTGTTTAGTTTTTTGTTTTTCCACAAACCTCTTGTAAGGCGAGGCAAATGGGTTACCAATTATTGAGTTTGTGCTTATTACATCGAAAATGTATGCCTATCCCAAATTAGGAGGTGGGAAAAAGGTATGCATCACGTGGCATCAAGGACCCTCCCGACTGATGATTATTTGCAGTGTCTGTTCACAGTACACCACTGCAGCTGCAGCATATGGTGCAGCAATCCAGTATCATGAGGGCACAGGGTGTACACTGTGCTGCAATATAAAGTCATTCTGTCGCCTCATGACGATAAGCGGGTCATTTGTGAGGACAGGATTGAAACTAGGTTGTACTCACACTATTCACTTGAGAGTGGTGTAAGAGATTGACAGTGCACGTGAATAGTCAGATGTGGAATGGTATGATCCACCATAGTGTAAATATATAAATGTACCATGTGTGCTGACATAGTTGTGCACTTGTAAACATATATTCACACCATGTGTAATGACAATGCGTAAGTGCAAGTAGCCCTTTCAGATGCATACAGTTGTAAATAACCCCTGCACATCATGAAACAAAAGTTTTTAAGTTACACTTCCTGCTAGTCATTCAAATCTAATTTTAGGTGTAGATATATTTAATGCTGAACGGAATACTCTTTCAAATTCTGAATTTGGCAGTGGTAAACTACAAGGAGCGAAAGGCTGTTTACAATTTGTGCATAAATCAGACGCCAGGTATAAGAGTCAGGGGACATGAAAGTGTGTGTGTGTGTGTGTGTGTGTGTGTGTGTGTGTGTGTGTGTGTGTGTGTGTGTGTGGTTTGAGGTTTTCGGGCGCTAAACAGCATGGTCATCAGCGCCCAAACGCATAGAAACAGGAACACATGCGGTGAAGGGACGAAGACGGACAGCGAACAAGGAGAACAGCTAAAAGACACAGGCCTGACGCAGTTCCAAATCCTCTTATGCAAAGGCAAAACAAGAGGAAAAGAAACGAACTAAAAAAGGAAAGGAAACGCAAGGAAAAGAGAACAGAAATCGAAGTGAAACAAGTAGGTAATCTTGGCTGGCGGACTTCTTACCTAAAGCCTGGGTGAGCCAGTCACCCAGCAGCACATTAAAAGCCTCTCCCTAAAATCCGAGGCAACAAATTGGACAGGACACAAAACCGTAAGACCTTAACCACAGTCGTTGTGTTGTCTTGCAAAATAGAGGGCAAATCCGGTGGCAAGGAAACCACCGCCCTCTGGTCACAGAATAAAGGACAGTCAAGTAAAATGTGGCGGACAGTTATCTGGACGCCACAAGCACTGCAGATTGGGGGGTCCTCCCGCCAGAGTAAAAAACCATGCGTTAAGGGACTGTGCCCGATGCGGAGGCGAGTGAGGGGAACCTCATCCCGCCTGCACGACTGATAGGACGTACGCCATGGCCGCGTGGTGGCCTCGACCAAACGCAGCTTATTTTCACCAACTGCCAGCCACTCCTCTTCCCATTGACGTATTACACGAAAACGCAAAAGGGAGGTAACAGCATGGAGGGGAATGGCACATTCAACAACTTGAGGGAGGGAACATGCATCTTTAGCAGCCACATCCGCCAGTTCGTTTCCCCTAATACCCACGTGCCCCGGCACCCAGCAGAAGGAAACCTCCTTCCCCTGCCGTTGCAGGTGGAGTAGGGCATCATGGATGTTCTGGACGACCGTATCCGCTGGGTACAAGTGTTGCATGGTCTGAAGGGCATTCAGGGAGTCAGAACAGATGAGAAACTTAAGACTGGGAACACATCTCATCTGCTCCAATGCCCGCAAGATCGCAAACAATTCGGCATCAAAGATGGTAAATGCTGCAGCAAGCCGTAACTTGACTCGATTAGGGAGAACAACAGCACAACCAACAGAGTCCCCCTGTTTAGAGCCATCCGTAAATACTGGTACATGGTCGGGATGCTGGTTTAAAATATCGTAAAATAAGGAGGTAAAAACAAACGCAGGAGTGCAGCTCCTCCGGTACTCTGGCAAGTCTAAAAGGACGCTGGGCATCTGGAGCAACCAGGGAGGCAGGCGGGTAAAACCCTGGAGTTGGGGTGCCTCACGCTCCACTCCAAGGGACTGAAGCAAATGCTTGGCACGAAACCCAAATGGTCTCGTTGCCCTTGGACGACTGGAAAAGAGACGTTCCATAGCCGGTCGGGCAACAGTAGGGTACGCAGGGGAGGTAGGACAGGCAAGGAATTGACACACCCGTCGCACCATGAGAAGTTTCCGCCAGATGGCGAGCGGCGGTTCCCCTGCCTCAGCACACAGGCTGGGGATGGGACTCGTACGGAAGGCACCAGTGGCGAGCCTGATACCCTCATGGTGTACTGCGTCAAGAATCCTCAGATACGAAGGCCTCGTTGACCCATACACGGTGCATCCATAGTCAAGACGCGACCGTACGAAAGCCCTATAAAACTGCAGCAGACGCGCCCGATCTGCTCCCCAGGACCGATGGCTCAGACACTTCAAAATATTCAGCGCCTTCAGGGCCCGCACCTTGAGGTCTTTAAGGTGCGGCAACCACGACAACTTGGAATCAAAAGTGAGGCCCAGGAACCTCACAGTGTCTCTTCCCTGAGGAACACCATTCTCCTGCACGTACAAATCAGATAGCACATCACCAACCCGATATCGAAAGAGGCGGCGGCGGGAAAGAAAGGACCGAATGAAGATGGGGAGATGGCCACGAAAGCCCCACTGATGGAGTTGATTGAGGATAAGGCGGCGCCAAGTAGTATCATACGCCTTATTAATGTCAAAGAATACACCTAGACAATGCTGGTTACGTAGGAAGGCCTGCTGGATGGCCGCCTCAAGCAGGATCAAGTTGTCTATAGATGAACGACATCTCCGAAAGCCACACTGAGAGTGGCTAAGGAGCTGCCTGGTCTCGAGCAGCCAAACCAGGCGACGGTTGACCATGCGTTCCAATGACTTCCCGACAGCTCGTCAAAGCAATACTCCGATAATTTCTGGGATGCATTCGGTCCTTCCCCGGTTTGAGGAGGGGAATCTAAATCGCCTCCCTCCACGAGTCAGGGAACGTGCCGGATGACCATATCATATTAAAACAATTTAGGAGAACTTCCTTGGATGGCAGCAACAAGGGCTGCAGCATGCTGTACAGGATTTGATCATTACCTGGCGCAGTATCATGAGCCACAGACAGCGCCGAATCCAGTTCCCACATTGTGAAGGGGCAGTTGTAGGGTTCATAATTTGGAGACCGGAAGTGCAAGTGATCCCTCTCGATGGCAGTGCGGTAGCGGCAGAAATCTGGATCACAGTTAATAGTGCCAATAGATTCGGCAAAATACATGGCCAGTGTCTGGGCAATGGTCTCTCGGCGCAGTGAGTAGACAACCCTGATGCAGCAATGCCAAGACAGGTAGTTGGCTGCGTTTCCCGGAAATCCTCCTGATGGCTTCCCATACTTTTGTAGAACTAGTGGAGCGGGAGATGGAGTTCAGGAACGATTTCCATGACCGTCGTTTGCTCTCTTTAATCACTCGCCGTGCCTTGGCCCTTGCCACCCGAAAGGACGCAAGAATGTCAGCTGAGGAACGGCACTTGAAGCGGCGCAGAGCTGCACGGCGGGCACGGATGGCTGAGCGGCACTCAGTGGTCCATCAAGGGACAGGACGCCTCTTGGGATGACTTGAGGACCGTGGGATCGACAATTCAGCAGCATGGGAGATCACAGCTGTAACATGGTCGACCCATTCGTGGGCGCTGGCACCGTGTTCCAAAACAGCTGAATGGCTGAAAAGTGTCCAGTCAGCTCTGCAGAGGTGCCACCTGGGCGGCACTGGTAATGCCACAGTCTCATCCAGGAGGCGAATCCAAAGTGGAAAGTGGTCACTAGAATGGAGGTCAGCAGCAACCTTCCACAGAGCAGAATCCGCGAGTGCTGGAGAGCATAAGAAAAGGTCAATAGCTGACGACGACCCAGAAGCAGTACAGAAATGAGTGGGAGCACCAGAGTTGAGGATGCACAGTTCTTCGGATGCCATGAGGCTTTCCAGATTGCGACCCCTGGGGCAAGTAGTCATAGAGCCCCATAAGACATGAGCATTGAAGTCCCCCAGAAGGAGAAATGGCCGGGGGAGTTGGCTAATAAGGTCTGTGAGAGCCTCAGAGTCTATTGCAACCTGAGGCGGTAAGTAAATGGAACAGATTGTGAGCCTCTGCCCCACAAGAAGGTCAACTGCAACTGCTTGCAAGTCCGTAACGAGAGGGAGCTCAGATGAGTCGTGCATGTCAAGGACAAAAACCGCAACACCACCCCTTGCCCGTTCCCCCATCAAATCATCTTTTCAATACACGTAAAGATGCCCCGTAAAGAAGGAGCATCAGTGGCCCAAAAATGTCTCTCTTGGAGACATAAGCACAAGGGGCGCTCTCGTACAAGGAGTTGTAATTCGGCCACATGCTTCCTGAACCCGTTCAGGTTCCACTGTAATATGGGAGCCAGTGATCAGGGTGGCTGAATTTTCACCCTGCCTCTGTGCTTTGGAGGAGAGCCCGTACTGGCCGGGGATTTATTCTTGGGGCGAGACTATCGCCCCCGGTCGACATCAGTGTCCATCAGCTCCGATGGCGACCCAAGTGAGATGTCAGATAATACGATGGCATCGTCTTCGGACTGACCCTGACTAGTCTCCTAAGGTGGCAAAACCATCACCTTCGGCGTCTTCGTCTTGGGGGGCTTAGAATGCAGAACCTTGTCAACAGTTGGACCTTTACTCGCCTGGGCAGAAGGTGCCATATGGGGAGAGGCAGGAAGTACCCCAATGTCAGCAACCACGGTCTTGTCCAACGTTGTGGGGAGAGCTGCAGGTTGCAAAACAACTGCAGCAGCACAAGTGCACTGGCAAACGCAGGTATTAGTGCTGACACTAGCAACCTCCGTTTGTGTAGCAACAGTGGCCAACTGTACCGGTTTCTGCAGAGTGGAAGCGAAAGATGTTGTAAACACAGGAGGCTGCATGGCCTTAAAAAGCTTCTTGGCCTCACCATAGGGGATGCGCTTAGATGTTTTGATCTCCTGTATCTTCCGTTCCTCGAGATAGATGGGGCAGACCCGGCTCCGGACAGGGTGACTCCCAGAGCAATTCACGCACTTCACAGGTGATGAACAATCGGTTCCTTCATGGGCAGGCTGACCACATTTACCGCAAGTGGCTATCCCATTGCACCCCAACGTAGTATGCCCAAAGCGCTGACATTTAAAACAGCGCATTCGGTTGGGGAAATATGGCCGTACTGGCAAACGTAAGAAACCCGCTTTAACATGTTCTGGGAGTCTCGGGCAATTGAACGTGAGAATAAAAGAGTCTGACTTGACTAGGTCCCCATCGACTCGTTTCATAATATGCTGCACGTTGACAATACCTTCGTCAGCCCACTCAGATTTCAACTCGTCCTTGGGGATATCCACGAAGTCCCTACAAGTCACAACACCCTTACTATAGTCCAAAGTGGAGTGGAGCTCGGTCTCGATAGCTTACTCTCCGAGACAGGTTGCTTTCCTAAGAGAAGTGACTTGACGGGAACTAGAAGTTTCAACTAACAGAGTCCCATTGCGCAGTCGCTTCAGAGATTTCAGTGTTCCTGCAATTCCCTCCAGACCCTTGTGGATGTGAAAGGGAGAAACTCTCTCAAAGCTACCCTCCCTCCGTTTGACAATCAAAAACACATTCTGGTTATCAGCATGTGCTCTGTTACGACAGTCTGATAAATCTCTAGTAACACCAGGCGCTGGAGAACTCGCAGCACAAAGTCGCTTTTTCGATGGGGTGTGTTTTCCTACCAGTGGCCCACCCAATCGACTGGTAGGGGGAAACGTAGAGGTCGAAGGGTCCATTGTGGTCCCACGAGCAGCTAGGGAACTAAAGGTCCGCTCAGACAGAGCCCCGCGTGCCTGAGTAAGCCTTATACAACTGGGGCGCGGCAGGTGCCCCAGAGGTTGCCCGCTTGCGACTGTTCCACCCTAACAGCCATGCATCTTATAGGCGCGCAGCACACCGTAAGATTGACGGGTTTTTATAGAGGTTTACCTTCCTCGCAATCCAGGCGGTCAAGCCAAGATTACCATTGCCCGCAACACAACATTCCACCGCCCCGCCATGCGGTGGTCGCTGAAGCATGTCTGGGGGTTACGGTGACAGGAGACTGGCGGCGCTGACCAGTCCCCAGTTCAGGACCCCGGGGTCGCCAAGCCCGTACTCAGCAAATGAATGCTGAGCCCCTGGGGGGGACATGAAAGAGAAGCAGTGGTTGAGGAATGAGTGGGACAGGGTTGTAGCCTATCACCTATGTTATCCCATCTGTACGTGAGCAAGCATTAAAGGAAACAGAAGAAAAATATGAAGTAGGAATTAAAATCCATGGAGAAAAAATAAAAACTTTGAGGTTTGCCGACGACACTGTAACTGTGTCAGACAGCAAAGGACCTGAAAGATCAGTTGAACGGAATGGGCAGTCTCTTGAAAGGAGAATATAAGATGAACACAACAAAAGCAAAACAGTGGTAATGGAATGTAGTCGAATTAAATCAGGTGATGCTGAGGGAATTAGATTAGGAAATGAGTTTTGCTATTTGGTGAGCAAAATAACTGATGATGGTCGAAGTAGAGAGGATATAAAATGTAGACTGGCAATGGCAAGGAAAGCGTTTCTGAAAACGAGAAATTTGTGAACATTGAGTATAGATTTAATTGTCAGGAAGTCTCTTCTGAAAGTCTGTGTGTGGAGTGTAGCCATATACGGGAGTGAAACATGGACGATAACTAGTTTAGACAAGAAGAGAATAGAAGCTTTCGAAATGTGGCGCTACACAAAAATGCTGACTATTAGAAGGGTAGATCACGTAACTAATGAAGTCCTGAATATAATTGGGGAAGAGGGGGAATTTGTGGCACAACTTGACTACAAGTAGTGATCAGTTGGTAGAACAAGTTCTGAGGCATCAAGGGATCACCAGTTTGTGCTGGAGGGCAGTGTGGAGGGTAAAAAACGTAGAGGGAGACCAAGAGATGAATACACTAAGCTGATTCAGAAGGATGCAGGTTGCAGTACTTACTCGAAGGTGAAGAGGCTTGCTCAGGATAGAGTAGCGTGGAGAGCTGCATCAAACTGGTTTCAGGACTAAAGACCACACAGCAACATATTCAGAGCCACCAACATATTCAAAGCCACCAACATATTCAAAGCCACCAACATATTCAAAGCCACCAACATATTCAAAGCCACCAACATATTCAAAGCCACCAACATATTCAAAGCCACCAACATATTCAAAGCCACCAACATATTCAAAGCCACCAACATATTAGCCCACTAAATAATTTTGAATATTTGCAACCGAATCAGTGCCACCTATAAAAAATTTTTAAATCTTTTTGGCAAGTGCTTGTGTACCCCAGAAAGTATACATGCTCATCCAGTGTTTTTGTTGCAGATTTTTTTGTAACAAAATTGTATATCTGTGAGAACTGAAAAAGAGAATTTACTTACCACATGTCTCTGTTGTTTACAGAAAACGTGTCCCTCACTGCACTGTACATACACAAGGGATTTGCAAGACATCACAGATTTCAACCTGAGTGCTGCTAAGGAGGTGAAGTTTAAGGTGAATAATAAAATATCTGTAGTGACTGCAAGGTGGTTTCACCTACCACAATGCACATATTGGGTTATGGGAGCATCTGACACATGACCATGTCTGCTTCCAGAAAAACATAGCAAATATGTGTAAAAATTATATCTCCTGTGCTTGAGGAGAACCACAAACATAGTATCTGGATGAAGTTGCACACTACTTCACTAACTCAGTGCGAGCAGGGTGAATTCAGTGAAAGTACATAAAACGTAAGGTAAAAATAATAATTCTTCTTCTTGTTCTTCTTCTTGTTCTTGTTCTTGTTGTTGTTCTTCTTCTTCTTCTTCTTCTTCTTCTTCTTCTTCTTCTTCTTCGAGTCAATGGAGAGCTAGGCACACATAGAATTCAAGGTCTTTAATAGGTGCATACTTGAAGATACGATGCACCCATATGACCACCACCTTCGCCTTTGATATACATTATGGCATCCATGTGGTCAAAGAATTGAAGTGATGCCACCATTTCTTTATATGGTATACCAGGATCGTCCCAGTGAATTTCATGAAGGACACATGTAAACCACTTTGCACTTTGTGTTTTAGCATACTTCACATCTTTGAAAGCCCATTATATTGTCATCATCTGTGTATGCTATGACTGAATAATCTTTACATATGAACTGTCTACACTCATCATCATAGAAATCCTGAGCATCTGCAATGATGTTTACACCTTTAAGGTGACCTTGTGAAATGCTCTGGGTATGACAACACCTGTTCATTTATGCAGCTTGCTGCATTGCACCAGTGAGACAGCAAAAGTTGATCCCAAAATCATGTGTAACTGAAGCATATGCCACAGTGTGTTCTAAAAAATTTGCTGAAGTTTCCAATTCAATTCATATATCCACTGGTCCTGATTTAATAATCTAATTCCGTTTTGAGTATTCTTTATTATGTCTGGCGCCAGCTCCTTGAATTTCTTGGGCTGAGTACACATCATTCCTCTTCAACATCCTCATAGTAAGAAGAATGGAATTTCGCATACGTCACATGCTAACTATATATTTTCATCCCACTGTAACAGTAAATCATCACAGGATATAATTCCAAATTAGACTCTGGCATTAGTTAACTTGCAGTTGTCAAATGGGGTGGAATCATATGCTATACTTCCCCTTCTATCGATCTGTAATGCAAATATGATGAATCTGGGTGTGTCCATCTGAAAAAGAGGTTTTAATAGTCCTCGTTTACCTGGTTGCTGTTTGCATCAATGCGTATTCAAAAAGCCCATACGTACTGTACCTTAATGGCAGATATGCGCACCCACAATCAGAACTTTAAACCTTTTAAAACGCTCGTCCACTACAGTGAGGTGAGACATTTTCCATGTTATTTTAACAGTCTCTTGGGGTCCTTCCCTATGAGTTATCTGTTGCACTCCGTACCAGATTAAGTTTCTGTTTAGCATCCATAAAAATTCGCCACAAGTGGTCAAAGTACCCCATGCAAGCATTGTTAGAGGTATGCAGGCAGTGGATGTCTCTTACTCTTCCACTGTTCTACCCACTGGCCTGTCTATGAACCATCCTGCATATTCTGAATCTCCTGAAGTTGACGGTGAAGCAGAGACTGTTTTAAGGGTTGATGCTATGCCTACATTACGTGTACATTCAATCTCAGCACCGTTAAGTCCATATCTTAAATGAAAAAGGAATTCTAAACCATTACATGTAAGCTTCGACCCCACTGTAAGAGAACCATCCTTTTTCCTAAATACCCCATCCAAATATATGAAACTCTTGCATGGGAGGTTTAAAGAATCGTGGAGCCGGGAAATCCTAATTTCGTCTTCTAGTTAAATGTGGTTTAAGCATATGGTTAATGGGAGAAGTATTCGTGGGTTGTAACTTTTTGGTCACATTCTACTGGAACCGTTATATTGAGTGACATCACTGAACGGTTTGAAGTCCACTGATTTAAGAAACCGAGTTCGCACATGTTATCAATAAGTGGTTCTGATGTGGAGTGCTGTGCTGTGGGTTGTGTGTGCCTGTTTTATACCTAACACCCATCCTGTCCTATATGTATTCGCATAATGATTTCCCCGCCACGAAAATCAACAAGTTGATCATTCTGGTACACAATACACACACTTCCAGATAGCACAATGTCTGAAGTGTCACTGGGAGATATATATAGTGTTAGCAAGTATCTCAACGACCTTTTACTCTGATCCAACTGACGGGAAGAATACGTAAATTATATGAACCAGTCTGGTGTTGAGATGAGTTCGTCGCAATTTTGTCCTTGACACGGACTGTACTGACAGTGACAGGGTTGCCACAAGTTTCCCTAAGTGAAATTCCCTGATATTTCCCTGATTTCCAGAAAAGTTTTAGTGTTTTTTCCCTGACAAACTGGAGATCAAGATTGAGTAAAGATATCAGTTGATAAAAAATTTAAGGACTTCTGTATTTCTAAATGTGTGAGCAATAATCTTAAGTACTAGCATCAACATCTTTTTTTAATGAATTGTTTCTAGGTGGAGGAAGCAAGCCAAATGGTATATTTGTTTCTTTAAGACCACTGATTTTATTTCAATACAACGAAACAAATTTGGTGACAAGAATACGCATTTCCTTGGAGTCGCAAGAGATTTAAAATACCTACACTGGTTTCAGAAATAACCTCAGTAAAAAGTAAGTCTCTTGGAAGAAGTGCGATAGGCGAAGAAGAGGTGAGTGAACGAGCACTATAGGTGACCGCCAACAAAATGTTGGCTCTACTATCTTCGTTACTGTTGGTCTGTGTTATGTCTATTATTTTACAGGTATTGTAAGATTTTCTGTCAAGAAATACACGGGTACATAGCGCACAAACTGCCAGCGAGTGCTAAAATTTAAATTTTATTCTTCTGTTCGTACTTACTTTCTAATGCACAAATTACTTCCAAAGAGCCAAAGTGCATTACAATAAATAAAATATATATGTAAAACCGCACTGTACACACACACACACACACACACACACACACACACACACACACACACACACACACACACACCATGCAGGCAGATCGGTGAGACTGCATCTGACGGGCAGGGCCTACACAGCAGTGGGAAATGATGGGCTTCATATCAGCAGGCCTGATCCATGTGATGTACCCACAAAAATTGTCTACAGTTTTGGCCCATCCTGAAGTCCACTCATGTGGCCAGCTATTCACATGTCACAGACACCATGTTAACGAAATGAGGACCGTGGTGATCGATCTATGCAACAGATAATTTGCGTAAATACTCAGAGTCAACACTAGTGAGGATAGGAAACAACTCACCTTAGACGATTGCTGAGCCACAGACAGGCACATAAAAAGACACACTATGGCAACTAAATTTTTGGCCATTGCCTTTGCGAGAAAATGAGAGCACATACACGTTCACACAATCACGCAGACTCAACTCGTGCACACATGACCCCTGTCTCTGGCCGCTGTGTCAAGTCTCAGAGAATCAGATACAAGCAAACCTCTCCTCACACCTGCCTCCCTCTCGTCGGTAGCTGCTAGGCTAGCGGCAAGAAGTGGTGGCAGCACTGACTGAAAGCTGAGGGGAGTGGTAGGAAGGGGAGAAGCAGCGAGACTGGTGGAGTAGGAAAGCAGCGCGCGTACCCAGCTGTGCCCAGCCTGCTAAAGTGCAGACATCTCAGTAAACAAAACATGTCATCTACTGAGACAAAACGAGAGATTTTCAGTGTTTTTTTCTTCAAGTTTCCCTAATTTACCAGACACGTTTGAAATTCCGTGATTTCACGAACTTGCGGCAACCCCTAGTGAGTGCCCTCAGATAAACCGTTTCTGCAGACTTTTCAAGAGTCTGAGGGACAAAGCTACCCTTACATCTTGGAAGATTGACACTGGAAGGCCTCACACAGTTTGCACACCAGACATGGGGGAGTGGGTGCTACATTTGTTGGAAGAAAACCCTGGGAACAGCAGCAGCAGGCATCTCTCACACTCTTATCTGGGGGATACTTCATGATTAATTGCTGTACCGATATCATCTACAGCACATTCAGGCCCTAAGGTCACGTGATCATCATGGCAGATAGCAGTTCTGTCAATGGCTGTTCCAGAAATGGACTGCAGATGCACTGTTCACATCCAAGATTTTATTTACTCATGAGGCGGGGTTCACAAAAGATGGTGGTGGCGGTGTCAATTTTCATAACCAGCGCGTATGGGCAGATGTGAATCCCCAAGCAATTCAGGACAGATGGCATCAACACCAATTCTCAGTCAATGTATGGGCAGGCATACTTGCAGGCAGATTACTAGTGCCATATGTGCTAACACAACAGGTAACTGGGTCGCATTATCTGGACTTCCTCATTAATACATTGCCTACAATGTGCACATCTGAAGCAGATATTTCAGTGCTGGATTGGTCGGGGGGGGGGGGGGGGGCAGGAGGGGGGGTGAGGGGCACATCCCCAAGCCTGCTTATTCTCCAGACATCAATCCCCTAGGCTTTCGGTTATGGGGATACATGAAAAAATTGGTCTACATCACACCAAAGACGATGTGCAGACACTACGGGTCACGTCTTCAATGCGCGCCAGCAGGTACAACAACCAGGTATGGTTCCAAGTGTGTCATTCCTTACTCCGGAGGGCAGAGGGGTGCATTGGCATGAATGGATGCTATTTAACTCCTTTAAACACGTTATGGCAGAAAGTATGGATTTCGGGGGGGGGGGGGGGTCGCGGTGTGGGTATGCTGGTGTGTTGCTGCGTGTTCCTTGTATAATTTGGCGCCAGATACTGAACTTTAAACTACTGAAGATATTAGAAATTTGATTACACCATCAGAATCGTCGTGCAAATAATAGCAATGTACGTGTTTGTTTTTGTAGTATCATGATTCACCTGGCTACTATTAATTTCTATACAAACTGTGAAATGTCTACCATTAAGGTTTCACATATTAATTTCTATACAAACTGTGAAATGTCTACCATTAAGGTTTCACAAAGTTCGACATCTTTGGCTCTCCCAGCGCACAGTGTCAGTAAGGAATTCCCAGGCACGTGCTCGATAGACCACACACTGGGGCTCCTGCTCAGCTTACATTTGGCACCACGTGGTTGCTGCCGGGACGTAGCTTTGACGAGCGTCCTGTGCAGCCGCTCAACTCCGAACATATATTTCCAGGGCGCCACAATTCGCCTGTTATCTCACACTGTGGAAATCTTAAAGACTGCAGTTACATTCAAAATTATTTGATTTTGCAGACCAGTCATCGAAACTATTTTTCAGTCTGTCTGAGCCAGTTCACCTATGAGATGCAATGATTTTATAAAACTTGTAATTACTGTAAATCGGAACACAAATTGAAGCCGCTAGAATCGGCACAAGCCGCTAGAATCGGTACAAGCCGCTAGAATCGGCACAAGCCGCTAGAATCGGCAGAAGTGAACAAAATGTACTCCGGATGGTTCAAAGTTAGCACGCAGTTAAGTCTTTTCGTAGAGTTCGGTTTCAATGGAAGATAAGACCTTGAACCCATTTGAGTTTGTTACGAGGAGTGATAGTACTCGTAATTTGTATATCCCTTAGCTTGTCAGAAGGCTGAAGTGCCTGGAAGTGGTTTGCTGGCGAAGGTTTGATGACCGCAGAACCATCTCTCATTTTACCAACTCACCAATTTCTACGAAACTATCCTCAGTATTTTCAATTAAAAACAGTGGTTTCTTTGTTACGAAAGATTCTTCGGTTCTTGGGCAAGCCAGGAACTGGGCTAACTGCCTGCTCCGTTTCTTCTTGCCCACTTTCATTCCATGGCGTGATCGAAGATGGAAACGCCATGGTTTCAAGTATCTGCATTGGATTCATGGATGGTTTTGGGATTTGATGGGGGCTAAACATCGAGGTCATCAGTCCCCTGTTCCAAACAGACATACTTTTAAATGGCCTGTACAGTGAAAGTGTAACCTCTGCACCCACTGGGAGGGAACACCAAGGGATGCAGAGGTAAATTGAACACCGCAATAACACAAAATAGAGGACACTTAAAAGGAGGACAGCAAATAGTTGACTAGAGTAAAACAGACTACAGTGTTTGATGGATCAGGTAAAAGGTCAACCACTAAACTACCAAGTACCTGCATTGAAACCTCGCCTTCTATCTGCTAAGACGGTCGTGTTGGCACGGCCAACGTAGGGGTATTTCTATCCACTACAATGCGGATCGTTCGCCCACAATGTCGCTCACTCACATCGGAAAGCCTCTGGTATGAGTCCGGGTGCCTTGGATCGGTTAGGCAGCTAATCCTAGGCGTACGTGATGAGGTTCCAGCTCTCTAACAAGCATCAGCAGGGCGATTCCTGGGTTGTGAGGCGACTACAACCGAGCGGGTACGTCGCTATACGAGCTCTGTAGCGGACGAAACCCTTAAGTATCCGGAAAGACTTTGAAAACCAGAAAACATTGCTCAACTGAAGGAAAATCTTGAAGAAAGTCCGATGAAACGTCAATGCCTTTTTATCTGTACAACTGGTAATTAAGTCATGTCGAATGATTACCAGAAAGGACCTGTACCTATATACCTACACATTTACTATTGTGGTAAAGCGTCCGCACGAACTTTCTCGTGTGGACGCCTGGAGGTGGCTTCTGAGTGAAGTTGAATCAGAACTTCTGGATCCAGCTTTTCGTTTCTTCACATGGGGCCTGGTTCTATCTGTCAGGGTATGTGGCATCACAGAACATGCGTCATTATGCATCAGACAACCCCCACCAGTATTTTGAAGAGCTGTTGCATAATCTCTAGATTGGTGTTGGTGCGCAATGTCTGCTGTCCGCATCGTAACACGATTCTTTAAACAAACTATTCCACTAACTAGTACGTCCAGAAAGTATTTAATCCATATGCAGACCAGCTCACAGAAGATGAACCTGCATGGATTTTTCATGCATGGTGGACCAACAGTACACCCAAGTTTGTCACGAGTGCCTGAGATGATCGGCGAGGAGAGGACACAGCAGAGGCAGTGGTATCTCATGGCCACCGTAATTGCCTGTGATTTTTATCTTTAAGGCAAACTCAAATTTCAGACACGGGAAGAGCTGCAGCACAACACTGAAAATACTACTGCTGCTTATGCCACAAGCAGTGCTGCTACGCGTGTCTCTCAGTTTGAAAAATCGAGCAAAGCGCTGGATTTACGACAACGCTGGCCATTTCCAGCATCTGTAATGTTAATTAAGAATGTTCGATTTCCAGTCAGGCTTCTTGTAAAAATTTTCCAGGCCGGTTTCCATTTTCCCCACACTGTTTATTATACTCATACTTCTCGGAGCAGTTCTATTAAACTGCATCATCTCTCTACGAATGTTCCATACGTAAAGCAGACAGTGCTTATCTCCTAATAGACACTAGTAAATTAGGTCGACAGCCGCTCTGTACGAGACGTACGAACAAATGTTTATTGGTTCGAAGATTTTATTGAAAATACGGATAGTCGTTTTCCTTATCGCTTGCAGCACGATGCTGAATGACGAAAACAAAATACACACGAATAGAGAACTGTAAAAATCTTTAGTTCCCAGAAACAGCAGCAAATGCTGCAGAAATTATTCTATTTCGCCCTTCTTATTCATCAGAGAAATAATCATACCGCGATTTTTTCTCTCAATAGCATTTAGTTTTTCAGCACGGTTCTGAAAGTGTCATTAAATAGATTTTGCTAAACAATTTGTTCTTCAGTAGTACGGTCACTTTCAGGTCTTAACAATTTTACATGTTTCGATTCTAAGAAAGACTTTCCGTCGCTTACACGCAGAAATTTACTAAGCAAACTTAGACACGTTGTTAACGTGCTATCTTGTAGCCAAAGTTTCACTACCGAATTCCGCTACTAGGGACGATACGAAGTTGAAAATCAAAACTGCAGACTTCACAGGGTATGCTGAATAAAGCATGACAAGAAACTGATGTCATATGCGATATTTTTTTATGATCAATGGCAGTCACATTCAGCGGAAGTCAAAATCTATGGAATGAAACTTTCAGTATTTCACTACCAGATGACGTCTACTACCTGTATAAGTCTCCTCAATAAAATAAAATAATGTGTGTGTGTGTGTGTGTGTGTGTGTGTGTGTGTGTGTGTGTGTCTCAAGTTGTGAAACCCTCTTAGAATCACCTATACTTATTAACAAGAGACAATGCTATCAGCAACAGCGTCTCCACGACCGAGTGTGGAGTTGACTACTTGGGAACAGAAAATTTTCCGCAGTTACACGTGCAAAGTATACTAACAATTTTCTTCGGTGACTGTACACCACTATCATTAATTCTAATAAAGATAAAAAAATTCTGTTTCCGCCCGGGATCGAACCGGGGACCTTCCGCGTGTTAGGCGGATGTGATAACCACTACACCACGGAAACAGATGGTAAAGTACGACTAATGTTTGATTCTTACACTAGTCATTTCTCCTTGATTATACATTAATTTAGATTTTGTGAATTTGTTTTCTGTTGACATGCCAGTTGCCAACATTCCAAGCATAAAGCAATATGGGAAACGTGGTAAAGGCGACAAGGTTCTCGCTTTAGCTTATACGAATAATAAAACAATTGTATTTTAGGCAACTGAACTATGAGATTCGGATTATTATCATGCCAACAACGTCTGTGACTATCTCAGGACAGTCTGCCTGTTTATACATTTGTTTAATTTAAATTGTATGAACGTCAATGCTCTTAGTTGCAGCAGGTGTGATATTCTTCGAACAATGTAACAAGCCGAAAGAATAAACATTATGGGATTCCAGAAGAAATTTAACAAATTACAACAAAGAAAACTACTTATGCGTCTTCATACCATGAAATTACAATTTTGATTACCAGTATAATAATGTATATATCATAGTATGACTTGTATAATTATGATCTTCGTAATAATGTATTCGTGTTAAGGATGCACAGCAAGCTTTGTTCTGTCTAAGTGCGCTGGAAACCATAACAAGCATCTAATTTATTCAAATCCGCCCTGCGAATCCTTGCACAAGTGTGCAATATTTCATCCCTCGAAGTAGCCTACTTTGGGTATATGCACTCAGTTCTCAGCTATGGGATTATGTTTCGGTTGGTAAGTGCTGGAAACATACAAACTATTTTCAAGATACAGAAAAGAGCTGTTCGAATAGTAACAAATAGCAGTAACAGGGCACAGTGTAAAGAGCTGTTCAAAAAGTTACAAATTCTGGCAGTTCCGTGTGAATATATTTATCAGAACATAATGTATATAAGGGAAAACATCTGTATACCACAAACAGTACAATTCACGACCATGGAACCAAATCCAGACACTGTTTAGATCTAAACAGAAGAAACAATTCAAAAACTCAAAATGGTGTATTATATCATTGTATTAAATTGTACAACAGATTACGACTAGAAATAAAAGATGTAAATTATCCCCACACCTTTAGTCAAAGGTTAAAAAAATATTTACTATATAATAGCTATTACATTGCAGATAAATTTTTAAAATAACTGTAGAATAATGTTCATGAACACTGTACTGTGTACCAAATTTAACTTTACGTGATTGGAAAAGTAGAAGTATAGGAGAGGTATATACTGTAAAGAGACATGTTTATTTTGTAAGAAATATTGTACAAACATTTGACGACATCCATGCAATGTATATTTTTCTACGGATGAATCAATCAAACTGATTATCAAAATTCTATTTAAATCTGATAAATACTGCGAACCAAATGTTTTCATGACTATGATCACTGCTATGTTACCGCCTATTAGCGTTGATCAAAATTCTTCCCCTGTATTCCGTGAAGTGAAGTGTACCTATATATAGTTTTAACCTAGTTTCTCTCTCTCTCTCTCTCTCTCTCTCTCTCTCTCTTACACACACACACACACACACACACACACACACACACACACACCATGATCAGTTTGACTATGCAACGAAGACACAT
This sequence comes from Schistocerca piceifrons, assembly GCF_021461385.2. Lineage (NCBI taxonomy): Eukaryota > Metazoa > Arthropoda > Insecta > Orthoptera > Acrididae > Schistocerca > Schistocerca piceifrons. Next base: position 548,569,665 of record NC_060142.1, on the reverse strand, counting down.
GACGGCTCGTTGGTCTAGGGGTATGATTCTCGCTTAGGGTGCGAGAGGTCCCGGGTTCAAATCCCGGACGAGCCCTACTTTTTATCCACGTTGTACCAACCTAAAATAGAAAAATCGGTTTAAAAGCGAACTGCAGGTTTGATAGATTTTTCCTTAATACGGATAGATGGTGGAAAAGGAATTCTGAAGCTCTTGTTTACGTTTTTACCCGGGTTTTCGAAACGAAATTAATTGCACAGGTGCTAATTATAAAATTCTATATTTCTTGCTACCTTGTATAAATACTGGAAACTGCAACTTTAATTTTCTTTAATATTAGTTTATTGCACTAACTAGCTTTCGAACTTGTTCAGATTCATCTTCAGGTGGTGCACATGGAAGTGCACTGAATGATGGTGGGTTCTGGCTGTGTGACAAGTAAACAGACTGCTATATGGTCTTGAGTAACACCGCAGTATATAATTATTTTTGGACAGCTCGCAGCATAAACATTGGTCATAGCAACACAATAGAAAGCCATTACCTATCTTCATGTCACATAGGAAGCACCAGCATCACGTTTTGGAAATTAACATGCAACTTCCTTGTGCACTATATGAAAAAGAGTCGGAAAAAGTTTTTAAACAAGTTAACGGAATAAACGAGTAATTTACACAAGTGGCTGGTTGTAAATTTCTGAATATGTATTGAGTACACAGTCATGAGCTCTACAGCAAACGTAATGGGTAAGCGGAGACATCTATTTCGTAGGGAGAGAGGGTTATAAAGAGGGTGTCCGAAGTAAAAAAAGTGTTTTCCAATGCTGAGGACCAGCGCACTGTCACCGTGGGACTGTTAGAGAAATGTTAGCTTTTCTCTTTCTTCGGGGAAGGCTTTACCATTTGAGCCTGAACTCCACTCCAGTTAAGTCTTCTGTGACCTGTCTGTATCTAGTAACCGTGTCATCGACAGGTCATTATAGTGTAATTTATCTTCCTTCAGAGGTCTTGCGTGCAGCAGTAATATATCTTTCAGTTCGTTTTACAGTTTGAAAATGTACACTTCTGTGTTCGCGAAAGAGTATGTTTGCGAGCATTACATTGCAGAAGTAAGGTTCACTGTTGGTGTAACAGCACATATCAGTATCTCAGTCAGTCGACGCATCTTCGGAAAAGCGTTTTTCTTAATCGGGGGGGGGGGGGGGGGGGGGAGGAAGGAGGAGTTGGTCTTACAAAGCCATCTTCAGTTTTCGTGTGAATTTTTATATAAATATGCACTCAATGAATTTTAACAAAAGTAAGGTGTAAACAATTTGACACAACCAAATAATACTTCGAGTAATTTTGTTTTAAGTGTCCATTGCTTTTGTTATATTAGAAATTTCTTTTTTCGGCGACCCATTCTACACCAGAATTTATTAAGTTGGTTGTAGTGTCAATCTGTTGGAAAGTGCTGGATTACACTGAACTGAAGAATCACTGTATCGTAAAGGAAATATTACTACAATTTTTCCAATTGCAAGATAATTTCTCCAGCCGACTATTTTAATGACAATCTAATGCCCGCGAGGAGCATACTGATTGCAAAAGAGGAGAGGGCTCCGCTAAGGGGTCAAGACCAACTTCAGGCAGTATCGCTTGCACTGCCACGAAATCAATGGGCAAGGACTTAGCTGGTCAGCTTGGGGTTCTTATCCAACTCATCTGCCTCTTTTGGTAAAGTTTCATTGCAAAACAGTTATGATCACGTCATTCTACTCTGTTAAAAGTTTAATTGATTTAAATATCATAAATAGTCTATCAATTAAAAAAATAGTTCGTCATTTCGCCAGAAAAAAGTTGCGGCCACTAGCCAATCTGAAGAAATTTGGTCTCTGTATTACCTTTCGTTAAAAAATCTCTTTTCAGTGTCTTCAGTCGCTGGTAAATGTTAGTGATGCACACATTTCCTGAGATAAGGTGTACGGTCTTTCAGAGATACTGCTGAAAAACTGCTATACCGACACATATTAATAAACATTCACAGACATGACGTGCTTTATTGTTATAGATAGCGAGCAGCCGTTTAAAGAACCGCCTCCATATTCCTCCTCCCCCTCCCCCCCCCCCCCCCCACCCTCACGACCGTCGGGACAAGCAACCTTAACTGAACAGTCCATATGGGAGAGGAGATTTGTGGGATCCAATTAACTGGTGTGTGCTATACCAACGACAGGGTAACTACTGGCAGGGTCTCCCAAACCCGGCAGGGCTCCAGACTAAACAGGTCTCCACAAGGGATTCAGAAGAAGCATCCCACGATACCTCTTCTCTATTTCCTCTGCTTTTGTGTGGCAGCAGTGTGTCCCTTAATGTGGAAGCGGAAGATCCTTCGCAACCAGGACATCGGTGAAGCACATATGACTCATGATGCGGAGGGTTGGACAGCGTTCTGTAGTCAAGCAGAGGTCAAGATATCTAAGCCGTATCGCCCTGAAATGAACACTTGGCAGGTGCCAGACCAAGAGGTAGCAGGTTCACCGGGGCACTCGGGGCTATCGGCTGATAGCACGCAACCATAAAATTAGTCTCTCAGAAACTAGAAGGAGAAATAACTGGATGGATCCTAAGGGTATTACCTTTGGTCTGAAAACGGAAACTAGTACTGGATTTTGAAATCTAAGGACAGTGAAAAGGCGGGAAGGTTACGAAAAGTCGAGAAAGAGGCATGGAACTATCGCCTGGATACACGGGACTGAGTGAAACAAGATAGCCATAATCCAAGGGCAGTTTAAATACAAAATGGTGGCTTGCTGCTGTAAATAGGGCAGACAGGTGAAGACGTGACACGAATGAATGATGTAGGGCTCCTACTGTCACAAAACTGCATAAGGAGATTACTGGTGTGGAAACCAGACGCAGAAAGGGTAACAACTCTACACTTTAAAAGAAATGTGTGAAATATCACTGTAGTACAGTGCTATTGTATTGATATTGATGGGAATATAGCACATCCTTGGCCAGCGCTACCTTTCTTCCGTGACGCGGTTCGATCCATGGTTAGTTGTAAAAACTCTGGATTGACGAGGTACGTGACATTTATATAGAAGGAAATCTAGTTACGCTGTATCGGGTCATAATGTCAAAAATATGTATATCTGTCATAAACACACTTTTACCTTAGAAACAGTGTTTACTGTGCGTTGTCTCCTCCTGTTAACTGGATTAGAGGACGCTGGAGCAACGGCCTTAGATGATGATGATGATGATGATGATTATTATTATTATTTCCTTCACTTTCTCAGACGTTAAGTCCGGTTAAAAATGGAGTGACGCGGACCTTGATCAAGCGTCACTTCCTTTTAACTGTACGGTATGTGTTATATTGCCTTTAGGAACTTTCGGGTAATTGAACATGTATCAATAATTACGGATTTCTGTAGTTGTATATATATATATGTTTGGATGTAGCTGTATTGCATTGATGTACTGGTGGATATTGTGTGGTATGACTCCTGTAGTTGATAGTATAATTGGTATGATGTCAACTTTATCCTGATGCCACATGTCTGACTTCCTCAGCCAGTTGGATGTATTTTTCAATTTTTTCTCCTGTTTTCTTTTGTATATTTGTTGTATTGGGTATGGATATTTCGATTAGTTGTGTTAATTTCTTCTTTTTATTGGTGAGTATGATGTCAGGTTTGTTATGTGGCGTTGTTTTATCTGTTATAATGGTTCTGTTCCAGTATAATTTGTATTCATCATTCTCTAGTACATTTTGTGGTGTATACTTGTATGAAGGAACGTGTTGTTTTAAAAGTTTATGTTGTAAGGCAAGCTGTTGATGTATTATTTTTGCGACATTGTCATGTCTTCTGGGGTATTCTGTATTTGCTAGTATTGTACATCCGCTTGTGATGTGATCTACTGTTTCTATTTGTTGTTTACAAAGTCTGCATTTATCCGTTGTGGTATTGGGATCTTTAATAATATGCTTGCTGTAATACCTGGTGTTTATTGTTTGATCCTGTATTGCAATCACGAATCCTTCTGTCTCACTGTATATATTGCCTTTTCTTAGCCATGTGTTGGATGCGTCTTGATCGATGTGTGGCTGTGTTAGATGAAACGGGTGCTTGCCATGAAGTGTTTTCTTTTTCCAATTTACTTTCTTCGTATCTGTTGATGTTATGTGATCTAAAGGGTTGTAGAAGTGGTTATGAAATTGCAGTGGTGTAGCCGATATATTTATATGAGTGATTGCCTTGTGTATTTTGCTAGTTTCTGCTCGTTCTAGGAAGAATTTTCTTAAATTGTCTACCTGTCCATAATGTAGGTTTTTTATGTCGATAAATCCCCTTCCTCCTTCCTTTCTCCTTAATGTGAATCTTTCTGTTGCTGAATGTATGTGATGTATTCTATATTTGTGGCATTGTGATCGTGTAAGTGTATTGAGTGCTTCTAGGTCTGTGTTACTCCATTTCACTACTCCAAATGAGTAGGTCAATATTGGTATGGCATAAGTATTTATAGCTTTTGTCTTGTTTCTTGCTGTCAATTCTGTTTTCAGTATTTTTGTTAGTCTTTGTCTATATTTTTCTTTTAGTTTTTCTTTAATATTTGTATTATCTATTCCTATTTTTTGTCTGTATCCTAGATATCTATAGGCATCCGTTTTTTCCATCGCTTCTATGCAGTCGCTGTGGTTATCCAATATGTAATCTTCTTGTTTAGTGTGTTTTCCCTTGACTATGCTATTTTTCTTACATTTGTCTGTTCCGAAAGCCATACTTATATCACTGCTGAATCCTTCTGTTATCTTTAGTAATTGGTTGAGTTGCTGATTTGTTGCTGCCAGTAGTTTTACATCATCCATGTATAGCAAATGTGTGATTTTGTGTGGGTATGTTCCAGTAATATTGTATCTATAATTTGTATTATTTAGCATGTTGGATAGTGGGTTCAGAGCAAGGCAGAACCAGAAAGGACTTAATGAGTCTCCTTGGTATATTCCACGCTTAATCTGTATTGGCTGTGATGTGATATTATTTGAATTTGTTTCGATATTAAGTGTGGTTTTCCAATTTTTCATTACTATGTTTAGGAACTGTATCAATTTAGGATCTACTTTGTATATTTCCAATATTTGTAGTAACCATGAGTGGGGTACACTATCAAAAGCTTTTTGGTGATCAATGTATGTGTAGTGTAGCGACCTTTGTTTAGTTTTAGCTTGATATGTCACCTCTGCATCTATTATCAGTTGCTCTTTACATCCTCGTGCTCCTTTGCAACAGCCTTTTTGTTGTTCATTTATAATTTTGTTCTGTTATTATTATTATTATTATTATTATTATTATTATTATTATTATTATTAGATCTTAATTATTATCTGCCGTTGCCTGAATAAAAGGTGAACAGGTATTATTAATGTAAATTTTAAACCTCTGTTGAAAAGTTATTTATACCAAGAATGTTAGTCTTAAATCTTACCCACATCATGTTATTCAACAGAAGTCGAATCACTGAGTGTGGTTGAGAAAACGGAAATGGACTATCTTCGAGACTGATATCTTCGATGAAGTGTCTTTCGGATTTGGAGCCAGTATTAACTTTCAACATCAGTGTTGAGAGGCTATTACATGCTTTTTAAGTGATCTACAGTTTTCCAAACTGAAAAGGTGCCGTAATTTCTGAACGTGACGTAACGTTAGAGATGTGAGTTACATAGCTGCGCTCATGACTGGCTATATGTGCTAATATCACAGGCTATCTTAGCAATGGATAACTGTATGTTGAGCTGCAAAAAATACGTTATTGCTTAAGACTATGAGCAGATTTATTTATTACAGTTACGCAGTTAATGTCCGCTAGGATGAAGTACTACTTCGGAAGAGCCGACGCTGATATCGATCCAATCAATACTGCTGGAACAGTTTGCAAAATTCTCGTAAAGTTAAAGCCTTTGCAGGATAATTTTACACGCCAGTGTGAAGGCTAGTTAGCTGTTAAGAGCCTTGGAAGACCGAACCGATCATCATATATTATAAGAGCTGCTACTATCGTTGGAAATGTGTTGTTATTAATGAATGACATGCGCGAGCGTGCGCGAGCGCGAGCGTGTGCGAGCGCGAGTGTGTGCGAGCGTGAGTGTGTTTTACATAAAGCTAAGTGGCATCCTTAAGAACACTAATTGCAGAAAAGTAAAAATTTATAATGGGAGACTGAACGCCAAACTGGGCTCAGAAAACGAACGCGTTGAACACATTATGGTCGTCCACGGTAATAGGAACAGAAATGTGGATAGTAAACTGCTGATATGTAAGCTGAACGTGACCTGGTCGTTGGAGGTATACTGTTTCCAAATCTTAACTGCCATAAGATTGCTTGGTTCTTGCCGCATCATGTTAGCGTAAACGAAATAGACCACACTTTGTTAAGTGTGAGGAACAATGACAGTGGCAAAATGGAAGCAAGTTCAATCACAGAAACAGAAAAAATTGAAACTTCCTGGCAGATTAAAACTGTGTGCCCGACCGAGACTCGAACTCGGGACCTTTGCCTTTCACGGGCAAGTGCTCTACCATCTGAGCTACCGAAGCACGACTCACGTCCGGTACTCACAGCTTTACTTCTGCCAGTATCTCGTCTCCTACCTTCCAAACTTTACAGAAGCTCTCCTGCGAAACTTGCAGACGTGTACCGGACGTGAGTCGTGCTTCGGTAGCTCAGATGGTAGAGCACTTGCCCGTGAAAGGCAAAGGTCCCGAGTTCGAGTCTCGGTCGGGCACACAGTTTTAATCTGCCAGGAAGTTTCATATCAGCGCACACTCCGCTGCAGAGTGAAAATCTCATTACAGAAAAAATTGATATGGGAACGATGAAATACCAAAGTTCACAGACAGATGTCCCCTTAAACTACAAATCGCATTTTAGGTCCTCTCTGCAGCTAGGAATTGAAGCACCTCGGCAAAAAGTCAGTGTTATCTAGATGTTGATAATATCTTAGGATTTAAGACAAATCAAAAGAAAGAACGCATCTCTATGTCTCGTCGAATCAAATTAACCAAAAGAAAGAACAAAAGTTAAAACTTTGAAAGACGAAAGCGTAGGAATCGAAGCGCATAAATACAGAGGCGGACAAAAGCGTGAAAATAGGGACAAGGCGAGGCAAAAGGAAATCGATAATGATCAAGCAAAGTCAGTCTCACTGTAACAGATGGTGCCTAGTAATTTTCTCATCAGAACCGTCTTAAATTCGATTAAACATTCACTTAAAGGTCGACTGTGTAAATAACAGACCGGTTTTCTGTTACAACGCAGGTGTCTTGGTGCAAAGTAGAGAATTCAAGACAATATCACTCCTGGCATTCATTGGTTTTCAAAGGAAGTACGACTTAAATATTACGTCTGTAACTTCTGTCGCGGAAGTATGGCGTAACACACAATTCTAAACAACATCGAAGCTACAAATTTGTGCGCCACAAGGAAAATCTCATTGAGCCAATATGGTTAACAACTAGAGTCCAGCAGGACGTGTTTTTCATCAACCATTTTGCCTACTCATTCTTGGCTCAGTTGTGAGAAGAGTCGCAACAGGTAGGAGGAGGAATCCAATGGCGAATCTATTAACGCCTGGAGGATTTGGACTTTGCAGACGACTGTTGTATTACCTTAGAGGCTGACATGTGAAAGCTAAATTAAACGTCCTCAAAGAAGGAGCCTCGAGATAAACGAAGGATATGAGAGTAAATTCGTGAACATCTAAGAGCACTCGTCAGTGGCGGGCACACTTGTGCCGGCCGCGGTGGCCGTGCGGTTCTAGGCGCTCCAGTCCGGAGCCGCGCTGTTGCTACGGTCACGGGTTCGAATCCTGCCTCGGGCATGGGTGTGTGTGATGTCCTTAGGTTAGTTAGGTTTAAGTAGTTCTAAGTTCTAGGGGACTGATGACCACAGCAGTTGAGTCCCATAGTGCTCAGAGCCATTTGGGCACACTTGTAGCTGGGTAATCTGGTGACAAACGATGAAACTGGGCAAGACCTGAAGAGCTGCAAAAAGAAGATACAGGCAGCCTTCATACTACTGTATCCAGTTTAGAGAAACCAGTATCACCTGCAAAACCATACTTCGTATTTTCAATACGAGTGCGAAGGCCGTCCTATACGCCAGTGAAGTAGACACGAGTACACGCCAGCTACAGATCTTCATAAATACAAGAAGGGGGGGGGCGGGATCAAAAATTTTCCGTTTTGAGGATTCTGGTGAACGTAAAAGCAACGTAGCGCGACCCAGATGAGGGTATACAAGCACCGACACGTCGGCAAGGGATTACTGTGGCATTCGTGTCTTTATGATGTGTGTGGGTAAATTTGGGAACGTCAACTATGTGGACGTTATCACCAAATGCGTCGAAACAGGACCAACTTGCTGTTCTTTTCTTGGCTGCCGAAGGACAAAAACAGACACCCACCGAGAATGAAGAATGTGTATGGGACGCAGCTTGCCTGTCGAAAACCACGGTTGTTGAACGGTGCGCAAAGCTGCGTGCTCGTCGCCATTCCACACAAGACGCCTGTCGATTTGGGAGGCCAGCAGATGCGAGAGACATTCGAGCGCCTACACTTACGATTTTTGCCATGCGATTATCAAGCCTTTGATACCTTTAAACACGCCATGAAAGGTCGACGATTCCTGTCAGAAAAGGATTTACAGCAGGCAGTTACGGTCTTCTTCGTGAACTACGTCACGTTGTTTTACCAACCGAGTTTCTCCGACATGGTGCATCGGTAGGATGATTGCCTCAATGCTCATGCGGATTTTGTATCATTGGCATACCGATTTTTGACCACACAGCCTTCGAAGGGAAACTTCTTGATCGCCCCCTTATAGGTGTCTCCGGTGCGTCGTGAGCATCTGATGGAAGAATAAACAAGTAATGAGAAGCTCTGGAGGGAAACACACCAGAGAAGTACAGCAGTTTAGATATGTGAGAGAAAGAGAAGGCCGGGGTACACATTGAGAAAGCCACACTAGGCAATCGAAAAGAAGGCGCTGCAATTGAATCCACGGGAAAGATAGAAGAGAGGCAAGCCCAGAGGTACACAGAGGATGGTGGAAGGGGAAGCAAGGACAATTTCCAAGTCCTTGTCGAAATTGAAAGACGAAAGATAGATGGCGAGTTCTCCTGAACCTGAAGCTCTATGACCCCAAATCGTCCAAAGAAACTCAAGTAAGTGAAGCTTTTAATCCACTTGAGGAGACGGCATGGCAAATTTGTGCACTTTATATAGAAGACTTTTGTCTGTGTTTACCGCAAGTTTTCGACAGTGAATGTGACATGAAATTGGTAAGCCGCTATTCCCCAAATGTTTTGAAGTAATGATCATCGTTTCAATCTTCAAGTGTGATGCAAGTTATCTGCATACTTTGGGGGTGATCACTTCTCACCCAAGGTGTTTGGTCACGTGGAAAGTGTCACTACCGTCAGGCAATATGTCGGCAGAAACTTATTACTGCTAGTCAACCCCTTTTGCTATTCCACTTCTATATCAAGCAGTGGGAGAACGGTGGTGGTGGTGGTGGTGGTGGTGGTGGTGTGTTGGGGCTTATGGGCGCTCAACATCGAGGTCATCAGCGCCCTGGCACACATTAAAAGGAACGAATGTGGACAGACCTAAGAAAACTAAAGCACACACTCAAACAAAGCAGGAAAAGAAGGAAAATGCTACCTAAGAAAGTAAAACCTAAGGAAAGGGGAAACATAGCAACAAGAATGTCACAGGAAATTGTTATTGGCTGGCCACTTACATAAAATATGGGCGAGCTTGTCACACAGTGAGCAAATTAAAATCCTCTCCCTAAAATCTTTGTAAAAACATTTGACAGGGCACAGAACTTTAAAACTTTAGCCACATTCGTCCGAGTGTTGCCTAAAAGAGATGGCAGGTCCGCTGGCAAGTCAGCCGCGACCCGCTGGTCAGAAAATAAAACGCAATCCAATAAAACGTGGCGCACAGTGACCTGGACGCCGCAAGCACCACACATTGGAGGGTCCTCTCGCCGGAGAAGGAAGCCGTGCGTCATAGGGCTGTGGCCTATTCGAAGCCGAGTTAGGAGAACCTCGTCCCGTCGATTGGGCTGGAAGGAAGTACACCACACACGCGTTGTGGGCTTGACTACACGGAGCTTATTGTCAGTCACTTCCAGCCACTCATCCTCCCACCGACGCATGAACCGTGAGCTCAACAGCGAGGTGAGTGCGTGCAAGGGGATAGCACACAGATACTTGTGGGGCGAGACACGCCTCCTTGGCTGCGATATCTGCCCTTTCATTCCCAGCAATGCCAATATGCCCCGGAACCCAGCAGAAAGCTACAACTTTCCCCAGTCGCTGTAGTCGGAGGAGGGCATCCTCTGTGCCTCTATTAAGTAGCTTTAAGTGTTAAAATGTAGTGAACCTCTGCGACTTGAACTCTGCCATCAGAAATGTGTATGGAACGTTCAGCTTCCATGTTGTGGTGGTTTTGGGTTTGTGGTACAAATCTGATCAACGCAACGTGATAATGCAATGTATATATGTCAGAACAGCACTTATTCTACAAGTTAGAAATTATAAATGTAGTGTCTACGTATCATCAAGTTGATTCACACAACCCAAGTTTGATCAGCCAGAACATTATGACCACCTACCTAATAGCCGGTATGTCCATCTTTGGCACGGATAACAGCAGTGTTGCGTCGTCGCATGGAAGCTGTGAGCCCTTGGCAGGTCTCCACATAATCCCTGATGAGCTCTGACACCACGTTCACATCTGTCGAGTGCATGGCGTATTATCATGCTGAAGAATGCCACTGCCGTCAGGAAACATGGTCGTCATGAAGGGGTGTACGTGGTCCACAACCATTGGACAATACTCCCTGGCCGTCAAGCTGCGTTGCACGAATTCCACTGGACCCAAGAATGCCGACGTGAATGTTACCCAGAGCATAAATGAACGGCCTCCAGCTTGTCTCCGTACTGCAGTACAGGAGTCAAAGGGCTGTTCGCCTAGAAGACGACGAATTCTCGCCCTCCCATCAGCATGGTGATATAGTTGTCGGGATTCCTCAGATCATGCAACGCTCTGCCATTGTGCAACGTCCACTGTCGAGGGTCATGTTCCCATTTCAGTTATAGCTACCGATGTCGGAATGTTCGGTACTTTGCCCAGCATTATAGTCCGATGTTAGTTCTATCACCGTTCGCTGCCTATCCTGTTTTACCAGTCTGCCCAGCCTACAACTTCCGAATAGTTTCGCCACATGCTGAAGACACCACACCACTCCTCGAACACCCGAAATGCATGTGCCGAACCTCTGGATCACCACAATCTGCCCTCGGTCTAACTCAGATGGTGCGCCTTCTTCATTCTACACACGGACAGCATGCTCGCCGATGCTACATGCACTGTACGTGCGTCTGACTAGGAGTCCTTCCTTGCCAGGTGACACTGCTATTGACTGGACGGATTTATATCAATAATAGTTTGGTGGTCATAATGTTCTGGCAAATCAGTGTATATTGCTAATGCTAGTAAGATGTTCATGTCTGGAAGACTGTCTTATGGCCTTTCTGGAGACAGAACAACAACATGTACTCCATCCCATTCAACCTGTCAAGAGCCTGTCCAGTGCCTGTAAAACAGAATCCCAATGCTGTATTTTGTAAAAAAGGACTTGGTCCTACATGGCAGAATTCAGTGCTATCTATACACTATTAATTTTAGAAGCCCAGGAGCACCCCTGGAGAGGCGGTTTCATACAAAAGTTCCTTGATTTCAGTAGTATTTCTGGTGGTTTTAGGATTGCTTCTGTGTCTTCCTGTCTTATGTGGAGTGAGGCTCTGTTGTGTAATGTAAAGGAGATAGCATAGGAGATCCTACTCCAGCCTGCTGGGCTGTTGGGTGAGAGCTGTCAGCAGCAATGCTGGCAACCAACTGCCTACGCACTGAACCATGTGAAGTCCATGTAAACTAGTGCATTTATGGCAATACAAAGAACTAATGTGCATCTCTATTTTTTAAAATTTGGGTTATGGGTTATTTTCAAGCTTCCTGCACTTTTCATGTTTGCTGTCATTTTATATCAGGCCATGCGGAGAGTGGTTGCACTGCCCCCGTACCCCATTTCACATTACGTTATTGAATGGAAGTATGTGTGTAGTGTGTGTTTGCATGGAGCTGGGCTGATTACCGGCAGCTGAAGTCGTCACGTCTTACGTGAAAAGGCAATCCGACCGGCTGACAGCCCTGCCCAACCTCCCGGGAGCAGTGTCGGTGTGTTGTGACTTGGCTCTTAGAGGCTACCATGGACAAGTGGTGGCAAACCTCTCGACCACAGAGACGAAGCTCTCTCTGAAAAAGGATTTTTTTTACATAATGGCGCAAGTGTTCCTACTACACAGCACAAAGTTTGGACTTTCAACTTGGTCGGCGCAGCGGCATGGGAGCACGCCTGGAAGGCCCTGCCCATCTCAGCCCTTGTTTACTTAGAGACGAGCAGAGAGATCCAAACTTAGGAGTTACAAGAAGCATTACACTGTAACCATACACCACTGAGTGAATAGTAGCTAGAAAAAAATAGGTCATGGAGGTCATTAGCCAAGCCTGGAAATGCACAAACATCCTTTGTTTCTGACGTCACACAGACAATACTCCATAACTTTGAATCTGATGACACAACCTGTACCAGTATGCCCTGGTCGCCATGTTCAATCGCCATCTTGTATTCCAGCTCAGCCATCTTGGATTAAGGTCACAGAGCCAGTGCGTATTTCGGGCCATCCAGCATGATAATGCATCATCTTAGATTATTGAATTCCCCACCATTTTGTACATAGGGCGCTTAGCTCTTTTCAGATGGGGGAGGGTAGGGAGTCGAACCGCCGGTGACGTCCAGTAACATCATCAGTGACATACCTTGGCGCCCGTTCGCTCGTTCTCTCCTAGCCTACCTACTTGTGCCAACAACCTCCGCACAAATCACCGTACCCTGTTTCCATAGCGTATTGGCGACATTGCACAGGCACCGTTGCTGGTCAAATACAATACCTGCAGGCTTGGCTAGCATCTGTGTTTCCATATTTTTGTGCAACCGCTGTGTTTCATGAATATAAGTGGGCAACACAAACTTTTCGGACTAGGTTGCAGGTTCTCATGTTCTGAAACGTGTTACTGCTCCAGCGTTAAGCAGTAGACATACATTTCTGAAATTAGTTGCTCTGTTACTTGGTCCCAGCTAGACGTGTACTTGATGCCCCAAAGAGGATTGTGAATTTGGAAACTCCCCAGTAGGTAGACTGGCTGGAAGCAGCTGTACCACTAATTCAATCATCTCGTGGTAGATATGTATCTGTCTTAAGGTCAATTGGTATTACAGACTGACCTTAACCGACATGAGGTCACTCTCCTGCCACAGTTCCTGATGTAACGTTTAGAGGTGCCTGCTCACCAGCTGTCCAAACGTACACTATCTTATCAGCACCATCCTCAGAACCTTGTCTAATGTGGTATCGACCATTAGATGTAACGAGAGGCATACACGCCAGTATAAAAGGAGGCAGGCAGTATTGCTTGGTCGGTGGAGGAGCTAGGTCGGTGAACGGACCTCAGTGACTTCGAACGTGGATTACTCATTGGGTGTCACCTGACTAACAAATCAGGGTGCCATTGTCACCTTGGGTGGCAGACTCCGCGTCTACCTTGCCATTCACTGCAAATAACTCGAGCATGAAAATTTGGTTTATCTATGCTCACTTGTGTGTCCTGAAAGAGTGCCTCTAGTCGGGTAGTGCGGTAGCATGTTTTCGCTCCAAAAATTTTGTTCACCGAACGTGATCGCGTCGCATAGCACAGGTCGGACGGGCCGACGAGTCAAAAGAACTGTGCTTCAGTCCAGAAGTGCCAACCTCGTGACGGAAAAAATTTGTGTCGCGTATGCAAAGAGGGGAAGCTTGCTGCATTTTCCCCAATTTTCCTAAAATTTCGTGACATTTTTCGGCCGTATGGCAGTAGCTGAGAGTAAGCCCCTCCACCTGGAGTTTTAGATACGTTGGAAGCTGGGCAGCGGGACGTAATTTATGGAAGTAAACGATATAAACCTTCGATATGGCACCTCTTCAAACACGAAACTCTTCGGCACCTTTGGTCATGGAAGCACCCACAGTACGAGCATCAGCAATTGGCACATGTTCAGTTTCACTTAATTCCGTGATAACACAGTCACCTTTACACACAACAATGTTCTGATCACGGCTGACAGTTGGAACGAATTGAGGAAATCGCACAGGCGACGTTCGTGGTAAAATACAATGGCGCTACCTGCACGCTTGGCTAGCATCTGCATTTATGTTCAAGCATCGATTTCTCGCTGTGTTTTTATATTCTTGCACAACCCTTGTATTTTATAAATAAAATCAGACAATACATACTTTTGGAAGGAGGTTGCAGGTTCTCACGTACAGAAGTGAATTCAAACAGAAACCGCGTTTACTATCCAATTGCAGCATAAAATGTTTCACACTGCCTGGAGTCATGGTTGCAAGACACTTTGGAGCTTCCAAGGAATCAGTGGGACTAAATTCTGAAGTGGAAGAAATCCCTAAGCGTGGAGAGAGATGTGGATAAGGCCTCAAGTGTCCACTTGATATGCTATTAAGTACCTATTCAGCAAGGATGCTAACAATAACACCGCCTTTTCGTTTCCCTTGCAACGTCAGAGAATTCCTACCATCTCCACAACATTTCTGTCCGTCCAATCTAGCGTATTGTCCCTCACAGTCAACATGTATGGGCTATGTCCATCAACAGGAAAGGACAGGCCAAACTCGGTATCAAACTGTCAATAGTAATATGTGTATTCGCACGCCATAACAAGTTTTAGCCTCGATAAGGTACATTCTCGTTTTGCCACATTGGCAAGAAGCATGTTGTCGCCCCTCCATCGTAGTCTAGGCTAAATGTACCGCTACGAATGCGTGAACATAGAATTTTTTAGGCAGTAAGATCTGTCGCATTTTCAAAAACGCAGATGGCTTGAAGCGTTTGTGGAACACTATCCTCCTCTTTTCAGTCTTCGTAACAGTTTCAATGAAATTCCCAAATAACTTACTTTTCTGCGCCTTTGTTTTCTGAGAAACTGCTGTAATATTTCATGATGCCATGCTGATTTTTGAAACTGAATAGAAGTCTGGTAATTGTGAAATCGACTTCCATTTGTGGACCTTATTTCCCACAATTTCTCCCAAGCTTACGTGATCCTCATTTAACAAATTTAACCAGATGTACTCTGACCTGATGTTTCCAATGTGCTTGTTTCCACTGTGCGCAGTGGCGAAATAAGGAGTGTAATGATACCTAGCATACAAATGTGTTAAACCAGGTGGGTTAATACTGCTCGCAAATTTTAAAACAGTGATTTGAATCAGTTATTAATATCAATCAGTTTCAATATAAATCATTCGCAATTACGCTTCCTATTATTCTACTGGCTCATTCAGTACTACATAGCTATGCGCCCGTGCTTTGCAGCGAAGATTAATGCAGGACCTACGCGTGCCGTCGCTTTTTAGGGTTAAGTACATCATTCTGCAAAGACGCAACTCAGAGTATCACACTGTAGAGAAATTCGTTTGTCATAAACAAGAAGTCAAATATACATTAAACATATCGAAAGAAGCAAAGGAATTTCGTGAAGTTTTTAATACACAATGTGAAATCAGTAAAACGGTAAATCCTAGCCACATAAATTCTGCGTTTGTATTCGTGAAGATAAAATTGCGTCACTTAATTATCCACAAAATACTTCTGTCACTGAGGTAAATAAAGTAACAGCGCCATTTATTGGTTCTTTAGTGTACTATACCACCACTACAGTAAACATCCAACTACTGTACTAAGCTGAGCAGAGTCCTAAAACTTTAAATTACGGGATCTTTTTTTCCGTGACCCGATTTTGATGAAATATATCCTATAGGTTGCACGAAGCTAATCTTAAGTCAGCCGTAAAAACCTCATGAAAATTCGTCTTGTAATTTTGAAGATTAGCGCAGTCAAACAAACCGACAGAAAGGACAGTTTTGCAGTTTCATTATTAGCACGAAAGATACGTGGTCCATTATCGTGTGGTAATGTTAATGAGTTCTGATAGCAAAAGGAGAGGGGGAGCGGGGAGAGGGAGAGAAAATCAGAATTTTCCAACTTGTCCGGTGTTGGTTGATGTCGCCTTCTCACTCTAAATCTCTCCGCGTACTCTTGACTTGTTCAAACACCGCACGTGCGAGAGACTCGGCTCACAGAACGCGTGCGGCTCGATACTTGTAAGAGTCGATATCGTCACAAGGCGGGGGCGTGCGAAGGGTCGGCAGGCACTGCCGAGGGGCCGCACCCACAGTGCTGCGTAACGCAGCACGCAGCCAACTGGGACACGCAGCTATCGCCACGCGGGGCCAGTGAAACGCCAGGTGCTTAGCACCTTCGTCACTATTGACTTGCGCGACCTAAAAACGCAGCAAGGCGACACAGCGCCGAGAAAAACAATCTCAACGTATCCTCTGCGTAGCGTTGACTTGTTTTGCAAGGCAGTGCGTCCTGCTCTTGCTAGGGGAAACAACGTAATTATGGCTTATTCAGTTTGTTGCCGCAATCTGCTTCAGGGTAAATATCTTTAAGAAGCCTTTAATATGCAATAACTAACACAACCCAAGCAACGCAACAAGCCTCCGACGAAATACTTCCAATTTAATCACAGTGTGTTGAATCTCTTCTGCCAGGGCACAGTGCAGCAGATGATAAATGAAGTATTGTTCCCTTGCAGTTGTTCATAATTTCGACCACCATGGTGATGGAGGCAGTGTATACAGCGACGTCCTATCGACTGTGCTACATGGTCGAAAATTCCAGGACATTGGTGTACTACTTCCACGACTGTGAAAATCCCAGCAGGGGGAGGATATGCTGAGGGGACGTTTTGTAGACGACTCCGATCATTATTTCCGAAAACAGGCAAGGTCCGATCACAAAATCGTTGACATACGTTCACAGCACAGGTCCGCTGATAGGATCGATAGATCAGTGAGCGTCCGCCTCTGGTAACCGAGTGGTCAGCGCGACGGAATGTCATACCTAACGGCCAGGGTTCGATTCCCTGCTGAGTTTCTCCGCTCAGGGACTGGGTGTTGTGTTGTCATTATTTCACCTCCATCGACACGTAAATCGCCGAAGTGGCGTCAACTCTAAAGACCTGCACTAGGCGAACGGTTTACGCGACGGGAGGCCCTAGCCACACGGCATTTCCATCACTGAGCAGGTAGTTATCATCTCATCTCTTACATGCCTAACGGCCTTTTCTGTAAACACGGAAGCACAACCAATTCGGATGTTTTATGCATTGCTGTAGGATTATGTTGCATAAGCAACTCGGGAAGACCGCTGTTGCAATGATTGTACCTTCTGTGGATGATAAAGGGTGCAATTGTTCATATGAGGCTCTCAAAATAGTTAATTGGCTCGAGTTCAAAGCTCTTGGAACGCACCGACTACTAGAGAAAGGGCTGTCACCAATAGCTTGGACACTTTCTCTTCCCTATGGTGTGTTCTACCACACCTCGCACAGTCACCATCTTCCATTCTAAGGCGAAAGGATCCAGTTTCTTGTCGGCTCCAATGTGCACATGGAAGTGTAGTGTGGAGTGGTTGCCGCTGGTGCGGTCCTGTGCCAGTCCAAGAGGAATTCAGCATTATTCTACAAATAAAAACTATTTACACCAGACAGTCATACTGCCACTTTTACTTCAAGGAATTCTTGTAACTGCATTACTGAAAGACGAAATATTTCGTATCACTGATAAACAGCACACCTGAAATTTATTATGATATTTAAAGTGGAAAATTACTTTAAATTCTGACAGCCTCTTTTCAACATCAGTGACATACACTGAAGCGCCAAAGAAACTAGTATAGGCATGTGTATTGAAATACAGAGAGATTTAAACCTTGCAAAACATGATGCTGTGATCGGCAAAGCAAGTGCCTGGCGCAGTTGTTAGATAGGTTACTGCTGCTACAATGGCAGGTTATCAAGATTTAAACGAGTTTGAACGTGGTGTTACAGTCGGCGCACGAGCGATGGGACACAGCATATCCGAGGTAGCGATGAAGTGGGGATTTTCCCATACGACTATTTCAAGAGTGTGGCGTGAAGATCAGGAACCCGCCAAATATGAAATCTATGACATCGCTGCGGCCGGAAAAAGATCCTGTAAGAACGGGACCAACGACGACTGAAGAGAATTGTTCAACGTGACGGACGTGCAACTCTTCCGCAAATTGCTGCAGATTTCAATGGTGGGACATCAACAAATGTCAGCATGCGAACCATTCAACGAAAAATCATTGTTCCGGGCTTTCAGAGCCGAAGGCCCACTCGTGTATCCTTGACTGTACGACGAAGAGCTTTACGCCTCGCCTGGGCACGTTAACACTAACTGTGGACTGTTGATTGGTTGGTTTGTGGTATAAGGGACCAAATTACAGGGTCATCACTCCGTTTCTCTGACGCAATCAAGGCTCATGGTACAAAAACACCCCAAGTATGTTTGAGAAAGTAAAAGGGGGAAAAGGGATGGGGAACCACATGTAAAAAAAGAACACGAATGGAACGAACAACAGACGGAGAAAACATACACAAAAATGAGAAGTAGAAGAAGGTATTGAAAGCATAGAGCAGATGGTCCGGGATGGCTGATAACAGTAATAAAAGAGGGTGAGCCAGCCACTCTGCAACACATTAAAATGTCCAACCCAAAAAGACAAAGCGAGATGAACACATGTAAGGAAAAGACGACCACTAAGACAAACAAATGCGAAGAAAGTGTGACAGTTGAAATGGAGGGAGGGTGGCTGCCTCAGAGAAGGCTAAATGCCCACACTTTGATGGTACGATAAAAACCCTCCCTCACGAATAAAACGTGAAACTAAAAATGATGTTGAGGCACTGTCGCCCAGCACCGAAGGTAGGGTGCTGGGAAGGTTGAAAGTCCGCCGCAGAGAGGCTAAAAGTGGGCAGTCCAGCAAGATGAAGACGACAGTCATATGTGAGCCACGATGACACCGAGGTGGGTCCTCGCGATAAAGTAGCCATGTTTTAGCCACGTATGGCCAATGCGGAGCCGGCAGAAAGCCATGGAGTCGCTGCGAGTGGCCCGTATTAGAGATGGGTCGTTCACGAACTAACGGGTACAAAGGAACGGTTCACCACGATAAACTGAACGAGCGAGGAACGATTCCTAAGGAACGGTCTTCCATATTTCACTTCGATCGCGGCTTTCTACTTAAAGTACCCGGGAACGGGATACGGTCGGTCTGGTTCCCAAACGGCACGTCGGCCGGTCTCTTTCCAGCCTCGGTCCTGTTCCCGTCTGTCTCGGTCTCGGTCTCGCTCGGCCGGACTCGTCCTCATCCGCGTGGCCACTCGTTGCAGTTCCATTGCCGACTGCTCATAGTTCAGTATCGAGTTGTTAGTTTCGTTCGCTTCGCACGCCCATTCTAGATCTGTTTCAAACCTTTTTTGAACTCTGAACTTCTGGTTCTTTTCGCATTCTCTTCAGCGTCCACAACCGGCAACTAAAATTTACTTTTTTAATTACGTAAATTACATAAAAATTACGTGGTATGTAATAACATACATCTTTTCAGACAGCAAAACGGCATATCAGCTTACTTCACTATTTCGATACCACAGCTGAATAACTGTTTGTAAAAAGGCTAGATTCGTTATTAGACATGCGAAGGACGTCGGCACGGCCCACACGAGTGGCCATTTTCCGTCTTTTGTTATTCAAGGTAAAAGAGCATGTTCATTGCTATGAAAGGCAGACCGACTTACAACCGAATGAAGATCGCGCTTCGTAATTGAGTGTATGGTGTCACGTTTTGTAAAGAGAATATGACAACTCCTACAATATTATTTCAGTGGTACAGGGTGGCGCCGAAAAATCGGCACGGAGTACTAGACTTCTCATTGTCGCTTACCAATCGTCATCTATTATTTCTAAGTCGTATGCATTAGTTCGTTATTTCTTCACTGCATAATTATTACGTGTTTATCTATCTTGCTCGTAGCAGTCAACAAATCGTGCATAATTGGCGAGCAGTCTGCACTCGGGGCCGGTGTTTCGTGCGCCACCTTTTTGTAATCCTGATACAGAGAAGTTAAATTCTGGAACCTATTTTGTCAAACGACGTCAGACTTCTTGTCATGTAACAATTCAAGTGTTTTTAACTACGACAGTAAGTGAGAATTGTTCAACAGTGAGAAGTTCAGTGATTATGAAATTAATGTAAAATGTTTAGAATGAAATTTTGTGGAGGACAAACTTTACTTTGAACACAATTTTCAAACTAAAGCATTGTCTGAACATATCCCCTATCAATGCCTCATCCTCTTCCATGTCGTGTTCATTTAAATCCAATGAATATTATTTAAAGAAATCATTTTTTCCATCTGTCAGAAAAATATTGATGTTCCAGACTAAGGAAGTATTAACGTTTTTAACAGTTTCAATGCGGGCAGCATTGCACAGTACGGAGCCAATATCCAGTATTTTCACTGAATATTTGCAATGTTTCTCATTTTTCACCTACTGTACTGACGTTATTTAAATGAAGCTAGTTTACGGCCGGCTGTGCGAGAGCATTTCACTTCGCTGTGCCAAGATTGAATATTTTCTACGCATCCAGTGGGGAGAAAAGAATACCAAGATTACATCCGTTGCGACTCTAGAACTAAGGAAAATATGTTTCATTGTTTATTTGCAAGGCAATTTTATCAAGGGCCATATAACTCGGTGCTCACGAGACTGAGTAAATTTTGGAGGTATCGATTTCATTTCATTGCGTATTGGTGTTCCAGATTAAGTTGTTCAATTTTTTTGGATTACAGTAAAACTGATTAGGCACCCCACACAGTAAATTTGCATAAGACAAACATTGCCTATTGCATATTCATTGGCAAACAAACAAAAACACAAACTTTCTTAAAGATCGTTACAAACTGTCCATATTCCCACGCTTGGAATGTATTTTTCACAGCGACATTATCACAGTGCCGAGCACAAGCAAACGGTTTTTCATGAAGATGATTGATCGTACCAGCACCAAAACCCTCTAGAAGATGGAACTGCTGCTAGTGCATCGCAGCAAATAAAAAAACATGTTAGACACAGCTAAGTTTCAAAAAATGGTTCAAATGGCTCTGAGCACTATGGGACTTAACTTCTGAGGTCATCAGTCCCCTAAAACTTACAACTACTGAAACCTAACTAACCTAAGGACATCACACACAACCATGCCCAAGGCAGGATTCGAACCTTCGACGTAGCGGTCGCGCAGTTCCAGACTGTAGCACCTAGAACCGCTCGGCCACCCTGGCCGGCAGCGAAGGTTCAATTTCTAATTTACTAAGGACCTGATCCCAGTAAGCTGGCTGGCTGTCTGAACGTAAAATATGTTTAATCTATTTCTACGTAGTTCACCACTCTATGAAACAAACGCTCGTTAAACAATTATTCCATAGGTTTAAATGAAAATCGGCGACGGACCTACTAAGTGATTGTCAGCAAATCTACATATTAGTAATAATATCCCAGATTTTCCCGATCCGAGACATTTGTGAGGGGAAGTAATATGTTACAGCTGTAGAGACGATTTGCTTCTGGCTGCGATCCATAGTAGGCTGTCTGGCACAGCTTAATTAGCAACTAACAAACCCTTCCTCCATGAGCTCCGAAATTATCCATACGAACGGGAACCACGCTCTCACATAATTACGGAGGAGAAGAAGAATGCTCTGGATGGAGAAAAATATCTTTCTCCAGCTAGTATTTCTGTGTGTAGTACTGCCTCCCACCATTAACAAATGTTTCTTTAAAAAGCTACCGTCTTCTACTACATTCACTCCACACTTTTGCTAACTACGAATAACCAGTCATCCAGGAGACCAACAAAATCAGATGCTTAACGTAGATTTCAACCAAGATATAGTTTGTGGCTGTTAGTATCGCTGTTTGGTAGTTTGTGTAATCTATTTCCATGTTAGGTAATTAGAAACTATAGACATAATTTATAACCTATTCTTGGTACTGATTATCTGGAATGCTTAACTCTACACAAGTCAAAGTCAACACCGATGTATCAACATTAATTCTCCTTATTCTTTCTACTGACTTTTCGACCTCTGTGATACACCACCCTGGCGATCACGAAAGAATCGTTAACTGTTCAGCTTTTTTTTTTTTTTGTATGAGAGCCTTGTTAGCTGCTCGAATGTAGATGAGTTCCTTAAACCCTCGTAAAAACTAAAAAAAAAAAAAAAAGAAAAAGAAAAAGCATTAGATTCCTATAAATCAAATGCAACGTAGTCAGGTGCTTTATGAACCATGGTGTGTTGTTGACAGCGCTTAAAATGTGCTTCACCAGCTTTAAATACTATGGCGCTTGCGGATTACACACGTATCGTCTGTAAGAATGTGTTACAATATTCCATCAGAAAACTCATTTTAAAGTCAAGCAATTCCACTTCGGAATTAGAGAATGTTTGTTTATTTGAAAGATAATTATGATGGTAAATGTATGGGACACCGCCTCACATAGAAATAGATCTGACGATGCAACACTGGCGCCCTAATGTACCGCGAAGCATTACGACTGAACAGCAGCCGTTACCAGTGAGATACGACAGTCACTGAGAGCACGTGACTTCAGAATCTGTCAATGTGTGTCTGCAATACAATGTACACACATCAGCTAATTTTTTTCTGATATGCCTATTGCTGATGCGGTATGGTCTACATACAGGGAAACATGGCAGTTTCTTTTCTCTAATGAACCGTGCTTCCACTATTAAATCACATATATTTGCTGTCATCCCATGCGTACATCTTGTGGACACGGTGAAGTTCTACAGTTTTACCGTAAATTCCGATTCCTCCCTCTAATTAATAGCATTTTTTGGTGTCCGTAAGGTGGTTGTTGGTTGCCACAAATTTCGATTACGCCCTCTGTATAAATTCAGTTATCGTGTATTCCTATTTTCATATCCGGTTTTTTCAGATGTTCTCCATATTTTACGTATTTTCCCAAATTTTTATTCATATTTTATGCGTAAATGTTAAAGAATATTTATGTTCTTACTGTTTACACTGCCATGTATCTGTAGCATCAAACAATTATTTTGGGCCACTCCACCATACTGGAGAGAATCTAGAGTGTCTGCAAGCTCACTTATATGCCTTCCAAATGTCAACTCAGAAAAGATCATTCCATGACTCCTAACAACGATGACCGTCGTTTTGTGTTGTACGTGTTAATGAGACAATACAGTCCAACTACAGCTATCACAGTTTCGTGTACTCTAAAGCTCATCATCATGTAACAGATCGAAAAAGTAATGTTCAGGCAACAAACCTGCTAGTCGGTTTGTCACGGAGATACCAAACCCCCCCCCGCCCCCTCCCCCCCTTCACAGACGTAACGCAGGTGGATCCACCCCAAACAATATCCCAGATCTAATACAGGTGGATCAATTTTGTAACCTTACCTCGAACCTACATCCGACAGTGGTGTTCCTCGCGAAACAGAGTTCAGGAGGTATGACGTCAAATATTTATATGTGCGAAGAAACTAGCTTTTGCTCAAAACGGAGCAAAATTATCCAGACTGTACATATACAGCGCTTCATAACGAGGGCGAGGCCTCACGCAGCCAACCTATTAGTCCCATAATTGGCAACTCTCATTTAGAATCTAAAAGGAAGACTAATTTTAAGATTTTGGCTCAATGCCGATCCATTTTTTGCGAAAAGCAACTGTGAAGTACATGACACTCAAACTACAAATTGGTAGGTTCGATAGCTAACTGAAAACTGAGCATCCATGTCCATGCCCATCATCATCATCATCATCATCATCATCATCATGATGTCCACGCATTTTCCTAGAAACCGTTGCGTCCACAGCATCTGGGTTGGGGGGGGGGGGGGGGCGCAGAGAACTTATGTTCAATTGCCTCATGTATTCGGTAGACATTTTCCCCCATTTATGTTTCTTCCATACCAAAATTAGTAGGAACAGAAGGGTTGGTAAGGTAAGTGAATCAAGAATGAATAATAACGAGGTAGGCAAACATTTCTGAAATGAATTGTATTAGTAAAGTCTGTCTCTTGGGCCTTGCCCCTATTAGAGACTTCAAAAAACTCTAAATAATAATTTCTAATCTTTTCTAAACTTTTTCTCGCTGACATTCTTAAAGCAAAAAACAGGAGTAGTCCAGAAAAATGTAAACACACTGACAGCCAGAATTAATGGAATAACATGTCATACCTTTAGAATTCTTGCACGGGGCGAAGGTCATTTTGTGCATTCAAAGTGAGCCCCATTAGCAGCCAAACACCGCCGATGCCGCTGACCTGTTGAACGAACAACGGCTTTCATTGGTGTCCGTGTAATGGCCGCAACGGACGCCTCGATTGTTTCTCTTAGCTCGTTCAGTGTTGCTTAACTTCATTTTTCGTCCCCCATAGATAGAAGTCACGGGGTGTAACGTCTGGAGACGGCGGTGGCTACTCAGCAGCTGCTCTTCGAACTATCCATAGTCCAGGTAGACTTTCATCCAAATAGGCCCTGGGACATTATTGCAGTGAGGCGGAGCGCCGTCTCGTATGTAAAATCCTTGATTTGCAAATATCTTTCGGATGTTAGGTTCAAATTTATGTTTGCAGCATAGGAAGATACACCTCACCAGTTATGATACCTTCAAAGAATGGGCCAATCAAACCGCGCGATGGCAGACCATACCACAAGTTAACACCCAGTAGATTAACATGTTTGTCCACTTTAACGCGAGAACTTTTAAGATTCCAGAACACACAGCTGTGGCGGTTTGCCGTACGCTTCAGTTTGAATTGCGCCTCGTCAGAGTCGATAACCATCCCCGAAAAAAAAAACGTTCATCCTCGCGAAGCATGTTTACAAATCACTCGCAATCCTAAATCCTTCGATCATGGTTTCCCCGTTTATAGCGTTCAGCAATCTTTGAATATACACTTTCCACTTCGCAGCCTTCCGAATTCGTCGTATGCTTGATCGGCTTACCCAGCTTCAGGTGCATCGTGTTCACTGATTACTGAGGTGACACAGTAAACTGTTGCAACACAGCAGCGCTGGAAGCTGGAGTAAATGATGTTTTTGGTCGGCCAGACATTTCCTTACGCACATCCTGAACAGAACCGTTGGCTTCTAATTTATCCCGAATATGGTAAATCGTATGTGTTGGTGGCTGAGTTCCGTACACATCACGCCATTGCCGTGGTACCTCCATGTTTTCGTGCTTTCAGTAACACTTCAATATGGCCTTGCGTTACTCTAACGACGATCTTGCTTCATTCCTTGGTGTACTGTCGTCTGCTGGAAATCGCGCGCCGTGATTGTTTATAAAACAACGGAATACGCTACCGCGCAAATTTACCACGAAATGTCATTTTGTTCCAAAGATATGAACAAAGAGTATCTACATTTTCTGGACTCCACTGTATTTAACACAAACTCTCTTTATAAAGTAATCAGATATTCGTAGCTATTTTATACACGAGTTCAATTCTTTGAAGGGTCGTGGGTTTAATGGTCTGACAAAAACGTTTGAAACAATCAAGTTATGAACAGCCCGTATCTCCGTGTGTTGTCATATTTCCACGAACGATGCACCACGAGAGTGATCCACACCGGTTGTGGTTAAGAGTTCCAGTCTTGTGAAGCTGTGTGCTGGCAAGAGGTCGGGAGTTAGAGTACAAATCTTGCAGACATCCGATAAAGATGTAGTGCTTGCAACCAGTCTGTATTTCCAGCCAGTTAAATATTAGATAACTTTTATCTATTGTACATTTAAGTGGATTTTTTGCATGTGGACTGTAGATCGCCTACTGAAGTGAGCGCACAATTTTATCACCGTGGCTCTGTTATTTTAACCATTGCTAAAGTCTTAAATAAAATAACAAGAGTCCATGTTTAAATTTCGACTACTTCCCTTAACAGTGTGCCTTAGCCCCAGGTCACGTATGTTTCAGCCAACAGCACCTAACCAAGACCCGACCCCTCGCCCTTCACTGTGCTAGGACAACTACGTTGGGTCCAGACACGAGGAAAATACAATTTACAGAACTTGGCGTTCCTATCCGATGCGTTAAGATCCAACTGCGACCCCCCACACAGGCTCCAGTTCCAGTAAAAATTAAACCTTTGTCATTGGACACGATGGCAAAAGTTATACCGAAATAGAATAAAGTCTTCACAGTATGTTTACCATTTGTGATTTTTTATTTCAACTGCTAGTGTTGTACTTGCGATTGTGTTGAATTTTGCATGTTGGGAATGTTATTTGAGTGTTGCAGGGTCGGGTGGGGAAGGTCTAAAATTGGTAGCGTGTTTTCCTTGTGGGGTAGCACTCGCACCATGTATGGGCAGGTGTCACATGACGGATCGCGTTGGACACCCAACGGGACCATGCCTACTAATGCACTGTGGTGTTCAAATTAACCGTTGGTAAATGACGGCTTAACTCGTTACTCTAACTGGATTGGCAAGGAGCAACGAATTAGTCTACCATCGTACAAAGTACAACATTTTATGGAAATAAAACAGTACAATTTCCTCTACTTACATTCCTGCAGAAGGTGCAGTTGATCCATTTGTTCTGTAAATGACTGGTACATATTGCTTCATGATTCTGTATCAACTGAATTATGTTAGTTCCACATACAAAAGCATGCAGTACAAACTTTTCGGGTGGCATTGAATATTATCACGCAAGGAAGCAACTTCCTGCACAATCCGTATTTACTGTACAGTTGAGACAGGTACGCTTTTCTCAAGACTTGGGAGGCTCCCAGGGCAAGTAGTCGTCGTAAACTGCTCTCGAATTGGCGGTTACCTGGTACAATCACTATGCACGGCTATAGGAGTTCCTAAGCACTCAAGTGCCCACCTGAGCTGTGAAAAGTACTTATTCAGCACGGGTGTCGACAAGAACACCCACTTTTCGTTTTCTTTGCAACGAGAGAAAATTCTTACTATCTCCACAAAATTTATGTCCGCCGAATTCAGTGTCATGCCCCTTCCACTAGCCAGCGTGATCTGTGCCCACTAATATAAAAAGACCGGATTTGTTTTTGCAGAGGGTCCGCCTAGAGCAAAACAATTTTTATTTCCCAGGCATGTTTTGCTCGAGTTTCAGCATCAGTGGATTTTCGTCCTCTTTCTCTGAAACAGGAAATATGTTGTTTTAATACTTGTACACACATAAATTTGAGATTTTAAGACTGTTCAGGTGCTGTACCCCCGCCCCCGCGATAGCACTAATGTGTGTATTTGTATGTGTGTGAATTCCTAAGGGACCAAACTGCTGAGGTGATCGGTCCCTGGACTTACCCACTATTTAAACCAACTTATGCTAAGAACAACACATTCAACCATGCCATGCGCGGCGTGTATTTGTACACAATAACAAATTTCATCAGCGTTCTCCTCAATTTTAAGCTTAAATACAGATCCACGTTTCATCACATTTGCAACAAGCGTGCCGTTGCCCCTTGAAGTGAGTTTGAGCGAGGTGTTCAGCTTTGAACGGTGAACAGGGAATTTTAAGGCATTCGCTTCCTGACTTGTCCCATGCTGACCGAAGTTTGAAGATTTTAAGTATCACTTTTGCAGTAACAGTCCGTATTGTGAGCAGCTCGCATTTATCTAGTTCATCAGTACATGTAGAATGGCGAGTTCAGTGTTTTATTTCTCTTGTTAATTTGAAAATGCAAGCTGACCACGTGAAGAGCATTTTTCCTTTGTTTCGTAAGGATTTCAATCAAAGTCCAACAAAATTTGTTTCACTTTTTCATCTTAGTTTTCTGTTTGCTTTTAAGAGTAACGCTTCAGAAGGTACGTTGCTTTTTAAAACCGAATAAAAGTTTGGTAACAGTTAAATCGACTTACATTTGTGAACCGTTTTTGCTACAACTTCTTCCACGGTTAGGCGATCCTCATTTATCAGACATAAGCAGGCGTAGTCAGAGTTCATTATTTCATTGTGACGATGATGTATTGCGCGCAGGGCCTAGTAATGAGTAGAACGACACATAACATGCAGTTGTTTTAAAATGAGGTGACCAGTGGCGGGTTCTTGCACGATTCATTTTACAGTTTTAAATCAGTTTCTAATACAAATTAGTTTCAGCTTAATTCACACGTTACTGTGTTAATAATTAATGTAATAGTAGATTCAGCAATCTTAGTACAGAAGTATAATTTGGATAGAATTCTAAACTTTATCTGCTGTTTGCAACTTTACCCTATACCGCTGTCTTACTCTAGGGTAACGAACATATGTCCTTCGACTTCACGCTACTACTATCAAGTACACGCCGAGAGCTTCTGGAATGTAAGGCAAGTAACAGTGCGATTATACCGACCATAGATGCTCTTTCTTGTTTCTCCCTTTACGGTAGTATTCCTAGACCCTGAGGCGTAGCACTTCGTAGCGCGCCGGTGTTAAGTGGCTAACTGCAAGTAGTTACAACTGTGCCCGAAAGGTGTCAGCTGATTAAGGACTACAAAATTCCAAATAACTTCCGGGAATTCAGCCAGGTAACACTTTCAGCGACCGCCGATATTTCGGCGGGAGAACACCCCGTCATTTTCAAGGCGGGCAGTTTGCCTTGAAAATGGCGGGGTGTTCTCCCGACGAAATATCGGCGGTCGCTGAAAGTGTTACCTGACTGAATTCCCGGATGTTATTTGAAAGTTGTATACGCCAGGAGAAACTCAGCACTACGAAATTATCAAAGCGTTAGAACACATTTTGCATACGAAACTGTAGTAGTAGTAGTAGTAGTTGTTGTTGTTGTTGTTACTATTACGACCGTCATGAACCACTGCTAATTTATTTTTTTATGTTAATGACTGTGTGAATGGAAAGTAATGTAGCATATAAATATTGTAAAGGTCTATTAAATGGTTAAACGTTAACGTGAGAATTTTGATTGTACAGAGAAAGTGAATAATAATATCGGGGGAATTTTGTAACGTAACTAGCCAGTTTACGGGACTGGGAACTTTACGATAAAGAGGGGGTTGTTTTGATATTCGTGAAGTATCTAAATTTTTTCATTTAGTAAATTCTTCATAAAGCTATTAGGTTGTGATTGGTTAAATGCAACCGACGTAGCACTGCGCCGTTTAATACTAATATCGGATTAGCCATGATGTGTATCAGCGAAACAGAGGGCAGTACGTACGCACGAATTTTGTGGACTAAAGCATTGCTTTGTGAAGACTAGAGTGAGTTCGGCGCTCAACCATCACCACCTTCGGATGCACGTGTTAAGGAGCTCTAATTAGGTGTGAATTATGCAGAATAGTGATTAAAATCTGAACATGGAGTGCAGAAGAGTGAATGCGAAAGTGAGAGAAGAACGAACACATGAAATTCCGATTTTAATATGTGAACTGTGACTTGAGTAACCGAAGTCCGCGTGGCATCTCATACAAGCTGTGACCACAAACTAAACATTTATAGTGGTCAAAACTGTGTAATATTTGAGCGAGCATTCTGTCACAGAAACCGTTTCGTAATCTTTTTGGTAACGAGTTCGGTTAGTTACCATACGCTGGCTATTACGTGGACTGTGGGTAAGTCCTGCAACTAGAATTTAAGATTAGCATGGGTTTAGCTTTGTTTTTGTATCAAACGAGTGCCAATACAGCTATGTTTCCACTAGCAAATTACTTTTCAATTAATCGCTCTGTTAACCTGTTACTGAGAAACATTTATTGCACCTGTTGGATTCGTATAATGCCACTAATTTCACTGTAGCTTTTACAGTAGAAGAACATCGTTAAGTTCTTAACAGGGAAGGCGTGTGGGCCGGACTGCAGAAGAAGAAATCATCGGAAGATGAGTGAACGTTAGTTCTGTAGGACGAGCACATAGTAGCTGCGACGTTGCAGACAATGCTTAAAAATATTGTTAAGTGATGGCATTACAGATGAAAGTTGGAGAAAATCATTTTATTAATTGTTGAAAATAATTTCTGTTATGTAGGGAGCCGCCAGGGGATGGAATACCTGGTCAGAGGAGGCGTAAGCAGTGTCGACAACGCAATTATCAATTGACCACTAGGGAACTTTCAGAAGCTGTCGACAAGAATAATGAGGACATGAATTATATTGTAATGCATCATTCATTTCCTTTATTCTTTTGGAACACATGTTAATATCTTATTGCGCCAAGTCAGATTAATTAACACTGAAATGGGACTAAACAGTTTTACATGAAAAGATAGATACTACGACGCGCACAGTGTGTTTACTGTTTCAGAATGTACTTTAAACTTTAGTATTCAAGAATTCTTTTTAAGTGGTGGGAGTATTTAATTGATTGGCTGGAAACAATTTTTAAAGTATTAGATTACTGTTAATTTTACAATTCATTCAAGTGTGAGGTACGTTTTTTATCTCTTTGGTTATATGGTCAGAGAAATGTTCTTTGAAATTTATGTTTTCCTAGGGAGGCGCAACTTTTGTCATTACAAAAATGGCAAGAGATTAGGCAGTCGGATGTAAGTTTAAGGTGCAAGAAGTAATGATTCGTTGCCCATCTTTCAGGCCATTAAATAGAATAACTGTTCAGATTAAAGGCGTGAAAGCTGCAACATCTATGCATTTATACATACATTATATATATATATATATATATATATATATATATATATATATATATATATATATATATATATATATATATGCTAGGGTCAATAGTATGATTTTCTATGCTAAGTTTTGCAGCACTGTTTTATTAGAGACATCGCGACAGAAACCTCAAGAGCGGTGAGCAGTATTCGAAAGTTATACTTGTCTATCCGGCACAAGGGAATGTTTCCAGTGTTTTGCGTAAACATTCCACAATGTTCGATTTTAAGCACTTGGTTTAGACGTTTCAGGAGAAACGATTCAGCCTCCTTGACCCTTCCCACTCAGGTCGACTTACGTCGTCTTTCATTGGGAACAAGTTCCCAGCTTATGGGAACCAGCGAAGTGGTCGTACAAGCCAACAGACTAGTACTTGGTCCCGTCTATACCTTTAACAAAACGCGCCCTATAAGATGAAATTTCAGGTGACGGAATCATGTCCTTTATGGATACACTATACATCTAAAGCAATTAATTATTCATAAAACCAACGGCGCTTATGTTGCTATGTATTAGCAATGTTCCACGCTAAGAAATAATGCTTACGATAGTCCAATGACGTCAAAACAGCTGTAGCATATCGAACACCTCTATCTGCCAAGAAGAACGTGGTAATTGTTTTCTTCACTGTGAAGGTACTCTTTTGTTGTTAAGAAATTTTTATAGTTTTCTCCGCCGCAATGAAATGCATGGTGTTCTATTCAGATATAAATAGTTCGGAAGTGGTGCACGCAACAGCCCTTGACTCAAGTTATATAATCGTTTCATGCTATCTGTCATATTTATAAGTCCCGATAGTTCATTCTTTTATCAAGTAAACGCTCCAGTGCATGGATTACAATTTTGTTGTTACACGAAGAGGAATCGCTTGCGATCATTACCTACGTGGAAGTAAAGGCTCGTCTCGGAGGAGATCGAGTCTCTAGAGATCAAAAGCTCTTTCATGTTGTGTTTTAGAATAAATGTGGCCAGTTCGAATAACTGTCTAAATATGGGCGTATAAAACGAGCATAGAGCGTTAATGTTATAAAAGTAAAATATGACTATTAGGAAAACTGACTGAAAAAAAGGATCTTTTACTATTAATGTTTCTTAATTCACTTTCTTACTGAACGAAGTCAAAGATACAAAGTGAAATCTTTCCGTGTCGTTTGGCAGAAACCTGAGAAATTACCTTACGTACAGAATTGGGCAAATCTTACGTAAGAAGTCAACAAGTTATGTGAACCGAATGAAAAATGTGTAGTTGGACGACTTTCTTAAGAGACCACACGCGTATATTAAAAACGTACTAAGTCATACAAGAAAGGCCTGTTCCAACAAACAAATGACTGTGCAAAAAACAGAGCAAATTAAATGCTGCAATAACTAATATATGCACAGACTCTGAAGATAAGAGAAAAATTGTAGTGAAATGCCATGTTTCCATCCTGTGGCAGTATCGAAATAATTAAGTGGTTCCAAATGACTGAGCACTATGGGACTTAACGTCTGAGATCATCAGTCCCCTAGAACTCAGAACTACTTAACCCTCACTAACCTAACGACATCACACACCTCCATGCCCGAGGCAGGATTCGAACCTGCGACCGTAGCAGCAGCGCGGTTCCGGACTGAAGCGCCTAGAACCGCTCGGCCACCGCGGCCGGCTAATTAAGTGGAAATGTGCAATGAATACATAGCAAAAACATTTTGGAATATTAAGACAGTCATAGTTACTATATATTATTGCTATTACTGCATTCCAAACATATTTTGCAGTGTTTCGTGATAATTTGCACGCCATGTGGATATCATTGCAAAATAGATGTCAACAAACAGTCTTCTCTGGAATGAATTATTAGTAGTTATGCAACAACTTAATTACTGACTTTCAAAAACCAACTGCTGGGTTTACAGGCCGCTTTTACTATGGAATTACAGCTGGAAACCTTATTCCACGCCCCATTCTTAACAAATGAATGGCTTCTTTATTTTCTTTATGTTTAACTCCGACCATGGGTAACTATTTGAATAAGTATTATTTATGGGACACGCACTTCTACGTACATATAAATTTACACTAAAGTAATATTACTACATCAATGTCTCTCTCGAGCCGGTGCAACTCTTCAGTGCTATGTCGTAAAACATCACCAATGATCCCGGCTGAAGTTTACGTAGAACAGGTAAACGACCGCGATTTAGGCAAGTATTTGTGAATCTTCTTTTAAAAATAATGTGCCCTCCACAAGATAAATATGTGGTAGCGGGTAGTGTTATGTAGTCATATGTCTATATTTAGTTTGAATCACTAACCCGGTGAAATTATGACGCTGTCTTATTTTACTCACACTGTTAAAACTTCGCTTGCACACTTCAGATATACATTTTATTAACAGCTATAATTTAGAAACTGATCATAAGGCAAAAGAAGTGTATATACGTAATAAATGTCAATTAAAAACGGGATCTTAGAAGATAAAAATTTTCAGGGCTCGTCCGGGATTTGAACCCGGGACCTCTCGCACCCGAAGCGAGAATCATACCCCTAGACCAACGAGCCGTGATTACAAGTAAATGGCAAATATATGAAGATACGACTGTTTGCTATGTTAAATATGATGTAAAATATTTGTTTCTTTCCCCTATAACGTGTAATGCGGGACATTTTGATTGCCTCCCGTTCCGCCATCACGGTTTATGCATGTGAACACACTGAAGTACAAGCTTGATGCCAGCGTGAAAGTCAATAACATTAATGAACTTCCACACAGGTGTCTAAATGTATGATAAGCATAAAACTGCTTTTTTCCGCCACCAAACTGTGACCTGAATCGCCGCGTAGTAATAATTTTATGTATGCTGTCACCCGCCTGTGTTAGTAATGTCTGCTGCAGATTAAAAGCCACTAAAACTGGCATGCAGAGGTTGTTTTCTTATTTTTCCCAATACGACAAGTTTAAATACAAATGCTTTATTTTGTTTTTGAGCATCATTACATGTAATCGGTGTTATCGAAGTTAACGCTAGTAATAATTATAATACAAACTTGTGAAAATGTCAATACCGTACAAAAAATAATCACTATAGATACACTGCATTTTTCAATGAGAACAAAAAGTTTCCTAATAGCGCAATTACGAGATAGTAACATGTGGACGTTATACTGCACTTCTTTTAAGCATCCATACTTGCGTGGCAAACCACTTACTCTTTTTAAAACCGACAGCATTTATAGAAGACTGCAACCATCTAAGGCAATTATTACAGTATTTTTCATACAAGATACCAGTATTAGCTTGATAGAAACGGTACCTAAAGTAGATATTTTACTTTTTTTGCAATTCAGAGCACTAAAGCAGAAAGAACCAAAGCTTTTGTAATGAACTAAAAAAACTGAGGTGAGAGGAATGAAACACGTTGGACAAAGTGAGAAAAAGTCAGCCACTGAGGAAAAAACTTGTTTATGAATTTTAGAAGCGCCTAATAATATTAATTACTTTGTTAGGGATTTCGAAAATCCCCTTGATATGTTCTGTCAGTATATTTTGACTCAACGTCCGAACGTAGCATTCTTTCGTCCTTCCAAAGCTAGGTGTATCCTAATTATTCGCAGTACACAAAGGTCCTCGTAAGGTACGTACATTACTCAACGGCTCACTTTGAGCAAAGTTACAGTTGCAGGGTGCCTATCAACAGGCTTCTGGGCGCAACAAAAATTTGATTTTCAGTATTTCACACAGCTGGTGCACGGGCTTAAAAATTTCAAATACTGTCTGACCTACTTATTACAAAGTGTAATCTCATGTTTAACACAACAAGTCAGTTTGAAACTGGGGGTATATGGTTTTGTTTGAGGCAGCTTTTGAAGTCGTGGAAGGAATACAAGAATCCAGACACTATTCACCCCATATTTGGGTAGGAGAGGACTTAGCTATTTCTAACAAACCGTACACAGTATTTCAAATCTTCACGAAACACTTTCCCGCTGATATCCACCCAAGACTATGAAAGTAAAAACGCTTATCGCTCACATTCTCGCTGTTCATGAAGTAAAACTGCAGCATCAGTTATGGAGTTTTAATTTATTACTTGTGACATTATTTACAACATATTTTGCATACAACAGGCACATATACCTGCAAAATTATATGTTTTTACAACACACAATTTCCGAAAAACCTTATAAAATGTTCCGTGGTCCTTCAAACTCTTGTGTGCACTGAACTGTTTAGGCTTGTTGTTCGAGGGGGGTTGTGACCTGCTGGGGCTCGGCAGAGGACTGTGCAAACTGCCTGCCACATTTACACAAGGTAGTGTTCGCTTGTGTAACCATAAACCGACGAACTGCTAGTTACACTATGATTTCACCACTGTGTTCTATACAAACGGCAGCAATTCTTATAAATCAATTGTGAGGAAAATGCAGTAAATTCCCTACAGTACACATTAAATATTCGAAGTTGGGGCGCCTGTTCTACAATTTAACGCAGCTAGAATGAGCACTATTCATTTATGCAAAAGAAATCAGTCATTTTTTAATTAGTGTCACCCGACTTCGACTGTTGTAGGACAAAAAGGATGGTTGGTTTGTGGGATCGAAGGGACCAAACTACCAAGGCCATCGGTCCCTTTTTCCACGAACTTTAAACACGCACAAAGAATAAGAACAAATAAACAATGGAGATGACAAGAGACGACACAGGACAAGAAAGACACAGAGAGACCAGAAAAAAGGAATTAAAATCACACGAAGTGTGAAAGTGGTTGGCCGACCATAGAAACAAAAAAGTAAAAGCCAACCACCAAGAAACGCGCTTAAACACCAGTCTAAAATCGTAGGCCGAAGGTTCAAATGGCTCTGAGCACTATGGGACTTAACATCTGTGGTCGTCAGTTCCCTAGAACTTAGAACTACTTAAACCTTACTAACCTAAGGACATCACACAACACCCAGTCATCACGAGGCAGAGAAAATCCCTGACCCCGCCGGTAATCGAACCCGGGAACCCGGGCGCGGGAAGCGAGAACGCTACCGCACGACCACGAGCTGCGGCCGTAGGCCAAAGGACAAACACTTAGATCAAGCGATAAAAACCCCTGTACGAATAAAACTCAAAACTAAATCTCCCATCGCAACGTCATCTGATAAAAGTGCAGGAAGCGTATCAGGCAGTGCAAACGTCTGCCTGAGCGGAGTTAAAAGCGAGCAATACAACAAATTTTGGACCACCGTCAAAGCTGACCCGCAGCGACATAAAGTTGGGTCCTCGCGGCGTAATAAATAGCAGTGTGTTACCCAGGTGCGGCCAATGCGCAGCCGGCAGAGGACAACAGGCTCCTTGCGGAAGGCTCGTAAGGAGGAGCGACACACACACCAATAGTCTCCTTGACGGCCCGACGTTTGTTGGGTGAAGGCAGGGTGCGCCGTTCTTCACCCCAGCTGCGAAGTACTTTCTGCCACAAAACTGACCTGAGGTTACTCTCCGAAAGGCCGTTCTCCAAGGCTGGTGCACCGACAGCGTATTTGGCCAGCGTGTCAACACATTCATTTCCTGGGATGCCGACATGATTCAGGGTCCACACAAGGATCACAGGGCGGCCGCAACGGGCAGGAGTATGGAGGGACCCCTGGATAGCCATCACCAGACGGGAGCGAGGAAAACACTGGTCGATAGCTCGTAAACCGCTCAGGGAGTCATTACAGATAATGAAGGACTCACCTGAGCAGGAGGGGATATACTCTAGGGCGCGAGAGATGGCGACCAGCTCGGCAGTGAAAACACAACAGCCAGCCAGCAATGAGTGTTGTTCATAATGATCCCCTAGATTAAGAGCATGACCGACACGACCAGCAACCATCGAACCGTCAGTATAGACAACGTCAGAGCCTTAAAACCCGGCAAGGATTGAAAGAAAGTGGCGGTGGAGGGCCTCAGGAGGGACTGAATCCTTCGGGCCCTGTGTCAAATCGAGCCAAAGGCATTGGCGGGGCATACACCACGGGGGTATACGCAGAGGGGCCCGGAAAAAGAGGTGGAAGAGGGGAAAACCTCAAGCCCAGAGAGAAGAGCTCTGACGCGAACCGTGATTGTACACCCTGATCGGAGCTGCCATTCCAGAAGATGGACGACCGACTGAGGGAACAGGAGACGATAAATGGGATGCCCGGGCAAGTTACATACGTGTGTAGCTTAAGTGGCCAGTAATCGTTGGTGCCGGAACCGCAATGGAGGAACACCTGCCTCCACAAGTATGCTGTTGACCAGCTCCGGAAAGCTCCAGCGGCGAGTCGGACCTCACTGTGAAGGATGGGGTCAAGCAACAGAAATGCTGAAGGTGATGCCGAACCGTGAGCCAGGCTCCCATAACCTAGACAGGACTGAATTAACGCCTGGTACAGCCGTAGAAGGTCGGACCAATCGGCATCCCAGCTGGTGTGACTCAAGCAAAGAGCGTTAAGATGCGGCCAGCACGTCTGTTTAAGCTGCCGAATATGAGGGTGCCAGGTCAAACGGGTACCAGAAACCAATCCCAAAAACCGATGCGTCTCCACTACAGCAAGAGGTTCGCCGTCAAGATAAGGCCGTGGCTCAGGGTGAACAGTGCGTCGCCAGCAGAAATGCATAATGCAGATCATGGTACCCAAAAACTGTAAGCCATGCACTACAGCCCAAGACTGTGCATTGCGGATAGTGCCCTGCAGCTGCCGTTCATCAGCTGTAATGCCACTGGAGCTAAAGTATAGGTAGAAGTCGTCAGCATACAAGGAAGCTGAGAGACGTTCCCACCACCACAGCGAGCCCAGAAATTGCAATTAAAAAGAGGCAGACACTTGAGACAGATCCTTGCGGTACCCCATTCTCCTGAACTTGGGAGGCACTATGGGAGGCCGCAACTTGCATGCGGAAGGAATGAAACGACAGAAAATTTTGTATTAAAATCGGGAGTGGACCCCAAAGGCCACAACCATGAAGCTCAGAGAGGATGTGATGTCGCCATGTCTTATTGTATGCCTTCCGCATGTCAAAAATAGACAGCGACCACATGCTGACGGCGGGCAAAGGCTGTATGGATGGCAGAATCCAGGCACACCAGATTATCGGCGGCACAACGGCCCTTACGAAACCCACCCTGAGACGGAGCCAGAAGGCCCCGAGACTCAAATAGCCAACTCAACCTCCGGCTCACCATGCATTCGAGCAACTTGCAAAGAACATTGGTGAGGCTAATGGGGCGGTAGCTGTCCACCTCCAGTGGGTTCTTGCGCAGGGTTCAACATGGCGATTACGATGCTTTCCCGCCATTGCGACAGGAACTCGCCCTCAACCCAGATAAGGTTGAAAAGGTCTGAGGAGGCGTCGCTGTCAGTCCACTGAGAGGTGTTTGAGCATCTGACAGTGGATGCGATCTGGCCCGGGAGCCATATCAGGGCAAACGGCTATGGCACTTTGGAATTCCCACTCATTGCACGGATCATTGTACGATTCAGAGTGGCGCATGTGAAATGAAAGGCTTCAAAGTTCCAATCGCTCTTTCAGGGAGTGGAATTCCAGTGGGTAATTCGCAGAAGCGGAACTCAGAGCAAAATGCTCCGCTAAGCAGTTTGCAATTGTGTCCGAGTCAGTACAGACTGCTCCATACAGTGAAAAGGCAGGTACACTGATGGGGGTCCGACAGCCATAGAGTCGCCTAATCTTGGTCCAAACCTACGATGGAGAGGTACAGAGGCCAATGGTGGAGACATACCCTTCCTAGCACTACTGCTTGCACTGGCGAATGAGGCGCATTGGCTCGCGCACCGAGCCGTTTAATGGCTATGAGGTGTGCCAATGAGGGATGCCTCTTGTGACGCTGGAGTGCCCACCTGCAATCTTTAATCACCTCAGCGATCTTGAGCGACCACCGAGGCACTGTCCTCCGCCAAGGGAACCAAGAACAGGGAATGGTAGATTCTGCGGCAGTAACTATGTCGGTGGTGACCAAGTAGAAGCAACGCATCAATGGCATCATTGGAAAGAGGTTCAATAGTGGCAATGGAGGTGAACAAGTCCCAGTCAGCCTTACTCATAGCCCATCTGCAGGGGCACCCAGAAGAGTGACACTGTGGCAGTGACAGAAAGATCAGAAAGTGGTCACTACCGCATAAGACGTCATGCACACTCCCTTGGACAGATGGTAATAGGTTAGGGCTGCAGATTGAAAGGTCGATGGCTGAGTATGTGCCATGCGACACACTGGAATGTGTGAAGGCACCAGTATTTAAAAGAGAAAGGTCGAGCTGTGCCAATACTTGCTCAACGATGTTGCCTCGGCCTGTTGCCACTGATCCACCCCTAAAGGGTTATGGGCATTGAAGTCACCCAGTAACAGAAAAGTTGGCGGCAACTGGGCTATCAGCGCACCCAGGGCATGCTGCGGGGCATCACCATCCGGTGGAAGATACACTGCAGAGAGTAACAGCCTGAGGCATCCACACCCAAACAGCGACAGCCTCTAAAGGTGTTTGTAGAGGGACAAACTCTCTGTAAAGACAGTGAAGAACATAGATGCAGACGCCACCAAATACTCTCTCGTAAGCTGTCCAGTTCTTATAATAACCCCAATAGCCATGGAGGGCGGGGGTTCGCAAAGCTGGAAACCAAGTTTCCTGAAGAGCAATGCAGAGGAAAGGGTGAAGGCTGAGACGTTGTTGGAGCTCAGCAAGATGGTGGAAAAAACCACTGCAGTTCCACTGGAGGACGACACTGTTCATGGCCGAGGAAGGCGTGAATGGACTGAGGAGCAGATTACGCCACTGGGTCACCTGTAGCCACCGATTGAGTACCGACGGGAGCAACATCCATCATGTCTGAGGGACCAGCGAGACCTAGGTCCTCAGCGAACGCCAGAATCTCCACCCCATCCTCAGATGCAGAGTTTGTAGGTAGTGGTGGAGTGGGTGCCGCCGAAATTTCCTTGGTCTTAGGGGATTTCGATTTCTCACAATGTTCCTTTGGTTGCCCTTGCTGGGAGGGCTTCTTTGATTCAGTCTCCAGGAAGAGGACCACAAAGCCCTATGACCAGCTACCTGGTGATTCTTCAGCCGCTGGCGGGTGTCTGGTTTGTCACTGATAGGAACCTGGGAAAGGAGTGACCCAAGGGATCTCTTCCTAGCGAGAGAAGTCGAAGAAGACTTACGCTTCTCCGGCTTAGAAGTTGCGACTGGTGCCCCTAATGGTTTGGGGGGGGGGGGGGGAGGGTTGCTCCCAAGCTAGGTGGTGCGGGAGCAACAGGGAGGGAAGTGCTCCCCAACATCAAGGGGGCAGTTGTGTTCCTTCGGCTCTGAGAGTTGACTGTATGTTGTGCAACGGATGGAGCTGTAACAGGAGTGACAGTGGCGGCATAAGATGTCATGCACATGGGATGAAGCCAATCAAATTTCCATTTAGCCTCAGTGTAGGTCAGTCGGTCCAGGGTCTTGTATTCCATTATTTTCCGTTCCTTCTGTAGAATCTTATAGTCCAGCGAGCAAGGGGAATGGTGCTCTCACAGTTGACACAGATGAAAGGCGGGGCACATGGAGTATCGGGATGGGATCGACGACCACAATCGCGACATATGAGGCTGGAAGCACAGCGGGAAGACGTCGCCGAACTTCCAACACTTTAAGCACTGCATCGGGGGATGGTTATTTGGCTTGACATCACAGCCGTAGACCATCACCTTCACCTTCTCGAGTAATGTGTCACCCTTTAAGGCCAAGATGAAGGCACCGGTGGCAACCTGATTATCCCTCGGACCCCGGTGGACGCGATGGGCGAAACTGACACCTCGTCGCTGTAAGTTGGCGTGCAGCTCGTCAGCAGACTGTAAAAGAAGGTCCCTGTGGAAGATAATGCCCTGGACCATATTTAAGCTTTTATGAGGCGTGATAGAAACAGAAACATCCCAGCTTCTTACAAGTGAGTAATGCCTGTGACTGGGCAGAGGATGCCGTTTTCATCAAGACTGACCCAGACCGCAGTTTTGACAAGCCCTCCACCTCCCCAAACTTGTCCTCTAAATGCTCTACGAAGAACCGAGGCTTCATGGGCACAAAGGATTACCCATCAGCTCTCATACAGACTAGATACTGGGGCAAAGACGTCTCGCTGTCATTCATAGCCTTTTGTTCCTCCCATGGCATTCATAGCCTTTCGTTCCTCCCATGGTGTGGCTAGGGGGGGGAACGATTTGGGGTCATACATGTTTGCATTAAAGAGAGCCCTCGAACGCTTAGAGACTGCTGGTGGCTGGCAACCAGCAAGAGAAGATATGCCACCCTTCATTGCATGTCATCCGCCACCCAGCCACAGCAAAAACCACCTGGCAGGATGGGCATTGCTGGGCGTCTCGATGCCCCAGGGATATAGGCATCTATCCCTTGGCATACGTGGAGAGTTAACGGCGCAGTCATCAGTAGAGCAATCCCTGGGTTGTTCAAATGTGTGTGAAATCTTATGGGACTTAACTGCTAAGGTCATCAGTCCCTAAGCTTACACACTACTTAACCTAAATTATCCTAAGGACAAACACACACACCCATGCCCGAGGGAGGACTCGAACCTCCGCCGGGACCAGCCGCACAGTCCATGACTGCAGCGCCTGAGACCGCTCGGCTAATCCCTGGGTTGTCAGGGGCCTACAAACAACAGGCTACTTGATGGCCCCACCACAACGGACTGGCTACCGTGCTGGATATTAGGTGGCAAGTGGTCCATGGTCGTCGTCAGTGCAGAAAGCGACACTGCAGACTGCATGTCGAAAATCGGACCCAGGAATGTATCCTCGCCAAGAGATGGGGAGAGAGAGAGAGAGAGAGAGAGAGAGAGAGAGAGAGAGAGAGAGAGAGACTGCAAAGCAACGACGAACAAGCTGCTTGAAGGTCTCAATGCACGATGGACACAATGCACCAAGTAAGGCGCCCTTCGCCAATTGGCCCGCTCTACAGAATAATTTTGAAATATGTTGGTCAAACTGAAGAGGGGATCATCACATAGGGGCTGAACGTTTGAGACTCCTTTTAGTCGCCTCTTACGACAGGCAGGAATACCGCGGGCCTATTCTTACCCCCGAACCCGCAGGGGGTGTAGGACAAAAACAATACTGTCTTAAGCATTCAACATATTACTATTTCCCAAAGTAACTCTCACAAATGATTTACAATTACTTATTTGAATCAAAATGTGAATATCAATTCACTTAATTATGACAAAGATACTGCTTACTTAAAGTTAAAAAAATTATGTATCCCGAAATTAGTGTAACAAATACGATCCTACAAACGAAAAAATATTGTATAGAAAAATACAACAAGTAATGCTTGAAAGAAGCTTCATTGGTACAGAATGTTCTATCAATATCTAGTGGGTACTTCCAAGTATGTGGAAGATTCCAACAGTACCGTGATTAGCTTACCAAATCCGCACAGCACACAAATCCAAGTTAAACAACGGATCGATGATCCATGTAAGTGAAATCACTGAAGACGCAACACAAGTCGCGGAATAAACCTCGCAAATTGTGAGCTGCACAGTGCAAAGACAGCAAAAGGCTAAAAACTCCACTTAAGACCTCAGTAAACTGAGCCAGGCTGCGACTGGGCGTCTCCCTCGATACGACGTCACGACCAAGCTGTCTAACCGTCTTCTCTACTTCCTCTCCAGTAGTAGTAGTAGTAGTAGTAGTAGTAGTATTCATCCGTAGGTCTCTTTTTACAATGATTTAGGACATGTCAAGCATTTGCAAGTTTAGACCAACTTAAAATAAGCTAATTCGTACACACATACTTATGGACTTCTAGTTGGAGACAATCATTAGGTTTACTCCTGGTATGCAATACTCCTTTTACAACTACGCTGTTCACTCATATCTCACTATCAGTCACTGCACACACACACACACACACACACACACACACACACACACACACACACACACACGGGCGCGCACACATACAAATACACACACACACACACACACACACACACATACAAATACACACACACATACAAATACACACACACATACAAATACACACACACATACAAATACACACACACATACAAATACACACACACATACAAATACACACACACACACACATACAAATACACACACACACACACATACAAATACACACACACACACACATACAAATACACACACACACACACACACACACACACACACACACACACACAGGCATTTTCTGTACCTCAACATCCCATTTGCTATCCTCAAAACCTGAGTCTGTATCCCTCTAATGAGGTGTTAGTATTGTGCTATGCATAGCTGGGAGGTACGTTTTTCTAGAAAAGGAAGAAAGTAAAAACATTGTGAAGGTATTATGTGGGTTGTCGGATGTTTTATAAAGATTATTATTTATTTGTATAACACCTTTTTGCCGAACTCCTACTCTGTTTTATCTAAGTAATGCTTCATTGTATAAAATGTATTGCGTAGCACGTACTTTTTAGCTGCCTTTTTAAGTAAGTATTTTTTCCAATTTCTTTAATTTCTTTTGGTAATTTATGGTACAGTTTCATTCCTTCGTAGGAAATGCTGTTTTGAGTTCTATGATGATTTTTCTCGCTAA
This sequence comes from Schistocerca piceifrons, assembly GCF_021461385.2. Classification (NCBI taxonomy): domain Eukaryota; kingdom Metazoa; phylum Arthropoda; class Insecta; order Orthoptera; family Acrididae; genus Schistocerca; species Schistocerca piceifrons. The sequence continues at coordinate 548,526,281 of NC_060142.1, read as the reverse complement.
ATGTAAGTTGAGTCTTGCTCTTCTTCCATGGTCATGGAACTGTTTGTGCAGTAACTACCAATGTTATTTTTGAGCTGTACAACTGACTGGTATATGTATTCACACTGAGCAGTTAAAATCCTTCGTCACTCCAATTCTCAAGGGACCTATGGTCGCCATGCTCCAATTTTAATGCCGACGCACGAACAATGGGACGAGGTCAGCTTTCGGCAGAGCAGTTCTGCAAAGCCACAGCCTTACAAGAACGATGTAAACCATCTCGTATTCAAAGCGTCAAGAACACCCGAGATTTTCGCGATTCTTCCGCCCTGCATCGGTGAAGAAATTTAAGATTACTACTCCAGAAGCGACTATCTGTGCATTTCCCTCCAGCAAAATCAGAAAAATACAGCTAAGAAATTTGGTGAGTATCGCAAAGCGATGTATGGCTACTGTCGCAGCACTCGAGACGGGGAGGAGTTCGATCTGTTGGAGTGGGATGGTTTTAAAGATATAAAATCAGTCTCGGTTACAAGTAACAGATCGACTGCAGCATAAATTACTCGTATTAATTTAGCGGAGTACGCTTGCAGCTTTCTCGAAAGCCAACGTCAGTACTTTCAAATTATTTTCAACTTACATCGTCAATTAGTCTGGAAAGCACTGTAATAAAATGTGCAAGTTATACATTTTTGTACAGTCAAACTCTAAGATTAATGGTGAAGATTAATGTATCTACAAGGATAACCTACAAGTCAGACTTAAGTGCATGGGAGAGAGTTCATGAACCACCTTCACAATAATTCGCTATTAGTCCACTCTTGGAAAGCGCTCGGAAAAACGAACACACCTATCTTTCCGTACGGGTTTTAGCTCCCTGATTTTATTATGATCGTATCTTCCTATGTAGGACGGCGCCAACGAAATATTTTCGTATCTGGAGGAGAACGTTGGTGACAAATCTCGGGAAACGTGGTGGTGGTGGTGGTGGTGGTGGTGTGTTGGGGCTTATGGGCGCTCAACATCGAGGTCATCAGCGCCCTGGCACACATTAAAAGGAACGAATGTGGACAGACCTAAGAAAACTAAAGCACACACTCAAACAAAGCAGGAAAAGAAGGAAAATGCTACCTAAGAAAGTAAAACCTAAGGAAAGGGGAAACATAGCAACAAGAATGTCACAGGAAATTGTTATTGGCTGGCCACTTACATAAAATATGGGCGAGCTTGTCACACAGTGAGCAAATTAAAATCCTCTCCCTAAAATCTTTGTAAAAACATTTGACAGGGCACAGAACTTTAAAACTTTAGCCACATTCGTCCGAGTGTTGCCTAAAAGAGATGGCAGGTCCGCTGGCAAGTCAGCCGCGACCCGCTGGTCAGAAAATAAAACGCAATCCAATAAAACGTGGCGCACAGTGACCTGGACGCCGCAAGCACCACACATTGGAGGGTCCTCTCGCCGGAGAAGGAAGCCGTGCGTCATAGGGCTGTGGCCTATTCGAAGCCGAGTGAGGAGAACCTCGTCCCGTCGATGGGGCTGAAAGGAAGTACACCACACACGCGTTGTGGGCTTGACTATACGGAGCTTATTGTCAGTCACTTCCAGCCACTCATCCTCCCACCGACGCATGACCCGTGAGCTCAACAGAGCGGTGAGTGCGTGCAGGGGGATAGCACACTGAGATACTTGTGGGGCGAGACACGCCTCCTTGGCTGCGAGATCTGCCCTTTCATTCCCAGCAATGCCAACATGCCCCGGAACCCAGCAGAAAGCTACAACCTTCCCCAGTCGCTGTAGTCGGAGGAGGGCATCCTGGATGGTCTGGACAATTATGTCTGCCGGATACAAACGTTGCAATGAGTGAAGGGCACTGAGTGAATCGGAACAGACAAGAAATTTAGGAGAGGAAGAATGTCTCATGTGCTCCAGTGCCCGCAAGAACGCAGACAATTCTGCAACCAAGACAGTAAAAGTCTGAGGCAGTCGGACCTTGAGGACACGATATGGAAAAACAACTGAGCAACCAACAGAATCCCCTTGTTTCGACCCATCCGTAAAAACAGCTACATAGTCGTGGTGCTCAGATGAAATGGCAGAAAATGCTGCATTAAAAACGGTGGCAGGAGTGCAATCTCTCTTGTACTGGAATAAATCTAAAATCACTCCGGGCTTCTTCAGTAACCAGGGTGGCAGGCGGTTAAAACCTTGGATTTGGGGTTGTACAGACTCCACACCGAGGAACTCTAGTACACGTTGCACACGGATCCCAAACGGCAACGTAGCCCGGGGACGGCGGGAAAAAAGGCGGTCCAGAGGTGGATGGGCAACAAGATGGTGAGCAGGCGATCTGGGAGCTGCAAGAAACTTACAAGTCTGGCGCACCAGCAGGAGCTGCCGCCGGATGGTAAGTGGCGGTTCGCCAGACTCAGCACAGAGGCTGGGTACGGGACTGGTCCGATAAGCACACGTGGCCAGTCGGATCCCAGCATGGTGAACAGCGTCAAGGATCCGCAAATAAGATGGCCTCGCTGACCCATATACTGTGCACCCATAGTCCAGCCGTGAACGCACAGAAGCTCGATAAAACTGAAGGAGACGCGCCCTGTCCGCTCCCCAAGACGTGTGGCTGAGGCACTTGAGGATGTTCAGTGCCTTCAGCGTTCTGGCTTTCAAGTCCCGTAGGTGTGACAGCCATGACAACCTGGAGTCAAAAATTAGGCCCAGAAACCGCACTGTGTCTCTAAAACGTAGGACAGTATCCCCCATATGCAAGGCAGGCAAAGTAAAAAGATGACGAGAACGATTAAAATGAACACAAACACAATTTTCGGCAGAAAACCTAAAACCCGTCTTTGCAGCCCACTCCTCTAACCGCCGCACTGTTAGCTGCAACTGACGGCTCACGGTTGCAACACTGGGAGGAGGAACAGAAAACAGCAAAGTCGTCCACAAACAAGGAGCACTGTACTGGACTCCTCACTGTAGACGTTATACTGTTGATGGCTATGGCAAAGAGGGTAACGCTTGAAACACTGCCCTGGGGGACACCGTTCTCTTGCTCAAAGCGATCAGACAGTGTGTTACCAACGCGGGTCCGAAAAAACTGCTGAGACAGGAAAGACCGAATGAAAATGGGAAGGCGGCCACGAAAGCCCCATTGATGCAGTTGTGCAAGAATACAATGTCTCCAAGTAGTATCATATGCCTTACTGATATCAAAGAAGATACCGATACAGTGATGCTGACGGAGGAAAGCCTGCTGAATAGCTGCCTCTAGGAGGGTCATGTTTTTTTTTTTTTTTTGGGTAGGGTTTAAGGGCGCTCAACTGCTGAGGTTGGATGGTTGTTGGATGTTTAAGGGGGGACTAAACAGCGAAGGTCATCAGTCCCAACTGCTGAGGTCATTAGCGCCCAGTCACTGGTGTTAGAGCACACGGAATCTGCTAAAACTCAAGGGGATGGGGGGGACATCAGAAGGACCTGACAAAGATGCAGATAAAATAAGTAAAAAGGTTAAATGTCTTTGGACAAGCCAGTTGAAGTTATAAAACGCAGAATACGAGCAGCTGCTCGAGCGTCATCAGCTAAAACATCCGGTAAAATAGATGGCAGGGACAGGATAACACGAAATTGACTAAAACGGGGACACGACAATAAAACATGGCGCACTGTTAATGCCTGACCACAAGGGCACTGCGGGGCTGGGTCACCGAAGAGCAGGTAGCGGTGGCTAAACCGGCAATGCCCAATCCGCAACCTGGTCAGAAGGACCTCCTCGCGCCGAGATGGTCGGGAGGATGTTGTCCAAGCAGTTGGGAGCGGTTTTACTGCCCGGAGCTTGTTTCCTTGGAGGGATGACCAAGCATCCCACCACAACGACACAAGCCTCTTACATACATCCCCACGAACGTCAGATGACGGGACACAATGGGAGGCATCCGCAGCCTCATTCCCAGGCACTCCTACATGGCCTGGAACCCACAGAAAGCGGACAGAACCACCATTATCAGCGAAAGAATGGAGGGACTGCTGTATCCGTTGAATCAAGGGATGGACCAGATATGGAGCTCCAAGGCTCTGAAGAGCACTGAGTGAATCAGAGCGGAGTACATACGGAGAATGGCGGTGGCGGCGGACATACTGAACGGCCTGATAGAGAGCAAAAAGCTCGGCCGTAAAGCTGGAACATTGGTCGAGGAGCCGGTATTTAAAGGTGGCGGCCCCGACGACAAAGGCACAGCCGACACCGTCGTCAGTTTTGGAGCCATCGGTGTAAATAAAGGTGTGACTGGCAAGTCGAGCACGAAGTTCGACAAACCGTGAGCAATACACTGCAGCCGGAGTACCCTCCTTCGGGAGTGAGCTGAGGTCGAGATAAATAGGAACCGGAGCCTCGAGCCAAGGTGGTGTCGGGCTCTCTCCCTCTCTGAACGTGGTAGGGAGGGCAAAATCCAATTGTCGAAGCAGGCGACGGAAGCGGACTCCGGGGGGCAGCAGGGCAGACACATACAACCCGTACTGACGGTCGAGAGAATCGGCGAAGAAGGACTCTTAAGAGGGGTGGTCGGGCATAGACAACAGCCGGCAGGCATACCGGCACAGCAGTACGTCGCGCCGGTAGGTCAATGGTAACTCGGCAGCTTCAGCATAAAGACTCTCAACAGGGCTAGTGTAGAAGGCTCCGGTCGCAAGACGTATCCCCCGATGGTGGATGGAGTTGAGACGGCGTAAGAGGGATGGCCGAGTGGACGAGTAGACGAAGCTCCCATAATCCAGCTTCGATCGGACTATGGACCGATACAAGCGAAGTAGGACAGTGCGATCCGCTCCCCAAGATGAACTGCTAAGAACTCTGAGGACATTAAGGGAACGTGTACAAAGGGCCGCCAAATAAGAGACATGTGGAGACCAACACAGTTTCCTGTCCAACGTGAGCCCTAGAAACTTAGTTGTGTCCACGAATGGGAGAACAACGAGACCGAGATGTAAGGATGGCGGAAGGAACGCTTTATATCGCCAAAAGTTGATACAAACCGTCTTCTCTTCAGAGAACCGGAAGCCATTTGCCACGCTCCAAGAGTAGAGGCTGCCTAGACAACGCTGAAGGCAGCGCTCCAGGAGGCATGTTCTCTGGGCACTGCAGTAGATCGCGAAGTCATCGACAAAGAGAGCGCCTGAGACATTAGGAGGAACGCAATCCATAATTGGATTGATCGCTATGGCAAAAAGGGCTACGCTCAAGACGGAGCCCTGAGGCACTCCATTCTTCTGGAGGAAGACGTCGGACAAAACGGAACCCACATGTACCCTAAACTTTCGTTCCGTTAAAAAGGAATCAATAAGAAGGGGCAGGCGACCGCGTAGGCCCCACCTGTGCATAGTGCGGAGGATACCTCCTCTCCAACAGGTATCTTAAGCCTTCTCCAAGTCGAAGAACACGGCTACCGTTTGGCGCCTTCGCAAAAAGTTGTTCATGATGAATGTCGACAAGGTCACAAGGTGGTCAACAGCGGAGCGGCGGCGACGAAAGCCGCATTGGACATTAGTAAGTAGTCGTCGAGATTCAAGAATCCAGACTAACCGAGCATTAACCATGCGCTCCATCACCTTACAGACACAGCTTGTAAGAGAAATGGGGCGGTAACTAGAAGGAAGGTGTCTATCCTTCCCGGGTTTGGGTATAGGAACAACAACAGCTTCACGCCAACGCATGGGGACGTTACCTTCGGTCCAGACGCGATTGTAGGTACGAAGAAGGAAGCTTTTGCCCGCCAGAGAAAGGTGTGCCAGCATCTGAACGTGAATGGCATCTGGCCCTAGAGCAGAGGACCGGGACAGTGCAAGCGCACGTTCGAGTTCCCGCATAGTAAAGCGGGCATTATAAGTTTCCAGATTCAGCGAGTGGAAGGAAGGTCGCCGAGCCTCTTCTGCCTCTTTCCTGGGAAGGAAGACAGGATGGTAATGGGCGGAGCTTGAAACCTCCGCGAAAAAGCGGCCAAAGGCGTTGGAGACAGCCACAGGATCAACAAGGACCTCATTACCTGACGTCAGGCCAGGTACTGAGGAGTGGGCCTTAATGGCCGACAGCCGGCGCAGGCTACCCCAAACGACGGAAGAGGGAGTAAAACTGTTAAAGGAGCTGGTGAAAGAGGCCCAACAAGCTTTTTTGCTGTATTTGATGACTCTACGGCTTTGCGCTCGGAGTCGTTTGTATTCAATACAATTCGCCAACGTAGGATGGCGGCGAAAGGTGCGTAAAGCACGTCGTCGAGCACGGATAGCGTCCCTACAAGCCTCGTTCCACCAGGGGACGGAAACCCGACGTGAAGAAGTAGTACGAGGAATGGAACGTTCGGCAGCATTGATGATAACAGCCATGAGGTATTCGACCTGACTGTCACAACTGGGAAAATCGTGGTCCGGAAAGGTCGCCAGGGAGGAGTAAAGTCCCGAGTCAGCTTTCAGTATGTTCCAGCTCGAAGGACGTGGGGATGGGGTGTGGTGCAGGAGACGAACGACACAGGGGAAGTGGTCGCTCGAAGAGGTGTCAGAAAGGACATACCACTCGAACCGATGGGCAAGAGTGGTAGAACAGATCGAGAGATCCAAGAGGGAGTAGGTATGAGTAGAGTCCGAGAGGAAAGTCGGGGCGCCGGTATTGAGGCAGACAAGATTGAGATGGTTGAAGACATCCGCCAAGAGTGAGCCTCTTGGACAGGATGCAGGAGAGCCCCAAAGGGGATGATGGGCATTGAAGTCGCCAAACAATAAGGACGGCGGGGGAAGCTGAACGATCAGGTGCATCATGTCAGCCCAACTAACAGCAGATGACGGAGTGTAGATGGTACAAACTGAAAAAGTAAAAGCAGAAAGAGTAATGCGGACAGCTATTGCTTGGAGTGGGGTGGTCAATGGGATGGGATGGTAATAAACATCGTCCCAAACGAGCAACATGACCCCACCATGAGCTGGGATACCGTCCACAGGGGTGAGGTCATACCGCTCTGAGGTATAGTGGGAAAAGGCAATACGGTCAGTCGGGCGCAAATTGGTTTCCTGGAGACCAAGGACGAGCGGACAGTGCAGGTGGAGGAGCAGTTGTAATTCCTCCCGATTAGATCGAATACCTCTTATGTTCCAATGAAACAACGCCATCGCTAGTCAAAAGGTTGGGGGAACGAGACGGGGGAAGAGCTGGTCACCTCGACGGCTGCGGAGGGCCAGGTTGCAAGGGAACAACGCTACAACCGATGGGAGGCGGATCCGGTTCCATCGACTCGTCGCCAGCCGCGGCCGCTGTCCCTGGTTGTGTAGGAGGGGCCGCATCATTTGCCGACGAAAGGCCGGCGGAGTGCCTGGCAGCAGAGCGTCCCGGCGAAACTGAGGACGGCCGGGAGCAGCGACGCACGGATGGAGCGTCAGACGAAACGCGCCGGGGTGGAGAGGGGGATAGAGATTTCCTCTTGGAGGCCTTCTTGGAAGGCCGAGGAGGCACAGGGATGGTAGGCTGGACCCGAAGTAGGTCCTCACGCGCGGGGTCCGTTTTGGAACGCCGGACCTCGGAAGCTGGGGTCCGGAACGTTGCCCCGATGGACGCCTGAGAAGAGGATCGCTTCTCAGGTGGCGTGGGGGGAGGATGAGGAGGAGGAGGAAGGGTGGCCCCTGGGGCAGAGGGGGTGTGGGCCACGGGGGAGGAGGATTTGGAAAGGAGGGATTTGGGAGGCGGAGGCAGAGCCCCCTGATGGGCAGAGGAGGTGGAGGGGGGGACAGGATAGGGGTGAGGATACCGCGGAAGGAGTGGACACAACTGAGGCGAACGAAGTGGTCAATGACACGGGATGGAGGCGGTCGTACTTCTTCCGGGCCTCAGAATAAGAGAGCCGATCCAAAGTTTTGATTTCTTGTATCTTCTTCTCCTTCTGATATGCGGGGCAGTCTGAAGATCTAGGTGAGTGGACGCCAGGACAATTAACACACCGAGGTGGTGGGGTGCATGTATGTTCCTCACGAAGAGGACGTCCACAATCGCCACAAAGGGGCTCAGCCTCACACCGTGAGGACATGTGCCCAAAGCGCAAACACCTAAAACAGCGCATAGGAGGCGGGACGTAAGGTCGCACGTCACACCGGTAGCACATCACCTTTACCTTCTCCGGGAGAACGTCCCCCTCGAAGGCGAGGATAAAGGCCCCGGTGTCGATGCGACGGTCTCTGGGGCCGCGCTGGACTCGCCGGACGAAATGCACGCCTCGGCGCTCCAGGTTGGCCCTGAGCTCCTCATCAGATTGTAGCAGGAGGTCACGATGAAAAATAACCCCCTGCATCTTATTTAGTGCCAGATGTGGGACAATGGATACTGGGATGTCCCCTAGGCGGTCGCACGCCTGGAGCGCCGCCGACTGTGTGGCGGAGGTGGTCTTGAGAAGAACGGACCCTGAACGCATCTTGCTGAGAGCCTCGATTTCCCCGAAGACGTCCTCAATGTGCTGAACAAAGAACATGGGCTTGGAGGTGGCGAACGTCCCCCCATCGGTTCGAGAACAGACCAAATAGCGGGGGAAGTACTTCGCCCCAAGCCGGCGGGCCTGTCCCTCCTCCCATGGAGTGGCCAAGGGGGAAAGGGCAGGAGAACCAGAACTAGAAACGGTACCTTTTCCTTTGAAAGACTCGGCCACAGAGCGACCTGATACATGTTGACGTTTCATCTGCGAAACGTCCGCCCCGATACCACCCACTCCGACCAGGGGCTCTCCCCACGGGCGCCACCCAGCCGCAGCAAGGGCCACCTGGCAGGATGACCATTGCCGGGAGTCCTGATGCCCCAAGGAGACGGGCATCTACTCCTCGGCCGATGTAGGGAGGGTGCAGCTCAGGTATCAGCAGTACGATCCCTGTGTTGTCAGGGGGCTACAACCTAGAGGGTACATGACGACCCCACCACAACGAGCTGGCTACCGTGCTGGATTTCTGATGCCATGGAAAGTCCATCATGATCGCTGGTGCAGATGGAGATGCACTATGGGCGTAACTTGGACAACCCATCAAGCGTTGAGGCCCAATTTGAGGAATAGTAGGTATGGTTACAACGCCAGTGCAATGCTGAGTGCCAAGGTCTTAGTGCACTTAGGACCAGTGGTACACCATGTAAGGTGTCCTTCCCCAAAAGGCTCGTACTTCTGTAGAATTTTGAAAAATGGAGGTCAACCCCCAAGGGGGACCATCACATGGAAGGCCGAAACGGTTGAAACTCCTTTTAGTCGCCTCGTACGACAGGCAGGAATACCGCGGGCCTATTCTAATCCCCGGACCAGCAGGGGGGAGGGTCAGGTTGTCGACCGTGGACCGAAATTTTCGGAATCCACACTGAAAGCGGCTAAGGAGCTGTCTGGTCTCTAACAGCCAGACCAGACGCCGGTTAACCATCCGTTCCAGGGTCTTTCCGACACAGCTTGTCAAGGCGATACTACGATAACTACCGGGACATGTGCGGTCCTTTCCTGTTTTGAGGAGAGGGATGAGAATTGCCTCCCTCCACGAGGTGGGGAACACTCCTGTCTGCCATATGAGATTAGAACATTCGAGGAAGATTTCCTTTGACGCCGCTGGCAGATGTCGAAGCATGGAGTACCGGATGCGGTCGTAACCTGGTGCAGTGTCAGAAGTCTCAGTAAGTGCCGATTCAAGTTCCCACATGGAGAAAGGGGAATTGCAGGCCTCAGAACTGTTCGACCGAAAGTCCAAGGTCGCTCTTTCGACAGTCGCACGGTAGCGACGAAACGCTGGATCCTGATTTGCAGTGGCAGTACTTTGTGCAAAATGCTCTGCCAGCGTCTGAGCAATGGCCCTGGGTGTCGTTTGGAGGCATCCCTGGTTCAGGACAGCAGCTATTGGCAAACGGCTATGTTTACCGGAAATCCTCCGGATGGCTTCCCATACTCTTGTGGAACAAGTGGAACGGTTGATGGAGTCCAGGAGGTCCTGCCATGACCTTTTCTTGCTCTCTTTAATGACACGGCGTGCCCTGGCTCTCGCGATTCGAAAGGCGGTAAGATTGACAGCTGTTGGGCGGCATTTAAATCGGTGAAGAGCCGCACGCCTGTCCCGGATGGCTGAACGTCACTCTTCCGTCCACCAAGGCACAAGGCGCCACTTAGGAGGGCCAGAAGACTGTGGTATGGACAGGTCAGCAGCATGATGGACCACAAGCGTGATGTGATCCACCCATTCCTGTACGTTATTGTGGCGGTCAAAGACAGCCAACCGAGTGAACAGTGGCCAGTTAGCCCTGCCAATCATCCACGATGGTGGCCGCGGTTCCAGCAATACACCATCCAGGAGATGAATGCGGATAGGGAAGTGATCGCTGGAATGAAGGTCGTCAATGACCTCCCAGTGAACAGAGTCGGTGTGGGTTGGAGAGCAGAAAGATAGGTCAATGGCTGAGAATGACCCTGTAGCAGTAGAGAAATGAGTTGGAGTACCTGTGTTGAGGATGCACAACACTTGAGATGTTAGGAGGCTCTCCAAAATTCGACCTCGAGCGCAAAGAGAAGTGGAGCCCCACAGGACATGATGGGCATTGAAGTCTCCCAGGAGAAGAAATGGGCGGGGGAGTTGGTCGATAAGATCTGTGAGAGCGTCTAAGGTCATTGCACCCAGAGGGGGTAAATAAAGGGAGCAAACGGTAAGCCTCCGAGGTGAATGAATTTCAACTGCAACTGCTTGCAGGTCAGTATCCATGGGGAGGGCAGAGGAGTGGTGGTCATTATTGACAAACACAGCGACTCCGCCTTTGGCCATTTCTCCAGTCAGGTCATCTTCGCGATATGTCCTATAGCCCCTTAGTACAGAAGCATCGGATGGTTTTAAATGCGTTTCCTGTAAACACAAGCACAGGGGGCGTTGCTGTGCTAGGAGGTTCAGTTCCCCCACATGTGCCCGGAATCCATTCATGTTCCACTGTATAATGGGAGCCATCTATCAGGGTGGGAGTACCTTCATTCTCACTTTCTGTCGAGGAGGAGAGCCCACAACAGGTGGAGGCTCAGTTTTGGGGCGAGATGATTGCCCCAGTCTGACATCAACCTCCATCGCCTCAGTAGAGGAGTCTAGAGAGACGTCAGAGAGAATGACATCCACATCAGGAGACTGTATAACTGCAGTCTCCTTTAGTGGGCGAGTCTTCACCTTTGTCTTTGGCTTCGATGTTCTGGCCTGAGGTGGCATTGGAGCCAAAACTTCAGAAGCAGTTGGGGGTGTAGCAGCGCTGGGCAGTGCACAAGACTGGACCCGGGAAGGGGCAGGAAGTTCCATGATGTCAGCTACCACGGCCTGGTCAGAGGGCCGGGGGGGAGCAGCAGGCTTCACAGGAACGGCAGCAGCACACGTACATTGACAAGCGCAGGTGCTAGTGCTGACAGTAGCAACGTCCGTTTGTGTAGCGGCATTGGTTTTCAAGACTGGTTGTTTGAGAACGGAAGAAAAGGAAGCAGCAAACGTGGGCGGCTGCATGGACTTGTAGATTTTCTTCGCCTCACCATACGGGATGCGTTTTGTAGTTTTTAGTTCCTGGATCTTCCGTTCCTCAAGGAAAACTCTGCATTCCCTACTCCACACAGGGTGATCCCCAGAGCAGTTGACACACTTAGGAGGAGAGGAGCAACCAACTCCCTCATGGGCGGCTTTACCACAATTCCCGCAAGTGGCTTCCCCTCTACAGCCGAGAGTAGTGTGTCCAAAGTGTTGGCATTTAAAACACCGCATGGGGTTGGTGTAATAAGGCCGTACACTGAGACGTAGGAAACCTGCCTTCACATGCTCTGGCAATTTGGTGCTGTTAAATGTAAGGATAAATGAGTCAGTCTTTATGAGAGCACCATCCACCCGTTTCATAATGTGTTGCACGTCGACAATTCCTTCCTGGGACCATTCAGCCTTCAGTTCATCTTGGGGAATGTCAACGAGATCTCTGCAAGTCACAACACCCTTGCTGTAGTTCAAGGTGTTGTGAAATTCAGTCTCTATCGCAAACTCCCCAAGAAATTGTGCCTTCTGAAGGTTCTGGACTTGCTGGAAACTAGATGTTTCAACCAACAAGGTGCCATTTCGCAAGTGCTTTACAGATTTTAATGTGCCAGCAATACCTTCTAAGCCCTTCTGTATATAAAATGGCGAAACTTTCTCAAAACTCCCATCTTTTCTTTTAATTATGAAAACACATTCTGCGAAGCAGCATGCGTTCTGTTACTACTACCTGAATCAGGAGGACTGGCTAGACGAGCCCTCTTGTTGGATTGGGTGTTAGAACCCACCAGCGGTCCACCCTTTCTGCTGGCAGGAGAAGAATAAAAGTTCGAGGGTTCCATCTCGGTCCCACGAGCAGCTAGGGAACTAGAAGTCCACCTAGACAGAGCCCCACGTGCCTAGGTAAGCCTTATACAACTGGGGCGCGGCAGGTGCCCCAGAGGTTCCCCGCTTGCGACTGTTCCACCCGAACAGCCATGCATCTTATAGGCGCACAGCACACCGTAAGATTGAGGGGTTTTTATAGAGGTTTACCTTCCTCGCAATCCAGGCGGTCAAGCCAAGATTACCATTCCCCGCAGCACACAAAATTCCACCGCCGCGCCATGCGGTGGTCGCTGAAGCATGTCCGGGGGTTACTGTGACAGGAGACTGGCGGCGCTGACCAGTCCCCAGCTCAGGACCCCGGGGTCGCCAAGCCCATACTCAGCAAATGAATGCTGAGCCCCTGGGGGAACAGCAATCGAAGTGAAACAAGTAGGTAATCGTGACTGGCGGACCTCTTACCTAAAGCATGGGTGAGCCAGTCACCCAGCAGCACATTAAAATCCCCTCCCTAAAATCCGAGGCAACAAATTGGACAGGACACAAAACCGTAAGACCTTAACCACAGTCGTTACGTCGTCTTGCAAAATAGAGGGCAAATCCGGTGGCAAGGAAACCACCGCCCTCTGGTCAGAGAATAAAGGACAGTAAAGTTAACTGTGGCGGACAGTAATCTGGACGCCAGAAGCACTGTAGATTGGGGGTCCTCCCGCCAAAGTAAAAAACCGTGCGTTAAGGGACTGTGCCCGATGCGGAAGCGAGTGAGGAGAACCTCATCCCGCCTGCATGACTGGTAGGACGTACGCCATGGTCGCGTGGTGGCCTTGACCAGACGCAGCTTATTTTCACCGACTGCCAGCCGCTCCTCTTCCCATTGACGCATAACACGAAAACGCAAAAGGGAGGTAACAGCATGGAGGGGGACGGCACATTGGACAACGTGAGGGAGGGAACATGCATCTTTGGCAGCCACATCCGCCAGTTCGTTTCCCCTAATACCCACGTGCCCCGGCACCCAGCAGAAAGAAACCTCCTTCCCCTGCCGTTGCAGGTGGAGTAGGGCATCATGGATGTTCTGGACGACCGTATCCGCTGGGTACAAGTGTTGCATGGTCTGAAGGGCATTCAGGGAGTCAGAACAGATGAGAAACGTAAGACTGGGAACACATCTCATCCGCTCCAATGCCCGTAAGATCGCAAACAATTCGGCATCGAAGATGGTAAACGCCGCAGCAAGCCGTAACTTGACGACTCGATCAGGGAAAACAACAGCACAACCAACAGAGTCCCCCTGTTTAGAGCCATCCGTAAATACTGGTACATGCTCGGCATGCTGGTTTAAAATATCTTAAAATAAGGAGATAAAAACAAACGCAGGAGTGCAGCTCCTCCGGTACTCTGACTAGTCTAAAAGGACGCTGGGCCTCTGGAGCAACCAGGGAGGCAGGCGGGTAAAACCCTGGAGTTGGGGTGCCACACGCTCCACACCTAGGGACTCAAGCAAATGCTTGGCACAAATCCCAAATGGTCTCGTTGCCCTTCGACGACTGGAAAAGAGACGTTCCATAGGCGGTCGGGCAACAGTAGGGTATGCAGGGGAGGTAGGACAGGCAAGGAATTGACACACCCGTCGCACCATGAGGAGTTTCCGCCGGATGGCGAGCGGCGGTTCCCATGCCTCAGCACACAGGCTGGGGATGGGACTGGTACGGAAGGCACCAGTAGCCAGCCTGATACCCTCATGGTGTACTGCGTCAAGAATCTTCAGATACCAAGGCCTGGCTGACCCATACACAGTGCATCCATAGTCAAGACGCGACCGGACGAAAGCCCTATAAAACTGCAGCAGACGCGCCCGATCTGCTCCCCAGGACCGATGGCTCAGACACTTCAAAATATTCAGCGCCTTCAGGGCCTGCACCTTGAGGTCTTTAAGGTGCGGCAACCACGACAACTTGAAATCAAAAGTGAGGCCCAGGAACCTCACAGTGTCTCTAAAAGGAAGAATGGTGTCCCTCAGACGCAATTCGGGGGAGGTAAAAGCACGTCGAGAACGATTAAAATGAACACTCACACATTTGTCTGCAGAAAAGGTAAAACCAGTCTTTGCAGTCCATGCCTCTAATCGCTTTATCGTAAGCTGCAGCTGCCGACTAGCAGTGACAAGACTGGAGGAAGAACAGAAAACAGCAAAATCGTCCACAAACAAGGACCACTGGGCAGGACTCCGTGATACTGTTAATGGCGACGGCAAAGAGGGTGACACTTAAAACGCTACCCTGAGGAACACCATTCTCCTGCACGTACAAATCAGATAGCACATTACCAACCCGATATCGAAAGAGGCGGCGTGAAAGAAAGGACCGAATGAAGATGGGCAGATGGCCACGAAAGCCCCACTGATGGAGTTGATTGAGGATAAGGCGGCGCCAAGTAGTGTCATACGCCTTATTAATGTCAAAGAATACACCTAGACAATGCTGGTTACGTAGGAAGGCCTGCTGGATGGCCGCCTCAAGCAGGGTCAAGTTGTCTATAGTTGAACGACATCTCCGAAAGCCACACAGAGTGGCTAAGGAGCTGCCTGGTCTCGAGCTGTCAAACCAGGCGACGGTTGACCATGGGTTCCAATGTCTTCCCGACACAGCTCGTCAAAGCAATACTCCGATAACTACTGGGATGCATTCGGTCCTTTCCCGGTTTGAGGAGGGGAACCAATATCCCCTCCCTCCATGAGTCATGGAACGTGCCGGATGACCATATCATATTAAAACAATTCAGGAGTACTTCCTTGGATGGCACCAACAAGTGCTGCAGCATGCTGTACAGGATTTGATCATCACCTGGCGCAGTATCATGAGCCACAGACAGCGCCGAATCCAGTTCCCACATTGTGAAGGGGCAGTTGTAGGGTTCAGAATTTGGAGACCGGAAGTCCAAGTGATCCCTCTCGATGGCAGTGCGGTAGCGGCAGAAATCTGGATCACTGTTAATAGTGGCAGTAGATTCGACAAAATACATGGCCAGTGTCTGGGCAATGTCTCTCGATGCCGTGAGTAGACAACCCTGATGCAGCAATGCCATGACAGGTAGGTGGCTGCATTTCCCGGAAATCCTCCTGATGGCTTCCCATACTTTTGTAGAACTAGTGGAGAGGGAGATGGAGTTCAGGAACGATTGCCATGACCGTCGTTTGCTTTATAATCACTCGCCGCGCCTTGGCCCTTGCCACCCGAAAGACCGCAAGATTGTCAGCTGAGGGACGGCACTTGAAGCAGCACAGAGCTGCACGGCGGGCTCGGATGGCTGAGCGGCACTCAGTGGTCCACCAAGGGACAGGGCGCCTCTTGGGATGACTTGAGGACCGTGGGATCGACAATCCAGCACCATGGGAGATCACGGCTGTAACATGGTCGACCCATTCGTGGACGCTGGCACGGTGTTCCAAAACAGCTAAATCGCTTACAAGTGTCCAGTCAGCTCTGCAGAGATGCCATCTGGGCGGCACTGGTAATGCCACAGTCTCATCCAGGAGGCGAATCCAGAGGGGGAAGTGGTCACTAGAATGGAGGTCAGCGGCAACCTCCCACAGAGCAGAATCCGCGAGTGCTGGAGAGCAAAAGGAAAGGTCAATAGCTGACGACGACCCAGAAGTAGTACAGAAATGAGTGGGAGGACCAGAGTTGAGGATGCACAGTTCTTCGGATGCCATGAGGCTTTCCAGAATGCGACCCCTGGGGCAAGTAGTCGTAGAGCCCCATAAGATATTATGAGCATTGAAGTCCCCCAGAAGGAGAAATGGCAGGGGAAGTTGGCTAATAGGATCTGTGGGAGCCTCAGAGTCTATTGCATCCTGAGGCAGTAAGTAAACGGAACAAATTGTTAGCCTCTGCCATACAAGAAGGTCAACTGCAACTGCTTGCAAGTCCGTAACAAGAGGGAGCTCAGATGAGTGGTGCATGTCATGGACAAAAACCGCAACACCACCCTTTGCCCTTTCCCCCATCAGATCATCTTTTCGATACACGGTATAGCCCCATAAAGGAGGAGCATCAGTGGCCCGGAAATGTGTGTCTTGGAGACAAAAGCACAAGGGGCGCTCTCGTACAAGGAGTTGTAATTCGGCCACATGCTTCCTGAACCCATTCAGGTTCTACTGTAATATGGGAGCCAGTGATCAGGGTGGCTGTATTTTCACCCTGCCCCTGTGCTTTGGAGGAGAGCCCATACTGGCCGGAGATTTATTCCTGGGGCGAGTAAATCGCCCCCGGTCGACATCAATGTCCATCAGCTCCGATGGCGACCCAAGGGAGATGTCAGATAGTACGATGGCATCGTCATCGGACTGACCCTGACTAGTCTCCTCAGGTGGCAAAACCTTCACCTTCGGCGTCTTCGTCTTGGGGGGCTTAGAAAGCAGAACCTTGTGAACAGTTGGACCTTTACTCGCCTGGGCAGAAGGTGACATATGGGGAGGTGCAGGAAGTACCCCAATGTCAGCAACCACGGCCTTGTCCGACGTTGTGGGGAGAGCTGCAGGTTGCAAAACAACCGCAGCAGCACAAGTGCACTGGCAAATGCAGGTATTAGTGCTGACACTAGCAACCTCCATTTGTGTAGCAACAGTGGCCAACTGTACCGGTTTCTGCAGAGTGGAAGCGAAAGATATTGTAAACACAGGAGGCTGCATAGCCTTAAAGAGCTTCTTGGCCTCGCCATAGGGGATGCGCTTAGATGTTTTGATCGCCTGTATCTTCCGTTCCTCGAGATAGATGGGGCAGACCCGGCTCCAGACAGGGTGACTCCCAGAGCAATTCACGCAATTCACAGGCGATGAACAATCGGCTCCTTGATGGGCAGGCTGACCACATTTACCACAAGTGGCTATCCCATTGCACCCCAACGTAGTATGCCCAAAGCGCTGACATTTAAAACAGCGCATTGGGTTGGGGAAATATGGCCGTACTGGCAAACGTAAGAAACCCGCTTTAACATGCTCTGGGAGTCTCGGACAATTGAACGTGAGAATAAACGAGTCGGATTTGACTAGGTCCCCATCGACTCATTTCGTATACTGCACGTCGACAATACCTTCGTCAGCCCACTCAGATTTCAACTCGTCCTTGGGGATATCCACCAAGTCCCTACATGTCACAACACCCTTACTATAGTTCAAAGTGGAGTGGAGCTCGGTCTCGATAGCGTACTCTCCGAGACAGGTTGCTTTCCAAAGAGAAGTGACTTGACGGGAACTAGAAGTTTCAACTAACAGAGTCCCATTGCGCAGACGCTTCACAGATTTCAGTGTTCCTGCAATTCCCTCGAGACCCTTGTGGATGTAAAAGGGAGAAACTCTCTCAAAGCTACCTTCCTTCCGTTTGACAATCAAAAACATTCTGGATATCAGCATGTGCTCTGTTACGACAGTCTGATAAATCTCCAGTAACACCAGGCGCTGGAGGACTCCCAGCACGAAGTCGCTTTTTCGATTGGGTGTGTTTTCCTACCAGTGGCCCACCCAATCCACTGGTAGGGGGAAACGTAGAGGTCGAAGGGTCCATTGTGGTCCCACGAGCAGCTAGGGAACTAAAGGTCCGCTCAGACAGAGCCCCGCGTGCCTGAGTAAGCCTTATACAACTGGAGTGCGGCAGGTGCCCCAGAGGTTGCCCGCTTGCGACTGTTCCACCCCAACAGCCATACATCTTATAGGCGCGCAGCACACCGTAAGATTGAGGTTTTTTTTATAGAGGTTTACCTTCCTCGCAATCCAGGCGGTCAAGCCCAAGATTAACATTCCCCACAGCACACAACATTCCACCGCTGCGCCATGCGGTGGTCGCTGAAGCATGTCCGGGGTTTACGGTGACAGTAGACTGGCGGCGCTGACCAGTCCTCAGCTCAGGACCCCGGGGTCGCCAAGCCCGTACTCAGCAAATGAATGCTGAGCCCCTGGGGGGTATATCTGTGGCATCATCTATGTGTTCTGCTAATAAAACACAGTCTTCCGTTCGCCTGTACCACAAAATGTCAATCGTGCCAAAAAAATCTTTTTGTTTGCACAGTCAGGTATAGAACAGTTTCACAGAACTTCCTTACTTTGAACTTCTGCAGAGAAACTAGGCATTAAATGCTGCCAGCGATCGCTGTTTTCGCCATTAAGATGCGGAGAGAGAAAAAAATTTGCTATAAACCAATGATAAGCAGCGAGTGGAAACAACAAAGCTGCTGACTTAAATTGGTTGAGTGCTATGGCAAGAGCAACAGAGCTTCTTGTGAACTAAATGCAGGATGATCATAATTAAACTTACGCTACTTGAGCCAGTATACATGGAAAACTAGTCACCGGAAGGAAACCGAACTTTCACAGGAATGATGTTGCGACTGTGCTCTGAAGAGTTTCGTTGTTGGTAGTGTTAGTAGACTTAGTAACAAAGTTTATGACGACGCAGGGTTGAAATAAGCATCAGCGTGCATTTCAGCTGTAGACAGTGAACATCGGTCTTTACGAAGTGGTTAGGGCTAAAAAATATCGATACATGTAGGCGACATTTTTCCCCGCCATATCGATACATTGATATCGAAAAGCAATAATGAGTGGCGACATTTTTATATATTTTTCGTAATTTTCGGTAAATATTTTTCTTTTGAAATTGTAGAACAATATTACCTACGCTGTGTGCAGACATCTTGTTGCTTTTTGAGCTTTCATGATGTCCAGTCTTTATGTTTGACTGTGTGAAGCAAGTGTAGATGTTACAAAGAAGTAGTGGAATTGCATGCAGTAACAAGATTTCCGGTGTTAAGAAATAGCACACAAGCTGCATTAAAATTTTTTTAACGTAATTAGGGCGCTATTCTTCACATCGCCATTCTTAAATGATGAACGACAATGTAAATGGCACTTTACAGTAGGCGGAGGCGTGTGAGGAGAAACGCAGACGCAATCGGCGCTCTGCTCTACCAACAGAGAAGTCAACTCCACCACCCTATTTTGACACTAATTGCTACGTCGCTAGCGTTCGCAAAAATGAAGAAACAGGGTAGTCGAAAAGAAGTGTTCCGGGCAAATCCGGTATGTTACGAAACAGAACGACGGACCCATCTGACACCTTTCATTGTGTCACTTACATGCAGTGACCATCATTAGCAAAGTGGTTATCGCCAAGCGTGAACGTGCATGTTTTTTCTTTCCATCCTTGCTCTAAAAAGGATAGGGAGGCCGTTACTTTGTTGACGTACAGAGTATCTAATAATAAATCAATATTTAAATATACAGCTCTAAAATCGGCAGTACGTTTACGATGTTCAGCCGACATTTTGTAAGTCGTCACGTCGATATATTTTCTGTCGATACATCGATGATTATACCGATATATCTGTGGCATGTTATATTTTTTATGTATCGATATATCGGATGGCCAACATTTTTAAAAATATCAACAGCCGTAGCTCAGACCTGTCGTGGGACCGAATGATGTCAGGTGGAGCAAGGAGCCGACACCACGTTTCAAACTGACGCTCCCGCCTCCCTACAAGTGTTTTTGCTTTTACTCGTTTGTGAAGACAGATTCGAGAACTGAGATGGCACGGTGGTATTAAGCAAAGAAAGTAAAACTTGAAAGGAAGAGGCAGAAGGGCTATACATGTAAAACGGGCTTCAGAACAATATAGTATGATAGAAAAAGAAGGTGAAGTCAGTGAAACAGATGGGTTATATAATACTGCAAGAAGAATTTGACAGTACTGAAAGACCTGAACGGAAGCAAAGCCCCTGGAGTAGACTACGTTCCCTCGAATTTATATCCTCGTGAGAACCAGCCATGAAAAAATTAGTGCAGCATGTATAAGACAGCCGAAATACAATCTAACTTAACGAAGAACTGAGTTTTCCAAAGAAGGCAGGTTCCGAGAGTACCATCCGACCAGCAGTTTAAGAGATCATGGTTGCAAAATATAAACACCTATTATTTACAGAAGAACGGAAAATCTGGTAGAAGCTTACCTCAGGGTAGAGGTTTGAGTTTCACAGAAATGCAGGAACATGTAATGTCTCTTGCAGCGGTCTCTCCGCGATATTTTCAGAAATTTTATAAATTATGTAACTCAGTACATATCTCGAAATATCTCATCTTACCGATTCCTAAACTTTAATATACGATGATTATCAATGCAAATTAGTTTCAAGCCCTATTATTCCTTGGAGCGTCCATTTACTCCATGGAATAGCTTCTCTGCTATCTATGTTTTCTCTAATAAAAAGAATGAAGGAGATCTTGTCGATTAGCCGTGAAAGAACGAAGATGTATATGTATGTATTGTTGAGCTAGTCGCCATCTTGATGAGATTCTGTATGAGAAGGAATTTAATACATGAACTAAACTAAAGTAAGTGTGTTCGCGTATTATTTCAAAAATGGTTCAAATGGCTCTGAGCACTATGCGACTTAACTTCTGAGGTCATCAGTCGCCTAGAACTTAGAACTAATTAAACCTAACTAACCTAAGGACATCACCTACATCCATGCCCGAGGCAGGTTTCGAACCTGCGACCGTCGCGGTCCCGCGGTTCCAGACTGAAGCGCCTTTAACCGCACGGCCACACCGGCCGGCTAGCGTATTATTTAACTGATTATTACTGACAGTGTCTGCTTACTACGCTGTGTTGCACGGGATCAGTGCGGAACGTCTGATTTACACCGGACGAACCTGCCGTTTTGTATGCTCAAGATATCCAGTTTATTACTTCAAATAAATAGGCTAACAAGGTCTTACCAGCAGAGCTTCGGTCTTCCCCATGTGATCATCGAAAGTTAATAATTATTAGAAATGTTTTCAGGAGATCGACTGACAATTTTCGTTGCACCGAGACTTCGAAATTGCTTCACTGCGTTATGGAATTTAAGTTAAGCTCAATTTAATCAGGATAGAACAGTATTGAACTGTGTGAATGTGATAAACCTGCTTTGTGAATGAAAATTCCCTTAATATACGCATGTTTTTACTATCCTGATCAGTGAAGCTAAATCTGGCTTTTTAAATTTTAGATCCCACAAAAAAATATTAAAAATAGTAGATGTAATAGTGACCCTTTGACCCTGTAAGATTGGTTAAAGAAAGGCAAACATACGTTTACAGTATTTGTAAATTTAGAGAAAGTATTTGACAATGCTGACTGGGCTACAAGCTTTCAAATTCTGAAAGCAGCTGGGATAACATACAAGGAGTGGAGGATCATTTACAACTTATACTGATACCAAACTGTAGTCATAGGAGACTAAGGACACGAAAGAGAATCCTTCCTTGGAAAGGGAGTGAGGTGGCTGTCTATCCTCATATTATTCAGTCTGTACAATGATCAAGCAGTAAAGGAAACCAATGGAGAGATTTGGAAGGTAGTTTAAGTTTTTGGAGAGGAAATAACACCTGAGGTGTGCCAAAAACATTTTAGTTGTGTCAGAGACGGCAAACGACTTTGGAAAGCAGTTGAACACATTCGACAGTGTCTTGAGAATAGGTAAGACGAGCAACAACAAAAGCAAAACAAGGGCACAGATCCACTTGTAAAGTTACACCACTGCCACAGTGAACCCAACACGAAGCTACGAAGCTCTGCACCTGTCGTGTGGAAGGATGCATCAACCTTCGGCCTCGTCCAAACCCGGCGCGCCGTGCAACTGCGCAGTATGGAGCAGTGTGTGTGTGTGTGTGTGTGTGTGTGTGTGTGTGTGTGTGCACGCATCTGGAAAACTGTAAGGTGAAAGTAATTTGCACATAGTTGTTTATCACCAGCTGTAGGACGGAAAACAGAACGTCAACGGGTGACGCAAGGGTTTTAAAGATGGCGGAAATAAATATTTAAGGTAATTTATGGTTACAAAAATGTACGGCCAAACTTTCAGGAAACATTCCTCACACACACAAAGAAAAGATTTTATGTGGACATGTGTCCGGAAACGCTTAATTTCCATCTTAGAGCTCAGTTTAGTTACGTCAGTATGTACCGTACTTCCTCGATTCACCGCCAGTTGGCCCAATTGAAGGAAGGTAATGTTGACTTCGGTGCTTGTGTTGACATGCGACTCATTGCTCTACAGTACTTACATCAAGCACATCAGTACGTAGCATCAACAGGTTAGAGTTCATCACGAACGTGGTTTGGCAGTCAGTGCAATGTTTACAAATGCGGAGTTGGCAGATGCCCATTTGATGTATGGATTAGCACGGGGCAATAGCCATGGCGCGGTACGTTTGTATCCAGACAGATTTACAGGACGAAGGTGTCCCGACAGGAAGACGTTCTAAGCAATTGATCGTCATCTTAGGGAGCACGGAACATTCCAGCCTATGACTCGCGACTGGGGAAGACCTAGAACGACGAGGACACGTGCAATGGACGAGGCAATTTTTCGTGCAGTTGACGATAACCCTAGTGTCAGCGTCAGATGGTGTGGTGTGTTGGGGCTTATGGGCGCTCAACATCGAGGTCATCAGCGCCCTGACACACGTTAAAAGGAACGAATGTGGACAGACCTAAGAAAACTAAAGCACACACTCAAAGAAAGCAGGAAAAGAAGGAAAATGCTACCTAAGAAAGTAAAACCTAAGGAAAGGGGAAACATAGCAACAAGAATGTCACAGGAAATTGTTATTGGCTGGCCACTTACATAAAATATGGGCGAGCTTGTCACACAGTGAGCAAATTAAAATCCTCTCCCTAAAATCTTTGTAAAAACATTTGACAGGGCACAGAACTTTAAAACTTTAGCCACATTCGTCCGAGTGTTGCCTAAAAGAGATGGCAGGTCCGCTGGCAAGTCAGCCGCGACCCGCTGGTCAGAAAATAAAACGCAATCCAATAAAACGTGGCGCACAGTGACCTGGACGCCGCAAGCACCACACATTGGAGGGTCCTCTCGCCGGAGAAGGAAGCCGTGCGTCATAGGGCTGTGGCCTATTCGAAGCCGAGTTAGGAGAACCTCGTCCCGTCGATTGGGCTGGAAGGAAGTACACCACACACGCGTTGTGGGCTTGACTACACGGAGCTTATTGTCAGTCACTTCCAGCCACTCATCCTCCCACCGACGCATGACCCGTGAGCTCAACAGAGCGGTGAGTGCGTGCAGGGGGATAGCACACTGAGATACTTGTGAGGCGAGACACGCCTCCTTGGCTGCGAGATCTGCCCTTTCATTCCCAGCAATGCCAACATGCCTCGGAACCCAGCAGAAAGCTACAACCTTCCCCAGTCGCTGTAGTCGGAGAAGGGCATCCTGGATGGTCTGGACAATTTTGTCTGCCGGATACAAACGTTGCAATGAGTGAAGGGCACTGAGTGAATCGGAACAGACAAGAAATTTAGGAGAGGAAGAATGTCTCATGTGCTCCAGTGCCCGCAAGATCGCAGACAATTCTGCATCTAAGACAGTAAAAGTCTGAGGCAGTCGGACCTTGAGGACACGACATGGAAAAACAACTGAGCAACCAACGGAATCCCCTTGTTTCAACCCATCCGTAAAAACAGCTACATAGTCGTGGTGCTCAGATAAAATGACAGAAAATGTTGCATTAAAAACGGTGGCAGGAGTGTAATCTCTCTTGCACTGCAATAAATCTAAAATCACTCCGGGCCCCTTCAGTAACCAGGGTGGCAGGCGGTTAAAACCTTGGATTTGGGGTTGTACAGACTCCACACTAAGCAACTCTAGCACACGTTGCACACGGATCTCAAACGGCAACGTAGCCCGGGGCGGCGGGAAAAAAGGCGGTCCAGAGGTGGATGGGCAACAAGGCGGTGAGCAGGCGATCTGGGAGCTGCAAGAAACTTACAAGTCTGGCGCACCAGCAGGAGCTGCCGCCGGATGGTAAGTGGCGGTTCGCCAGACTCAGCACAGAGGTTGGGTACGGGACTGGTCCGATAAGCACCCGTGGCCAGTCGAATCCCAGCATGGTGAACAGCGTCAAGGATCCGCAAATAAGATGGCCTCGCTGACCCATATACTGTGCACCCATAGTCCAGCCGTGAACGCACAGAAGCTCGATAAAACTGAAGGAGACGCGCCCTGTCCGCTCCCCAAGACGTGTGGCTGAGGCACTTGAGGATGTTCAGTGCCTTCAGCGTTCTGGCTTTCAAGTCCCGTAGGTGTGACAGCCATGACAACCTGGAGTCAAAAATTAGGCCCAGAAACCGCACTGTGTCTCTAAAACGTAGGACAGTATCCCCATATGCAAGGCAGGCAAAGTAAAAAGATGACGAGAACGATTAAAATGAACACAAACACACTTATCGGCAGAAAACCGAAAACCCGTCTTTGCAGTCCACTCCTCTAACCGCCGCACTGTTAGCTGCAATTGACGGCTCGCGATTGCAACACTGGAGGAGGAACAGAAAACAGCAAAGTCGTCCACAAACAAGGAGCACTGTACTGGACTCCTCACTGTAAACATTATACTGTTGATGGCTATGGCAAAGAGGGTAACGCTTAAAACACTGCCCTGGGGGACATCGTTCTCTTGCTCAAAGCGATCAGACTGTGTTACCAACGCGGGTCCGAAAAAACTGCTGAGACAGGAAAGACCGAATGAAAATGGGAAGGCGGCCACGAAAGCCCCATTGATGCAGTTGTGCAAGAATACCATGTCTCCAAGTAGTATCATATGCCTTACTGATATCAAAGAAGATACCGATACAGTGATGCTGACGGAGGAAAGCCTGCTGAATAGCCGCCTCGAGGAGGGTCAGGTTGTCGACCGTGGACCGAAATTTTCGGAATCCACACTGAAAGCGGCTAAGGAGCTGTCTGGTCTCTAACAGCCAGACCAGACGCCGGTTAACCATCCGTTCCAGGGTCTTTCCGACACAGCTTGTCAAGGCGATACTACGATAACTACCGGGACATGTGCGGTCCTTTCCTGGTTTGAGGAGAGGGATGAGAATTGCCTCCCTCCACGAGGTGGGGAACACTCCTGTCTGCCATATGTCAGCGTCAGAGAAGTTGCTGCTGTACAAGGTAATGTTGACCACGTCACTGTACGGAGAGTGCTACGAGAGAACCAGTTGTTTCCGTACCATGTACAGCGTGTGCAGGCACTATCAGCAGCTGATTGGCCTCCACGGGTACACTTCTGCGTATGGTTCATCCGACTATGTTTCAATCCTCATTTCAGTGCAAATGTTCTCTTTACGGATGAGGCTTCATTCCAACGTGATCAAATTGTAAATTTTCACAATGAACAAGTGTGGGCTGACGAGAATCCGCACGCAATTGTGCAATCACGTCATCAACACAGATTTTCTGTGAACGTTTGGGCAGGCATTGCTGGCGATGTCTTGATTGGGCCCCATGTTCTTCCACCTACGCTCAGTGGAGCACGTTATCATGATTTCATACGGGATACTCTACCTGTGCTGCTAGAACATGTGCCTTTACAAGTTCGACACAACATGTGGTTCATGCACGATGGAGCTCCTGCACATTTCAGTCGAAGTGTTCGTACGCTTCTCAACAACAGATTCGGTGACCGATGGATTAGTAGAGGCGGACCGACTCCATGGCCTCCACGCTCCCCTGACCTCAACCCTCTTGACTCATTTATGGGGGCATTTGAAAGCTCTTGTCTACGCAACCCCGGTACCAAATGTAGAGACTCTTCGTGCTCGCATTGTGGACGGCTGTGATACAATACGCCATTCTCCAGCGCTGGATCAGCGCATCGGGATTCCATGCGATGAGCCCTAACATGGAAAGTAAGCGTTTCCGGACACATGTCCACATAACATATTTTCTCTCTTTGTGTGTGAGGAATGTTTCAAAAAATGGTTCAAATGGCTCTGAGCACTATGGGACTTAACATCTGTGGTCATCAGTCCCCTAGAACTTAGAACTACTTAAACCTAACTAACCTAAGGACATCACACACATCCATGCCCGAGGCAGGATTCGAACCTGCGACCGTAGAGGTCGCGCGGTTCCGGACTGAGCGCCTAGAACCGCTAGATCGCCGCGGCCGGCGGAGGAATGTTTCCTGAAAGTTTGGCCGTACCTTTTTGTAACACCACAAGGGTGAGAGTAAGACAACGGAGAGAAAGGAAAAACCACAATAACGACATAAGGACAAAAAATACTTAAATGAACAAAAGAGGAGAAGAACACCACAGAAACGCACGAAACAGTTAGAAGAGGTTAAAACGACAAACCAGATTACCATGGCTGGCTGACCATGAGAATAAAAAGGAGAAGCCAGCCACTCTGCAACACACTAATACCTTCACTCTAGAAGCACTAGGGTGGAGGACACACAGGGACAAAGAACAAGCGCTACAACTTACATCAAATGATAAAACCCACCCTCAATAATAAAACTTAAAACTAATTCAGCCCATGAAGCGTTGTCAGACAAAGTTAGCGGCACAGAGTACGGTAACCAAAGGACAGTCAAAGTGTGACAGTGCAACAGAGTATGGGCCACTGTCAACCGGGCGCCGCACCGACACTGAGGCGGGTCTTCACGGTGCGGTGCAGGTGGTAGCCGTGGGTCGCCCAAGCGTGGCCAATACGGAGCCGGCAGAGAACCACAGAGTCCCTGCGAGAGGCCCGCATGGAGGACTGTCACACATTCGTAGTCTCCTTAATGGTACGCAGTTTGTTGTTCGTACTGAGAATATGCCATTTCGTCTCCCAAAGCCGTAAAACCAGACAGCGTAAAAACGAACGCAGGTCAGTTATTGGAATGCGATCTCCATAAGCGGTTTCCGTGTTGCCTGTTTGGCCAGCCTGTCACCAAGTTCGTTGCCTGGGATACCGACGTGACTGGGGGTACACACACCACTGGACGACCGTAGCGTTCCATGGCGTAGATGGACTCCTGGATGGTCGCTACCGAAGAATGACGAGGGTAGCACAGGTCGATAGTTTTGAGGCTGCTCACGATGTCAGTACACAGAAGAGACGATTGCAAGTCATGAACGGATGTGCTCAAGAGCACGAGACATGGCCACCAGCGCTGCAGTGAATACACTGCAGTATTCGGGCAAGGAATGCTGTTCAATATGTACTTCATGGACATACGTGAATCCGACGTGCCGTCAGCCATAGAGCCGACGGTGTAAACTACTTCATGGCCTTATTACATATCAAGAAAAGAGAAAACGTGGCAGCGGATAGCTGCGGGGAGAACCGAGTCCTTTTGGTCATGTGAGTCCGCAGCTCGTGGTTGTGCGGTAGCATTCTCGCCTCCCACGCCCAGGTTCCCGGGTTCGATTCCCGGCGGGGTCAGGGATTTTCTCTGCCTCGTGATGACTGGGTGTTGTGTGCTGTCCTTAGGTTAGTTAGGTTTAAGTAGTTCTAAGTTCTAGGGGACTGATGACCATAGATGTTAAGTCCCATAGTGCTCAGAGCCATTTTTGGTCATGTGAAAGGTCCAGGCCAAGCTGCTGCGTAGGAGTACACCATGGAGGTGTACGCGAATGGACCTCGAGTATAGATGGTAAAGGCAAGGACTCAACTTCAAACACAAGAGACTCTACGCGAATTGCAAATGTAAGCGCTGACCTGGGCCACTGATGCGGGAGATGAACCGCCGTGGGTGGAAAAAGGAGACGGTAATTTGGATGCGCAGGAGAACTGCTTACGTGTGCAACGTAACTGGCCAGCAGTTGTGCACGCCTAACCTGCAATAGAGGGACTCCAGCCTCTGCCAGGATGCTGGTCACCGTCCTAAAATCTCCCGTCCTTAGTTGAACGCCACAGTTGTGCACTGTGTCCAGTAAATGCAACGCTGAGAGCGCTGTCGAACCATAAACCAGACTCCCTTAGTCAAGGAGGGATTGAAGAAGGGCTCTGTAGCTCTGCAGCAGCTTAGAGTAATCTGCACCCCAGTTGGTGTTGCTCAGGCAGCGGAGGGCATTGAGGTGCTGACAGCACTTCCGCTTAAGCTGACAAAGGTGAGGAAGCCAAGTCAATCGGGCGTCGAAAACCAGTCCTAAAAATCGATGTGTCTCCACTACAGTGATGGATCATCATTAAGGTAAAGTTCTGGTTCCAGATGAATGGCGACAGAAGTGCATAACACGACTTTGCGGCCGAAAACTGGAAGCCATGGGCTAGAGCCCACGACTGCGCCTTGTGGATGGCTCCCTGTAGGCGCCACGCAGCAACACCAGTATTGGTTAAGCAATACAAAACGCGGAAGTCGTCTGCATACAGAGAGGGTGAGACAGACGGCCCTACAGCTGCTGCTAGACCATAAACGGCCACCTAAAATAGAGATACACTTAACACAGAGCCATGTGGGACCCCATTCTCCCAGATATTGGAGGAAGTATGGGAGACACCAACTTGGACACGGAAAGCACGAAGCGACAGGAAATTCTGGATAAAAATCGGGAATGGGCTCGGAGACACCACTCATCTAATGTGGTAAGGATATGATGTCGCCAGGTCGTGTAGTAAGATTACAAAGGACGTTGGTGAGGCTGATGGGCCGATAGCGATCCACATCAAGCGCGTTTTTGTCGGGTTTGAGCACTGGTTTGATGGTGCCCTCCTGCCAGTGCGATGGAAAGACGCCGTCGCACCAGATCCGGTTGAAAATCACGAGGAGATGTCGCTTTTAGTCAGACGAGAAATGTTTAATCATTTGACTGTGGATCCGATCTGGCCCAGGAGCTATATCGGGGCAATGTCCAAGGGCACTGAGGAGCTCCCACTCTGTGAATGGGGCGTTATAGGGTTCACTGTGGCATGTAGTGAACGAGGGGACGTCCCTTCCATCCGCCGTTTGAGAGTGCAAAAGGCTGGCAGGTAATTCTCCGACGAAGAAGCTCGAGCATAGTGATCAGCCAACTGCCCGGCAATCGCGTTTGCATCGGTAGGTAACACGCCATTGATGTTAATGCCAGGGACACCTGTTGGGGTCTGGTACCCAAAAAGACGTCTGATCTTCGTTCAGACTTAAGAAGGTGACGTATGGCACCCAATGGTCGAGACATATCTCGACCAATACTCCTGTGTCAGTCTTCTGATACGCTAGCGAACGTGGGCATGGCGCTGTTTAAAGGCTATAAAGGCTATGAAGGCTATGAAGTGCTCCAGTGAAGGGTGCCGCTGTAGAGCTCGCCGACGCTCCTTAATTGCCACAGCGACTTCCGACGACCACCAAGGGACTGTCTTTCGCCGGAGCACCCTAAAGAACGAGAGATAACTTTTTCCGCCGCATAAACGATCGTTTTAGTTAGCTGCTGAAGCACCACATCGATGTCACCATGTGGGGGAGATTCAACGTTGACAGAGGTGAAAGCATCCCAGTCTGTCTTCTTTAAAGCCCATCTGGACAGGCGACCGTGGGCATGACGCTGGGGCAGTGACAGGAAGGTGAAGAAGTGGTCACTACCACATAGGTCGTCATGTGCTCTGCAGTGGAGAGAGTGTGTGTGTGTGTGTGTGTGTGTGTGTGTGTGTGTGTGTGTGTGTGTGTGTGGTTTGAGGTTTTCGGGCGCTAAACAGCGTGGAAATCAGCGCCCAAACGCATAGAAACAGGAACACATGCGGTGAAGGGACGAAGACGGACAGCGAACAAGGAGAACGGCTAAAAGACACAGGCCTGACGCAGTTCCAAATCTTCACATACAGAGGCAAAACAAGAGGAAAAGAAACGCACTAAAAAAGGAAAGGAAACGCAAGGAAAAGAAACGCAAGGAAAAGAAACGCACTAAAAAAGGAAAGGAAACGCAAGGAAAAGAGAACAGAAATCGAAGTGAAACAAGTAGGTAATCGTGACTGGCGGACCTCTTACCTAAAACCTGGGTGACCCAGTCACCCAGCAGCACATTATAATCCGAGGCAACAAATTTGACAGGACACAAAACCGTAAGACCTTAACCACAGTCGTTGCGTCGTCTTGCAAAATAGAGGGCAAATCCGGTGGCAAGGAAACCACCGCCCTCTGGTCAGAGAATAAAGGACAGTCAAGTAAAATGTGGCGGACAGTAATCTGGACGCCACAAGCACTGCAGATTGGGCGGTCCTCCCGCCAGAGTAAAAAACCATGCGTTAAGGGACTGTGCCCGATGCGGAGGCGAGTGAGGAGAACCTCATCCCGCCTGCATGACTGGTGGGACGTACGCCATGGCCGCGTGGTGGCCTTGACCAGACGCAGCTTATTTTCACCGACTGCCAGCCACTCCTCTTCCCATTGACGCATAACACGAAAACGCAAAAGGGAGGTAACAGCATGGAGGGGGACGGCACATTCAACAACGTGAGGGAGGGAACATGCATATTTGGCAGCCACATCCGCCTGGAGAGATGGGGGAAGGCCAGAACTGCAAACCGAGAGATCAATGGCCGAATATGTGCCGTGTGCCACACTGAAATGTGTGGCGGCACCTGTATTTAAGAGGCAGAGGTCGAGTTGTGACAGTATATTTTCGACATATCTGCCTCGGCCAGTAAGCACGGTGCCACCCCCACAAGGGGTTATGAGCGTTAAAATCTCCCGGAAGGGAGTTGATCGATCAGTGCACCCAGCGCGTTCAGAGGTACTGCAACCATCTGGAGGAAGATATACGTTGCAGACAGTTATTTCCTGCATTGCCCTTATCCTGACAGCTTCAAGAGGATTTGAAGGTGCATTGTATTCCATCTTGCCCTTCTTATAGACTGCTGGTGCCGTACGGTCACCACCAAGAGATGACTTAGTCCGCTTCATTGCGTGTCATCTGCCCTGATGCCACCCACTCCGATCAAGGGCTCTCTCCATGGGCGCCACCCAGCCACACCAAAGGCAACCTGGCATGATGGCCGTTGCCGGGAGTCCTGATGCCCCAGGAAGACAGGCACCTACTCCTTGGCATACGTGGGGAGTTTACAGCTCATTCATCAGCAGTGCCATCCCTATGTTGTCATGGGGCTACCACCAAATGGGTACAAGACTGGCTACAGTGCTGAACAGTGGGCGCAGAGAAATCCAATATTGTCATGGGGGCGAAAGAGGGCAGGAGACAATGGAAGATAATGACATACCCCAGAAAGCGTAGTCACCCAAATAGTTGAATTGAAGGTGGAGATGCGAATCCATGACAAGAGGTTCAGGAGATCGAATCTAAGGGCACTATGGATAACTCGTGCACCACGTAAGGCGTCCTTCCCCATATGGCCCGCACTTCTGTAGAATTTGGAAACTGGCAGGTCAAACCACAAAATGGGACCTGCACTTATAGGGCCGGAAAGTGACTCATTTTAGTCGCCTCTTACGACAGGCAGGGATACCTCGGGTCTATTCTAACCCGCAGACCCGCAGGAGGGTTCAGCGAGAGCCATAACACTGACAGGGGAGCACGCGATGTTCTCCTTGAAAGAGCGACTGGCGTACCTGATGTGGAGGATAGAGGTGAAGGAGTTGGAGTAGAATGACGGGCCACTTTTTCTCAATTATATTCAACAGGATTGTACTCAGGAGTGCAGTCATTTTTTGTGGTAACCATATTTTAGATTCCATAAGTCC
Source organism: Schistocerca piceifrons (assembly GCF_021461385.2). Taxonomy (NCBI): domain Eukaryota; kingdom Metazoa; phylum Arthropoda; class Insecta; order Orthoptera; family Acrididae; genus Schistocerca; species Schistocerca piceifrons. Next base: position 548,494,451 of record NC_060142.1, on the reverse strand, counting down.
GTTGCCGGCACGTAAATACTAAGCTTCCTGTTTTCTGATTCACTCAACACTTTTGGGATAGAAAATGAATTAATGTACTCATCTTCTGTAGGCATACTACTATCTCGTTCTGGCTGGGTAGCGAGAAACAGCCCAAATTGAGTGTGCACGCGCGAATGAACCTTGTCTTTGAAGTACTGACAGTGTCTGTAACTTGTTTGTTGCTTCTCGACAATGCGCAGAACGCCACGATTTGCCTTGCGTAGCTCGGCACTTACACCACGTTCTACGTGAGCGGTCAAATGCGAACGCGGCGCACCGCCGGACCGCGTGAACAGGCAAGTGCGAAGTGGTGCTATTAGGTCGTTCTGTTTTACGTGAGCTGTCAGCTGCGTGGTGGATGAAACGGTTCATGAGAAAAAAAGCGTTTTCCGATTTTCTTCCAGTAAAAAATATTGTACGTTAATGAAGCAAAGGTACGTTGACTCCTGAAGTTAAGTTTTTCGGATACTTGTCATTCGATTATAAGAAAACTAATTGTTGCAAAAAACTGATTTTTCCGTATCTTACAGTATCAAGTCGCAGCTTGATGAAGTGTCAATTTTTTTTATATTTGTCAAAGTCATTGTGATAATTTCTAAGTAACCTATCGCATCAAATTCAGAGTGTTTACAGTGAAAAATGTGGTCGATGGCTACTTTACGTTTGGTTAATTTTAGGTGCTATGTTCCTGCGTATGGGAAGTAGCTGACATAACGAAATTGTTTTTAAAGCTGAAACAAAAGCCGTATCTCACTACAGAATGGAGAAACATGCTGAAGTATTTTTATTCGTGGGCGCCAAGTGCCGTGCGCGCCATCTGCAAGTAGCCTGTAGGCCAATTGGAGGTAGTTTCCGCGTCTTGATAGACCACAAGTGTCCCGTATCAAACTGTTCGTCTCAACTTGCTACCTCGAAGAGGCCTATCAAAGCTACGTACAGAGCATGCGCGTCGAGCCAGTTTTTCGACATTCTCGCGCTCTCTTCGCACAAACCATAAGTTCTACAGAAAAAAATGCATAGGACCTTTTTTGAAGGAAATTTAATATTGTTTAATTTTAGACTGCGACACGTTTTCGATAGAGAGTGCAGTTTTCGAGTTATTCAGGGAAAACGGACGAAATATTAAATGTGTTCTATCTCTGAAACCATTCGGAATAGGACATACGTCCACATGAAGTTTTTTGTTCAGGATCACTAATACTGTCACCCCTCAAAGCATGTTCCTTTGCTCCTGACGCACCCTGTATATTTGGAAAGGCATAGTCATTGAGAATTTCACATCTGTATGAAGAATTGAAATGTCAACCTTTGCTATTCAAGGAGTATGCTTGGATGTTACCTACAACGTTTGTTCTGCCATTGAATTCGACTAATTTCCAGCGACATATTTCAGTTGAACGGTTTATGGTGACTGGTAAGAACACAAATAATAAATCAGTCTTCTTACTTCTTTATTCACATAACTATATGTACTTCACATTTCTCAAACATTAGTAAGATCTGAATGATCAAGTTGTGGCACCTGTTGCGCGTTAAGCTTCGACAACTCCTTTGATAAGTCCTGCATTTGTGTTATAAAATGTAATTTATTTGATGATGGCAACTGTTTAATAAATGGCAATACTGTCTTGAACCACAGAAGGTCCAATGTTATCTTCTTGGCCCCGACGCATCATTTTAATTTTCTCTCTCTCTAATTGGAGAAATGTATATAGCCCATCTTTTTCCTTACGTTTATTTATCGTTGCAACCGGTTGATTTATAGAGCCTGAAGGGATGCTATAATTGCGGATAGTTTCTGTTGCTTGAGAAATCAGCAGCGTGGCCTGCTCTCACTGTTCACCTACAGGAACCTGAAGTTCAGGCTCATCGCTGTCAACACTACTGTCATTGAGAGTCTCATAACTGATACTGACAGTAGCAGTTTGAAAGACATTCTGTGTCCTTCAAATCCATTTCGTCTTCCAGAGTAATAGCACATGTAGAGTCAAAAAACTCCGAAGACGTGCTCGCTGCTGAGTGTTCTAACAATGTTCCCTTCTGTTTTTCGTTGTGCAAAAATATCTTAAGAATAGCATGGACTCAAAGTATGGCCAAGTGTACCGTCCGCCAACTCGCTTTTTCATTAAAAAATTCTGAAACGGCTATTTCCACAATCGTTGCAGAGGTTTGTAAAGCTATCTGGACAACTCTTAAAGAAGCATACGCTTGAGCTAACAGAAGGTGACTTTAAAAAATAGCACAATGTTTTTGGGACAGATGGCAATTTCCTGTCTTGGAAGTAAGATGCGAAACACGTTCGTATTTAAGAAACAGTAAATATAGTTTGCATGTATTACTGCTACAAATCCTCTTCCATTGGATTATTAGCAGTCACCGACGCCAATTATAGGTTTGTCATGGTGAATGTAGGCTCCTACAGCAAAGACAATGACGTAGGGGTGTTTGATGAATGCCCCTTCCAACAGGCAACTGTAAAAGGAAGACAATCTACCTATAGAATTTTTGCCAGGATCCAGTATCAAGTGTCCGTATGTTTTTCTAGGTGATGCAGAATTTAATGAGGCCTTTTCCAGAAAGAACGACGACTGCAGGTGTCGAAGGTATATACAACCATCAGTTATCTCGGGCAAGAATGGTGGTAGAATGTTTTGTAACATCGAAGTTAGAATTTTGCATAAACCTATCGAAAGTAGTGTGGAAAATGCAGTACATATTGTTGAAGCTATAACTTTATTACACAACATCATCCATGATCTTGAATCAATATATGAGCGAGATGTATACCGAAATATACAAAATACAGCACAAGACAATTTACAAAAAGAAATACATTGGATCATCACGAGCAGCTGTGCAAGTGAGGAATAATTTTGAATTGTATTTTGAACACAATCCTGTACAAAGAATGTAGAGTAAACTGCTTAAAAATGTATTCTGTGCATTTACTTGTAGTATCATTTAAATTGGCAGTGAGGAAAAATTTTATATTGTAAGTTGAACAAAATCCTGCTGACAGAAAGTAAACGACACTGTTTAATAAAAGTAGGTTACACATGAACTCACTTATAGTACCAATTTTTTTTCAACTTCCTCCCATTCACGGTATGATATTAAACGGTTATGATAATTTTTATCTCTTGTCCCACAAGACACGCCGTTCTTGAACAGACCGATCAAAATTTCAGCCTTTTAAGATGAAAAACACACTGCAAACCGAGTCCACTTAGCGCGGAAATATCTAACAACTTGATCGCGTCCCGTACTGCCCCGCACGTGCGCGCTCACGTAGGGCAATTTGACTCACGGCCATTGATATTTCCGCGTGGTCGCCCCACCGCAGAGCGTTCGCAACAGTTTGTTCACGCAGGACGTCGCCATACTAGTGCACGCGGCTTAAAGCGAATCTCTTCAGCTCACTGCTAGGCCTCCCTTTGAAGAAGTGCTCTCAAGTTTTCAAACAGGCCGCCGCGCTGTGTATTGCCGCTTATGATGGTGGCGGTCTGCGTTTCCCGCGCTTTGATGCCGCTGATGATTATAATCCGTTCACCATAAGAATAAGCCTGATGTAAACAAACACAAACGCGATGATTGGTCAGAAGCCGTAGCACACGTACACCGGTGTTGTTGCGCTCTTTGAAGTAGGTCCTACCTAGGTATTTTTTATTTCTAAGTTACGCTACATGAAACTTTAAGATACCCAAATGTGTCTTTTTTGTGGGGTTTTAGGGCGCTCAACTACTAAGGTCATTAGCGCCCAGTCACAAATGTAAGTGCACATATAATCTGGTAAAACTCAAGGGGGGGGGGGGGGACACATCAGAAAGTTCTTACAAAGACGCAGATAAAATAATTAAAAGAGTTTGATGTCTTTGGACAAGTCCGTCGAAGTAATAAAACGAAGAACACGAGCAGCTGCTCGAGCGTCATCAGCTAAAATTTCCTGTAAGGTAGATGGCAGAGACAGGACAACACGAGATTGATTAAAACGGGGACACGACAATAAAATATGGCGCACTGTCAATGCATGACCACAAGGACACTGCGGGGCGGGGTCACCGGATAGCAGGTAGCGGTGGCTAAACCGGCAATGCCCAATCCGCAACCTGGTCAAAATGGCCACCTCTCGCCGATGTGGTCGGGAGGAGGTTGTCCAAGCTGTTGGGAACGGTTTTATGGCCCAGAGCTTATTTTCTTGAAGTGACGACCAAGTATCCCACCATAATGACACAAACAACCCCACTAATGTCAGATGATGGGACACAAAGGGAGGCTGGCCGAGGCAGGAGGACTGCAGCCTTGGCCACAGCATCAGCAGCCTCATTCCCAGGCACTCCTACATGGCCTGGAACCCACAGAAAGCGGACAGAACCACCATTATCAGCGAAAGAATGGAGGGACTGCTGTATCCGTTGAATCAAGGGATGGACCAGATATGGAGCTCCAAGGCTCTGAAGAGCACTGAGTGAATCAGAGCAGAGTACATACGGAGAATGGCGGTGGCGGCGGACATACTGAACGGCCTGATAGAGAGCAAAAAGCTCGGCCATAAATCTGGAACACTGGTCGACGAGCCGGTATTTAAAGGTGACGTCCCCGACGGCAAAGGCACAGCCGACACCGTCAGTTTTGGAGCCAACAGTGTAAATAAAGGTGTTACTGGCGAGTCGCGCACGAAGTTCGACAAACCGTGAGCGATACACTGCATCCGGAGTACGCTCCTTCGGGAGCGAGCTGAGGTCAAGATGAATGTGAACCGGAGCCTGGAGCCAAGGTGGTGTCGGGCTCTCACCCTCTCTGAAGGTGGTAGGGAGGGCAAAATCCAATTGTCGAAGCAGGCGACGAAAGCGGACTCCAGGGGGCAGCAGGGCAGACACACACAACCCATACTGACTGTCGAGAGAATCGTCGAAGACGGACTGATAAGACGGGTGGTCGGGCATTGACAACAGCCGGCAGGCATACCGACAAAGCAGTACGTCGCGCCGGTAGGTTAATGGTAATTCGGCAGCTTCAGTATAAAGACTCTCGACGGGACTAGTATAGAATGCTCCGGTTGCAAGACGTAACCCCCAATGATGGATGGAGTTGAGACGGCGTAAGAGGGATGGCCGAGCAGACGAGGTTCCCATAATCCAGCTTTGATCGGACTATGGACTGATATAAGCGAAGCAGGACAGTGCGATCCGCTCCCCAAGAGGAACCACGAAGAACACGGAGGACATTAAGGGAACGTGTGCAACGGGCAGCCAAATAAGAGACATGCAGAGACCAACAAAGTTTCCTGTCCAGAGTGAGCCCTAAAAACTTCGTTGTCTCCACGAACAGGAGAACAACGGGAGCAAGATGTAAGGATGGTGGAAGGAATACTTTATATCGCCATAAGTTGATGCAAACCGTCTTCTCTTCAGCGACCCGGAAGCTATTAGCCACACTCCATGAGTATAGGCTGTCAAGACATCGCTGAAGGCAGCGCTCTAGGAGGCATGTTCTCTGGGCACTGCAGTAGATCGCGAAGTCATCGACGAAAAGAGAGCCAGAGACGGGAGGTGGAATGAAATCCATAATTGGATTGGTCGCTATGGCAAAAAGCGCTACGCTCAAAACGGAGCCCTGAGGCACTCCGTTCTCCTGGAGGAAGTCGTCTGACAATACGGAACCCACACATACCCTAAACATTCGATCTGTTAAAAACGAATCAATAAAAAGGGGCAGGCGACCACGTAGGCCCCACCTGTGCATAGTGCGGAGGATACATCCTCTCCAACAGGTATCGTAAGCCTTCACCAAATGAAAGAACACAGCTACCGTTTGGCGCTTTCGCAAAAAGTTGTTCATGATGAACGTCGACGAGGTCACAAGGTGGTCAACAGCGGAGCGGCGTCGACGAAAGCCGCATTGATCATTGGTAAGTAGCAGTCGAGATTCAAGAATCCAAACCAACCAAGCGTTAACCATGCGCTCCATCATCTTACAGACACAGCTTGTAAGAGATATGGGGCGGTAACTAGAAGGAAGGTGTCTATCCTTCCCGGGTTTGGGTATGGGAACAACGAGAGCCTCACGCCAATGCATGGGGACCTGACCTTCGGTCTGGACGCGATTATAGGTACGAAGAAGAAAGCATTTGCCTGCCAGAGAAAGGTGTGTCAGCATCTGAACGTGAATGGCATCTGGCCCCGTAGCAGAGGACCGGGACAGTGCAAGTGCACGTTCGAGTTCCCGCATAGTAAAGCGGGCATTATAAGTTTCCAGATTCAGCGAGTGGAAGGAAGGTCGCCGAGCCTCTTCTGCCTCTTTCCTGGGAAGGAAGACAGGATGGTAATGGGCGGAGCTTGAAACCTCCGCGAAAAAGCGGCCAAAGGCGTTGGAGACAGCCACAGGATCAACAAGGACCTCATTAGCTGAAGTCAGCCCAGGTATCGAGGAGTGGGCCTTAATGCCAGACAACCGGCGCAGGCCACCCCAGACGACAGAAGAGGGAGTAAAACTGTTAAAGGAGCTTGTGAAAGAGGCCCAACAAGCTTTTTTGCTGTCTTTGATGACTCGACGACATTGCGCTCGGAGTCGTTTGTAATTAATACAATGCGCCAGCGTAGGATGGCGGCGAAAGGTACGTAAAGCACGCCGTTGAGCACGGATAGCGTCTCTGCAAGCCTCATTCCACCAGGGGACTGAAACGTGACGTGAAGAAGAGGTACTACGAGGAATGGAACGTTCGGCAGCATTGATGATAACAGCCTTGAGGTATTCGACCTGACTGTCACACCTGAGAAAATCTTGGACCAGAAAGGAGGAGTAAAGTCCCCAGTCAGCTTTTGGTGTGTTCCAGCTCGAGGAACGTGGGGATGGGGTGTGGTGCAGGAGACGAACGACACAGGGGAAATGGTCACTCGAATAGGTGTCAGAAAGGACATACCACTTGAACCGGCGGGCAAGAGTGGTAGAACAGATCGAGAGGTCCAAGTGGGGGGAGGTATGAGTAGAGTCCGAGAGGAAAGTCGGGGCGCCAGTATTGAGGCAGACAAGATTGAGATGGTTGAAAACATCCACCAAGAGGGAGCCTCTCTGACAGGATGAAGGAGAACCCCTTAGGGGATGATGGGCATTGAAGTCGCCAAACAACAAAACCGGCGGAGGAAGCTGAGCCATCAGGTGCATCATGTCAGCCCAACTAACTGCGGATGACGATGGAGTGTAGACAGTACAAACAGAAAAAGTAAAGGCAGAAAGAGTAATACGGACAGCTATTGCTTGGAGTGGGGTGGTCAATGGGATGGGATGGCAATAGACATCGTCCCGAACGAGCAACATGACCCCACCCCATGAGCTGAAATACCGTCCACAGGGGTTAGGTCAGATCGCTTGGAGGTATAGTGGGTAAAAGCAATACGGTCAGTTGGGCGTAACTTCGTTTCCTGTAGACCAATGACGAGCAGATAGCGCAGGCGGAGGAGCAGTTGTAATTCCTCCCGATTAGATCGAATACCTCTTATGTTCCAATGTAACAGAGCCATCGTGAATCAGAGAAAGGGGGAACAAAACGGGTGAAGAGCTGGTCACCTCGACGGCCGCGGAGGGCCAGGTTTCGAGGGAACATCGCTACAACCGCTGGGAGGCGGATCCTGTTCCATCGAGCCGTCGCCAGCTGCGGCCACATTCCTGGGTTGCGCAGGAGGGGCAGCATCGTCCGCCGACGACAGGCCAGCTGAGCGCCTGGCAGCAGAGCGTCCCGGCGAAACTGAGGACGGCCGGGAGCACCGACTGTCGAATGGAGCATCACATGAAACGCGCTGGGGTGGAGAGGAGGATGAAGACTACTTCTTTGAGGCCTTCTTGGAAGAACAATGAGTCACAGGGATGGTGGGCTGTGGGGGCTGGACCCGAAGAAAGTCCTCACGCTCGGAGTCCTTTTTTGAACGCCAGACCTCGGAAGCCGGGGTCCATAACGTTTCCCCGATGGACGCCTGAGAAGAGGATCGCTTCACAAGCGGCGGCGGCGGCGGCGGAGGAGGAGGAGGAGGAAGGGTGGCTCCTGGGCCAGAGCGGGCAGGGGCCGCGAGGGAGGATTTGGAAGGGAGGGATGTGGGAAGCAGAGGCATAGACCCCGGATGGGGTGAGGAGGTGGAGGGGGGGGACAGGATAGGGGTGAGAATACTGCGGAAGGAGTGGACACGACCAAAGCAAACGACGTTGTCAACATCACAGGATGGAGGCAGTCATATTTCTTCCTGGCCTCAGAACAAGACTGACTGTCCAAAGTTTTCAATTCTTTTATCTTCTTCTCTTTCTGATATGCGGGGCAGTCGAAAGATCTAGGCGAGTGGAGGCCAGGACAATTGAAGCACCGCAGTGGTGGGGTACATGTATGTCACTCAGGAAGAGGACGTCCACAATCGCCACAGAGGGGCTCAGCTTCACACTGTGATGACATATGCCCGAAGCGCAAACATCGAAAGCATCACATAGGAGGTGGGACGTAAGGTCGCACGTCGCACCAGTACCACATCAACTTTACCTTCTCCGGGAGAACATCCCCCTCGAAGGCAAGGATAATGGCCCCAGTGTCGACGCGACGATCTTTGGGGCCGCACTGGACTCGCTGGACGAAATGCACGCCACGGCGCTCCAGGTTGGCCCTGAGCTCATCAGATTGCAGCAGGAGGTCCCGATGGAAAATAATCCCCTGCGTCCTATTGAGCGCCAGATGTGGGACAATGGACACTGGGATGTCCCATAGTCGGTCGCATGCCTGGAGCGCCGCCGACTGTGTAGCGGAAGTGGTCTTTACGAGAATGAACCCCAAACGCATTCTACTAAGAGCCTCGATTTCTCCGAAGATATCCTCGATATGCTGTACAAAGAACATTGGCTTGGAGGTGGCGAACATCCCCCCATTCGTCCGAGAACAGACTAAATAGTGGGCGAAGTATTTCGCCCCAAGCCGGCGTGCCTGTCCTTCCTCCCAGGGAGTGGCGAAGGGTGAAAGGCAGAAGTTCCAGAACCAGAGACACAGACAGAGACAGAACCTTTCCTCTTAGAAGACGCGGCCGCAGAGCGACCTAATGCGTGTTGACGTTTCATCTGCGAAACGTCCGCCCTGATACCACCCACTCCGACCAGGGTCTCTCCCCACGGGCACCATCCAGCCTCAGCAAAGACCACCAGGCAGGATGACCGTTGCCGGGAGTCCTGATGCCCCAGGTAGACGGGCATCCATTCCTTGGCTTACGTGGGGAGGGTGCAGCTCAGGTATCGGCAGTACGTTTCCTGTGTTGTCAGGGGGCTACAACCTAGAGGGTACATAACACCCCACCACAACGGGCTGGCTACCATGCTGGATTTCGGGTGCCATGGAAAGTCCATCATGATCGTAGGTGCAGATGGGGACGCACTATGGACGTAACTTGTGCAACCCATCAGCTGTTTAGGCCCAAATTGATGAACAGTGGGTGCAGTTACGAAGCCGTTACGATGACGAGTGCCAAGGTCTTAGTGCACTGAGGATCGGTGATACACCACGTAAGGTGTCCTTCCCCAAAAGGCTCGTACTTCTGTAGAATTTTGAAAAATGGGTCAAACCCCAATGGGGACAATCACAATGAAGGCCGAAATGGTTGAAACTGCTTTTAGTCGCCTCTTACGACAGGCAGGAATACCTCTGGCCTATTCGTTCCCCGGACCCGCACGGGGGATTCAAATGTGTTAACAGCCATCAATAATGCTACAGCTACGTAGTTTTTATTTCAAAAATCGTGTACAGTTACAGCCTCGGCAGCGTTGTGCTCTAGTTGTAGCGCTATTAATGCGCAGAATAAAAATGGCCGAGTGTTTTCTGTTCCGTAGTACACGGTTAAAAAGTGCCGAGTAATAGGCTGTTCTTAAAGTTTTTCTTAAATTTACGGAGGTAATCGGCTTTGAAGTTTTCCTGTATATACTGCAGTTGATAAACGCTCGTTGAAAGTGCAGCGCAGTCGGTAGCGATTTTGACGTAGACCCACAGACTCCGCACACAGCGGGAAAATACGACTTCCGGAAAGTGAAAACGCAGACGCAAGAGGATGGCGAAACGAAACAGTCCCCAATCAAAGAAACGAAGAACATGACTCCATCTCAACGTGTGGCAAAGATAGAGCTGTGTCAACACAATGATACGAGAAACTGGGCAGTTGACATTGAAGAATTACCCGCAGATGAGGAAATGAAGGAAGTGTCACACCTACCAGGAGGAAAGATTCCAATCCAGAAAGACAAGGAAATGAGGGACGAGACGCTGTCTCGTGTACATGGAAAACCTTAGGCTTCATTGAGAGCGGGCCGTAACGACTTGTATACATAATCAGGACTTCATTACAAGCTTATAGAATCGGGACGTTGAATCTAAACAAGAACCGTAGCGAATTAAATCTTAAGAAGTTGCAAGATATGCTCTTCGCCGCAGATACTGGTATGTTACAGATATTAGACTGGATGCCATCACAGGTTATAATACAGTCTTAAATCCCGGGAGAGACCGTGACCTCGGAACGGCGATATGTGCCAAAGACGGAATCATCATAACAGTTGTCGAGGAACTGGCAAGCGCCAGATGTCTAGCAGCCACCATTCACATACGCGTTTTATAAATATCTATGCACTATCTGGCACCGGCAACAGGAGGCGAAGAGGAGAATTTTATAAAGATGTTAAAGTTTCCCTTTTTGGTGTCCGCTACGAGCATATTTTGGGAGGTGACTAATTGTGTGCTGTCTCTAAGACACCAGACGCCACATTTTAATAACTGTGCAGAACTCGGAGCCGTTAATTACAGAACTCCGTTTGTCTGACACCTGGAAGCTCAAGAACGGTGCATTGCCGGGTTTCACTCATATTACGAATCATTCCGCTAGTCGCATCGACAGGATCTATATAACAGACGACCTGAAAACGCACGTCCTCCAGAGTTTTGGCCCATTATCTTTTCGGCTCACGCTGTACACGTTTGTACCATTAACTTATAACGGCAAGAAACGTACAGGGGACGTGGCTTGTGGAAGTTGAACGTTGAGCACCAAAAAGACCCTGAATAGCATGAAATATTCAATAATGTGCGAGAACAAATTCACTTCATTTACCTCGGCACTGGCATGGTGGATGAAGTGTGGGAAACCCGTGATAAGAAAATCTCTCGTGAATTACTCCCGCGAGAAAAACGTTTGGCAAATACGGACAGTAGTATATTACTTCCAAGTCCTTCGTGACCTGTACCAACCTGATGTGTCCGTAATTGCCAACTAATGCCAACTACATGTAAATAAAAATTCGGGCTAAACTACTCGGACTGAAACGGAAACAGCTGGAGGGTCATCAAATAACAAGACTTCACGATGCCGCAGAAGGAGAAGAAAAATCTGTATATGATGTGATCAGTGAGAAGAAGGGGCAACGTAGGAAAATAATAACCGAACTAAGATCTTCTGACTGCAGATTACTGACGCAGCAAAGTGACATCAAGAACGAAATTCGCAAATACTTCACAAAGTTATTAGGCCATAGGACAACGAACATCCCGGCGGACAATGACTTCATGACAGGATTAACACGCAGACTCGACCCGGTAGAAGCAAACCGGTTGACTCAAATTATCGAAGTCGCAGACGCTGTAACACGAAGCCCGAAGGGGAGAAAAAAAAAAGTCTCCTGGGCCTGACGGCATTCCGGCGGAGTTTTATCAAATGTTCAGAAGCCAGCTGATACCCAAATTAAAGTGTATCTGTAACGAACTAGTGAATCCGGCCAATGGCGTCCCACACGACTTCCTAGAGGGAACCATAGTTCTAATCCCGAAACATCCTGCCGGAAACTTTGTAACTAATTTCCGGCCTATCACTCTGCTAAACTCTTGACTATAAAATATTTGCCCGCATCATAAATGAAAGATTAAAATCAGTACTGAACGCAAGTCACTGGACCATATCAATCGAGCGTAGGAAAAGACAGGTCCATTTACCACACAATCCGTGACTACAGAGATGCTATTTCTATTGCTACAGCCTGTAAAATAAAGTGCGCCATCGTATCATTGGACTTCGAGAAAGCGTTCGATAGAGTCGATCATGCTAATTTCTTTCACACCATGCGCGCCATGAACTATCCGCAATGTTTTATCGACATTATTACAAATATTCTGCAGAAGGTAACATCGACAATCATGGTAACGGTCAAGCGAGTAAGCCCATTTCAGTGATAAGTTCGGTGCGACAAGGGTGCCCGAATACTGAAAGTGGACTAAGAGTTTCCCATCATGGACCAATAAATAAAACTGTCACCATGACATGTCTTGGGGTGGAACACACAAGGAATATCCGGCAGACCATCACAGTTAATTACAGAAGAGTCCTCACCACCAGATACAGAGAGTGGCTCTCGTGAACATTTATTTATCCTCTAAAACAAATTACGTGGCGCGAGCCCTGCCAATGCCAAGGGATGTGGAACAGGATTCTGTCAGCTTTTCACCACTTCGTCAGCCGCGGCCACATCTTCAAAGTCAAATACCAAACGTTAACTACCGACTGGCAACGGTGAATTGAATCTTACAGACGTGTATAACAAAGCACAATCTTTGTTTGTAAAACAAACTGTGGAAGCGGTCAGTTAAATGAAATAGCGCCGGCCAGCCCGGACGCCCCAATTAACGTTCACCACATCTCAAATGAACTTTACAACCTAAATCGTTTCTTTGTAGAATATGGCTACGTTAGACTGGGAACACCCGAGAAAGATGTCAAAGCCAAGAAAATCTACCAAAATTTAATGAACTTTCAGACCAAGAACATCATAGAACAAAAATATGTCGGTCACTCTTGGCATGATACCTGGAGGAACATACACCACCCGCATTTACTAACAAAAGTGCGGTCATTGTGGTATTATTTTGTGAGTAGGATGTTTCCATCTAATTCCAGACTACATTCCATTCATCTGGCGCATTCCCTTTATGTACCACTTGCAGCCTGATTGACACAGATGAACAATTTGTCTGTGGGACTGCGAATAGCATATGGTTGTCAATCAGAAAAAAATAACTACGCAGAGAAAACCGCCTTATTTGATAACGTTAACGTGCCTTTTATACCCGGAAGAACTATATCCCGGCTCGAAGAACAATACCGTCAATTGGTTAAAGGGACACGCTGTATTTTACCTTCTGTCCAGTAAAGAAAGGAACGAAGGAGATTTTTGGACCTACATCTCCGACCAGCACCACAAGCAACTACGCATCAACAATTACTATGATACATACGCTAATTTTCTCAGAAGAATCGTCATGCCAACTCAGATTTTCGACGATGCGATTCAGAACATGGAAAAACGAGAGAAAATCTGATCTATGAAAAACACGTACGACCAAACGACGGACATCAATTTCAAGAATTTTTTTGTTTTCGCCTTTGCGAATCACCTACATTACTGGAAGTTTTAACTATTTCCCCGTTATAACTATTTCTGAATAAAAATGGTAGCGTAATGCTATGTGAACGAATTGCAATTATTCGTGCGTTGGTTCAACTCTTATTTTTTTCTCGTTCACTTTCAGATACCTGCATCTCGTTATTATAAAACTCATTTTTTATGAATAATGCACATCTTGTTTCTAATTACGTACTGGACGCGAAGTTCCTGTTCCCATTTCAGATACAAATTCTTAATTATCTATGTTTTATGAAAAACTTCATAAAATGTGCTTAGATTAAGAAAATTTAATTTTTTAAGGGAAAATTAAAAACCATATCCTTTTTATTTGGACTGCCCATCGTTTTGTATCCCAGAGGCAGATAAGTATCGTAGAAACATGAAAAATCAATCATTTTCATAGCATCGAACACATCTTACAAATGCTGCATTTTTACGCTTGCTACTGTACCATTACAATATGAACCCAACAAAACAGATACGGAGCCAAGTGGCGGGACTTCGCCCGAGAAGTAACAAGGCTGTTACGCTGCCAAACTTACTGGAATTAAACGCACGCAGCTTTTTCACACGTCACTGCCGAACGCTGGAGGGATATAGAGGGGCTCTGCATAAATGAAGAAGAGAAAATGCTGTGCCTGGTTGGCTTCATGGATTCTGTTGTTGACAGGCTCTTTATGAACGTAGCACGTGACACTTCCTGAACTGAAATGTTTTTCTCGGATTCGGATAAAAAAGGAGCTAAGAGATTGATAGATGACTAAGAAATACCTTCAATGGTTTCACAAGCACACTGTGAAATCCTTCAATACTATCTTACGTTAAACACAACTCAAGCAGAAAAATTACCCTGTGGTCAGGAATTTTCATCATTCTTTTTTAATTACAATAGTAAGTTAGCTAAAAACGATAACGTGTTGCAGTTTTCGTCTAGTCGTCTAAGAAGCGTATGGTGGGAGACTTGCAGTGTATTATTTCATTCTGCTTAAAAACTAAATCACATTCGAAGCTGTATTGCTCCTCTACCCGTCTCATTTTACGTGTGGCCTGCAGCTGGCCACGTCACTGCAGGCTAGCTGTACCAGCTGACCAGCCAGTACTGTCCACGTTAAATGCGCCCGTAAAGCTGTTGTCCCGCATGATCGCTCAATCTATGGGCACATAATACAGCATTTTACGTATCCTTATGATTATACTTGCCTATACTCTTTACAGCTTGGCTGCAGTCCCATGTGGAACGGAAATCCAATGAGGTTCGAGCATACGCGGAAGAATACATACTGCAATGTTCACATCAGGTTTATTCTTATGATGAACGGATTATAGCTCCTAGGGTTTCCACGCAGTATCGTTCGTTACCTCTTTTCTTCGAGCTTCAAGTGTTGGCATCTGTAATGTCCATATGATACGCGGTTTAATTCCAAGGACTAAAAGAAGTCGAAAAATGGATTATGACCTAGCGACGAGACCACAGCTTCCTGTGTCCGGAAGTGGTTGGAAAACATGGCAGGTAATGGTGGCATTAATCAACCGCACCACACCTGCTTTCGTGAGCGTCTGTTGCATCCTGGAACCTGATTTTAAACCGTTCCCGAGGCCGACACATCACAATGGTGTAGAGCTTTTAGGCCACACGGCCTTTGGCTTTATAGACCAAAAAATCAGCGATGCTGTCTCATACCTCTTATTTATGGATACACCATAAAAAAGCAGTAAACAGCTATAGACATTCTAAAACTGTCTGGCGGCGGCACTATACCACGGATATAGTGGTATACTTCCGAATTTACTTAAAACTCCACCTATTATGCAAAAGATCTCTGAACTCTTGCGCCTAATTTTACTCACATCAGACGACTTATTTCCAAACTGTTAGCTGCTCGTAGTATATACATACGTAACCTTCCAGGTGAACACTTCACCATCAGCTTTGTCATAACAACGGGGTACAATAAGATGAAACAAAAAGAACGAAAAACGATACGAAGACATTAGGCAGAAGATGAAAATCGCGTTAAGGGTACCCACTGTCAAAGATTCTTCTGCACATACTCACATCTGGGCAAAATTACTTTTACAGAAGTTCTTTTGTTATCAATGCATTTACTTTCTTGTAATTTTGTTGCCTACTTGAGTTAACACGGGAGACTTTGCCTTGCAAGTTTTCTGTTTCATTTCTCTCATTATAGAAGTCTTATGCCTTTAGAACCTGTTTGCCTAATTCAAACGAAGTTTAATTACAAAAAAATTAAGAAGTAAATATTAAAAACAGCGGGAACCGATTTATTTTAAAATTATCTAACCTATGTGTGTGTGTGGTTTTAAGTTACGAGAAACTTATAAGCTGATTGGCACAGGTCACAGGTCTGCTTCAAAATGGCTGATGTGAATGTTGGCGAGCCAATAATTGCTCTCTCTGAAAATTGTGTCACTGCATCTGAGGCAGGACGTCGTTATGGTGTTTATGCTTCCACAGCAATGAAATGGATTAGACGATTTCGAGATAATGGTGAGGTAGCGAGACGTCCAATACCTGGAAGATCACCAGTCTGCAAGGAGACAAGATGATGAATTGGTCAGGCCGGTCCAGAATGCTTCTTTGTCACTCATCCGGGAATTGAGGAGAGCTTCACATTCTCCGGGATCAACGAGAGCTGCTCTCAGAAGATTGAAGAGCTATGGAATAGGTCCCGTCGTACTTTCATCAAAGAACCGTTGTCTGACGGACAAGCCACCGATAGACTAGCAATTGTGAGTTCCTGCAAATATGTTAACTGGAGAAAAGTCATTTTTTGCGACGTGCGCGCAATCGAGTCGAGAAGCAGAAGTCCTGCTCTTGTTTATCGCACAGTTGGGCAGCGATGAAACGCGTGCTTCGTGGCCACACGTGGTAGAAGCGGACGCTTAAGTGTGAAATACTGAGACTGGATGTCTTACATGGGTGCAGGAACTTTACAACTTATACAAGGCAAGTTCAATTCAGAATGCGATGAACATTTCCTTGAAAATGTAATACCCCTGGAGCTCGACTTTGCTACCCCGAAGGACGTTTTACCAACATGATAATCATCCATTACTCACTTGCATTGGAATTAACGCCTAGTTTCCAAGGAGGGATAATGTTATTCAGTGTCTTCCGTGACCTCCAAAGTCATCTGATCAATCCCATAGCGCACATGGGCTCAACTTAAGAAGACTGCGAGCCAATTGACCAGACCTTCCTCTGCGAACTGTGAATGGCTTATGGGATTTGCTTCGTTCTTCAGCGGAGAAAATTGCCATGGATGAGGACTTTTTCCACAGACTTGTCAATTCTATGCCTCCAAGGATCCAAGCTGCTGTTGATGCCAACAGCATGTGGAAAAACGACTGAAGCTATATGTAGTCCACTCTTCATTTTATTTCATTTTTCTTTAAAAGGCCTCCATAGTTATTAGGCCAACAATATTAATTTCAAAATACAAATCTACTTGCAACTATGTTAAGTGCTCAGATGAAATCACCCTCCAAAGATAATTATTTTTGCTACGGGATGTCAGATATATATTAGCTTCCAAGGAAGATTATGTGACATCAAACTCGCAACCCAGAATTAGTTATTTACTGATGAGAATATTGAAAAGTAAAAAAGGAAATTTAATTTGACAACAAAAAGTAAACAAAGCACGAAATATTTGCGACGCAATAAAAAAAGGTTGCTGTGAAATTCGATCAGACACATACTACAGCTACCAATACAGTGAGCTGACAAGCAACCAAGGGGCTGTCAATCTCTTCTTTTTGCGTAGCGGTCGAAAAAGGCGTACCGTAGTTGAACGAATATTAAACTGGAAATAACAGATACTGAAAGTCATATCCACAGAAAGTAATTACAGATAACTACATCCATTTTCAGTATTTTTGCTGTGACTTTGTTACAGATTAGGTTATAAAACGGAATCTTTTGGAAGAATGTAGAACCCAGAAACTCTTACAACTGCACAATTTATAGTGAATTAAGATTCAAAATATTACCTGCACAGGTCCAAATAAAAAAATGACAGTGGACTCCTGTTAGATTCGAGCGCTCGTCAGCTCAGTCAGCCTATTCAACTGCTGACACAGATGTAAAACCGTCCTCAAAAAATGTCTCTGATCACTATGGGACTTAACATCTATGGTCATCAGTCCCCTAGACTTAGTACTACTTCAATGTAACTAACCTAAGGACATCACACAACACCCAGTCATAACGAGAAAACCGTCCTCATTTTAGTAATTCTACCGATGTGGAGTTACTGTATCTAAACCGTTTCTGATAACGATTTTCAAAAGAAATGATTCGACGAGTTAAATTGTAATGAACCTCGGCATACACTGTATCCTAACTATTATATACATTGCTTCTATTTGACGCTGCAGACACCACGCTGAGGCGCCACAGACCGGTAAGAGTTTTGAACTCTGGCACTTCTGAACTTAGGCATGTGCAATGATCTGTCCTTCCACTCTTAAAATTATTCGGGCCGGGCAAACTTTTGCCTATTATTCAACAATTTTAGAACGTTATATAAGTGATAAGATCGTAGAACATAGTAAGCAGAATCGAACAGCAATTTTACCTCACGAAACTTGGGATCCAAAAAGTTGTATTTTTTTATCTGATAAGAGAATAACGAAAAAATTAAGATCCTTATGTATCTGGAAACATTTCTTTTACAGTCCAATGAGAATGATTATCATCATTAACAAAATTCTTAGATTTAACAAAAATGATAACGCTGCAGTTTCATAAATGAGATATTCTTGCTCTTTAAATTTTAGCTACCGGTGAAGATATTCTCTTAGCAATTAGTGACACTTTCGTCCGAGTCAGGATTATTACGTGTCAGTTATGTCAATGTATAGGGATCTGCCGTTCGGGACGGCCGCCAAGTAAACCTCGTCCAACTTCCCCGTTGCACTAGTTCCCTAAGTCCACACAGAACCACCAAAGTAGCATGCCATGCGGATGCATGCGAAATTCGTTAAGTAGATTATTTAAAGACTCTTCAAGCACGCTTAAAATACATTACGTGTGACGGAGTGATCAGAGACGTTTACTGTCGGGTGAAGTGAAAATGATTCCGACAACATAATTCGAACTTTGTGTTAACTGGTAAAAATACTCTCGGGAAACTATTATGGTTGTGGAACCCACGAAAGTTGTACGCAACGGAAAGCTATAGTTTACGTATTTCTGCATTTTATGAAATTGTGAAACGCGTGTGCGCGGAACATTAAGAGAATCTTATCCTTGGGCGGTTGCGGGGGTAACTGATACAAACAACGCGCCAGCATAAAAATAGTTCGCTTATTAACTACCACATATTAACGGGAACCAAAAATACTAAAAACAGTGTCATACTCCGTTAAATTGAATGCTGCGTGTGAAAGACAATCGCATCGAACATTTCGAGAGCGAAGAATAGACATTTAAGTGGCGAATTGAGAGCCTGGGTCGTGATTATATTTGGACGCTATATGACACGCGTTATTCAGAACACGTTATCGACCTTTCTAATATTGAAAAGAAGGATAGGATCATCACCTCCAATCTAGATTCATATCTCATATTTAGTTAGTTATAAGAAAGTATTAATAAACAAACTAAATTTCAATTTTATCCAAGATTTTGGCTTCATTACGTAGTCTTGACTACACGATAAACAATATCTGTGGAAGTTGTATACAACGTATAGTCATAATATTTAGCCGACCAGTGTTGTGGGACACCAAAAATGCATGAAATTGTTCTTACAGCGAATGTATGATGTGTGAATGCGACGAACTATATTGATAAACTGAACATCCATTACGTACTTGCATATTTGTCTGCGAAAGTGGTCCTTGTCGGTGCATCTGCATAGAGTTCGAATAGAATCGCTGGAACATTGCAAACCATTCAGATTAATCGAACATCTCTAAATACGCATAATGCTGGTACCACCAGGATGTGTTCTTTCTCCTCACCCCCGTGGCAGCAATTGAATAAAGAGTCAGCCGGGAATAACATTTAAATCAACTGACGACCATTGAGCTAGCGTCACAAATTTTCAAACAACCACTGCCATGTATGAAGGCGAGTGACATCATGAGTGCTAACGTCGATCGAGGGGTGTCGTCGTGATCGTATTGAATGACACTTAGCGGTCACAAACTCCACATTGGATGTCTAGCGCGCGTGTATCACTGGTTCAAGTCTCGCTTTGGTCATCTTTTTATCGTGTAATTTGAGATACCCACATCTTTTAACTGTAAAATTCATCATTTTTATGAATAATGCACGTCTTGTTTCTAAATACATATTGTACGCGAAATGTTGTGAACTCCCCTTCTCTCTTTGCTCCGTTTCTTTCGCTGATCATTCCTCTTCTTTCTTCCTTCTTCGTACCGCGGCTATGTCTCAGGGTTTTCAATGCAGAAATGTTGTGAGAAGGGGGCACGTGTGTTTTGTGGTTCACAATATCTGAGTGCTGTGAGGGAGCGTCACTCGTGCCTCTGGTTTGAGAAGACTGATGACTGAAGTACGAAAATTTCTCAAAGGAAAAACAGGTATACGCTTTTTCTTTTCTTTTAAAACTATAAATAGTAGCGTAGCTAGTAGTATCTATCGTTCTACTGAACTGAATGAGCGCGACACCATTAATTTTCAACCTACCTCGAATGAAGCTTATTAATACCAATTAGCTCAAATAAAAAAATTCATCCAATCCAGAAGTCACTCACAGTTAAAGTAGTTTCTGATGTGTGTGTAGCGGTCATTCATACTTAAAAGATCGTTTCAGTAATTCTATCACTGTCCGCTTATGAGTTGCTAAGCAACGTATCAACAAATTGACTATGCAATGATTCAAAATTTGTCGTATCCCAACCGTAAAACGCTTCTCGCTTTCTTTAAGCATCAAGGCTATTACTATGCCGCTCGTATAAGTCTTTGATAGTTATTATCAAGCTAATGTCCGTAAATTGCGGTTAATGTTACTGAATCACACACACGCGACGATAACGCTCGATATCCAGCCGCATATCAAACTCCGCGCCGATATTTGAGAATTCGCGCCCGATTTGTTTGCACCGAAGTCCCTAGAATAATTTTTAAATCAACTGCGGGTTGTAAATTAACAATTCTATGCCCATTCATGAAAGTTACAGCACATCCGCACTCCACGACTACTAGATCGCGCACTCGAGCAACACGGAAGTTTTTGTTCTTACAAAGAGAAAACATATCATGCATAATACAACAAAGTTATTTGCTATGTCAAAACATTTATATCTCATTAAAACTCATTACCTATTTAATGTTCTACATAATTAAATTCTTTTCTCTGTAAATAATCAATAAAATTTAGAAATGAATTCCACGTGTAAAAAATCTCAAGTTGATATGACGTCCTGGACATACTCATGTAATGCTACAATGTCTATTTTCATTTTAAATAGAAGTCCTTCAGTATCGATATTTTATGAAGGATTGTTAATAAAGGTTGCTTCAATTAAGAAAATTTTTTGGCCAACAATGAAAAACCAGATACTCTTTATTTGGACTATGTCCAATGTTTCATACCACAGGTGTAGTCTCTCAGTAATCTGAGTGTTAAGTTTCCTAGAAACATGAGAACTATCATTTTCACAGTATCGAGCGCAGCATGCAAATGCGGAATTTTCACATTTCCCACTCAGCGATTAAAATATGAACCCAACAGAACAGGAGCCAAAGGACTCATCGCGAGAAATAACGAGACAGTTAAGCTTACAGACGTACTGGAATTAACCGACGCAGCTTTTTCACACGTCACTGCCGAACGCTGGCGGCATATAGAGCGGCACGTCGGAGAAGAGAAAATGCGGCACCTGGGCGGCTTCGGAGATTCGTTATCAGGGTAGCAGATGTCATTTCCAGAACTGAATGTATTTCTCGGATTCTGATGAAGGAGCTAACATATTACCAGACGACTGATTGCAATTAATACCTTATCAGGCATCAATATTCAACAATGCGGTGAAATCTCTGCAGTATGCTTTTGCATCACTAACAAGGAATTTTCATCACTCTTGTCTGTAATTAGGATACTATGTTAGGTGAAAACGAGTGTGTGTGTGTGTGTGTGTGTGTGTGTGTGTGTGTGTGTGTGTGTGTGTGTGTGTGTGGTTTGAAGGTTTTCGGGCGCTAAACAGCGTGGTTATTAGCGCCCAAACGCATAGAAACAGGAACACATGCAGTGAAGGGACGAAGACGGACAGCGAACAAGGAGAACGGCTAAAAGACACAGACCTGACGCAGTTACAAATCCTCACATACAGAGGCAAAACAAGAGGAGAAGAAACGCACGTGCATTTTATGCTTTCCGTCTCGTCACCCAAGAAGGGCGCGATAGTGCTTGAGTTTTACCGATTATTATTTCATTATCTCTAAAAATTGAACAACATTAGAAGCTATATTGTTTCTTTACTCGTCTCTTTTTATCTGAACTGCAACTGCCCACATCACTACAGGTTAGTTGGACCAGCTGCCTGGCCAGTGCTATCCAATTTAAATGCTTCGGTAAAGCTGTTGCCCTGCGTCATGGCTCTGTCAGTGTGCGTGTCCTGTACTCTAATGTAGTGGACACAGCTTTGCTTCCTCTCCACGTGACACAAAATCCAATGAGATTCAAGCAAACGCGGAAGAACACACGTTTTAACATTTATATGAGATTTTTGCGAACACATGGGATTGAAACTACTTTGTAAGTGACAGTTCACTGAGCGGCCGTGCTATCTTGCCATCTCCTTAGGGTGAACATATTTTCTTCGGACAAAAGTGGGACTTTCATACATTTTCTTGGCCAAAATGTGGGACAATTTTTATTTCTCGTTAAATATCACTTTTAATGCTAACATTTCTTCTTCCTCTGCAAATATAGCCTTCACTGATATCACAAAACCAACAAAGAAAGAATGGAAAGAAGTACATTTCAAGTTTTCAGAAATTTACTTATAAGGAACAATCACTACAAAAAAGTTCTTAGTGGACACAAGGAATTTATGGTCTTGTGGATTCCACACTGCAATCATATTTCTTCGAAGATGAAATTTCATTCAGCAACTCAGGTTGGCCTAATAGGTATGAATAGAAGTCAGTGCAACTGTATTTACTGAAGTTTAAACAGGTCAGTAAAATACACTTAACGCTCCTCACCGTAAATCTATTCCTCTCATCTGTCCACTGTGACAATAGTAAGCTGAAAACTCTTTCAACATTTGTATTGTGAGCAGGGAGTGAAAAGAAGTACTGCGCTATATTAAGCGATTTTCTGAACTGTTCATTACACTGGCAAGATCTGAAAAACTGACACCATTTTTCATGTGGCATCAACTGATTCCACTGCTCACCGTGTTTCCACTTGTTTTACAAATGACTATATATGAATTATTTCATCAAATAAGAGGCTGTCATTTACTACGAGGGCAGTTCAATAAGTAATGCAACACATTTTTTTCTGAAACAGGGCTTGTTTTATTCAGCATTGAAATACACCAGGTTATTCCCCAATCTTTTAGCTACACAACACTATTTTTCAACGTAATCTCCATTCAATGCTACGGCCTTACGCTACCTTGAAATGAGGGCCTGTATGCCTGCACGGTACCATTCCACTGATCGATGTCGGAGCCAACGTCGTACTGCATCAATAACTTCTTCATCATCCGCGTTGTGCCCCCCACGGATTGCGTCCTTCATACGGCCAAACATATGGAAATCCGACGGTGCGAGATCGGGGCTGTAGGGTGCATGAGGAAGAACAATCCACTGAAGTTTTGTGAGCTCCTCTCGGGTGCGAAGACTTGTGTGAGGTCTTGCGTTGTCATGATGAAGGAGAGGTTCGTTCAGATGTTTGCGCCTACGAACACGCTGAAGTCGTTTCTTCAATTTCTGAAGAGTAGCACAATACACTTCAGAGTTGATCGTTTGACCATGGGGAAGGACATCGAACAGAATAACCCCTTCAGCGTCCCAGAAGACTGTAACCATGACTTTACCGGCTGAGGGTATGGCTTTAAACTTTTTCTTGGTAGGGGAGTGGGTGTGGCGCCACTCCATTGATTGCCGTTTTGTTTCAGGTTCGAAGTGATGAAACCATGTTTCATCGCCTGTAACAATCTTTGACAAGAAATTGTCACCCTCAGCCACATGACGAGCAAGCAATTCCGCACAGATGGTTCTCCTTTGCTCTTTTGGTGTTCGGTTAGACAACGAGGGACCCAGCGGGAACAAACGTTTGAATATCCCAACTGGTGAACAATTGTGACAGCACTACCAACAGAGATGTCAAGTTGAGCACTGAGTTGTTTGATGGTGAACCGTCGATCATCTCGAACGAGTGTGTTCGCACGCTCCGCCACTGCAGGAGTCACAGCTGTGCACGGCCGGCCCGCACGCGGGAGATCAGACAGTCTTGCTTGACCTTGCGGCGATGATGACACACGCTTTGCCCAACGACTCACCGTGCTTTTGTCCACTGCCAGATCACCGTAGACATTCTGCAAGCGCCTATGAATATCTGAGATGCCCTGGTTTTCCGCCAAAAGAAATTCGATCACTGCCCGTTGTTTGCAACGCACATCCGTTACAGACGCCATTTTAACAGCTCCGTACAGCGCTGCCACCTGTCGGAAGTCAATGAAACTATACGAGACGAAGCGGGAATGTTTGAAAATATTCCACAAGAAATTTCCGGTTTTTTCAACCAAAATTGGCCGAGAAAAAAAAAGTGTTGCATTACTTATTGAACTGCCCTCGTAGAATGCCCTTTTCATTTAGCCACATTAAAGTATTTTCAACTACTGACCATTCTGGTTGTTCTGTGAGCATCATCCATAAGAATACAGAAAACTCAGTTATTCCCTGTAGCCCGCATCTCGTGGTCGTGCGGTAGCGTTCTCGCTTCCCACGCCCGGGTTACCGGATTCGATTCCCGGCGGGGTCAGGGATTTTCTCTGCCTCGTGATGGCTGGGTGTTGTGTGATGTCCTTAGGTTAGTTAGGTTTAAGTAGTTCTAAGTTCTAGGGGACTGATGACCTAAGATGTTAAGTCCCATAGTGCTCAGAGCCATTTGAACCATTCCCTGTAACCATGAGGATAAATAGTCTACTGAAGCAACATAAAACGTTGATACTTCTATGTCAAATTTTTTAACAGACTGGTGATCAATCATTCAGCAGTTTTTTTACACTTAGTGGTACAAAATGTTCATGTTTCCTTGAATTTAGACTTGTCAAAGCTTTATTTAAGACTGCTAATACTTCACATATGGAATTATTCTGTTTCTCAATGCTCAGAATGGATTGTTGGAGAACACTCATTTGTGAATGTACAAAAGTAAATAACATTCATTTATAGGATTACTGAAAAAACTAAGATTGCAGGGCACTTTGAGTTAGACTGTGACAAAAAGTAAGATTTCAAAGGTTCATACATTTTCAAGATCCTTTCTATGGCTGACAACAATGAAAGCCACCTTGTTTTGGAAAAGGAAAGTAAATTTTTCAGGGTATATACGGGGACAAGGAAATAAAATTCCCGGATTTCTCCCGGATATCCCGTTTAAAAAATATCCTTTTTTCCTGGGCGAATGTACACTTTTTCCGTGCTAAGTGACAGTAGGTTTTCAGTAGATTTTCCCTCGGAACTGCAAAACTTATCAATCCTTTGAATGGTTAACGTTTTATACAATCGCGTAGAACTTCCGGGGAAAAAAAGAAAAGACGGGGGAGAGAAGTATAGAGAGACTTTTAATTTAAAAAATGAGAAGTTTTGGAAGGACCTTTGATTTGCAGTAACATGTACGCTGCATATTTTCGTATTACGAAAGTATAAATTCGAATTGCACCAAACACAGCGCGTTAGTTTCCAGAGCGTTGAAACCGAGGTTGCGATGTCCTTTTGTAAGCGAGTCATATCTCAAACCACGAGGTCTCGCCAGCCGATGACAGCAGCTATTCAGAGCATAGGACACGTGTTATAGTCAGCCAATAGCAAGATCACTGGTTACACAGCGCGAACACACAAGAGGAAAAGTTAACGGTTTACATTAATATACACAGTACCGTATATCTACAAGAAAAGCTAAGCTTTCACATATTATATTGGTCTCTAAGATTAACACGCTACAACAGAAGTTGAGCTTTCACATGTAATATTGATCTCTTTTGCGTGTGTTATACTTTAAGATACATCACACAACTGTGCCAGTAAATTTAAAATTATGACATAAATGTCTCGGCTCAAAATTCTTGTAAGTGGCTGGTTCTCAAACTGTTCAGTTTCGAACGCTGTGATTTAGATATCCATCCCACTTTCTCACACGTAGCTTATTCCATCTTGCGTAAAAACAAATTTACTTTGAAAGTAACACTTTTCTAACCACCGTTCGCAGTACTATCCAGAGACTGTTAGAAATAGGTTCAATTTACCAGTTGCCAGAGAGCGCCAGAAAACAGCCATTGTGCGTGTGCAACTGCAGTGGTGTAGGATGCCCCCATGTTCGTGTGTATAACGCACTAAGAGAGCTTACATTACACCATAAAAGAAACAGGGCGTCAGAGGATACTCCAAAGAGCATTGGAATTTCGTGAACCATACTAAAATGCATAATAAGGCTTGAAGTGTAAATTGGCTTTTTCCGGATTCACAATGAAGTTTGTCCCATCTGATATTAAGCTTTTCAGTGTGGTTTTTGGGATGTAAATTTTCTTTGAGTACCAGTACTCTACGATCTCATTTTTGGTTCTTTATTACGGCATAATGCCATACATGGCAGAAGATAACGTGCACTTGAAATTGCACTTGAAATTCAGCGAACAGTTGGAACTAGCCAATACTGTAGAATGAAACACTTCGTTTCAAATAAAATGATTTCCTCAGCGGAAAGATTAATAAAGCCAAATTTATTTAGTGAACTTCTGCAAGGCGATTAATGCTTGACTGCTCCTAACTTGGAAATAAAATAAAATTAGAAAATTGAAATTAATAATATATTTTTGCCCTCCGTAATTATGTGAATGTATTTTAATTCACTTGATAGCTCCCGGCCACAGAAATCCGTTTTGCTTTCATTTGACGTGGGAGCTGTACACGAAGAGAAGCACCGAAATCACTTAACGTAAACACGGGTCCCGTGGAGACTAACCCCTTCCCCACTACAACTCAGACAACTCTGTGAAATCGCGAATCTGGCAGCTATGGCACGCGAGAAAAATTTTTTCTCGTTTGCATCTGGCTGCTTGCTGCTACTACCGATACAGCTAACAGCCAAACTTCAAGTAGTGGGAGACGGGAGAAGGTACTGCTTATACGCGATCAAATGCGCATGCGCAACAGACCGCTGGCAACTGGTCAAACGAACCTAATGTGAACAGTCGTGACGTCATGCTCATAGCAAGCAGTTTATTGTTACGAAGAATTACAGTCTGCGCCCGACGGCCTTTGACATATTTTTGCTATTTGCACACGCTTGTGCGTGCACGGTGTTTTGTTGTTGTAAATTGCACTTTTCCTTTGTCACTAAAGATTTATTTTTTTTCCTTCTCGTTTATATTTTATTGCTGCAGTATCATTCTCCAGTAGCAGGAAACAATAACATTCTTTGCTAGAGAATCAATTCTGCAGTCAAAATTACAAAAATTTAACTGAAAGCTAAAACAATGAAAAATTCCCGGAATTCCGAAAAATTCTCGGGTTTCTCCCGGATGAAAAAAATCCCAGGTTTTTCCCGGTTGTATCGGGCCGTATACACCCTGTTTTTGTAAGTGACACCAACAAATTCACAGAATTCAGTGAGTTCTGCAACACGAACAGAAAAAAATATGAAAAGGGTTGTAAAACTTCATGACAATGCAGTCAATGTCAACAGGTAAAACATCACAAGCACTTGGAAGTATGTTATGAACATGTGCTGGACAACCTATGCCAACAATGTTAGAGTTTAATTTTTCCTTTCAGATGTGTGGAAACATTAATACCCTCTTTCTTCATTAACCCCCCAAAATTACAGTTAGTATTGTCTGCACCAAATGCAATATACTTTGAGATTATACTGAATGACTATATAACATGAGTAAGATAATTGGAAATTGTTTCGGACTTTTCGTTCTGCAATTCATCAAGATCAAGCAATTTCGTCTGCAGTCCACCCTCACTTACAGAAAAATACTGAACTATCACAGGAAAAATTTTATGATGGCCATGGTTGCTAGCATCAGTAGACATTGAAAAGTATTTTGCACTGGTTACAGCAGCTATTACCTGTTTCTGGGCATGCGGAGCTGTAACATTGTTGATAATTGCTTCACACTTTGTTCTTCCACACGAAACATTTTCTGCAATCTTAGAATCAGGAAAATTTCTTTTGTTTAGTTGAACACTGCAGTCATTAGAACGATAGCTTTGGTGGTGTTTAATAACATGGAATGACAGGGTTCCTTCTGCTGCAGCTACGTTTTTCTGTTCCTGTGTATTTGAAGTTACAAAATATCTCGTCTTTTTTGCGAGAAAACTGCCGATCGAAGATTCTTCCTGTGTTTCTCTGATTCCATACGATGCTAAAGATCTGCAGCACCACCATGAGACACGGATACAGCACAGTTACATACGTTACACTTTGCTGAACACTCATTGTAGCAGTGAAGCAAGGAAATTTCCTCTGAAGCTTTTCCGAAAACTTTGATTTTCGTTTCGCCATCACCACGAAGTGCTAGCACTTCACGAAACTGATACTGAGTACTGACAACAATGGCAAGCAAAAGCAAAGAAAATAAGAGTACGCAACAATTATATTGCTTAAGCTGTACATAATCACGGGTACCAACTTACGGGATGTCAGTTTCAATTGATAGTTTATAAAATCGACACTCAGAAAATATTTTAACCACTTTGTAAATGTCTGAAAATGAGCCTTGAAAATCGGGACAAATTGCTTGTTTTAAAAACGGAGTCGGGACAAACTTTTCGAGCCTCAAAAAACGGGACAATCCCGATTAATCGGGACGTATGGTCACCCTACATCTGCTGCTGTGGCCAAGCTTCTGCTAGAGCGGTGCTGTTGAAGTGCTGACATGACTTACATAAGGGGGGCAGGGGGGAGAGAGAGGGAGAAGTTTACTGTTACATTTTCGTCTTGTGCCATGAACTTCGCACCAAATCGTGAAACTCAAAAATACCAAGACAACGAAACCACCACCACCACCACCACCACCACCACCACCACCACCACCTCCAAAAGGTACTTTTTTTTTTTTTGCAACTTACTACCAGTCGAAGTGTTCCTTGGAAAATGCCACTTATATCTGTGTCGCGAACTTTCAGATGACTTCTCGACGGCAATAAGTAGTTTGTAAACACTATTTTCCAATACACATCGGTTCTGTCATGCTTCCTGCACAATACCTTTTGTATGCGCTACAACATTGCTGAAGTTATCCACAGTTACTTCAGAAACATCATGTAAGTGTCTTTCATCTACCAAAAGCATTAATTTCTTGTTTTGATGTTCTATGTACCCTTTGATACAGGCCCATACTAGCTATACAGCATAAAAGTGACAATGATGGACCGGTAATTTAATTATAGAATGTCCATGCTTGTTGGCAACTTCGTCTACAACGCATGTCGGGTGTCGTGGCTCACGTTAAGCCAAGTTCTAGTAGTTCCACTTTATTCCTGCATCGAATTTTATATAATTTCATCGTAACCACTGTGGGATTTCTTTTCTAGAAGAGGTCATTGGGGCTGTGTCCTTTACAACAGTGTGGTACGGCGCATTGTCAGTAACAATGTACGAAGATTTCTCCACATTCGTAACAGCGAATTTTCAAACCATCGTAAAGAGGTGGGGTACTTCATTTCCCCATGAAAATGCGAGGTTGAAAATGTGTAGACGGGCGGAAACAAACCCACAGGCTGTATCTGCGAAAACAGTAAGTGTGCTTCCTTTACCAACAGGTACTGCCATTCCTTCTTGTGATCCGTCAGACCAGAATTCACCCATGCTTCATCGAACCACACTAGATCATCGAAAGCAATGTCTTTTACCTGTCGCAATAATCCGCATCGGCATGCAGCAGTATCTTGTTCCAAGAGCAGCTTACGGCCATATGACAACAAAAAGACCAGCTTCTTTAAGCGTTACAAGCAGTTTTCGTAACGTTGGATGCCCTCTACGGTGATTTTATGCATAAAAATGTCTGCGAATTGCATCCTGTTCGAAAGAATTACGATTTGTCACACGTTTCTCGGCGCATCGTTCCCCCCAGACTTTGCGGTTCTGAATCAAGATTTGATGGTCTGGAATCAGTGTTCAGTTTTTCATTCTGTTCTTTGCCTATATTTGTAACAGTTATTCAGTTTCTCTTAATCCTGTGGTCTCTCTACTACCTTACTAATGGAAATAAAGAGTGTCTCCATTGTCCTTTCCCATCTCAAACTATTGTCTTACGATGTAGACGTATTCACGGTATTGTCCTCGCGTAATATTTCTTGTCCGAGTTTCTTCAAAGTTTCAGACTGTGGATTCTAGGACGGCCCCGCCTTTTATTTTCGGACATTTTGTATGGACAACCCAAAGCCACTGCAGTAATTTGTCACACACACGCAATGGAAACAGACGAAAAACAGACACTAAGACAACGCAATTTACACGACACGTCGCGCACAAGACCAGGTGTTAGCAGCAACTGAGCGCTAACGAGTTAGTGGTGGCAAATATCAGGGTTGCCAACCACAAAGCTTTTTCCTCGTACATAAACAATCAAAAATATCGTACTTTGGCTTTCAAACCTCTTACATTTATCAAGTATTTAAATGTTATAAAACCAAAAGTATGGCATTAAATGAGTGTGAATTTAGCAGACATTTGTTAATTTAAAAGTTTTGAATTAAACAAATAAAACGTTACGGTGGCCATAATTTCAAGCCCAAATTCTGGACACATTACTCGTCTCTGCTGTTTGCGCCCGGGGGTTGGGTAGAGGCGGTGAGATGAGACGTACTGGAATGTGTGAATGGTTAATATTTATTAACAACTGTTACATAATTTTATTTCACTCTCGGAGGTAACAAAGATTCGCTGTTGTTGTTGTTGTGGTCTTCAGTCCTGAGACTGGTTTGATGCAGCTCTCCATGCTACTCTATCCTGTGCAAGCTGCTTCATCTCCCAGTACCTACTGCAATCTACATCCTTCTGAATCTGCTTAGTGTATTCATCTCTTGGTCTCCCTCTACGATTTTTACCCTCCACGCTGCCCTCCAATACTAAATTGGTGATCTCTTGATGCCTCAGAACATGTCCTACCAACCGATCCCGTCTTCTGGTCAAGTTGTGCCACAAACTTCTCTTCTCCCCAATCCTATTCAATACTTCCTCATTAGTTATGTGATCTACCCATCTAATCTTCAGCATTCTTCTGTAGCACCACATTTCGAATGCTTCTATTCTCTTCTTGTCCAAACTATTTATCGTCCATGTTTCACTTCCATACATGGCTACACTCCATACAAATACTTTCAGAAACGACTTCCTGACACTTAAATCTATACCCGATGTTAACAAATTTCTCTTCAGAAAAGCTTTCCTTGCCATTGCCTGTCTACATTTTATATCCTCTCTACTTCGACCATCATCAGTTATTTTGCTCCCCAAATAGCAAAACTCCTTTACTACTTTAAGTGTCTCATTTCCTAATCGAATTCCCTCAGCATCACCCGACTTAATTCGACTACATTCCATTATCTTCGTTTTGCTTTTGTTGATGTTCATCTTATATCCTCTTTTGTTGATGTTCATCTTATATCCTCCTTTCAAGACACTGTCCACTCCGTTCAACTGCTCTTCCAAGTCCTTTGCTGTCTCTGACAGAATTACAATGTCATCAGCGAACCTCAAAGTTTTTATTTCTTCTCCATGGATTCGCTAAAGCGCATTATACATTGAGGCTACTTTAGAATGCGCACTAATAATTTCACCACGAGATATAACCATTAGGTTATTAGTTTATAAAATTACACAAGTACATGAATTATTTAGACGATCTTTAAGGCACTTTAGTTAACTGTGTTGTTAGCTGACTGGAAATATTCCCCTCTCATTGGCGGGAGAAATCTCTTTGTTGCTTTGACAAATGTTTGGCGACGTTGAAGCGTTTTTCGTTCCTGGTCTGCCATTAGACATGCGAATGAGGCCACGACACCGCCACAGATCACCTTACTGTGGCGCCATCGAACTTACATTTCCATACAACTATGAAATTTTTTGTGGTATTTTCAAGTCTCAGTTTGTGTCTCCAAATAAAGCATCAGGTACATCTCCAGCCTCACTGACATCGTTCTTATTTACGCTGTCGTATAATTTTTCCCTAGTCATACGGCTATACATGTCTTGTTGGTTCAAAACTGACGCAATTTCCAGTACGTGTTGGTCCTTTTACGCTCTCTGCAGTAAGAAGTGTGCCGTTCACACTTTCCACAGTTAGCCGTTTTCTTATGCCTGTTTTTGTCAAATTATCCCTACTGAAAATCCGCTCGCATTCAGCATTTGTAAGAGGTAAGGACAGTGCAGTTTGAGCAAAAAGCGTCAGCTCAGAAAAATCTTCAGTTTTCAGTAAAAGATCACAAAACTTATCTGGCTCACTAATTTCATTCAACCCTTCAGGTCTCCATTGATCGTCTTTTTTTTGCTTGATCATCTGGTGTAATTACAAGCTGAACCACTTCAGCAAGAAGTATTAGTGTTGGGAAACGGCTCCTGAAATTATGTGGGAGCGCCGATTCTGGTTTGGGAACTTTTAACTTTGACAAGACAGGGTCCTCCACGTTATATCGTTTTCTTATTTCTGTGGCAGCAACTCTGTAGAAATCTTCGCAACATGAGAAGATTTGAAACTTCCTGGCAGATTAAAACTGTGTGTCCGACCGAGACTCGAACTCGGGACCTTTGCCTTTCGCGGGCAAGTGCTCTACCAACTGAGCTACCGAAGCACGACTCACGCCCGGTACCCACAGCTTTACTTCTGCCAGTACCTCGTCTCCTACCTACCAAGATTTGTTCAGTATCTGCAGGATGTCTGACCATATCTGGATGTTTTAAGAGCTCATACACTTTGACAAGATACAGTTCAGTGTTATGGAGTTGATGACGCTGACTTTCAGGGTCTATTTCATCTGGGCTTGGCCTCATGACATTTTCGCGTTGTAAATAACGCAATAGGATTTCCTGGAAGTGTTGGCGTATTTTCTCATGTAGATTGTGAGTAACTACTCTCTCGCTTTAAAATTCCCAGACAATTTATTAAACGAAGGGAGCGACCATTCAAGGAAATAAAAATAAAGTTTGTAGAATTGGTTGCTAAGTGTTTCAGAAATAAATACTGCCCGATTTCGCACATCGGCTTTGGCTTTATATGCACGATTTGTCGTGCAACCGATAAAAAATAGACGTACCCACTGATCTAATACTCTTTCAGCCCCTGCTGACAATGAAAGCCATCTTGTCTGAGATTGAGATGGTTTAAGAATTTTGTGGGGCCCCACTTCAACAAATTACTGGATCAAAATAGTGTACCACAACGCAAGCCGCTTTTGACCATTGAAATGTCGGTTGTCTCGTCCGTCATGACAAATTTTTTTTTTTTGGTTTTCGGGCTAATTCTGCTTTATGACCCCGTCCATGTCTCTTTACCACTGCTGTTACTATAGTTCGTTCGAGCTCTATTTCCTTAATTTAGAATCAGTCAACTTATTTTAATAAAGGTATCAAATGGACAGCAACCGAAAATGCAATGTTATGCTCTTAAAAAAGAAGCAGCAGGTTTAATTTCTGGACGTCCTGTATTTCGAGCAGCTACACTTTTTTGGAATCCAAGCAATGTTAATGTTCACGTTCTTACACTAGAATCAGGTTTGTTATTTATGTTTTTTGTAGTGGCGCGAGTTTTCAAATTAGATATTTCAGCTACCATCGATGTTCCCAGGCCAAATGCACACTTAGCTTTGGTTGAATCATTGGTGTCTGGCAAAAACCAGTCCTTAAAAACCGGACCCTTTAACCACTGATGTCTAAAAATTGTGAGCGATGCTGCGGTGAACTGTTATCTTCCTTTTATCTTGTCCAGCCGCCTTTTCTGGGTATTTTCTAGGTGGAATATGAGTACACGAACGGTCACTTTCTTCCTCACAATGACTCAATTATGGGTAAATAGGTAGCACAACTACACAAGAGACAAAATACTACACGTATGGAACAGAAAAGGCGAGCTATTGTCAGCGCCGCAAACACACCTGCGTTGTACTATTGATGCACTGTGAACTCAGGGCGCAGTAACGATCACCTGATTTCGTTAAAGAGCGTTGCATGTGTGTTCATTTTCAAATGTGTGCCCACTTCATTATGAAATACCTACTGAAATAATACCGCACCACGCATTATTAGACTGCATATGTTGGCAGCGCTGCGATTTCAGTTCCGTATTTGTCGGTAAGCGTCGGAGGAAGTGGCCATCTATTCTTGGCTGATCAGTACTTTCGCGTTTGTGATAGAGATGACAAACAACGAAGAATGGAATCTGTTCCTCGCGGATTCCCGGCTAACTAACCATAGAGTAGACTTTTTAGTAGACTTTCAGTACACGATTAGAGGTGTTATGTAAATTTTTGTGTCACTGAAGGCAACTGAAACGAAAATTAATATCAATGAGAAAAAATTTATTTCCATTGGACTTTTTCGTGCTCATTGTTACGTACTCTAGTGTGCAAAATTCGAAACATTGTTGAAATGAATTCCAGAGATAGGCTTTATCAACTCATTTTTTTCTGAATCGCAAGTAAAGATTGATTGATGGCACTATTACAATAAAACATTTAATTTCCCTAGTAACAGGAAAGTCACAGACCTGTTAAGTTCATGTCAAAATTTTAGAAATTTAAATTTTAACTAAAAGGTACAAAAATCTACCAACAAAAGCGCTAATTTTAAAAAACATTGCGCCATATTTAGGAAATGAACGCGTCTAACGTATTACCACGGAGAATAAATTATTCTCCTTGCCTATTACATTTAATAATTTTTGAATTTCTGAGTAACAATCTGTTGTGCACGTGCCATTTCCATGCAGATTAGAAGTATAACTTATAATACGCATGGGCATCGGCCACTATTCCTTGTAAAGTTTTTAGTTTCCCGGGATGAGGGGGAAGCGCGACAAGGAGGAACGAAAGCAAAAGCCAATGCGTAACAGCGGAATGGCTTCTTCGCAGTATTGCCAACGGGCACACAGTCCTCACTAATTATGGTGTTAACAGCGCGAAAGTAAACATTTGCTGAAAGCTTATTTCTGCAAATTTATATGAAGTTATGGTACTTTTTTGTATCAATGAATACGAAATATTGAGAATGTAAATCATGATGTGACACAGTTACTCAATGGGCGACACATGAATTACAATGAAAACCACGTAAAAATTTATTTTAATACTCAGAACGGATATACGAGGTAAGTCCACAAAGTAAGTTCCCTTAGTAAGTGTATCAATGAAGAACCGTGCTCCATTTGCTTTAAAATTTAAAAACGGGAGAAGCCACAAACTTAGACGTAATGTAAGGAGGAAACTTGGCAGTTTTCGTAGTTTACAATAAAAATAGATAGCAATTGGTCTGCTGCCTGTGACTACATAATCTGTATCTGCATAATCTGCATCAGATTTTTTCAACCACAGTTTTTGTCCTTTAGCACTCATTATTCTCAACCTCGGAATAGTGGTATAATCCCGAGTCCAACATGACTTTTGAGCGGAGTTTCGAAAAATGAGAATCATTAGGAGAACGCTGGTGACTTTTTGTAATAGTCACCCATTTATGACTTCAAGGAAAGCACGAAACAGTAGACGTACTAAGTTTTCTTTTATTTGCCTATTTAATGTTTTAAGTCTATGTATCTTGCAACTGAGGGAGTCAAAATGTTTCCATTTTTCTTGTATTTCTACTTTAATTACAAAAAGTAATAGGAATAAACTGAAAATCTTATTTCAGAAGCCTGTTATTTTGAGCCGGTCCGGTTGAACTGGGACTGAAAAAACCACCCTCCCCAAGGGTTCGCTGGCGTCAATAAACGTAAAGGGGGACAATACTTCCGTTTTGGCCAGGCCACAATGTTTTTCAGACGACGACCTCCAAAGTTGGCTGGCTCCACCGAGATAGAATCTTTCTGTGTTGCGTGAGAATCAGTCGCCATTTTGGGCTATGCTCGTTTTCTGGCACCGAGCATGGGAAAAGATTTGGGCGCTCGTTTCTATGTATGCAGGAACGCTGCGCATTGTTTCATTCAGAAAATTTCCGTGGGTGGGAAATGTAACTTTGTTATTAAATTTACCAGTGGATAGAGCGTTTGGTGATAGTCCTCCGACTGACGGACGAAGGTGCACGTAAGTGCAACACCGAACTGTGGAGCTGAGAAACGGACGAGTCTGAAAGCGATCGTCGTGGTCAATACTCTGAATGAAGTTGTTTCGGGTCTCATTTCGTTTAGCACTTTTCGCTATCACCTCTGACAGGTAATGTCTGAGCAGGGGTGCTGTGCGCTTACTGTTCTTACAGTTTTCATCTTTCCAACTTTTTTTTGTGCTAGCTTACGCCTGTATTACGGCGTTTAGTGTCAATTTTCTTGCGTTTTCAAGTCTGCAATGGCGTATAATTTCTGGTTAAACAGCATGCATGCCGTGTGAAGTTGTTACAGCAGATATTTTTCTACTGTGAAGATGGTTCTTGATCTAAACCGTAATTGAAAAAAAGTATTGTAAGACACCACTTAGGACTGAAATAAGTATCACATGCATGGAAGCTTAAACGAAATGGCTGCATGAAAAATGCGAAGAAATCGAAAAGGAAATGCTTGTCGGAAGGACTCAATCAGCATGCAGAAAAGTCAAAGCAACCTTCGGTGACATAAGCATGGGAGGTATTTGATGTGACAGAAGAAGAAACAAGAGTCGATGTAAGAAAAGGTAGGGGATCCAGTATTAGAATCAGAATTTAGATCTTTGGAAGACTTAGTACCGAGTAAGGCAGAAGGGATAGATAACATGCCACCAGAAGATCTAAAATCAATTGGGGAAGGGGGCAACGAAACAACGATTCACGTTGGTGTGTAGAATGTTTGAGTTTGACGCGATACCATGTCATTTCCGGAAGAATATCGTCCACACAATTCCGGAGATTGCAAGAACCGACAAGTGCGAGAATTATCGCAATATCTGCTTAAAAGCTCACGCATCCAAATCACAAGAATGAAATACAGAAGAATAGAAAACTGCGTATGTGTCAGTCGACCACTTTGCTTTTCGGAAAGGTAAAAGGCACCAGAGAAGCAATTCTGACTTTCCTGTTGATAATGGAAGCACGAATACGGAAAAACCAGACACGGGTTCTAAGGATCTGTCGACTCTGAACAAGCGTTCAACGACGTCCAATTGTGCAACATGTTCGAAATCCTGAGAGAAATAGGTTTAAGCTATAAGGAAAGACGGGTAATATACAGTATATACTACAGCCGGCAGGGAACGATGTGAGTAGAAGTTATCGGTTTTAAAACGGTGTAGGAACAAGAACGTTGTTTTTCCCCCTAATTTTCAATCCATGCATCGAAGAAGTAACGATGGAAATCAAAGGTGGAAGACTGGAATTAAACTTCAAGGTGAAAGGACATCCATGATAAGATTAGCTGACGACATTGCCATGCTCAGTGGAAGTTACGAACAATCAGAGGATCTGCTGGATGGAACGAACAGTCTACTGAGGACAGAACACAGAGTAAATCGAAGAAGACTTAAGTGATGAAGTAGCAGAAATGACAACAGCAAGAAACCAGGGTTGCCACAAGAACCCCCAAGTGATATTCCCCTGATTTCCAGACAAGTTTTAGCATTTTTCCCTGACAAATTTTGAGATCAAGGGTAAGTAAAGAGGTAAGTCGACAGTCCGTCTTTACAGCTACACTACAAGAAACACGTGTCAAACGAGGAGATTATCTAAATGAAACTTGCAAACAGTGCTGTTTCCAAATGTGAGCAAAGCCGTTAGTAGTAGCATCAACACCTTTCGTAATGAACTGTTTTTAGAAGGAGAAAGCAAGCCAAATGGTGTGTGTGTTTCATTAAGACCATCGATGTTATTTTTTCAATAAAACTAAGTTGTGTATACCAACAAAATGGGTGACCGCCGATAGAATGTTGGTTCTACTATGTTCATTACTGTCGGTTATTGTCCACTGTGTCACATCTATTATTGTACAGGAATTACGTGATTTTTCTTTCGAGAAATATTTGAGTACATAGCGTACAAACCGCCAGTGACTGGCACAAGTTTGTTGTTATCATCTATACTTTCTAATAAATAAACTACTTTCGTGGCACCGGAATATACTAGAGTAAATAAAATGTTTACAAAACACGGTGCTGTACTATGTACTAGCAGTGAGACTGTCACAATTCCTTAAATCCATCGCCCGTGACCTCTGGATCTATGGGTAAACTAAGAAAATCGGCTGCATTACACCAAACACAAACAGACCCGGCCTGCAGGCTGATCGGTGAGACTAGAGCTGAAGGGCAGCGCCTGCACTTTAGGGGGAAACGACGGGCTTCATATCGGCAGTCCCGATCCGCAGAAATGGCCTGCGATTTTCGCCTGTCGTGGAAATCCACTAGTGTGACCAGCTTTTCAGGAGTCACAGACAGCATGCAGTTGAAATGGGACCGCAGTGATCAATCCATGCAACAATTAACTTGTGCAAATACTCTGAGAATCAATAGTAATGAGGATAGGTAGCAACTCACCATAAAGATGGTCGCTGAGCGACAGGCAGGCACACAGAACAGAATCACACTAGCACAACTAAATTTTCGGAAATAGCTTTCGTCAGAAAACGAGTACACGCACACATTCACACACTCGGACCCAACTCGTGCACACATTACCTCCGTCTCCGGCCCCTGCAGTCTCAGCGAATCAGATCCAAACAAACCACTCCTCACACCTCCCTGCCTCTCGTCTGCAGCTGCTAGGCTATCGGACCCCAAGTGGTGGCAGCACTGACTGCAAGCTGAGGGTAGTGGTAGGAATGTGAGAAGCAGTCGTAATGAGTGAGTAGGGAAGCGGCGCACATGCTCAGCTGAACCCAACCAGTGACGATGCAAGACGTATTAGTAAACAAACCATTTAATCTACCGAGACAAAAACGAGATTTTCCAGTGCTTTTTTCATATTTCCCTGGCAAGTTTGATATTCCTGATTTCCAGAACCTGTGGCAACCCTGGAAACTTATCAGTACTGGTGATCACGAAGTAGATGAAGTTAAGGAATTCTCCTCGCTCGGCCGCAAAACAACCCATGATGGACAGAGCAACCTGGATGTAAAAAGCAGCCTAGCACAGGCAAAAACGTTCATTTCTGACCAAGATATGTCTCCTAGTATCAAACAAAGACCTTAATTAGAGGAAGAAGTTTCTGAGAATGTACGTCTAAGGCACAGCATTATATGGTAGAGTAACACGGTCTGTGGGAAAACCGAGATACAAGAGAATCTAAGCTTTTTAGATGTGATGCTACAGAAAAATACTGAAAATTAGGTGGACTTATATGGTAAGGAATGAAGAGGTGCTCCACAGAATCGGAAAGGAATATAAGGGAAACACTGACAAGAGGAAGGGACAAGATGGTAGAACATCTGTTAACACGTAGCAGAATAACTTATACGGTACTAGAGTGTAAACTGTAGAAGAAAACAGAGATTGGAATAGATTCAGCAAATAACTGAAGGCGTAGGCTGCTCGTGCTACTCTGAGATGGAGATGTTGGCACAGGACAGGAATTCGTGGCGGGCCACATCAAACCAGACCGATGAGAAGAAAGGACCCACAGTGTGTATCACGCGTTTCCCCAGGTGTTACTTTATCAATGCGCTCTGACAGATATAACGGCAAGAACGATGGACGAAATTTACAAAGCACACAATGAAGATGGGAAATTTAACTCTTTCTTAGATACATTCCTACAGCTCTTAGAGTCTTCTTGGAAACCTTGTAACAGGGCAACCGCAGCTGTGACCAGTCGTCATGGGAGTTAAGGCGCCGCTTTAGCTGTACACAGCTGAAGCTGTTTCTTAATCCTGAAGGCCTTTGAATGTTGTTTCCCCTAAAACAAATAAAGGTAAAGTCAAGTATCAGCATGCATAACGGAATTAGCTTGTGGTAGGAAGAGATTTCTTTCTGATTTAGAGGACAAGCTACAGTCAAGATTTTAAACTATTAGCACTCGTATTTTAAAATTTTCGTGTGTCATTTAATACGAAAATCATTTACTGTTCTCGTAAAACGCGATACTCCAAGAATACGATAAAAGATTTGAAAAATTATCAGACTTCGAAAATAGTGACCCAAATAAAACTGAGCCCACTGAAAATAACTCTGGCAGAAATGATGACACTTTCAAATCATACGATGACATTAAGTGATTACTTCACAACGGCACAAAAGTTGCACCCACTAATAAACAACAAACTGCTGATGTATCAAATTTCCTTGCACAGACACTGCTTACACCACCAGCAGACGGTTCCAGAAAAACAGACCGTAAAGAGATTACGTAATTCATCAGGTCGCTTGAAAGTAGTAATTCCGATGCCTATGGTGATGTTTCTATCAGATTACTGCAACGTTGTGCTGAAGGTAGTGCTACATTTAAGCTGTCTTTCTAAACAATGACTCACAACATGTTTCCTGGTGGACTTAGAATATGGCTCAGTAACACCCATTCACGAAACTGGAGATAAAAATCACCTCAACTCCAGTCCTACATGACTCCCATATTTTCAAACTTTTTGGAAAGTTATCTAGAACAGAATAATAATAGTATTTGGTTTGTGGGGCGCTCAACTGCGCTGTCATCAGCGCCCGTACAAATACCCAGTCTTGACAGTCCAATCTAGCCACCTTCACGAATGATGGAATGATAAGGACAACGTTAACACCCAGTCCCCGTGCAGAGAAAATCCCCAACCTGGCCGGGAATCGAACCCGTGATCTAGAGGTTGCAACACTGGTCACTACACCACGAGTTACGGACGTCATATACTGAACTATCGTCCAGTCTCACTGACGTCCGACTAATGTAAAATGCTGTAACATATCCTGTGCTTAAACAAATGAGGTATCTAACAGTTTGAACACTATGGAAATCAGCATGCATTTTGAAAATAATCATGCGAAACTCAACTTTGGCTTTTCTCGCGTGACATCTTGAAAGTCATGGACAAAGGAAACCAAATAGACGCAGTAATTAGCGCCTTCCGAAAAACCCTAGATTCCGTACCACAAACAATGATTCCATGCAGGACGCAAAATACCTTGGATAGTCGTCGCCGGATGTGTACCACTTAATACATTACCTATGAAAGGGCTCTTGCTTTTCATGTTATCACTGACATGGCAGACAATAATAGCAACCTCAGACTTAACAGATGGTGCTGTTATCTATAATAAGGTACTGTCTGAAAGAAGCTGCAGCAATATTCAATCAGATTCTGCTAAGTTTTCAGAGAGGAAGCTCAAACTTGACAACTTCTTTTAAACGTACAGGGTTATTCACAAAACGATAAAATGTATGCTACGGTCACAGTGTCAATTACTACCCATTAGAATACACCATTACACGGGTGTAACAATTTGTGTGGTTGTGAAATGGAATGATCACATAGTCTCATCGCAGGTAAGACATAGTAGACTTAGTTTCATTGACAATACTGGGAACGCTGTTAGTTTACAAAAGACAGTACAAATCACTTCTGTGTCCCGTCTTTGAACACTGTTCAAGTGTGTGGGACCCATATCAAAACAAGGGATACTGAACGTAAACAAGTAAGTAGGCCCTACATCACAAATGGTGACAGGTTTGATACAGAAACGAAAAATCTGCAACGCAAATTCCAGAAGACAGCCTGTTTATCTCATGACAGCGTACTTAGATTTCAAAAACCAATATTAACTGAGGAACCAAGATACATATTCGGCTCCCTGTAGTGAAAGTGAAGTTAAAATTATAAAATTGTACTAATTACAACACACAGGAGTATTTTAGCGGTCATTCTTCTCACATACAATACACGAGTGGAGCGAGAAGAAACCCTGACATATGGTACCGAGCTAAGAACCCTGCGCCATGCACTTCACTTCAAAGTAGTT
Organism: Schistocerca piceifrons; assembly: GCF_021461385.2. Classification (NCBI taxonomy): domain Eukaryota; kingdom Metazoa; phylum Arthropoda; class Insecta; order Orthoptera; family Acrididae; genus Schistocerca; species Schistocerca piceifrons. The sequence goes on along the minus strand of NC_060142.1, from coordinate 548,452,693 downwards.
TCCAGAGTAGCATACATAAATGATACTCCAGTAACATCAAATATCCATTCAGTAAAGGATACTGGTAACTGATAAGGGTCCAGCCTCGATCTTAACAGACACAGCTCAGATGATGGTTGAACAGATCTACAAGAGCCAACAGTTCAACTTTCAATCTCGCATAGAACCACGTTAAGCAACTTCTAACAAGCAAAACTGACCTGCTAGCACCAGAACACACTAAATGAAACACCCAATGTAAAATTCCTTGGGGTCCAGTTGGATAAGTTAAAATGGAGCCAACACACTCACAAACTAATCAAATGCTCAGTTCATGTTTTGCCCTTACAATCAACTAATTGCGCTGACCTGAAGATAAGGATGTTACCCTATTTTCTTTTTCAGAATTATGAATTTATCTTCTGAGGTTGTGAACCTAAACTGAATACAGTATTTAGTCAAGGGGAGCGAGCAGTAAGAGCATTGTCTAGTGTGGATCTGTTGCTGACAAATTACATCCATGTGATGTTTAATGTGCACTGTTTAACTATAAAAGGAGAAAACCGTCGTGTGGATTTTGCTGCTTTGTAAAATGCCCAGAGCAATGTACTGTGGCGTAACGATATCCAACAAGACCCCACCTAACGAAGTATGAAATTAGTTCAAATGTGTGAAATACTAAGGGACCAAACTGCTGAGGTCATCAGTCCCTAGACTTACTACTTTCAAGCTGAGAACACATACCCATGCCCGAGGGAGGACTAACCTCCGACGGGATGCGCCGCGCAATCCGTGACATGGCGCCTCAAACCACACAGCACACCATATTGCTGATCTCAACTAACTCAAAAGATAAACTTTTACCCAATTACCGGTGTGTTCTTCCTACAATACTTTAAATTAGTATTTTGATGGACTAAAAGTGTAGTTAGCTACAAGGTTTTATAGTGTGTTGTAAAGCAGCCAGTAAACATGACTTAGTTTTTACAGACAGTGTAAGTATTTTTTTTTTTAAAAATACGTGCACTCAAGTAGAAGATAATAAGTTCAGGAAGCAGCAAACATTTTATTTTATTCTTCAAATTAGTAGCAGTTTCTTGTTTACAAAACAGCAAAATGTTGCTAGCAGCAGCAGCAGCAGCCGGAAAGTAGCTGCAAACAATGCTTGACACTACTGACAGTTTCATTAGTGATTTTTTAAAAAATCACTAAACTACCATGCAGTTTTCACTAGTGCAACGCACTACTTTCATTACTTCCCATGCCATTTTCAATTTTTGTCTTCCTTTGGATTACCTAATAAGCTATTACTACTTTCCGAGAAAACGAAATCAGGTAACTAGTGTGATGCTACTTACAGTGCAACATATGTTTGTTTAAACAGGTTTGCAGCTGTTAACTCTAATCCGTCGCATATGCTTCTTGTGAAGCCTATCTTACGTAAAATGTAGGTATTGTTGCAAAAAACTAAATGTGGGTATTTTCATCAGATTGTCATTATAGCTGAAGGAAGAAATCGGACAATCAACTGAGGCCCAACGCCTCTGATACTTTCCAAAGTAGAAAATTATTAGTTTCTTTTCAAGATGACAAGCGACGAGCCTAACCTCTACTCCCATCCTGTGCGTTTAACGACAGAGTGCCGACTAAAGACAACATGCAGCAATACAACATACAAAGCACAAGGGACAGTTCACAAATAAGGCAACATGTTCTACTTCAATGTATTACGCTTTACTCTCCATCGTTAACAATCACCGCGAAAACTATCACAACTCATAGCATTACTGAACAAAAGTACGCCTCCATAGTTACAACGCTGTATTTTTTTTTAAGGAAAAAACGTACACCTATGTTTTTGTGAAACGCCAACCAACCTTTTAACACCACATAACCACAGAGTCATAACAGCAGTACAAATCATCGAAAGGTAGGTGGAATGCATTTTCTGTAACTGTAACAACATATTACAACCAGATTTCTTTGGATTCTTAACCAAAACTTAATTTACCTCAAAGCGTTTTACATTTTTTAAATCGATCTTCAGTAAGCCAAGAGATAAACATTTAAATGCGGAATTCATTTTTCTAATTTTTTGCACATTCGACAACCCTCACGTAAAATTAATTTAAAAAATAGCTGTAAACGAAAACAAAACATACAACATAAAACTTAAACAGCACCTTTGCAAAGCCTGAATTGTTAGTCGCTACGTTCTAAAAAAGTTTGATACTGTTACTTGAACTGTGCCTTTCATTAGCTTTCTCTTTAAAGCATAGTGCTTTCCATTTCACGGAGCTCGCTCAACATCTACGAGACGTACTTACTTTCTGGCGTCTCTCATTCTTCATTCCACTGGCTGACAGGTGCATCCATTCGAAATCGAAAGTTTGTACAGAAATTACTTCCATCGTTTTCTCGTACCCCTCAACAACACGCTCTACTCAACCACTCGGCCATGGTTGTTTACATAAATTCCCGGAAGTAATGGGCCACTGCGGATCGAACTTGCCGTACAACTATCGATTTTAACGCCGCCGTGCTCTGCCGAGAACTCACATACCACTTCCAGCGCTTTGAGTAACCGAAACAATGCACAGCTGTTGCTCGGTACTGCCAACATTCCAACTTGAGTTTGTTACACTCATGTACTTTACTAACAGCTCCACACACGACTGACGGATCGCAGCGACCCATCTCATGGGCATGCGATTATTTCATAGATCGCTCGTATATGGGCGGATGGCAGCGATCGGTCGTTGATTGCGTGGAAAGCCCAGGCAATCTGATGAATCGCATGCGTTCTGCTAGTCGTTTGTATAGGCATTGAGCGTGGTTGTGCAGTTCTGTTTTGTTCAGCTTTGTCCAAGTATAGTAAGAACTTTGCTTTAGAATATTTAGTTATTCAGGAAGCACGAACCACTCTTTGAAGTGTAGCTGAGGCCGGTGTTGCCATTTAAGAAGTAACAGAAAACACACCCTCCGATTTGCAGTGATCAGCATTTTGTAGCTTGCGCTTTCGGAAGTAGATTTGATGGGAAGTTCATAGCAGACCAGTAAAAGTTCGCTTATTTCCGTTTGGCTTCTGTATAATACTGGCGACGTATGCTAAGTTTAAGCGATTTAGAATTAGAAATGAACAAAGAAATGATACCTTAATTTATTTAGTATCGCAGAAACAGTCAGTGCCAACGTGAGTAATCAGCAAATGTATTTTTGACAAATATCTAAAAAATACTTGCTAATAGTATTTATTTGTTAGTTCAAAGACTCGAATGACGCCGGCCGGTGTGGCCGTGCGGTTCTAAGCGCTTCAGTGTGGAATCGCGTGACCGCTACGGTCGCAGGTTCGAATCCTGCCTCGGGCATGGATGTGTGTGATGTCCTTAGGTTAGTTAGGTTTAAGTAGTTCTAAGGACTAGGGGACTGATGACCTCAGATGTTGAGTCCCATGGTGCTCAGAGCCACTCGAATGACGTGCCTGTGGCCAATAATCGCAAACTTAATTTTAATTTCTCGGTGACTGTGTCAATCCCATTGCTGTATTTTGTTTTACTATTCTTTCTCGTATTAAAATTAATAATTCTTGTCTGTGGTGGACGTAATAGAACACTGCTGCTGTTGACATCTAAGGTAATTTATAATGAATTATCTGCAATCAGTTGCTTTTATAGGCGTTTGTGTTTCCATTGTGACATTTCAAGGTGCCTGGCATTCCAACTTCAGATGCTGCGTTTATGTGGGTGTTATGAACATTGTTTCTTTACTAATGGTTTTGCAGAATTTTTAACTTAAGTTTTTAAGACTAGTATTGCAAAATACCATACGTATAGAAATAGTGTTCACGAAACGTAAATAAATGTAAACATTTGAAGATGAGGTGAACATAAAGTGAATGTACTCTCATAATTGCTTATTTAAGGCATAATTTGTTGGCGTGGCGTGCCGGGAAAGGGGTGCCATTCGTTTAGGTGCTTTACCCCCCCCTAAACACAACGTCCGGACGCTATAGTTCTGTCTTTGTGCTCGGAGTGCTGCTGCCACGTCACGTGACGAGGAAGCCTGCGAGCTCAGTAGCTGTGTGAATCAGGCCCACGTGTCACCAAAGACTGGCTTTTATAAAGTAACCTACAGTTCCCAAGTTTAATAAATTACAATTACCGTTTTCTTTCAAAATTTATTTGCAATTATTCGTGGGGATACAGAAATCAACTGTCATTGCTGCTTAGCATAGCAAACAGTTAAATTTCAGTACCAGACCTTTTTTCTACATGTTGGTGTGCTGTAACCGATCAATGTGGATTTTTAAATGTTTCAGAATCTGAAGTGAAACGTTCACGAAACAAGGTCGCATCACATTGATGACAGCAAGAGAATAATAAAATCTTGAAAACGTAGGCTTAAGAATAAATGAAATAGAATTGTCCTGCTTCGTCGGCTCCTTTGAATTAATTACATACATTTTACCTTCGTGAAACTGGATTAGAGGCACAGACGTCGTTGTTGGAGAGTGGAAAAGCTGGGTGACAGAAAACCGTGTTTTATGTTAGGTTTCAATGCAAGGCAAGTTTTACATGCTAATGGTAATAACAATCTGACTTCGTCATCACTACAAACTGCAGGCTCGCACGATGTACGTCGTAACTTGGAAACGACGGCGAGCGATCGTTGCGTCACCAAACCGACTATTTCCAAACAATTTAACCGGCTCCAAATTACTTAAAAGATCGCATCGTTTAGAGAATCGTAAGGTTTTGTATACGAGGTGTGGCTAGAAAAAAACCGGACTAGTACAGGTGAAACAATAAAACGAATGCAATAAGGCTGAAAGTCGCGTGGCCTGTCACGTGACTCTCGCTCCGCCTACTGCTCGAGTTTCATCTGCCTCCTGCACTCAGTCTGCCCGTGGCGTCTGTTTTAAGTAGTTGACGTTTTGTCTGTGCGTCAGAAAATGTTGAGTGTACAGAAAGAACAGCGTGTTAACATCAAATTTTGTTTCAAACTAGGAAAATCTGCAAGTGAAACGTTTGTAATGTTACAACAAGTGTACGGCGATGATTGTTTATCGCGAACACAAGTGTTTGAGCGGTTTAAACGATTTAAAGATGGCCGCGAAGACACCAGTGATGACACTCGCACTGGCAGACCATTGTCAGCAAAAACTGATGCAAACATTGAAAAAATCGGTAAACTTGTTCGACAAGATCGCCGTTTAACAATCAGAGCAGTGTCTGAGTTAACAGGAGTTGACAAGGAAAGTGTTAGGCAGATTCTTCATGAAAGTTTCAACATGAACAAAGTGTGTTCAAAAATGGTTCCAAAGTGTCTCACAATTGAACAGAGGAACGCCGAAGAATGATTTGTTCTGACATCCTGGAAAACATTGAAAGTGATCCCACCTTCTTACAAAATGTTATTACTTGCGATGAATCGTGGTGTTTTACTTACGATCCCGAAACTAAACGCCAATCGATGCATTGGAAAACTCCTGGTTCTCCACGACAAAAAAAAGCACGAATGTCAAAATCGAAATTCAAGGCAATGATGATTGGTTTTTTTTTTTTTGACATCAAAGGGATTGTGCACATTGATTGGGTACCAGAGGGACAAACAGTGAATCAGCATTACTACATTAGCGTCCTGGCTACCCTACGTGAGCGAGTACGGAGAAAACGGAACGATTTGTGGAGAAAAAAGTCATGGATCCTTCACCAAGACAATGCCCCAGCTCACAGTGCGTTGTCAGTGAAGACGTTTTTGGCAAAACACAACATTCCCATCTTAGATCATCCACCCTACTCACCTGATTTGACCCCCTGTGTCTTTTTTCTTTTCCCTAAAGTCAAGTCAGCTTTGAAAGGAACTAGATTTGAGACTGTTGAAGTAGTAAAAGAAAAAGCGACGGAAGTAATGTATGGACTTACCGAATATGATCTGCAGCATTGCTATGAACAGTGGAAAATTCGTATGGAGCGGTGTAGAGACCGAGGAGGAGAGTACATTGAAGGAGATAACATGAAATTGTAAATAATTGTAAATAAATGTTTTTTCCAGCATCAGTCCGGTTTTTTTCTAGCCGCACCTCGTATAGTACATTCAAATGAAACATAATTCAATCATAATTATTTATTATTTGCAAACCATTCCCAAGAGTACTCTAATTACGTGACTTGACTGTTCAAAATTCGGCTCCTCCTTGGTCCGGGAAGACTTCCTGCAATTGAAACGATTTTCTCTTGAGCAAATGTTTTGTGTATATTGACTCTGCTTCGTACTTCCACGTTAAGCTGTAAGTCTCCCAACGGCTGCAAGGGGGAAGTGGTTCATGATTTTGCGCACCAATACGGTTCCGAATCGAAAATTCCTGATGAAACATTGTTTTCACATTTTTTGTATAAAGTACTGTTGAAACCGAATTACAACAGAGGAGACAATGGTAGGTATGTGTATAAATGACAAAATCATTGCACGAGTCCGCAGTCAGGGATTCCCATTTGATATCGCGAAACACCTCCGTAACACACATTGTTCGAACCTACCGGTAATAAATGTAGCAGCCCGCTTCTGAACTGCTTCGATGTCTTCCTTCAATCTGACCTGGTACGGTTCCCAAGCACTCGAGCAGTGCTCAAGAATAGGTCGCACCAGCGTCCTATGTGCAGTTTCCTTACAGATGAACCACTCTTTCCTAAAACTGTACCTGAACTTTACGTACTTATCCGCATTAACTTACATTTTTCTATGTTTACAGCTAGCTACCAAAGCATCAGACCAACTAGAAATTTTGTCTATGTTGTCTTGTATCTTCCTGCAGTCACTCATCTTCGACACCTTACCGTACACTACAGCTTCGTCAGCAGACAACCATAGGCTGTTGCCCACTCTGCTTGCCAAATCATTTTTGCATACAGAGAACAACAGCGGTTCTGTCACACTTCTCTGGGGCACTCCTGACATTATCGTTTTCTCTGATGAACACTCGTCGTCGAAGACAACATACTGGGTTCTATCACTTAAGAAGTCTTCGAGCCACTCACATATCTGCGAACGTATTCCATATGCTCGTACCTCAGCATGCAATAGGACACCGTGTCAAATGCTTTCCGGGAATCTAGAAATATGGAATCTGCCTGTTGCCCTATATCCATAGTTCGCAGTATATCATGTGAGAAAAAGGCAAACTATGTTTCGTACGAGCGACGCTTCCTGAAACCATGTTGATTCGTGGATATAAGCTTCTCAGTCTGACGAAAGTTTATTGTATTCGAACTGAGAATATGTTCAAAGATTCTGAAGCAAACAGAAGTTAGGGATATTGGTCTGTAATTTTGCGGGTCCGGTCTTTTACCCTGCACTTTTTTCCGGTCTCGTGGGATTTGTGCTGGGCGGGAGATTCGCGACAAATGCAGACTAGGTAAGGGGCCTTGCCATAGAGTACTGTTTGTAAAACCATATTTGGATTCCATCCAGACCTGGTGGTTCTGATGATAGCTGTGGCTGTAACGTATTAAGGTGCATATTTAAAAAAATAAAAATCTAGGTTCGCAGGAGATTTTGTGTGTAGTTTGGAAAGCAGGAGGCGATGTACTGGCGGAATTGAAGCTGTGGGGACGGGTCATAAGTCGTGCTTGGGTAGCTCAGTTGGTGGTCCACTTGCCCGCTAAAGGCAAAGGTTCCGAGTTCGAGTCTCGGTCCGGCACACAGTTTCAATCTGCCAGGAACTTTCATATACTGGGGAATTTTCTATATCATGCATGTAGTTTCTTTCTGTTCAATTGAACTAGCCTATTATATGCTAGAATGTTTGGAGGATCACCCGTCGTGCAGACGCTGAGTACGAATTTCAGCTACGTACAGCCATCAGGCGACTTTTGAGAACGCCATCGGTGAAGCTGTGTGTGTGTGTGTGTGTGTGTGTGTGTGTGTGTGTGTGTGTGTGTGTTTGTGTTACTGAAATGGAATAGCGGAATTTAGAGCAACGCCATGCCATCAAGTTTTGTGTTAAACTTGGGGAATCCGTGAGTGTGATCTTGGATAAGTTGAAACAGGCCTAGGGGACTTACCTTATCAAGAGCGCAAGTTTTTCGCTGACACAAATCATTTCTGGAAGGCCGGGAATACGTTGAAGATGAATCTCGCTGAGAGAGAGCTTCCAATTTCAAAAACCGATGAAAACGTCGAACGTGTGCGTGCTGTTGTGAGATCAGACAGATATTTAATAATAAGGATGATGGGTGACCTGTCAAACATTTTCATTGTACATCAAATTTTGACTGACCTTTCGCACATGCGAAATATTTGTGCCAAAATGGTGTCGAAAACCTTCACAACTGAGCAGAAGGACAATCGAAGAAACTTCTGCGTCGATCTGCTTGAGAGGATTCCCAATGACCACGAATGGTTCAGCCGTGTGATTACACGTGATGAATGCCAAATTTTTTAATGCGATCCTGAAACAATGCGGCGATGTGAGAAGTGGCACACTGAGACATCTACCTGACTGAAAAAACCTCGCCGGCCGGTGTGGCCGAACAGATCAAGACACTTCAACCCGGAACCGCGCGAACGCTACGGTAAGTAGTTCTAAGTTGTAGGGGACTGATGACCTGAGCTGTTAAGTCTCAAAGTGCTCAGAGCCATTTGAACCATTTTTTGAAAAAAACCTCGAATGAGCAAATCAAAGATCAAAACAGTGCTGCTTTGCTTTTTTCACAGAAATCGTGCATAAGGAATGTAGTCCTCCAGGACAAATTGTCACCCAAGAGTTTAATAAAAAAGATGTCCTTGACAGTCTCTGGAAAAGGATGAATCGAGTGAAACCGGACACTGCAGACAAGTGAATGCTGCATAATGCCGACGCCCCATGTCACACGCCCACTTTCATCACGGAATTTTTGACCTCAAAAGGCATTCCTATTGTTCCACAACCCCCCCCCCTCCCCTCCCCCCATTCGTCCGATCTTCAGCCTTGTGACTTTTTTCTTTTCCGGAAATTGAAGAACGTCTTAGAAGAACGTGATTTTGGATCCTGGAGAACATTCAAAAGAACGTGATGTGAAGGGCCCCACCAGCCGAAGCCTTTCAGCACTGCTGCGAAAACAAGGAACAACAATTGTGACATTGTATAGCTGCCTAAGGCATCTGCATTGAAGGGCACACTATTGTTGTTTGAAAAAAAGTAAAAATTTTGGCAGATTAAAAATCAGTCTCATTACTTTTCTCACGCACCTTGAATACAGTACGCTCCAAAACTCCTATTACAGACTCCTAGATATTGTAGAGTAGGTAAAGAACGTCCAGAAATGTACCGTTAGGATCTTAGATAAGTGTGAAGATCGGATTATTTTTAAATCTCCCTCTCCGCAATACTCACAGCAGAGGCAACCATCTCCGACCTGTACGATGTGCGGTCGCTGCTCAGCTTGGCGACACAGGGGTCCGTTGCGCGAGGTGTGCCGCTTCCACACCCAAGGACCGCAGTTTCCCTGTGCACCTCCGGGAATCACCACATGACCACACCCTACAGATTGTGAACTGTGTTCTAGGAATGTAACAGGGTGGAGTGAGGAGGAGGGGGGGGGGGGGGGGGGGAGGGCGGTATGTGTGCGGTAGAATAACGAGGGAAGGTATGTCACCGGACTGTGTTCATGCACTTCCCCTCATCATAGGTCCGCGAATTAAAAATTCCTCACTATGTCTACCCCACTACGTCACAAGAAGCAACCACGGAGTACTTCACAAGCAAATAGCGGAAAAGGAAAATCTGCCCGCTAGAGCGTGACAGCGATTGCAGCATACTCTGGTGGCTGGAAAAGAATACTAACAGCCTCACGTATGTAAACAAGAAGACGAAAGCTCTGTTGAAAGACACTTTCAGTTCATTTACGAGCTGAAAATTGCTGATAGAGGTGTTATTTGTGCCACATATGGATGCAATAATTACTGGCAACAAAGTGGCACAATATCTTTCTACGGATTCCCACGGAATAAATAAATGTAAGTATGAATATTAATTGGAGGTTAGTGTCTCTTGGTGAGTTAGTTTTGCTTCGCATAATTGAGAACGATATTATTTGCAACTTGGTTTTTCTTATTTTAAATTACACATCGGCTTATTCGTAGTAGAAGAGTAGGTCTTGATGAAATATTTAGAAAAGATAGTCCACAACATTCAAATAGGAGTTGTGCAGTATGCTCCTGTCATTTTGTAGAGAAGGACTTAAGAAACAAGAATTCACCAAGCCAGGGCTAAGTATTATTTGTAAAGACATAAAATAGCGGTATTTTAAAACCTGTTCATTGATTTGTTACATTATTGCTGTTACGTATCACTTTTTTGGTCCTCGTTTCAGTATTTGACCTGGTTCTGTTTCTTGAGCTTTGCCCGACAGAAAGGAAAGTAATTTCAGATGAAGTCCAAAGAAAAGAAAAAGAGAAGAGGAAGCGGAGTAACAAGGATCGGTCGCCGACATTCAAGGTGAAGTGGGCTACAGTGTCAGCTGTAGAGGGTGTTTGCGAAAATTGTTTCCTCTTACTAGCCAACGAATAAATGGTTCAAATGGCTCTGAGCACTATGGGACTTAACTTCTGAGGTCATCAGTCTCCTAGAACTTAGAACTACTTAAACCTAACTAACCTAAGGATGTCACACACATCCATGCCCGAAGCAGGATTCGAACCTGCGACCGTAGCGGTCGCGCGGCCAACGATTACCTTGCCGTGCTGATTAAGTACATGTAAATAAAATAAACAAGTTTTCCGCATCTCGGTCATCATAAAAGAATGTCGAAATCCAGAAAACTTTGCAGACGTCATCAAATAACTTATGTAAGACGACAAGTGGAAAACGTGATGTAGTCTATCACGCCCAGGTCTCTGACAATCGTTATGTCACAATTCTCAACCTATGATTCAGTAAACACCCACTGCTTTATGTACTACAGCCAAATCCAAGGCATCTCATACTCGTATTTCATACAAGGTATTACATGCTAACAGACGATAAAAATAATAGTATCATGTGGCACCGCTAAATGTCATAGTTGTACGTTCTCTCATACGGGACTAACGCATTCCTGTGAAAGTTCCCGCTATTATCTTTATACGCTATTTGCTTATACCAACCCTCCACAGCTTGCCTTCTTAATCACTGGCGACAGTGCACAATAGACTTGGGGGGGGGGGGGGTATTTCCGACAAAATGCGTTAACACTACATAGAATGCAGATAAGATTTACTAACTCCTTCCTTCACCATGAACTACAAAATAACTTCACTTGCCACGTGTTTATACAGTGGAACTATTTTCAGTTTAAGAAATGTGTACTTCCCGCAAGCTGACTTTTATGTAAAGTACATTCTTGTAAACAATGGCTGAGAAGTGTCAAATTTGCAAGTGTGGTGGTGTCAGTGACCTTTGTGGAGTTGTTGGGAAAGGGACTGGACTGGTAAATGTGACACCTTGCTGCTGTCTATCGTTGACAGCTTATTGCAACGCCGTGTAATTACGTTGTAGTCCCTTTTTGGTGTATTAATAAATGGCCAGAAAGTTATTTCACTTCTCTTGTTGTTAATTGCGTGCCTGGTGGGCTAGATAATCTTCTCTGTCCAAGAATTGCTGCCATTTAGAGAGATTGTTTGAATGCAAAGTGTGTCCGTTCCTCAGAAGGAACAGACTCCATGCAGATCCAGCTGCGGTGAAACTATATGTAAATCGAAGGGGGTTCACTGCTATTCTGGTTATACATAAAGCACACCAGTGGCAAGACGCAATCAGTACCTCACTGCACAATAACAACGGTGAAGTCACTGATGACAGTGCCACTAAACTAGAGTTATTGAACAAGGTTTTCCGAAACTCCTTCACCAAAGAAGACGAAATAAATATCCCTGAATTCCAATCAAGAACAACTGCCAAGATGAGAAACCTAGAATTAGATATCCTCCGTGTAACAAAGCAGCTTAAATCACTTAATAAAGGCAAGGCCTCCGGTCCAGATTGTATACGAGTCAGATTCCTCTCAGAGTATGCTGATAAAATAGCTCCATATTTAGCAATTATGGAGAACCACTCGCTCTCAGAAAGATCCGTACCTAAACACTGGAAAATTGCTCAAGTCACACCAATACCTAAATAGGGAAGTAGAAGTAATCCGCTGAATTACAGGTCTATACCACTAACGTCGATTTGCAGTAGGGTTTTAGAACATATACTGTATTCGAACATTATGAAGCATCTCGAAGAAATCGATTTATTGACATATAGTCAGCACGGATTCAGAAAATATCGTTCTTACGGAACACAACTAGCTCTTTATGCTCATGAAGTAATAAGTGCTATCGACAGGGGATGTCAAATTGATTCCATATTTTTAGATTTCCAGAAGGCTTTCGACACAGTTCCTCACAAGCGTCTTCTAACCAATCTGCGTGCCTATAGAATATCGCCTCAGTTGTGCGACTGGATTCTTGATTTGCTGTCAGAAAGGTCACAGTTCGTAGTAATAGACAGAAAGTCATCGAGTAAAACAGAAGTAATATCCGGCATTCCTTAAGGAAGTGCTATAGGCCATCTATTGTTCCTGATATACGTTATATTAACGACGTAGGGGACTGTCTGAGTAGCCGTCTTTGATTGGAGGAGGAGGAGGAGGAGGAGGAGATTAGTGTTTAACGTCCCGTCGACAACGAGGTCATTAGAGACGGAGCGCAAGCTCGGGTGAGGGAAGGATGGGGAAGGAAATCGGCCGTGCCCTTTCAAAGGAACCATCCCGGCATTTGCCTGAAGTGATTTAGGGAAATCACGGAAAACCTAAATCAGGGTGGCCGGAGACGGGATTGAACCGTCGTCCTCCCGAATGCGAGTCCAGTGTGCTAACCACTGCGCCACCTCGCTCGGTCGTCTTTGATTGTTTGCAGATGATGCTGTTATTTACCGTCTTGTCATCAGGTGATCAAAACGACTTGCAAATTGATTTAGATAAGATATCTGTATGGTGCAAAAAGTGGCAGTTGACCCTGAATTGCCGACCGAAGTGGCCTAGCGGTTCTAGGCGCTACAGTTCGAAACAGCGCGACTGGTACAGTCACAGGTTCGAATCCTGCCTCGGGCATGGAAGTGTGTGATGTCCTTACGTTAGTTAGGTTTAAGTAGTTCTAAGTTCTAGGAGACTGATGACCTTAGAAGTTAAGTCCCACAGTGCTCAGAGCCATTGGAACCATTTGAACATAATAGCTCAATTAACAACTGAAAATAACCACCGACTTAATAAACTTAAATTAACTCCACTATAATGGTGGTCCATTGACAGTGACCGGGCCAAACATCTCACGAAATAAGCATCAAACGAAAAAACTACAAAGAACGAAACTCGTCTACCTTGAAGGGGGAAACCACATGGCGCTGTGGTTGGCCCGCTAGATAGCGCTGCCATAGGTCAAACGGATGTCAACTGCATTTTTTAAAATAGGAACTCCCATTTTTATTACATATTCGTGTAGTACGTAAAGAATATGAATGTTTTAGTTGGACCACTTTTTTCGCTTTGTGATAGGTGGCGCTGTAATAGTCACAAACGTATTAAGTACGTCGTATCACGTAACATTCCGCCAGTGCGGACGGTATTTGCTTCGTGATACATTACCCATGTTAAAACGGACCGTTTACCAGTTGCGGAAAAGGTCGATATCGTGTTGATGTATGGCTATTGTGATCAAGATGCCCAACGGGCGTGAGTTACGTAAGCTGCTCGGTACCCTGGACGACATCATCCAAGTATCCGGACCGTTCGCCGGAGAGTTACGTTATTTAAGGAAACAGGAAATGTTCAGCCGCATGTGAAACATCAACCACGACCTGCAACAAATGATGATGCCCAAGTAGGTGTTTTAGCTGCTGTCGCGGCTAATCCGCACATCAGTAGCAGACAAATTGCGTGAGAATCGGGAATCTCAAAAACGTTGGTATTGAGAAGGCTACTTCAACATCGATTGCACCCGTACCATATTCCTACGCACCAGGAATTGCATGGCGACGACTTTGAACGTCGTGTACAGTTCTGCCACTGGGCACAAGAGAAATTACGGGACGATGACAGATTTTTTGCACGCGTTCTATTTAGAGACGAAGCGTCATTCACCAACAGCGGTAACGTAAACCGACATAATATGCACTATTGGGCAACGGAAAATTCACGATGGCTGCGACAAGTGGAACATCAGCGACCTTGGCGTGTTAATGTATGGTGGGGCACTATGGGAGAAGGATAATTGGCCCCCATTTTATCGATTGCAATCTTAATGGTTCAATGTACGCTGATTTCCTACGTAATGTTCTACCGATGTTACTACAAGATGTTTCACTGCATGACAGAATGGTGATGTACTTCCAACATGATGGATGTCCGGCACATAGCTCGCGTGTGGTTGAAGCGGTATTGAATACCATATTTCATGACAGGTGGATTGGTCGTCGAAACGTCATACCATGGCCCGCACGTTACCGAATCTGACGTCCCCGGATTTCTTTCTGTGGGGAAAGTTGAAGGATATTTGCTATCGTGATCCACTGACAACGCCTGACAAAATGCGTCAGCGCATTGTCAATGCATGTGCGAACATTACGGAAGGCGAACTACCCGCTGTTGAGAGGAATGTCGTTACACGCATTTCCAAATGCATTGAGGTTCACGGACATGATTTTGAGCATTTATTGCATTAATGTGGTATTTACAGGTAATAACGCTGTAACAGCATGCGTTCTCAGAAGTGTTAAGTTCACAAAGGTACATGTGTCACATTGGAACAACCGAAATAAAAAATTCAAAAGTATCCACGTTCTGTATTTTAATTTAAAAAACCTACCTGTTACCAACTGTTCGTCTAAAATCGTGGGCCATATGTTTGCGACAATTACAGCGCCATCTGTCACAAATCGAAAACAAGTGATCCAACTAAAACATTGATATTTCTTTACTTATTACACGAATATGTAATAAAAAATGGGGGTTCCTATTTAAAATAACGGAGTTGATATCCGTTTGACCTATGACAGCGCCATCTAGCGGGCTAACCACAGCGCCATCTGGTTTCCCCCTTCAAGCTAGACAAGTTTCGTGCTTTGTAGTTTTTTCGTTTGACGATTATTTCGTGACATATTTGGCTCTGTCACTATCAATGGACCACCCTGTATATCTGTAGAGTTGGCTGTACTGAGTGGGGCCGCTTACCACACATCCACAGTATGTCTTCCAAGATGGGTGTGAATATGTCTGATGAAATGGGACTGATCATGTTCAAGTCTATAACAGTAATCTGCTGTAGTGCATTGCTTGACTTACGTTGGAATATCTGAAGCTCTGTAACACCAATGTGACCCGTTTCTGTTGTAGAAGGGATGCAATTTAAGCAGCTGATCTGTCTTGATGTTGGAAGAGCTAAGACCGGAGTGATGCATTTTATACCTCTGAAGTTGTGGAAAGCATTCCAGTGACACTGGAGACAATGAAATCGACATTGTCGAATACATATTGACACTGTGTTACACTGGGACAGGTTCTCCAGTGCGGTAGATAGCTGACAGCTCCAGCTATTGAATTTTTAAAAAAATAGCCGAATTAACAACTGAAAATAACGACCGACTTAATAAACTGAAATTAACTCCACTATATACGAGCTCAGTGAAATTATTTTGTCTGTTAACATAAGAGAACTGGATGTGAAATGCTAGGGAGATATAATCTCTCTGTAAACTGAAAATCGAGTAGCGCTCGCAGTGGGGGCAGTTGCCTTTACCGGAAGAACACTACAGCTGCTGTGTAGGACGACTGAGAATCAATTTCCCCTCCAACAGTGTAGGACAGTATGCAGAGATTTACGTGGATTCTTTCCGTAACCTTTTCTTGCGTTAGTCTCATTAGCAACGCATACCTGCATTCCATGTAGTGTCAAGGCACTTCGTGGAAAATAAACACCCTGCAGGCACGTGTCTGCACTGCGTTGCCTGCGATTCATAAGGCACACGGTGGAGGGTCGACATATCGTTCTGTGACACCCTGAAGTTGCTTCTTGTGACGGAGTGAGGTAGATAGAGTGGGCAGTTACCTGCTCGCTCTTCAGTTTGCACCCTATGAAGGAGGGAAGCGCATGAACGCAATCCAGCGACCTACCTTCTCGTGCGGTTCTACCCCACAAATCCTTCCCTAAACCCTGTTACAACCCCTGAACACAATCTACCCCTCAACACCGCTCTACTGTACTTAGACCTCGTACGCAGGTTTAATACTTGTTGCTGATCGACTTCGTTTAAAGATAAGCATTAATTTTATTCTATTAAAACCACATTTTTACTAATCTGCGATTTTTCCATCCCCTACAAGGCGGAAATTACTCGTCCTAGAGAAAAAAATGAATAATGCCTTTTTTCTGAAATTTCGTTTGATTTAATTTTCTACTGGGAGACGTTTTCGCCAGCATTCGCGGTATTCGATCTATTCGCGAAAAACATAAAAAAAGTGACATTTAAACGGGTCTCCTCCCCACCTCTCAACCCAACGCTCAGTCCCCACCATTCAGCACTTCAGTATATTTTTCAGGATACTCCCTCCTAGCACCGCGTAAAAATTTGCAACTACACGGTTTTTTCCACTAATCGACATTTTCTGGTCTTCGTTGACTGGGCTAATAATGACTAGTGACTGTTTGCTCTTGTGCCCTATTGAACGAAACAGCAAGGCTGTACGTCCTGTCTGAAAAAGTCCACTCAACAGCGAATGTTCCAGAGAACAATCGATGCGTCAAGGGTATGACTGAGTACGTCGTACCACTTTCGCCGTACTCTTTACATCACTTGCTGGTTATCCCTCTGGGTGTCCTTCATTTGTGGATGGAAAATGTTCAGTGAAGAATTTACGACAGCAGTATTTTTTAGACCTGCCAGAACTGATTTCAGAGATTTAGTCCCTGGAAAAATGTTACACAAAGTACGCCTTCGATGTAAGATGTAAGGCGTTAAATAACAGGAGAATTCTGACCTACACCCCTGCGGGTTCGGGGGTTAGAATAGGCCCGCGGTATTCCTGCCTGTCGTAAGAGGCGACTAAAAGGAGTCTCACATGTTTCGGCCTTATGTGATGGTCCCCTCTCGGGTTTGACCTCCATCTTTCTAAATTATTCCGAAGAGCGAGCCAATTGGGGAAGGGCGCCTTACATGGTGCACTGTATCCGTCGTGCAATTAGACCTTTAGCCGTCTTTCTCGTCGTTGCAATGGTGTCCCGCTCGTTTTCGATCTCTTGGGCGATTACCACGCTGCACTCTGCAGTGTTTCTTTTCACTGCGACGACGACCTTGGCCATTTTTGCACCTAAGATCCAGCACGGTAGCCAGTCCGTTGTGGTGGGGCCGCCATGTACCCTCTTGGTTGTAGCCCCCTGACAACACAGGGATCGCTCTACTGATGCCTGCGCCGTTAACTCCCCACGTATGCCAAGGAGTAGATGCCCATCGCCCTGGGGCATCGGGACTCCCGGCAATGGCCATCCTGCCAGGTGGCCTTTGCTGTGGCTGGGTGGCGCCCGTGGGGAGGGCCCTTGGTCGGAGTAGGTGGCATCAGGGCGGATGACCCGCAATGAAGCGTGGTACATCATCTCTCGCTGGCGGCCAGCCGTCAGCAGTCTCTAAGCGTTCCAAAGCTCACTTTAAGGCTAATGTGTATGACCCCAAATCGTTCCCCTCCCTGGCCACACCATGGGAGGAACGAAAGGCTGTGAATGAGAGCGAACGATACTCACCCCAGTATCTCGTCTGTACCAGAGCTGACGGGGAATCTTTTGTGTCCGTGAAGCCTCAGTTCTTTGTAGAGCATTTAGAGGACAAGTTTGGGGAGGTAGAGGGCTTGTCCAAGATGCGGTCCGGATCGGTGTTGATCAAAACGGCATCCTCCGCCCAGTCGCGGGCCTTGCTCGCTTGTACTAAGCTAGGGGATGTCTCCATCACTATCACGCCCCATAAAAGTCTGAACATGGTCCAGGGCATTATCTTTCACAGGGATCTCCTTTTACAGTCCGACGACGAGCTGCGCGCCAACTTGGAGCGCCGAGGTATCCATTTCGTCCGGCGCGTCCACCGGGGTCCGAGGGATCGTCAGGTTGCCACCGGTGCCTTCATCTTGGCCTTCGAGGGTGACACGTTACCTGAGAAAGTCAAGGTGATGGTGTACCGTTGTGATGTCAAGCCGTATATCCCTCCCCCGATGCGGTGCTTTAAGTGTTGGAAGTTCGGCCACATGTCTTCACGCTGTGCTTCCGACCTCGTCTGTCGCGATTGCGGTCGACCTTCCCATCCTGATCATCCCTGTGCGCCGCCTCCAATCTGTGTGAACTGTGGTGCGCACCATCCGCCTTGCTCGCCAGACTGTCCGATTCTGCAGAAGGAGCGGAAGATCATGGAAATAAAGACTCTCGACCGCCTGACGTACACTGAGGCGAAGCGGAAATATGATCGGCTTCATCCAGTGCGCATGACAGCTTCTTATGCCGCAACTGTCACTCCTTCTACAATTCCATCCGCTCCAGTCAGCTCTCAGAGTCGAAGCCCCACACCTGCCCCCTTGATGGTGGGGGGCACTAAACGTCCTGTTGCTCCTGCTCCATCTACTTCAGGAGCAACACCCCCCCAAGCATCGGGGACATCAGTCCCCCCTTCCCAGCCGGAGAAGCGTAAGACTTCTTCGGCTACTCTCGTAAGGAAGGGGTCCCTTGGGGACCTCCCTTCGCACGTTCCGGCCGGTTCCAAAGCCGACGGCCGCAAGTGGCTCAAACAACCGCCAGTCCCTGGTCGTCGGGACACACGGTCATCGTCTGTCCCTGAGACTGACCCGGTGACGCCCTCCCAGCCTGAACCACCCAAGGCGCAGCGCGAGAAGCAGAAGAAGAAGAAACTCCCCAAGGCTACCGGCATTGCGGTGGCACCCATTCCACCGCTTCCTACAAGCTCTGTGTCTGAGAATGAGGTGGAGATTCTGGCGTCCGCTGAGGACATGGATCTCGCCAGTCCCTCGGATGCAGTAGATGGCTGTTGTCCAGGTGGTGACTCAGTAGCAGCAGGGGCCCCGGACGCGTAACCTGCCTCCCCAATCCCTTCACGCCTTTCCCATCCATGGCTAATACCATCCTCCAGTGGAACTGCAGCGGTTTTTTCCACCATCTAGCTGAGCTCCACCAACTTCTCAGCCGTCATCCTTTCCTTTGCATTGCTCTGCAGGAAACTTGGTTTCCAGCAATGCGGACCCCGCCCCCCCCCTCCGTGGCTATCGGGGTTATTTTAAGAACCGGGCAGCTTATGAAAGGGTGTCTGGTGGCGTCTGCATATATGTCCTTAACTCTCTTCACAGCGAGTTTGTACCTCTACAAACAGCTTTAGAGGCTGTCGCTGTTCGGGTGTGGACGCCACAGGCTATCACCGTCTGCAGTATTTACCTTCCACCTGATGGTGCTGTCGCGCAGCATGTCCTGGCTGCTCTGATAGCCCAACTGCCGCCACCTTTTTTGCTGCTGGGCGATTTCAATGCCCACAACCCTCTATGGGGTGGGACTGTCTCCGATGATCGCGGTCGGGCCGTGGAGCATGTGTTGGCTCAGCTCGACCTTAGCCTCTTGAACACCGGTGCTCCCACGCATTTCAGTGTGGCCCATGGCTCGTTCTCGGCCATCGATCTCTCTATTTGCAGCCCTGGACTCGTCCCATCCCTCCACTGGAGAGTGCATCCTGACCTGTGTGGTAGTGACCATTTTCCCATCTATTTGTCACTGCCCCAGTGTCATTCTTCTGGGCGCTTGCCCCGCTGGTCACTCCACAGGGCTGACTGGCCAGCTTTTACTTCCGCTGTAACCATTGCGTCTCCCCCACAGGGTGACATTGACGAGGTGGTCCGTGTTTTCACCACGTCCATCATTTCAGCGGCCGAGGCTGCCATCCCCCGTTCCTCTGGCCTCCCTCGGCGGAAGGCTGTCCCCTGGTGGTCGCCGGAGATTGCTGAGGCTATTCGCGACCGTAGGCGGGCTCTCCAGCGTCATAGGCGGCACCCGTCTCTGGAGACCCTCATCGCCTTTAAGAGGCTCCGTGCCTTCGCCCGTCGTCTTATTGCACGGCGTAAGCAGGAGTTCTGGGAGAGGTACGTCTCCTCCCTGGGCTCCTGTGTCTCCTCCTCGCTCGTGTGGTCCCGGATCCGGCGGATTTATGGATCCCAGACCCCTATGGGTGTTCCTGGGCTCTCCTTGGACGGCGCTGTCTGCACGGACGCTGCCGCCATTGCTGAACGGCTAGCCGCGCACTTTGCTCAGAGCTCTGCGACTGCATCCTATCCCCCCGCCTTTCGCTCTCTAAAGGAGCGAGCCGAGCGGACGCCGTTCTCATTCCACACGCGTCATTCTGAAAAATACAATGCTCCTTTCAGCGAGAGGGAATTCCTCGCTGCCCTCGCCGACTGCCCTGATACAGCACCAGGCCCAGACTGCATCCACGCGCAGATGCTGAAGCATCTCTCCAGGGACTGCCAGAGACACATTCTCGCGATATTTAATCGCATTTGGAGCGAAGGCGTGTTCCCGTCGCAATGGCGAGAGGGTCTTATTGTCCCCATCTTGAAGCCTGGTGCGGACCCACTGGCGGTGGACAGCTATCGTCCCATTACCCTCACCAACGTTTTGTGCAAATTGCTCGAACGTATGGTGGGGCGGCGTTTGTGTTTGGTCCTTGAGTCACGCGGTCTCCTCGCTCCATCCCAGGGTGGCTTCCGTCGGGGCCGGTCTGCAGTGGACAATTTGGTGCGGCTGGAATCTGCTGTCCGTACGGCCTTTGCCCGACGTCAGCATCTCGTTGCTGTATTTTTCGATCTGCGGAAGGCGTATGACACCACATGGAGGCATCACATCCTCGCCACGTTGCATGGGTGTGGTCTTCGTGGTCGGCTCCCGGCTTTTCTTCAAAGCTTTTTATTGCGCCGCTCTTTCCGGGTGCAAGTCTGTGCCACCTCTAGTTCCTCTTATATACAGGAAAATGGGGTCCCGCAGGGCTCGGTGTTGAGCGTCTCCTTATTTTTAGTGGCCATTAATGGTCTGGCTGCAGCAGTGGGGTCGTCGGTGTCTCCTTCTTTGTATGCCGACGACTTCTGCATCTCATTTAGCTCCACGACTACGGGAGTCGCTGAACGCAGGTTGCAAGTCGCCGTTCGCAAGGCAGCATCTTGGGCTCTGACTCATGGTTTTCAGTTCTCTGCTGCCAAGACTCGAGTAATGCACTTCTGCAGGCGTCGGACGGTCCACCCTCATCCTGCACTTTACCTCGACGGCCACCTGCTTGCAGTGGTGGACACTTGCCGCTTTTTGGGACTTGTGTTTGCTGCCCGGCTCACATGGGTTCCTCATGTTACTCAGCTAAAGCAAAAATGCTGGCGGCACCTCAACGCCCTCCGCTGCCTTAGCCACACGTCTTGGGGTGCAGATCGCTGCACGCTGCTGCGATTGTACAGAGCCCTTGTGCAGTCCCGGCTTGATTATGGGAGCCTGGCCTATGGGTCTGCGTCACCCTCAGTGTTGAAGTTGTTAGACCCCATACACCACTGTGGGGTTCGGCTTGCAACTGGCGCTTTTCGCACTAGTCCCGTGGGTAGTCTACTGGTGGAGGCCGGGGTTCCCCCGCTGCGGATTCGCCGCCATCGTCTGCTCGCCGACTATGCTGTCCACGTCCATTGCTCGCCAGACCATCCCAATCGTCGCCTGCTTTTCCCTGCCATGGTCCTCCATCTGCCCGAACGGCGACCTAGGTCTGGGCTTTCCGTAGCTGTCCGTGTCCAGTCCCTGCTGTCAGAACTGCGGTCATTCCCTCTTCTGCCTCCCTTCCGGGTTCGTACACCTACGCCTCCCTGGTGTTTGTCCCGGCCGTCTGTCTGTCTGGATTTGGCACAGGGACCTAAGGACTCGGTTCCGCCTGTGGCCCTCCGTCGCCGTTTTCTTGCGCTCCTCGAATCATTTCCGGGCTGTGAGCCTGTCTACACTGATGGTTGCCTGGTTGATGGTCGCACTGCCTACGCCTTTGCTCACTCTGCCCATGTTGAGTAAGGCTCCTTGCCGGCTGGCTGCAGTATTTTTACTGCAGAGCTGGTGGCCATCTTGCGCGCTCTTGAGCATATGCGTTTCTGCTCAGGTAGGTCCATCGTCATCTGCAGTGACTCCCTGAGCAGCCTTCAGGCCATCGACCGCTGCTATTCCTCTTCTCCTCTGGTGTCCTCTATTCAGGAGTCTGTTTCCGCCATTGCCCTTTCTGGTCGTTCGGTGGTCTTGGTTTGGACGCCAGGTCATGTTGGCATCCCGGGGAACGAACGTGTTGACAGGCTGGCCAAAGGGGCGATCGACGCCCCGGCTTTGGAGATCGGCCTCACAGCTCGCGACCTGCAGCTGGTGTTGCGCCGTAAGGTGCTTGGGGTGTGGGCTGATGAGTGGCGTGGCCTGACATCCCCGAATAAGCTGCGGGCTGTTAAGGAGACGACCGATGTGTGGCGGTCCTCCATGCGGATTTCTCGTAAGGAGTCTGTTGTCCTGTGCCGGCTGCGCATTGGGCACACATGGATGACGCACGGCCACCTATTGCGACGTGAGGGCCCACCTTTATGTCGCTGCGGCTCCATTTTGACAGTGGTCCACATTTTATTAGACTGTCCACTTTTAGTTGTGCTCAGGCAGTCGTTTCCACTGCCTGACTCGCTCCCTGCCCTTTTAACAGATAACTCTGCTATGGCTGACTTCGTTTTACGTTTTATTCGGGCAGGGGTTTTTTATCATTTAATCTGAGTGTTTCTGTTTTATTTGATTGTTTTGTGTTGCTTCTGGCCTTTGGCCTCCGGTTTTAAACTCAGTTTTTAATGTGTTTTCGGTGGTTGGCTCTTCCTTTTTTTGTTCCTATGGTCGGCCAACCACTGTCGCATTCCATGTGGTTTTGTTTTGTTTTGTCTGGTCCTTGTCTACGTTTCTTTTGCTCTGTGTCGTCTGTCTCCTATTCTGTTGAACATATTTTATTCTCTGTGGGTCTTTTTAGTATTTTGGAAAAAGGGACCGATGACCTCTGCAGTTTGGTCCCTTTCATCCCTCAACCAACCAATTATGACCTAGAAAACACGGCCCGACATTACTAAGAAAATAAATTTTCACCTTGATATCACAAGCAGTCATCGAGTTGAGTACTATTTTTCTTTTTTAAAGTTTATAACTAGTAGTGGCCTTCAGTTTCAAGATAACTATGTCAGTCACTAGTAAAACAATCTCCTCTGGCCTCTAATAAATGTCTTTATTGTTGCTATATTGTTGTAATTTTTAGTCTGAAGACTGGGTCGATGCAGGTCACGCGCCACTTTATCCTGTGCAAGCCCTTTTGTCTCCGCATAACTACTTCAACCTACAACTCTTTGAACCTGCTTATTGCATTCGGCTCTTGGTCTGTCCCTACAATATTTATCTCACACACTTCCCTCCAATACCAAACTGGTGATTCCTTGATGTCTCAGAATGTGTCAAGTTATGCCACAATTTTTTTCTCACAGTTCTATTCGGTACTTGCTCATCAGTTACACGATCCATCGATCCAATTTCCAACATTGTTCTGTAGCACCACATTTCAAAAGCTTCTGATCTCTTCTTGTGTGGGCTGCTTATCGTTCACGTTTTACTTTCATACAAGGCCACACTCCAAACGAAAATCATCAAGAAAGAATTTCTAAAACTTACATTTATATTCGATGTTAACAGATTACTCTTCTTCTGAAACGCTTTTCTTGCTATTGCCAATCTATATTTCATGTCCTGTGTACTTCAGCTATCATCAGTTATTTTTCTACCCTAATAAAGAAACACATCTGCTACTTAAGACACAAAGGAATTACAGACGTTGGCTACGAGCGGGTATTGAAAGAAATCAATGGAATACAGTGGTGGTAAGTTCATATGGAACCACACTGCTGAGGTCATCAGTTCCTAGGCCTAGGCACTACTTAATCTAACTTAAGCTAACTTACGCTAAGGACAACACACACAACCATGCCAGAGGGAGGACTCGAACCTCCGACGGGGGCAGCCGCGCGAGCCGTGGCGAGGCACCCAAGACCACGCGGCTACAATGGGGAAAGTTCAAAATTTGTGTCGAACCCGAATTCGAACGGAGGTCTCCTGCTTACTGGGCAGGTGCTCTGATCGCTAACCCATCCACACACATATACGGCGAGACAGCCAATCATTTCTTCAATGCGAATGCACATCACGTGCAAACTCTTACGGGGATAATGGGCAGGGTCACTGCATCAGTAGTGAGTGGATAAGTTGAGAGTTTGAGTCGGACGGAAGGCGTGCCAGGGTGGTCCGTGCTGTTGCAGTGACCACTGAACCTGATGGCTTAGTGACCAGAGCATCTGCCTAGCGAGCAGGAGACCTTGGTTCGAATCTAGTGTCTCATTTCCGTATCTAATGCCGTCAGCATCCCTGATTTAATTCAACTGCATCCCATTACCGTTGTTTTGCTTTTGTTGATGTATATTTTATATCCTCCTTCCCTCCTTTCAAGACACTGTCCATTCCGTTCAATTGCTCTTACAAGTCCTTTGCTGTCTTTGGCAGAATTACAACTGTGAGTACCCTGTTTGTATGTTGGCAGCGCTACAGACTGTTAATATCGCTGACAGCGCTCTGCGCCTTCGGCAAGAGATTGTGGGTTGGACGGACTAGCAGTTAGCGGGTGGATAGACAAGTGTATGGACATGTTTTTTTTTTAAGTTTTTTTCCTTAGTGGAGACTCTGTGTTGGTAGGACATGCACTGTAAAGTGAGACGCAAGGAAATGTACGATGACGTATGTTTGATTGGTAATGTCAGGGCAGTGGAATTATTGACAACTATATAATTTTTGGAACTGGATGTCACATGAATAAAGTGAAATTTTCTAAATACGAGTACACTGTCTGATCTTCAACAAAATCTTTCTTTTGCTAACCATCTACCTCCTAGTAGTTAGTCTATAGTAGTTAGAATCTTTTTATTTCGCTGGCTGTACTTGCTGCTTGCTGTAGTTCGTGTTATGAAACTTTTCTGCGAGGAAAATGATTTATAGAAAAAAAACTGTGTGGTTCGTGATTGAAATGCGTTTAGACAATTAACAGAGTTTGAGGTAGTTTCATATTTCTTTAATTTCATATTTTTTGGATTTTTATTATTGTTAGAATTTCTTGCAATTCAGGGCCTTGATTATTGGAAGTCATGTTGTCAGCGTATAGCAATCAGTTGGCGTTAGACTTGTATATTGCGGGTAATAAATGAATAGATTAAGTTTGTATTTGTCAGGAAAAATTCTGTAGGTCAGTGTTTAAATGATAAAAATAAGTAATCACACAGTATTACCTGTCGACTCTTAGCCGAGGATGCTTCACTGGAATCTTCTGATTTCCTTTTAGTCTGAATAATTAGCGCATGATTAGAAATTAGTTATTGTTTACTGCTAGCGCGTAATTGTACGTATGGAATTTCCTTTGTAGTTGTAATTTCTTTCCCCCAAGGGACTTCAGTGTTTAGTATAATAAAATAATTAAAGATATAGTTTCACAATCTCGTCGGGAAACCTCAAATTTTTTATTTCTTCTTCCTGAACTCTAATTCCTTCTACAAATTTTTCTTCGGTTTCCCTTACTGGCTGCTCAGTGTACAGACTGAATAACGTCGGGTGTAGCCTACAGCCTGTTTCACTCCCTTGTTGTTTACCATGCCCTTCGACTCTTGTAACTGATGTCTTGTTACTGCAAAAGTTGTATATAACCTATCGCTCCCTGTATTTTAACCCTGTTACCTTTAGAATTCCAAAGAGTGTATTCCTGTCAACATTGTAAAAAGCTTTCTCTCAGTGTACAAATGTTATAAACGTAAATTTGCCTTTCTTTAGCCTTCCTTCTGAGGTAAGTCTAGGGTCAGTATTGCCTCAGATATTCCTATGTTTTTCCTGAACCCAAACTGATCTTCTCCGGAATCGGCTTCTACCAGTTTTTCCATTCCTGTAAATGAGTCGTGTCTGTATTTTGCAAACACGACTTATTAAACAGAGTGTTCGATAATATTCACAGCTGTCAGCATCGGCGTTCTTTAGAATTCTAATTATTAAATGTAATAATCTGAGGGTACACCTGCACCTCGTACGTCTTGCACACTATGTGGAAAGTTTTGTCATGGCTGGTTCTCCCATCGATATCAGTAGTTCTGGGGGTATGTCGTCTACTCCAGGGGCCTTATTTCGACTGAAGTCCTTCAGTGGTGTGTCAACTTCTTCTCGCAATATTACATCTCCCATCGCAACTACTTCTTCCTCCCTTTCTATAATATCACCTTCAAGTTCCTTTCAATGTACAGTCCTCTGTACACTATGGTTTTTCATCTGCTTTGTGGCAACCGAAGATATGTCAGCAGTTGCTGCTGATTAATAATTTCGCATCACTGTATAGAAGAGTACGTTCTCATTGAACTCTGGAAAACTGGAACCACGAGACACATACACCTCACGTGGAGAGAGGATGAAACAGAACGTGCTACGATTTTAATTTCCCTTCTCGTTGCGTTACCAGGCACGAAACATTCCTTGTCTTAATCGGTGACATCCATCGAGGCGGCGCAGGGGTTACGGTACTGGACTCACATTTGGGAAGATTCGGGTTCGAATCTCCATCCACCATTCACATTCAGGTTTCCCCTGGTTTTGCTAAATAGATTAAGGCGAATATCGGAATGCTTCCTTTGAAAAGGAAGGAAGAATAAAGGAAGATAGGATTCATTGTCTCGCCAACGACGAGGTCACTGGAGACCTTGCACAAGCTCGAAGTGCCATGTCGGCCGTTTCCTCGTCAAAGGAAACATCCCAGAATTTACTTTAAGCGACTTGGGGAAGCCACAGAAAACCTAAGTCTATATGGCGGGTGTTCAAATCCCCGTCTGGTCATCTGGATTTAGGTTTTCTTCGGTTTCCTCAAATAGCTACAGTCAAATGCTGGGATGTGTGCTTTCAGAAGGACACGGTCGGCCTGTTTCCCCTTCCTTCCCGCATACTGAAATTGTGCCCCGTCTTCAGTGACCTCGCCGTCGATGAGAAGCTGAACGCTAAACTTCCTTCCTTCCTTTTCTTCGAGTCAGTTCGTGCATGATGTTTGCAACTAACCAGCCAGATAAGGCACCTCTCCGTATGTATTGTAAAATCCACATCGATTTCGTTTTTATATTGAGATAACGTATGTTTGAAATAGAATAATCTTATAGAAATAATTCACTGAACGGAAACAAACAGCAGATTATGCAGTGTTAAACCAATAATTCCATAACTATGGTGAAAGACTATTCAATATTACGTAAATACTCGTAAATTCCGGCAGACCAAATTGTTCTTTGAAAAGGTGTGAAAGGAAATAGGCGTTTTATTACGGAGTACTTATGGTTCGCCAGGTGATTCCTAAGCGGAGTGCTGTATAACATATTGGCTTCTCGACTCCTCTGTTGATGGGAACGGGGATCTAATTTAGAAACTACTCAAAACGTCATGAAAACGATACCTTGACTGTGCCGTAAAAGCACATAGGCCCTGCATCCAAGTAACACCACCCCCTGAAAGGACCTGTGCCTATTGTGCGCAGCTTTGCTAGTGAAGGAAAGCTGAGTGTCTACTAATGTTTGAAATTAAAAGTGTGTAACCCAGGACGGTTTCGTGAACCTTCGGAATTGTATTTTCGTAGTCATATGGACGTATTTCTACCTGAGAAATAGCTCTCGGGGAAGTCCTTACGCAGATTCAAGAAATCGATTTAGTCACTTCTTGTAATGTTTACGTAGGATTGGTAGGGGTTTCCAACTTCTTAACTAATGTCAGATGGAAGTCTGTTGAACGACTTGCAACAGACAGCATCACTCTGCAACAAACTTGCGTCCGCAGCTTGTGGTCGTGCGGTAGCGTTCTCGCTTCCCGCGCCCGGGTTCGATTCCCGGCGGGGTCAGGGATTTTTCTCTGCCTCGTGATGACTGGGTGTCGTGTGATGTCCTTAGGTTAGTTAGGTTTAAGTAGTTCTACGTTCTAGGGGACTGATGACCATAGATGTCAAGTCCCATAGTGCTCAGAGCCATTTGAACCATTTTTGAACAAACTTGCATGAAGCATAAAGCGAGAGGTAAGATTAAATGACTAGTTGTGGTACCAGATATGGAGTATGTACATTTATTTATTTATTTACACACCAAGTTCCTTAAGACCAAATTGGGGAGCAAATCTACAAGGTCATGGAACGTGTCAGTACATGAAATTACAACACAAAAGTAATAACAGACAACAGATAAAAATAAATGTTTATGAACCCGAGAAGAGTCAGTCCATAAAATTAAGTAAAAGCAATCAACAATACAATAAGAATCAGTTTAATTTTTCAAGGAACTCCTAGACAGAATAGAAGGAGTGACCCACGAGGAAACTCTTCAGTTTCGATTTGAAAGCGCGTGGATTACTGCTAAGATTTTTGAATTCCAGTGGTAGCTTATTGAAAATGGATGCAGCACTTCACTGCACACCTTTCTGCACAAGAGTTAAGGAAGTACGATCCAAATGCAGGTTTGATTTCTGCCGAGTATTAACCGAGTGAAAGCTGCATATTCTTGGGAATAAGCTAATATTGTTAACGAGAAATGACAGTAAGGAATATATGGCAGTATTAAGTCTTTGAACAAAATCCTGAACGTGGGCTTTCCACGACAGCTTACTATCTATCTGAACACCTAGAAAATTGAACTGTTCAGTTTCACAAATCAAATGCCTGTTCTGTGAAATTAAAACTGAAACTTCCCCTCTGAACAATTATACATGATTGTGTTTAAACTGACACACAATATTTTTAGCGCAACGGAATCTGACTTTCAATAATCCCTACAAAAGAATGGCCCTGACTAACATTAACGAATACCCTTCACAAATCACTTACCTCACAAAAATCTTGGTTACTCGAACTACTGCAATACAGCGAGCGCCACTACTGCCAGCTAAATAAAAGATTCAAACTACTGAAGGCACTAATTACTAATAGGCATAGTTAGCAAATGAAAGATTTTGATAGAGAACAGACAATGTATTTACCTCAATAGTGTTCAAAAGTCATAATGTATATAGCAGTTCATGACATCCAGTCTTACAAATTTCAAAACTCCGCCATTTCTCTCCCCACATCCACCACTGCTGGCGGCTCACCTCCAACTGCGCAACGCTACGCGCTGTTCACATCCAGCTGCCCAACACTACAATGGCAGACAACAATGCAAACTAGCCACAGACTGCACACAGCACAGCCAGTGATTTTCATACAGAGCGCTACGTAATGTTCCCAATAAGAAAACATAAACAGCCTACTTACAAAACGTCAGGTTTTATTGAATTGTCTGTTAGAAACTGTAAAAACTGAGTCTTACTGTGATTTACCGTTAGTTTATTTTCTACAAGCCATGAACTTAAGTCATGTACTGCACTATTTTGAACCAAGCCAATGTTGCACACAACATCCTTTACTACCAAGGTAGTGTCATCAGGAAACAGAACAGTATACACCACTGGCCATTAAAATTGCTACACCACGAAGATGACGTGCTACAGACGCGAAATTTAACCGACAGGAAGAAGATGCTGTGATATGCAAATGATTAGCTTTTCAGAGCATTCACACAAGGTTGGCGCCGGTGGCGACACCTACAACGTGCTGACATGAGGAAAGTTTGACCGGCGTTGCCTGGTGAAACGTTGTTGTGATGCCTCGTGTAAGGAGGAGAAATGCGTACCATCACGTTTTATTTATTTTTATTTATTTATTTATTTATTGTTCCGTGGGACCACATTTAGGAGAAGTCTCCATGGTCATGGAACGAGTCAATACATGAAATTATAACACGATTGTAGAAACAGATAAAATGAAATATAAGAAACATATTCAGGCGACAAGTCGTTAGTTTAAATAAAGAAAATCAAGAATGTAACACTGGAATTTGCTTAATTTTTTAGCTCTTCCAGGAGCTCCTCGACAGAATAGAAGGAGTGAGCCATGAGGAAACTCTTCAGTTTAGACTTAAAAGTGTTTGGGCTACTGCTAAGATTTTTGAGTTCTTGTGGTAGCTTATTGAAAATGGATGCAGCAGAATACTGCACTCCTTTCTGCACAAGAGTCAAGGAAGTGCATTCCACATGCAGATTTGATTTCTGCCTAGTATTAACTGAGTGAAAGCTGCTAACTCTTGGGAATAGGCTAATATTGCTAACAACAAACGACATTAAAGAAAATACATACTGTGAGGGCAATGTCAAAATTCCCAGACTATTGAATAGGGGTCGACAAGAGGTTTTCGAACTTACACCATACATAGCTCGAACAGCCCGTTTTTGAGCCAAAAATACCCTTTTTGAATCAGAAGAATTACCCCAAAAAATAATACCATATGACATAAGCGTATGAAAATATGCGAAGTATACTACTTTTCGTGTTGAAATGTCACTTATTTCAGATACTGTTCTAATGGTAAATAAAGCGGCATTTAGTTTCTGAACAAGATCCTGAACATGGGCTTTCCACAACAGCTTACTATCTATCCGTACGCCTAGGAACTTGAACTGTTCTGTCTCGCTTATAACATGCCCATTCTGTCTGATTAAAATGTCAGTTCTTGTTGAATTGTGGGTTAGAAACTGTAAAAACTGAGTCTTACTGTGATTTAGCATCAAATTATTTTCCACAAGCCACGAACTTATATCATGAACTACATTATTTGATAATGTTTCAATATTACACACAAGATCCTTCACTACCAAGGTGGTGTCATCAGCAAACAGAAATATTTTTGAATCACCTGTAATACTAGAAGGCATATCATTTACATAAATAAGAAACAGCAATGGCCCCAGCACCGACCCTTGGGGAACGCCCCATTTAACAGTGCCCCATTGGGACTGAACATCATTACCACTCTCAATATTGCGGAGGATTACCTTCTGCTTTCTGTTCTTAAAGTAGGAGGCGAACCAATTGTAAGCTACTCCCCTTACTCCATAATGTTCCAACTTCTGCAGTAATATTTTGTGGTCAACACAGTCAAAAGCCTTCGTTAAATCAAAGAAAACACCTAACGTTCGCAACCTTTTATTTAATCCGTCCAAAACCTCACAGAGAAAAGAGACTATAGCATTTTCAGTTGTTCAGCCATTTCTAAAACCAAACTGTACATTGACAGCAAATTATGTGAATTTAAATGCTGCAGTAACCTTGTATATACAACCCTCTCGATAACTTTAGCAAACACCGATGGGATAGAAATAGGTCTTTAATTGTCAACATTATCCCTGTCTCCCTTTTTATAAAGTGGCTTCACTACCGAGTACTTTAATCGGTCAGGAAACCGACCACTCCTAAAGGAAAAGTTACAGATATGGCTAAGTACTGAGCTAACATTCGTGGAACAATACTTCAGTATTCTGCTAGATACCCCGTCATATCCATGAGAGTTCTTGGTCTTTAGTGATTTAATTATTAACTCAATCTCCCTCTTGTCAGTGTCATGGAGGAGCATTTCAGGTAACAGTCTCGGAACACTTTTTTCTAAGAGCGCTATATGATTCCCTGTTGGGACTAGGTTTCTATTTAGTTCACCTGCTATATTCAGAAAGTGATTATTAAGTACTGTACATATATGCGACTTATCAGTAACACGGACATCCCCACTACGCACTGATTCTATATTCTCGACCTGTCTCTGCAGACCAGCCACTTCCTTTACGACTGACCACATGGTTTTAATTTTATCCTGAGACTTGGCTATTCTATCTGCATACCACATACTTTTTGCCTTCCTAATAACTTTTTTAAGCACCTTACAATACGTTACCAACTTTGATAAAGATCGGATTGTAGCCTATCGCGATTGCGGTATATCGTGTGGCGAAATTGCTGCTCTCGTTGGTCGAGAACCAATGACTGTTAGCAGAATATGGAATCAGTGGGTTCAGGAGGGTAATACGGAACGCCGTGCTGGATCCCAACGGTTCGTATCACTAGCAGTCAAGATGACAGGCATCTTATCTGCATGGCTGTAACGGATCGTGCAGTCACGTCTCGATCCCTGAGTCAACAGACGGGGACGTTGGCAAGATAACAACCATCTGCACGAACAGTTCGACGACGTCTGCAGCAGCATGGACTATCAGCTCGGAGACCGTGGCTGCGGTTACCCTAGACGCTGCATCACAGACAGGAGCGCCTGCGATGGTGTACTCAACGACGAACCTGGGTGCACGAATGGCAAAACGTCAGTTTCTCGGATGAATCCAGGTTCTGTTTACAGCATCATGATGGTCGCATCCGTGTTTGGCGACATCGCGGTGAACGCAAATTGGAAGCGTGTATTCGTCATCGCCATACTGGCGTATCATCCAGCGTGATGGGATGGGGTGCCATTGGTTACAATCCTCGGTCACCTCTTGTTCGCATTGACGGCACTTTGGACAGTGCACGTTAAATTTCAGATGTGTTACGACCCGTGGCTATACCCTTAATTCGATCCCTGCGAAACCCTACATTTCAGCAGGATAATGCACGACCACATGTTGCAGGTTCTGTACGGGCCTTTCTGGATACAGAAAATGTTCGACTGCTGCCCTGGCCAGCACATTCTCGAGATCTCTCACCAATTGAAAACGTCTGGTCAATGGTTGCCGAGCAACTGGCTCGTTACAATACGCCAGTCACTACTCTTGATGAACTGTAGTATGGTATCGTGTTGAAGCTGCATGGGCAGCTGTACCTGTACACGCCATCCAAGCTCTGTTCGACACAATGCCCAGACGTATCAAGGCCGTTATTACGGCCAGAGGTGGTTGTTCTGGGTACTGATTTCTCAGGATCTATGCACCCAAATTGCGTGAAAATGTAATCACGTGTTAGTTCTAATATAATATATTTGTCCAATGAATACCCGTTTATCATTTGCATTTCTTCTTGGTGTAGCAATTTTAATGGCCAGTAGTGTAAGTAGAAACCATCCGAATTCGGAAGTAAATTAAGAACCCCCTTAGCCATTCCTTCTAGGAATTAACTGACTCTCTAGGTTCATGAATTGAAAATTCCTTTTACGTACATTGGAAATAGCAGTGTTAGCTAGAGGGTATCCGAGGGAGAATGGTCAATATTCTGGGGTATGACAGGAATAATCGTTCAGAGCAAAAGAGTCCATTAAACATGGGCTCTAAAATGCATACCTTAAGAGCTACATGCACTTCTTCTTCTAACTGTGAAATAAATCTCCTCTACTGCAAGCTCATTGCTTTTCTTATTTTGAGAGGTGGTACTGTGGTATGAACCAGAGAAGTCTACTAAGCAAGGCCTCTAAAGTGTATACCCTAAGAGCTATGAGGATTTATTGACCTTCGCTACTGTGAAACGCATCTCTTCCACTGAATAAGTACTCATAGTTCTTAAGGTAGAGGTGAAGGTCCCAATATAAGCTAACTAAGGTTTTTACACAAAACAAATGGTTCAAATGGCTCTGACTAACCTAAGGACAGCACACACATCCATGCCCGAGGCAGGATTCGAACCTGCGACCGTAGCGGTCTAACGGTTCCAGACTGTAGCGCCTAGAACCGCTCGCCCACCCCGGCCGGCTACACAGTAACATTGTTCTGTTAATGATTAAATTGTTGAAGAAACCGTGGGATGATGCAATAACATGTGCCCTTCGAAGTTATGGGGGATTAAACAAAAAACTTTCTTATTTTAAATAATTTGTTTGAAAAACCTATGCAAAAACGCCGGTATTTTCTTGGGTCCAAATATGCGCTACCTTTAATATGAACCAAAATATATTTAAAAACAACTTTGAAATGCAATTCTACTTGTAATAATCACAAATTTAAACTCCATTGTCCGTCCCTGCACATTCAGTATGCACCCACATGCGGCACTGGATACACTGAATCCCAGTTTCTCCGTTGGCGTTCGCTGAAAATTGCCGTCGCGGAATATGCACGATACATCTGTCGTAGAAGGCGTGCGCTCTTCAAAAAGCTCGAAATCACTTTCCTCGCCGTCTAGGGCAGGCTCATACCCATTAGATAATTAGTCAGATGAAGATAGGTTTCTCTTGCCTTCTTTTTTTGATTTTTGTATCTGCTTCAATTTTTGATCAGGAAAAGTTAGCTGTCTTTTCCTCTTCAGCAACCTGTCCAAGGAACTTGTGAATTTTTCCTTGTCCTGTGATGCTGTAGTCAAGCAAGCTTTTGCAGATTTCCGACTTGCGTTGCTTGTTTTCTTTGCAGTTGTGGGTATTGGGGAAATATCGTAAGGCTAACGGGAGACGACGTTTCTGGTTGTGCATGTGATGAGCAAGGAATGAGCAGAGGAAATTCAGGAAACTTTCCTGGCTGAGGAGAGGATAACCTGAATTTGTTGAAAGTTTCACCGTTGGAGGTTCTGTGTTACCCGTTCGCGACGATCTTGGCTGAGGATCGAGCAATAGGTGAGATGAATGGCGATTCAGATAAAGATCTGCCCAACTCCTACCACCTGCGTTGGTGATGAAAGGTGCATTAATGTAATTTCTCTCCGGTAAAATAAACGCCATTCGTTTCAAATCGGCTACAGTATAACCGAAAAACCTTTGTTCCATAGTCATCAAGTAAGATACAAGCTCTTCTTCCGGACTTGGTCCTAAAACAGAAGACCTACATAGGTTGGCACTGTCAGCAGCGGTGGAAGTAAGATCTGTTCTCTTACTCAAAGTCCACGGGGTAGAGCGAGGTACATCATATACTTTTGCAGCCTTTATTCGCCCTCGCAGCAGTGTTGCCTTCAGCCATCTCCAAAGGGCCTCTGTCTTCCTTTTGCCCTTGGCTTGGTATTTATACTTGTTACGTGCCATCCTGAAAATATACATAGCATCCTGAAAAAAAAATCTTGAGTTGATTTCAACTAAAATTATAGGAATATAAATTGGTCTAGATATAGGCTAGTCCATAATTACACCTTTCATGGTGGCCCATATTTGCACCAAACTGTGGTTTCTGCGAAATGGCCCTAACGGACATTACGAAGTGCAGGGAGAACAATGAAAACTGGGAAGCAGATACTTTAACATACCAGTAATACAATTCGTCGAACGAACCGCATGCAGAGCTAAGTCTAATTCTAAAAAAATGGTTAAGCACGCAAAATCTCACTGCAGGCAAACAATATGTGTATTCGCACAACCAATTTATAGTCGTCCTCGGAGGTGGTGAGGGATAGACTTAAACACAGGTGGCAGCACTTTCCGCGCCCACAGGCCTTCTCGCCCATATTTAGACCACTGCCCGTATTGGGACCTTCTCCTCTACGCATTGTAGAGCCCATGTTTTCCAGGCAGTTTGTTCTTGGTTTGGTCCATAATAGTATCTCCTCTAAAAATACGAGAAGTAAAATTCACTAACGGCAACAAAAAAAAGAATCGCAACACCGAAAGGAGCTGTGGGACATAAACGAAAGTTGGTAGGCGTGTTTCTATATCAGGAAGGTGATGTCAATTCAGTTTCGTGCCAGTCGCATAAAAGAACTCACTAAGCAGCAAATCAGACATACAGGGCTATTACAAATGATTGAAGCGATTTCATAAATTTACTGTAGCTCCATTCATTGACATATGGTCACGACACACTACAGATACGTAGAAAAACTCATAAAGTTTTGTTCGGCTGAAGCCACACTTCAGGTTTCTGCCCCCAGAGCGCTCGAGAGCGCAGTGAGACAAAATGGCGACAGGAGCCGAGAAAGCATATGTCGTGCTTGAAATGCACTCACATCAGTCAGTCATAACAGTGCAACGACACTTCAGGACGAAGTTCAACAAAGGTCCACCAACTGCTAACTCCATTCGGCGATGGTATGCGCAGTTTAAAGCTTCTGGATGCCTCTGTAAAGGGAAATCAACTGGTCGGCCCGCAGTGAGCGAAGAAACGGTTGAACGCGTGCAGGCAAGTTTCACGCGTAGCCCGTGGAAGTCGACGAATAAAGCAAGCAGGGAGCTAAACGTACCACAGCCAACGGTTCGGAAAATCTTACGGAAAAGGCTAAAGCAGAAGCCTTACCGTTTACAATTGCTACAAGCCCTGACACCCGATGACAAAGTCGAACGCTTTGAATTTTCGGCGCGGTTGCAACAGCTCATGGAAGAGGATGCGTTCAGTGCGAAACTTGTTTTCAGTGATGAAGCAACATTTTTTCTTAATGGTGAAGTGAACAGACACAATGTGCCAATCTGGGCGGTAGAGAATCCTCACGTATTCGTGCAGCAAATTCGCAATTCACCAAAAGTTACCGTGTTTTGTGCAATCTCACGGTTTAAAGTTTACGGCCCCTTTTTCTTCTGCGAAAAAAACGTTACAGGACACGTGTATCTGGACATGCTGGAAAATTGGCTCATGCCACAACTGGAGACCGACAGCGCCGACTTCATCTTTCAACAGGATGGTGCTCCACCGCACTTCCATCATGATGTTCGGCATTTCTTAAACAGGAGATTGGAAAACCGATGGATCGGTCGTGGTGGAGATCATGATCAGCAATTCATGTCATGGCCTCCAGGCTCTCCCGACTTAACCCCATGCGATTTCTTTCTGCGGGGTTATGTGAAAGATTGAGTGTTTAAACCTCCTCTATCAAGAAACGTGCCAGAACTGCGAGCTCGCATCAACGATGCTTTCGAACTCATTGATGGGGACATGCTGCGCCGAGTGTGGGAGGAACTTGATTATCGGCTTGATGTCTGCCGAATCACTAAAGGAGCACATATCGAACATTTGTGAATGCCTAAAAAAACTTTTTGAGTTTTTGTATGTGTGTGCAACGCATTGTGAAAATATCTCAAATAATAAAGTTATTGTAGAGCTGTGAAATCGCTTCAATCATTTGTAATAACCCTGTACTTTAAATACACGCTGTAACGGTCGCGAGCGTTAGTTGACTTTGAGATTGGACGTGGTGAATTAACGTTAGTCAAGACTGCCTTTAAGGCGACAAAGAAGCCATTAACAACACCTCACTGAGTTTGAACGAGGTAGTGTAATAGGGCTACAAGAAGTTCGATGTTCATTTTGCGAAACTGCATAACGACTAGGCAGGAATTTAGCCACAATACATGATTGCTAGCAACGGCGGTGACGAGAATATAGATTCGCAAGAAGATTGGGCTCCGG
Source organism: Schistocerca piceifrons (assembly GCF_021461385.2). NCBI lineage: Eukaryota > Metazoa > Arthropoda > Insecta > Orthoptera > Acrididae > Schistocerca > Schistocerca piceifrons. The sequence continues at coordinate 548,415,418 of NC_060142.1, read as the reverse complement.
ACGACCACGTGGCACAACCGAGAGGGAAGACCATGGTGTTCGGCGTTCGGCCCTGTCGGATCGTTGTGCATCTGCAGCAGCAGTTTTAGCAGCAGTTGGCACCACAGTGACACAACGAACTGTTAAAAATCGGTTACTGTAAGGACAGTTTCGAGCCAGACCTCAGGCAACGTGCATTCTACTGATCCCAAACCACCGCCATTTGCGACTTGGTGGAGACAAGAGCTCATTGAAGGGTAGGGTCGATATCTTTTGTGTTTTCTGATGAAAGCTGGTTCTACACTGATGCCAGTTAAGGCTGGCGTTGGTTAACAGGAGATCACTTGAGGGCCTGCAGCCAACCTGCCTGCGTCTCTGGACCTACACTTGGAGTTATGGTATAGGGTGAGATTTTATATTACTGCAGGAGCACTCTCGTCATTCTCCCACCCATTCTAACTAGGAATGTGTTCGTCAGTCTGGCAATTCAATCTGTTGTGCTGCCATTCATGAACAGCATTCCGGGGGTGTTTTCCAATAGGATAACGCCCGCCCACTTAACCACTGTTGTAACCTAACAAGGTCTACAGAGTGTCGACATGTAGCCTTGGCCGCTCGACCACCAAATCTGTCTCCAATAGAGAATCGGAAGGCAACTCCAACTTCATTCACAAATAGCACCAATCGTTCGTTTCTGACCGACGAAGTGCAACAGGCATGGAACTCTATCACAAAAACACACAATGCAAGCACGTTTGCATGCTTGCATTCAACATTCTGGAGGCTACACCGGTTATTAATGTACCAGCATTTCACATTTGAAATGGCTTATCTCGCAATTACATTAACCTGTGATCTTGCTGTTTTAATCACTTAAATTTGTTACCTAGAAAAATGTATTCCCGAAATTTCATTACTCCATGTTAATTGCCGCACAGGATTAGCCGAGCGGTCTAAGGCGCTGCAGTCATGGACTGTACGGCTGGTCCCGCCGGAAGTTCGAGTCCTCCCTCGGGCATGGGTGTGTGTGTTTGTCCTTAGGATAATTTAGGTTACATAGTGTGTAAGCTTAGGGACTGATGACCTTAGCCGTCAAGTCCCATAAGATTTCACACACATTTGAACATTTTCCATGTTAATTATGTTTTAGCGTTGCCGTTTTTTCCGTCAGCGTAATTTGTAGTGGAACTGATTTGTTTCACAGTATCGAAGACGAAGAAGGGTGAGTAGTGGCAGAACAGGGGGGCAGAGGGGGGTGCATAAAATATAATATATAATGGAAACTGATTAATAATCTTGCTTAAATAATTAGAAAAAATTGGAAAGAAAAATAGAAAGAAATTGAACTGGAAGGTACAGATTTCTGAGTGAACTTTAACGGGCACTAATATCAACAGACCTTCAATATTCAATACATTTAAGATCAGAATTCATCATTTAATTTTACGTACTTCTCGCTATCGCCATTGTGCATAGAGCTGGTTATGACGATGCCGTTACTGGATCGCCCCTGTTCTGCTCACGCAAATTCCTCTTGTCTGCTTCGATCCTCTTGATGCAGGGTTCTCGGCGCGGGCGAAATGGTGAACAGATGGGGTTATTTATGTAAATATCCATATATAAACTTCGTCTCCTTAATAACTTTTAGAACACTTGTTTAATGCATGGTTAGAATACACATTTTTGATCAATATTAACACGGCGGAAGTTGTCATACGTCCGCCCGCTACCGCTTATAGAGACAAACAGGTGAAGGCGCAGATATTAATCAATTGAAGAACGTATCTATACTTGTTCTGTTTGTATCCCAACATTATCGCTGGTACAAAATAACTTATTATTTTACTGTTGGTTATATTATGGCTTACATGCATAATATGATCCATTACAAGTGCTCATAACTCAAGCTACGCACTTTAGAGCCGATGTTTACAAGAGTTCTTTGGTTCAAACTATCGTTCCTGTCATATCGCTGAATATTGAGCATGTCTCCCGGAACATCCTTTATAAAGCTGGAGGGCAAGTAACAGTGTGATGTAAACAGGCCTCTCTTGTGTAGCTACGTATTGTTTATGAAAAATAATGATGTAGTATTGCAAATATTAATATTTAACGTAACAGATGAAGCAACAGGTGGTTTTTAAGCAGTGACTTCCCCGTTAATTTCTTACGTTTCATTTTGATTGCGTAGGCATAGGTGCTCTTGGACGTCGTTGTGGGAAAAGCCGAATAAAACTGTGTCGCTGTGACTCTTATGACGACATTTATGGCGACTGATGTAAGTACCTGTGAACCACCACAATGACCAGTATGGCCCACGCAAGTTTTATGTAGTCATTCCACACTAGATCGTTTCTGATGCATTCTCCTAGATACTGTATGGTCGCCGCGCGGGATTAGCCGAGCGGTCCCAGGCGCTGCAGTCATGAACTGTGCGGCTGGTCCCGGCGGAGGTTCGAGTCCTCCCTCGGGCATGGGTGTGTGTGTTTGTCCGTAGGATAATTTAGGTTAAGTAGTGTGTAAGTTTAGCTACTGATGACCTTACCAGTTAAGTCCCATTAGATTTCACACACACACATACTGTATGGTCGTGCTGTTTCCAGCGATTGATCGAAAAATAATGGGGCTTTGTGTGCAACGTATTACATTTATTTATGGAGAGTGTCATTTGGTAGTATCTATACCAAGGATTGATCCTTTGCAAGTCTTCCCACATTTCGCTACCATTTTCGGGCTTCACGACTTCCCTGTAAACACCATCACCTGCGAACAGCTCACAGTGACATTGACATCTACCAAATAATTTATACACAGGTCCGCTGTTTCCATGATTTGGCAATTTAAAAAAAAAATTAATTCTGTGGCTTGTTGCCCTTCCTGTGCGTCATCTATCTGTGAATCGTGTAAACTTTATTCTCTTTTATCGTATTTCAGCTGTTCGTGTGTAATATTTTTTGAGGAAGATTAAGGAATAGTCGAGCATTTGCCCAAACGGGCGTGGAAAACCGCCTAAAGGCGAATCAACGGTCGTTAAACAGCCATGCAGATTCGTTCTGTGTCTGGCTCACCTGCCTTTCTCGCGAGCAGGCTGCTCGGAGATAATTATGTAATGGTCTGAAATGAATATTTATATATTGACAACTTACGCCTAGTAGCAAACACTTAGGCTCATAAACACCACGTGTTCAATGAGATGTCAGTCTCTATGCATATATTATATCGGCGCATAAAATTTTGCTGCTACAGGTGTCGCAATAAAAGTCGACCACAGCAGAGTGCTGTAAATGATAGAGGTGACTGTGCGGTCTTATGTGTTTGGTCACAACTCAATCGGTCTACGTGTACTTTCTATAAGCTCGTGATAATGATTAGCGGCCTTTAATACAATATTATACTGCAGTCGCCTTGTGAGAGGCCTCTGCCAATGCTATGGACAACACCTTGGAGCCGATAGTGAAAGCAAGGTCACGCGCTCACACACACGCACACACATACGTATACATACGGCACGCGCTGACATCACATCCTGGTGCCACCGAAGGAAACCGTGCCAACAACCGCTCTGCATCCTTCCCGGCCTCGAAGGCATGGACAGAGGCGACAGTCGGTATTGGTCACCAACGACCGCACGCTAGTGTTATCTTGCTGTTTCATAGTAGACGTCACTTAAATTAGACACTTGAGATGTCCATGTGGCCACAAAGACACGTTCGTGCTGTCGAAGTTGCTCATTACGCAAGGTCATAGTCACATTTTCACATAGTTGCGTCTCTAAAACAATGACTCGTACATTCCGAACGTTACACAACATTCAAATAACAAAACAAAACGCAATAAACTGGGATGTAAGCTTTTATGAATAGTAAGTATCTTTTCATGAAATCGTTACTTTTTGAACTTCTCTACTAAGTGCATAGTTGGGCATATGCGCAGACGACACCGTATGCATGAATATTTTTTTAAGTGGATGAATTCCTAACAAAGATATATAGATTGAAATTTCTCATCTTAATACATCAGAAGACGCAATCTGTTTTACTTGGAGAAACTAAAGCCAAGATCGTGTAAATGTTTCCCTGTTTATAAAAACCGGTTTCGACAGACTTTGCTGACCTGAAGATGACTGTCGAAACCAGTTGTTGTGAATAAAGAAATATTTATGCAAAAAATGGAAATGATCGAATGGCATTGCTGGACGGGAGGCCCCATACGGGGGAGTTTGACCGCCGTGTTGCAAGTCCTTTTTAGTTGACGCGACTTCGACGACTTGCGGATCAATGATGATGAAGGACACACAACACCCAGTCCCTCGCCAGGAATCGAATCCGGGCCCCTTGCGTGGTAGGCGGAAACGCTACCTCTACGCTACGGTAGGGGAAATATTTATGCGATCTTGGCTTTAGAACGTTTTTACCAAAACATAAAGGGAATTATCATACTTCATAGTAACGCAGCTGTTAGATTTAATTAGATTAATTCTCCATTCTATAGACTCCTAATGAGGGCATCCTTACTCATATGAAACATGTAAACTGTTGAATAACTCAGCCAGTAAAAGACTACAAAAGCACGTATTTGTTCACGCTACTCAGTTCTGTGCGTGTTTAAGATATGAGGTGGTGGTGGTGGTTAGTGTTTAACGTCCCGTCGACAACGAGGTCATTAGAGACGGAGCGCAAGCTCGGGTTAGGGAAGGATTGGGAAGGAAATCGGCCGTGCCCTTTCAAAGGAACCATCTCGGCATTCGCCTGAAACGATTTAGGGAAATCACGGAAAACCTAAATCAGGATGGCCGGAGACGGGATTGAACCGTCGTCCTCCCGAATGCGAGTCCAGTGTGCTAACCACTGCGCCACCTCGCTCGGTTTTAAGATATGAATTGCGAAGCAGACAGAGATACAATTTTGTTTAATATTATCTGCCTTGTTTGTTCCTGAACAGAGAAATCATACAATCTATTATTAGAAATTTACAGCAGTAAAATTCCGTTAATAACTCTACTGAGCAATCGTGTTCAGTTGTCCATCTGTTGAGTAATGGCCAATGGATGCCACATCATACATCGAGTATCATCTCAGTGCCAGGCCTTTGCCAGGGTTGTGGTGGGAGCCTCGCAAGCGTTCTTAAGCTTGAAATATCGAAATGCAGCCGTCGGCCACGATTTATCAGTTGGTCTATTGAAATTTATTTATTCACTGCTGCACTCTTACAGGGCCTTTTTATATCCCTAGGGACACAGGCGAACTCTTGAAGGGCCAAGCCGAGAGGGGCGCAACGAACTCCAAAGTGCATAATTTATACAGAAGATGTCGCACAATAAATGGCGAAAACTGACACGAGCCGAAGTATGGGATAATAGACGAACGAATGTTTCAGTAAATAATGATGGACAAACGAGCAGTTTGCGAGAAAACTGCGAATATGTGTTTACTAGCTGCCACTGACTTAAAATGTTTTCTCAGTATGACTGTATTTCAAATGTAGAGTTTTCAGTTACGTTTACACTTAACTGGGCCCAAATTTCACTCAATTTTATGCAGCTTTGTGAAGACATCGCAAGTGGTCGTCTGCCTCGATTCCTTTTAAGTACGAGAGACGTTCAACAGGTAATACAATACTTCTTTTCTCGGCCGGTTTCTGACGCGGAAATTGTTGTGTGACGCCTTGGAAGATTGCAGCTTCAGCCCATACAGTTCGATGAAGTTGCGATACTTGGCAGTGCAATACGTAGCCTTCAAAATGGCTTCGGTAACGTAGGTGCTTTCCAAGCAGACACCTGTCATTGAGTTTCTTTTGGAGGAAAACCATAGCATCGCGAATATTTATAGGCGCTTGCAAAATGTGTGCGGAGACCTGATAGTGAACTAAAGCACTATGAGTCGTTGAGCTAGGCGTCAAGTCATCAACGCAACATGGTCGCTCAAACCTGTCCGATCTGCCGCATGCCGGCCGGACGCGCACAGCTGTGACTCCTGCAATTTCGGAACGTGCGGACACTCTCGTTCGAAATGATCGATCTCATCTCAGTCAGACACCTCGCTGTTCCACTGGACGTCTCTGTTGGTTGTGCTGAAACACTCTTCCACCACTGGGGGTACTCGAAGATGTGTGCCCGCTGAGTCCCCCGCCGCCTAACAGAAAACCATAAAAAGCAACGAAGGGCCATCTGTGAGGGACTGCTTGCACTGTACAAGGCTGCCCGTGACAATTTCTTGTCAAATATTGTGACAGACGATTAAACAGGGGTTCGTCACTTCGAACAGGAAACGAAACTGCAATCGATGGAGTGGTGCCAACCACCACTCCTTATAGTGTCCCTTTTGAAATATTCAAGCCGATATAATTGAAGTAAATAATAAAAGGACTCTGAATAATATTATATGGACATAAACAACAAATTAACTATGAAAATGTATTAAATTAGCTTCAAAGGAAGACTATATCGATTGCAATGTAATAAAAAGACATTATTTATAATAGATGTGATCGTAGTGCATAACTTTCTCGAAACTAACATTATTATCTTTGTCATTATATATAAGAGAAAAAAGATATTTAAAATCACTTCGAGTTAGATCATTTTTTCTGCTGTATGTAAGGGACGCTTTCTATTGTAAAGGGGATAGCTTTTGTTCTATTTGTACTCGTACGTAGCGAATAATTCAAGTGTGTATTCTGTGCTTAGTGGAAATATATTTACAAAAAGTTTGTGCATTGTGTTACTTAAAGAACCCACGCAAACAATTCTTCCTGAATTAATTAATGCAAGAAGTTATTTAGAATTTTTTCAGTCTCTGCGAAGCGAGCAGCGGTGATCTTTGACTGGCAACAATTGGCCGCCATTACGCGGCGAATTTAAATTTATTTTTGTGTGTACCATATCACCACAGCCGCAGCAGAAAGAATCATTTCAGGTTATTCAATTAACTAAAGTGCAAAGTTTCACTAATTTTATTTCGTCAAAAAATGCATACCTTCGAAGATACGATTTATTCTAGGTCAGTGAACTTAGCCTGCATTACATTTCGCCGAAAGCATTTGAAATAATTTGTAGGGAGCCTAGCGCTCATTTGAACCACAATTTAATACTTATCTTTGGCCACCTACAAATCAATATATATATATATATATTTCTTGTCTTTCACTTAATAATAATAATAATTGATAACCACAGAAAGGAAGAGATAATATATCCTCCGAAGAAAAAGTTGAAAACCCCACTGTCAGCCGGTAAAGACAAGGCGACTGTCTTCTGGGACTCTGAGGGGCTTATTGTGTTTCTGATGTCCTCCCTCATGGTGCAATGATCGACTCTGAATTGTATTGTGCTACCATTAGGAAATTTAAGAAACTATTTCAGCGTTTTCGGTGACACAAAAGTGCAAATGAACTGCCGGCCGCTGTGGCCGAGCGGTTCTAGGCGCTTCAGTCCGGAACCACGCGGCTACTACAGTCACAGGTTCGAATCCTGCCTCGGGCATGGATGTGTGTGGTGTCCTTAGGTTTAAGTAGTTCTAAGTCTAGGGGACTGATGACCTCAAATGTTAAGTCCCATAGTGCTTAGAGCCATTTGAACCATTTGCAAACGAACTTCTTCCTCTCCATGACATCTCAAAACCTCACACAAGTCTGCGCACCCGAGAGGCGCTCAGAGAACTTAATTCGACTGTTCTTCCTCATCCACCCTACAGCCCGGATCTCGCACCTTCCGACTCCTACCCGCTTGGCCCAATGAAGAATGCACTCTTTGGGAAGCAGTGCGTGGATGATGGGGTGGTTATCCATGCAGTAAGACGTTGGCTCCGGCTTCGACCAGTAGAGTGGTACCACGCTTCCATGCAGGTCCTCCCTATAAGGTGGTGTAAGGTCGTCGCACTGAACAGAGAATATGTTGAAAAACAGGGTTTTATAGCCAAAAGAGTGGGGAATAATATGGTGTTGATGCATAACATGATGTACGGAATCCGATCAGTGGTGCGGGATAATATAGAAAGTTACAGGGACTCCATTACTTGTTTTCGAATGGCAAGCGCATATATGAAGGTGTTATGATGTGTTTCATGCACAATACGGTCATTATGTAATTCTGCAGGCTTTCGTGGCCGTTGTCACTGAAGTTAAAATCTTCTGGATTATTAGGCCGCGTCATATTTCTACTAAAATGATCTACGTTTCGACCCCTCTGCTGGGATCTTCCTCAGGATCTTACAGTGTCCACTACTGCTAGAACACTGTCAGAGACGAGTGTCGCGTCCTCTTAAAGGGGAGTTTTCTCGTGTTCCTGCTCAAGAAGTGATAGTATTGGTTAAAATTCACATGACTACCATTGGTGGGCCATAGTCATAGGTTAATATTCCCGCTCTGATGTAGAGGGCTCTGACATCGATTTTAATAACGTAAGTATACTGGCTAAGGAAACAAACATTTATAGACGGAAAGGCCGAGAAGCGGATGAAATTTCCAAGAATGCATGAAATTTCAATGGAGAGGACTGTTATAGGCTTCCGGCATCGTGGCTCCCCGCTGTCAAGGAAGTGAATAAGCGGCCGCCGTGTGCGAGCGACATAAACAACGCGCTGCAAGTCGCCAGGCGGACAACAATATTTTGGGGAAACATTCCCACTCTCTTGCTCTGTCCGTTTCGAATCTACCCAATGATAACGACCAACCAATAGCAGTAGCAGGAATTTCAACTAATCCCCCTTTTCCAGTGTAAGTGTGGAAGAGTGCCTTTCTATCCAATGACGATGGGGCACCAATGGTATCCATAGGAGGTTAGCCAACAACGCCCCTTCTGCATCAGAGCGGGAATATTAACCTATGACTATGGCCCACCAATGGCAGCCATATGAATTTTAACCAATACTATCACTTCTCCAGCACGAACGCGAGAAAACTCCCTTTTATAAGAGGACGCGACACTCGTCTCCGACCACCTCCGGCGGTAATCCGGAAGGATACCGCCCTTCGATTGTGCCTTTCCGGTTCTAATCGAAGTGATGGGGTTTCAGGTGCCAGCCAGCCAGCCAACCAGCCAGCCGAGCAGCAGCGGTCCAGCCGAGCAGCAGCAGCAGCAGCAGCAGCAGCGGTCCCGGCCAGCAGCAGCGGTCCAGCCAGCCAGCCGTCCCTCCAGCAGCAGAAGCGGCAGCAGCGGCCCCGGCCCCGTCCGCGGCAGCAGCAGCAGCGGCGGCGTTCCTGCCAGCTATAGCCAGCGCCAGCGCCAGCAGCGTGGGACTCTTCGTCCGTCCCCAGTTTATTTCTCTCCTTTTCGTCCAGTGCTTTTTTGTTCATCCTGGTCGTCATGTCAGCCCCCACCACCACTGCCACTACTACCACCACTGCCATTGTGTACACGTCGCCCTCCGCCGCCACCACCACCATTTCATGGTGTGCCCAGTCACCCCTCGCTCTTTCCATCCCTCCTCTTCTCACTCTCCCTTCGCCCTCGCTCTTTGTCGCCCCCTCTCCAGCTTCTTCCTCCCACTCCTCTCCCTCTGATCCTTTCCTCCCCACTCCCCCAGCCTGTCACTGCAGCTCCAGCTAGGGTGGTGGCCCGTTGGCCCACTGCCCATGCCCAACTCTCCCCATTGCCTTCGCCATCACCGCCACCACCATCGCCGTCGCCGTCGCCTTCACCGTCACCATCTCCAGCGCCGACTGCTGCGTCCCCTCCGGGACCTGCCACTTCCCGCCACCTTCCTATAGCTTCCGTCCCTCATGTCACCACCCACCCTTTTGTCGCCGTTAAACGCCCTAGTGGCACCACCACCACCTCCTATTCGCGCAAAAAGGCCCCGCCCCGTCCTCCTTCCCCCCCCCCCCCAGGATGCCGTGGATGTCTCCCCGCCTGGCCCTGCTCCCTCCGCCTCCCCCTCCTCCTCCTCCTCCTCCCCCCTCTTTATACAAATACCTCCTCTCCCATCCAGATCCTTCCCTTCTCGAGGCCCGGAATCTCTCCCTCCTCCTCCGCCAACACTTCCCTGGTGCCCCCATCTCACTCCTCACTCTCAGATGGGATTCAGTTCTCATCTCCTCCCCCAGCCCCACCCTCCATATTGACATCCTCTCTCGCCTCCCCATCACCTGGTTTGGCCCCAATGCCTCCCTCACCCCTGCTCCTTCTCCATCTCCTACCCGCCAACCCCAAACCCCGCATCGCCCGCTGACCCTCACCGCCGTGATCACTCGGCTTAGTCCGATGATCACGGAGGAGGAGGTGTTGGCGGCGCTCAAGGCGTATCCCACACTGGAGGTGCGGGCAGTCTGCCGCATTTTTAACTTGGCCAGCCCCACCGGCCTTATGCGGGTCTTCTCCGAGGACGCCCCCTCCATTGACCGTCTCCTGAAGGAGAGTGCCCTCCTCTTCAGCCAGCGCTATAAGGTCGACCCCTCCCATTCCCCTTCTCAATCCCTGTGCTGCCAGAGGTGTCTGCACTATAACACGCACCCAACAGCCGAGTGCCATGAGGCCCCCACCTGCCCACATTGTAGGCAAGCACACTTCCTCTGGCAGTGCCCTAACCTTCAATCTCCTCCCTCCTGTAATACCTGCAATCTCCCCCATCCCACCTACTCCCAAAAGTGTAAAGCCCGACCCCCTCCGACCACTCCTGAACTCCTCCGGACGCCCCGCACCTCTCCTGGCAATTCCCTTTGTCCCCCCCCCCCCCTCAACCGCTGAGGACATCATCAGGTTCCTCACCATTGTCCTGCAAAATGTCCACCCTTTCCAGAGCCCTCACACCCTCCAACAGGTCTCCCTCGCCGCCCATTCTGTCTTCCACCTAAAAATGTATGCCACCTACTCCCACAACCAGGCCCATTTCACCTTCTCCCGTCTTGACACTCTCGTCTAAATCCCTGTCATGGCGCGACAGCACCGTATCCTTTTCAAAAACATCCGCTCCCTTCCCGCCAACAAGAACCTCTTCCTGTACACCATTGCCACCCACCGCGTGGATGCCTTCCTCCTCAATGAAACCTTCCTCCAACCCCACCACACCGTCCACACGTCGCCCTACTTCCTTCACCGCTCCGATAATCCCCTCCCGATTGCGCATGGCGGAGTTGCCATTGGTCACCACCGCCAGATCCCAGTTCGGCTCCAACCTCTCCTTCCCGACCCCACCAAACACCTGATCCTTCGTCTTCTGAACCACCATCTATGTCCGCCCTAACGCCCCTATTCCCTTCGACTTCCTCTCCCACATTGACCGTACCTTCTCCTCCTACGTGATCGCCGCCGACCTCAACATCCATAGTCGTTCCGCCGCCCAGTTACGGCGGTGGCATCGGTTCCTCTCCTACCTTCAAGGCGACCTCATCCCCATCCCCCAGCACACCCGTCCTGAATCCAACTCCACTCCCGATGTTATCCTTTCCTCCCCTAACATCCTTGGCCGCATGATGGTGGATGTCCTGGAGCCTAATGGTAGCGACCATCTCCATGTCCTCCTCACCGTTTCAGACGGTCGTCGCCCCTGCTCCGACCCTCCTAATGACCCTCCTTCCCGTTACCCAGTGTGGCTTTCGGCCGTCCTTCTCTTCCGACGACCTTCTCCTCCACCTCACTCATCTCTTTTCCGAACAGCTTAATTCCCGTCGCTCCGGAATCTTCCTCTCCCTGGACCTCGAACGTGCTTATGACCATGTATGGCATTCCGGTCTCCTCTTCAAGCTCCAAACCTTCGCCCTTCCCATTAACTACGTCCGTCTGTCCGGCTCCTTTCTCTCCCACCGTCCTTCCTACGTCACCATCCGTAACATGGATTCCTACACCTTTTTTCCCTCCACCGGTGTGCCCCGAGGCTCCGTCCTCTCCCCCCTTCTGTACCTTTTATACATGGCGGACATGCCGCCGCCGTCACCCCCCGTCCACCTTCTCCAGTTTGCTGATGACACCGCCGTCCTTGCCCTTGCCCCCACCCTGCAGCGCTCCCAAAACCTTCTCCAATCCCATCTTGACCAGTTCACCACTTGGTGCAACCAGTGGTTGCTCAAGGTCAATCCCTCCAAAACCCAGGCGATCATTGTAGGCAAAACCACCCCTTCCTTCCGTCTCCTTGATTTCTATCTCACTATCTATGGCTGTCCTATCGCCCTCACTCCCACCCTTAAGTGCTTTGGCGTCACCCTCGACCGTCGCCTCTCCTGGACCCCCCATCTCCGGGCAATCCAAGCCAAGGCACACTCCCGACTCTGTGTCCTCAAGCTCCTTTCCGGCCGTACGTGGGATCTGGACCCCTCCACCATACTCCACACCTATAAATCCCTCATCCGCCCTATCCTTTGTTATGCCTATTCGGCGTGGATCTCCGCTCCCCCCTCCCCCTGCCTTTTATAAATCCCTTCAAATCCTTGAGTGCCATGCTCTCCGCCTCGCCTATCGCATCCATCTCCCCTCCCCCACGTGGATCCTGTACGATCTCATTCCGTTCCCCCACCTCCTCCTTTTCCTTGAAAGGATACGGATCCTGTACACCTCCCGTAAACTCGATCCTCCTCACCCGCTTGTCTCGCCCATCCTCTCCCACCCCCGTCCGCTGCCGCACCTGTATTCCCACGTCCCACCCGGTCTCCATCTCTCCACCCTCCTTACCCTCTCCCAAGGTGGCTTCCGCCAGCTCCCCCTCCCTGATGATGTCCTCCTCCCCTCCATCTACCCCTCCTACCAACTTTGATCCTCGCCTCCCACATCTTGTGTCTTTTCCTTTGGGCACCCTCCCTCCCTTCTCTCTCCTTTTCCCCCCATCCTCCTCCCTCCACCCCTCTTCCCCCGGGCTTTCCCTCCCCCTTCCTCCCTCCCCCCTATCTCCCTATCTCCCCTGCCCATGGCATCTCTGCTCTCCCCCCCTCCCTCTCCCAGCCCCCCTCCTCCTCTCTTGGCAGGTCCCTGGACTCGTACACGCTTAGTGAACATTCGCGCGCCGGAGATCAACGCCTTATGTTTCTGTGTGTGCCGTCGTTTGTGCTTAAGTGGTTCAGTGTTATTCGTTTTGTGCACCTCCATTCGTGTGTGACAATTTTCGTCTATGTATGTCTCCAAGTGTCTGAACAAATTTTATCTTGGACTCTACGCCCGTGAACGGCTCCATGTATTTTCAAAAGTGTTTGTCTCCGTTTATATGTCCATCATGTTTTTCTCTAATTGTCTTCATTTGTCTCTTTTGTGTTTCTCTATGGCCAAAGAGCGGCGTAGTATGCTGCTGCTGGCCTGCCTGTAAACAGGTTTAAAATAACAATAAAGAAAAAAAATCGTCTCTGACAGTGTTCTAGCAGTAGTGGACACCAGAAGATCCTGAGGAAGATCCCAGCAGAGGGGTCGAAACGTAGATCATTCTAGTAGAAATATGACGCGGCCTAATAAACCAGAAGATTTTAACTTCAATACGGTCCTTCTTCCTTGTGGTACTTTGATGCAGTCGACTCGAACTTTGACGGAGAGTACGCCTGCACCTTACTTTGTCGTGCATTCCAACATTGGACCACTGTAACAGCCGAATGTCCCACCAATACGGATATTGTACAATTCAGTCAACTGGCGAAGTGGAGACCCACAATGAGACCCCTTTCAAATTCTGTCAGGTGCTGATAACGCTGTCTCAAATGAGTACGCGGCATCTTCGTGTTCGTGACAGAGACCGCTGACCACCTGATGCTGTCTACGCCCCTCGTAGGCCTGGTAACAACACTAAACACGAATATCACTAATGCGCTTGAGGCCGTTGTATTTGTAAGAGAGATCTGCAACTATACTCATTTACATACCCGCACATGGTGTGTACGTGTGAGTAGTTGCGTTGACGTCCGACCGTGTCTCCTGGGCGCTTCACTTCCTATGCCAGGCAGTGTAGATAAGGAACAGCGGAGGGCCCTTAACACACCCAGATGTCACTTCTGTTTCACTAGATGACTTCCTGTCAGATAGTACGAACAGTGACGTTTCTGACAGGAAATCATGAATTCAGTCGCACAGCTGAGATGATACTGCGTGTGTCGTTGTTACTGCTGAGATTCGTATGCTGCTGTTCTCCACGCTACTTCATCCTTGCTAGCCTCTTCATCTCCCATCAACTAGTGCAACCTATATAACTCTGAACCTGCTTACTGTTTCCGTCTCTTGGTCTCCCTCTACGACTTCCCCGCTCCCCTTCCCCATACTCTCCTCAAACACTAAACTGGTGAGTCTTTGATGTCACAGAATATGTTCTGTCAACCAATCGCTTCTTTTAGTCGACTTATGCCAAGTGTTTCTTTCCTCACCAGTTCCATTCAGCATCTTCTCATTATTTAGCCGATCTAGCCATCTAATCTTCAGCATTCCTCTGTAGTACCACTTTTCAAAAGTATATTTTCTTTTTCTCTGAGTTGCCTATGCCCGACGATTCACTTCCCTACAAGGATATACTCCAGACAAATACCTTCAGAAAGGACATTCAAATTTTTATTCGATGTTTATAGGAGATGATAGTCTGTAGGCAAGCAATATTATTAGAAGCTTCTTCTGAAGAATGGTGTCGAAAGCCTTCCGGCAATATACAACTTGAGTCATCCTCTCGATAACACTCTTTACTTCTCATGAATAAATACTTGTATATCACAAAAACGAGCGTACGGCATATTTGTGGTTGTAAGGTTTGCTACCCTTATTACGTACCCTCAGCTAACGAAAATTTATTATAATTCAATTGGTCAAGATGAATAGGGTACTGAAATGAAATATTGCTCTTTTCAGACTTAGCTCATTACAAAGCCAACACGCGAATTCCGAGAATTAGCATACAGATCAAATTTAAAAAAAAAAGTGAAACAAAATACGCGGTGGCAGATGATGCTGATGGCTGGTAAAGTTATTAAGGGGGGAGAGGATGAGTTAAAATGATACCTACCTCAAGGTAATAGCAACAACGCCTTGTATCTACGTGTAAGGTACTGACGGAGATTGTGTACTGCTAGCTGAACATCAATTCCGATTGGTTGAAATACGGGGATGTAAGTCAGATGAAATCGCTGCAGTGAAGACTAAGTCCTCAGATAAAGATTGCTAATAGGCCCGGGCCGCCCACATGCTCATCACTAAACTGCACAACAGGTGATGTGGAGACCGGCAGTAGGTGCGCAACTGCAAAGGGCACGACCAGGGTGCCCTCGCTCCGAGATATGCAGAGAACCACGGCTGGCGTGGCAAAGAAAAACCGACTGTCCTCTGTGGTGGCACTCCGCCAATTTGCCGAGCGTACAGCGTACCTCAGCCGAGCTGTCCACTCCACCCTCTATGGTGGACATCCACCGAACGCCACGAAAATCTCTCCTCTCTTACTCTCTCGGCACCAGATTCATGTGGAGTCGCTAAAAATTGTCCCCTCCAATGGCCAAGCTGCTGGGGCAAACTGTGCCAATGGCGTACTTACAACACTGCGTCAGAACTTCCGCCTAGACACAGCATAGCGGTTGTTATTTCCCAGCCAAATGGAAAGTCGAATTAATTACAACTTAGAGGATTTATTCTGAAAACAAGGTGAAACATAGCGTAATCACTGGTGTCCAGCTCCGTAGCCAAAGTTCATCTCCCGTAAGCACTACCACAGTAACAGCGTCGCACTGAGAGGAGACCTGCTCTGTACTCCAGATGACCCATCAGACGACTCCCATTCCGGGCCGCGACGACCCCACTCAGTCACGTGGGGCTGCATCCTGATTGTCTCCGCCGACTCCAGCGTTATGACTGCTGCATCTCTTGTGGCGCCCCCACTGTGAGCACTTGGAAGTATGCCGCGCTGCTGCCACTGCAGCACTGGCACACGGTGCTCGAGAAGGCGGTGGCCGCGTCTTACATCCGGCGACCGCGCTGTGTGAACGCAAGGCACAACACTGGTATTCTTCCAACGAGAACGTGTGCTGCCAAAATCTATGCTCTCCTCTGCTTATCTTGACGCCAGAGAAACGCGGGTGCGTTCCCCAGAGCAATTATAAGGCTCAAAGCCAGTTTGTTAGCCGCACATCTGAGGTGTTCAATCCGCATCCGGAATGCAGGCCGCGGCCGTTCTCCTGCTGGAAACGGGCCGCCCCCGTGGACGAGAAGCCACCGCCTGCACTCACAAACAAAGCGGTCAGACTTTTGCAGAAGCCCAAATGCTTTCCTGGAAGAGCCAACGGCTATTTCCTTGACGTCTCCCGTCCTGGCCACATCTCCCTGCCGTCCTCGCTGACAAAGAAAGAAATTCTAGTGCAACAACTTTTATTGCTAGCGACAAACAAACTTTGTCGTTTCCTGTCATACCAACAATTAACTCGTCCTGATGGCCCGCTACCTAGCTGACATGACTGCAATGTCTTTGCGGGGACTACATAATCAAAAAGCTGTAAAAGATGGCGCGCCCAAAGGGTCGCTACTTTTCATGATATCTGTTCTTTCGGACATGTCTGGAAGAACAGACAACATTTTGATCCAGCCATTATCAATCAAGACAGAAAGGAATTACGACATGTGGCTGATAGTGTGCATTGCTTTACATCAAAAGGGGAAATTAAAATTTGTGCTGGACCGTGATTCGAACCTGTATCTCCTGCTTGCTAAGCTAGTCAGAATATATGCCTAGTAAAGCGGAGACCTAGGTTCGAATACTGGTCTGGCACAAATTTCCAACTTTCCATATTGATGTAAATCGATGTCCACTAATTCCTTGACAGTATGGTATCCCAGATGGGTTATCTCGCCTATAGTCAGGTAACATTACAGACAATCATGCGAGAGACGGACGCTACATGTCGGACCAGGTTTAAATCCCTCCCTTCTTTCATCTTCACACAGCGGAAACACTGCATTACACTACGCAAACACCAATTATAGTCACCTAACCTCAACAGATACATGCCTAACAAAACTGTAACACTTTGCGAAGAGAAGGTACAGTTGTTTGCAAAAGAACAAAAACCCTTCAAATTAGGAGGCTGAACCTACCCCTCAGGCTTTTCCAGCTAACCTTGCCATACTACTTTCATTCATCCTGATATCACAGCTCTTTGTACAGGTAAATTGTTGGGGTTTTTTCCGAGTGCAAATCTGTAGCCTCAGTGAGACTGAAGTTGATTTCATATTCCATGCCTCATTTTGTACGATAAATTGTAATGATGTGTAACGACTTATCTTGCATTCACATCACAAATTAATTTGTAAACATGGCTAAATGCTGAATATTTATAAGGTTTGCTTTTATTTTCATTTTTTTGTGCAGATATGAGTTAGTAATTTCTACCCATCACATTTCCCACACACTACCTTTTTACACACTACACTAGAAACCCCCCCACTGGAACAGAAAGAGTTGTCAACAACAAGCTTTTTCAGTTTGTTTTCAAATTTTACTTTGCTGTCTGTCAAACATTTTATATTACAAGGCAACTGATCAAAATTTATTGTTGAGTCTTGTGCACCCCGTTTTATGCAAAAGACAACCTTAATGTGCAGAACTGAATGTCTTTTTTCTTTCTCCATCAGATTAAGGCCTGTGTTTGATACTAGTACCCATTTCTTGGACAGGAATGCCATTTTTGCCTGTGCTCGTCTGTTGTTGAAGTCTTCTTGTTCCATCCATCATGGGTTATTTTGCTGTTTAGGTGGTGGACTTCTTTAATTTCATGTTCTTCGTGACCATCAATCCTGATGTTAAGTTTCTCACTGTTCTCATTTCTGATACTTCCCTTTCTTTTCATCTTTCTTCGATTTACTCTCAGTCCATATTCCGCACTCATCAGACTGTTCTTTCCATTCAGCAGATCATGTAATTCTTCTTCATTTTCACTCAGCATAGCAATGTTATCAGCGAATTGTATCGCTGATATATCCTTGCACCTCAAATTTTAATTCCACTCCTGAACCTTTTTTTTTTTTATTTCTGTCATTGCTTCTTCGATGTACAGGCTGAACAGTAGGGGCGAAAGACCACATATATCCCCGTCTTACACCCTTTTTAATCGGAGCACTTCGGTCTTGGTCTTCTACTCTTGTACATATTATATATTGTCCATCTCTCCCTAGAGTTTGCGCCTATTTTCCTCAGAATTTTGAACATCTTTCGCCATTTGACACTGTCGAACGCTTTTTCCAGGTCGACAGGTCCTGTGAACGTGTCTTGATTTTTCTTTAGTCTCGCTTCCATTATCAGCCACAACGTCAGAATTGCCTCTCTGCTGCCTTTACTTTTTCTAAAGCCTCTAATGCATCCTCCATTTTCTTTTCCATTCTTCTGTATATTATTCTTACCAGCAACTTGGACGCATTAGACGTTAAGCTGATTGTGCGATAAGTTTAGACTTGATAGCTCTTTCAGTCTCCGGAATTGTGCGGATGATATTTTTCCTGAGTCAGATGGTATGCCACCAGACTCATACATTCTGCACACCAACGTGAATAGTCGTTTTTTTGCCACTTCCCCCAATGATTTTAGAAATACTGCTGGAATATTATGTATCCCTTCCGCCTAACTTAATCTTAAGTTTTCCAAAACTCTTTTAAATTCTGATTCTAATACTGGGTCCCCTCTCTCTTCTAAATCGATTCCTGTTTTTTTCTTTTATCCCATCAGACAAATATTTCCCCTCAGAGAGGCCTGCTATGCACTCCTTTCATCTATTCACTCTCTCCTCTGCATTTAACAGTGGAATTCCCGTTACACTCTTAATGTCACCACCCTTGCTTTTAATGTCACCGAATGTTGTTTTGACTTTCCCATAAGCTGAGTCAGTCCTTCGACAGTCGTTTGGTTTCCGATTTCTTCACACTTTTCATACGGCCATTTCTTCTTAGGATCCCTGCACTTCCTATTTATTTCATTCCTAAGTTACTTTTATTTCTGTATTCTTGAATTTTCTGAACACTATTGTACTTCCTTCTTTCATAGATCAACTGAATTATTTCTTCTGTTACCCATGGTTTCTTCGCTGTTTCCTTCTTTGTACCTATGTTTTTCTCTCCAACTTCTGTGATTGCCCTTTTTAGAGATATTCGCTTTTCTTCAACTGTACTGTCCACTGAGCTATTCATTACTGCCGTATCTATAGCCGTAGAGAACTTCAAGCATCTCTCTGCATTCCGTAGTACTTCATTATCCCACTTCTTTGCGTGTTGATTCCTCCTGATTAATCCCTTAAACTTCGGTCTACTCTTCATCACTACTACATTGTGTTCCGAGTCTATACGAGGTGCGGCTAGAAAAAAACCGGACTGATGCTGGAAAAAACATTTATTTACAATTATTTACAATTTCATGTTATCTCCTTCAATGTACTCTCCTCCCCCGTCTCTACACCGCTCCATACGAATTTTCCACTGTTCATAGCAATGCTGCAGATCATTTTCGGTAAGTCCATACATTACTTCCGTCGCTTTTTCTTTTACTGCTTCAACAGTCTCAAATCTAGTTCCTTTCAAAGCTGACTTGACTTTAGGGAAAAGAAAAAAGTCACAGGGGGCCAAATCAGGTGAGTAGGGTGGATGATCTAAGATGGGAATGTTGTGTTTTGCCAAAAACGTCTTCACTGACAACGCACTGTGAGCTGGGGCATTGTCTTGGTGAAGGATCCATGACTTTTTTCTCCACAAATCGTTCCGTTTTCTCCGTACTCGCTCACGTAGGGTAGCCAGGACGCTAATGTAGTAATGCTGATTCACTGTTTGTCCCTCTGGTACCCAATCAATGTGCACAATCCCTTTGATGTCAAAAAAAACAATCATCATTGCCTTGAATTTCGATTTTGACATTCGTGCTTTTTTTTGTCGTGGAGAACCAGGAGTTTTCCAATGCATCGATTGGCGTTTAGTTTCGGGATCGTAAGTAAAAAACCACGATTCATCGCAAGTAATAACATTTTGTTAGAAGGTGGGATCACTTTCAATGTTTTCCAGGATGTCAGAACAAATCATTCTTCGGCGTTCCTTCTGTTCAATTGTGAGACACTTTGGAACCATTTTTGAACACACTTTGTTCATGTTGAAACTTTCATGAAGAATCTGCCTAACACTTTCCTTGTCAACTCCTGATAACTCAGACACTGCTCTGATTGTTAAACGGCGATCTTGTCGAACAAGTTTACCGATTTTTTCAATGTTTGCATCAGTTTTTGCTGACAATGGTCTGCCAGTGCGAGTGTCATCACTGGTGTCTTCGCGGCCATCTTTAAATCGTTTAAACCACTCAAACACTTGTGTTCGCGATAAACAATCATCGCCGTACACTTGTTGTAACATTACAAACGTTTCACTTGCAGATTTTCCTAGTTTGAAACAAAATTTGATGTTAACACGCTGTTCTTTCTGTACACTCAACATTTTCCGACGCACAGACAAAACGTCAACTACTTAAAACAGACGCCACGGGCAGACTGAGTGCAGGAGGCAGATGAAACTCGAGCAGTATGCGGAGCGAGAGTCACGTGACAGGCCACGCGACTTTCAGCCTTATTGCATTCGTTTTATTGTTTCACCAGTACTAGTCCGGTTTTTTTCTAGCCACACCTCGTATCTGCTCCTGGGTACGCTTTACAAGCCAGTATCTGATTTCGGAATATCTGCCTGACCATGATGTAATCCAGCTGAAATCTTTCCCTATCTCCCGGCCTTTTCCATGTAGGCCTCCTCCTTTCGTGATTCTTGAATAGAATATTCGCTATTATTAGCTGAAATTAATTGCAGAACTCGATTAGCCTTTCTCCTCTGTTATTTCTGGTACCAAGCCCATATTCTTCCGTAATCCTTCCTTCTGCTCCTTCCCCTACAACCGCATTCCAGTCCCCCTCTGACTATTAGATTTTCAGCTCCCTTTACGTACTGCATTACCCGTTCAATATCCTTATATACTTTCTCTGTCTCTTCATGTTCAGCTTGTGACATCGGCATGTATCCCTGAACTATCGTTGTTGCAGTTGATTTGCTGTCGATTCTTATGAGGAACAACCCTATCACTGAACTGTTCACAGTAACACACTCTCTGCCCTACCTTCCTACTCATAACGAATCCTACTCCCTTTACATAATTTTCCAAATTTTTTTATATCACTCTATACACGTCTCACCAGAAATTCTTGTCTTCTTTTCATTTCACTTCACTGACCCCAACTACATCTAAATTTAGCCTTTGAATTTCCCTTTTCAGATTTTCTAGTTTCCCTACCACGTTCGTCCGCAGCTCGTGGTCGTGCGGTAGCGTTCTCGCTTCCCGCGCCCGGGTTCCCTGGTTCGATTCCCGGCGGGGTCAGGGATTTTCTCTGCCTCGTGATGACTGGGTGTTGTGAGATGTCCTTAGGTTAGTTAGGTTTAAGTAGTTCTAAGTTCTAGGGGACTGATGACCTCAGATGTTAAGTCCCATAGTGCTCAGAGCCATTTGAACCATTTTGAACCCTACCACGTTCAAGCTTCTGACCAGTGGCAGTTTTACATATAAGCCCACTAGGCACGGGCCTACGGGCGCCACCGTAAGGGGGGGGGGGGGTGCAGCATTTTTTGCTCTGTACTCATTCTGACCTTTTATATTTTAAAATAACTGTGCTTACAAACGACAAAATTTTTTAATATTGTTAAACAACTTGCTAGTTAAAATAATCCTTAAGAACGAAATACGACAATACAAGCTTGGAAATATACATAGTTTACTTGGTAACTGAATGGAAATTTAACATTGGGTTTCTGTCTTGTATCATCTTCATGATTGCTCAAAATATTTTGAAGTACGCTATCAGGACGGCAATCTACAATAGAATGTTTGAAACGTTATTATTCCGAGAATGTTGTCGGCTTCTACTTAACCCTACCATATTTTCCCCGTGAAAATACCTAGAGCCATGAAAAACTGTGATAAACTAATCAGCAGTTTCTTAAATACTGTAACATGTGTGGACGTAAGTATGTAAAACCCGACTCTACTTAAGTTTCTTGTAGAAATTACGGGGAAGTATCAAGTCAACCCTCCATTACTGTAATTAATGTGAAAGCTCTGTGGTGTTCAGTATCTGATCTTTGATTTAATGACACCCGTTTAACAAAGCGTGTTGATACTGGGAATGTTTTACATTTTTAAACACATGTTTATACGAAAATAACATAAGCGGAATATCTAATAATGTGTGAAATGCACTTCACAACAATTTAAAAATTTTATTTATTTACTTAGTTACTTTTTTGGCGAGAAAAGAAGAAGAAACCAACTTTAGTTTGTCTCATTTATTGTGCTGCTGCCTGCACGATATCAAAGTTCCTACTCTGAGCAATCAAATAGTACGTGGCATTGCAAATTTTATATGAAACTTCTTAACTAAGCTTTTTTTCTTCGAGGAAAGATTATTTTTATTTTATGTTGGAACAATAGGTGCATTTGCGTGTAGACATAACAGCAGTGTTCACACAAATGACAGCACACATCAACTACCATCAAGACTACTTAAAGTTTTCAGTCTGTCTTCTGTGCCCACAGAAACCGCTAAAATGTTATAAGAATAAGTGGGATAAGAGTCGATCCAACACACCTCACTGCAAGAAATTGCGAAAATTATTTGCTTTTTAAATTAGAAAGACAGTGTCAAGAATATTCAGAACAAATGTTGCGTCCCAGCTAAAATTCCGTCGACACGGGAAATAGAAGCCAAAAAAGGGACTGTCACGTTTTCTTTACGAGACGAATTCCAGCCAGCAGGTGTGCTTCTACTGTTCACCGACAACAGAGAAACAGGCGACGATGAAATTAAATTTTTCTGCATTGTCGTTCTTTCGTAATCCGAGTTGGTCAGTTCATCGCTCCGTGTTGAAAGGAAAATCTTTGTGATCCAGGGCCGTGTTTAAAGTAAAAAGCTCATGTGCGGTGTAGTACGATTGGAACTGCATACCGTCTTTCTTTCTTTCCTTTTACATTTTTTTTTGCTTTTGTTTTGACTGTTGGTTGACAATTTTGTAAGTGCCTCAACATGAATAACAGCGAAAAAAGCAAAGGTGCAAAATTAAGTGGGGCGGTATTTCGGAAATTATCGAAGGAAAGATGAGAACGAGAAGCCAATGACCTAAAAACGCTTGGCAGAGTAGATAAATTTTTCGCAAAAAAGTTGCTGGTTCCACTTAAGAGTTCAAGTAGTGCGGATGATATTTCTGGCACTGCAGCTGTTCTAAAAGAATAAATACAGACGAAACAAAAGTTAAAAATGAAGAAAAGCAAATTGTTCCTGATTTCGAGTTTGACGAAAAACTGAGTGTCGAGTCAGACATTACAAAAAGATAAAACCTCGTAGTGATGATCCTGCAGAATGGTGTGTCACTGACTCTTACAACATGGCATTAATCAAATTATAACGGTGATTTTTCTAATTCAAGGAGATCAATAGGCGATAAAACCAGATATTTGAACAAAAATGTATTTTGCCGTAAACCTTTAAATGATGAATCAACTTTGCGTGATTTTCTAGTATACTCCTGTAGGACCGCTGCTGTTTTTTGTGCCCCATGTAACCTGTTCGGAGGTAAGGCCACAAATGTTACTAATGGTATTGCAGACTGGAAAAATATTTCTAATACTTTACTCATCATGAGAATTCACTTGAACACCAAAATTCTGAGTTATCACTCTTAACAAAAAAAGTTACTTGGAACAATAGATAACCATTTCGAGTCATATGTTAAGACAGAAAAAATGTACTTGCACAGTGTGTTGAAAACGGTGTTTGCAGTAGTGAAGAAGCTAACAAGTCGTGGATTTCCCCTACGTGGACAAGTTGAAAGATTCCATTCCGTACATAATGGTCAATTTATGATTTCTCTTGAACTTATAGCCAAGTTTGATTCATGTCTCGTAGAGCACATTGAACGATATGAAAATCTAGGTCAGGGACATACAAGTTATCTTTCTTCAACGATCTGTGATGAAATAATAGAGCTTCTTTCTGAACGAATAAAAAGACTTACCATAAGTGAAATAAAACAGGCCAAATATTTCTCTATAATAGTAGATTCTACTGCGGACATTTCACATATTGATCAATTAGCTTCCATTTTAAGATATGTGAACGAGAATGGTGAAACCTGTTGAACTTTTCCTTGTGTTTTTACCAAATCCGGTACACAAGTCGGAAAATTTAGCTGAGGCCGTACTAAAAGTCCTGTCCACAAATTCCACTGATATTGCTGACTGTAGAGGCCAGTCATATGACAACGCAAGCAATATGTCAGGACCCTACACTGGCTTGCAGGCACGCACTAAAGAACGAAATCCGAAAGCGCATTGTGTGCCTTGTGCAGTACATTCTTTGAATTTAGTCGGCACTAGTCCTGCAAGCTGTTGTCGGGAAGCAAGTCCATTTTTCAGTGTAGTGCAAAACCTTTATAATGTTTTCTCTGATTCTACACAGCGCTGGGATAAACTTCTTTCTTTCATGAAACGAAGAAGCAAAACGGTAAAAAGCCTATAAAAAACACGTTCGTCAGCAAGAGAGGAAGCATGTGTATATATGAAAAGTGGGAGGGCGTTATCAATGCCCTCACACACATTGCCAATAATACGTTCGAAAAACCACTTGTGCGAAATGAGGCTTCAGCTTTGTTGAATCAACTCAGCAGACTACAAACAGTATTCATGATGGAAGGACATACTCCAGAGATTTGATAGTGTAAATCTGAAATTGCATAGTGTAAATATTGATACTAAAGTAGTGCATAATTATATGAATCACTTGTAGGATTTATTGCATCTATTCGTGGCATGTTCAACGATTATGAAAATAAATCCATGGAGATTGTGACTGATATAGACTATGAATGCACCTATAAAAGATCACGAAAACGCGAACTTCATGATGACGAAGAAGCGGACTCTGAAGAAGTTTTTCTGACTGGAAGGGAAAAATTTAGATTCAAAACGTTTCTCCCTGTACTCGACAACTTGTACACCGAATTAGTGAGGAGGAAGGAAAGCTACAGAACACTGTTGGACTCTTTCACAGTTTTCAGTAACCTTAAGAACAGTTCACCTGACGATATTGCAAAACGTGCAGCAAAACTCAAGCGTCATTTGACACAGATTTCGAACCTTCCTTCCATAGTGAATGTGTGCATTTCGCGGAACTTTAGAAATCTTCTGAGATTAGTGATATACCAGTAAATTTTTACGAAAAGAGAGGTTACAGTCCGTGCTTCCGAATGTTGGCGTTGCTCTTAGAATATTTCTATGTACGGCACTTACAAATTGTTCAGCAGAACGCTTGTTTTCGGCTATTAAAAGACTGAAATCGTACCTACGTCTGCGTTGTCTGAGGAGAGATTGAACGCCTTCTCCATTCCTCACATCGAAGCCGACTTCCTGATAACCGTCTGAACTATGAAGATATGATCAACGAGTTTTCTGCCGTCAAAGCCAGACGCAGACATTGCTGACTGGTGAGTTTGTTTATTTATTCATATTACTTTTAAAAATTTAAGATTATAATGTGATTTTTATTATAACTTAGAGCACTTTCATTGGATTTACAAACTACGTATTACCAGTTTATTTTACAATTGTCGATGGCAGAATGCGGAACTAAACGTCGTTTACGTGCAGACGTGACTGAAGGCGCCCGAGAATACTAAACAATGTCCTAATGACACAGGCCTCTCGGCGCCGTACAGTCAAGTCACACTGATATTGTAATATATTACAACTGCTGCGTTTTCCTGACGTCGGATAAAATGCATAGTTATCGTGGAAATATACGTTATTGGAGAGTACGCTCAGATGAAAAAGCGTTAATAAATAACGTAGTACAGTTCTGTCGATAAATACGTAAAAGCTTTGCTAATACCGTTAGGAAGAGCTACGGTGAGAGCAGTAGCTGCAGTATAAAACTGTTCGGCCTTTACATATATTGAAGGTATTGTGTACATTTATTATGCAGCATGTAGCTACACAGACCCTAATGCTTTACACGTTAACTAATAGATTATAAAACAAATTTGATTTTTCCACACTACTTTGTAAAATTATGTAATAGCAAATCCAGTTCTGTGTTTGTTCGTCTGTATTTAATTATTAGTTCGTGCACTGAAATCTCTATTTCATTTTCATTTCTTACGCTTTCCTATAGATTCACGTATTAACACCGAACCTGTTTTTTTATCTGCTACACATTCAAGTTATCAGATTGTAAAACAACAGTTTAATTTTAATTTTGAATGCATCTCTGTAAAAGTACGTATTAATTTCAAATGTATGACACGTTCACTTCAATCTTTAGAACGTAACACAACTTTTTTATTTTCATTTTCAACGGTTTCGTGTAAAAGAACATATTAAAAGTGAATGTGTAACAAAAATCCGTTGTCTCCTACACGTTCTGCTGAATTTTTAGGCGGGAAAAGAAAAGTTATTTTCCTTGTGCTCGTTTCTGTTGTCTTTCGACAGAAGAATGTTTAAGACAGTGCTGTTTTAAGTTTGTTTTATCCGATGCCGCCGGCCGAAGTGGCCGTGCGGTCCTAGGCTCTACAGTCTGGAGTCGAGCGACCGCTACGGTCGCAGGTTTGAATCCTGCCTCGGGCATGGATGTGCGTGATGTCCTTAGGTTAGTTAGGTTTAAGTAGTTCTAAGTTCTAGGGGACTGATGACCTCAGAAGTTAAGTTGCATAGTGCTCAGAGCCATTTGAAACATTTTATCCGGTGCCGTACACCAAGTACAGTTCAGGAACCATATTACATGTTTGGTTTTGGGACGGGGGGGGGGCGCATATAATATGGTGTGCCTAGGGTTTTTTTTTTTTTTTTTTTTTTTTTTTTTGTCATCAGTCTACTGACTGGTTTGATGCGGCCCGCCACGAATTCCTTTCCTGTGCTAACCTCTTCATCTCAGAGTAGCACTTGCAACCTACGTCCTCAATTATTTGCTTGACGTATTCCAATCTCTGCTTCCTCTAGTTTTTGCCCTCTACAGCTCCCTCTAGTTCCATGGAAGTCATTCCCTCATGTCTTAGCAGATGTCCTATCATCCTGTCCCTTCTCCTTATCAGTGTTTTCCACATATTCCTTTCCTCTCCGATTCTGCGTAGAACCTCCTCATTCCTTACCTTATCAGTCCACCTAATTTTCAACATTCGTCTATAGCACCACATCTCAACTGCTTCGATTCTCTTCTGTTCCGGTTTTCCCACAGTCCATGTTTCACTACCATACAATGCTGTGCTCCAGACGTACATCCTCAGAAATTTCTTCCTCAAATTAAGGCCGGTATTTGATATTAGTAGACTTCTCTTGGCCAGAGATGCCTTTTTTGCCGTAGCGAGTCTGCTTGTGATGTCCTCCTTGCTCCGTCCGTCATTGGTTATTTTACTGCCTAGGTAGCAGAATTCCTTAACTTCATTGACTTCGTGACCATCAATCCTGATTTTAAGTTTCTCGCTGTTCTCATTTCTACTACTTCTCATTACCTTCGTCTTTCTCCGATTTACTCTCAAACCATACTGTGTACTCATTAGACTGTTCATTCCGTTCAGCACATCATTTAATTCTTCTTCACTTTCACTCATGATAGCAATGTCATCAGCGAATCGTATCATTGATATCCTTTCACCTTGTATTTTAATTCCGCTCCTGAACCTTTCTTTTATTTCCATCATTGCTTCCTCGATGTACAGATTGAAGAGTAGGGGCGAAAGGCTACAGCCTTGTCTTACACCCTTCTTAATACGAGCACTTCGTTCTTGATCGTCCACTCTTATTATTCCCTCTTGGTTGTTGTACATATTGTATATGACCCGTCTCTCCCTATAGCTTACCCCTACTTTTTTCAGAATCTCGAACAGGTTGCACCATTTTATATTGTCGAACGCTTTTTCCAGGTCGACAAATCCTATGAAAGTGTCTCGATTTTTCTTTAGCCTTGCTTCCATTATTAGCCGTAACGTCAGAATTGCCTCTCTCGTCCCTTTACTTTTCCTAAAGCCAAACTGATCGTCACCTAACGCATTCTCAATTTCCTTTGCCATTCTTCTGTACATTATTCTTGTAAGCAGCTTCGATGCATGAGCTGTTAAGCTGATTGTGCAATAATTCTCGCACTTGTCAGCTCTTGCCGTCTTCGGAATTGTGTGGATGATACTTTTCCGAAAGTCAGATGGTATATCGCCAGTCTCATATATTCTACACACCAACGTGAATAGTCGTTTTGTTGCCACTTCCCCCAATGATTTTAGAAATTCTGATGGAATGTTATCTATCCCTTCTGCCTTATTTGACTGTAAGTCCTCCAAAGCTCTTTTAAATTCCGATTCTAATACTGGATCCCCTATCTCTTCTAAAACGACTCCTGTTTCTTCTTCTATCACATCAGACAAATCTTCCCCTTCATAGAGGCTTTCAATGTATTCTTTCCACCTATCTGCTCTCTCCTCTGCATTTAACAGTGGAATTCCCGTTGCACTCTTAATGTTACCACCGTTGCTTTTAATGTCACCAAAGGTTGTTTTGACTTTCCTGTATGCTGAGTCTGTCCTTCCGACAATCATATCTTTTTCGATGTCTTCACATTTTTCCTGCAGCCATTTCGTCTTAGCTTCCCTGCACTTCCTATTTATTTCATTCCTCAGCGACTTGTATTTCTGTATTCCTGATTTTGCCGGAACATGTTTGTACTTCCTCCTTTCATCAATCAACTGAAGTATTTCTTCGGTTACCCATGGTTTCTTCGCAGCTACCTTCTTTGTACCTATGTTTTCCTTCCCAAATTCTGTGATGGCCCTTTTTAGATATGTCCATTCCTCTTCAACTGTACTGCCTACTGCGCTATTCCTTATTGCTGTATCTATAGCGTTAGAGAACTTCAAACGTATCTCCTCATTCCTTAGTACTTCCGCATCCCACTTCTTTGCGTATTGATTCTTCCTGACTAATGTCTTGAACTTCAGCCTACTCTTCATCACTACTATATTGTGATCTGAGTCTATATCTGCTCCTGGGTACGCCTTTCAATCCAGTATCTGATTTCGGAATCTCTGTCTGACCATGATGTAATCTAATTGAAATCTTCCCGTATCTCCCGGCCTTTTCCAAGTATACCTCCTCCTCTTGTGATTCTTGAACAGGGTATTCGCTATTACTAGCTGAAACTTGTTACAGAACTCAATTAGTCTTTCTCCTCTTTCATTCCTTGTCCCAAGCCCATATTCTCCTGTAACCTTTTCTTCTACTCCTTCCCCTACAACTGCATTCCAGTCGCCCATGATTATTAGATTTTCGTCCCCCTTTACATACTGCATTACCCTTTCAATATCCTGATACACTTTCTCTATCTGTTCATCTTCAGCTTACGACGTCGGCATGTATACCTGAACTATCGTTGTCGGTGTTGGTCTGCTGTCGATTCTGATTAGAACAACCCGATCACTGAACTGTTCACAGTAACACACCCTCTGCCCTACCTTCCTATTCATAACGAATCCTACACCTGTTATACCATTTTCTGCTGCTGTTGATATTACCCGATACTCATCTGACCAGAAATCCTTGTCTTCCTTCCACTTCACTTCACTGACCCCTACTATATCTAGATTGAGCCTTTGCATTTCCCTTTTCAGATTTTCTAGTTTCCCTACCACGTTCAAGCTTCTGGCATTCCACGCCCCGACTCGTAGAACGTTATCCTTTCGTTGATTATTCAATCTTTTTCTCATGGTAACCTCCCCCTTGGCAGTCCCCTCCCGGAGATCCGAATGGGGGACTATTCCGGAATCTTTTGCCAATGGAGAGATCATCATGATACTTCTTCAATTACAGGCCACATGTCCTGTGGATACACGTTACGTGTCTTCGTTGGTTATTCAGTCTCTTTTTCGGGGTCGGTTCCCCATTGGTAGCCCCTCCCGGAGATCCGAAAGGTGGACTATTCCGGAATCTTTTGCCAAAGGAGAGGTCATCATGACACTTTCTCAATTACAACCCACATGTCCTGTGGATACATATCATTTGCCTTATTGCAGTGGTTTCCATTGTCTTCTGTATCCTGATCTCGTTGATCATTGCTGATTCTTCCACCTTTATGGGTAGTTTCCCTCCCCATAGGACAAGGGAGTGCCCTGAACCTCTGTCCGCTCCTCCGCTCTATTTGACAGGGTCGTTGACAGAAAGAGTGTAACTTCTTATGCCGGAAGTCTTCGGCCGCCAGTGCTGATTGTTATTCAAAATTTCAATGGTGGTGGTGTTCCACGCCGGGGCCGAGGACGTTTTGATTACTAATCGAAGACGCTACCTCCAGGCCACGGGTGCAAGCGCGCAATCTCTTGAATAACGACTCTTAATAAGTTTGAAGTTTCCACCACATTCATTATTTTCTTACGATGTGTCACACTTTGCGTTGGTATAGTACCCACAGATGTGCAGAACTGAATTTGTTGAGCTTTTCTAAAATTGAGTGTGAGACCATTCGCAGAAAACCATTCAATGATTCGTTTAACAACTTTGTTTACCATTTCTTCTGTTTCAGTAGAAATACTTAGACTGATTATAGTACTAGAGTCATCCGCAAAAAGAACTAATTCTGCTTGTTGTGTAATAGACGGAAAATCGTTTACATGTACGAGGAACTATTGTGCACCTAAGACAGGCTTGGGGTACCTCATATAAAGGGCTTTTTTCAATAGTGGTACAAGTCCATTTTTGTTCATATTGAGATACAGAGTCCTAAAGTTAAATGACAGCTGCAGTTGGGATACCAGAAATATTCAAGCATATGGCTTCTTGCTAGAGATGAACCTTTCTTTCTGTTTGTTTGGATCATAAATTTCAGAAGCATTTTAAGCAGAAAAGTGGAGGTAATGGACTTGTACCACTATTGAAGTAAGCCCTTCATATGTGATATCACCTCAGTCAGAATCAGTTCCTGGATTATATTGGGGTGAATTACTTTCTGCATTATTTTGCTTAGGTATGATATTATCCATTGGTTGGCTATACTATCAATCCCATAAAATTTCACTTTATCTAGGAGAACAATCTTCCTTCCGATGGACTATCATCGATCGACCCTCACATGGTTCAGGAGCGTTTAGACAGGTGCACAATCATTCTGAACCTGACCCACCCCGGCATCGGCGCGTCAGCACGCCACTTCCGGGATTCACATTTTCACATGGGATGAAACTAGACGCAGAGAGAGAGAGAGAGAGAGAGAGAGAGAAGAAATTGATTCCTGGGAGGGTGGCCGGCGGGGGGAGGGGGGGGGGATGTGTAACGGAAAAATTAGAAATCGTGGGATACACTTTTACCGTGAAGTAGCATCAATCGGCTTGGTAGAGCGCTTGGCGGCGATGATGCGAGACCGATATTCTGCGCCGTCAGTCCCAGGTAAACAACCTTTCTCTCCTGTCCTTTCTCTTTCTACGCCCACTTCTTCCGCTACATTGTGACTACGGCGTTGAATACATACGGTACCAACTCTTAAATCAAATGTTGGAACGGCGAATAAGTCTTCCTGACCTGACAAAAAAATCACGAAGTATTGCCAGCTGTCAGTCTGAAGTACGCAGACTTGATTTACAAATAGAACACTTGTTTCTTTTCGGTGTGAGGAGTGCTCATGCTTTACGGACGTGAAGAAATTTACATGTTGTTCTCTTTGTTTTTCGGCCTCTTATGTGTCTTTTTAAAGCGTCTGATCTCGAAACGTTGGTCTACAAAACACATGAAATAAGCCATGGTAATTGTGAGAGGAGTGAAATTTCATTCAAGTAAAAATTAAGTATTGCTTTTGTTGTAGTTATTTTCGGTGCGAAGACTGATTGTATGTAGCTGTCCAGGATAGTTTGTTCTATGCAGTCCTCATCACATCTGAATCACTCCAGCAACCTACACCCGTGTGAAGCGCCTTACTTTGTTCAAGAGTCAATCTACCTCTACAATTCCACACCTCCCACCTTCGTCAAATTAACTATTCCTTGACGTTTCGAAGTGTATGGAATCAACCGATTCCTTCTTCCAGTCAAGTATTGCCATAATTTTTTTTTCTCCCCAGGTCGACTCAGTATTTCATCATCAATTATCCGATCTATCCGTCTAATCTTCCGTATTTTTCTGTACCGTCACATTTAAAAAAACCTGTACTCTGTACTTGTATGTACTGTTCATCGTCCACGTTCCACTTCCATACATGGCTACCCTTCAGATGCTTTGAGGACACTTCCTAACAGCTAAATTTATGTTAGATGTTAACATAGTTTCTTTTTCTGAAACGATTTTCTTGCTAATTCCAGTCTACATTTTACATCCTCTGTATATCGAACATCGTCAGATATTCTGCTGCCAAATAAAAAAAGCCGTCAACTACTTTTGGTATCTCATTTCCTAATTTAATCCTGATCTAATTGGATTACATTTCATAGGCTTTCTTTACTTTTGTTGATGTTCAAGCTGCCTTCCAACTCCTCCACTATCTCCGACAGAAATCTCAAAGTTTTATTTCGACTATCTAAAATTTCTCGTTTGTTTCCTTTACTGCTTGTTCGGTGTACAGACTGACTAACACTCGGAACATGCTAGGGCTTCGTCTCATATCCTTCTCAACCTCTGCTTCATTTTCACGTCCTTTGACTCTTACAAAAGCAGTATCTTTTCTGTATAAGTTCTTCATAAGCTTTTTATCCTTGCTAACTTCAGAATTTCAGAGACTGTATTCCAGTCAATATTGTCAGTTCCTTTCTCTAGGTCTACAAATGCTATTCACGTCTTACTGTTTTTCTTCAACTTATCTTCTGATATAATTCGTAGAGCCATTATTATTCCTATACTCTCCGATCTTGTCCGAAGTTGGTTTCCACCATTTTTTCCATTCTCTAGCAAATAATCTGCGTCATTGTTTTCCAATTATTAATTATGAAACTGATGGTCCGATGGTACTCCCATATGTCAGCACCTGTCTTCCTTGGAACTATGATTAATACGTTCTTCTTGCAGACTAACCGTATTTCGCCTGTCTCATGTCTTTTGCGTACCAAGTGAAATACCTTTGTCATGTTATGTTCTCCCAAAGATCATAATCATTCTGAAATAATGCCATCTATTCCAGGGGCCTTGTTTCGACTTCGTTCTTTCAGTGCTCTGTCAAATCCTTCTCGTAGTATCACATCTCCCGCCCGCCCGGGTAGCCGCGTGGTCTAACGCTTCCCGAGCGGGAAGGCGTGCCGGCGTATCCGCCAGCGGATTAGTGTCGAGGTCCGGTTTGCCGGCCAGCCTGTGGATGGTTTTTAAGCGGTTTTCCATCTGCCTCGGCGAATGCGGGCTGGTTCCCCTTGTTCCACCTCAGTTACACTATGTCGGCGATTGCTGCCCAAACATTGTCTCCACGTACCCGTACACCATAATTACTCTACCACGCAAACATTTGGGGTTACAATCGTCTGGTATGAGGCCTTCCCGTGGAAGGGGGAGGGGGGCAGGAGTCCACTGGGGGGCCGGACCTCACAGTAACCCTGGGTTCGGTGTGGAGCGCCGGTGGGGTGGGTGGACTGCTGTGGGCTGTTGTGGGCTTGTGAACCACTACGGCGGAACGAAGCCTCTCCGTCATTTATAGGTGCCTGGTTCAGTACACAGTACACACAATCACATCTCCCAGATCACCTTATCCATTTTCACTGTATAGTCGGTCTGTATATACCTTCCACCTTTGAGCTCTGCTTTCTTTGCTTAGTACTGGCATGCCAACTAGTTGCTGATATTTATTCAGGTGCTTCTCTTCCCTCCAAAGACGTCGTTCATTTTCTTATAGCTGGTATCTACCATTCACCTTGTCATGTATGTTTTTACGGATTTGCATTTCTTTTCTAGTCATTTCTGCTTTGCCATTTTGCTCTTCCTTCAAAGTAATTTTTAGACCTCTCTATTCCTTTTGGCTGCTTCATTTGTGACATTTTTATGTTTTCTCTTCGTTTACCTCTAACCCTATTCACCATTCACAATTAAATTTTCGTCTCCCTTTAGATCCGATTAATTTTTTTCTAAATGGACATTTTTTTCAATCTCTTCATCAATTGCGGAGCTAGCAGGAATATAAATTTGAACTACTCTCGTGAATATTGGCTTTGTACGTTCACTATCATGTTCATAGTAGTTCACCCACAATGATATTTTCTTATGCATTATTAGCCCCACTTCTGGATTAGCTCTATTGGATTTTATTTTGGTAACTCTGTACTCACCTTACTGAAGTCCTGTTCTTCTTGGTACCGCACTTAGCGAATTCCCACTGGGTCTAACATCAGTCTATCCATTTCTGTTTTACAATTCTGTGACCTACTTATACGATTAAAGGACCTCACATTCCATACCCCGAATCGTAGAACGCTACTTTTGTTTTTGCTGTTGACGACACCCTTCTGAGTAGTCCCCTTCCGGAGACCTAAGTTGCAGAACTATTTTTCCTCCGAAATATTTTACACAATAGGTAGTCATCATCATTATATAGACTGGTGCGTAAAATTAAAGCAACAAACCGAAATATTGCAAGGTTGCGTTTATATTGCCACAAAACGGTATAATCGGGTGATAGTAAAGTAGAAAAAATATAAAGAATACAGAACGTAAACAACTGCAACATGAATAACGGTAGATAAAAATATTTTTACGTATTTTACAACTTAACGGATTTACACACACATTCCGACAACTCGCTAATGCGCCCATTATGGGGTGTGAGTACCTCTGGCAGCAATACAGGGCTAACAAACGACGGGGCATGCTGTGAATGATGTCATCAATCTCGAGTTGAGGGAATAATGCCCGTTCTTAGTGCAGAGTTGCTCGCAAGTCTTGGGGAGTGGTTGGTGGATTCTGACGTGATGCAACCCATCGCCGCAGTGCATCCAGACGTGCTCTGTGGGATTCAAATCGGAAGAGCGAGCAGGCCACAACCTGCGTGCAATATCTTCCAAGGAAACATCAACCACCTGCGCTCTATGAAATCGAGCATTATTGCCCATCAATACAAAGTCTGGGCCCACACCACCTTGCAACAACCGCACATGAGGTACCAAGATCTCGTCATGATACCTGACAGCAATTAAACCTTACCGATTCGCCCGTACAATTTCATGAAGATGGTTCAAATGGCTCTAAGCACTATGGGACTTAACATCTGAGGGCATCAGTCCCCTAGACTTAGAACTACTTAAACCTAACTAACCTAAGGACATCACACACATCCATGCCCGAGGCAAGATTCGAACCTGAGACCGTGGCACCAGCGCGGTTCCGAACTGAAGGACGGGGAAACAGTGGTTTGTAGCTTTAATTCTGGACATCAGTCCAGCAGTGCTGATTGTTCTAGAAAAATAGAAGGGTTTTAGTTTCCCCTTGTTCAGCCATTTGCAATGTCAACATAGCAAGGCCATGATGGTTGAAGTTAGAAGGTCAGATCAGCCAGTTTTCCAGACTGTTGCCTCTCTTTAGGAAGCGTAAGTAAGTATGGCCTCACTACTGATACTCTTTCGACGTCGGTGCAACTATGGTACGGCTACCTGTACCACTGAAGGACGCAAGTCATCTGTTCTTCTTAAGATGATACTTCTCTATAGGTGCTATTTCTCTCCTATCCTTTCTATTATTTCTTCATCTGTCATCCCTGTGTAAGTTGTAACTCAGAAGTATGTGGTTAGTGCAATTTTCCTTTACTTTTCCACTCACAAATAGAGCGAGGCAAAAACCACCGTCTGTATGCCTCTGTATGAGCCATAATTTCACGTTTCTTTTCTTCGTGGTCCTTTCGCGAAAAGTACATGTTACCGACAGTGGAATCATTCTGTAGTCAACTTCAAATTCCAGTTCTCTAATTTTTCTTAATATTGTTCCTCAACAAGAATATCACCTTCCCTCCAGGGTTTCCCATTTGAGTTCCCGAAGGATCTCCGTAACACTTCCGTGTTGTTCGAACCTACTGGTAACAAATCTAGCAGCCCGACTTTGAACTGCTTCAATGTCTTTCTTTAATCCGACCTTGTACGGAACCCAAACACTAGAGCAGTACTCAAGAATAGGTCGCACTAGCGTCCTATATCCGGCCTCCTTTACAGCTGAATCACGCTTTCCGAAAATTCTCACAAAAAACCTTTGCATCACTGCGCCCAGATATTGAAAGCAGGACACTACTAAGGCCGTATCCAAGCACTGCGTCATTGTTTCGCTACTCACTCGAATTAACTTACATTTTTCTAAATTCAGAGCTAGCTACCACTCATCACAGCAACTAGAAATTTTGTCTACGTCATGTTGTATCCTGGTCGTCATTCAGCTTCAACACCTTATCGTACACCACAGCATCATCAGCAAACAACTGCAGAATGCTTCCCAAGCTGTTGGTCAAATCTTTTACGTGTATAGAAGATGATAACAATCCTATAACACTTCCCTTGGTGCACTCCTGATGCTACCTTTGTCTCTGACAAACATTCGCTGTCGGCAACAACATACTAGGTTCTATTACTGAAGAAGTTGTAACCTCCCCACAAAAAAAAAAAAATAATAATAATATGAATAAGAATAATATTCACATTTAGTGAAAAATTCCTAAACCTCTCAACAGTAAAAAATATAATTATGTTGTTCACATTCAGTATAACCTACCAACAGGAAAATTGCGTAACCTATCAATAATAAAATGTCACTAATCTCTCAATAAAAAATTTGTCGCTCACTTATAATCTTTCAATAATTCACTGTGAATTTAAACTGGTAAATTTAGGACGTCAGCAGTGCTGCGTCATGGCCCTGAAAATTCATTCTGAATAAATTGAAAATTCTTACCTCAATAAGGTCGCCGGATAACGCGTATATATCTGCTCCTATAAAAATTTTTCTAGCACAGCCGAGTGCAATGCTGGCCGATAGATTTGTCATGTATAAAAGGAAACAACTGATTTTTCTTTACAATAATCGGGATGACCATGGATTGGAGAAATTAGTAAGTTCTTTAAATTGAAATGAATGATTATCAAAAGTTACTTTTTATGAGAAAGATTATTATTAAGAGATTTTTTTTTAAAACATTTACATGGGACTTGATATAACAATACTACATATGCGCGAGGCTGCTTTTACCTTACATTATACCGCTCAGGCACCGCCATCGCTCCCACGACCGGCCCAGCCAACTCCACACACACGACTGCTCGCTAGCAACTACTTACTCCCAACTACCACACAGTTCCTACTGCATACAACACTGCTTTCTGGTCTGAGATTCTCTTATACCTTACATATCGCAGGCAGCGCGTGAGCAATACATCGAAATTACATCTGCTCGAGTGCGCTAGCACAAATTTCTTAATCATGGACCTCTTACAAAGTCTTCGAGCTACTCACTTAACTGTGAACTTATTTCATTGGCAGCGCCTTCGTTAATAGTCTACAGTGTGGCACAGCGTCAAACGCTCTCCGGAAATATGGAATCTGCCTGTTGCACTTGATCCATAGTTCGCAATATATCATGCGAGGAAAGGGTAAGCCGAGTTTCGCACGAGCCTGCTTTCTAAAATCGTGCTGATTCGTGGACATGAGCTTGTTAGTCACAAGAAAATTTGCGGTATGCGAACTGAGGATATGTTCAAGGATTCTGCAGCAAACTGAAGTTACTATTTTGCGGGTCCGTTCTTTTACCCTTTCTTGTACACAGGAGTCACCTGCGCTTTTTCCCAGTCGATCGGGACTTTGCGCTGGACGGGAGATTCGCGATAAATGCAAGGAGCCAATACCGTAGAGTACTCTTCGTAAAACCGAATTTGGATTCCATCCAGACCTGCTGACTTATTTCTTTTCAACTCCATCCACGCGCTGGGGTTGCTTATTACTACGTGATCCATAAGGGACTAAATCTGCCTGTCGTTATCTGCACTTCCTCTTTTGAACCGGAAGTGCAACAGACTTTGCATTTTCCGAATTTCGTTGTTAAACCAGGGTGAGTCTTTTCCGTTCTTAACCCAATTACTATGCACATAGTTCTTCAGACCACGATTTACATTCTGCTGAAACTTTGCTCGTAATTCCTCTATGTCCTTGCTGGAACTGACATAGTGAAATGCTAACAACTGCTTATTTCCTCTTTCTAGCAAAAACACTCTTCTAGCCTTCTTGACTGATTTATTAACTTTCGTAACCGTAGTTTCTGTAATGACATCGTGACGACTAATCCTCGTTTTTGTAGTGACGCTATCGATAAGGTAAGGCCTGTTTGTAGCTGCAGGGTCTAAGATCTTCTCACTGCATGTGGGCTGGCGAACCATCTGCTCAAAACAGTTTTCAGAAAACGTGTTCAAAAGTACTTCACAAGACTGTCTGTCGGTCCTCCCCTGCGATGAATCCATAGACGTCCGAGTCTATATTCGGTATATTAAAGTCGCCTCCAACTAGTACGAGGGGCGTCTGACAAGTCCGTGCAAAAATAAAAACTACTTACATGTTTGGGGTAAACCTTTTTTATATTTCGACGTAGTCTCCTTTTAGACTTATACACTTCTCCAACGCTGTTCTAATTTGTTGACCCCTTCCGAATAATAGGAATTGTCCAAGTCTGCAAAATAGCTATTAGTTGCTGCAATCACCTCCCCGTTTGAATAAAATCTTTGTCCCACCAGCCATTTCTCCAAAATGGGGAACAAATAGTAGGCCGAGGGAGCCAAGTCTGGAGAACAGGGGGGATGTGAAACGAGCTGGAATCCTATTACCATTAATTTTGCAACCAAAACTGCTGAGGTGTGTACTGGTGCATTGTGATGGAAAAGGACTTTTTTGCGGTCCAATCGACCCCGATTTCTTGCAGCTCGGTTTTGAAACGGTCCAATAACGATAGGTAATATTCACCTGTAATAATTTTACCCTTTTCCAGATAGTCGATTATCCCTTGCGAATCCCAAAAGTCAGTCGCCATAACCTTTCCGGCCGAAGGAATGGTCTTCGCCTTTTTTGGTGCAGATTCTCCCTTGGTAACCCATTGTTTAGATTGTTGTTTGGCCTCAGGAGTATGGTAATGTATCCTTGTTTCATCAACAGTGACGAAACGACGCTTAAAGTCCTGCGGATTCTTCCTGAACAGTTGCAAACCATCCTTGCAACACTTCACACGATTCCGTTTTTGGTAAAAGCGTGAGCAATCGCGGAACCCATCTTGCGGATAGCTTTCTCATTTCCAAATGTTTATGCAAAATATTATGTACCCGTTCATTCTAGATGCCCACAGCACTAGCAATCTCACGCATCTTAACTCTCCTGTCATCCATCACCATATCATGCATTTTATCAATGGTTTCTGGAGTTGTAACCTCCACAGGGCGTTCAGAAAGTTCAGCGTAACTTGTGCCTATATGGCCACTCCGAAAATTTGGAAACCACTTATAAACTGTTCTAATCGAAGGTGCAGAGTCATTGTAATGTTTATCAGGCTTCTCTTTAGTCTCCTGGGGCGTTTTGTCTTTCATATAGTAAGGTTTAACCAACACACGAAATTCTTTTTCGTACATTTTGTGACAATCAATCGACTTCCTTGATTCACACGAATGCCAAACACAAAGAAATTGACAAATATGGCTGAAACTTGGTGTGCTTTCTTTGCAAAGATGCTACTAACTAAACATGACCTCGATACGCGCCGGTGGTGCCATCTCTCGGACTTTGCACGGACTTTTCAAACGCCCCTCTTATTGCAGGATCTGGGTATTTTCGCACTACTGGCCGCGCTAGACTAGAAGAATGTTACAACTGCATCTTGGGACATTAAGCTGCTCTCCTGTTTAGTATACCCCACACAAGCATCTACCGTTATATACCCATTTACAGGGTTAGAAATAATTAACAATAATGCTTACCGAGAAAGATGTTTCCAGACAAAGGTAATAGTCTCGTACAACCAAGTCACCTTCATTACTATAGCCCCAAATTTTAGGGTTTGTGCTGGATTAATTTTTGGAGACGGTGACTAAGCTTCTTCTAGTTCGAATTCATAATTAAGGGACACCGAAATTTTCGGCACTCCGGGCCTATGAATTGATTTAAGGGGCAGTTACAGTCATCCGTATAACCGAAATTTGGATGTCTTCAAACTACCTTATCGGATTAACATTTCTTGGACTAGAAGAGACATACATGACGGGTGAAATCAACACGTCTCCGAGACAGACACACCGATGGGCTTCCGCATGTAGCATTAAGATGTGTGTGCCACGACAGCCTTCTTAAGCTAGGAGCGGGTGACGACCTTGCTTCCAAAAGCAGAAATACTCAACGGAGAAGAAGGAGGTCACACCAGTAGCCGTTCCAGGAGGGCGAGGCTGCTGACTAACTGTGCTGCTGTTACTGGAACATGCGAGTGCAGAAGTATGCAGTCTGCTGAGACTATACTGTCCCGGTTATAAGCTGAACAAGATGCTACAGGTCTGTTAAAATCCAAAGAACTCTGTTCCTTAACGAGAATCTGTACAGCGGTAAGTGGCTTTGAAAACATTCACATCATTAATGAACATTAAAAAATGTCATTAAATGTGGCAAAAATTTTACCTTAGAGGTTAAGGCAGTCAAGAGACAATCTTAATAAAAAACAGAAAATATGGTTTAGCGTCGTGGCGACGACTGTGGATTAATATTAACGCGGTTACTGCGATAAGTAACAGATCTCACCTAAGTCTCCGATATTTACGCAAATGATGTCAGTTCGAAGTAACAATTCAAAGTTTATGTAAGAACCAGGACTGGAACCATTAGCTCGTTCAAACATGCCTATTGGCGCTACCGTTTACATGCGAAGCAACTTATGAAAGCTGAAGATCCAATTTCCGCCGTCGTGTTCACACATTAGCCTTGAATTGATTTTACTAACCCGATTAAATATCGGTTTTCCGGGAGTTAATTGTTTAAGATAAACAGTACCCATAGATCAGCTGTACCTGTTACCTCAGCACGATGAAGTGAAGGTCTTCTCAACACCTTTGTAATGTTTTAAATAAAAAGTGACTCTGATTTCTTTGTGAATGTCAGTGAAAGAAATGCATTAGCAACCTAGGAGCTGGGAGTCGTAAGATGTCAGATCACAAAAAAACAACACTTCATCCGGAAAAGGCAAATTTATTTAAACCTCTCCAAAACGTTATATCGAATTTGCTTTTAACACGCAAAATTTGACAACGTAAAACAAATGCAAAAAAAAAAATCTTCCATAAAAATTGATGTTTGAATAATCTTCAGCTGAGGCTTGACATGGTGACATGCCGTAGAGCTTCTGTCTCAAATAATTTCAATAAAGCAAAGTATGAAACCAGGTACTACTAGAACACACAGAAAAGTTTTCAGTTAACCACTCGTTCTAAAAAATACATCAGGCATCAGTAAATATTTAGTTAACACACCAATTAACACGTACACGCACAGCGGACCAGAACACTCGATTAGCAGCTAAAAAACAATTTAAAATATCCCCTTTAGGTAAACCACGGAAATATTATTTTAACTCTTTCACTAGAATTGACATAAACTAGTTATATAAAAGAATATATAAGTGCAATTTAATGGACAAAGTCCATATAGCTTCAACAAAAACAGCATTACACAAAAGCAGCACAAATAATATTCGTACTTTAGGAACAAGGCTCAGACTCTGTGGACACTTTCACCAATGTAAGATGACCAAGATGGAACCGGTAAACTCTGTAGATAAAATCGTTATTAACTTGAAACTATGGTTCAAATGGCTCTGAGCACTATGAGACTTAACTGCTAAGGTCATCAGTCCCCTAGAACATAGAACTACTTAACCCTAGGATGCATGGTGCCGAAAACACACATGAATGCATATGCAGGGCCTCCAAGGCCCGGCCCTAATTTAAAATTTTCCTCTTTTCATATAATCATTCTTTGGAGTTAAATTTATTTCTGTCAAATTTATTGTCGTATTGAAAAGATTCCTAAGATACAGTAACAGGATCTGGTGGGCCTGATTAACATTTTATTAATTTTTGAAAAAACTCTTAAGAGTGAATTTTTATTAGTTACATCCATTTACATGCAACATATACAAATAATTTTATTAATTCACTTATAAGTTGCAGTTTACATTTTATAACGTTTATTACAACCAATTTCTTCAATTAAAACATACTTATTATTCACAATATTGTGAATATAGGCAATATTTTGACAAACAGTTATTATTCATTTTTCACATAAAATTTCATTTTTCTTAGTTTTTAACATGTGACAAACAAGAAGCACAAAGAAGGCCACTGTGTTCCTCACAAATATTGGTTTTACACTTAATACTTTTCCTGTGTTTATTATATGGACAATAATAGCATCTTCTTCTTTTTACTGAAACCGGTAGTGGGTTTGGCAATATGACATCTTTTTGAACCCCACATCTTTGCATGGCATCAATGATTTTCTTTGGAAGATTAGGGATCTGAATACGAAGTTCCATTAGTGGTCTCTGCTAAATCTCTTAGGAACAAACGCCTTTTATCAATTCTTCCACTATGGTATGTCAGATGTTGGGCGGAAAATAAAATTTCACTATTCATTGCTGCGACCTCTATCATATTCATCCATAATGCAAAGGGCCAACTTCTTGTTTGCCTCTTGCAAGTGTAATAACGAATTTTCTGGTCCATTTGATCTACTCCACCCTTCGTAGAGTTATAGTACTTTATTATATCTGGTTTCTTTTTTGCATGAGATTCATCAATGTTTCTGTTGTGATGCATTGTGCTAATGAGAACTACAGACTTTTTCTTCTTGGGAACATAACTCACCATTGTAATGTCACCTCTAAATGCAAACAAAGAGGAATGAATCGCTCTTGAGGCAGATGGTTTCATCTCATTAGGAATTTCTGGATTATTTTGTTTGATTCTTCCCACCACTGTAATTTGCTTCTGAAGCATCTCTTCTGCCAGCTGAACACTAGTAAAGAAGTTGTCAACGGTAATATTTTTTGATGATCCTTCAATGCTTTTAGGAAGATCTTTCACCACATTCAATCCAAAATTTTTCTGAATAGGTTCATGGGGCCTCCTTCCCATGTAAACAATTCCGTCTAAAGCATATGCAGATGTAGCATCACATAACCAAAATATTTTTATGCCATACTTGGCTGGTTTAGAGGGCATATACTGGGTGAAGCTGCATCTTCCACGGAATGGGACTAGCTGTTCGTCAACTGTGAGCGAATCATAGGGAATCATTCTATTTCTACACTTGTGAAGAAATAGTTCCCATACATAGCGAACAGCTGCAAGTTTAGCATCTGCAGATCGAGCTTCACGGGTA
The DNA here is from genome assembly GCF_021461385.2 of Schistocerca piceifrons. Lineage (NCBI taxonomy): Eukaryota > Metazoa > Arthropoda > Insecta > Orthoptera > Acrididae > Schistocerca > Schistocerca piceifrons. The sequence continues at coordinate 548,372,159 of NC_060142.1, read as the reverse complement.
TGCCTGTCATCAAATCTAATCATTCTCCTTATATCCTCGAATCTATTTAGTGACATGGTGGCCTTATATGTAGGATTTGCCTTTCCATCCAAGAATAATTCTCTAATAGGGACATCTCAACACTTCTCAACACCAGAAAGCAGTAAAAGACCAATAAAACCTTCCATTTCAGCAAGCGAAACGTTTTTCCACGTTTTACCACGTAAAGCAGCCACTCTTCTGCCTTCAGTATTTGTGCGGTTGATGATTTCCTGTAGTATTTCGTTGGAGATGAAATATACCCAGGCATCCTTAGGTTTACAGGTTTTCAAACCAATGGCTGGACCAGGTGCCTCCTTTACGATATTATGGACAGGCGTACGAAAAGTTGCAGGAGGATCTAATTTCCAAATAGTTCCATTCCGTCTAATGTATGTGTGGTCTTCTATACTTTTTTGTGGTGGTTCTTCATTTTCAGACTCTGATGAAGTAATATTATCGGAAGGACTGTTATCTGCCTCAATATTCACATCTGCAGGTTCATTGGCTGATTCTTCACTACTTCCATCTTCAAAAATATTTCCTTCCTCGCAAGAATCATCTTCTTCAAACCACTGAGCCACAACACTTTCAATATTAGCTGCATTTGCACGTACTGACTCTCTTGCTTTGCGTGTCGAAGCCATAGCAAAAGGCGTGTCTCTCGAACAGCAGCTTGTGCAGCACTAAACGAGTCATACTCGTAACAATATGGGCCTTGCAGCAACAAACAAACTACAGTAACAATGAGACTGACAAGAGCAACACAGGATAACAATACTACGCTATAATAAAACATTTGATAGCAAAAAGATCAATAATACACTGACAACGCTAATATGTGAAAGTAGTGTATATTATTTTTTAGTTATACTAGTACTACTACAGCTACTGCTGCTGTTGGCACTCCTGTTGCTGGAAATACCACTACAGTTACTGTTGAATTAATAACTGCTCCCAAACAAATGTTGAAGACAATATAGGCTAAAGAACATTTATAAATGTGTGAGGGCTTCTGAAGCCCTGCATTCACGGTGTGTGGGTAAACGTATTGAATTATACAAAAAACTTAAAAAGGTATCTCGTTCAGACTTGATAGGAGGAATGTCACAGTGTTAGTGAAAGAGTACTGGAAAGCAGTTTGAAATCAAACAAAAAATTACAGAATGTTTTTAAAAATGAAGACCTACAAGGGCCTCGGAGGCCCTGTATATGCATCCTAGGGTTAAACCTAAGTAACGCCGGCCGGTGTGGTCGTGCGGTTCTAGGCGCTGCAGTCTGGAACCGCGTGACCGATACGGTCGCAGGTTCGAATCCTGCCTCTGGCATGGATGTGTGTGATGTCCTTAGGTTAGTTAGGTTAAAGTAGTTTTAAGTTCTAGGGGACTGATGACCTCAGATGTTAAGTTCCATAGTGCCCAGAGCCATTTGAACCATTTTTGAACCTAAGAAACCTAAGGACATCACACACATCCATGCCCGAGGCAGGATTCGAATCTGCGACCGTAGCGGTCGTGCGGTTCCAGACTGTAGCGCCTAGAACCGCTCGGCCACTCCGGCCGGCAACTCGAACCTAAACACACGGTGTGAAAAACCCTATGACTCAGCGGATTGCTACGAATGACTGTTCGTTCAGGCCACACACGAAGGTGCTCATCAGACAAATTCAACAAGCGCTGATGACTACGACTCAGCTGGCCGCGGTGGCCGAGCGGTTCTAGGCGCTTCAGTCCGGGACAACGACGCTGCTACGGTCGCAGGTTCGAATCCTGCCTCGGGCATGGATGTGTGTGATGTCCTTAGGTTAGTTAGGTTAAAGTAGTTTTAAGTTCTAGGGGACTGATGACCTCAGATGATAAGTTCCATAGTGCCCAGAGCCATTTGAACCATTTGAGCTACGACTCAGTTTGCCCGTGAATTCTGTACACACAAATAGCAGACCGAGTTCAGGACTGCCCTCCACCAAACCCGAGCGAAGTGCTTCTCAGGTATAGAAGTTGTTAGAGCTGCAACGAACACACGCTCAAAATGATATTCAGTTTCGGCAACTGCTCACAGCGTTCATCTCCACTTCACAGCCAGTACTTGTCCTTGGAGGGCCATCCTCCAGTTGTCAGTGGTAAATGACAGAGCGAGCGGGCGCGCATCGCTGTTTAGTCGGCGCACGTGGCCCCTGGCGGGACGCGAAAGTGGCACTCTCTTAGCAACACAGGCAGAGAGATTACGTTGGGCTGTCCTTATCACATCGAAACACCATATAGGTCACTGAACTCTAATGGATGAGGTGGGGGAGAAGATTGTTCGAGGAGAAGGTGTTTTGAAGTCATAACCGAGCGCGGTAATGCGTATGAATCTGTTTTACTACACTCACCTAGATAATCTGCGATGTAGTCAAAGTGCGAAGCGATAGCTGGCCGAACATTACTATACTCGAACGTTTTGGAGACGAAGTGCTAGAATAATTATTAATGAGTAGAGACGTATTATTATTCCCGTGCGTAGAATAAGCGAATACAGTCGAAACGGGGTATAACGAGGTCGAAGGGAGCGATGGTTTACGGTCGTTGAAAATGATACTCGTAGAAACCGGGTTTTCGCTTCGTTTTTTGATAAAAATTTCTTACCTGTAAACTGTAGGCTGCCAAAGAGTTAACACTTCAAAAAGTAGCAGAAATACAGACACTTGCAGTATTTATAGAGCAGTATATGTGGAAGAGGAACTGAAGGGAATTTTCTTATGTTTATGCAGCACGTACTGCAACAAAATGCCAGAAAAATGTAAAAACAGTTAAGAAATGAAGAAGGAAACAGCAACAATATAAACTGTTTAAAAATGTCGAACGCGGTCTGTAAAATGTTGAGCATGTTTAAAACCAACTACAAGTGATGTGTAATAGTCATGAATGATACAACTTCGCTCCACTTACCGTATTAAAAAAATTAATCAGCCAGTACCAAAACGTTAAGACAGGATTATATGCATAAATTGAAGACATGCACGGAAAAATGGGCTATTCCTCAAACGCAAACACTTAGAGATAAGTGTTGCCATCTATTGCTGGGTACGGGAACTATCAAAATTGATATTGGTCTCACCCCTAAATATCACTTAGGAGTAAGACCAATTAGGGGTGGGACCAATGTCAATTTCGATAGCTCCCGTACCCAACAACAGATGGCAAAAGTTTTTACATTTGAAGGTTAGTCCGTTTTTCCGCGCATCTCTTCAATTACACGAATGCCTACACTTTCTCGTATGTTTCTCTCTGAAATGTTGTGCAAACGTGGTGTACTGTACCTAAAACGTTGAAAAAATTTAACACACGTAACCATAAAACATTAATAACGAGTACACTGTTATTCCACTTATGTATTTTGAAAAAGTAAGACATATTGGAATTTCAATTTTCTAGCTTCTACAATCGCAAAAAAGACTGTTCTTTCGGTTTTTTAACAAGTTACTTCAACGCTGAAATCCAACGCAGTAGTGCATACTACACTATACTGCTCTACTTGAGGTAATCAGTCGTGCTTGTCTGCTTTTTGCATTTAAGATGTGCGTACGCATTTTGCATTTGATGATACATTTGTTTTAACGCTTGATTTAAAACCAACAATCTACAGAAAAAGAGCTTGAAAACAGGCGTTATATTGCTGTTAGTAATCCCCAAATGCATAACAAACAAAAGTGAACATTTGAAGTTATAACCGATACACAGGGTGGCGCACGAAAAATGCGAAGGTCTATATTTAGTGAAGTGGTCTTATCTTACTTACACTACATTAGTGGCTGGGAATGACCTTGCGCTTCAATGAACTTTTGCACGCGTCCTAACTTGTTAATATATACGATGGCAACTTTCCCGCATCAATGCTTTCCTTCAGGTCTTCTAACGTTATTGGGTTACTTGCGTACACTTTTCTCTCTAGAGTTCCACACAGATAAAATTCAGAAGTGGTTAAGTCGGGCGAACGTGGCGGTCACAATGCTTCGCTGACACTCTAGATTCACATATACACAGCAGTGTTTACTATTAGTTCGAAAACACATGGGATCTGACTTTCTGACACGGCACAACACACTCCGACTTTTTGAGCCTGAAGAGGTTCCTCGTTACTCGTATAGTGATTGTCTGTTGATCAGTATTCGTTCTTCTGCCACTTCACAAGTCCTATCGTATTGAACCAGGCTTGATCAATGTAAATGTAAACAAGATGGAAAATGCTTTAATGCATCGTTATGAGTGTTGTTTATGCCGATTTTGACCCAAAATTTAATTTTGTACTTACTGCGACGGTATGGGCGGTTTTCATTTCTTCCATTGTGATGGACAGTTGGTACCAAATCACTCACTTTTACAGAATATGTACACATACCTACTGTGATAACGAAACTTTGCCAGCACCAGTATGTGCTATACAACTATTACACTACTGGCCATTAAAATTGCTACACCACGAAGATGACGTGCTACAGACGCGAAACTTAACCGACAAGAAGAAGATGCTGTGATATGCAAATAATTAGCTTTTCAAAGCATTCACACAAGGTTGGCGCCGGTGGCGACACCTACAACGTGCTGACATGAGGAAAGTTTCCAACCGATTTCTCAAACACAAAAAGCAGTTGACCGGCGTTGCCTGGTGAAACGTTGTTGTGATGCCTCGTGTAAGGAGGAGAAATGTATACCATCACGTTTCCGACTTTGATAAAGGTCGGATTGTAGCCTATCGCGATTTCGGTTTATCGTATCGTGACATTGCTGCTCGCGTTGGTCGAGATCCAATGACTATTAGCAGAATATGGAATTGGTGGGTTCGGGAGGGTAATACGGAACGCCGTGCTGGATCCCAACGGCCTCGTATCACTAGCAGTCGAGATGACAGGCATCTTATCCGCATGGCTGTAACGGATCGTGCAGCCACGTCTCGATCCCTGAGTCAACAGATGGGGACGTTTGCAAGAGAACAACCATCTGGACGAACAGTTCGATGACGTTTGCAGCAGCATGGACTATCAGCTCGGAGATCATGGCTGCGGTTACCCTTGACGCTGCATCACAGACAGGAGCGCCTGCGATGGTGTACTCAACGACGAACCTGGGTGCACGAATGGCAAAACGTCATTTTTAGGATGAATCCAGCTTGTCTTTACAGCATCATGATGGTCGCATCCGTGTTTGGCGACTTCGCGGTGAACGCACATTGGAAGCGTGTATTCGTCATCGCCATACTGGCGTATCACCCGGTGTGATGCCATTGGTTACACATCTCGGTCACCTCTTGTTCGCATTGACGGCACTTTGAACAGTGGACGTTACATTTCAGATGTGTTACGACCCGTGGCTCTACCCTTCATTCGATTCCTGCGAAAACCTACATTTCAGCATGCTAATGCACGACCGCATGTTACAGGTCCTGTACGGGTCTTTCTGGATACAGAAAATGTTCGACTGCTGCCCTAGCCAGTACATTCTCCAGATCTCTCACCAATTCAAAACGTCTGGTCAATGGTGGCCGAGCAAGTGGCTCGTCACAATACGCCCGTCTCTACTCTTGATGAACTGTGGTATCGTGTTGAAGCTGCATGGGCAGCTGTACCTGTACACGCCACCCAAGCTCTGTTTGACTCAATGCCCAGGCGTATCAAGGCTGTTATTACCGCCAGAGGTGGTTGTTCTGGGTACTGATTTCTCAGGATCTATGCACCGAAATTGCGTGAAAATATAATCACATGTCAGTTGTATAAAATATTAGTCCAATGATCACCCGTTTATCATCTGCATTTCTTCTTGGTGTAACAATTTTAATGGTCAGCAGTGTACTTGTTACAAAGATGTTCCTCAGCATGACATACAGGTAGGCCTACTCTGCTCGGAGATATTACTTGTATTTGTTTGCATGTATTAAAGTCGATGTATGGGCAAATACTTTAATAAAAATTGGCGTTAAGATGAATGTTCTAATTAAAAGAAATAAATAAATTACTACAAGTACAAACTTCAAATGATCTGGTGTATTGTTTCTATTCTTATATTAACGTATAATACAGTGAGTTTAGGGGCAAGTACTTTAATCAAGACTCATCATCATGAGTTCCCAGGAAAAAAATAATACATAGTTGTACTATACTCAGGGTTAGAAAAAATCAGAACGCCTTGAAAGGCTAGAAATAGAATGTTGGTATTCACATGATATGCGCATTGGTATGTTGTTAGCAAGTCAGTCACCTCGATGCAGCTTGTGTCTTTTTGCATAGTAAGCACAAGGTTCGCCATGGGCCCTGATAACTTGTTCCATGCGTGATGGCATCGACGCTTTATAAGGGGCGAATGCGTCCTGTGGTACAGCGTTCCACTTTGCACTCACGCGGTGCAGTGCTGTACCCTTCGTTTCACCACGTCCCACACATATTCGATTGACGACAAGTCTGGTGGTCTGGGGCGCCAGAACAAAAGGCTGACATCCTGTGACACGAAGAATGTTCCTGTTCGTGGAGCAGTATGTGGTCGTGCCCTGTCTTGCTGAAAAATGGCGTCTGGGGTGTTGTGCAGAAACAGTGTGGCTGCGGGTCGCAGGATGTCGTTCGCGTAGGTCACACTGGTCACAGTGCCCTGCACACGTACCAGCTGTGGTTTGCGGTGGTTGTACCGAATAGCACTCCACAACATAGGTGCTGCATGTCTTGTGCAAGCGCAGTCACTGTGATGCCGCTTCCCCCTGTCTGCGGCGAACCAAAATGCGGACATCATCTGCAAACGAACAGAACCTAGATTCGTCCGAAAACGCTAATAACATCCCTGTCCCCAGTAACGTTGTTTCATACACCTTTGTCGTCTGGGGGGTTTCTGCACATTCGTCAAAGGTAGGTGGAGAAATGGACGACGAGCACGTAACCTATGCCGTAATAAACGGCGACAAACTGTCACCCCTGACAATGTACGATGTGTTACACTGTGCCTTGTTGCCCCAGAGCCGACGAGTACGCAGATCTGTCTTGCATTGCCATTCGGATGATGTGTCGATCCTCTCTGGGAGTGGTCTGGGTGGTGCGACCTGACCCGTCTCATCGTGTTCTGTGGCCTTCCGTGAACCATTCGGTATACACCAGATGCACTACCAAAACGCTTCGTCCCACACGAGCAGCAGTTTCCCGGTTGGATAAATCACATTGTCTCATGCCAATAATGCACCATCTTTCAAACTCACTGATTTGACCGTACGGTTCATGCATACGTCTGTTGTTCAACACGTGCTGATCCATGACCTTCGGTTTATAGCGACAACGAGAACCGCAGGCACATTTTACCGGTAGGTGGTGCTGCGCGCGATATCGATGTTGAACCCGCGGGCCGACATGGTTCGAATGCTAATCATTTCTGCAGATTATACTAATGTACATGTCCTGTGTACATGAACGTCCTGTCTCACGTCGTTCAATATATTCTGTTTTTCCTGAACATGAGTGTATTTGAAATAAACTTTATGACCGTGAACTTTATATTTAAAATACAAGAAGAACAAAACTTAAACAAACTGCTGACTTTATTTCTGTTCTTCTACATCTACATCTACATGGATACTCTGCAAATCACATTTAAGTGCCTGGCAGAGGGTTCATCGAACCACCTTCACAATTCTCTATTATTACAACCTCGTATAGAGCGCGGAAAGAATGAACACCTATATCTATCCGTACGAGCTCTGAGTTCCCTTATTTTATCGTGGTGGTCGTTCCTCCCTATGTAGGTCGGTCTCAACAAAATATTTTCGCATACGGAGGAGAAAGTTGGTGATTGGAATTTCGTGAGAAGATTCCGTCGCAACAAAAAACGACTTTCTTTTAATGATGTCCAGCCCAAATCTGCATCATTTCTGTGACACTCTCTTCCATATTTCGCGATAGTACAAAACATTAACATGATCTGGAAAATTAGTAAAGGTAGGTTCTGTTTACTTCATGTGAAGATAAAATGTATAAAAGTATTGAATTCCTGTTTTGAACTAGCAAATCTTCGAAATTTTGAAGGAAAATCTATCTTTCAGTTCAGTCTGGTCACTGCATAAGTAATCAGGTGCTGTATTTGTGTTGATAAAGATTTCGACTTTTCAAGGTCAAGTATCGTACCTTTGTATTGAAACACGTATGTTGTGTGGCGGGGATGGCGAGGCATTGCAGAGTCTCTGACCAGAGAGCCATTTATCGTGGCTAGTCTGCGGTTGACCGCGCGAGAGTTGCGAGCGGTACTCTGTCAGTAGTAGTCGTGCAGTACAGTTGCGAGCAGTAGTGGGCAGTCTGTAGGCCAGGGCAGTCTGTCGGTAGTAGCAGCCCAGTGCAGTTGTGTGTGAGGAGTCGGCGGGCGTCGACATGGCACTCTGGTCAAGATTCAGGATGAGGTATATTATTTTTTAAATGCGCTCAGCTAATAATGTAAATTAACTGCAACTAATTTGTGCAACAATCGCCCCAATAATAATTTTGGTTTTCAAAGCAATTTTTAACAAAGAATCCTTTCATGAAAAAAAATATTCCCTTGATATTCCTTAAAGAAAAGTTTCCCTTAAATTCAAAATTTTTGGAATCAATTTCCTCCAAGCTATGGCAAAAATAATAAGAGCAGATGCAGCTTCACTAAGGTAAGAATTTCAGTTTAATTAATGAACAGAACTTATACTTGGGTCAGATTGCTAATTTTTGTTTGATTGTCATTGTCATTGAATTTATTTGCTGGGAGGTTACGTTAGGTTGTGTTCTTGTTAACATTCAACTATTGTGTTTCAGAATTTCTCTGGGGAGCTTACACTTAGCTCAATGTGCATTAGCATTTAAAATAATATCTTTAAAATTTCGGTGGGGAGGTTACACTTGGCGACACCCAGTCCAGGATCGTATTTCGTTGAGAATCTTTTGAAAAACAGTCAGATATCTGCTCTTATTTGCTTAGATATAAGTAGGATGTGGTGCAACGCTTTTACTAATATTGTAACTTTCTTTCTACAGGTCAACGGCAATTCGTTGCTCTGTTGTATTTGTGTGTTGTTTTTGCATTGTGCTTATTTGCTTTGTGAATAATTGTGACTATTGCAAAAATGCCGCGAAAGACTGTGAATAGTGTATCGCGAAGTATTATGAATGAAATTACCGACTCAAACAACTTTACCGATAGGACTTGTGACACGCAGTGTAATGATGACAATCCTGCGTTCACTGACAATCAGTGCGTTCCAACCATTAATAATGATGTAGACCTTAATGATGAACAAACGAACTCGATTGTGTCTTGTGTTGATTTGACGACAATCGATGACGCGGGACGCTCTATTGTAATGAGCGCTGCCCAGCCTAACACAACCGGTTTACTAAATTTACGTGATGAACACACAAATTTGTCTAATGAAAATGAACAGGATATACAAAGTACGACGGATTTATTTAATTCCGAAATAGTGTCTGACAGTGTACATCCGACTGATAATCCTTTTTGTAAACTGCAGAATGACCAAATGGTCACACAAAGCGCGACAATTGCAGGTACACCACTAAACAGCACTGAGAATAGAAATGCTAATTTTGGCTCGGATCAAATTATGGCACTATTGCTGCAACGAGTTAACCAAATTATTGAAAAACAAGACAACCTTAGTGAGGGTAACAAACAACTTAATGAAAAATTAGACGACAATTCCAGACACTTAAATGAAAAATTAGACGACAATTCCAGACAGCTTAGTGAACAAATTAGAGCCGTTGCCGCACAGTGTCATGACACTAAGGAACAGTTGCGCGTGGAAATTGAGGCTTGTTCAAAGAAAAGTAGCGAAGAAATTAGGTCTGTTGCGCAAGAATTAAGGGAATTGCAAACAGCCGCAACAGAAACACTTAGAGCGGAAATTAGTACAGTCGCTAAACAATGCTCTGAAAAGGCTACACAATTACGCGACGAGTTTAAAACAATGACAGCAGAACTTTCGCGCACAATGGATGAAGAGAGAGACGCGAAATTCGAGCAACAGAACTCTCAAATTAACGAACGTCTTAGTGCTCACATACAAAACAGTGACACGCGTTTCCGTAAATTTATTCAGGATCAAAATAAAGTAAAACGTCAGGTAATGGAAACAATCACTGCACAGAGACAAGAAGACAAACGTAAAATGTTTGCGAAGGCAAAAACGTATGTAGACAATAATATTGCGACAGTGTCCGACGAAATTAATACCATCAAACAGTCCAACACAGAATTACGTGACGAAATTTCGGATCTTAAATCGAAAACAGACACATACACAACCGATTTTCAAACAGTGACCGACAGACTCGAACAATTAGAACTAACACATGATTCAGATGTCGTCAAAGTTGATGTTAAAAAACTGAACGAAACTACGCGTAAATTGCAAAAACAGATTAATGCCTCTGACACTAAAACTGATGAGCAGGTAAAAATACTGACTGAAAAATATGATGAATTGGCCAATCGTATTGATGTTATCGGAAATACTAATGACAATAAGTCAGACGATACTTCACCGGTTTCATTCAATCGAACACCTGAATTTCAAAATTTACAGCAGACGATTAATGAGATCGATTCGTCTAATAACACCTTACATAGAAAATTGACAAGTTTACAGCAAGAAGTAACAGAGATGAAAAATATTTCAGTTAATAACACATCACAGCAGACACCACTTTTCGAACATTTGCCAGACTCACGGAGCGCGTATAATTTGGGTAATCTACAGAGAGTACGGGACTTTGATTCCGACCAACCACAGTTCAACAGATTCTCTTACAATCCTGAACCTGTTCCATCACACAGAGACGATAATTTTGATTACAAACATTTTCTGTCAGTGAGAAAGTTTAAAGTGTTTAAAAAAGACAGAACACAGATTCACCCGCTATATTGGATACAACAATTTAGCTTTGCTTTTCCACCAACTTGGCCTGTTACGCATAAACTTGAATTTATTTGCAGCTTTTTGGAAGGCGAACCGGCAACTCGTATGAGACCGATCGCGAGGCAATGCTATTCAGTAGAGGAATTTCAGAATGCTTTTCTGTCTACGTATTGGTCGAAGACGACACAGCGCGGAATTAAAGATCAGTTAATTAGTTTGCCAAATTACGAGAACTCAAATTTTCCCAGTGTGACGCAATTTTTTGAGCACATGGTGCAACAAAACCAGTACCTAAGTGAACCGTACAGTGAATCCGCACTTATACAATTATGCATCTCTAAATTACCACGGTCATTAAGGGTGTCACTTCTAACGGGCCAGCAAAAAGAAAACATTTCAGCATTCAGAGATCTTTTACAGCTTTTAGAAGTGCAGCAATCAGACTATTCTTTCGTAAACAAAAACTTCACATATAACAACCAAGGCCAACAAACGTACACAATTATGATCAGACGCATAATTTTAATAGAAAAGGTAACAGACGCTTTAGGAACGACAACTACCAAAACTTTAATAACAGCCAAAATTCTAATTATCAATATCGTCAAAATTTTCAGCAACAGGAACCACACTTTAGTAACAATAGAGGTGTTTCACAACAACAACATCAAAACCAGCCGGTTAGCATACCTAACCAACAATGGAATGTACAAGGTCAACCATGCTCTAATGTTCCGCCGCGTGCACGTATAGTCCCAGATCCAACAAATAGTAACGCACGGCAGCAAGGAAACAACTACGTACAAAGAAGACAGTATTTCAATTCCTATCGCAATGCACCGTATAGGAATGACTTTCACGACAGACGTAAAAACAATGAGCATAATTACCAACATACGTTTAATAACAGTCGGTCCTACCAGCAGCAAAACGATCAGCAACAACATATTCTGGTGAATGAACCAGACAGTAGGTATCATCCAGAGCGTAACACGTCTGGAAGAAGTAATAGGACAGTTCAGATAGTCGAAATGCCA